>NC_050069.1:109999623-111199623 GCF_009764565.3 Dermochelys coriacea
AAGAAATCAATTGAAAGAATCACTCGAGTCACCAGCAACTGCTGGAAAGAAATTGCTACAGTCAAAAGAAAATAGGGTAAACATTCACCTTTATTCTTGCTTACTTTTGGTATCCAAATATCATCTACTGCCCATTTCAAGTCAAAGCACATCTCTCTCTCCCCTAGCTATATAAGTTTTTCCCTTTTCTTATAGCTTACACCCTAAAAATATCAAAGGATATTACCTAACCTGATCCCAAACACCCATGGCGCAAGAATCCCTTACTTGCCCATAAACCTAGATATTTTATAATGAACTAATACTGCACCAACCATAGCTAGAGCCCTGCATGGATATAAAAATGTGTATCCTCATTTGATCCCCAGACATTAGCGCATTTGCAGGGCTCTACTTACCATGGCTGGACTGAGGCTCTGAGGCACCTCCCCTCCCCCCCACCGGAGCTGGGTCAGGGAGAGCCGTACTGGCAGCTGTGGGGAGCCGTGGCGGACCCTCTACCTGACATGGGCGGGAGGCCCGAGCAGCCCTGACCTGTGTCCTTGCCCCCCAGGTCTCCCACCCAGGGCAGGTGGAGGGATGCAGGGTCACCACAGCTGCCAGCACGGCTCTCCCCGATTCAACTCTGGCCGGGGGCAGGTCCTTGAAGCTGCAGCCCGGCCATGATAAGAGCCAGGCGGGCAGCTGTGGGGACCTGGGGCGGACCCTCCATCCGCCCAAGCAGCCCCTGGCCCGTGTCCTTGCCTCCCCAAAACCACTGCCCAGGGCTGGTGGAGAGGTCACGCCGTGGCTCCTTACAGCTGGCCGCCCAGCTCTTACTATCAGAGCCCTGCGTGGCTACAAAATTTTTAGCCACATCCAAGAGGCTATCTGCAAAAATGTTCCAAGGATAGAAAGTGGATATCCGCAGATTTGCAGGGCTCTAACCATGGCTTTCAAGTCTCCTATCTGAAAAAGGAATATGCCTCAAGATTTCTCACACACCTCACATGTCTTCTGTGATAGAATACACCCATGTCAACTATTGTAATAATCTTTGTACAAAGTATGCCTTGTGAGGTATCATTTGAAAACTCAATTTCCTGGACATTACTGTCCTGGTAAAATGTGCGTGGTAGCATTGTAGGTACAGTTATAAGATTCCACTGTATGGAATTACTAACACATGGTCCAAGTCTGGGGAGTGGCCAAACCAGTTCCTCTGAGACAAAGGGCAGGCTGATGCTTCAGCCAGTTGTAAACAAGGCCAATGAACCATTACCTGCTAAAAGAACGAGGAGTACTTGTGGCACTAGAGAGACTAACAAATTTATTTGAGCATAAGATTTAAGGTGCCACAAGTACTTCTGGTTCTTTTTGCTGATACAGACTAAGACGGCTACTATTCTGAAACCCATTACCTGCTAAGTGGCCATTCTTTAGCGGAAAAGGGGCATGAGCGAATAATCTACATATTAGCAAAGAAACAGCATGGGGCCATTTGGGATCTGGAGCAAAAATTGGGGATTGGTCATGCTTTGAGCAGGGGGTTGGACTAGATGATCTCCTGAGGTCCCTTCCAACCCTGAAATTCTATGAACAAGGGGTATTCTATGAATTCCCTTCCACACAGAATTCCCCTTGTTGCCTTTACTCCCATGTGGTGAGAAAAACTATGCTTTGAATTCAGCATAGTTTGTTAAGTTAGCCATTAGTTGAGTTTCATTTTTTGTTTTTCTTGTAACCATTTCTGATTTTTATGCTTCATTACCTGTATTCACTTAAAATCTGTCTTTGTAGTTAAATAAACTTGTTTTATTGTTTTATCTAAGTGTTTAAACTGAAGTATTTGAGAAACTCAATTTGGGATACAAAAAAAGTATGCATATTATTTCCACTGATGAAATAATGGACCTATATAAATTTGTATTGTCCAGGAGAGGGCTGAGCAATACCAGACATACATTTCTGGCAAAACAATGCGATACTGGGAGCATGTTGGGGTCGCTCTGTAGTATAATTCAGGTTGGTAAGAGCCAAAGTGTGGCTTGCAGGCTGTAGTACACAGCTGATATAACTGGGAGTGACTTGCATGCTAGAGACTGTTTATGAGCAATCCAAGCTGGAAGCCAAGGCCGTTTCTACCCATACGCAAAGTACACCGCTGCATGCTGCTCCAGCCCCTCCCTGCCTCTTCCCCAGGGCCCCTGCCCCCACTCCACCCCTTCCCAAAAACCCCACCCCAGCCCACTGCCCCCGACCTGCTCCGCCGCCACCCCTTCCTGCCCGAGGACTACAGCAGCGCCGGGCCTGCACTCACCGGTGGAGGGAAATGCAGCGACACTGCCCCAGCCGCGCCACCAGTGAGTGCTAGGGGGGGCGGTTCCCCCTGATCCCACACCCACCCCCAAGGCCTGGGGGGCTGCGTAGGGCCCCAGAATAGCTAGGGACGGCCCTGCTAGAAGCTATAGAAGCAAAGCATTGTAAAGGGCACCCGAGGTTGGAGAGCAGAGATGACATAACTACTCATTAGTCTAGACTGTACCCTGGGTATGGCACACTATCATTAGCTTGTCCATCTAGCTTTTCCTCCCTTCCCCCCTGGATTTGTCAACATGATGCAGGATGTAGTACATGCATAGTAATTTTCACTGTGCCATACTGCATCACCAGAGCAACCATTAGGAAGCAGGGTGTGGAGGAAAATGTTGGTACTCTACCCAAACTTCACCCACAATTTTTTTTAGTGTTTCTGCTAAAAATCAGCAGCAGTGAAATTAACAATGTCAATGACTGATGTGTCAGACTTTGGAGTTAATACCCCAGTGAGATGAACGGACCACTTCACATATCTTAGACCGATTATTTCTGATTATTCCATCAATTTATCTTCAGAAGGTTTTCTTCCATCATGAGGGCTGGATAGCTTTTGTTTTGTTGTTGTTTTGGGTCCCCCCCCCCGGAATGAAGACTTGCTGAGAGTAATGATACCACCAGAAAAGTGCCAATACCTCATACCCAGAGCTCAGAGGATTTAAACTTCAATATTGTTAATATTTCATCTTTCCTGTAAGAAAGGAGAGGGAAGGCCACAGATTAATGCAATTTACTGTGAGTGATGTCTTGTTCTGGTATCACAAGTGGATGATATTTGGGGGTCATTTATTTTCTTACCACCCATCAAGGAGCCAACTTTGGGTATGTTCTAGCCACACCAAAATGGAAGCCAAGTTTAAGGAGCCAGGTAAAGCCAAGCAGCCACACAATTAATTGGGAATATCTGCACAATCTATTGTGTGCAGCTCGTCATTTTGGAAATTCTCATGTGCAGAGTTTGGAAGAGTACCACCACCTTTTTCCCCTAATCTGACCCCTATTCATATTTCCAGGAAAATTACATGCAATATGATTTCGTGCTTTCTTTTTCTCCAGGTTCTACTGTACTCAATATAAATTCCTTTATATTTCCTATTTAGAGTAAGATTGAAATCCAAACATCTAAAATAATATTTTAATCCTGTATAACATTTTCCAGCTAGTACTTTACAAGTATTAATGTATTTTATTTTCAATACCCCTTCGCCTCATCTTATAAATGCAGGAATTGTGGCACAGCACTGAAGTGACTTGCCAGAGGTCACAGAGGAAGTCACTGTGTAGAGAAGCTGAGGCTCTAACCCTGGTCTCCCAACTTCCAAACCTGTTCCTTAAACACAAAGATATTCCTTAGATCCATATGGACACAGTATTTTTGATATCATCATTTCCAGGCCATATCAATGATATGCAATAGCTACCAAAGTTTATAATACAATTTTAGAGCACTATCGTAAATTGCCCCTTCAGGCATCTGGCCATCTCAGCAGTAATGAGAGTCAAAGTTAAACACTTCAAACATTTTCTCCAGAACAAGTGAAAAATTAACTCCAATAAGCCCTTACTAATGCACAAAGGCGACTCAGAAAAATACAGCTGTATGTCTTACAAAACCTACTGACATAATAACAGATCAGGCTAAACAGCCATTAGCCTTGATGGAGTACTTGTTAACGTGCTATAGCTGCCAATAATCCTAGAAACCTCTCCACACTTTAACAATGCCATACTCACTGAACAGCAACTGGATCTGATTCTTGATAATTAGACTTACCTGCTCGATTTGCATAAGGTTACAAAAGAAGGACTTTTCTTAGTAAGAAAATCCCCTTAAAACTGCTCACGATTCTGCTTTTATGTGACATTTTACACATCAGAATTCTAAAGAGGTTGGTCAAAAACACTCTTTAAATTGACACTATTGAAGCTGGCAGGCCCAACCTTCGAACAAATAAATCCAGTTTGTCTGCAAACTCCATGTAATTTTATATGCACACATTTTTCTCAAAAAAACCAAACAATCAGTAGTCAAGTCTTGAGCAACTGTACAATCACCAGTGTACGTACAGTGTGAAGGAAAAATATAGTTTGTAAGGATACACATTTCATTGTCATGCTTCCACAAAGTTGCAAGTACAAAGAAGAGTTATTAAAAATTATGAAAGAGTACCCTCCTATAATGTGACCTAAGAAGATCATTTTAAGCCCCTTCTGTGTAATGCATTTGACAAGCCACACGCAAATCAGTGCTTCTGCTTTCCCAGTTAACCTGACCTTAGTTGGTTGTTTTTCCCATTCTTGTTTCACCTAGAAGAAAATTTAATGTCAAGATATAAACAATTATCATTCATTCCATACAAAAGCTCGAGGGCCTACCCACAGCAGATGGGTGCCTAAGACCTGGTCCACACACAAGCTTGCATCGATTTAACTGACAGTGTGATTTTATACCCAATATATTCATGTAATGTTTAAGAAAAGTTTTGTAAATAAGTTCCAATAGTTCATGGATTAGGGACCCAATCTTCTGGAGTTCCAGGGGCTTCTGTATTGATTATTTAGGTTAATCTTTCTATCTACCCAATGGGACTCAGTGCCCAGACTAGAAGATACCATCAGAGATGCTTAGTTTTGCAGTACTCAAACTGGGGATGTGTGTCTCCAAAGATAACATGCTTGTTAACAGCAAAAATGTTTTAAATAAATAAATATATAGAGGTGAGAAATAACAGACCTCAACCCTATTGCCCCTCTGCAAATTTGTGTATACAGAGTCAATCCCTTACCTCTCTCTAAAAGTGCAAAGTTTCAAAAACTTCAATGAATAGAAGATTGTTGGGGGTGGAAGAGATCTGGACATGGAGAAGAAGTTTGGAGATAAATGTGAGAGGGGAGGGACAGGCAGTAGAAACAAAAGTGAACCTCTTTGAGCATATTCCAGAAGGCTTGAGCTCTTTCTGAATGTAGCCTTCATTGATTTGAGATCCACCATACCATTCTCTCACTAGAAGGGAAAACCTATAACGGCAGCAGGCCGTAAAAGAGGCCCAGGTGGGAATATTTTAATGAAGTTCCTCTACCTGTGGGTAAGACAGGCACATATGCAAAATGCAAACAGTGCAATAAAGAAATGCAAGGACTGGTTGCCCGAATGAAACATTATCATGAGAAGTGTTCCTTCTCAGGAGGAAGCTGCGTTGAAGATGATGAAAGGAATATGTCTGAACATGCAAGATCTTAATGTTGGTAAACTTTTTTATTTCATGCTTCTTTCTTAAGGACTGCCTGTCTTCCTTTCGGACTATTCTTGAATTCTCATGTTTGAGCAAAAAATATAGTTGTTACTCTACGGTACTATCATTGTAGATGCAGTTGTGATCAAAAATAAATACCTGAAATAGGCAGATCTTCCTTTTACAATTTCACGTTTAAAGTAGTACTGAGTGTCAGTGAATGCAACAAGTAATACTAAATGAGCAGTATGATAATAATAATTAAATAACTGAACTGACTTATTTTGTTTAGGAGAATCCATCCTCAACATACAGGATTCTGAAGACTATCTACCTTCAAGATCATCATCATTTTCTAGAATTTCAGAGTTATCTGTCAATGATAGTGTTTCAGTCACATCATGCATGTCACATAGCCACAGTATATCACCTGTAGCAAAAAGAAAAAAAAATCCCCATCATCCAGAAACAACCATAGATAAGTATGTAATAAGAACCAGCAGATTACAAAAAGAGGTAATGGATGAAAAAATTGCTCAGTTTGTTTAAGCAACAAACTCTCCTTTCCGTATGATTGAAAATTCACACTTCATTAACATGGTTCAGTCATTAAGACCAGGATACAGTCTATCCAACAGAGCAGATGTCACAAGCAAATTGCTGGACAAAGTGTATGAAAGAGAAATTGAGCAGTGTGCAAAAGGTCTAGAGGGTAAAATTGTTAGCCTGAGTCTTGATGGTGGAGCAATGTCCACAATGATCCTGTTGTATGTGCTTGTGTGACAACAGAAGAAAGGAATATCTTCCTTACAGAAACAGTTGATACATCAGGAAATGCACACACAGCAGAATACTCACAAGTAGCAGCAGTAAAAACTATAACAAACTGTGAAAAAAATTCAAATGTCTAGTACACAGCTTCGTCACAGACAATGATGCAAATGTATCCAAGATGAGAAAAAATTATTTAGAAGAGAATCCCAAGCTAACAACATACAGTTGCAATGCTCATTTGATGTACCTCCTAGCCAAAGACTTCAGTGTTCCAAAAATAAAGTTCCAAAAATAAGGCTAATCTTGTTGAAATTGAAAAATACTTCCATAACAACCACTTTGCAGCAGCTGCTCTGAAAAAAGTGGGAGGAACCAAGCTCTCCCACAAGATGTGCGATGAAACTCAGTAGTACACTATTTTGAGCACTGTATCAAGAACTGGCCTAATCTAATGACAGTTTCTTGAACAAAATCGTGAAAAAATAGATGGCGCTGTCACAGCCAAAGTTCTCAACATTGGGCTTAAGAGAAATGTTGAACACATGCTGAGTACTCAGAAGCCTATTTCTGTAGCATTGAACAAAATGCAGGGAAATAGCTGTTTTATTGCTGATGCTGTTGAAATTTGGAAGGAACGGAGTGAGATCTTAAAAAGAGAAATATGCAATGACAGAGTTAAATTACAGGATTAAAAAAATGAATGGGACAAGCATATCACAAGCTCATTTTCTTGCAAATATTCTCAATACTCAAGACCAGGGTCAAACCTTAACTGCTGAAGAAGAGGAGTTGGCTATGACATGGACATCCAGCAATCATCCTTCCATAATGCCAAATATAATAAACTTCAGAGCTAAAGGTGAAACCATTCAAGAAATATATGTTTGCTGATAATGTTTTAAAGAAAGTCACACCAGTGAACTAGTGGAAGTCACTTAAGCACTTGGATTCAGAGACTGCTGAAGTGATAATCTTACTTTTAAAAGCAGTAGCTTCTTCTGCCGGTGTAGAAAGAATATTTTCTTCCTTTGGACTAATTCATTCCAAACTGAGACGTGAAAAAGCAAGAAAGTTGTTTTTCTTTTCAGATTATGAACAAACAGGAAAATGAAGGTGAAGATGACTGAGTTAGCTGCAGAAGCCAATGTTTTAAGTTTCTCCTTTTGACCTGGCTGACAAAGTCGATTTAATTTTGGGTTGTTTTTTTTTTAAATATTTCATTTAACTATTTTAGCTAAAAAAAACAATTTTAACAAAAACAAACCTGAGTTTAAAAAACTTGAATGACTGACTAAATTCAAAAATTCATATGCTTGTTTTGTTAAAATATTATATGTTTTCTGTTGAAGAAAAAAATCCAGAATACATAATGTTGTTGTTTTAGTTAAATAAAACAATTTAAATGTCTGTCTGGTGATGTTCTCCTCCTAACACAGCATGGCAAGAAAATCCTCCAAATATTAATGATTAACCTGTTGAATTGGAATAGTTCACCTCCCAATGACTTCATAAATATCTGCTTCAATTATCTTTGGTAAATGAAATAACCAAACAATCATTCATTTTCTGATATAGCTGCAAAACTAGTCTGAAAAGTTTTCAAAATAAATCACTTTTAAAATGTATAGCGTGTACCGTCTAAAAATGAAACCTAAATCTATCTCTTAGTTGTGAAGAATATGTATTAAGGTTATAACAACCAACAAAAATGTACTTTTATGTAGAAATCCATGATTAAATCGAGTCTTCCTGACTTGTGATTTAAATCAAATCCACTCAAAAGTAACATGGCATCTATGTGTTTAAAGTTTGTTATGAGTAGTGTACATTAACTGTATTTCCTAAAATCATATGCTTAAAACTCCTTTCTTATGATGCATTGTTACAACTTTAAGCATTTTAAAATAATATTTTCCGAATAGCTTAGACATTTCAGAAGTCATTTTTAACTTTCTTTTTACTCCTAATAGAATGTGTACCTATACTATTTTACTTTTTGGAATGTATTAAGATCTGGTTACCCAAGATTTATTTTAAACCATCCATGGAGAAAAAGGATCCCACTGCAGACCCTCTTTTGATGTTGATTGGTAAAGTTTAATCGCAAATATCTAATTATATCAATCTAATTGTGTACATTTATTTTTCATGACTTCACTGTCTTTGCAGCTGTTGTCACCTAGCATATGTTTATATTTATATTTATATATTTATATTTCTCTACCTTCAAAGACAATACTAAAATAGCACGTCAAGTCCTTGCAAGTCCAACACTTAGCCCGCCACATTGTCCATTTATAACAGTTCTGGGCTGAAAGTCTTTGTTTGAAAGCTCTGAGTGAACCCTACTGGAGAAATTTCAATGTAAAATATACTGAGATTGAATTGTTTTTAAAAAGTCATTTATCTGTTATATAAAATGGTAAACATTGTTTTTGTTAAATCCCTTTAAGATTTCATAATAGCCTTAGCTATTCTAAAGCTATTTCAATAGGAGGAGACAAAACCTCTCTCTGCTTCCTAGTTCTAAAGCTAGGACTAGCCTTTACAAAATTTAAGAGCAACAAGAAAAACTCAAAGCAGATGGGTAAAATGGCTATTTCAACAAAAAACATTAAGCGGGCATACTGGGTTCAGAAACAGCCTTTGATCTCCTATGCCTCTGGGCCTGGAGAACAGCCTGCCAATATTGGAAGTAGCTCACTCCAGGATAACGATTGCATGGCTATCTAAACATAAAGATAGTCTTCTCCATGATGACATCTTAGTCAGGATATGATCCAAGCAAGGATATATAAATGTATCTCTTTAGTTGAACAATACAAGTGGCCAGGATGTTTCTAAAGATTGGGATGCAGCTGCTAATCCAAATGACGCTGACTTGTAAATGAAATGTCAACCACAAAGTAAAAGCATATAAAACCTCTTTGAAAACAAATCATATACATAGGAATTCCATAAATACAGAGAACATGAAATCAGGATTGTGAAAGATAAATATTACCATTTTTAAAGCACCTAATCTACTCTTTCAGGTTCTTCAGCTCTCAGTTTTGGTCCTCTATACTGGCAAGTCATTGCCACAATGATCAAATATTATTCTTTACATTTAAGTTAGAGACTTACACTTGATTATTTCAATTAAACTGAAAGTTAGGAGAAACGTAAATTGATGATGCATTTTATTCATAATTAGTTTGCTCTTTCCCTTTCAAGTAGAGCAATAAAATTAAGGCTTTTTTTGTTTGTTGTATCCTGCCATATTGCATCTCCCCACACAAGAGCTGCAACATATAGAGAGTAAATGAGAGCACATCAGGCACGTTATACACAAATACACAGAGACTAATAGAAGTATGTTAAAAGAACATTAAGGTTGCAAAGTTAACCATTCAAAAGTTAGAAAATGCAACTTAATTCAGCTTATACACATTAAGATAGTCTTTAATTATATGATGACATACTATTTTTTCCCCACAGAGCCCCTGCCTCATGCACATATCTAGTTACCAAGGTTGATAACTTGGTTAGAAGTCACAGTGTGTGGAAACTAACTGTAACCTAAGTCTCCCAGTAGAACAGAATCTTTATAAGTAGATCCTTATAAACAGTTACTGTATGTGAAGAAATAGCTACAATGCACCTCTCACTCTGTTTTTTATGCACTCAGTTTTCATAGTATGAAAGCAGTTATGGCAATAACCTCTCCTTTCAGTATCAGGTCTCCTTGGAAATCCACATTATACAACTGTGATACGTTAAGGCTGCCTGCCCTTGCAATAGTTCTAATTTAATTAAAAATAAATAAATAACTTAATTGTAAAATTATAGAGCCTTTGAACAGTCAGCAACACTTCATTCTCCAGCTGTGAAAAACTGCCTGTGGCATCTTTCTCTTACTTAAAGAGCTGTGGGGAGAATAAGCACCTTAGATGCTACTAAAGCAAAAAAAATTATAAATATTTTCAGTGGGTCTTCTAGATACCCAAAAGCAAGACTTGTGCAACCTCTAAGTCAGTTTTAGAAAAATTAGACAACAGGTGACATGAATCAAAACTAAGGCTAAGATTTTGTCATGGTTATTTTTAGTAAACGTCATGGATAGGTCACGGGCAGTAAACAAAAATTCACTGAAGCTGTGATCTGTCTGTGACTTTTGTTGCTGCAGCTCCATGGTTGCTCCCACCACTGCGGTGGCTGGGAGCTGTGGGGTTCCCCCTCTGCCTACGGTGGCTGGGAGCTGCACGGTGACCATATTTCCCAAAGAGAAAACAGGACACCCTAGCCACTTGCCTGAGGCATCCCCGTCTCCCCACATGAGGCTGTCACCCATCGCTGGAACCCTAAGAAGGGCCCCCTCAGGAGTCTGTCACCTGTTGCAATCCTGTTGCTGGAACTTTGCAGGGGGCCTCCTGTCCCTTGTCGCTGGAACCCTGCCACTGCTGGCTGGCAGCAGGGCCCCGGGGCTGAAGCAGAGAATGTCACAGAGCTCTCTAGAAGTCATGGATTCCGTGACTTACACGACCTCCGTGACATAAACGTAATCTTAATCATAACTTAATTTTGACTTCACAGAACTTTCATGTGCAAGAAAACCTGTTTAAGACTGCAGAATTACCCTTTGTCCCTTAACTGCTGCTGATTTGGGGAGCATTGTAATGGTGTCAAATACACACAATTAAGGGTAATGCTTCTCTCCATCACAAAACAGGATCCCGAAAAAGATCAATGAAAGTTGCGAGTGAGAGTTATGTACAGTATATGCTTATTTAATAAAAGGTGCACAGAAGGAACCTCACACGGTATTCAAAAGTAATTAGGTATAGTGAAGAAGCTTCCCTTGAGGCATATTTACAGTCAATTTTGACTGTCAACACTCAAAAAAGATTCCCTATATATTTCACATATCAAATATTAATACTTTAAAGCACTGAATTTTATATTCACACAAACTAACATCAATGTAATTCTCTGTTCCACCTCCATTTCTTGGATGTGGAAAAAAGCAAAAGCACTATAATATGCTCTTTTGCAATATACTTGCTGATCAGGAGCACTGGTAGTAAAGAAACTTCAGGAAAAAAAATCACTAGCAAAGAGGGGTTACCTCAAGGTACTTTCTAGCCAAGAAAAATGCTGCTTTCCATTTTTTTTTTTTTTTTAGTAATTTACCTTTAACACAGTACTGTACTGTATTGCTACCTTTTTTGGGGGGGGAGGGAGTCTCTGCTGCTGCCTGATTGTGTTCTTCTCGTTCCAAATGAGGTGCATGGTTGACTGGTCAGTTCGTAACTCTGGTGTTCATAACTCTGAGGTTCTACTGTATAATTTACACCTGGATTTCTGTTCATTTTAGACAGGGATGATGGTGCCTTTAGGATTAAACTGAAAAAATAAATTATTAAATTAAGTGCTAATTCAATGCTAGCACAAAGTAAGAAAATAACTAAAATCACTAGTACTTTGTGAAAAGGCTAAGCAAGAGGGTTTTAAGAGGGATTTTATGGTAGCTGTTCTGGGCCCTTTTACTAGTACTGTTGTAGTGCTGTGCAATATTCATCACAGCTCTACCAGCTTTTCCACTACTAAACATTATTTTAGGGGCTCAACACTCAATCAAAAATTCTACTCTTGACTGAAGTTATACATTCAAACTCAAGACAGTTATTTAATGTTTTATTTAAAAGGGAAGGTCACCCCACCAGATTTCCATAATTTTTAAACCGGCATTTGTCACTCAAGGAATTTTAAAAGACACATCAAACAGGGTATAATTTTTGAAAAGTAGTTCTCAGACTATGGAACCAATTTCATACATCTGACTCACAGAGCACACCAGCAACAAATGTGAAGCTGGTCACCAACAGAGACCGTGTCTTCCAAACAAATTCAGAATTTTCATGTGACCCCTTCCCAAGTATGAAACTAAAGTGGGCGGACTTCAGAGAGTTTAACACAATGTTTTACAGAACAGAGCACCAATATAGAACAGAAAGGTAACATTTTCTCTCAAAGCATACATACCACTTCTATTACCTTCAGTCAGAGCTGCACAAATGAATTACAGGAACAACACATCTCTAGGCAAAGTACAACAAATGTACAAGCTGATAGAACTACATGGCTGTATGTTCAATAAATCCCTCAGAATGAACTATTTGATGAAAAACAAGTATTAATTGGTGGAATAAGCAATTAAACTGGTGGAAATTAAGTGGTTAAATTGGTTTGCCAACATATGAAAAAGCTAAGTATATAATTCCCATTTCACAGTAATATGGTAATTAAGAGTTTGAATATGAAGAGTTAAGATCTTGTAAATAAAACTGAAACCCACAGAATTATTGTAACCTTCAGCTACAAATATATGTGAAATTTTCAGTCATCAGAATGGGACCACGTTATTTAAAGAGAAATTGAACGTTGTATAGTTTCCTACAGCAGACACCATATTTAAGCAAAAGAAAAACCCAAGAGGATTTCCAAAAGATCCGTCATGCATATATCACCACATTGGAAGTAATCACTATATACAGAACATTTTTATATTGAAAAACCCACAATATAGGATGCAAATCTTTTTAATAACTTACAGTAATTATGTTATATATTTTACAGTGTACTGTTCTTGTTCAGAGTGCATAAAGTTTAACAAGCAATACCGATTTCATTCTTGTTCTCTCTCTAATATAAACGTTAGCATGAATAATTTGCCTAGCTGCAAAGTACCTATCTACTGGCAACTACTGGCAGATTCTCACCGAAGTCAAATGAGATCCTTCCTCTATGCTGTTATCAATCCACAGTTTTAAATTAACAGATGGTATTGTTAAAATGGGCTCTGAAAGCAGCTAATGATTAACAGCATCATGTTTCTAAAAACGGTGTTGTCAAAAATATAAAATGCTATGCATTTTCTTTTAACAGATGTTAGGATGGTTTACAGACAACCATGATCACTCGAAGTAATTATTGCTTTGCAAACTAGGAATCTCAAAGGCAGGATAAACACACACAATTATTCTACAAAGTTTTCAAGTTCCCACATTATGTGAAGCACCTGTTACCTTATGACATTATTAAAGAGGGCTCATATTGTTTTTAAAAATGCAAGAAGTACTTTTATTTTCATCTTTGACCAATGCTGCAAAATATTATATTCAGTGCAATCATTAATATCCAAGAAGTCCACTCTCCTTCCGATGACTATATTTAGAGTGTATTAAGCGTAAAGTCCACATATATCCAAGAGAACAGATGTAGTGACTAAACGTTATGAGTAGAAAAGACAGCTTAAATCCAATGCATGGACATCTGAACACACTTCATATGCAATTGTCCTGGGATTGAGAAAGCTTTAGTAATAACATTTCTTTGCATTTCATTGCTTTAGATGTGAAACATGCAATTCACTTAAGCAAAATTCCTCACAAGGTAAGCTTCTACATGCCTCAAATGGTAGGACTATCAGGAAAAAAAACAACAGAAAAAAACAAGTGAAAGATGAGTTCTCAAGAGACTAGACAAGAATCACACATACTATTTAAACAGGGAGATCAGTTAAGAGTCAAACCAGGGGGCTCTTTGCTACTTAGAACCGTTTTCCCCAATTTAACTGAATGTCAGAGTATCTTGCATTGTCCCCTTATTTACAGCCATCATAGGCTCACCGGATGAATCAAAGGGCCCTAAAGAACATTGTCTTAATGTCGAGGAGAAAAAATGGCCTAAAAATAAGTCAGATGCATTACTATCTCATCCAAATTTTAGGAACTCTGAGTTTTAGTGGCTTGAGGAAGGATGGTCCAGTGGTTGGGCAATAGCCTGGGTCTCAGGTTCACTTTCCTACTTGGCAACAGACTTTGGGTGACCTCAGACATGAAATTTAGTCTGTCAGGCACAGATATTTAAAGGCATTTAACTGTTGCTGTGCTTGGCATTGCAATGCCTAACTGATTTAGGAACCTACATATCATTTTCAAAAGGGATTTAGGCACTTACAAGTCTAAATTCCATATACTATCAAAGGGATTTTGGATCCTAAGTGCCTAAAACCACTTTCACTCCTAAATCAGTTAGGCATTACAATGCCAAGTGTAGCAATGCCTAAATACCTTAAAATTTGGGCCCTTATTTCTCATTTCCCTATTTGTAAAATGGAGATAACAGTACTATGCTACGTCACAAGGAGTGTTGCTGTGAGGGTAAATGCACTGAAGATACTCTGACATTCAGGTACGACAGCAGTGGGGGCCATCCGTTACCCAAGATGTACACAAATATTATGATTAATCATGTTTATTATGCTAGTGCCTGGGGCCAACCAAGAACAAGGCCCCATTGTGCAGACCCGGTACAAACACACAGTAGACAGCCCCTGCCCTGAAGAGCTTACAACCTAAATACATCAGGCAGACAATGTGGTGGAAGGGTAGAACACACCGGTATACTTAACTACATGGTAGCAGCACATCAAGTTAGTTTAACCTTTTTTGTTTTGTGTGTTTTCTTTTTTTTTCGGGGGGGAGGGAGGCAGGCGGCAATGAATTAGGTGGGGATAGGATAGATGGAAGGAAAGGGGGCAGGAGGAGATCAACAGGATAAGAAGGGCAGGTGTGGAGTGAAGCTGAGGAGAAGAAACTGTGAGGGAGGGGTAAGAGGAGGAGGGTTGGAGCAAACGGCACAGGACAAAGAAAGTCTAAACGAACCCACAGACAGTTCTCTGGACGTCCAAAAGACCAAAGGTCCCTGCTTTGGCCGCTTTTGCCTCTACCAGCTGGAGTCTCTGGCTGGCTTCTCTGTGTAGTTTTCCCGGAAGGCCACATAGCAAGGAGGCAGGAATTGAGGTGGGAGGTTGAGGAAGACGGAGGCGGCGCCATTGGGGCCCTAGAGCAGTGGTTTTCAAGTGGTTTTGAAGTTTTTTTGTTGAAGTGCCTAAAAGTGGCAATACTCAACAAAAAAAACTTCAAAAACAGACTCCAAGAAGAGACTGCTGAATTGGAATTAATTTGCAAACTGGATACAATTAACTTAGGCTTGAATAGAGACTGGGAATGGATGGGTTGTTACACAAAGTAAAACTATCTCCCCATGTTTATTCTCCCCCCCGCCCTCCCCCCACTGTTCCTCAGACGTTCTTGTCAACTGCTGGAAATGGCCCACCTTGATCATCACTACAAAAGTTTCCTCCCTCTTCTTCCCCCCCCCCGCCCACCGGCTCTCCTGCTGGTAATAGCTCACCTTAAGTGATCACTCTGGTTACAGTGTGTATGGTAATACCCATTGTTTCATGTTCTCTGTGTACATAAAATCTCCCCACTGTATTTTCCACTACATGCATCCGATGAAGTGAGCTGTAGCTCACGAAAGCTTATGCTCAAATAAATTTGTTAGTCTCTAAGGTGCCACAAGTCCTCCTTTTCTTTTTGTGAATACAGACTAACACGGCTGCAACTCTGAAACCATTCAATATCAGAGTTAGAGGTAAAAATATATCATCCTATCACTAGGGCATGAACTTTCTAGAATTTCCTTTCTATTGACGAACAAAACATCACTGCCACTGGTTACAATCTTCTGGTTAGAAAGACTGTACCTACAGAGAAGAGACTACCTAGCACAGAGCCTATACAAAAATGGTAACTAGCTGCTTGATTCTTCAGAAGGCAAACGTAGTTTGAGGTGAGGGTAGAACCACAAAGGAAATCATTCATTGTGGTAGACAGCATATAAAAAATCTTTTAAAAATGTACAAAACCACAACTGGGTTAAAACAAGGGTCAATATGTGCGCCTTAAAATGGTTATCTGCCTCAGCAGACAGAGGTTACAACTGCATTGCTAGCCTTGCTACTACTGTACATTTTGGAATACATTTTAGACTAGCTGAATTACCATAATGCAGTTTGGATAATCAATGAACCATGGTGTTCACCAGCTCATGAACACCCGGAACACTTTGGCATTTACTCTAGGTAATCTAATTTTTTTTTCAAATGTTTGACATTATATCAGATTGTATCACGTCATATAATGTTATGTCACATAAGCTAGGGCCCTGATAACTGCCTGGCACATCACAATTTGACTTGTAGCTTTTGGCCATGTAAATAGCTTCTTGAATCCTGAAAGAAAGTTTGTATTTCTGCCCCCACTGAAAGGGAAAAGTGATAGTGATGGGACTAGAAAAAATACTTATGACTAAAAACTGCTTTTTTAGACACAGAGTGGAACATTTCACACACTTCAGAATTAACCTATATTAAAACAAAATGCAAAAGAAGTCAAGAAAAAAGGTTTAAAATTGTTGGATTCATACCAGTTTGCATAGTGAACAAATTCCAAATCTCTCTGGGTGGACTGAGTATTCCTGACCAGTCCTAGATGCTTTTACTCGTTTGTTCACAGTAACTGCTACATACGAGATACTGCATTCCTTATGCAGAGACTTATCGGCCTGACAGTCCAGTATAGACTTCGAACACTAGCACCGTGGCAGAACACTGGCACACAGTTACAGGTAAGAGCTTCCCTGTTTCCTCAAATGACTGTTGGTGTGGGCAAAAGGCACTTTCAGTTCTGTCCCATAAACCAAAATACATCCTGTGAGTTAAGCTGACATGTTACACAAACATGACTGCATTCCACTGCAGAGAGAGCCACCAGTAAGAGATTAAGGAACTAGAAACACAATGTCAGGGAAGAAGTGATTAGTACAGGGAACCAAACATCTGTTGGTGATTGGTAATTGCTGTTTGACCTAGATGACCAAACATCTCCAAAATAATGAAGTATCCACATTTAAAAAACCAACTCAGCTGTTGAAAAATGGGGCAATTTTTGAATGCCTATCACTAAAAAAGGTATAACCTGCTGTACCAATATTTTTACTTGGTTAATCTGTTCAGTATGTGGAACCTCAAAGATAAAATGTGCTGGAGAAACAGAACTGGGAAACGTTGCTAGAAAAAAACTATTTTCTTGGCCATACATAGAATTTTTTTTAAAATGTTTAGCAGAGTTATTCTGTACTTAAGTCTTTATTAAAATATTTAATTAGAGACACTGATCTTCCTTCTCTCACCGTTACCAGTGTAAGCAGTACAGGTGCTGCCCTATTGGGGGCCTTAAACAGGAATATTTTGCCCCACACGCACACATTATATACACTAATAATTAATGGGGGGCAGGGGCGGCCTTAAGCTGCTCGGGCCCTAAGGAATTGCTTAGTCTTCTTACGCCTAGCAGCAGCTGTGTGTGTGTATGTAGGGACTGTAAAATCCACTTTACGGAAAATCACCTTCTCCTACTTGGATTAATTAAATCAAAGAAATGGATGAAATCTGATACTAACATTGGGAAGTAGAGTGGTTTAGTCTCTGGAAGCAGACCATATAAAGTAACCACATTTTTTGACAGCCTAAACCTGAATACTCCATGTATATCCAGAAGTGATTTGCAACACTCATAAGTGGTGTTCAGCCATCACAAGAAATAAAAGAAGATTATTTACACACTCTTCCAGGCCAAGAATATACTAATGTACAGCAGTGAAAATCTAGTGGGCCTCTTGCATGAGAAGGGGTCCGTGCATATTTGGTCTATAAACTGGAGATATAATTACCTATAATGTCCAGGTGAAGTTAGAAACCCTTTTATGGAGTTTAGGTTCCTTTTTAGCATATGCTCCTGGATGTTAGGTGTTGTAGCAATTTAATAGGAGAAGACTTCATGAAGAGCCAAAATTTGTCATCCTTATTCATGTTGATAAGTACCCTAACTCCATCATTAATTTAAACATGACTACTCATGAATAAGATATCAAGTATCAGGGGGTAGCTGTGTTAGTCTGTATCCACAAGAACAACAAGGAGTCCAGTGGCACCTTAAAAACTAACAGATTTATTTGAGCATAAGCTTTTGTGGGTAAAAACCTCACTTCTTCAGATGCATGCAGATGAATAAGATATTACTCAGTGTGTGTAAGGGCAACAGTCTCTGATCTTAGTGCCTAAAGCCTGCTGAAGATAAACACTGGAGGCCAGGCAAACAATACAATATATTTGGCAATTGTGTGTTGTATACTCCATGCACAAGGAATAATTCATATTCAGTGAGTCATGTTCCAGTTGTGGATGTTTTCCCCTAAATACATTGTTTTCAATAAGGCTGTATTCTGTAGTGTTCATGGAAAAAAATAATGAAATCTAGAGCAGGCATCTACCTGCCAATGAACTCAATACTTAAAGCAATTTCTGAAGTAGTGTCAGGTGTAGTAACTCACATGCAGTCTGGCAAGGACAGAAGCAGGACAGAAGGCACTGTAAATTTTATAAAGTTCTTGAGAAGTATCATATCATTACATTCAAAGATTTGAGGCAAGATGCTCCTGTTTCAGGCTCCATAAACTGCAACCTTATCTATCTTTCCTATATAAAACGAGTAAGAATTGTGCTACAGGCATGATGGATACACAAGTAAACTCAATTGGCTGTGTAGCCTTTCACACCATTTCTCCAGTATGATTCTTTAGAGTGGTTTTGATGTTACTTTCTCTCCACATCCAGCTTTTGAATCCACTATGGGACTGAGAATTTGATGGAGCCCTTAATTTAACAGAAAATAGATCTTTTCCCTCCTTACTATTTGACCAAATATATCAATAGATTGACTAATTCCGGGTTAAAGTGTAAAATCTAGTTCAATGGTCTCCAACTTGCTTACACCCCAGATCACTTTTTGAATCCAAGGGCAACCCAGGATCTACCCCGTCCCTTCCCCGAGGCCCTGCCCCTTCCCCAAAGCCCCGCCCCGCTCACTCCAACCCCCCACCCTCCTCCACCCTCACTCACTTTCACCGGGATGGGTCTAAGGGTGTGGGCTCTGGGCTGAGGCCGAGGGGTTTGCCGCGTGGGAGGGGGCTCTGGGCTGAGCCTGGGGCAGGCGGTTGGGGTGCATGAGGGGGTGAGAGGTACAAGCTCTAGGATGGAGTTTGGGTGCAGAAGGGGGCTCCAGGCTAGGGCAGAGTGTTGGGGTGCAGGAAGGGGTACAAGGTGCTGACTCTTGGAGGGGGGTCACGGCTGGGGGCAAGGGGTTGGGGTACAGGAGGGAGAATGGGGGACTGGTTCTGAAGAGGGCCCCAGGCTGGGGCACAGTGTTGGGGTGCAGGAGGGGGTATGGGGTGCTGGCTCTGGGAGGGGGGCCAGGGCTGGGGTTTGGGCTGTAAGAGTGGGTTTGGGGTGCTGGCTCCAGGAGGATACTCAGGGATGGGGGTTGGGGAGCGGCCTCCCACCAGGCAGCACTTATCTCTGGCAGCTCCTGGTCGGCAGCAGGCACAACAAGGCTAAGGCAGGCTCCCTGCGTACCCTGGACCCACACCACTCCTGGAAGGGGCCAACGCGCCCCTGCAGCCCCTCGGGGCTGCCCTCTCCTGGGCAATGGGAGCTGCAGGGGCGGTGCTTGCAGGCAGGAGCAGCGCACAGAGGGAGACCGCCTGCCCCCCGCCCCCAGGCCTGTGCTGGTCACTTCTGGGACTGGCGTGGGGCCGGGGTAGGCAGGGAGTCTGCCTTAGCGGCAGCCACACTGCACCACCACAGATCATGATCGACCAGGAGATCCTCTAGGATAGACCAGTCAATCGCAATCAACCGGTTGGTGACCACTGATCTGGTTGGATACAGGATAGTGGTCATCACTAAGAAGAGAAGTCAGCATTTACCAAGCCACAGTATTTCATCTTCCTGCAGTTTCTTTTTCACACTTCCCAACTATCAGGAACATGGCAAGGTCAAATGCCGTGGTGCTTTTTAACTTTAGAGGTAACTACTATAGCAGTAAGAAAAGGAGTACTTGTGGCACCTTAGAGACTAACAAATTTATTAGAGCATAAGCTTTCGTGAGCTACAGCTCACTTCATCGGATGCATTTGGTGGAAAAAACAGAGGGGAGATTGATATACACACACAGAGAACATGAAACCATGGGTTTATCATACACACTGTAAGGAGAGTGATCACTTAAGATAAGCCATCACCAGCAGCGGGGGGTGAAAGGAGGAAAACCTTACATGGTGACAAGCAAGGTAGGCTATTTCCAGCAGTTAACAAGAATATCTGAGGAACAGTGGGGGGTGGGGGGAGAAATAACATGGGGAAATAGTTTCACTTTGTGTAATGACTCATCCATTCCCAGTCTCTATTCAAGCCTAAATTAATTGTATCCACTTTGCAAATTAATTCCAATTCAGTAGTCTCTCGTTGGAGTCTGGTTTTGAAGCTTTTTTGTTGAGGATAGCCACTCTTAGGTCTGTAATCGAGTGACCAGAGAGATTGAAGTGTTCTCCAACTCGTTTTTTAATGTTATAATTCTGGACGTCTGATTTGTGTCCATTCATTCTTTTACGTAGAGACTGTCCAGTTTGGCCAATGTACATGGCAGAGGGGCATTGCTGGCACATGATGGCATATATCACATTGGTAGATGCGCAGGTGAACGAGCCTCTGATAGTGTGGCTGATGTGATTAGGCCCTATGATGGTGTCCCCTGAATAGATATGTGGACACAGTTGGCAACAGGCTTTGTTGCAAGGATAGGTTCCTTATAGCAGTGCTATTGTTTTCTTTAGATCTAGTAGCAGACATTGAAGAAAGGAGCAATGACAGGATCTGAAGGATGTAGCAAAAGATAAATCTTTCCTTTGAAATTGTTTTTGTCTACAAATAACTGAAGCATTTGAACCACTAACCAAAGACAAAAATCTGAAAGAAAGAACAACAAGCAGGATTTTAAACTATGGCAATGCACAAAATGTGCCATTTTATCATGTGTGAGACAATCATCTTCTTGCTTTACTTCTGCAGGAGATTATTTGGGGATTGTGAGAATTGGGAAACAAGCAGTTCAAGTACTCTTTCCTCTTTAGGCATACAAACGAGGGTACAGCAAAACAGAACAAACAGTTGAGGGGCGGGACTGGTCTTAAAGAAATCTGCAGCACATTAAAAATTAAATGAACATAAGGATTTCCTAGTACTTCTACAATTCTATCAGATGAACCTCAGAGTTACAGCCCTGTGTGGAAGACTTGAGACACACACAGGTGTTTACAGGATTCCCATAAGAAGCCTATTACACCCACTTTGGAAATGCCAATATGTCAGATCCTGCAGAGGAAGTACAATTTTGTAGACTTATGCAGTTAAAGATGTCATATGAAAGATGGAAGTTACTTATTTTAGACCTGTGGCCTGTCTTGTAGGCCAGACTATGAGAAGATGTTACTTCAAAGTCAATAGACTATTCATCCTCCTCTAACACTGCATTAATCCCTCCAAGGGGGCTCCACATTGTTCCAGCTCTGCAAGTAGAGACATTTCTGGGCCAGCACCTCTGAGCTGGACTCTCTCCTCCCCAAACCCACAAGGAAAGCCAGCACTTGTTGAAGACTGATTTGTAATAACTTTACAAATTTCCCCCTGAACCATTGGAACCCTCACTGAGTGGGGTTCCATTGGCAGTCCCTGGCAGCACAGCTTCTACAGGAGCAATAAACTGAGGAGCTGCAGCAAGCTGATTATATATTGTGGGAAAGCAGTTAGTGCTCCATTCAGAAGGCACAGGCCTCCCCTCAAATCTTTCAGGATCCATATGTTTGAAGGTGAGGTAAGGAAGGTTAAAAACATGCAATTGTGGACAGGTTTCAGATTGTAATAAAGGCCTTTGCTATCAGTATTTATAGCTACAGAACTCTGTTCCTTTCATCTTAAAACTTTACACATAAGTGATCCTTCATATTCATGTACCAAAAGCACTAAAAGAAGAGCACAAGGTATTATGTAAGGGACAATCAGAATGCAGATCTGGGACGGCTAAAACCACCACACTGACCTGGGAACATACTCAGCTCTAAAAGAATTTCAGATCAAGATACTGCACTTCACTCACCGTCTGAAGCATTACCCCTGACCAACATCAAAGAGTTTGGAGCATGGAACAGAATGATGCACACAATTTGTGCTTGATATCTCTAAGTCAGGGGCGCCAGAACAGAGGGGGGGCCAAGAGGCAACGGTCATCCCACTTTTTGAAAATGGCCTTCCCACTTTTCGCCCAGCCCCTCCTCTTTCCCCCAAGGCCCCACTCGGAAGCTGGAGCCTGACCCCAGTAAGAGCAGCCCGGGAAGCCCAGGCAGCTGTGGGGATCCACAGACCCTCCACCTGCCCACCCTGTCTCACTGATCCCCCAGACCCCTCCATCTAGGACAGATGGAGGATTCGCAGCACCCGACAGCTGTCCAAGTGGCTCTTACCATGGCCCTGCAGCAACTCTTCGGCCCCACTGCCAGGGGTGTCTGTCCTTCAAAAAGACTCTAGATTTTCAATTGTCCCATCCCATTATCCTAAATGTTTTCTTTCAATTACACCTGTTTAACTTGACTGCCTTCAATTGGATTGCATGGTGTAACTCTTTGGATCTGAGCCAACAATTCTGTTGATGTATGAAGACAAACAGAATTCAGCTCATTCTCTCAGATGTGTTAGCTCTCTCACACTAACAAGAGGGAAAATACTGCTTACTTTAGTTACTGAAGTCAACAGAAATGTGAATGCTCACAGGAACAGATTACACTTAGTCACTTTTCAGAGCAGAATTGCAGTTTAATACTTAGGTGGTCAGGGCCCCCACTGTCAGCTCCGTGCATGGCAGGACTCCTGCTGTCAAAACTGCCGTGGAAGCCTAATATTGCAGAATCCACAATATCACAAGTTAAGTAGGAACTGATAGTATTGATAGTATTTTTCAGTACAAACAAGAATTAAACATCGGCAAAATACTCTATCCAAGTTACAATTCTCACCCACGTGGACTGCATTTCTTCACATGATTATCATTCTAGCTGAAGGTTTCAGAGTAGCAGCCGTGTTAGTCTGTACTCGCAAAAAGAAAAGGAGTACTTGTGGCACCTTAGAGACTAACAAATTTATTAGAGCATAAGCTTTCGTGAGCTACAGCTCACTTCATCGGATGCATCCGATGAAGTGAGCTGTAGCTCACGAAAGTTTATGCTCTAATAAATTTGTTAGTCTCTAAGGTGCCACAAGTACTCCTTTTCTTTATTCTAGCTGAACTAATTGGAGAGAGGTTATTTAACAATCTCAATCAAGAAAAGTCTGAAATCTCAATTGTTACCCTTCAGAATCCTCCCTGAACACTTTTAAATGGTACTTGCCACGCATTTGAAAATGAATTTCAACACCATTATTTGAAATAGTCTTTAGAAATGTGGATTACAAAATATATTTTTCAAGATGGAAATGCCTATTTTAGTTTATCTGTCTTAGAATAAGGTTTCAAGACAGTTTCCCTCAAGGCATACCAGAGGAGAAAATATTTTTTTCTTGTTTCTTGTATAATCAACAGATCTATTTTGAATCTTTGATGTTGACCCTTGTGACATCAATAAAAGTCAACAAAAAGGTCTTATTTTTGTTTGTTATCCACCTTAACCTATATATGAAATACCTGTAGTGCACAATAAAATAGGCACATCTAGTGAAAGTGTCGGGGTAAGGCATCACAGACACTCTTGGCCATTAGTTCTATAAACTCCAGCTGTTTGTTTCAAATGCAAAATGCAAATAATAGGCAAAACTCAAGCTTACAAACACTGCTCATTGTTCTTGTGCAACTGGAATGTCAAACTGTGTACCTAGTTAAACTAAGGAAATCTGAAACCAACATCAAAAACAATCATCATTTTGAACACAGGCCACACGATCGATCACAGCATATCTCTAGCTCCATTCTCATGGCACAGCAGCAGCTAATCTTGCCCTACAGACAACCTCAGCAGAGACTAAATTGAGTCACACAAGTAGAAACTCCCATGTTGAAAAGATGTCCCCCCCCCCCATAAAGTAGGTAAGTTCATCCAGGATAGGTCCATCAATTGCTATTAGACAAGATGGTCAAGGACGCAACCCCAGGCTCTGATGTGCCCCCTAAGTTTTTGACTGCCAGAAGCTGGCCCTAGACCACAGGGGAGGGATCACTCAATAACTGCCCTGTTTTGTTCATTCCCTCTGAAGCATCTGGCACCAGCCACTGTCAGAAGACAGGATTCTGGGCTACAGGGACCATCAATCTGACCCAATATGGCCATTCTTATGTTCTAAATGGTATTTTCCAAGGGTTGTTTTTAATTACATATACAATCTGAGTAACTCTCATGAGTAAAAAGTGAGTGCGATCTTTCTTTTCATACCCTACTGAAAAACAGAAGATTTGGGTTTTTTATTAGTTTGTTTTTGTTGTTGTTTTGGACATCTATTACGGAAGCACTGTTCAAGATTCTACAGTGAAGGTTGAATTTTGCAGGTTTGCAACTACTGTTACAGTGGAAGAATACATACATCCTTCCCAAACATATAGCGCTTACTCTCTGGGCACAGAAGTAGCTTTCTGAGAATTTACAAGTTAATCTGTTAATGCGTCGAACAGTCAAAATTATAAAATGGATCCCTAAAGAAATTTAGCACCTGGTTTCAGACATTTTCCTCCTGAATGATTTTAACAAAATTCAGACACTTCAAACTTACATTATATTTAAACTCACTGAAAACCAGCGTACAGGCTACATTTGAAGACCTATTTGAGGATTAATGGTCATTTCCTCCCTATTATTCTTCCTAATGGAAAGTTTCTCCTTCAGCGGCAATTGACATAACATTCTACTACAGAGAGTTCCCTTTTTCAAAATGGCTGCTATCTCCTTCTCAGTGGGAATAAGATCCCAGTTTGCCCACAGTTAGGTGGCTGCTTTGAGAAGAATGTTTATTTCCCTATAGTTCTGAATGAGACAAACTACATGTCTATTTTAAAGAAGACTGCTGGCTTCAGTTATTAGAAACAAAAAGTTGGTTGCCATTTTGAAAGCAAAACAATGGGGAGAAAAAAAAAGTCAAAAATCTAATTTCTGTCACAAACAGGTGAATCTAATCTAGAACCACAAACACTGACATACCATAATCATATGATTTACTGCATGATATCACTACAGAGCAAAGTAAAGGTTGCTTGGGTACTCTGTGTACTTTCAAACCCTAACATATTTGGATTTTTTTAATTTAAACGTAATCTTAACTCTGAATTTCCTGGGTTTATAACACTTGTTTTTGGAACCCTGTAGTATAGTTTATCCTACATACTGATATATATGCTCAGACTTGACACCATCTTAATAGTTTTTGTCTGTAAATATGTAACGTACGAGAGTGAGGGTACTATTGTTGGTGAAGAGGTGCTTTGCATTTAACTCTGAATATGGCAAGGTCAGTTCTGGCAACAAGTTCCATAGTTCTTCTGGTCCAGCTACTAACAAAACATTTTGCAGTCACTCTGGCCTTACTTAGTCTTAGGTGGATGTGAGGTTTTTACAACATGTTGTTAAGCCACATTGTTCTTAGCTCCATAAGTTTCTCTAATGCAGACAAGGCCTTAGTGTCCACAAAACAGTGAAGCTTTGAGTACAATAGCTTCTGAAAATGTGCAGCATTTTATGAACTAGCCACAGAGTAAAGACATGAGACAATAATGAATATATGCAGCACTTTCAAAAGAAAAACATTCAGAAAAATACACTAATAAATAGTTGGGAAAGAACTGGCAAATAATTGCCAGGAATAAAGCAATCCAAACAGCCCATGGTATCCCTGGCACCAGATGGTGAAACAGAATCCCTGTAAATAGCAACAAATTAATGCACTTGGGGGGAAAAAAACAACCACCCTCCCCCACACATACACACACAACCACATCACAATGAGGCAAAACATTTCCTCCACAATCAAAAATATATAATTTGCAGAAGAAGAACTGATGGGGGAAAAGTGCATGCCCTGTGTCTCTCTTCCGCCTCTGCCACCAAGAATAAGGTTCAAAGTTAAAGTCATTTGTAGGATACTGATGTTATGTTAAATTTGGAAACATACCATCCACTATCCACATGGAAAGGTCATATTGTCAGAAATATTTAATGCTTTTATTTCCTTTTAGAACGTTAAAGGTTTGTTATAATACAAGAAAAAAAGTGCTGATAATTTTTAATCTAGTTTTCTAATTGCTTTCTTACCAATCACTGACAAGGAATAAAAGGAGTTCACATGCTGAGCTTTGTATAGATAAAACTCTTTTCACTAAAGCGAAAAAGCAAACAATGCAAATTTCTTAACTGAAAATACAGTGTGGGGTTAATAAGTCTATGAATAAATTCAATATGCAAACTGCATGTAAATATCTGTAAAAATTTAATCTGGAAACACTGGCTGTCACAGAATCTTTTCAATTTGTGCACAGTGTAATCTTTTTCATATCCACAACATCTGAACTCTTGACAATACAAAATGCTAGGTAAGCCAAGTTATTATGGAAATCATACATAAAAATGCTTTGAAAAACACATCAAATAAAACATACAGAAGATCATATTTGTATATAGCACTGAACGTTTGCATATGAACATAAGTTTGCATGGGATGGGTCAGACAAACAATTAGAATGGGTGGTTCTTGTCAAATTTAAAAATCCTTCCACGAAAGGAGGACTATTTTCAAATAAAGAGCAAGGGTTGGATTTTTCCCCCCTCTTTCTGTTCTTAATATACAAAGGTGTTTTTTTTTTTTAAGGAAACAGTTGTCCTACTGCCCCATTTCAGTGTTCTATATTTAGAATACTGTATATTGGTTCTTCTATGTAACAAAATGAGAGAAGTATGGGGACAGTTAAGTTCTGTACAAGCTTCAAAACAGAGGTATTTTACTGCAACATTATGTGGCATTTCATAGCTACCAAGATGTCAGAAGCAGAAAGACTGAAGAATTTCTGTACTTATGAGTAAAATTTAATCTACTTCATAGGGATAATGCTATTGCCTCCCGATGTTATTAAATTAATTTCAAAAATTTAAAAGGCATGTGATGGTGTTTAGGAGGAAAAAGTGTACTAAGTTTGGTGTAAAACTGTTGATCAATAAAATCTAAAACCACTAATTTAAAAATATATTTTATATAAAATCATTTAGAACAGTTTAGACACATTTAACTCAAGTGTTCTCAAAAGAAATTTTAAAGTAAAAGCATTATGCATTTTCTATTAGGCTGTCTTCTTTACACATTTCAACTTCACTTTACATTTGTCTGCTTTCATAACATTTGTTGTCCGTCACTACTGACTTTGTTTTGCCAATGCACGTCATGCATGCAATTCTATGAACCTATAAATAATGTAGGATGCAAGCATACTGCTGTTTTTAAAATGATGACCTACTTTTAGTCCCTGGTGTAAAGATCATAAAACCTAATGTAAAGTACAGCAAAGTGAAGTTTCAGTGCAGAAGCCACTATTACCCTCTGAAAAAATCCATTGGACTGTAAAGTTTTTAAACAAAAGAGAAGCTTGCTCACCATGTGCAGTAACTGAAGTTCTTCGAGAAGTGTGTCCCTATTGGTGCTCCACTATAGGTGTGGTAGCGCCCCTGTGTTTGGGATTGGAGATCGTTGGTAGCAGTGCCAATCGGACTGCCCATGCACTTCTCCCCATCTCACGCTGAGAGTGGCATCTACATACTGCTGTGCTGTCCAACCACACAGTTCCTTCTCTACTGCAGAGTTAATGGATAAACTCTGAAGCAGAGGGGAGTATTAGCACCCTGGGGGGGGAGAACACATCTCGAAGAACATCAGTTACTGAACCTGGTGAGTAATCTTCTCCTCTTCTTTGAATAGTGTCCCTATAGGTGCTCCACTGAAGGTGACTAGAGCAGTGCCCCTAGTTGGAAGGCTGGGGCTTAGGGGTGATCAGTACTGAGGAGAATAGGACCATGCATCCTAGGACGACAGTTGATTCCACATCACGGGTGATTGCATAATGATGACTGAAGGTGTCTGTGGACACCCAGGTGGCTGCCTTACAAATGTCAGTAATCAGAACATAGTTTAAAAAGGCTATTGAGGTGGACAACGAGTGAAATATGTCCAAGTTCCAGGTGGAGGTCGAAGTTCCTGTCATTGGTAGCAAAAGTATATACATTCAGAGCTCCATTTTGACATACATTTGAATACAGCCAATCCCTTTGATCTTTTAGCAACAGAAAGGAATAAGCATGGTGACTGCCTGAACGATTTAGTTCTGTCAAGTTAAAGGATTAATGCTTGTCTAACATCCAAGGTGTGTAGAGTGGCCTCATGTTGGCTGCCATGTGGTTTCAGGAAGAAGGAGGGAAGATGGATAATTTGATTTAGATGGAAAGAGAGTGGTAACTTGGGTAAGAACTTTGGGTGTGGTCGTAATCTTTGTAAAAGATTGCGTACAGAGGGTATACTATGAGATCACCTGTTTCTCCTACCCGTCGGGTGGATGCAATCACCACAAGAAACGCAGTTTCCATAGATAGGTGCATGTAGGAGCAGGTTGCCATTGGTTCAAACAAGGAGCTGGTGAGACAGTAGAGAAAAAGGGTGAGATCCCAAGGGAGGGGAGGGGTTTCGTACTTCAGAATAAAGGTTTTGGAGACCTTTAAGGAATCTTTTTGTCGTTGGGTGGGTAAATACCGACTGAACCTTTATCTTGGAATGGAATGCAATAATGGCAGCTAGATGTATGTGAACAGAGTTTGTGGATAGCCCCAATTTCTTGAGTTCAAGGATATAATCCAGAAGGAGTGGTAAAGGAGCAGAAATTGATGGAACATGTTTGGTGTTGCACCAAGTTCAGAACCTTTTCCATTTTTGTAGCTACGTATAGAATGTTGTTGTCAGTGTCTGCTATTAAAAAAAATTCCTTTACTCCAGGGTCATCTCTGGATCCCTGAACCATGAAGGAGCCAAGCCTACAGACGGAGAAGTTCTAGATTCAAATTGAGAATCTGGCCAGATTCCTTGAAGAGGAGGTGTGGAATTGAGTGCAGGGTCATCAGTGGACAGACTGTCATGAGCAAGAGATAAGGAGACCATATCTGTTGTGGCATTTTGGTGCTGTGAGGATGACTCCGGCTCGTTCCACTTGTATCTTGTGGAGTACTTTGAATATTAGGGAAAAGGGTAGGAAAACAGAGGAGAGGTGCATCCCACATAATGAGGAATGCAGCCCCCAGAGAGACTGGGAACCCAGACCTGCTCTTGAACAGAAAAATGGGCATTTGGTGTTTTGGGGAGGGCGAACAGATCTATGTTAGGAAATCCCCAGCAACTGAATTTATGTTGTAGAGTTCTTCTGAGAACCTTCTGCTCAGTGACTCTGTCACAGTGTTCAGATAGATATGCGGCACAGATGTCAATACCATGTTGGATATGCCAGTTTCACAATTTCAGAGCTTCTGTACAAAGGGATTGGGACCTCACTTCCCCATCTGTTTATATAGAACATGCAGGCAATGTTGTCTGTCATTACTCTCATGGTCCTCTGTTTTTATTAATAGAAAGTGTCAGCAGTGTTGCAGACTGCGCATAATTCTAAGAGGTTGAT
Source organism: Dermochelys coriacea (assembly GCF_009764565.3). Lineage (NCBI taxonomy): Eukaryota > Metazoa > Chordata > Testudines > Dermochelyidae > Dermochelys > Dermochelys coriacea. The sequence continues at coordinate 110,029,502 of NC_050069.1, forward strand.
GTACAACACTGATTCTCAGGGGGACCTCTTGCCAACCAATGTGCTCCCAACCGAGTAGTGAGGCGTTGGTCATCAGTATCGACAATGGTGTTGCTTGGAAGAAGGGGACCCCCATGCAGACATTTCAGGATTGAGTCCACCAGTCTTAACACGTTCTTGATCTCAATTAGTACCAAAAGGAGTTTAGTTTGTTTAGGCTGTGTCTACGGGGTACTTACACTGTTTTCAGCCATCACTGAAGGCAGCACAAGTATAATCTGGCATGTTTTACCACAAACGTTGCTACTGCCATATAACCAAGCAGCTGTAGACAAGACTTGGCAGAGATCTGTGGGCTGGTTCTCACAGTGGAGACAAGACTGACTATTGTGGAAAATCTATGAGCGGGGAAAAAGGCTCTGGTCTTTATAGCATCCAGCTGGACCGCAATAAATTCCAGATTCTGCCCCAGCATCAGTACCAATTTTTGTCTGTTTATCTGAAAGTCAAGGTCTGAGAAAAAAAATCTGTTTTTTTTATAGCTTCTAACGTGTTGGCTCCTGATGGGGCCTTGAGAAGGCACTCATCAAGGTATGGGAATATTACAATCCCTTGTTTGTGGAGGTGTGCTGCCAACAATACAAGGATCTTGGAAAATACCCTGGGTGCTGTAGATATGCCAAAGGGTAGTACCTTGTATTGGGGAGGGTGAATGGTGACATGGAAGTATGCGTTTTGGAGTTTGAGGGCAGAGAACCTGTTCCACTGCTGAGATTATCGTTGATAGTGTGACCATGTTGAACCAGTGTAGTTTGATGAGCGTATTGACATTCAAGTCTAGTATAGATCTCCACCCACCGTATTTTATTAGATAAAGAAAAGAGTGGGAATAAAAACCTTTCCCTCAGTTCTACAGTTCAGTCACAGAAGGTCATTTATTTCTTCTCATAGAAGATGTTCATGAGAAGGGTCCCTGAAGAGGGAGCGGGAGGGCGGTGAGTGGGTGGAAGAGAAAGAAACAGAATAGAATACCCCTTGCTGACAATATCGAAGACTTATTTGTCAGACGTGATTTGCCACCATGATGGGAAGAATGGGGTCAAGTGGTTGACAATCTGCTGGATAACTGAAGATAATTGCAGCAACTGGGCCAGGGGGAGGCATCTCAGGGCCTTGACCAAATTCTCAAAATTGCTGTTTGGAGGTGGATGGGTGGGGCGTGGTCCCTTGCGCTGATGTCTGTCTGCGCTTGGGAGGAGGTGTCTGTCACCTATGTTTTGTATCATAATGCTATTGAGGAGTGAAATGTGGAGGTCAAGATCTTGGGATAGATTGATATCTACTCTGTCTTCTCTTTAAGCGATGGATTGCTATCTTCGAGACACCGCTGACTTCCTGAGGAAACTACAATCCATTGGTGATCTTCCTAAAAACACCATCCTAGCCACTATGGATGTAGAAGCCCTCTACACCAACATTCCATACAAAGATGGACTACAACCCGTCAGGAACAGTATCTCCGATAATGTCACAGCTAACCTGGTGGCGGAACTTTGTGACTTTGTCCTCATCCATAACTATTTCACATTTGGGGACAATGTATACCTTCAAATCAGCGGCACTGCGATGGGTACCCGCATGGCCCCACAGTATGCCAACATTTTTATGGCTGATTTAGAACAACGCTTCCTTAGCTCTCGTCCCCTAATGCCCCTACTCTACTTGTGCTACATTGATGACATCTTCATCATCTGGAACCATGGAAAAGCAGCTCTTGAGGAATTCCACCATGATTTCAACAATTTCCATCCCACCATCAACCTCAGCCTGGACCAGTCCACACAAGAGATCCACTTCCTGGACACTACGGTGCTAATAAGCAATGGTCACATAAACACCACCCTATATCTGAAACCTACTAACCACTATTCCTACCTACATGCCTCTAGCTTTCATCCAGATCACACCACACGATCCCTTGTCTACAGCCAAGTTCTACGATAAAACCGCATTTGCTCCAACCCCTCAGACAGAGACAAACACCTACAAGATCTCTATCATGCATTCCTACAACTACAATACCCACCTGCTGAAGTGAAGAAATAGATTGACAGAGCCAGAAGAGTACCCAGAAGTCACCTACTACAGGACAGGCCCAACAAAGAAAACAACAGAACGCCACTAGCCATCACCTTCAGCCCCCAACTAAAACCTCTCCAACGCATCATCAAGGATCTACAACCTATCCTGAAGGACGACCCATCACTCTCACAGATCTTGGGAGACAGACCAGTCCTTGCTTACAGACAGCCCCCCAATCTGAAGCAAATACTCACCAGCAACCACACACCACACAACAGAACCACTAACCCAGGAACCTATCCTTGCAACCAAGCCCGTTGCCAGCTCTGTCCACATATCTATTCAGGGGATACCATCATAGGGCCTAATCACATCAGCCACACTATCAGAGGCCCGTTCACCTGCGCATCTACCAATGTGATATATGCCATCATGTGCCAGCAATGCCCCTCTGCCATGTACATTGGCCAAATTGGACACTCTCTACGTAAAAGAATGAATGGACACAAATCAGACGTCAAGAATTATAACATTCAAAAACCAGTTGGAGAACACTTCAGTCTCTCTGGTCACTCGATCACAGACCTAAGAGTGGCTATACTTCAACAAAAAAGCTTCAAAAACAGACTCCAACGAGAGACTGCTGAATTGCAATTAATTTGCAAACTGGATACAATTAACTTAGGCTTGAATAGAGACTGGGAATGGATGAGTCATTACACAAAGTAAAACTATTTCCCCATGGTATTTCTCCCCCCCCACCCCCCACTGTTCCTCAGATGTTCTTGTTAACTGCTGGAAATGGCCCACCTTGATCATCACTACACAAGGTTTTCCTCCTTCCCCCCACACCCCTTCCTGCTGGTAATAGCTCATCTTAAGTGATCTCTCTCCTTACAGTGTGTATGATAAAACCCATTGTTTCATGTTCTCTGTGTGTGTATAAAAATCTCCCCACTGTATTTTCCACTGAATGCATCCGATGAAGTGAGCTGTAGCTCACGAGAGCTTATGCTCTAATAAATTTGTTAGTCTCTAAGGTGCCACAAGTACTCCTTTTCTTTTTGCGAATACAGACTAACATGGCTGCTACTCTGAAACCAGAAAAGCTTGTAGCACTGTCACTAATGCCAGGATCTGTTTTTTATTTTCTGGCAAACTTTGTCTGAATTCCTGAAACTTGGAATAGTTCACGTGTTTCTATTTGGCTAGAAGTACCTCATAATTAGCAATACAGAACTGGAGTGTAGCTGAGGAATATGTTTTGTGACCGAAAAGGTCTAGCCTCTTCCAGTCCCTGTTATAAGGAGTTGTCCTGGAATGATGTCACTACATTACACCACACTAACTATGAGGGAGTTTGGAATAGTGTGGGGAAAAAAGGAATGCCATGTCCTTAGTGGGGACATAATACTTCTTGTCCACTCACTTGCAGGTAGGTGGTATTGATGCTGGGGTCTGCCACATCTCCTTGGCATGATCGAATACGGCCCCATTGATCGGGAGTTGAATCTTTGCCGATGTGGAATCCTGCAAGATGTCAAGCAACTTGTGCTGTTGCTCTTTAACTTCCTCCAGGGGTATCTAGAGAGAATCCACAATCCTGTGGAACAGTTCTTGGAACTGTTTGAAGTCATCCGCCAATGTTGGAGGCAGTGGCATGATGGCCTCATCGGAGGAGGAGATGTGGGGTGATGGTATAACCTCTCCCTGCTTTTCTTCCTCCTGCTACTCCAGCAATTCTGGCTAATGGTTGGGACGTCTAGAGACTGATGAGGATGGAGAGTGTATTTGTCCCTGTCTCTGCTCCACAGGCAGTTTGGGAAAGTGTAACCTATATGCAGCCCAAGTATCCTAATAAGGCATAGATCGTTGGGAGGTCAGTACAGAGGAGAGGCGATACTGAGCTGTCAGAGACGATCAGGTCTCTCGGGCAGCAGAACTCTTGTGGTACCAGTAAGAGCATCATCAGTACCGGTGGTTGTGTATATAGCGAGGCAGACTTAGTGGATATCGACGGTGACAATGTTATAGTGCATTCCATCAAACGGACAATAGATAGTGCCAAGGACTTGGTCAGCACTGACGTACTTGAAGTTGTTGAGGGAGTTAGTACCGATTTTGCAACTTTTGATCTGTCTGACTCGGTCAAGAGACTATGTGCTTATGTGTGGTCCGGTCCTCGGACCTCTCAACGGTGCAGGTACTGGAGGTTCCAGATGGTCACAGGAGCAAGGTCTCGGCCCCAAAGACGTCAAGGCTACCGACACTGCAGGGGATGCCCATTTCTAAGGTGACTCTTTGGTGGGTGAGCTCAAGGCCCATCTCTTCTTCGTTGTACACAGCAAATGGGGGTCGGCGGATTACCATGTCAATGGTGAGCACTGTGGTGGAGAGACTCGGGTCAGAGGCTGGTTGCAAGGAGCTCTCCATTAGTAAAAGTTTTAGTCAGCTCCCAATCTTTATGAGACCATGCCTTTGAGGCAGTGGATGCACTTTTGAGATATGTTCCCCTCACCCAGGCAACAGATGCACTGTGAGTGGCCGTCACTCACTGGGATGGCCTCACAGTAGGAGAGGCACCTTAAACTCAGGGGATCTGGGCATATTCCCAGGTAAGGGGAGTTTCTCGGTCGGGAAGAGTGTAGAAAAGAAACCTATACAAATCTAAAAGTAGCAGGGAGGAAAAAGAAAAAAAAGTTTTGTTTCTGTTTAGTGGGTAAAGGGAAGAAAAATGAAAGGAAACAGCTACTAAGAATAGTAACAAAAACTTTGTATTACTAAGGGCAGTAAAGGCGTATACAGGGCTCTGCAAAGGATTCCATCCCAGACCAAGGGCAGTTGAGAAAGAACTGAGGGCAGCTGGACTGCACTGTACTATATCATTGCCGATCATAGCGAGAGACGGGGACGAGCGCATGTGTCATCCAACGGGTACTGCTACCAAAGATTTCCAATCCTAGGTGCAGGGATGCTACAACACTTACAGTGGACCACCCATAGGGACACTACTCGAAGAAGAACTGGATACTGAGCTCTGCTATAACCTATGGCTCAAAGGCTCTCTTGCATCCTGTGTCATTTTCAGTTGTTATTTTAGAACTTCTGTTGTCAAAAGCACTGGCATTTACAAATATATAACGATCTTTTAATGAAAAAAGAAAAGGAATACTTGTGGCACCTTAGAGACTAACAAATTTATTAGAGCATAAGCTTTCGTGAGCTACAGCTCACTTCATCGGATGCATTTGGTGGAAAAAGCAGAGGAGAGATTTATATACACACACACACACACACACAGAGAACATGAAACAATGGGTTTATCATACACACTGTAAGGAGAGTGATCACTTAAGATAAGCCATCACCAGCAGCGGGGGTGGGGCGGGGGGAAGAAGGAAGAAAACCTTTCATGGTGACAAGTAAAGTTGGCTAATTCCAGCAGTTAACAAGAATATCAGAGGAACAGTGGGGGGTGGGGTGGGAGGGAGAAATACCATGGGGAAATAGTTTTACTTTGTGTAATGACTCATCCATTCCCAGTCTCTATTCAAGCCTAAGTTAATTGTATCCAGTTTGCAAATTAATTCCAATTCAGCAGTCTCTCGTTGGAGTCTGTTTTTGAAGCTTTTTTGTTGAAGTATAGCCACTCTTAGGTCTGTGATCGAGTGACCAGAGAGACTGAAGTGTTCTCCAACTGGTTTTTGAATGTTATAATTCTTGACGTCTGATTTGTGTCCATTCATTCTTTTACGTAGAGAGTGTCCAATTTGGCCAATGTACATGGCAGAGGGGCATTGCTGGCACATGATGGCATATATCACATTGGTAGATGCGCAGGTGAACGGGCCTCTGATAGTGTGGCTGATGTGATTAGGCCCTATGATGGTATCCCCTGAATAGATATGTGGACAGAGCTGGCAACGGGCTTGGTTGCAAGGATAGGTTCCTGGGTTAGTGGTTCTGTTGTGTGGTGTGTGGTTGCTGGTGAGTATTTGCTTCAGATTGGGGGGCTGTCTGTAAGCAAGGACTGGTCTGTCTCCCAAGATCTGTGAGAGTGATGGGTCGTCCTTCAGGATAGGTTGTAGATCCTTGATGATGCGTTGGAGAGGTTTTAGTTGGGGGCTGAAGGTGATGGCTAGTGGCGTTCTGTTGTTTTCTTTGTTGGGCCTGTCCTGTAGGAGGTGACTTCTGGGTACTCTTCTGGCTCTGTCAATCTGTTTCTTCACTTCAGCAGGTGGGTATTGTAGTTGTAGGAATGCATGATAGAGATCTTGTAGGTGTTTGTCTCTGTCTGAGGGGTTGGAGCAAATGCGGTTATATCGTAGCGCTTGGCTGTAGACAATGGATCGAGTGGAATGATCTGGATGAAAGCTAGAGGCATGTAGGTAGGAATAGCGGTCAGTAGGTTTCCGATATAGGGTGGTGTTTATGTGACCATCGCTTATTAGCACCGTAATGTCCAGGAAGTGGATCTCTTGTGTGGACTGGTCCAGGCTGAGGTTGATGGTGGGATGGAAATTGTTGAAATCATGGTGGAATTCCTCAAGAGCTTCTTTTCCAGGGGTTCAGATGATGAAGATGTCATCAATGTAGCGCAAATAGAGTAGGGGCATTAGGGGACGAGAGCTGAGGAAGCGTTGTTCTAAGTCAGCCATAAAAATGTTGGCATACTGTGGGGCCATGCGGTTACCCATCGCAGTACCGCTGATTTGAAGGTATACATTGTCACCAAATGTGAAATAGTTATGGGTCAAGACAAAGTCACAAAGTTCTGCCACCAGGTTAGCCGTGACAGTATCGGGGATACTGTTCCTGACGGCTTGTAGTCCATCTTTGTGTGGAATGTTGGTGTAGAGGGCTTCTACATCCATAGTGGCTAGGATGGTGTTTTTAGGAAGATCACCAATGGACTGTAGTTTCTTCAGGAAGTCAGTGGTGTCTCGAAGATAGCTGGGAGTGCTGGTAACGAAGGGCCTGAGGAGGGAGTCTACATAGCCAGACAATCCTGCTGTCAGGGTGCCAATGCCTGAGATGATGGGGCGTCCAGGATTTCCAGGTTTATGGATCTTGGGTAGCAGATAGAATACCCCAGGTCGGGGCTCCAGGGGTGTGTCTGTGCGGATTTGTTCTTGTGCTTTTTCAGGGAGTTTCTTGAGCAAATGCTGTAGTTTCTTTTGGTAACTCTCAGTGGGATCAGAGGGTAATGGCTTGTAGAAAGTGGTGTTGGAGAGCTGCCTAGTAGCCTCTTGTTCATACTCCGACCTATTCATGATGACGACAGCACCTCCTTTGTCAGCCTTTTTGATTATGATGTCAGAGTTGTTTCTGAGGCTGTGGATGGCACTGTGTTCTGCATGGCTGAGGTTATGGGGTAAGCGATGCTGCTTTTCCACAATTTCAGCTCGTGCACGTCAGCGGAAGCAGTCTATGTAGAAATCCAGGCTGCTGTTTCGACCTTCAGGAGGAGTCCACCCAGAATCCTTCTTTTTGTAGTGTTGGCAGGAAGGTCTCTGTGGGTTAATATGTTGGTCAGAGGTGTGTTGGAAATATTCCTTGAGTCTGAGACGTCGAAAATAGGATTCTAGGTCACCACACAACTGTATCATGTTCGTGGGGGTGGAGGGGCAAAAGGAGAGGCCCCGAGATAGGACAGATTCTTCTGCTGGGCTAAGAGTATAGTTGGATAGATTAACAATATTGGTGGGTGGGTTACGGGAACCATTGTTGTGGCCCCTTGTGGCTTATAGTAGTTTAGATAGCTTAGTGTCCTATTTCTTTTGTAGAGAAGCAAAGTGTGTTTTGTAAATGGCTTGTCTAGTTTTTGTAAAGTCCAGCCACGAGGAAGTTTGTGTGGAAGGTTGGTTCTTTATGAGAGTATCCAGTTTTGAGAGCTCATTCTTAATCTTTCCCTGTTTGCTGTAGAGGATGTTGATCAGGTGGTTCCGCAGTTTCTTTGAGAGTGTGTGGCACTCTTTTAATGCTTTTCCTTCTGTTACCATTGCATAGTGTCACCAAATAGACTGGAAGTGAGCAGAGTTTATTTTCAAGCGCGCTAAACATGCAAACTTTTGTTTTATTTGATTTATTAATTATTGCTGTAAGAGGAGCACTTGTCAGGCACTTTTTTTAAGTCAATATCCAGAATATAGCTTCAGATATTTGTTGTTATAATTGTTGCACTGGAAATTTACTTTTTTTTTTAAGCAGAAAATAATTAAAAATTCCATTTAAAATCTACGCCACCATTCCAGAGCAATCTAAAGTACAAATTACTTAATTGCTGTAAAATTTTCAACATATTATTTATATTGTGGTGACACCTCGGGGGGCCCAAACAGGAAGTGAGGTCTCATTGCATTAGGTACCGTACAATGAAAGTTGGCTCCAACCCAAACAGCTTACAATCTAAACAGCATTATCAAAAGTTATGACAGAAAGGATCTTTAATGTACTTTTAAAGCAATATTAGTACTAGCAGGCCCGCTAAGGATTTCAGATTGTGTCAATCATGGAATCAGAAAAAACTGCTTCTTGGTGACTGATTTGAACAAAAGAACTGTAACTAGAGAGAGAGCAAAAGGAGCCTATTCCTACAGTATATCTAACATGGATTCTCTGCTATTCAGCTGCAACAATTAAAACTAAGGGTTGGAAACGTCTACACAGGTAAAAACAAAACAAAAATATGCAAAAACCAAAACAAAACAACCAAAACAAAACATGGCAGTGAGTTTAAAAGCCCAATTCAACTGACTCAGGCTTCTGGGGCTCATGCTATGGAGCTAAAAGTATCAGCATAGAATTTCAGGCTCAGGCTGAAAGCCAGGCTCTGAGAGCCCCACCTCATGAGGTTTCAGAGCCCGGGCTCCAGCCCAAGCCCAAATGTCTATGCTGCTAATTTTAGCTCCGTAGCATGAGCCCCAGGAGCTCAAGTTAGTTGACCCGGGGTCTGAAACTCGCTGCCACGGGTCTTACTTTGCTGTGCAGACATACCCTAATAAGCGTTCCACTCTCCCAAGATCACTGGAAAATCAGTATCAGTCGAAGAGACAAGTCAGTTGATTTCCCCAACTAAAATTCCTGGAGTAGTATGCAAGCCTCGTAGAGCATTCCCCAGTAGTAAAACTAGAAACATATTAAGAATCAGCATTAAAAACAATTTATTTGGGTTACCAATAAGATTGTTGTAGCCAAATCACAGAAATCCATTTTAGAGGTAGGAAAACTCTCACTGCTCATTCTCTTCCAGCAATCTGAACTAAAAGGCTGTAGGATTTACAGGCAGTAAGTCAGAGCCAAGACTGAAGGAAATTACAATTTAATGAACTGCTATATTCAAACCACCTTCCAAACACAGCATAGTTGATGATCCAAGGTAAGTTTATGCCCGTGTAAAGGAACAAGGACTCACTTGTAGGCAGCTGCCTCACAAATTCTCAGCAGACTGCAGCTTCCTTTACCTCAGAAAGATGCAAAAGAACTTTGACTAATACTAGGTAAATTGGCCCATATTTGAGCTAAATCACCAATACTGCTGTGAATCATTCTAGCAATGGATGACCCTGAGGATCTGAAAATCCTCAAACAGAAGATGCTGTATTAGGAACGTTAAAAACTGCACACATTTTTGGAAAACTAAGCTAAGAAAAATAAGTTTCTATCCCTTGAGATCATAGTTGCTCTGCATACAACAGTAAATATCTGAAATAGCTATTCATAGATTCGTATCCCACTTCCATTCATTCAGTAATGAGACTGATACCACTGCTGAAGGTTTTGCCATTCAAATTAAGCATCAAATAGAGGTACCCTTCTTTTGGCATCTGGTAGCTGGCCAAATGAAAATTAGAAATCTCCTATCACTTTTTAAGGAGTGGACATAAGTTTAGTGTACGGTGTAACTGTCTCCCTCAATGGTCAAATTCTAATATCCGATAGCCCAATCTTGCAATAGGAATTGAAAATTAAGATCTATCATTCACATATTTGGCATGCCAATGAGCTTCAAAAGGTATGCCATCCATGAATAAGAGGTTCCATTAGTGGATCACATGTCAAAATTAAGATCCAAGACTGCATACAATTTACTGTAAGCAATATGTATGCAATAGCTCCACTTTATTTGCCTCACTCCAGTACTAATTTATAAACCTGCTCTGCAAAACAATGTACTTTGGGGAAGTCTAAAGAAAAAAGGGTGCTTTATAAAGCCAAACTATATTCTATTCTTTATATGTTTTATTAACAAGTTCTGTATCAATGTATATCAATGCAGTTTGATACTAGAGATGTTCAGAAAAACTTCAACAGAACCATTTTTCTATCAGAGAATGCAGTTCTGTGAAGATCTAAATGCTTTGTGAAATCATGTTGATATTGCTGAAATTTCATTTCGAAGAAAGGGGGGGAAGTTCTCACAGAGTTGAAACATTCCATTTTGACATGTTCAAAACGAAACATTTTGATTCTTTTCTTTAGAAATGACTTTTTTTTAAAATGTGTATTATATTATACAATATTTTAAAGTCTAAATCAAAGCAAAACACTTTGATCTACCCAAAATAAATTTTACGGAGAAGTAAATAAATTGTGTGTTTAATTCCTAAATAGAATGAAAGCAATTTTGGAAAACTCGAAATCCTCCATGAAATGGAATTTCCATTCTCCACACAGCTCTGCTGTGAGCCCTTCTAAATCATTAAAAGAGAAGCAAAGTTAAACTGAAATCAGCCTAAAAACAAAATTATGAATCATAAACCAAAATATACTATTATTTGTGTGTGTGAAAGAGTCATAAGGGTGAATATTTTATTCCTTAGAACAAAGTTCATTTCTCTCCCTCCAATGAAATTTTAACATCTCACAAGCTTATTGAATGTTTCATAATGAGCACAGAAAACTGGTTAAAAATATATAATGAAGATCAACTTATCTTTTCTTGTTGTGAAGCCTTTAGAACATTGTGAAGGAAATTAAACCATAAGCATTTTCTCAAGCGACAAGCATGCTAAACTGATTTCTTTGCATTTTATGAACAAAAGCTTCTGATTAGATAGAATAATCTAACATTTATTATGCCTATTTTAATAATACCATTCATGCCACAGTAAGATTGTGTTAGCGTTTCTATTACAAAGCATTTCTCAACAATGTCAACCACAAACATTTGCTACAGCCTCAACACTAGCACACAAGAAGTAAATAAATTAAGAATAATATAGACTTTTCAAAGCCATTTTAAGAAGAATTTCTGGTTTAAAAGTATTGTTTGAATACAAAGGGCCCTACAGTAAGCATACTAGTATAGGAATTTGCCTTTTAGTTTGATAAGGAAGAGAGGCATGACTGACAATTCCTAAACTATTGTGGCCCATGTATTAAAATAATATACCGATAAACTAGAACAAGATACTGCTAAAATGACTAAGAACAGTAAGAGGATGCAATAAATATGATTTGTAAAGATAGAATTACAAGATAAATCATACACTACTTGGAGAGCCTGTACTAATCCCCTTCTATTCCAAAAATACAGGTCTCTACCACTTGAGTTAGTGAACTAGCAATGTCAGGTCTCACAACTTCTGTGAGACAGACACTAAGGTATAATATTAGCTTTCTTCCAGTCTTCTGGAACTTCCCCAGTGCTCCAAGACTTATTGAAAATCCATATTAATAGTCCAGCAAACACTTCATCCAGCTCTTTTACAACTCTTGGAATAAATTTATCTGGACCTGCAGATTTAAAACTGTCTAATTTAGGTAGCTGCTGTTTAACAACATTTAGAGATACTCGTGAAATGCAAAGAATTATCAACATATGATGAGACAATATCATCTGTTTTTTCCCCCAAACACAGAGTAGATATTTAATGAATTATTCTGCCTTTTCTGCATTATTATTGATAATTCTACCATTTCCCTCTAGTAGTAGACCAATACCTTTGTCAGGATTATTTTTGTTCCCATCATGACAAGTTTCAGAGTAGCAGCTGTGTTAATCTATATCCGCAAAAAGAAAAGGAGTACTTGTGGCACCTTAGAGACTAACAAATTGATTTGAGCATAAGCTTTCTTGAGCTACAGCTCACTTCATCGGATGCATGTAGTGGAAAATACAGTGGGGAGATTTATGTACACAGAGAACATGAAACAATGGGTGTTACCATACAGACTGTAACAAGAGTGATCAGATAAGGTGAGCTATTACCAGCAGGAGAGTGGGCGGGGGGAACCTTTTGTAGCGATAATCAAGGTGGGCCATTTCCAGCAGTTGACAAGAACGTGTGAGGAACAGTGGGGAGGGGGATAAACATGGGGAAATAGTTTTACTTTGTGAGATATATGCCATCATGTGCCAGCAATGCCCCTCTGCCATGTACATTGGCAAACTGGACAGTCTCTATGTAAAAGAATAAATGGACACAAATCAGACGTCAGAATTATAACATTCAAAAACCAGTCGGAGAACACTTCAATCTCTTTGGTCACTCAATTACAGACCTAAAAGTGGCAATTCTTCAACACAAAAAACTTCAAAAACAGAGTCCAATGAGAGACTGCTGAATTGGAATTAATTTGCAAACTGAATACAATTAACTTAGGCTTGAAAAAAGACTGGGAGTGGACGTGTCATTACACAAAGTAAAACTATTTCCCCATGTTTATTTCCCCTTTTCCCTCCTACTGTTCCTCACAGGTTCTTGTCAACTGCTGGAAATGGCCCACCTTGATTATCACTATAAAAGGCTCCCCCCCACCTGCTGGTAATAGCTCACCTTACCTGATCACTCTTATTACACTCTGTATGGTAACACCCATTGTTTCATGTTCTCTGTGTATACAAAATCTCCCCACTGTATTTTCCACTACATGCGTCCAGTGAAGTGAGCTGTAGCTCACGAAAGCTTATAATCAAATCAATTTGTTAGTCTCTAAGGTGCCACAAGTACTCCTTTTCTTTTTGTTCCCAATACACTTAAAAAACTTCTTACTCTCCTTAACTATGCTGGTCATAGATTACTCCTTGTATCCCTTTGCTTCTCTTATCAATTTCTAAAATTCCCAATTTCTAATTAATAATCATTACTATCAATCTCCACTTTCTTCCATTTGTTATTTTTTTATTATTTTTTCTAGCTGCCTTCATTCTCTCTCTAAACCGGGTCTGTTTTTTAAACTAATATGGCCTTCTTTCTTGATTGTGGGATTATGGCTTTTGGGGACAATAGTAAGGTGTTCTTAAATTATTCCCAATTACCAATCACATTTTCCTGATTAAATTCTTCCTCCCAGCTGATCTGATCAATTATTTTCAGTTTTGTGAAACTGGCCCTATTAAAGCACCAACTATATAATTACTGGTCTGGACTTTATTCTGTTTGCACAAACATTATAAATGTGATCAAGTCATGCTCACTTGTACCTAAGCTAATATTAATTTTTAGTTCTGTTATCAGTTCCTCTTTATCCATGAAGGCAAAGTCTAATAAAGAATTCCTTTGTTGACTTCAACACTTATGAGTTAAGAAATTGTTATCTATAAACTTTAGAAATTCCAAGAATGTTTTAATATTGGCAGCATGAGACCTTCAGCATCTGTCCCTCAAATTGAAGGCTCCTATGACCATGCAGTTCGTCCCTCCTACACATTATAGATGAGTGTGTAAGGAGGTGATGGTTCTCTTCTCTTGCATGATTTGGTGGTCAGTAGTAATAAACCATCTTGTGCTTTATTTGTTAGGACATTGACCCATAAGCATTCAAGATAATGTTCTTCCTTGTTATCAGTGACTCGGAAACAAGTAATGCCATTTTTGACAAAGTGCCGCTCCGCCTCTCCATATGTCCACTTGATCCTACCTAAATAGTTTGTAACTATCGATTTTAACATTCCAATAGTGTAAATCATCCCACCAGGGTTCAATACCAACATAGACTGAATTTATGCTCATAAATGAGCAATTCCAATTCCTCTTGTTTATTACCCAGGCTCCTAGCATTGGTACATAGCAACATCAAGTTAAAAACCAAAACATTCATTTTCCTAAACCCCTTTGTGCTACATCAGAAGATATATGCTGCTGATAGATGACAAGTCATACTGTAGACAGCTGGAGGTTTATATTCCAAATATTAATTTTCCCATATAAAACTAAATCAAAAGCGTATCATGAAAATTCAATCAGCTGGCTGTCAGACAGTGGTGGGCAAAAGCTCTCATTATTACTATTTTGTATTTCAGGTGTTTTAACTTTGAAGAGCAACCTCTGCTGCATACAAGATATGGACCTAGCAATCCACAAGATTTGATGATTGTTGAGGGGGAAAAAAGACTTCGGTAAGGTCTAGGAGCTGTCATGAAATTGAGCTATGGGGATAAAAGTTTGTCTTGTAAAACCAATATATTATTGAGTAATTCTTGGGGTTATTAAACACAGACGTTCAATGTATGTGAGCCTATATCTGGTTGGAATTAAAGAACTACATTTTAAAACCAATGAATCATTTTGGTATTTAAACTGTGTTTAATACAACAATCCAATAGAATTATTTTGTGGCAGTCTTTTCTCACTTGGGCATTGCAATTCCTTCAAACAGCTAGTAACATTAGTAATTTATATAAATATTTATTCAACTGAAAATTAATGAGGATATTGGCTATTTATCTATAAAACAATTTGGGCTGTGGTGATGCAAGGGAGGAGAGCACCCCTCTAGCAAAAAAGCCATTAATGCCTCATTGCCAAAAGTGCAGGGGAAATTTACAATTGCTTCAAAGTCCTCAACAACTTTGGTTGCTTTAAATAGCACTGGCAACGTATTAGTCAGAAATATGACAGCATATTGTTAAAAAGACATCAATACAACATTTCTAGCAGTAGCTTATATGCTGTCATTGTCTGACCACTCCTAAGTAAAGGAGTTCAAGATTTAGACAGTTCAATTGAAAAGCAAAAGTGACATCAGCCTTGAAGAAATGTGGACCAAAGAAAGAAAGAAAGGAGTGGGAAATGTCTATAACATGAGAATTGTTACTTGATTTTATAACCTTGTTCAAATGTAGTTACTCGAAGATCTCAAAGAACTATTGAGACAAGCTGCACTAAAAATGACCTCTCCAAGGCAGATTTCTTATTTAAGTAATAAGAAAGCTAATTTATTATATATTTATGAAAACCACACAATCCTTTGTGTGGAATTGCTAAAGAGAGACTCCCCACTAAGCTGCCTAAGGCATTTACTGGAAAAGAGTAAATCCTGTGGCATAATCTATTTAACGCATAATTGATAAAAACTGTAGTTTCAAAAGACCTTTGTCATGAATTATAGAAAAGACATTAGCACAAGTTCCAAAATTGAAATCTCCACTCCCAAACAATATTTAGTTTATACAGAAAATGCTAGTCCTCAATAAGATTCCGAATTCCCACCCATGAAAAACAACATCATAATATTATTTCTGAACACTTTCCCCCCATTAACTGGTATATTTTAACAGACATGTTATTGGAGCTAGTATTGGAAGAAAAAAACAACACTAAATGTGTTTGGGAATTAAAAATACAATTTACAAAATGCAGGATTACCAACAAACATCTCAACTCAATCTTTCAAAATTCTTGCACTGCTAGGTGCTAGGGGTTCAGCTGATCAACAAGTTTTGGGGTCTGGTAAGAGTTACCCCCTCACCCAAAATGTGGCAAAACTGGTGAACTGCTGTGTGGGTTTTCTCACCATCCACTCAGCATTCAGGAAGACTGGTGCTGACAAGGGATGGGTTAAATGGCTGGGATGATTTAACTGGGACTTGGTCCTGCTTTGAGCAGGGGGTTGGACTAGATGACCTTCTGGGGTCCCTTCCAACCCTGATATTCTATGATTCTATGATTCTATGAAATTACAATTGTCCCAACTTTGGTAAATTCCAGTGTGGTTGGTGGGTTTGGAAGGTCCAAATGAACAAACTAAAACCCAGTGTGTTGCTTCGGCATTGTCAAATGGGCACTCATATGGCATGGGTGAGTAGGTACATGTATATTTGGAGCAGCTTGCAGCAGCTTGCAGCTTTCATGATCGCATCTCTCTCCTACCACCAGATGGCTTTCACTGAGAGACCTGTGGCAGGCCTGACTGTGCAGAGGGAGCACAGCCTTCACATCCACTCTCAGGTTTATTGTACATCTAGAGTCACTGGTGCCAGCTGAGAACTGGATGGGAAAAGCAGTTTGGGGTGATTTGCACCAGTTTGGTATTAGTTGTTAAAAAGATGCAGCCTCCACATTTAACCATATTAAGATGTGTGTCTCAATGCTACCTTCTGTCACTTTTTTTACTACTTGATATTTGTTATACCTTCCCCATGACTGTACTTTAAAACTTGCCCAAAACTGCTGCATTGTACGTACAGATTCTCTTTTCTTGTCAACACCCATTCATGTATGTGGGATGATGTCTTCTGTGCCTCTTAGGTAAGGGACAAGGTCTCCTTCATGTCTTGTACAGCACTGAGTACACTGTTTGCACTCACATATAAGAAGTGGGTTTTCCCCTATAAATTCTAAATTAAAATTAACGAAGCTTATTTCTAGGAGGAGCCTGCAAGTCAACTAGATATAGGGGGGTATGCTGAATACTCCAAACAGATGATGAAGGGCATGTCTACATTTATCTCCGGAACGATCGATCCAGCGGGGTCAATTTATCGTGTCTAGTGAAGATGCAATAAATCAACTGAGAAGCGCTCTCCCGTTGACTCCGGTATTCTACCGGAGCGAGATGCGTAGGCAGAGTCGATGGGGGAAAGTCAGCAGTCAACCTACCACACTGAAGACACTGCAGTAAGTAGATCTAAGTACATTGACTTCAGCTAAGTTATTCATGTCACTGAAGTTATGTAACTTAGACCAATCCCCTCCAGTGTAGATCAGGCCTAAGAGGGGAATTCATACTCAGCACATAATTAATTTTTAAAAGGCCTCTTTTACCAGTCTAGTGTAAAAAAGTTAGACCATTACCTCTACCTATGCTCTGTACAGAAGAACTCACAATCTAATCACCAGCCTATGTTGGCAACACTTTTGAAGCTGGATATGTTTATCCAGTGTCTTGTTCACACATCCTTCTCTGCATCGAACACCATAGATTTAAGACTAAAGAATATGAAACATGGCTTGATGTAATTTGTTTCTGTATGTGGTAAATAGTCAAGTGATTTCAACCCATTTTAGATGTCTGCTGAATCGATTTGAAATTCTGTGGTTCCAGCAAATTGGTTTAAACACAGATCTAAGTGGAAGTAAAAGTATGCTTATATTATTTTAGCTGAAACAACATTTGACTCATGTTTTAAACTATTATGTAAGAACTGTTTAGAATTAGAGCACAAAAAGTGACATGAAACCTGTACAAACAATATATGTTAAAAGTTTGGACCACAAATATCAGTCACTATTGTGAACAGTTAATATAATTCACAATATAAATAAATTACTAAAATATCACACTATAGACTTTTTTGAGCTGTGTTATGTACTCTTAAGGTACACATCAACCAGTAAGTGTTCTGTATTGCATTAAGAAAAGGAGTACTTGTGGCACCTTAGAGACTAACAAATTTATTTGAGCATAAGCTTTCATGAGCTACAGCTCGCTTCATCGGATGCATTTGGTGCTCCTTTTCTTTTTGCAAATACAAACTAACACGGCTGCTACTCTGAAACCTGTATTGCATTAATATCTTAGCCAGTGATATTTAGACCTCAGTGGTTCAGGAGCCAAATTAACTATCAACATTACCCAAAAGACCCACAGTTGTGTTTTAATATTACGTGCTGCAAAGAGTCGCAGGAGACACATTAAAGAGCCCTTGTGGCTCCCGCACTTCAGTCTGAGTATCACTGCCTTAGACTATAAACTCAAGTGTAAAGCAAATTTTTCCCCACTGTACAACACTACATACATTACAGCAATTCATAAAAAGTGTTAAGAATAGCAAGTATTTTCTTAAGGCTTCAAATGTTTAATAATGCTTATTTACATATATACTAAATGGTATTATAATACTAATCTTCATACCACAGAACTACAACTGAGTAATTTCTAAGCATGTTTTGTACTGAGGGCTGGATAGAAGGAGAGGAAATAAAAGAATCGATGTGCTTAAGTAAATCTATTAATACATTAAGTTGCTTTGGTAAGACTGCTATTTAAAGTTTCCCATGATCTTGACAATTTCTGTCATTCAGTATACTGTTGTGTTAGGGAATGGTTAATCACCACACCCCACCAGTTCAACTGTAATCCACTGAAGCAGATGAAACAGAACACTAATCAGTTCATAGAAGGTAAATGAAAGAGGAAATGCTTTTCTGCTTTCTGTTTGAAAACACTTCAGACATTTTTTATTAAAATATTTAAAGGCAACAGTAAAGTATTCTGACAATGGGCTAGGAGACCTGAACTCAAATACTAAGCCTAGTATGCTAATGACTTTCTGCATGGCATTGGGATATCAATCTCTTCATGCCACCATGTGCTCATCCCTGAAACTAGAACAAATACCTATATCACAGTGGCATGAGAGAATTAAGGTTTGTTCGCTGTTTTGAAAATGTAAAGCGGTGTAACTATATAGGTTTAACTAAACCTATTTAATGACTTGTAATCTTAGATTTTTTTTAAAAGCACTTTAGTTTAAATCCAATAGAACCAAACAGCCCACAATTTCTGAGATACTTTCAGATAACAATTGGATCCTTCCTTTCAAATGAAAATGATAAATTGCTCTTCAACCGTTAAATTTCTTTGTAATCTTCTAGTTCAAGACACTTTGAAAGAAAGAGGATCTGGACTGGCATAGAAATCTCAAAAAAAGGAAAACAACAGGTAAGAAAAATGTCCTCATCTCACTTTGATTTTCTGCAGCAATCTAGATGTTTGGGATCTCTGAAAGCATCACAAAAATATATTAAAAAAGGATTAGCATACTACAGTTCCCTGCTCTTCTGTGTCCAGTGATGCTTGTGCAAGAGATCTTGGTGAAGATATGCACTGATGCCTTGTGGCCACTTTATACATTTCCAAAGAGATCTCTGGTCTTTCTTCTCATAAAGACCCTATTCATTTGGATGACTGGGCTTTAAATGCTATGTCAATACTAGTCAAATCTTTTGAAGTTTCCTGTTTGGGCACTGCCTGACTTCAGCCATGATACTGAGGACAGCCTTGTCCTAGTGGTCTTTGCGCCTGAACAAGATTGGGCATAAATGACTCCAACTTTTAGGACAAAAATAAATCTTTGAGGTACAGTAAGCAGAGTGAAATTCCCTTAGGAGGCTGAAAATATCAAGGACCAAGTTAGTAATGGATGGGAAGCCTACCTCAGTAATTGTTTATGTTTATGTTTTTCCACAGCTTTCAGGCAGCTGAGCACATGCAGACCCACAGAAAAAAAAGTGATCCACAGCATCACAGAATGCTGAAGTAGCCTTAGAACATTCTAGTTTTGAACTGGAAACTAAGGCCCCCTTTCTGTGTATTTATACAGTTTCATTCAATTACAATTATTTTTGTTTGCATGTGTTCAGAATAAAAGCTATTCATGGAAACAATTCATCTTTATTAGTTCAAAACATATGGTGGCTGGGGCTGACATCATTCAAAGATAATAGCAATAGGTGCATTTGCAATGTTATATTACCACACACGGCACACATTACAAGGTTCATACCGGGGTGCTAAAAACAATGCTAATCAAAGCACACTACAAACACTGCACTTTACTGTGGCTCACTACTGAAATGGTTTTTCAAAGCCTCCCTGAGCCGTTTAGCTTTCCATTGAGCTCTTCTTACAGCCCTGGTATCTGACTGCTCAAAATCAGCAGCCAGGTGTTCCACCTCTGTGCTCCACCCCAGCAAACTTCACCCCTTTGCTTCACAGTTATTATGAACCGCACAGCTGGCAGCTATAACAGATATTTTTTTCACTAAAGTCTAATCGCATGAGTAGACAGCGTCAGCACCCTTTCAAATGGCCAAAGGCACTACTGGCATTTCCATATCCCGAATAGTAATCTGCCAGTCTGGAAAGTAAGTCCTTGCTTATAACTTTCTGAACAGGCCTGTGTTTTTTGTGTTAATGCACTGGAGGGCTGGTACAAGCTCTGCACACAATTGCACGAATGTGGCCTTGCACATCCAAAAGTTCTGCAGCATTGCTCATCATCCAAACCTGCATAACGATGCAATCCCACTACTCTGTGCTCATTACTTGGGCCCAGAACTGGCGCTCCACCATCTGCAACTCCTCTGTGAATGCCACCAACAACTTTGAATTATTTTTTTCTGTGGCCCTCAACAAGGCAGCCTGCAAGGATAGCTACCCACTGTGCACTGCTCTCTGCATCAATGCGAGCACTGCTAGTGAAGAAACATACCACCAACACAAGAACCGTAGCATGGACAGGCAAAAGCGATTTAATTACTGCAGTGGCTGTACATCAACATAACTTAGGTCGACATAATTTTGTAGTTCAAGAAAAGGCTTTTTTTCAGATTTGGTAGTCCTCCCATCTGTCTTGTTAAGTGTCTAAAGAAGAACCACTGTGCAATCTGTTCTTTTCACGGAGTTAACATAATGGTTGTTGAGCACTCTGCCTTTTTTCAGAGACTTCACTTATTTCTGATTTGTTACTTTTGTAAGAAAAGGAAAGTCCCATTAAACTTTTCTCCCTCTTCAACGTGAAATCATGACATGTGTGTTAAGCTATGCAGTAACACTAAAGTCAGGTTTGCAAGAGAAATTCATCTCCATACATAAATCTAAGTTCATATGCTCTGATTATCCTTTTTCGATTGTGCCCATATGCTTAAAATACGAACTTATCGCTAAGGATAATATTTAGTATTTCAAACTTGTGTCTAGAACAATCCATTTCTCAGTGTTTTAAAAACATAATTTCTCTTTCGTCCCAAGGCTAATAAACTGTGTTAGAACAGCAGTTTCATTTTCAGTAACTTCATAAAGTATCATTTTAGCTCAATATATTAATGCCTGTCAAACAATGCTTATTGGCACTAACTCACACAGAAAAATGATACAAGACAAAACCAGCAAACGATGAGCCTGGGAGCTTAAATTCATAATGTTGTTAGACACTAAAACTCATGGACTCAAAGACACTGGATTTATGGCTTATCAGAACAACCTGCAACCCACTAACCCTCCTTTGTCCTACTACTGCAGAAGTGTTAACTCCCACTTCACCTTGAATGGACTCTTATGCCAAAAAGTCTGTTCCACCTTGTATTTAGCTATAACACTGTGAGTACCTTTCCTACACCTGAAGAACTACTCTAGATAAGTCCAAAGCTTGTCTCTTTCACCAAAAGAAATTAGTCCCCTAAAAACTCTCTCTTTTAAAAGGACAAGTGCCAAGGAAAAACAAAACCTGAGTTAAACAAAGACTTTTGTGCCCAGTGCCTTTCACACCCAAATTCAGTGACAATATTCAATAAAGAAATAAATTTTAACTAACTTGTTTAAAATTCCTCCTTCCTTCTCTGAAATCAATTGATACTGCCTGGTTTATTGAAGCTCCCACAGAATGCTGCGCTCTGGGGTATCACAAATAACCATGTTTTGTGAGAAGATGTCTGGTATGTGTGCTGTCACTTGGAGGATTCACTTCTGAGAGTCAGGAAGTACCAAGCATATTTCAAAAGGGGAAAACACAATTATAAATAGCTAAGCTGAAATTTACTTCTATACTGACTTGCATTTCCATCCACACACACACACAATCATTCCAGCAAAGTTGAATGGAGACATGGTGCATAAATCAATTTCCTTTTTTATTTTGCAGTTCAGCTTTAAGACAATTTCTATTTTTTATGATGTATTATTAACCTAAATGTTTTAAATAAACTTTAATTTAAGCAAGGCTTTTAAAAACAAAAACAAAACTATACACCTTCATTTTTTTTTTAAAAGTGATTTTCCAGGGGACTTAAATTGATCAATAGTAAACTGATTTTCTTACAATGTGGCCTTCCTATTTATGAGTTTTATATGATTTAGGGCTTATTGAATCTCTTCTACCCTCATAACCAAGATTATTCTGGTGTTCATATTCTGGTCAGTTATATTTTAGTTAATGACTACCGATAGCTATATGAGAGCCTATCACCACCATGCCTTTAAGAAATTACAAAAACATCTTGCACCAAGAAAACTTCCAAACACAATATATTTGGTGATTCAGCTTGAAAAGAGAATGAAATTGAATATGCGGAGAATGTCCCCAAATTAAGAAGTTCCAATGTTTTGTATATAAACTATTGCAAATTTCATTAAGGTATTTCAGAATCTCCTTCCCCTCCATGGAGAAAGGTGAAGAGAAAGCTGAAGTGAAATCCTTTTAAACTATATAAGGTCTCAATTTGTTAAGTCCTGTGTAGACTTTTTAAAAAACAAAATATGTGAAAAATTAGCTCCACCATTCACTTACCTGCCAAGATGTGCACTCAAGCTTCAGTTTCTATTTATTTATTTGTTTATTTATTTATTTCCCTGAAAAGCAGTAGAAAGAAGGTAACACAGCTCCCTGCATATTCAGGACATTCAGAAATATTGCAAAAGAAAAACTTTTATTCAAGTTGTGGCAGGCAAAAAGACTTTCAAGCTCACCATTAGTACTTCAAATGAGAGAACAGATTGAAAAATCTATACTTAAAACATTGGTCATATAAAAGTTTCCTTCTACTATTTAATGTTTTAGTATAGCAATACAGGAGAAAAGATACACCACGCAAGATACTTTCTTCTTATAATAAGAAACAGACCCCCATTCGGTCATAACATACACATGCAATTTGCACCAAGTCATACCAGAGATTATTTAAGCAGTAATTCAATTCCTATATGAAAGAAAATGGGACCAAAATACATTAAGTCCTAAATTATGAAATATATGTAGTAGACAAGGCAAGCATAATCTATGATATTTTCCATATATAATTCAGTTGCAGCTGCTTTAGCTCATGAAACCAGATTCTGTCAGAATTGTTAAGACTTCATCATTAACCAAATCACCAATTTACTCACCATATACTGCTCTAAATTTACAGCTCCAGAGTATAAACTTTTCATATTTATATTTATCTTCGCAATATCCCAAGTCTTCTAGCTTACCAGATGTTGGTTCAAGACAATACACTAAATGGGTATTTTTAAAAAAAAATTAAAAATGCATCCATATAACAGAATAAGTAAACTATTCTTATTCTGATGCTGACAAGGTACAAGAGCTTAAATTCTCTGGGTCAATTTCTCTGCACCTGATCTAAATCCCTTCATGTCAGTGGAATTAGATCAAGGATGAACTTGTCATCACTTCCTACACATACATACTTTGCACTATAGCAAAGGCTAGTTGTTTATATGCTAGATATCTCCGTCTGGCAATAACCATGAAAAAGCAGTGTATTCCACTGTATAGCTAGAATCCTACAAACCAATTCCACTCAGACTAAAACTAATGTCATATATAGTATGCTCCTAGGTCCCAATTTCCTTTCCCCCAAAAAAGGTTCTATATATATTTTTACCCTGCTAAAGCATTAAGAGATGACAAATGTCTGCCAATTACTCCAGCCTAACAGCAAGTGTATCAATCATGGAGGTCTCCAAGCAGACATGGGAGGAAAAAAAAAAGGAGGGAAAAAAAAAGAGCGCTCTTCATAGGAGGAAGAAAGCAATATCCATACATTTGGGGGAAAAAAACTTTTTTCAATTGAACTCCCCCCTAACAGTAACTGTCACTCTCACACTCTTGAAAAGTTCACTATCTTGATAATTACAATACTTACGTACACTTGCCAAGTTTTCTTGTCTCCAAGATATATATTGTGTATAATTAGTGTTTCAGCCGGGAGAATAGCAATTTTCTTGTTTCTTACCCAGCTTTCTCCAATTGATCTGTCACTTTTTTCAGGTCCTGATCTTTGTTTTTGTTTCCATGAAATATGCCAGACACACTTAGTTTTTGCTATAGTCCATTAACTGGAATGAAATCAGCTTTGTTCAAGGAGTTCTGTATGATGAAATTTGGGTTAATGTGCCCACTTCCTTCATCTTCACAAGGAAGGGCTGCACAAAAAGGATTCTATGCAAGGAAATACCCTCAGAAAAAACAAATCTCTTCTTCCCCCCGCACCCTTCCAAAGAGTTTGAGACAGGCTACTAACTAGTGATAGTAACAAACAGATCCATGGACAGAAAAAAGAGGCACAAACACTTAAGGCAAGTTTTAATAATTTGTGCGACTCAGCTCTAGGTTCAGAGCTTCATTACTAGAGGAAACACCTGCACAAATTGATCTGCCTCTTTTTCCTCCCAATTGCCCTACTCCGCTGCACTGGAAACATCTTCTGCAATATCAGCGAGCCAATACTCCTGGGGGAATTCTACACCACTGTGCTTGCATAAAATTTATGTTCCCCATATATTTCTTTGCTTCCCCTCAGAAAAATGACTTTCTGACCAGGAAGCAAAGGGGAGCTGCAAGAGCAGTCACGTACCACTCCCTAAAAAGAAAAGGAGTACTTGTGGCGCCTTAGAGACCAACAAATTTATTTGAGCATAAGCTTTCGTGAGCTACTCCTTTTCTTTTTGCGAATACAGACTAACACGGCTGCTACCCCGTACCACTCCCTAGTTGCACAGGAACAGCTGTTTCCGGAACCTGGAACAGCCAGCAGAGAGGTAAATCACCACAGGGCTGGGGACAGCCCAGCCAGTGGTTCCTACCCTTAGCCGGGATCAGCTGCTAATCCCAGCTGGGCTGGAGGCAGGAAAGGAAGGAACTTCCTCTTCCCCTGAAAGGAGTGGCTAGGCCTGTGTCAGACCCACCCCCAGAAACCTCCCCCAGCTGCAGAAAACTCAGCATCCTCCCTGCTGCCTGCCCCCATTGCTCCTCAGCTGTGCAGGGAGGGGTCACCATGTAGGGAGCTGCTCTCACATCCACCCAACCCCCTTGCATCTGGACCTCCCATACCCAGACACCCCTGCCAAGCCCCACCCCGTACATCCAGAACCCACTTAGCCCTCAATACCTGAAACCCACCCCACTGAACCTCAACCCCTGCATCTGGTGCACCCATACGTCTGCCTCTGGACCTCCACCCCTGCACCCAGACTTCCCCCCACTGAGCTCCCTGCACTCAAATTCCCACTCTGATGAGCCTCATCCCCCTGCACCACCCTGACTGACCCCACCCCAAGCACATTCAGACCCCCAGGCCACTGACTGCCAATTAGTCACACCCAGATCCCACCCCAAGCACCACTCCCCCAGCACCCAGACCCCCTGCTGAGACTCCCACACCCAGATCCCCGCCCCCGCTGAGCCCCAACCACTTTCACCTAGAAGCCCCTGCAGAGTCCCATTGCCCCTGCACCTGGAACCTCCCAACAAGCCTCTGTGCATCCAGATCCCCCCACACCGAGACCCCCACTGAGCTGCCTGTACACAGATTGTCTCACATAGAATCCTCTCACCCCACACATGGATCCCCCCACACTGAGCCCATCCACACTTGGATCCTGCCTGATTGAGCCTGCCTGACCACACCTGGTGTGCCTGATGCAGAGAGGAAGGGGCTCAGGGTGTTTCTGGGGCAGGCCCATGCCTAGTATTGTGTAAGGGTCGGGTGCAGCCTCACCACTAAGTTTGTGTCCCCGTGGTGAGGTGGCTGCAGTGTGATCTCCCACTTTTGTGCAGCCAGTAGCCTGTGCTCTCCACTGCCATGCTTGAGCCTCTGCATTTATTTATTGACAAAAAAAATTGCACAATTTTACTGAATTTTAAACTATTGTGCGCATAATTTTTTATTTTTTGGTGCAGAATGCCCTCAGGAGTAAGCCAAAAGGAGTCACACATGTCCAGTTTTGGTCCCACTCCTATCACATACTGACAGTGCAGAGTCCATTTGAATTTGCAGTGGGGAAAATAGTCAAACCTGGCATAGAAAGTTCCTGCTTGAAAAGTCTGCCTGTGTATGGCTCACACATCCTCCTGATCCCTGTCAAAAATTTTCTTCCTGCAATTTTGATCCATAGTCAACCTAATGATAGCTCCTGCCTCTTCCACATTCAAGTGAACTCACACTGGAGCTTATCTTTGGCATGGAAAAGAAGACTGGGGCACAATGAATGCACCATATCAATGTCTTAATTACCTTTTACTGATAAAGGAGGCCAGAGCATTTCAATCCTCACAGCTAGTCAAAGAATCTTTAAAGAAGGTCTACTCTCACCACCTTATCTAGCAGGATTCCAGAAAGATCTGAGGGCTATTACAACTATAACCAGACCAGGATAGATGCCTTAGAGAACTATTACAATCATCATACCATCGAGTAGTTAGGTCACAAGTGATCATGAACAATACTCTCACCCTCTGTATAATCCTCAGACACCTTCATTTGCAGATGATCTGCACAATGAGAGGAGACCAGAAACCCACAGGCAAAGGACTGATTCCATGACTCAATTCACAATGAGTGTGTGCAATCCCTATGCCACATCTATGAAGGAGGACAAAGGATTTATAAGTAGATGAAACTCCAAAGTAGTGGAATAACTCTGAATGAGCAGCCTGATTAACCCAGATCCTATACACTACATTTTAGTCTTCCAGTGCAAGGAGTTTTCAACATTATCTCAGAAAAGATCATCACATTTTGAGTAATTCTGCTGAATCTAAAGCAGCAGTGTCAACAGTGGAATGAATGGATAACTCACCACTAATGTCACCAAATTTAACATTTAGAGATTCTGGATGCCCTGGAAGAGCTGAGCCCAACCCCTCAGACAGAGACAAACACCTACAAGATCTCTATCAAGCATTCTTACAATTCTTACAACTACAATACCCACCTGCTGAAGTGAAGAAACAGATTGACAGAGCCAGAAGAGTACCCAGAAGTCACCTACTACAGGACAAGCCCAACAAAGAAAATAATAGAACGCCACTACCCATCACCTTCAGCCCCTAACTAAAACCTCTCCAACGCATCATCAAGGATCTACCACCTATCCTGAAGGACGACCCATCACTCTCACAGATCTTGGGAGACAGGCCAGTCCTTGCTTACAGACAGCCCCCCAACCTGAAGCAAATACTCACCAGCAACACACACCACACAACAGAACCACTAACCCAGGAACCTATCCTTGCAACAAAGCCCGTTGCCAACTCTGTCCACATATCTATTCAGGGGACACCATCATAGGGCCTAATCACATCAGTCACACTATCAGAGGCCCGTTCACCTGCGCATCTACCAATGTGATATATGCCATCATGTGCCAGCAATGCCCCTCTGCCATGTACATTGGTCAAACTGGACAGTCTCTACATAAAAGAATAAATGGACACAAATCAGACGTCAAGAATTATAACATTCAAAAACCAGTCGGAGAACACTTCAGTCTCTCTGGTCACTCAATTACAGACCTATGAGTGGCTATCCTTCAACAAAAAAAACTTCAAAAACAGACTCCAATGAGAGACTGCTGAATTGGAATTAATTTGCAAAGTGGATACAATTAACTTAGGCTTGAATAGAGACTGGGAGTGGATGGGTCATTACACATAGTAAAACTATTTCCCCATGTTATTCCCCCCCACACACACTGTTCCTCAGACATTCTTGTCAACTGCTGGAAATGGCCCACCTTGATTATCACTACAAAAGGTTTTCTTCCTCCTCCCCTCTCCCCGCCCCCGCTGGTAATAGCTGATCTTAAGTGATCACTCTCCTTACAGTATGTATGATAACACCCATTGTTTCATGTTCTCTGTGTATATAAATCACCTCCCCACTGTATTTTCCACTGAATGCATCCGATGAAGTGAGCTGTAGCTCATGAAAGCTTATGCTCAAATAAATTTGTTAGTCTCTAAGGTGCCACAGGTACTACTTTTCTTTTTACCTGTGAAATGAATCCTTATCCCTCAGATTATTAGAAGCAGTGGAGACAGTGGACCTTCCAACTAGCACCAAGTAACCTTCCCTTTCTGCATAAACTCAATGAAACAGTGATAATCGACTCATTCCAGATGCATGACATCCTCCAAATAAAAAAAAAACAAAAACAAAAACAAAACAGGACTACTTGTGGCACCTTAGAGACTAATAAATTTATTGGAGCATAAGCTTTCGTGGGCTACAGCCCACTTCATCGGATGCATTGAATGGAACATATAGTAAGAAGATATTACACACACATACAGAGAATTTGCCATACAAACTGTAAAGAGGCTAATTAATTAAGATGAGCTATTATCAGCAGGAGAAAAAAAACTTTTGTAGTGATAATCAAGATGGCCCATTTAGACAGTTGACAAGAAGGTGTGAGGATACTTAAAATGTAGAAATAGATTCAATATGTGTAATGACCCAGCCACTCCAAATGTTTTAGACTTCAGTCAGAACATAACAATGGCCATAGTGGGTCAGACCAAGGGTCCTCCTAGCCTAGCATCCTGTCTTCTGACAGTGGCCAGTGCTAGATGATTCAAAGGGCATGAACAGAACAGGGCAATGTTCAAGTAATTCATCTCCTGTCCCAGCATCTAGCAGTCATCTAGGCAAAGACTGATTCTCCTTGTGGTGACTAAATTCATTCTTTGAGAAATCAGAGTAAAGCCCTTTCAAGGGTTCCAAGACACCGGCTATATAGGGTAGGAGGAACAGCTACAAATTTTGAAAGGAAACTTGTCTCCTTGGCAGTTTCTGTTTACATGGGCCTACTAGTCATGCCAAATTGACCACTGAACTGATTTGGGAAAAACTGAAATTTAACAACCATAAAATCATTCATTCAAATCGTATTTAATCAGCAAAAAGAGAGATGTTTAACTGAAACAAATCTTATATTTTAAAGCAGGGGTTCTCAAACTGGGGATCAGGACTTCTCAGGGGGTCACGAGGTTATGTGGGGAGTCATGAGCTATCAGCCTCAATCCCAAACCGTGCTTAACCTCCAGCATTTATAATAGTGTTAAATATAAAAAAAGTGTTTTTAATTTATAAGAGGGGGTTGTACTCAGAGGCTTGCTGTGTGAAAGGGGTCACCAGTACAAAAGTTTGAGAAGCACTGTTTTAAAGGTTTCCATTATATGAAAAATCTACGATACTTTGTAATTCCACTGAAAGAGGGGCATATTTTCTACGTGTAGGTGTTCAAACTATCAAGGTAATTGTAGAAGGTAGTCTGAAGACCAAGTCAGGCTAATAAGCCTACTTTTTTCAGAGTAGCAGCCGTGTTAGTCTGTATTTGCAAAAAGAAAAGGAGTACTTGTGGCACCTTAGAGACTAACAAATTTATTAGAGCATAAGCTTTCGTGAGCTACAGCTCACTTCATCGGATGCATTTGGTGGAAAAAACAGAGCCTACTTTTTGGGTTTCAAGTTAAATATATTGCTTGTCTGCCCTGACAGACTTTGAGAAAAAGTCACCTACTTCTCTGTAGCAGTTATCAACCCAAATCCAAATCATACTTTTTCCTCCCTAAATGGGGCCTGCCTTTTTTTGTGGTACCAGTGTTTACACAGCTTATCCCTTATCATACTGACAACACTGGGAACTGTAGCAGATGGTCCTCTCAGACAGAATTGTAACAGGCTTTATTTTTTGGTGCAAACAACTGATAAAGAGGCTGCAGCAATGATTTATTGATAGCAGAAGTTGAAAATTGACACAACACTGTTTTTTCTTACTGTTTGAACTACTTAACCTTTTAACTACTAAGCAAGTTAGATATCAAGAAAAGTAAATACGAATTATGCAGGACAAACTGCACAGTCTGTTTCAACAGCATTCCAAATTCAAAGAGTATTGGTTAGATTGAAAATAAAGTTTTTTCAATCACAGCAAACTGCTCCCATTGAAGAAGAAAATGGGAGAAAGTCGCTCCTAATCCCAGGAAAACACTCACTTTGCTGGCTTGGGAAGTGAACTTGAGATGGTTTCTAAGATCTAGTCTACACTGGCAATGTTAAAGCACTGCCACAGCAGCGCTTTAATGTGGTTTGTGTAATTGCGACACAAGAGCTCTCCCAGCGCTACAAAAAAAACCACCTCCACAAGGGGCATGGCTCCAAGTGCTGGTGCACTGTCTACATTGGCGCTTTACAGCGCTGAAACTTGCTGCATTTGGGGGGTGTTTTTTCACACCCCTCAGCGAGAAAGTTGCAGCATTATAAAGTGCCAGTGCAGACAAGCTCTGATAATTTATTGACACTGGACTCCTTAAACTGGATTTGGTATATGAACTGTGGACAGGAGCATTTACATGGACGCTATTAAAACAATACATAGCATGCCAACCTTCAGTAAAATAAAATTAAATACACTCCCAATTTCCCAATCCTAAAGACAGAGGTGTGTCTAAAAATGCACCACTGATGAGCCTTTTACTAGGATTTAAACCAGAGTTAGCTAATTTCCTCATTCTACTCCAGCTGGCCACCATTCATTTGCAAACTACAATGGTACCAAAACTTTCCCAAGAAAGTGGAAGCTAACAAGAAACTAAGCCTATAATGATGCACCAGACAGACCCACAGGGCCTTTTTAATGTAGGTCATGCTTGCCAGACCATGGCAAAGACACAGCGAGTGGCATTTATTAAACACAGAACTCTGAGTTACTATTGTGCAGAAATTTTATTCCACAGGAAGATATTAACAATTATGTATTTGTAATGACCATTATCTGGCATTTCAGAAAAAAAGTACAGAAAATAGTTGCAGTGAACTCAAAAATAACTATCATGAGATAAATACAATTGTTCAGCCGTTTATATTCTTCCTCTTAGTAATGTTTTTTAAAATTATACAAAAGAAAAATAATTGTTCAAATGCATAGCTCATTTGATGTCGAGAACAAAGGAGAAATTGGCTAAAAATGTTAAGTTTTTGAAAAAATATTTTTTTCCAAAATATGTTAAACAATCCCATTTAAAAGACCTAAACTGTGTACATTTTTAATACTAAGTATTTAATATATTTTTCAAAGCACTATACAAATATTAGCTAATTAATCCTCTCAACAACTCTGAGGCAAGCAACTATATTTGGTTTTACACAGACAAACAGAGAGCACAAAGGAAAGCAGCAGTGTTGTTTGCAAGATATCCTAACCACTTCATCTAATTACAAAAATAGTACAAGCTCAATATTGCAATGAGCTTTGCATGCCTGGATCCTGTGCCTAAATAGAGCCCCATAGACATAACTGATCACAACTGATTAGGGATTAAGTCACTACAACATGTAAATAAAACAACATTTATAAACTGAAAGACAGATGGCTCCATGAAGCAAATTAGAACCCAGAAAATTCAAGCCCAAGTAGATACCACTGTAAGGAAAGATCATGTAAACACAAACAAGTTAAAATTTATTTTTCAAAACAATATTTTCAGTTCATTTAACAGTGGACTTAAAATCAACATTTAAAAATGAATCTTTATGATAATTATAACAAATCACTTCAAATTCCAACTAAGTGCCTTGCTAAAGGCCACAATGGAGTCAGTTGCAGAGCCAGATCTGAAAATCAGGGGAATTCTTAGCTCCCGATTTCTTTGTCTAGTCTCTAATACTCTATCATTCCAAGAATTCCTGTAGTGCATGTGTAACAACATAGCGCATCATCTCCAATTAGACAATGATGCAGTTTGAATTAAATGTAACCTATTTTCCATAAACAGATGGAAAGTTTATTTCCGTCAAATCGAATGTTAACATAAAATAGCTGTTTCATTTAAAAGAAATATCCTAGCAAAAGTACTATACAAGAAAAACACAGACTAACCTGCTCACAAGTATAATGCCTAGTCACAAAACTTCATTAGAAGAGCTAAAACCCAAAAAGCGTCTTGGAGTCAAGCTCATGCCCCAAAATAATATTACAATTTCACAAAACTTCCATGTCTTTAATAAAGCGTCAGATCATCTGAAAATTGACAGTTAAAGGATCTAACCAGTTTTCCCTTGGATATAACCTTGTCGCTCATTAATACACCACCCAATTTACACTGTCCACCTGGTTTAACTGTCCCTTGTTTTCTTCATGAATGGAACTATGCTGTTGGTTGTAGCTTGTTGATTCAAAATAGCACATTAAATCTGGAGTAAATAATATGTAGAATGATGGAGAAGAACATTTCATGAACAATTGATCTATTTTGAAGCATGTTGTTTATATAGTGCAGTGGGTTTATTTAAATGTAGACTTTTTAAGTTTGTATTCAACTACATTATATAGCAGGGGTGGCCAAACTTACTGACCCTCTGAGCCACATACGACAATCTTCAGAAGTTTGAGCCGGGACATGCCTGTCGGTGCTTGGGGTTTCAGCCCCACAGGGCACCCCTGCTGAGGATCCGGGCTTCAGCTCTGAGGGGAAGGAGGTCTCAGGGCTCCAGCTGCACAGGCAGTGCCTGCTGGGGCTTGGGGCTTCTGCCCTGCTCAAGCCCCAAATCCCAGCAGGGACAGCCCGTGGGGCTAAAGCCCCAAGACTCGGCGGGCGTGCCCTGCAACTCGGCAGGCCTGTCCTGCAGGGCTGAAGTCCCAAGGACCCTATCCCGCTGGGCAAAAGCAAAGGCGACATGGGGGGGAGGGATTTTTTTCCCAGGGTTTGCTGGCCCTGCTTAGTCACATAGCGCTGCCAGGCCCCCTTTCCGCAAGGCAGCTGCTGGAGCCAGCAAGCTAGGAGCTGCGGTCATGGGGAGAGGCAGCGGCAAACAGGTGAGAGCTTCAGGGAGAGCCACGTTGCTGCTGCCTCTCCCCCACAGAGCTAAAGCCGCAGCCCCTCCCTGCAGCTCTCACCTGTTTGCCATTGCCTCTCCATGGGGAGCTAAAATTTGGGAACTGCAGGGAAGGGCCGATGGGGATAAGAGGGTGCCATGCCTGGGGGGGCATGACTCAAGATGTTGGGGGGGCAAACCTTTAAATTGTGCCCCCCCCACTTTCAAGAGGCACCAGTCATCTTTCAGAAGCCTCTAGCCCCACCACCCTGCCGCAGGGCAGAAGCCCCAAGTTCTCTACTCCCCAGTCTGTTAGGCGGAGAATGGAGCAGGGGGGATGCGCCACTAGCCGCACTTTAACTGTAAAAGAACCACATGTGGCTTGCGAGCCACGGTTTGGCCATCCCTGTTAAATAGTAACTACCTCACAAATACCTTTGTAATGAGCAATGTTTCCTACACATTAGTATTCAGGGGTCAGTATGGAAAAAATGTGGTGGTACTCTTCTAAGTTCTTCACACAAAGTAAGTTCTCACTGTGTGAGTTGCCAAAAACAGACATTGTTCACAGTCAATTGTCCAATTTTGTGGCTCAAAAGGGCTACTTGAGCTCAGCTCCACTTAAGACTTGAATTTGCCACTGGGCTCTGTTAAACTCCTTGGGTTTGGCTCCTCCTTGACAGGGGAAAAAAAAATAAGTGGGGATCTCTCTAAAATGGCACCTACTCCAACTCTCTCTCTACTTTCTTACATGAGGAATGAAATAGATACTGTTCACATTTAAAACACTGCTGGTCATATGAGTTAACCCCTCACAAAGATGAACAGGAAGTTCACACACCAGAGTGCTACCATTCCAGCCTCTCTACAAACCATTATTGCTTCAGTCTCAGTTCACATTTTTGAGAATTTCTTTTCAGCCATGAGAGAGAAAGACTTTCATTTTAAAAAGTTGAGACTCTAGAGAAAATAGTACCTTCAGAGAAGTGGTGGTACAGTGAATAGTATCAATTGTTTCCAAGCTTTGTTAGTACTTAACATATTGGAAATTGGTCTTGTGAAATTAAAAAAATGACATTTTACCATCTCCAGGTAATCTGTTATTTTGATCCATGAATAAATTTCTGCAAATTTTATGGCGAAACTTTAAAATTGGATGGGCATAAGTCAGATATGATGATAATGAGTGATGACGGATTATGTGGAAGTGAGGAACTGATTCAGTTCCCTAATTGTTCATTTCCAGATATTCCAATATATGTTTTAAAGAAATTGAGATTTTTTTGGTTAACTGTATGACGAACATTCACTCACCCACAGTTAACATTTTCTATTTAACAGTTGGTCAATTTCCCAGATTTTGAATGAGCACCAAAAGTTTAAAGTAGTTTAGTGTATAAACTCCAACAGATCTCATAAAAAGATATCAAAGAAGGTAAAGTACTGCAGACTTCATTATGATGACAGCAGTTGTGGAGAAGGAAGTTTTACATAGGTTGGAAGTGGAAGTCATGAACAGTGAAGGGGAATGTAAGGAAAGGGGAGAAGCTTTAATCCACACAGAAAACTTGATTCCATTGAAGTCAACAGCAAAACTTCCATTGACTTCAATATTTTTATTTGTATTACCATGCTAGTTGCTGAACAAACATAAAACAAAAGACACTCCCTGCCTCAAAGAGCTTACAATCTAAATAAAAGACAACAGCCATACTGATACAGACAGACAGATGGGGGAGCACAAGGAAACAATGAGACAGTATTGGTTGGCATCCTCAGAAGTAATCTTAGCACACTGGTGGCCTAGTTGGTCAAGATTTTTGTAGGCTTAATAGCCAAGAAGGAATTTGAAGGAGGATAACGTGTTAGCTTTGCTTATGTTTTTGGGAAGGTCCTCTCAAGTCTGAGTGGCAGCATGAGAGAAAGCACAAAGGTACTAGGGCCAGATTTTCACCTGAAGGAGTTTAAACATTTGAAATTTTCCAAATAAAAAACGCTGAAGCGTAATACAGATTAAAAAAACTGTTTTTCCTTCCCCAGTCCCTGTATCCTTACCTCAGTTCCCTACTCCCATCCTTTTTTACCTTACCTCTCTCAACCCCTGCATCACCTCCTTCATTCCCTCTCCATGTCTTGCAGGGCTCCTGCTGTTTTCTCCCCCCATCAACTTCTACCCTCCCTACAGGCAAGTGTTTTAGAAATGGATCTTAGAATAGAAAGCTGTCTTCTATTTTAACAAAAAGACTACTATGAAAATATTTTCCTTCACAGCAGAAGAGATGCGTTTTTATACGGAGATAGCAAGATGTAAAGTCTTAGTAGAGACAAGGCAATGTAGTTTTACCTCGATGTAGGAAAATCCCTGATGAAGGATATAAGGTTGACCAACTAGCTAGATCAAGATAAAAACGACATGTGCTTTGTCTCCACTAGAATTTTACATCAAGAAAGCTAACAATGTAAAAAACACGTGCCTTTTTTTCCCCCCAGTGATGACATAACCTAAAACATGACATGATAATGAAGTATTAAGGTGCTCTACAGTTCTCCATAGCGTAAGTCTTCATCAATGGTAGGTACCTGATGAAATGCTACACAAACACCACAATTCAGAAAAAACAATACAAAGGTTGCACTGGGCTCAGTCAGTAATAGGCATCAGTATTCACAATAAAGAAGTAGAAATGGGACTCCTAGGCTACTTTCTTTTAATGTCAACTGTAATAAATTATTTTCTGAAAAGAAAAGTGTGTGCAAGTGGCCAGGTGACGGCAAAGTTGATACAGACTCAAAATAATTACCTGCCATCAGGTAACCTATAACTCTTCCTGCATCTCCATTAAGTAGTGAGCATTGGGGTGAATTTTACATGTGTGGTTGGTTTTATTGATGAAGATCAAAACATAGCATCCTACGCTCTGAGGCCCAAACACATACACAAACTTTGGCCATCCTCCAAAGCAAAGGTAATATATACATGGACCTGGCTGAAGGAATCCAATGTTTCAAGTGAAAGGATAAACTGGTGGGGACGGAGGGGAATTAATTCAAGGCTGCTGAGCAGCAAGCAAGGTACCCTAGTGCCATCTCCCACTACAGTGATTCTACACTATGCAGCCTCAGGCACTGTGGTAAAAGGGGGGGGGAGGGAGAGAACGGGACACTCAGACTTCTTGCAACAATTATTTGAGATGTATAAAAACGTACACATAGTGGATGCTAAATTGTCCCATGCAAAATCCATATATCCTTTAGTGACTGGACCCGCACCAAATACCATTCACAATGAAATTTCAGAAAACTAGAAAAAAGGATACTGCCAATTTAAATAAGTCTGGTTATCCACTAAAATTGAAAACTATCTATGCATATTGTAAACAAAGGATAAAAAAAGCACTCTCATTTCTATTTAAATTGCTTCTGAAGGATTATGATGAATGCACTCTCTGGCTGAACTTAAAGCGTTCAGGTTTTAAACATTAATTTACTTTGACTATGGGCATGTCAAAATGAAAGACTGCTGTCTGTATCCAGACATGCAGTATTTATACTAAATCTGTGCATTCATTTCAGGTCAGTAGTCATTCCAACTCTACTTTAGCGGGTGGTAAAAGTAATATACTTATTAAAATTACAAGGTTATAAGGTTCAATATGGGTTATCTCCCAAAAACAGCTCAAACAGAGATAGCCTTGTAACCTAAATATTAGATATGCTAGAACCAACCTTTAACAGTCCTAAGCCTCCAACTAAGAACAAACCAATTTAGCATCTTTCATCATCATCTTGGAAGGACTCATAACTTTTGACTCCTAAATAGACTTGACTGCCACCAACAATTTTCAAGGCAGCTTACCTTACCACTTCAATTGAGAAGCCCTAAGGAAGACTGCTTCTCCATTTGGGACATTACATTTATTCAGACAATCTTTATGTACTGCCTCAAGATCATTAACAATTTCACCCAATCTCACTTTACACTATGTTCGATTGAATTTTCACATTTCAAAAAGGACTGGCTACACAAACTATTTTGTGCCTGTGCAGAATGAGGGAATTATATGTAGCGTTTTCGGGTTTCTTGTTTTTGTTGTTCTTAACCTGCCTGACTGCCAGGAGTTAAATCAAAGCAAGTGGCTAAGGGGAGAACGCAACAGAAATAAAATGGACAAATATAAGGATCCTTGTGGAAACAATGTAGAAGTTACTATTGGGGATACCACCCCCCATACCCCCATCCAGCTCCAGATAGTCTGTCAATGAGTATTCTTCCCAGACCAAAATCTAGGATCGAAGGGGATCCTAAAGCTGTAAAATGCTGGCTTCAGGAAGGAGGACTGAGAGGGTTGTCAACAGACTGAGGCTGACACCAACACTGAGGGTACGTCTTCACTACCTGCCAGATCGGCAGGTAGTGATAGATCTATCGGGGATCAATTTATCGCATCTTGTCTAGACACGATAAATCAATCCCCGAATCGACAGCTGTACTCCACCGTGGCAGGAGGAGTAAGCAGAGTCGACGGGGGAGCCGCTGCGGTCAACTCACTGCCATGAGGACGGCCAGGTAAGCCGAACTAAGATACTTCGACTTCAGCTACGTGAATAACGTAGCTGAAGTTGCATATCTTAGTTCGACTCCCCTGCCCCCAGTGTAGTCCAGCCCTGAGACAAACATATGTGTCTGCACTTAAAACTCTATAGCTGCACCAACCGATCATCAGTGTGCCGCTCAGCGGCATGGATTTTTCACACCTCAAAGTGACATATAAGCAGACTTAATTTTCTAGTGTAGATCAAGCCGAAGACACAGGAATTGCAGCAAGTAGAATGGCTCCAACAAGCCAGAGAAGGGAATAAACTGGACCTACCTGAGCTAGATAAAAAAGCTTAGGTAAGATAAAGAAATCTATATATATAGGACTCCGCTGTGTTAAAACATTTTCCTCAATGTTGTGTTCCCTTTGGCACTTAAAATGCGACTGTTTTAAAAAAATTTTTTTTTAAACTGTTTAAACTTTTTTAAAAAATGCTGTTTTCAAGTCATTTTAAATCAGTTGCTGTCACAGGTCCCAGGGAAAAAAGGCAGATACTGTGTAAGAGTGGCTGGACCACAAGGATTCCCTCCAGAGGTGCAGAAAGCCAGGTCTGTCACCTGAGAGATGGAATCAAAAGGGACAAAAAGGGTTTTAACATACAGCTCACCAAGCAGCCAGTACCAAAACAGGATTTATTCATAATTAGAGCTCCTGACAATACACTAAACTCAAAAGCTGGCCAAAAGTCAGCACCTATTATAAGAAATCAATTCAGTCCTTATTAATGGGGGAAATGTTTGGGGTTTGTTTTTTGTTTTTTTGAAAGAAAAAAAAAAGACAATCTTACAAATTATCTATAATAGACAGAATTCCAGTAATGATCAGTGTAGTTTTTGGATCATCAAGTGTCCATGTAGTGTTATCATATTCCTTACTAAACAATGGGAGAGCACCAGAAATCAGTAATGCCCTAAAACATACGATAGTATGCTTATTAAGCATTGTTTCTCCTCCCTGCTGGTGCTAGGAGTTGTGATCAGTGGCCAGGTTTGTCGAACCCAGGTGGCTATTTGCTAGGGCTGCTGGAGTGAGGAGGAAATGGACAGCTCTCTGGAACAGAGAGAACAGCCTGTAAGAGAAACTATTACAACACCACTCTTTGTAACGGTGGCTTCCAAGGCTGCTGTTGCCCCTCTATGTGACCCACAGCTGAGTTCAGCATAGCCACAGTGAAGACACTGAAGCAAAACTGTTAGCTCCTTATACGAAGAGTGACAGGATAAGGAATGGGAGGAAACACAGTAGGGCCATCCTATTACTGTCAGCAGAGAGATGGCAATGGATTTCTTTAATATCATCCCTTTAGAGGCACTGAACTCACCTAGAGAGAGCAGTGAGGCAGCAGCAAGCTCAAGAGCTATCCATGAAGAGAAGAATGTATAGTGACTATCTTTAAAAAGTCTTCTCTCCCTGCTCCAGAGTTCATCCATTCCTCTTTACTCACAAGAAGACCCCACCACAATCACTATGTGAACTCAAGAGACTGGCCCACCCTTTCCCCACAGGGTCCCATCCAGTAGCAAGTACCCTAGACCTTTTTCGGTATATTTCTGATCACTGGGGTAAGACCAAGTTGACATGGCACTTCACAATGGCCTGCAGGAAATATGACATCACCAGTGCTGTCCCCACCCTCTTGTAAGACCATCTCATTCATTTCTTCTCCAGTTAAGAGCAAATCTGCTAACACATTTTCAGGGAAGATCTGCAGATGCATAAGTTATCAAAGCAAAATTAGCAGTGCCATTGCATATATTGAATAATCACCACATGTTCAACTTCTAAATTATAAATTTAAAGTAAGACTTAGAAGAAGAAAAAAGACCATCAGCTGGGATCTGAATTTAAGCTTCTGCATTTTTCCTGCAGTGGTTGATGGTATCACCAATCATTTGGATAGCACAAGTAAGGTAACTCCCTACTCAGCTTTAGATGTTTGTCAGGTTATCAATTCTTGCAGAAGGAACTGGTTTTGACAAGTACAAGCAAAAGAGAAAAATATTTTTGACTATTTGTTTTCTTTTGATTTGTGGTTTTTCTCACTCTCACTGCAACAGTAATATAAATGAAGCTTCATTTCATTACAAATGAGACAGGACAGATATCTAGTTCCCAATGCAGAGTGTGTGCACAACAAAACTTCAACACTAAAAATTATTTAAACAAATATTTAATTTGTTAGATGAGCACCTTTTCTGAATAAAGCAGGATCTCAGCTTATTTGATAAAAAAAAGCACTGCAGTCCATGTTTAAGTCTCTCCTTTGTGAAAATAGTGAGAAATCAGAGAGTAATACTGGTGTTTTGTCTGCATCTCATACCCACCGAAGTTTATAATAAAACTGTTTTCTCTTGTCCTCCCCAGTGCAATGCCAAATCAATATACTTCCTGAAGTATGCAAGTGTCATTTACAGTCTGTACAGTATATAATTTTTGGGAGAGTAACAGATTTTTTCATTAAAAAAAGATATAAAAAACAGATACATATGGATTGTGACATCACTGGTACATTTAAATGCGACGCTGGGTAATGACAGAGCATCCACAGTCAGACACAGAAGCACCTTAAGAACACCACCATATAGCACTAACACGCTGGAGATAGGAAATAAGAGACTGGCAGCACACCTTTTTGGGCTTCCCATAATCCTCACTGTGTTTCCTTTTAGGAAAATATGTCATCAGTCTGCAGGTAGCACTAGGGGATCCCACTAAAGCTATGTCTCTCCAAACATAGGCAGCGTGCTGCAACAGCAGTTGACTAGAGGATTATTGCAAAGGATGAGGTACCTGGAGGAACGAGCAGCAAATGATATGTATATATGTATGAAACCAACAAAGAACAATACTCCTGCTTTGTGGTTCTGGGTATCCAAAGGTTTAAGTGTCATTCTTATTGTAGCACATGCTGGAAAGGAAGTGTTTTCATGTGCTAAAATATAGTTGAGAGCCAGAGGGCCTTTATGGTATAGTCCATGATGAGAAGGATTCTTTACAAATGTTAAAAGGACCAGTGTTGTCAACAAACTAATTCTAAAATTATGTTTTGCCACCTTAAGACCTCCCAACAAGTCCAACTATAGGCAGCAAAGCAACACGGGTACAGACTTGAAAGGTCAGCTGATACCTGATACGCTGCTAAGCTAGCCTGATTTTAAATACATAAGACATTAATTGTATACATTTGTTAAAAATATATCTTACATGCTCACCATTAACCACTAAAAACCTAACAATTACAAGGCCAATTAACTTAAGGAGGACTCAAGCAAGTTCAAGAAAGCAGGGTAACAAAAAAATTTATGCTTATGGTTTTAGAAACTAAACGTCTATTTTAGTAGTGAATATTCAATACTCTGTAGATGGTCCCTTATTTACTGCACCAAAACGAACAATGACCTAGACAAAAAACATCAGACTGCTCTCCCTTGTTTATAATGCATTTAGTTGCCTTTGCCAAAGAAGGCACTATATTGTTTATTCCTGAAACTCATATTCTCATGTTTAAGGGATGATAATGACAAAATTTGGGAAACAGTGTCCTAGACCACTGCTGAAGAATGAAATCAGTATATACCCTACTGCTGTATTGTGAGGATTGAGGAGTACATTGTAGCTTGTGAAAGATACTTTATACAATTTCTACTTCAATGCAAACAAAAGAATCCCATTTTGTATCGGTGATGTTTCTGAAAATCTCTCTCTCTCTCTCTCTCTCTCTCATTTTAAGAATCTGTTTAGTAAAATTATGGGTTGAACCAACCTTGCTGAAAGTTTATACAAGCTATGGCTATTTTCAGCAAGAAGGAAATAGTACTATGACTAT
Organism: Dermochelys coriacea; assembly: GCF_009764565.3. Classification (NCBI taxonomy): domain Eukaryota; kingdom Metazoa; phylum Chordata; order Testudines; family Dermochelyidae; genus Dermochelys; species Dermochelys coriacea. Next base: position 110,070,817 of record NC_050069.1, read on the forward strand.
AAAGTGACAGAGTCCAACTTGATACCAAGTACCACAGGAAATGCGCTTCTGAAATTAACACTCCCTGGATGTTCGAGAGAGGCTGAACAGTTCCAGGCTTTAAGCAATAGACAGAATTCTCCTGACAGATGGGATTCAGTCCTTGAGGTCTGAAGTAAGAGTTAAGTGACTGAACTTACTTGTTAGACGTGCTTGTTTTTAGAAAGGTAAACTGTATTAACTGCAAAATGTTAAGAAAATCTTCCAGTTTCCATTAAGATTTTAAACAAAAGGCTTATGTTTAAAACCTCCTTTTTTTGTGCATGTGTTCAGTAAGACAATGGATATATGTTCCTTTTTCCAGATCCCATTTTTGTGATGATCTCACATTTTTGTGCAGCAAACACTAATCAAATGCACACTGAAAGAAGATAGACAAGCAATACTAGATGTTGCTAGTTAGCATGAACTTTTCAATGTGTTACGATATTTAAAAAACAAACCCAATCTCAGTCCATGAGAGCAGATAATTTAACATTTTTTCTTACTGAAGTGTTTTCTTTTTAAATATTTGCAGTACTGAAGTCCATTCACCTCCCCTTAATGTCCTATTAGCATTATACAGGCATTTAAGAAGAATGGAAATCATTAAATCACTACTCTTTCTTAAACCACAGGTTTTTTTTCCCCTCAAAAAAGTAGTTGACCCATCTACAGATTGTTCTCCTGCAAGTCTCCCACCATTTCTGTAGTTTAGTGGCCAACGTTGTAGACCAAGAATGAATAAAAACTGGCAAACCAAAGACGCAATTCCAGACACTAAACCGTTTTTCTGTAAAACTGTACAAATCCAGATACGATGCAAAATTCATTCTTAACTTGAATCAGCTACAGGTTATTAATGTCCTAGAAGCTGCCTTACTGTTTCAAACACAAAGGCTGTGAAAACCTGTAAAAGCAAAAAAAAAAATGCTGCATTAAATCAATTCTTTTAAATTTTAAACTGAAGCTTAAAGACTCACTAGATTGTTGGTGTGTGGGGGGATCAGGATTTCTGGCTATATAAGCAGTAATTATGAAAGTGTCCTGTATCCTCACCCTATGATTTAGAGAGGTAAATAATGAGATTTTAAACAGTAAGTTTCCTTAATTTTAGTACATAATTCACACATTTGAACCTCTTGCTTTTTCCATCAAGTGTAAAGTAACAAAGCTGAATTTAGCCCAGTGTAATTCCACACCTGAAATCATTTATTGCTATACACCCATTTTGTGTTTCTTACTGGTAAAGACGGCAAAAGTAGTTCTTCAATACAGAGAAAGTTTTCTTTATTGTCCTCTACATCTGAGAGATACAGGCAGCAATTATTATTTTATTTACAGTAATAGACTGAGCCCTCTTTAGAAAGAGTAAATTCTCATCCACCTTCCTATAAGAAAACACTCTGTACGACTGCCACTGACTTTAAGTTGCTGAAAATCAAATGCTGTGTTAAACTCTTTTTGCTCTTCATTCCAAATGGGTATTACCTGGAGCTCTAAGTAAAGATTCAAAATTTTAAACACATGCTAGCTATCTTTCAGGAGACAGCATTTAGTTACCTTTAAGCCATTTCAATTAGTGCCTAAGTGGTGAGTCCCCTGGAGTCCAACTTCACTCATATACACACTATTACAGATATGAACAAAGCTATGCAAACAAGCAGCATTTGAATAAGGAAAACATGAACGCCTGATACACAGTTACACAAATACATGTACACATTACAGTAAGAAAGAAAACAAATTTGGCAGTAGCAGGGATCTTCCTGCAAGCAAGAAAATATATTGAACAATGTCAAAACATTCAAACATGCCCACCAAAATCATGCATTCTGGTAACAAAAATGCATAAACTCCATCTTTGCAATACATAGTCCCTTTAGAGAGTATTTGTAAAAGTAAAAATAGCAGCAGCTGCAGCTCAACAGCTTTTTCTTCCTCTCTTGGCTGAAAGAAACCATATCCTTCAGAGACGCAAATTTCACAATGTACGTACCTGAAAATTCTGAAAATTTGCCTTGCCAAAAAACATTAAAAGACACCAAACCATTATGGTTTGTAAAAAAGAACTGGTTAGTACTTTCTACTTCTAGTACGCCAGTGAAAAACCACTAGCTAACGCTGATCATTATGAAAAAAAACGTATGCCACGCTGATTGGACACAAAGCCCTAGCTGAATCACGTTGCTAACGTCTTAACACCAGTAAGCTTTATTTGGATATCATCTTTTTCATGAATGAACAATTCTTGAGCTTGCATGTAACGCAAGGCAGCCATCATGCTCTCCGCATCTTAGTATATAGCTCCATAAAGAAAAAAAATGCCGCAACCACTGCAATTTAAGTGTTTATCTAGGCTTTAAAAATAAGGTGTCAAGGTACAAGCATGAAAACATATCGACAGGATCAGTAACTAAGCAAGGTCATACAAATTTCTCTACTCTCGGAAGACATTCTATATCAATCATTGGTTTGTTTTCTTGGTGACTATATTTAAACTAACAATAACTTTTTAAGAAAGCAACAATATTTTCCAGGATATTTATACAAGCTTAATGTATAGAAATGCTTCTGTTTTATTGATTGTGTGGGAAACTCAGCAGAATCTTACTTCCATATAATAGGTATTGCCTTTGAAATTCTGAACCCAAAGAAAGCAAAAATTAGTCCCTGAGCCACAAAGCCATTTGTAGTGTGATCCTTTATGTGACAAAATTAAATCTAATAAAATGTATTTTTTTAACCTTAAATGTTAATGTATTTAACCAGACTTCAGGAAAAATATCCTTTACGGTATTTTTGGTGTAAGCATAGTTAAACAGTGCCATCTTTTGACAAGTCATAGAACTCTTTTTGCGAATACAGACCAACACGGCTGCTACTCTGAGAACTGTCCAGATACTCCTTTCAAATTAATACAAAAAATATTAAACCTGTCATGTTAAACATTAATGGCCCAATTCTGCAACTTTTACTCACATGAGTAATCCCAATTAAGTTAGTAGAACTACTGACATGTGTAGATACTCAAAGACTAAAGATTATACAATTGTATCTTAAGGTTTTCATGCATAAGCTGAGTCCACACAAACTCATCTGCAGTTCTCCTACCTTTAATCTACATTGGCAATGGTGAAAGCACCAGTGTAAATCAGGCCTTTTTACCACATCATATGACATTACTGCCTCCATCACCATAAGCACTAGTGTCAGACTAGCAGCAGCAAAATTGCTGAAAAAATTTAGGATAGATGGGGACTAAAAGATTTAGGTCAAGAAACTGAAAGGCTCTTCTTAGTATTGCTGTCATTTATGCTTCATTAGCCCCTTGCTGAGACAGCAAGTAAAAGTCAGTAATAGCTTTTTCAGTGATGCAAATGAAGCTCCACATAGTGCTTGTGCCAGGATTGGGACCTTAAAGCAGTTTTATGCTCGCTATTAAAAATCTGAGAAGTTTTATTGAAAATTAAATGATATTCAGATAACACAAACCAAGTATATACATCCTCTGACCAAAAGTTAGAAATATCCAAAGCTTTTTGTATTTGTAGTTATTGAAAGTTGATTTACAGTCCTAAGGAATTCTGTTTAGACAAATTAAAAGTTATGAATTTTGTTAAAATCAAATACCCAACTATTTCATATAATTGCTATAGGACACTAATCAAAAAGATTTATTCTTGCTAAGTTACCAATGACTAAGTTTAAGTAACATTTAGCCAATTCTCTTCTTCAGGGTTCAGTGGAGCTCCATGGGCATAAAAAAGAGAATCTGTTTCATTGTTTGCCTCTTATCTTAAACTGCTCGGACATCTGCTATAACATTCACTAATACACCTGAGATTGCTGATATGCAAGAACTAATGTAACAAGATGCTTTCTTTGAGCGATGAGGACTACATGGTCAGCTGGTGCTCCTCCGCTGCAACAATAAAGTCACAGGATTTCTACATGGATATCATCCACCACAAACTCAAGAGAAATACGAAAAGCATGACTCATTGTACAGAAAGACTATGAAGCCAAGATGCTTTCAGTTTAAAAAAACAACAAACAGAGGCAAGGAACACAACCATGTAAGGAACTGATCTTTAAGTTATTACCTAGAAATAATGCACCCATATGTATGCAAAGGCAGAAACCTGCTTCAAGATAAGGTAAATTATATTGACTCTATTTTTTCTAAGTAAAGAATGTGAAGCTAAGTAACATTCCTGCATAAGAGATATAACAGAAGAAACGTTTCACAAAATGGTAATTGATTTGCCACAACCTTAATAGGTTGTTAGATTGTCAGTGCATTTTCAGCTCAGAGGTTATCTTCAAAGAAAAATACTTCTGAAAAGACCTTGTGTAAGGCATTTAATATGTGCAACAATTTTAATTAGAAAAAAATGTACCAATAATTGGAAGGACTTGTTTCTTCCATCTCCAATTTCTATGAGATGCATCCAGTCCATTGCCTCAAGATTGTTCACTACATTATACCCTCCAGTATACTCTTCAGGACCGACTTATTTTCCTCATGTCTTACAGTGCCAGCAAAATGGAGCCCCAGCTTGGCTGTTCTCAATTTGCTACCATTATTTTTATTAATAATAATAACATTACTCAAGCAATGAGACTTCTGCCACTTCTACAGGAAGATAATTCCATAGAGTAACTGAAGTCAAACTATTCATTCTCTTTTTGGTGTACTGTTTACATCCCTATAGGTTGCCATTTGACCAAGTGTTAACTCCTCTAATCTTCTTCATAAGTCAATTACCCCAGCCTCAAATGTTTTTAATGCTAATATTCCACCTTTCATCCGTGCTTCTAATATTTTACAAACAATTAAGCTTCCAAGAGTGAGATTGAGAAGTACTACCTCCATTCAGAGATGGAAAAAATGGATGCACAGAGAGGTGAGATGATTTGCTCCAACAAATCAGTGGCAGAACTGGGTATACAGCTTCGAATTCTGTGTGTTCTTTCAAGAGTTCTCATCTAAACCACATACCAGGAGCCAAACACCTTCCTGCCATAGGAGCTCCTTTTAAGAAACACTGAAAATTAACAAGTTGTGGGTGAACACTTTTCACAAAGCGATCACTCTATACCTGACCTATCAGTCCTCATCAAAGGAAACCTGCACAATACTTTCAAAGAAAAAGCCTGGGAGCTTAATTGATTACTCCACTAGACACCAAAATCACCGGACTAAACAGAGACAGGTTTCAGAGTAGCAGCCATGTTAGTCTGTAGCCTCAAAAAGAAAACGAGTACTTGTGGCACCTTAGAGACTGACAAATTTATTTGAGCATAAACTTAAATTTGTTAGTCTCCAAGGTGCCACAAGTACGCCTTTTTTAAACAGAGACACTGGATTTATGGCTTATTAAAACAATCGGTAAACCCCCGCCCCCTTCTGTCCTATAACTGCAGAGGTGTCTACCTTGAACGGTCCCTTACAATATGTGCGAACTACTTATTCTACACAATCTGTTCCACTTGCATTTTGCTGATATGCTGGAAGTTCCTTTCCCACACCTGAAGAGCTCAGAGTCGCTCAAAAGCTTGTCTTGCTCACCAACAGAAGTTAGTCCAATAAAAGATATGACCTCAGCCACCTAGACCTTCTAATACAACTACACTGCATAGTTCTGGGTGTCATACACATTGAAATTGGCTAGATAAAGGTATTAGTGCACATTTAATTTAATTTTTACTGCATCAATGTTGTTCAGTTATGAAGGCAAACAGTGCAACACAGTTTATACATCAGCTATGCACCACAGAAGAAAAATCAATACTGTATGCTCTCCTGCATAGACAGTGTCTGTATTTATACAGCACTAAGCTCACTGTTAACACACAAACATTTCCAACTCAATTTTAACACTGTTTAAACCTCAGCATTGAAGACTAAGCACAATACAGAATTAATTCAGTAGTGTAATTTAAATCTAGTCTTAGTCTGTCTTGATACCTAAGTCTAAAGACTTCAAATGTGTAGCGCAAATAAGTATAAGAAATGGCACTTGAAAAATCCACCTATTACCCACTAGCACTGGGGTCGGGAACCTACAGCCCGTGGGCTGGATCCAGCCTACTGCTTCATTTCATCCAGCCCAGGGCATGCCTCAGCACCCCACTGTGGGGCTGGAGCCGCAAGCGCTGGCTCACCCCCCTGCGGGAGGAAGCTAGGGTCAGCTCCAGCTCATGGAAACGACCAACATGTCCCTGCAACCCCTAGGTGCAAGAGAGATCAGGGAAGCTCTGGGTCTGGGCAGCGCACATCATGCAGAGCCCTCTGATCCCTCCACCTAGGGGCCAGACATGGCGGCCACTTCCAGGAGCAGCGCGGAGCCAGGGCAGGCAGGGAACCTGCCTTAGCCCCGGGGCTGCCAACTGGGAGCCACCTGAGGTAAGCACTGCCTGGTCAGAGCCGCAACACAACCCCCTCCCCCAGGCCTGAGCCCGCTCCCGGACCCCAAACCCCTTAGCCCCAGCCCGGAGCCCCCTCCTGTGCCCCAAACCCCTCATCCTCAGCCCCACTAGAGCCTGCAGCCCCAGCTGAAACCCTCAGCTCCTCCCACACCCTGAACCTCTCCTTTCTGGCCCCACCTCAGAACCTAGGGGAACGAGCCTCTGTGCCCCTCCCCCCCTATGGTGCTGTGTGTGTCCCGCGATTGATTTTTTCTGTAGATCAATGGCCCTTGATAGAAAAAAGGTTCCCCACCCCTGCACTAGCAGAACTACACCCAGTACACAGAGGCAGATGAGATGAATATGGAGGGGCTGCACCAGTGAGGTTCAACATCTTGATGTGAAGCTCAGCCATCCCTACATCCAGATGTTGAGAGGGGGAATGAGCTCTGCTATTTTAACTCCCTCCTCCAAACCTCCTCTATTGGTGACGTCTTCCCCCATGAATAACTCCACTTTCTGCCTCTGCTCTTCAGACCTTCCCTAGGCAGCAAGAGCAGTGTCAAGTTGACATGGTTCGAGATAGTTTAAACTGCTATTCAGGGGTACAAACTACGTAAGTGAAACTGGCCACAGGTCTTATTAATTTCATCCTGTTTCTGCTTTGTTAAAGTAGGAGCAGCCAATAGCACAGGCACCGGAGGTGTATGCCAACTCAGGAAGACAATACTTTTGCACTGACTTATAGGTCCAAAGTCAACTTGTAAATTAATATTTCTATCTGAATACAGCTTACCTTCCATAGTTAATAAGTAACATCTAAAATAATTATAACTGAAAGTTAGTTAAAAAAAATATGTGCCTAGATTTCAACTTTGTTTTCTTTTTGCATTTGACAGCATTGTGTAAAATAAGTTTCAAGCTTTCCCCTGTATAGTCAGTTCCTCCCTTACAAAAAAAATCCTTTTAACTACAGGGGACAAAACTCTTATAAATAATGTAAAGGAATATTGTAAAATATTCAGGACATATCATGGTGACTGTCTTAAAAAAAAATTGACAATGTCCCTTTATCTTTGCAACCAGAAAGACTAAAACCTCTATTTAAAAAAATTGGAAGCTTAAGTTCTGTACAAACTGACAGTTTAATATTTCTACATTCAGTGGGGGCAAGTGGATTTTTCAAACCCCAACAGAGAACACAAACAGAATTATGCAAGCCCATAAACAAGCAGCAGTATTTCAAAAGTAAATTAGGGAACGGCATGGCAAACAACTGTAATATGTATATGTTCCATTCTGTGCATCCGATGAAGTGGGCTGTAACCCACGAAAGCTTATGCTCAAATAAATTTGTTAGTCTCCAAGGTGCCACAAGTACTCCTGTTCTTTTTGCGGATACAGACTAACATGGCTGCTACTCTGAAACTGTAATATGCATGCTTTTGCCCCTAAAGTCTGACCAATGAAGCTCAAGGTCCAAAATTCCTAATAAAATCAACAGCCAAGTGATCTGTCTTCCATTAAACTGCAAGCCAAAGATCACCATTTCTCTATACACCCATGTATTTTAGCAATCAACGGCAAATCAGTTTTGGCTGGATTATGTCAAAGCCTATTCATAGTCATCCAAGACAAAGTTGCTGTTTAGTTTCTCTCTGTAAGCAGGTTTCAATGCCAGAGATTTGACATACAAAACAAATGTTAGTGTCTTCCACTTAAAGCAGAAGCTTTAGCTGTAACATTTAATAATGACTCCAAATGGTATTATATAAATGCTAAAAAGAGTCACAGATGTGCATTTTCCACAGAGGCATACCTCTAGAAAGTAAGCCTCCAAAAAAGCATGGACTGTATTTGAAAAGACAACTGTAGTCCTTAATCCCCACTTGACAAGTTGTCTAGTCATTCACTAACCACAATATTTATGCTAGTTGCCACAAGTTTCTGAAAAGAGCACTGGATTTGGGATAGTAGGAGGGAGATGGATGAAGCATCCTAAACATTCCAGCTATGTAAGTAAGGGTAAAACAAACACACACACACACAGGGTTTTGCTGTTAAAAAAAAAAAACCTCACTGAAATGAGCAAATACATTTCACATCTCTTTGGAGCAAATACTGTTTCTATCTCTGCAGCAGTGGAAGGCTATCATAGCAGAACAAGTGGGCTTCTATTTCTATTGTGCAGAGGTGCACTATCTATAAGCTTTCAAAATGGGCTCTTGAGCATTGCTGTCTAGCAGAGAGTTATGGAAGGACTGCAAATCCACTAGTCATTCCATTCCACGTGGGGGCAGATACAAGTAGCACAGGAGTTTATTACAACTATGACTGGAATAACTGATTCAGAATGGCTCAGTTGCACTTCAGTTCCTTCCCCTCCAGCTCCAGAGTGGCTTAGTGCTCCAAGTTTGCACTAGGGCCTTGGACACTATGCACCTCTGCTCTTTCAAACAGTCTTCTGCAAATTCAAAAATGCAATATTGTATCAGTTCCTGTTCTTTTCACATTTGCAGGATTCTGTGCAACTATATAGATTTTTTATTTAAAGGAAAACTACCTGCTGAAAGGCAAGATAAGCCCAACAGCCCCAGGAAAGTTTCCTACTCACCCACAGCAAGGAGAAAGTGGATTTGTCCAAGACCTGACTTCAGTATTCATTCCTCACAAGCTAAGCAACACCAGGACTAGTCTGTTTTTAGATGGGGTCCCTCCAAGGAAAACCCAAGAAGATGATGGAAATAGTGCTGGTAATTCAGTAGGTGGCGGCATTCTTTCTGAATCATCACTAAACCAAAGCTCCAATATGGGTGTATGGCAGCAGTTTTCAAACTGTGGATCACGACTTGCTGTGGCCCAGTGCCGAAGCTGAAGCCGAAGGCTTGGGAAACGGGGCTCAGGCTTTGGCTTCAGCCCTGGACAGTGGGGCTCAGACTACAGGCCCCATGCTGGGAGCTGAAGCCCTTGGGCTTCGGCCCCCCTGCCCAGGGTGATGGGGCTTGGGCAGGCTCAGGTCCCACCTACTGGGGTTGTGTAGTAATTTTTGTTGTCAAAAGGGGGTTGTGGTGCAATGAAGTTTGAGAACCACTGGTGCTTGGAATTTACCCGAGTGAATCATAAAACCATGATCCTGACCATCTAACTCAAGAACCTATGCTACTTTCTGCAATAAAAAGAACCTATCCAAAATACTGAAATAATTATTTCCTCTATCTAAACTCCACCTCCCTTTGCAATATTAAGATATGACCTAAGCAACTGTTGTACTGCCAAACAGCTGTTAATTTCCACCACACCAGGTAGGTGCATTTCAGCAATTTCTACAATTTTAAATATTTTACGACTATAGACACTATTAAAATGGTTAAAACACACATCTTTACACACACATCAATTTAAAAGTTTAATAAATTTCAAATCCGTTCACTCATAATTAAAAAGACCTGGAGGGTTAGTTATAAAATAAATATGTCCACAGTCCTGCAGGAATACTTCAGACCAAACATTAACATATTTTCCCCCTAAATCAGTAAAAATCAAGTGGGGAAGGGTTTCTAAATGGAGGAACTAAGTTTGTAACTGTCAATTTAAATTAAACCCAAATTAATTTTGCATAAATATGTTTTTTTATTTGATCATCCAGAAACTCAAACACAAAAAATTTAGATTGTAACTATTCTGATCCAAATATTAAAATTTTTATTCAAAAGAGTCAACTAATCCAATTTCAGGCGATTAAAACCTGACACTACTAAATTGTGCAGCCAAGCTGATCAAGTTTCTCTCTCTCTCTCTCTCACACACACACACACACACACACACATACACACACACACACAGAGTATTGTAAAGTATTAGTTATCCAATACTGCCACCTGTTGGCTACCAGAGATACAGCACATATCTCTTTAATAATTAGGGTTCAAAACCAGAAGGGACCTCCAGAGCATCTAGTCTGACCTGTTCTAGATCACACGCCACCAACGCCGTCCAGAATCTGCACACTACACCCAACAACCAATTGCAATGTGATAAAAAACTTTACTTTGTAAATTAAGATTTCAGTTTTATAATCACTAATTGCCAACTAGGGTTGCATGAAAAATCAATTTTGAAAAGTATATTTTTAAATATTACCGTATTTAAATTATATTATGTGACACTACTGTACAAACACTAAGACATGTGGCTAGTGAGGAATCAAGATGTGAGTTCCACCATCATGGGCTAGTCAGAAATGAAGGAATTAGGCAAGAACCAGGATGACAATAGAGGCCATGCCAGGAACCCACAACCTCTTCAAGAAAGTCTCTCATTCTTGAGACAGCAGACACACACAGTTTAGGAAGCGTCGGTCTTCAGAGACTGGGGAACCTTTACACAAGATGTGTGGCTTTTTATTGTTTTGTGTACTGATTGGGTTGGTTTTGCAGGGGCTGACAGAACACGTTTCCAGATTTGTATGTACGCACTGTTGCATAGTAGTCATGGAGAATTATCGTGGAGATGCACACACCATTAAATTAAGGAGTTGCTGGGTGGGAAGATAATGCCACTTGTACCTGCTCCTAAAAAATTATAGCATTACATACTTTGCCAGGTCAACACTTGTAAATATTTGGGAACTAGACACAATTATCCACGAAGATTTGCATAACCATTACCCCGGCCTTCAAAATGCGAGCACAGACCGGGTGTGTGGGCTGCATCTATAGATTCAGTACAGTTCAAAGAGGCCAACTGTTCAAAACTCTCAATCATCTCCTGCACCTGTTAGCTTGATCAGAAGCCCCTAAAACAATCATACTACCATGCACAAAAGCACCCATTCTGGAATTCCCAACTGTTCCCAAACTGTTAATAAAAAGAGTCCTTCCCGATTCAAAAGTTCTATAGCTACTGCTGCTCACTGCAGGTCTCAAGAACTCCATTCTATTAGCCTGTAATTGCATACTAAACATCGAGTGGCACGTTGTGAACTTCATCTTTAGACAGCAAATGGAACTGTTACCAAGTTATAGCACAAATTCCAGTAATGCTTCTCTATTTCTCTTGGATCACTTAAAACATTTGGTGATTGATTTTCAGGCTCTCCAAGTGAAAACAGTCTGAGAAAATCCAGGCCTTCATTTTGAGGATATGCCTGAGCAATGTCCTGAGTTTCTCTGGGAGTTATGGGAACTGGTCTGTTTTCCCACAAGCTTTTCAAAATCACTCATAAACCACTGCTTAAGGGTGCTATGCTGGGAACTATGAGACAGGCCCAACTGCAATGGCTGATTAACATGCTCTCCGTGGATAAGAGCACAACACCACCCAGAAGAGGACAGCTATCAGAGACACATTTCACCTTGGCAATTTATACTGGTACAGTCCCACACGTTCAATTACCAGTGGCCTAACCCTTTACTGCATGCACAACTTTCAGATGAGGAAGCAAGGTGCTTAGAATATGAACTGACCTGTGAACAATGTGTCACTTAAAAGCCATTATGCTGTAATCTGAGAATGCCAGCACTGCCAGAATTTAGTCTAGTGCACAAGAATTAGAGTATGGAACAGACTGACGGAGTTCTGCTACTAAAAAAGAATTAACCCCAAACAGGTGTGCATGCCTGGGTTTACACGCATTACCCAACCGTCAGTGAGGATAATGTGCTTGTGAGATTTTTCAGTCCCTCAGGCCTGCTTCCAAAGTCTCAGAAACTTCAACTATGAAAGTAATATAGAACAGAGAAAGATATAGGTTCAGTTAAAATAGGCTTCAAAAGGGCAATTGTTAAGGACCAGGCAGACTCACCCATGTCCAGAGACACTTAAAGCAAGGGAATACATTCACCTGATTTAGAAAAGCCACGATTTTTTGGCATATAACAAAAAAACTGGGACTAGAGGTATGGGGAGTAGCTATGATAAAAATCCAAAGCTTGTCTAGTTCCCATTGTAAATAAGAATACGTCCCAGCTTGAGAATTGAGCAAATGAATTCTGCCCTGAAGGAAAGAAGTAGGATTGCCTGTAGCTCACTTTGCCTGCTAGGATCAAAAACTTGGTGGTGAGGAGGCTGCAGCAGGACAAATTGTCTGAAACAGTTGTTGCCTCCTATATTACTGCAAATCAGCACCAAGGGTGGAGGGACATCAAATATATGCATCTCTGTCATTCTTATGAGGCTTTTCTCACTTTCTCTTTGTAAAATTTTACCCTCGTGATTCTTTGGAGATGAGGGATGGCAGAAATTAAGATTCCCTGCTTCTGTCATGCAAAAGCAAAAACTGAGGGTGGAGTGAAGGAGCTCAGATTTCACTTCCTGGAAGACACTTTTATTCCACCGCCTCCGCAATTCCATTAAGTAGAATCATTAACACAAGGCTTCTAGAACTTTCCTCCAGGATGACAGAAAATGTCTCTAACAGTAGGGTCGAAGTGTGGTATATACTACAATTGGACAGTTGTGGAAAATTGTGAGAGTCCGTTCCCCAAATCTGCTGACATTCAGTTATACACAAGGTTAATGCAAATTCTATCAATCACTGCAGAAATAGGCACAGAACCAAACAGTTTGCGAATTCAACTTGAAAACTAGATCTACAAATAATTACATAAAAAAGTCTATGCATTAGTTCTCAGTGTTAGAGAAGTTTTAAACAATGCTTTTAAGCCCTGGCTTCCCAAAATAGTCCCGCAAGTTACATCTTTATGGCTTTATGACAGATGCAGCTGGGCATTTCAAACTTCTTTTAAAAAAAAATCACTTCTGGCCTGAAACATTTCAGGCAAAAAGGAAATTCTCCCCCTTCATTTTTAAAATATTTACCACTCAGTCTACCAATATCCCAAGCATAAATAACCAGGATTTACTCTTTTCATTACAAAGTGAAAATACAGTTATTCCCCAATGGCATCAGAAAGCGGAGGCTTGATAACAAACAGCAAAATGAGATGAGGGCACAAAGTCTAGTTCCTTTGAAATCTCCATCTCCATATTTCAAAGGAAACTGAGCAGAGGAGTGACCCATATTATTTAAGTTCCATTTGTCCTGCACTGGAAAGCAATCCCACGGTATGCTCCCTATGAGCAAAAATCAAATGCATTGTAGTGGTTTTCCCCACTGTAGGTTCACATACCTTCACCTTCCCTTGAAGTCACGTTGCTAGGGATGACCACAAAAGAATAAAATCTTTTAAAATTAAAGCCATCTGGAGCAGCTACCTTTCAAATATACATTGGCAACCATGACTCAATTTCATGTCCACCACATAACCGGAGCCTGCATGTCTAATAAATTAACTGTATCGTAACCAGAGGTATTTCTGAGCCACTAAGACCCCACTGCAAATACTTAGGACTTCCCCACAAAGCTACATTTTTACCCTGAAACAAGAATGTATGTAAAACCCAAATGTTCTCTTGAAAAGTCTGTCAATTTTATTACCATACTGTGTGCCAAAAATAACCCCACAAGTTCCTTACCTCCAAATAGCTAAACATTGTCCATGATGAAACTACTGTGATATTCCAATCTGTCACTCTCAATGGGTCATGCAATTTAAAAGATCATTACAATGAATTCTATGACAATTTTTGATTTTGCTGATTTCATGATTTCACATATAATCCAAGAATCAACTGGGAGTTTTAAAGTCAGAGTTAAATTTCAGACACTTTTGTTTGCAGACTTTTTAATATTTGACAAAATTTTAAAACAAAAACAATATGATCAATTAGCAAATAATAGAGTGCACTCCATTAGTGCATGCATGGTAGCAGATTGCCATTTGCCCTAATTTTAGAATGACAGGACTGGTTAGGTGGTTACAAAAGGATAGGTGATATATTCCGCAATACAGTACAGCATACTATTGCATCTTGAGAATACAGACTGTCTGACCCACATTAAAGCTCAAGGAAACTGGAAGCAAGGTATTCATTGTAGCAGGTCCTCTATTCAGGAATTTGCTCACTGGAAATACATTTGAGCCCTCAAGCAGGCAGGAGAACAATTCCATTTTGCGACAACTTTTGAGGTTTTGAAATTTGTTTTTATTACACACACACACCACTTTTCAAACGTTTCCATGAAATGAAGTTGTCTCTAAATGGCTGGTTTCAGAGTAGCAGCCGTGTTAGTCTGTATTCGCAAAAAGAAAAGGAGTACTTGTGGCACCTTAGAAACTAACAAATTTATTAGAGCATAAGATTTCGTGAGCTACAGCTCACTTCATCGGATGCATCCGATGAAGTGAACTGTAGCTCACAGAAGCTTATGCTCTAATAAATTTGTTAGTCTCTAAGGTGCCACAAGTACTCCTTTTCTTTTTTCTAAATGGCTGTTTTCCCATCTCTAATTCTTTCTCTGGTCAGAAATGACAAGAGAGTCTACCCTGGACCCCAGAAACCTTCCCAGCTTTGACAAAAGAGCATATTTTGAAAAAATACATTTTGTCAAAAATGTTTTAAATGTGGCCACTTTTAGAGCACATTTAAAAATATTTTTGTCCAGATCTGCCTCTAACAGTAGGCTCTGGAATTAGCTGGCACCAATCTCCTCTGGCTAGTTAGAGCGTGGTGCTACATGAACGATATATTGTTTGTGAGATATGTTCTTTAATCCAATCCATACAAAGTACACTAGTAAATATGATGATGGACATCTCTTACTGCCCAATATATCTGTCCAACACTCCAAAACTGCACACACTTTCCTTGGAGTCCAGATTTATGACAACAAATGAATAATGCAGGCTCTGTCTGAGCTAAATCACATTTTTGAACAATTGGATCCACTTCACATTGGCTAGATTGGAAACGCTGTACAGCCTATGTAAACAAGATTTAACTTAGTTTTGCAAAAAAGTCTCGATCTACACAAGGTAGGGAAAACATTAGTACCTTCCTAACTAAAACTATGTTTGAATAGTCTTCACTAAGTCACTAACAGTTTCAAATCTGAGTGTAGGCAGAGCCTAAAGCTGAGTGGGGAAAGTTCATGCATCATTTAACATCCGTTAAGACCCGCTCCCACTCTATTCTATATAGGTTTTTATAACACACATTACTGTAGTATTTGAGCGCCTAACTTTAGGCATAAATGCATTACAGTATCCAGATATATGCTGAAGCAATCGCCTGGGGAACTCTCTTTATGAAAATTAAACTCATTTGCTATTATTTTGCATTGTGTCCTTCATTCTCAACTTTGACTGGTTAAGAGCTATGGTTTTAATTTCAATATGTTACAGATGTTTTCAGTTTTCTTAAGTGACCTTTTCGGCACTGTATTAAGCATGTTACTGCTTGTTTGTGGCAAAGGAGAGGAGGGCAAACAGATTAGAACGTTAAAAACAGTCTTGTTCAAAGCGGAAGCAGGAGTAGGTAGGGTCTTATATCCCTTGGAATCCAGAAGATCCTGCCCCAACGCCTACATATCACAATAGTTACCCCTACAGAAATAAAGAGCTTGACATGGTGCCCATCAAAGACGGCCAACTCTGCTCCAAAGTCTGACAGACAAGTCGTTAAGTGACAAAAGACATTCCCTCCAGGTCACTCCTCACCCATGTGTTCCAATGACATGCTTCCTTATGTTTAGACCAATGGCTGGGTTCTGCTTAACAAAAATAAAATAAAATAAACCAAAACACCTTACTCTACCAGAAACCATTGGAAGTAAAACAAACCCACAAGATTATCGTAGAATTTGCTGTTATCTGTTAGATGTTACCCTATAAGTCAACCGTAATTGTTCTGAAGCCATTCACTTTTGTTTGATCAGAGGAAAAGTCTCTCTCTCTCTTTTCTTCCTATCAGTGATCACCATTTTTTTCCAGGGGAGGGTAATGAAACATGACTCTCCTTTTGGGTCCTATCAATGCAGTACTTAAATTGTCAGGAGGGAGCACTATTTTATAAACACATGGTGTTCTTGCCCCTAAGGACAAGTGTGCTACTTCTGTACCATGACCAGAATCTGCCAGCATATAAAGAAAAAAAGGCAGGCTTCAAATTAGTGTCCCCAATTGCAGCTGAGCACACCAAATCTTTCTTTGTCCAATTAGATCTCAGTTGTATTCAAAATTATATGGGTCTGCAGGTCTCCTAAAACTCAACAGGCAGTTAAGGGTTTTTAGTGTTTCTACTGTAAAATTCATCCTCAAAAAGCAGGTTTAAAAGTTCAGGTTAAAATCTGGCATATAAAATCTCAAAGTGTGTGTGTGTGTGTGTGTGTGTGTAACTTGTATAATCTTATATAACTATAAACAAATTCATTGTCTGTAGTCTATATGTATATAGACTACAGACAATGAATTTGTTTATAGTTATATAAGAAAAACACAGAATTTTACTGACATAAGATTAGTTCAGGTTTTAACTAAAGTAGAGATTTAAAAATCCCCAAGACAGTGAGATGTAAAAATTAACTACTGAATCTGCACCAAATCTATTTTAACTCAAATCACTAATTTTTAGCAGCACTCATCACATACAAACATCAATCTGACATAATAGATCAGAACTGCCTCAAAAGATGCATGGGAGTGGACTAGATGACCTCTTGCAGTTCCTTGCTGTCCTACAATTCTATGAGGCCCGCAAATATGGTTCACATCGCTGAATGGACTTCCAAATACAGTTTACTCATGCCAAACAAGCCAGCTAACATGGTGAGGTGAAAGGGGGTGTAGTAAAATCTAATTTAAAAAAGATTAGACTGGTTCAATCTAAATATTTAAATCAGCAAAAAACCTGAAAGTAGTTTGATTAAGATCATTACCTGTAATTTTGTACCCATAAGAAGCCAACTGTCCAGCCATGTATTCTCCATCTGAATTATTATGAGAACATCCCCATGTGCGTATCCAGATTTTTTGTGCACCGGGAATAATGCTGTTGAGTGAACAGAATCAGAAAAGCAAGTTAGAGATAAAAACAAAATAAAACATGAAGTCATTTCAGACACTCAGGAACAAAAGGTTTTGGTCCTTGTACATTGGAATGTTAAATGACTCACACATGTAAACCCTCCACCCAGCCTCAATGAGGTGGAGAGGGAAGAAAAGATTCAGTATTTTAATGGGGGGGGGGGGAGTTAAGAAAGAAATGATAGCTTCATAATAGAGAGGGTATATGGAAAGAGAAGACTATATATACACTCTGTGGCTATATGGAATCAAAAACCTAAAAACCAAACCCATTTTTTTTTCTTAGAGATTTCACTGTTCATACACAATACCAGACTGGCAGCAGTAAAAATAAGTCATCTATCCATGAAATAGGTACAGCTAAATTGCAAGCTTCTTATGCTGCCTCACCTATGTGCCTTCAACTCACTCTACATAAGCCAGCTATCAGACATCACTACTAATCCAGACCAGCTACTGACCAGTGAGGTAGGGATGAAAAGCTCTTTACCCCAACCTGTCTGAGCTACAAAAGTATTATTGTGGCAGATTTGTACCACTGTAGTAGAGGGCATGCCAGCTTATTTGAAGATTTATAATTGGGCTAAAAAAAGTTGCTCCAGAGTAAAGCCTCTTGCAGAGGTACAGCCATGATACAAAAAAGGCCACTAGAAGAACAGAACAGAAATCTCAAGGCTTGGCTTACCATACCAATTTACATCAGTATAACTACAGTACACCCTGAGAGTTACGAACTGCCCGGTCAACCACACACCCGATTTGGAACCAGAAGTTTGCAATCAGGCAGAAGAGGAAAAAAAATAAAAAAGCAAACGGTACAGTACTCTGTTAAACGTAAACTACTAAAAAAAATAAAGGGAAAGTTTAAAAAGAGATTTTATAAAGTAAGGAAACTCTGTGCTTGTTTCATTTAAATTAAGATGCTTAAAAGCAGCATTTTTCTTCTGTGTAGTAAAGCTTCAGAGCTGTATTAAGTTAATGTTCAGTTGTAAATTTTTGAAAGAACCACAACATTTTGTTCAGAGTTACCAGTAACAACCTCCATTCCCAAGGTGTTTGTAACTCTCAGGCTCTACTGTACATTGCTCAGGAGCGTAGGCTTCTCCCGTCAACGTAGTTAACACCTCTTGGGGAGGTGGAGTACCGACACTGACGGGAGAAGCCTAGGTAGTGTCTTCACAAAGCACTGCAGCTGCGCCACTGCAGCACTGTAAGTGCAGACAAGCCCTAAGAGACACTGAGGAATCAAGAATGACCAATGGATAAGAATCATGCCCGTCTGCAGAAAATTAGTAGGGCCTTGTCTATACTACAAAGTTTGTCAGAAAAAGTTATGCCCCTTTAATTAAAACCGCTGTTGCATGTCCACACTATGCTCCTTGTGTCGGCAGAATGCATGAGTAGCTCTTGCATCGATTCAAAGAGAAGTGCACTGTGGTAGCTTTCCCACTGTGCAACCAGCTGCAGGATGCTTTGGGAAGGGTTTGCAATGCCTCATGGGGCAGGTGCAGTGTCACATGATGCAGGTTTCTCAATCCCATCATTCCATGGGCATCCTAGTAGATTGTCAGCCACTTTTCAACTGAAGTGTGGGGAGGGAGGAAGAAGAGAGTGGGGGAGGGGGGAGGAGGGAGACAGCAGGCTGACCAACCTATTCCGAGGCAGGAGAACAGGGACACCCTGCACACACATCAGACCCTGACTCTGCTCCACACAGCAGTCTCTCCCTACACTCCTGGCAGAAGCAGCCCGCTCTGCCTGCCTATGGTTCTGTGATTCTCTCTGTGTTCTCCCACAGCCTCCTCAGCTGCCGGGAGCAGCATTCTGAGCAGCTCTGTGAGCTCTCCATGTTGAGGAATGTCAAAGCAGCACAGCAATCTGCCCACATGCTCCCCACAGCAAAAGTCTGCCTGCCACTGTGTTCCTAGTGCAGGGGAGAACAGGAGCATTCCAAGTTAATGATTTGCTCTTTGTTCCCAGAACAGAGCAGCATGCTCAGCTGTCAGATACTTCCATACTCCCTTGAAAGGGCAGGGGCACATGCCTGCAGGGCAGCAGAGATCAAACAGTGAGCAGAGCAGTCAGGGCAGGCATTGTGGGATACTGGTGGAAATCAGTTATGTCAACAAAACAAACAACAGTATCTACACTGATGCCTTGTAGCTTTAACTTTTCTGCAAAATGCTTTATGCCCTTTTATTTTGTCAGCAAAACAGCAGAGTTTTCGGCCAAAAGTAGCTTTGTAGTGTGTATACCTCTACTGTTTTGTAGGAAAAAGGCAGGTTTTCCTGACAAAACTCTGTAGTGTAGGCAAGGCCTAGGATAAAAGCAAACACACACGTGTAGTCCTTAAACCTCCCTGGCTAAATCCCAGACATAAAGCTCCAAAAAGGTCATCCTTTGTAGGAACGTAAATTACCAAAGTAAAAAACACTGAAAACCACACAGTAATGGTGAGTGGCCAACAGAAAGAACTACTAAATAGGGATAGCTGCAGATCCTTGATACAGCAACAAATACATTGATTCCATCATATCATGAACATATTGTTTACTGTCTTTGAATGGGGATAACTCTACAGACTTTATGATTAAAAAAATGCTCTTATGCTTATGAATTTCAGCAGATCTCTAGAAGACTGTAAAGCATAAAGCAAAAATGATGTTTCCTGTGAATTCCAGGATTAAAAATATTAAAGACTGGAAACGGATTATTTTCTTGTTTACTTAGTGCATTTGATAGCACTTTGCATATGTTCAGTTTCTATTGTTTGTGTGGGCTTCACAGGTAGCAACAGGGAAAATAAGAAAATGATGTACAACCACAAAAATTGGCAGTGGGACTAGAAGGCAGATCTAATATCTTGAAGTCTTTTTAGCACTTTCTAAAAACTTATGTTCAATTTCAAATTTACTTTGAAGGGATACTTTAATGCAAAGACCTACTTCTACCCCCTCTTTTTATTCTTGAAAGAAGACGCATAGATGCATCAGCTTTCCTGTTGCAACCAACATTTTTTCTACAGAATATCAGTTTTATGTTATCTGATGCTGATACTCTTCCATGCCATTTAACAGTCAGTTATTTCCATTACTGAATAGGTAATCTGAAAGACTCAACAGTAAACTGTCACCACTTTTAACATTTTAAATTCTACTTCCCCAGCCCTAAACCCCACAAAAACACGAGAATCCAAGAGCGAGATTTTCAAGAGCTCAGCTCCCATTTAGGCACCCTAAATGAAAAGTTCAAATTGTCAGAACTTCTCAGTATCCAGTAACTGTCTCTGAAAATAATACAAGGTGCTGGGCAATATTGCATATCCAGTCACTTCATTCAGTGGGAGCTGCTGAGCTTTTTAGCAATTAGGTCACAATAGGGAGTACTGACTATTTTTGAAACTCTGGCCCCAAATTATCAGCATGCTTAACAAAAGTAGTGACATTTTTATTACAACCAAACCTGAAGACAACTTAAAAGCTATGTGGCAATGCCACATTCCATTTTATTTTAAAAAACTGGAAGTGTGTACATACTAGGGCTTTTTTGAAAAAAAGAACTTACCTATCGCTTGGTGGATCATCATCTGCCTGAACATTTTTTTGTGAATTGCGTTTTCGCACTTTAGGAACAACATTCTTTCGTGCAAACTGTCGGTCATGTGGTTTCACATCTTGTGCTGACACAATATCCTCAATATCTTCAAGCAGTGAATCACAAGCAGCAGGCATCTTCAAGAACAGAAATATTTAAATACAAAATCAGATTCTATTGTCAAATATTAGTGTTGATCATGTGCACTCTTTGGAGAAAAGTCTGCTAACTTTTCTAGATACACATGCAATAGAGAAAGATATACATGAGCTCATGGTGCACCTAAAAATCCTCTATTGTGTAAGACCATTTACAAGCTAATGACCTGATCCTGCAAACTCTTGCTGAATTAAATAATTCCAATTAAATCAAAGGAACTATTCTCAGGTGAGACAGAATTTGAAGAATGGGACTAAGTTAACAATAAGATCCATTTGGCATCTGAAAGTAGAATCAGGATCATGCATTTGTACTAGGAAAATAACCTATTATAAACAAAATGAAACTGAGTTATTTCGGACAGCAGAAAGAGTATATGATGACTTTTACATTTTTCTTCTTCCACATATATCTAAGTTTGAAATGCCAAACTGAGGAGTTTATCATGCATATCAAAACAAAAACAATTTCCCAAAATTTAACTCAAATAGATTAAATGCATCCATTTAATTGAGTTTACAACTGTAAAGATACATATGTAAAGAAAACAAAATTATCTTGGTTAAAGTACCTACCATGAATAAAACAATCAGTACCATATCTCTTATGAGCAACAATCTCAACAAAGTGAAAACTCAGCTTCGAGTTCTGCAAACACTTGGACCATGTCTACAATACAAAATTAAGTCGAATTTATAGAAGTTGTTTTTTTAGAAAGCGTTTTTATACAGTCTAGTGTGTGTGTCCCCACACAAATGCTCTAAGTGCATTTAGTCGGCAGAGTGCGTACACAGTACCAAGGCTAGAGTCGACTTCCGGAGCATTGCACTGTGGGTAGCTATCCCACAGTTCCCACAGTCTCCGCCACCCATTTGAATTCTGGGTTGAAATCCCAACGCCTGATGGAGCAAAAACATTGTCGCGGGTGGTTCTGGGTACATATGGTCAGGCTCCCCCTTCACTCCCTCTCTCACTCCCTCCGTGAAAGCAACAGCAGACAATCATTTTGCGCCTTTTTTCCTGGTTACCCGTGCAGACACCATACCACGGCAAGCATGGAGCCCGCTCAGCTCACCATCACTGTATGTCTCTTGAGTGCTGGCAGACGCAGTACTGCATTGCTACACAGCAGCAGCTCATTGCCTTTTGGCAGCAGACGGTGCATTATGACCAGTAGCCATCATCGCTGTACTCCTGGGTGCTCTTTTAGCTATCCTCGGTGAGGTTGGTCAGGGGCGCCTGGGCAAACATGGGAGTGACTCAGCCAGGTCATTTCCCTTTTTAAGTTTAGTCTCATGGAGATTCAGTCCTGCCGGCAGTCCTACTGCACCATCTTCTGGAGAGCACCCAGGAAATGACGATGGCTAGCAGTCATACTGCATCGTCTGCTGCCAGCCTAAGATGTATAAAGATAGATGATGTGGATCAAAACAAGGATCCACATCATCTATCTTTATACATCTTAACCCTAACCCTAACCCGGCCCGGGAAACGAGCACAGACTGGTGGGACCACATAGTGTTGTGGGTCTGGGACAATTCCCAGTGGCTGAGAAACTTTCGCATGCGTAAGGGCACTTTCATGGAATTTTGTGACTTGCTTTCCCCTGCCCTGAAGCGCAAGAATACCAAGATGAGAGCAGCCCTCACAGTTCACAAGCAAGTGGCAATAGCCCTGTGGAACATTGCAATGCCAGACAGCTATTGGTCAGTTGGGAATCAATTTGGAGTGGGCAAATATACTGTGGGGGCTGCTGTGATCCAAGTAGCCAGCACAATCACTGAGCTGCTGATATGAAGGTAGTGACTCTGGGAAATGTGCAGGTCATAGTGGATAGCTTTGCTGCAATGGGATTCCCTAACTGTGGTGGAGCCTTAGACAGAAATCCCTATCTTGGTACCGAGTATCAAGCCAGCGAGTACATAAACCACAAGGGGTACTTTTCAATGGTGCTGCAAGCACTGGTGGATCACAAGGGACGTTTCACAGACATCACAGTGGGACGGCCGGGAAAGGTACATGACGCTCGCATCTTCAGGAACTCTGGTCTGTTTGAACAGCTGCAGGAAGGGATTTATTTCCCAGACCAGAAAATAACCATTGGGGATGTTGAAATGCCTATAGTTATCTTTGGGGACCCTGCCTACCCCTTAATGCCATGGCTCATGAAGCCATATACAGGCACCCTGGACAGTAGTCAGGAGCTAAGCAAGTGCAGAATGGTGGTAGAATGTGCATTTGGGCGTTTAAAAGCGCGCTGGCGCAGTTTACTGAGTCATTTAGACCTCAGCGAAACTAATATTCCCATTGTTATTACTGTTTGCTGTGGGCTCCACAATATCTGTGAGAGTAAGGGGAAGATGTTTATGGCGGGGTGGGAGGTTGAGGCAAATCGCTTGGCCACTGATTACACGCAGCCAGACACAAGGGCATTTAGAAGAGTACAGGAGGGCACGGTGCGCATCAGAGAAGCTTTGAAAACCAGTTTCATGACTGGCCAGGTGCGAAAGTTCTGTTGGTTTCTCCTTGATGAAACCCTCCCCCACCCCCGGGTTCACTCTATTTTCCTGTATGCTAAGCACCCTGCCCTCCCCCCTTCGATCACCGCTTGCAGAAGCAATAAAGTCATTGTTGCTTCACATTCATGCATTCTTTATTTATTCATCACCCAAATAGGGGGATAACTGACAAGGTAATCCAGGAGGGGTGCTGGAGGAGAGAAGCACCAGGTGGAGTGGTGGAGGAGGAAAGGACAAGGCCACACAGCACTTTAAAAGTTTAAAACTTATTGAATGCCAGCCTTCTATTGCTTGGACAATCCTCTGGGGTATAGTGGCTGGGTGGCCGGAGGCCCCCACACCGCATTCTAGGGTGACTGGGTGAGGCGGCTATGGAACTTGGGGTGGAGGGCAGTTGGTTACACAGAGGCTGTTGCAGCAGTCTGTGGTCCTGCTGCCTTTCCTGCAGCTCAATCATATGCTGGAACATAGGAGTTTGATCCTCCAGAAGCCTGAGCATTGACTCCTGCCTCTGTCAGCAAGCTGACGCAACCTATCATCTTCAGCCTGCCACCTCTCCTCGCGTTCATATTGTGCTTTCCTGCACTCTGAGACTGTCTGCCTCCACATATTTTGCTGTGCTCGGTCAGTGTGGGAGGACAGCATAAGGTCAGAGAACATTTCATCGCAAGTGCGTTTTTTTTGCCTTCTAATCTTCGCTAGTCTCTGGGAAGGAGAAACATATGCAGCTGGTGCAGGGAAAAAAAAGGGAGAGTGGTAGTTAAAAAGAGACATTTTATAGAACAATGGGTACGCTCTTTGACGTAAACCTTGCTGTTAACATTACATAGCACATGTGCTTTAATTACAAGGTCGCATTTTGCCTCTTATTGAGGCTTTGCCAGTTTGGTGTGAGAGATCACTCACGCAGGGCTGGGCAACAGAATTCGGCTTGCAGGCAGCCATGGTAAGCCACAGTCTTTTGGCTTCTTTAACCGTCATAACATGTGGGAATGGTTTCAAACAGCAACGCCCTCATTTCCCATACAAAGTAGCCGTTGAGTTGGCCATTTAAAATGGGTTGGCAATTTAAAAGGAGGGGCTGTGGTTTCCGGGTTAATGTGCAGCAGAAACCCAACTAACCCCCCCCCCCCCCACACACACACACACACCCAATTCTCTGGGATGATGGCTTCACCCCTCCCGCCACCGCATGGCTAACACCAAGGAAGATTTCTGTTCAGCCACAGGCAAACAGCCCAGCAGGAACCTCTGAATGTCCGCTTACTAAAACCACCCTATTTCAACCAGGTGACCATGAATGATATCACTCTCCTGAAGGTAACACAGAGAGATAAAGAACGGATGTTGTTTGAATGCCAGCAAACACAGGGACCATACGTTGCAATGCTTTGCTCTGCAATAAGAAAAGGAGTACTTGTGGCACCTTAGAGACTAACAAATTTATTAGAGCATAAGCTTTCGTGAGCTACAGCTCACTTCATCGGATGCTCCACCAAATGCATCCGATGAAGTGAGCTGTAGCTCACGAAAGCTTATGCTCTAATAAATTTGTTGGTCTCTAAGGTGCCACAAGTACTCCTTTTCTTTTTGCGAATACAGACTAACATGGCTGCTACTCTGAAACCTGTCATTATTGCTCTGCAATGATTCCCAACTATGTGCTACTGGCCTGGCATGGTAAAGTGTCCTGCCATGGAGGATGGAATAAGGCTGCTCTCCCCAGAGCCTTTTGCAAAGGCTTTGGGAGTACATCCAGGAGAGCTTTATGGAGATGTCCCTGGAGGATTTCCGCTTCATCCCCAGACATATTAACAGACTTTTCCAGTAGCTATACTGGCTGCGAATGCCAGGGCAAATTAATCATTAAATACACCTGCTTTTAAACCATGTATATTTACAAAGGTACACTCACCAGAGGTCCCTTCTCCACCTTCAGGGTCCGGGAGCCTGCCTTGGGTGGGTTGGGGGGTACTGGCTCTAGGTCCAGGGTGAAAAACAGATCCTGGCTGTTGGGGAAACCGGTTTCTCCGCTTCCTTACTGTGGGCTATCTACAACCTCCTCCTCATCATCTTCCTCGCCCCCAAAACCTGCTTCCGTGTTGCCTCACACTCCTTGGACGGAGTCAAAGCACAGAGTTGGGGTAGTGGTGGCTACACCCCCTAGAATGGCATGCAGCTCATCATAGAAGTGGCATGTCTTGGGCTCTGAACCAGAATGGCCGTTTGCCTCTCTGGTTTTTTGGTAGGCTTGCCTGAGCTCCTTAATTTTCACGCGGCACTGCTGAGGGTCCCTGTTATAGCTTCTGTCCTTCATGCCATTGGAGATTTTTTCAAATGTTTTGGCATTTCGTTTTTTCAAACTGAGTTATGCCAGCACAGATTTGTCTGCCCACACAGCAATCAGATCCCGTACCTCCCGTTCAGTCCATGCTGGAGCTCTTCGGTGATTCTGGGACTGCATGGTTTCCTGCCCTGATGGACTCTGCATGGTGACCTGTGCAGGTGAGCTTGCCACGCTGGCCAAACAAGAAATGAAACTGAGAAGTTCGCAGGACTTTTCCTGTCTACATGGCCAGTGCATCCGAGTTGAGAGCGCTATCCAGAGCGGTCACTATTGAACACCCTGGGATAACTCCCGGAAGCCAATACCGTCAAACTGAGTCCACACTACCCCAAATTCGACCTGGCAAGACCAATTTCAGCGCTAATCCCCTCGTCAGGGGTGGAGTAAAGAAATCAATTTTAAGAGTCCTTTAAGTCAAAAAAAAGGGCTTCGTCATGTGGATGGGTGCAGGGTTAAATCGAGGTAACGCTGCTAAATTCGACTTAAACTCGTAGTGTATACCAGGCCTTAGACAAATACACAGTTCCATTGACTTCATTGGATTATTCATATATGTAAATTTAGCACTTGAGAGCTTTTTTAGGATCAAGGCCTCAGTCATGATATAGTTATACAAGGCCTCAACCTGAAGTAAGTCTGGCTTGAACAAACATACATGCCAATATTCAGTTATCTTTAAAAAAAAAAAAAAAACACCTAAGGAGTAGTAATCTAGTAGTGTAATAGCTTAATATCATTTAATCTACTGAGTTAGCATACACTGTAAGCAAACTCTATATAGTTCCTTGGAAAAACAGAAGTCTCGTTTAATGGAAAAAACAATCCTGAACTGGTATTTATGAACCTTTATAGATAAATACGTTTTATCATCTACTAGGATAAAATTTAACAGGGTTTTTTGTATGTAAGAGTCCAAAAGAAAAATACTAAGTCCTACTGTACGTTTAAACGTAAGGTATCAGTCCAAAGAAACCCAGAGAAAAAGAGTGGAGTGGCATTCTTAACCCATGTTTATGATAGCGCAGGAGGAGAAAGAAAACCTGACCCTGCTCACAACCAAACACCAGCCTGAACTTGAAGCATCCTGGAATTTTTGTATTTAAACATTTAACTGTTACACAAATTGACACCATTCTATAGAACAGTATTACACCAGCGCTGAATTTGGCATAGAATCTTTAATTTTGAAGCTTCACAACAATCTTCATTCTCCCTTTCTCTGCCCACCCACTCCCATACACATTGAGGATTATTCTTGACAGGTAAAATGTGGAAGCAGTCTTCCAGC
Source organism: Dermochelys coriacea (assembly GCF_009764565.3). Taxonomy (NCBI): domain Eukaryota; kingdom Metazoa; phylum Chordata; order Testudines; family Dermochelyidae; genus Dermochelys; species Dermochelys coriacea. Next base: position 110,098,081 of record NC_050069.1, read on the forward strand.
ATGGTCATTACAACCCCTTTCTGAATGAGACCAGATCCATAGTAGCATTCTCCAGTAACGACCAGAATTATACTAGTCAGACAATCCACATTTAGCAGGAAAGTACTCCACATCAATCGCAGCAGCCCCATGGTGCTCTCCCATCCTGACAAGCCAGGGAGCAAAAGAACAAGAGAAAAGGACAAACTCTTACTTCTCAAATCGCAGCGGAATGTTGAGGGACACCAATAGGTTATGGGTAGGGCCCTACCAAATTCATAGTGCATTGTGGTCAATTTCACGGTCATAGGATTTTAAAAAGAAGACATTTCAGGTATTTAAATCTAAAATTTCACAGTGTTGTAATTGTAGAGGTCCTGACCCAAAAAAGGGTTGTGGGGGAGGGTTGCGGTACTGCTACCCTTGCTCCTGCTGGCGGCGGCGCCCACATTCAGAGCTGGGCACCTGAAGAGCGGTGGCTGCTGGCCAGTCGCCCTGCTCTGAAGGCAGAGCCGCGACCAGCAGCAGTGCAGAAGTAATGATGGCATGATATGGTATTGCCACCCTTACAGAACTGAGCCCTCAGTCAGCAGCTGCCACTCTTCGGCTGCTGTTCTCCAGCCACCCAGCTCTGAAGGCAGAGCAGAATTAAGGGTGGCAATATCCTGACCCCCAAAAATGACCTTGCGCCCCTCCCCCACAACTCCCTTTTAGGTCAAGACCCCCCAATTTAAGAAACGCTGGTCTCCCTGTGAAATGTTTTTTCATGACCCTGAGTTTGGTAGAGCCCTAGTTATGAGTCCACTGTTAATTTTTTCATTGCAGATCTCTATGTTCAGGAACACAAAGTTCACTCCGTCCACCCGCTGAAATATGGGTTTTAACCAGTGCAATTAGAAGACCCTCAAAATCGTTACCTCTTTTAAATACAAAATCTTATACTGTGCCCATCACCGTATTCAAGTGCCTCTAAAAAGAAAGGTTTCAGAGTAGCAGCCGTGTTAGTCTGTATTCGCAAAAAGAAAAGGAGTACTTGTGGCACCTTAGAGACTAACAAAATTATTTGAGCATAAGCTTTCGTGAGCAAGTGAGCTGTAGCTCACGAAAGCTTATGCTCAAATAAATTTGTTAGTCTCTAAGGTGCCACAAGTACTCCTTTTCTTTTTTCTAAAAAGAAACTGTAATTTTAGTAACTGTACATGGTTACCAGTTTCCACCTTACAAATACATTTTATAAAGATTTTTCAATATATTTTACAAAGACCAAACGACACAGAACATAAATGCTCCTAAATAAATCAGTCTATTGCAGAGGTCCCCAAACTGTGGGGCGGAATATTCAGGGGGGCGCAGCTGGGGCCTGGGCCAGCTCCCGCCGGGGGAGGCACCACCCAGCTCCTCTCCTGGCCCAGGGTCCCAGCTGCCAGCCCTCTTACCCCTGTCCACGTCCCACGCCCCAGAGCCATGGCCCCACTCCCAGCCACAGCTCAGGGGGAGTGCAGAGAGGGGTTGGGGAGGCATGAGGTAAAAAGTCTTGGGATCACTGGTCTATTGAGTCAAAAAAAAAAAAAATCAAACAAACAAACAAAAAAACCCTCAAGTCTCTGGCCATGGGAAACGTGATTTCTGCAATGCACTGTGTGGTATGCATGTTATTTATTCCAGCAGTATAGAACTGAACAGATCAAGTACAAATTTGGCCCTTATCCTGAAAGTCGTTCCACTAGAATCCATAAAACTACTCATATAAAGATTTGCAAGATCAGACCCTTGAACAGCAAGGGGTCCATGATATCAACTCATAACCTGCATATGATTTCTCTCCCTTTATTTCTGCTTATTTAAGATGAAGGCCAAAAAACGTAAGGGTAAGAGTGAAAACTAACCCTTATCTTATGCCCATTGTATTTAAGTATTGCATATAAGAAACGTAAGTCAACCACAGTTCAGCAATACATGCAATACTTGGGCATACCAAGTAACATCTAGTTTTCTGGCTTAAAGCTCATGTCTGATTCTTAACGTATTTTTATACTACTTAGGATCACATGGGCTATCAACAAGTACAAAAGGAAAATAATATATTCATCAAGAATTTTGTGAAAGAGCTTATAGTGGCTGGCAACCTAGTCTATTCAGGACAACAATACTAACATATGTACTAACTAATACTAACACATTAACAGATGTAACTGCCAAATTAATCAAACCCTTCGGGGAATACAATTCAGACAAGCAGATTCAACACCTCAAAAAACTAGTCTATATACAAACTCAAAAGATAACTACAATTTTATAGGTTTCAGAGTAGCAGCCGTGTTAGTCTCTAAGGTGCCACAAGTACTCCTTTTCTTTTTGCGAATACAGACTAACAAATGTATTAGAGCATAAGCTTCGGCATCCGATGAAGTGAGCTGTAGCTCACGAAAGCTTATGCTCTAATAAATTTGTTAGTCTCTAAGGTGCCACAAGTACTCCTTTTCTTTTTACAATTTTATAATGCCGCTTATATAGGGTGACCATATTTCTCTATGCTGTATATAGGACACCTGGTAAAATTACTCATACTCAAGCGAGTTCAAAGGTAATCAATCAGAACTATGCAGTACAATCGTTCAAATTAACATCAAGTTGACTGAGCCTCCGTTAAGAAGAAATACTGCATAGTTGGATTCTTTATATTTACCATCTTATCTTTAAGGCTTTAGGGTTCACACTAGGCATGTAAATACCATTTTAAAAGTTAACCATTTAAACGATTAAAAAATATGTCACTTAAATGGTTAAAAAATATGTCATTTAAATGGTTAACCAATTAAGCGTGGCTGGCACTGCCTGTATTGTTCATCAATCAGGAGGTGGAGGCGTATTGTTCATCAATCAGGAGGTGGAAGCAGGTCAGATAAAATGATTTTAAAATAATACCTGGCACTTATAGTACAGTATAATTTCAGTTAACTGGGATTTTCAGAAAAAAGGAATTACGTTATCTGAATCCAGAGTGCATCCCCTGTGTTCCCTATGTTGGTTGGTAGCACTCACGTTTATGTGACTGCCCAATTATCTGAAAGTTTTGGCTGTCCCCCAGGCCATTTGGATAAATGGGAGTGTACTGTACTTCATATCAGAGTACATTACAGATGAATCCTTACTATTGCAAGTGAATTAGGGAATGTGTCTAATTTGTTATATCAAGGAATTGTGAATCAGTGTTTTTAGTACTACTCCTGCCTCTGCTTCTAACTCACTCTGATTTTGAGCAAGTCAGTATAGTTATGATTAAGGAAGTGACTGAGTAAAAACAATGTTATGCTTCTTGACATCTGTTTCCCTGTGTGTGTATTCAGTCATTAAAAAAAAAAAAGTTATAACATGTTGTTTTGTATCCTGGCTAGACTGGTAGAACCAACATAGCTATGGGACAGGAAGCTGGATTCTGTATCCTTTTTTATACATCAGCAGCACTACAACTGAATCTTTTATTTCTATTGATGATGCTCAAGACTAAGTACAAGGCTCTAAGATTCCAGGTTGAGTTTTCAGTGGTGTCAGAAAAAACATCTTTTTAGTTTTAGACTGAGCAAATTTGATGTAGAATCATCAGGATGCAATAAATCTGGAACCTCACAATGCCATTTTTCAAAGGCTAACTGCCCTCAACATCTTCATTTTAAAGGAGAAAATACTAATGTGTGTGTGGAATTATGGAGCTTAATGTTTATAAAATAGTTTGATATCCTTTGAAAGACATTTTAGAAAGCAAAGCAGTACACTCCATTAAAGATATAGGGAGAATGAAAAAAATATTCAAACTGAAATGTGAGGTTTTTTAAGTTGATATTCTTCTAAATTTTCTTGTCCAGATGAGGGTTTTGGTTGTGCAGGGCTAACACAGTAAGGCTGTGTCTACAATACAGCCTATGTCAGCACCCCCCGAACAACATAAGTTATACCGACATTAGCATTCGTGCACACAGCACTATGTCAGCGGGAGAGCTTCTGCTGCGACATAGCTTATGCTGCTCATGGAGGTGGGTTTTTCTTATGTCGACAGGAGAGCTCTCTCCTATCAGCATAGATCTCTCTATACCTAATGCACTATAGTGGCACAGCTGCTCTGCTGTAGCACTGTATGTTTATACATGGTCCAAGAGACTTGTTATCCTGCTGAGTAGTTATTGAGGGGATTTTGGTGTTTTAGGATGCTAACCTGTCATCTGCTACTGGTGTGCAACGTTATAGGCACTAGAATCTTTGATGCTGGGACATGTTGTTGCTGATGAAACGATGCTGAGTGCCACAGGATAAGTGTAGGGTGACCAGATGTCCTGTTTTTAAGCCCTCCTGGAAGTGTCCCAACATTTTCTTAAAAACGGGCAAACTGTCTCAGATTTTCTGTCTCCCCCCATCACTACTTACAGATCCACTGTAGCTGCTGGCTGGACCCCTGCCTTGCCAGCTGCCCATCCACCAGCGGTGAGTTGGAGGTTCCAGTGGCCAATGATGGGGGAAGGCTGGTGGCGGGGTGAAGATGCAGCTGGCAGGGTCAGCAGCTCCCCTGCTGGTCTGTCAACACAGCCCCTGCTGTGTGCCAGCTCTCAGCCAGCAGAGCCCCATCCCACTTCCAACCAGCACTGGCTGCGCACTGCAAGCTACGGTAGCTGGTGAGTGTGGGCAGGCACCAGATGGTGGCCAGTAACATGTCATCTATGCTGATCACCAATCAGCCCTTTAAGCATTCCCTCTCTCGCTGTCCTCTTCTTGCTTTGCCCCTTCACAACCCTCTGCAACCCCACTGCTCTTCTATATCCTCCCCGCCAGGGTGCAGCCCATGCCCAGAGAACCAGCCCGTGATCAGAGCACTCAGCTCACGAACAGCCTGGCCAGTAGGCTCCTTCCTGTCCTCACTGCCTCTGGCTGGGCTGGTGCCTCAGGAAAGCCCAAGACCCTCCAGCCCAGAGCACTGGACAGGAGGAGCCAAGCCCTGCCTGTGCCAAAGCCCCACACAGCGCTGGCATGGGGAAGCCTCTCTGCTAATCTCTGAAGTGGCAGGAGGAGAAGCGATTTTCAGCCTGTTCGTGCCCCAAACCTGCAGGTTCCACAGCAGCTCCTGGAGCAGGGGCTTAGCACCCTTTCCACATACATCCCCACCCCAGGGAGCAAGGGGTTGCTCCATCCCCTAGGCACACTACCCTCCTGAGCCACCTCTCTGGCCAAGTTTGATGAAGTCCCTCCAGTCAGGTTTCCTAGTGCACACTGCATTCTGAGGGCTTATTCCCTTCCTGCCCGTGCTGGAGCCAGGAAGTGGCTAGGTTTTGTCAGTGGCCGGGTTTTGTCAGTGGCCAGCAGCAGTCTGGAGGTGTTAGCTGCCTTTTGATACTGCAGGCAGGCAGGAACAAGCTGCTTCCAACCTGGGATGGGGTGGGAATGAGAAGCAATGAGCTCTGCAAAGACACAGGCCAAGTCATCCCTTCCACCCACCCTCCCCCCGCCCCTGAGACTGGAAGCAGCTCCCATCCTTTCCCTCCTGCACAGTGCTGAAAGGCTGCTGCTGGCCACATTCTGGTGTGAACCCTGGAAGAAATCTGGAGAGGAGGGGCATGTGATCCTTCCTTCCCTGCCAACGTCTTGCCTCAGGAAGACACAGCACCAGGAGAGGTGGGTCCGTCCCAGAGGTCCAGCCAGGCATGGAGGACACAGCACCAGGTAGAGAGGGTCAGATGTGTTGGTCACCCCCCATGTGAGAGACGTGTACAGGAGCGTGTGTGTGTGTGTGTTTTTTTTTGTATGTCAACCCTCTCCGTGTGAACAACAGATGTAAAAGGTTAACCGGTAAGCAACAGTTAACCCGCCTTAACCGTTAACCCCGGGCCGGCCAGCCGACATAGCCCTGTGCACATGAGTGCTTATGTCAGTGTAACTTATGTTGCTCAAGGGAGAGGCTTAATCACTACCTTAAGCGATGTAAGTTATGCTGACATAGGCTGTAGTGTAGACATAGCCTCATATGCTGAGCTTTCCATCTATCCTGATGCCAATTTCACTAGGTTTCCAAGTTACCAATGATAGATAAGATCTGAATTTCTCAAGTACTCACTTAACGTTGTAGTTATTTTCCGGAAAAATGCAACTTTAAGCAAAACGACGTTAAGTGAATCCAATTTCCCCAAAAGAATTAATGTAAGGGGTGGGGGGAAGTTAGATTTCAGGGAAATTTTTTTCACCAGACAAAAAACTTTTTTTTTACACACACACACAAAATACGTTTTAAACAAACAATTTAATACTGTACACAGCAATGACGACTGTGAAGCTTGGCTGAAGGGGTGAAGTTAGAGGGTGGAAGAAGGTGGGATATTTCCCAGGGAATGCCTTACTGTTAAATGATGAACTAGCATTCGACTGAGCCCTCAAGGGTTAACACACTGTTAATGTAGCCTCACACTCTACAAGGCAGCACTAATGGAAGGAGGGGAGACAGTATGGCAGACAGAGACATACACCCTGTGGGGAGGAAAGGGGGGAGAGAGAGAGAGAGAGAGAGAGATGTGCATTGCCCCTTTAAGTATGCTGACCCGATTCGAAGTACATTGTCTTTAAAAAAAATCAGGAAGCTGAGACAGCAGCTGTGGCCAGCAAGCCGGCCTCTCTCTGTCCTGAGCCCTGTCCTGTCCTCACCCTGCTCTATATGGAGAAGGGGTAAGCAGGGGGCAAGAGTAGGGGGGAGAGGGACACCCTGACATTAGCCTCCCTCTTCCCTCCTCCCCTGCACAGCAAGCAGGAGGCTCCCAGGAGCAGCTCTAAGGCAGAGGGTGGAGGAATAGGGAAAGTAGTTCGATTAAAATCACAAATGAGTTTGGTCCCCATAGTTTAAATCCAGGGTATTACAATTAAGAGGTACTAGGTTTGTACTGTGGCTCTCCCTCTAGTGTGAAACTTGCAAGCTGCTAATGGGTTAGTACATTCTAGGACAGAGTCTGTCAAAGCAAGTCTTTGTAACAACAACTATTCACACAGAGGAGAGACTCAAAGAAATGACTCTGTAATAACAAAAACAGCAACAGCACCCAGAGACTCCCGCCCTTTGTTGTATGCATCATCTCGCTTTGGTAACAATTGTATAAAGATAGATAGTGGATGTAGGGGGAGCTTGGTGGGGATAATAACTGAGATGCAGGGAGGGGCCAGCCTAGAAGAACCGAGCCAGGGGTGAAGACGACGTCAAGTGGAAATAAAACAGAGGACCCAAGAATCCACCCAATAGCCGCAAGAATGGGAGAACCAAAGACAAGAAACATCTGGCAGCAGGGAGCCAGGATGTGCCATTGCTGATTGATTCAGCAACAGCATGATGAAGCAATTCCCATAGACTGGCATAGGAAGAAATTCCTATAAAAATGGACTCCAGAAAGTGAGAACTTTGGGGTCTGATTCTGCAAACCAACTTCCAGGAGCATCAGATGTGCATCTGACAAGGCCCTGCTCCCTCCTGATGTCCAGGCCACCGGCTTGGCATGAGGAACTCTAAGGCTGGTAACTATGATGATAACCTTGCAGAATGTGTGTGTGTGTGTGAGAAATTGAATGGAACGTTATAGCTATAACTGTTTACTATGATTCTTTCTGTATTCACAATAAATGTGGCATTTTGCCTTTTCCCCTTTAATAAGATCCTGCTGGTTTTTATTTTATTGGTATAACAGGAGCAGCACATGGCAGTGGGGGGAGGGACAGCTGAACTGCCAGCAATTGGTAGCCTGTTGGGTGGCTGCCACACAGGGAACTTAGGGGAGCCAGGAGCTGATAGCGGCAAGTTATATCTCCACACGGTGCCTTAGCACCAGCAATATTCAGAGCCCAGGGGCCCAGCTCCACCAATATTTGGGGCCAAGTTTGGGGGGGTGGGTTCCCCCGGCCCCTTCTTGCTGCCGCCGCCCCCACCCCCCTCCCTGGAGCAGAGCATCCCTTCCTCCGCCTCTTCTGTGAAGCTCCATGCTGCCTCCCTGCAGCAACTGCTGCCACAGGGTTCTATTGCCCCCATCTCCACTGCCTGAGGCACACTGACTGAGCCTGCCCTTCCACCTCAGACCCTTTCCTTTTCCGGCAGGACCCTCCACCAGCACACGGGACCCCTCCACCTGCAGTCACCGCTCCTGCCCCATGCTGGGCAAGGAGGCAACCCCATTCCTCACCCCCCAGTGAGGCTACAGTCAGGGGCAACAGCAGAGGAGGAGGCACACACACGGCACCCCCCGGCACCCACCAAGGGGGAGGTGAGGGAGATTCCTGGACCTGAGAGGGGCTCTAGGAGCACATGCAGTGACAGTGGTGGGGGTGAGTGTGCTGCAGGGGGGGCAGGAAAGGGGGGCTCCTGCCCCAGAGCTCGCTGCAGCCGGCAGGGAAAGGGCTGGGCAGAGTCCTCCTCTCTGGCCCCTGTTCCAGAGCAGCCTGCCTGCCCCCCAAATTCATCCCCAGCCCTGCCCCACCACAGAGCCCACACCCCCCGCCAGAGCTTTCACCCCACCACCGCACCCTCAACCCTCTACCCCAGCCCTGAGCCCCTCCAACACCCCAAACGCCTTATCTCCAGTCCCAGCCAGAGCCCTCATCCCCCTGCACTCCAACCCTCTGCCCCAGCCCTGAGCCTCTCTAACCCCACAAACCCACCAGCCCCAGACAGAGCCCTCACCCCCCACACTCCTATTCTCACCCTGAGCCCCTCCCACACCCCAAACCTCATGTCCAGCTCCAAAGCCCTCACCCCCTACACCCTACTCTTGCCCTGAGCCACTCCCATCCCCAAACTCCCTGCCAGAACCTGCACCCCCTCCCTCCGCAGCCCTTCCCATCCCCAAACTCCCTCCCAGGGCCTGCACCCTGCACCCCGCACCCCTGCCCCAACCTACAGCCTGCACCCCGCACCCCTGCCCCAGCCTACGGCCTGCACCCCAGACCTTCTCCCCCACCCAAACTCCCTCCCAGAGCCTTGGGCAGGGGGGGCAGAGTTGGGGGGGGGGGGTTCAGAGCATCACCAAAATTTCTACAAACCTGCCACCCCTTAGCAGGGCTTCTGGTCCACCCTGGTTCCAAGCCCCCACCAGCTAGCTGCAATGGGCTGCTCTTCCTGCAAGGAGCGGACAAAGCAGGCAACTGCCAAACAACGTTAGAAGGGAGCATTGCATAATTTTAAATGAGCATGTTCCCTAATTGGTCAGCAACGTAACGTTAACTGGGGCGACTAAGTGAGGAGTTACTGTACAAAATCAAACAGAAAAAACACTAACAAAAACCTTTCAGATATACTGTATGCATATGCATTAAATTACAAAGAAGCTAAAATGGGGCCAAAATCTTTGTTTTTTCCTTTGAAAGTCACCTTTAAGTTTGTGTCTCAGGAATCTTATTTACTTTTTACAAGCAGCCCAGTATTCTAATATGCACTATCCATGGTTCCACACAGTAGACAAAACATTTTGCAAGTGAAGTTCAGTTTCAAGTTTGAGACCTTCCAGCTGCAAGAGGAAGTTTCATCAACAATATCTCAGTCCTTTTAAAACCTAGATTACACGCACACATGAATATGAATATTTCAAGCTGGCAAGCCAATAAATTGATAAAAAAACAAGATAGACAAGCATGTCAGTCGACTTATACTGCTAACCTGAGAACATAACTAACTACGAATGAAACACTCCAGAAGTAAGTTATAAAAGGTAAATCAATTAAGTTTATATTATTCGTTTTCCACAGTCTGAAGTTTCTTCCTCTTGCATGCAGTAAAACACCACACAGGCCCAATATACACACCATATTGCAATAGTTTAATTAAATGTGTGATTTAAAAGTCAAACAGGTGCAAACTCTCTTTGAGCACTCATAACTTAATTTAAGCCTGTCTTAAGATGACTTTGTTAAATCAATTCCTTACCATCTTAGCTAAATCAGTATAAGCCTGGGTTAAACTGATTTAAGTATCCATGTAGAAATCTGCACCAATCTAACTAAATTTAAAAACAAATGTTTAAATTGATTTAGTTAAACCAGTCCACCTTGTATGAATAAAAAACCAAAAATCTATGCTAAGAGAGGGGTAAACAGACCCTTGGACAAAATAATTGTTTCAAGACACTACTGCTCTTTTGTTAAGTAAGGTCTAGGTGAAGCGTGAGACAAGTTATGGAACAAAGCATTTTAAAATTAGACAAACCCTATTTTCAGGTTCATAAAATCTAAAAAATTAGATAGTTCTAAAGCAACATACTAAAACACCATGACCAGACTAAAATCATACCTTGATTTATGCAATGCGTCTTAAGTTCTCTTGAATAAAGTATCTGAAAAGTAGAAAAGACTCTTAGAGACAAGATTCACCTAAACATATTCACAAGTCTGCTATAGAGAGAATATCAGTTATTGAATTTGATTTATGTGTTCTTAAACACATAACTTAGTAACCACTTCAATTTTGGCTGCATACATGAACTTTGCATTTGGCACCTGCAGTAAGGCAGCTATTCCAGATAAGGATAAATATTCAGAGTAAAAAGAGAAGTCTAAGGTGGCAAAAGTGTATTGATAAAAGTTTTGTTTACTAATGAGTTTCAGGGTGACCAGATGTCCCAATTTTATAGGGACAGTCCCGATCTTGGGGTCTTTTTCTTATATAGTCTCCTATTGCCTCCCATCCTGTCCCGATTTTTCACACTTACTGTCTGGTCACCGTAATGAGTTTGCACAATAGGACCACTATGAGCTACATACTGACTCTGAAGTGTGTTATTTTCTTTAAGAGTGTTTAAGTGTCAGTGTTTTGGAAAAGTACTAATCTGAGAGCTCTATAAATGGAAGATGCTGATTTATCCACCGGAATACAGTAAATGCAGTAATAATGCAAGTTCCTGAATATTGCGCTACCAATGCAGCAAATGATTGAGAGAGACCACATCTCAGGATTAAGTCAGTACTTTTCTCTTATTGACCATTCAGTCCTTGCTCCAGAGTGCTAACATAGTTAACTAGATGGTGATTTTTGACATCAACATATGCCCCAGAAGGAACTGAGCTGAGACCACACAAGTATCACTGATTAGTAAATGTGAGCTTTTGTCTCTGAGCTTCATGCATCCGATAAGGTGAGCCATAGCTCACGAGAGCTTATGCTCTAATAAATTTGTTAGTCACTAAGGTGCCACACGTACCCCTTTTCTTTTTACGGATACAGACTAACACGGCTGTTACTCTGAAATCTGTCTGTTCAGTCACTTCTGTTCCAACACATCACAGATGATAGTATTTGCATCAGGCCTTCTCATAGATTCATCTTCATATTTTAAAAAAATGTATTTTAAAAGGAAAGAATAGACAAATCTTTGCATTCAAAAGATTCGGATTTGAATGCATCACGGTGGACTGAACTAACAGATCTTGTCATCTTTCATAACACTGAAACACCATGGGAGGAAGAAACCAGACGCTGAGCTTTAGCCAACGTTCTCCAGCAATCTTGCCTAACGGCTAGAACAACAGACAGGAACTCAGGAGTCTTGGGTTCATCCCCAGCGGCCTCGGGCCTACTGGGTGACCAGGCAAGTAATTTCACCTCTGTGCTCCAGCATATGCCACACGGCAATCACCGAGCCCGTCTGCAGCTAGCTAGCTCCGGTATAGGCAGCAAAGAAGCCAAGAGAGCACAAGCTGCAGAGCCTGCTGGAGACACTGGGTGATTTCTCGCACAGGCAGCCAGCGGTGCCACGGTACCAGTACCCCAGCCAGCTAGCTCCGCGCTCGCTCGCGGCGTCCGCACAAGCCACACGAGCCCCAGGGCTGCCGGGCAGATGCCGCCTCGGTTTCCTCCATCCGCAAAATGGGGACAATGACCCCGCCCGCCCCCACACACGCGTGGAGAGCCGCGCACCAGCGGCGCCAGGCGGGAGCCGGCTACGACGTTACCGTTACTGCCCCAGCGGGAGGATAGAGCACAGCCGCGCTCTCAGCGCAGGGCCCCGGGCACCGCCACCGCAGGGGCTCCGCGCAAGCCGCCCCCACCTCCCGTAAACACGGGGAGCCGCCGCTCAGAGGCGGGGGGGGGGGGAAGTGCCACCCCAAGGGGCCGGGGCGGGGGAGCGTCACCGCCCCCACGCTGCTCTTGAGGGGGCCAGCCCGCGCCCCCCGGCAGCCCCACCAGCCACAGAAACGCGCCTGAGGGGACTGTGCCCCCGCGAGACCCGCCGGGGGAGGGGGCTTCAGCCGAATAAACGGCTCTGGGAGGGGGAGAGGTGGCAGTTACGACTCACCTCCCAGCCCGCGCGCTCAGCTGGACTCCACCATCATGCCCACCGGCGCCCCGCCCCTTCACACGTCAAAACGTCGCAGCCGCGACGGGCTCCCAGGGCGGACAAACTATTCCGTACCGGGGGCCCTCAGCTCCACAGAAACACACCCCCTGCCAGAGCGAGGCTGGCCCCGCCCCCAGGTCCTCCGGCGGGGGCCGGCGCGCTGCGCTGAGCCTTCTGAGTCCCGGGCTCCTCCCGCCTCCGCTCCCAGGGCGGAGGGAGGCGGGGCTGGGGCTGCCGAACGTTCCACGCGGGAGGGGGAGATCGGACGTTGTCCCGCGGCCCCCTGGTGGCCGAGCCGCTCCCTGACGCGGGGGCACGTGTCCCTGCTTTTCTCCTGCCTGTCGGCTGCGCGTGGCACCTTCGCAGGGAGTCCTGCGGCTTGGGCTCCGAGCACACTCCGGCGCGCGGGAGGCTCGCGCTGAAAGCGCCGGAGTTAGCACCACTCACCTTGGGCTGCTGAGGCCGTAGCAGGGGGCCCCCTGCGGGTTGAACAGGCGCCTGGCCAGGGGCCCTGCCAAGGCTGCGTTTTAATGGGTGATATGCCCAACAGCTCCAGCTCACGTGCGGCCTCCAGGATAAATCTGTCCAAAGTTTGCCCCAAGGCCCAACATGGCTTAGGCCAGTGTAGGGCAAACTTTTTGGCCCAAGGGCCACATTGGGGTACAAAACTGTATGGAGGACCCGGTAGGGAAGGCTGTGTCCCCAAAGGCACATGTCCCCCAAGAGCCTGGCCCCTGCCCCCTAGTCACCCCTTCCCACCTCTGAGTGGCCCTCTCAGCACCCCCCATCCATTCAGCCTTCCCTTCTCCTTGGCCCTTGACCGCCCCCTCCTCATACCAGATGGAAAGAACAACAACAAAACTGATATTTTTTTAACTCGCAGCAATATCTCACCTGAAAAGAGAATAATGTATCTGAAACATCTCAAAGTGCATATATTCACAGTTTTAGTTTGGAGCAGCCTGTAGCTCCTTCAAGGCATTAAAAACACGGCTTTTTTGTAATTGCATTATGGATGTCATGCTAATCCATTTTGTAGTAGCCTTAGAATCATTTTTTCTAAAAATAACAGATTTTCTCCCTATAACAAGTAGAAAAGTGTGTGAAAGCCATGGGTCTACTAATAGGAGCTTTTTATCTAACAGCAGATAAAGCCTGGCAATCTCTTCCTCCATCTATGAGTATTATTACACTTCAGCTAATTATACAACATTTTTATCTGAGGCCAGTCACTGGAAAATAGGATATCAGTGAGAGCAAAGTAATGGGAGAGATGTGAAAAATTAGAACAGGACAAAGAGAGACAAGAGTTAACAGAATACACAATAAAGTGTTGAAGCAGTCTTTTCAAAACTAATCCTAACACTAAATGTGTAGGCCAGGTTCCTGAGAGCTTGTATGTATCAGCTGCATTATCTGGCATCAGACATTGAAACATGGTTGCTATTGATTAAAAGATCATACATGTTTGTGTTGAGTCTGTATGTAAAGTCTGTGGTAAACACATACACAGTGTTCAGGGATCATGCCCATGAAACATAAAGCGATGATAATAACTCATCAGTATGTCAGTTTTAACTGCTCCCATCTCTACCTTAAAAAGAAAAGGAGTACTTATGGCACCTTAGAGACTAACAAATGTATTTGAGCATAAGCTTTCGTGAGCTACAGCTCACTTCATCGGATGAAGTGAGCTGTAGCTCACGAAAGCTTATGCTCTAATACATTTGTTAGTCTCTAAGGTGCCACAAGTACTCCTTTTCTTTTTGCGAATACAGACTAACACGGCTGCTACTCTGAAACCTGTCATCTCTACCTTGCAGCAGTCAGTGGTGCTAATCTCTTCTCAAATGTCCTTCCTCATAATTGATGTTGTTTAATAGTGGTCCCTGTTGGCTTTAAAATCTATCATCATCCAGACTGACCTCCTTCATAACACAGGCCATGAATTTCACCTAGTGATTCTTGTAGTAGGGGAAATTATTCTTCCATACTATGTGTGATCATTATCAAGCCCAATGTCTGGTAAATGAAATAGAGCATGTCTTTCAATTAGTGCCTCTGCATTTGTTGAAGAGGAAGAGTGAAAAGAGGAGGCGGCTCTACCAATTTTGCCGCCCCAAGCAGTTGCCGCCGAATTGCTGCCACCCCAACAGCAGCGGAGCTGCCACCAAATTGCTGTTGTGCCCGGAAGAGCAGCAGAGCTTCCGCCCAAAAGCCGCCACAGCGGGAAGAGCAGCAGAGCTGCCGCCGAATTGCCCCTGTGAGACACGGATTGCTGCCCCATTCTCAGTGCCGCCCCAAGCACCTGCTTGGAAAGCTGGTGCCTGGAGCTGGCCCTGCTGAAAAGGCTTGAGAACTAAGGAGGGTTGCTTACCAGGAAGACTCAAGAGCAGGAGAGGCAGGCTTGAAGGCTGGTACTTTGGGAATCTGTGCCCAGATCCCTGCTATTTAGACTATACGCTAACAAAACTATTTTAAAATATATACAATATTTTTACAGGAAAGGTGAGCCCCAGAAGCTAAAACTACAGACACAGGTGGTTTAGTCTCAGACCAGGAGAGGTAGAAAAGGAACTGAAGAGGCAGTCAATCTGTGCCACCCTCAGGTCATGGCACAAGGCATCATAATGTGTAGGCATGGACCAATGGACAATGGTACTGAAAAATGTCCAGTCCCGGGCAAACAGAGCACATGCACACACACAGTGAATACCCACAGGAACCAGCACTCAAAGACAACAGTTACTGGGAAGTAACCTCTCTTTCCGCTTCAAGTCATTTCTATATATTCCCTTTTGTAAGAGATTAGCAAACAGTATAACCCCTTAGGAAGGTAGGTTAAGGAGTCCTAGGTGAACAAGGACTGCAAAATTGCCAAAAAAAGCAATCAGCTGCAGATAGCAGTTCAAGAGAATATTGGAAGTGACCACAATTTCATTCTCCCACATCAAATCTAAGTGAGGGACATTCTTTTTTTCCCTATATATATATATATATATATATATATATATATATATATATATATATATACACACACACACACACACACACACACACACACACACACATACAAAAATGCAGAGCTTCAAACAACAGCTCTTCAAATTCTACAACCAAGGTAGAAGGCCTGCAATGGATGTTGTTTTCAAATTTGTTGTAAACTTTTTGATATAGCCAGGTGACTCAACACCTGCCAAGTCTTTCTAAGGGTATGAAAGATGTATAAAAGAGAGTTGGGGAGATGCATGTAAATTAGAGGCCTGTTTGAGATGGAAACAGAGATGACTTTAGAATGAAAATTGATATTTGAGGGACTGACTGACCCGATCACATTTCTCATATGGACTAAAGCAGGAGTTCTCAAACTGGGGGTCAGGACCCCTCAGGGGGTCACAAGGTTATTACATGGGGGTCGTGTGCTGTCAGCCTCCACCCCAAATTCCACTTTGCCTCCAGCATTTATAATGGTGTTAAATATATAAAAAAGTGTTTTTAATTTATATGGGCGTGGGGGAGGAGGTAGCCCTCAGGCTTGCTGTGTGAAAGGGATCACCGGTACAAAAGTTTGAGAACCACTGAACTAAAGTTTATAGAGGACTGGCCATGCAGTCTGTATCTCAGCTGCGGCTATGAGAAATGTCCTTTTCTCAGGTGTATTGTACACATGGTGTAGGAATCACTGTGAGGCCAAGGTGCTTGAAAGAAATACTCTTTATTCAGTTGCCAGTTCCAATTGCCTCTGCACAACTACACATGGGCTTCTGCAGCACCGTTCCCACAGACTTCCGTCTCTGAACCTAAGCTACTTAAAAGGTACAGAGCCCAGTACCACAGTACAGATGATATTCTGAGAACTAGCAGATCAGAGATCCCAAGAGCTTTGTGAAACAAGACTCTGACCCCTAAATCAAAAGTGGTACAGGCACTACAGGAAATACCTGACTTCTGGTCAGGTAAGTGAATACATCCACCCCATGGCACTCACAACGCAACCATGCATACTGCTATAAAGAAATCCAGATTCCTCTGGAGCAGCCATGAAGGCAAAGCAGTTGCCTCAAGTAGCCCTGATGGTATATGCAGCAATCCTTCTAACAGCTAGAGTATTGCAAGGTGAGTGAGGACTGTTGGCCCTAACATGTGAGACTAGCAGCTGAAGTTACAACCCATGCAACCTGGAAGAACTAATAGCATGGTTCTGAATGTTTGAAGTGTAACAGTTGGCAATGTTAAAAGTAAGAGGCGCATGTTTCGTCAAAAGCTCCTGGTTTTTTTTTTTTTGTTTTTTTATAAGAAACCACTAGATTTTTGAAAAAATGCCCCCATTATGCACAGTTGCAATTGAGACATCAGGATGTCAACCTGAAATGATTAGGATCAGGTGGAGAGTTTTACCCCAACTTGAACACAAAGAGAATGTTTGAACCAAACTGCCAAGACTCATGTTGGCTATGACGATGTCTTGCTGCATCTCAACTGAGATGCAGGCAGCTCTCCTGAACCAATGGAATCAGAGGGAACAGAGAGAAATTCCCAATTCCGGTCTAAGGAAAAGGGAATTTGTCAATAAAGTGAGTCTTGTTTGACTCTGGACTGGAGAGAATGGGCATTGTCATTGCTAATAGAGAGGCCTAGTCTGGACATGTCATTTTATAGGTGGAAACTAGCCTGTGCTGTGGCATAGCAATAGAACTAACACAACAACAATTCTGAGAATTTGGTGCTGTTTATCTCAATTGAGAATCCCATATTTACAAGTTAAGTGCCTTCCCGTTGGACATTATTGCTACCCAAGTACTCAGGTTCAGGTAAATAACTCCTGAGGGATCTGCTCCTGAAGCAGATTGTCTGCTATGCCCAAATGAAGGATGAAAGTCCAAGGTCTTCCTGGCATTGCAATAGAATAGGTTCCAGGACTAAAGCATCGGGGAGGTGGGAGGCGGAAGGTGGAGGGGGAGAATATCACCAATATCTGATCAGAACCAAGACCTTTGTTGCAAAACAATGTTGCACCTGGAGCAGCTGCCAAAAGTTATTTATTGTTGTTCCCTGGTAGCTCAGGGGATGTCAAGGTGCAATTGACTTCACTTAGAGAGAACAAGACTGCAGGTCTAGTGATTGAGCATTACCAGCTGATAGTGGAGCAGACCCTACGAATGCTTTATGACTAGACTTCAGAAACAAAGCATTAATGCCAATGTTTGGACCTTATATGACTTAAATCAATTAATTATACACCGGGGCATTTTAAAAATTCAGGCATTAGTCTCAGATTAAAAGTCTTAGCCATCTTCAGAGCCAGTAAGTGGGGTAGCATTGAATGAATAGGTTCCAGAGATATCCCAGTGGAGTTTTGAAAATGAGTTTCCAAGGTTTCCGTGCCAAGGATGTTTCAGCACACAAGGACACCTTGGTTAAAGAACCAAGTTGAAAGGTTTGGATTCGGAACCTACTAAGGTTGTCTCCGGTCCTAGTAAATCTTTTGGAAAGGATTGGTTTGACAGATACTATCTAGAGTGACTCCCACAAGAGAAATACTAGACCTTCATCTGACTCTGGGACTAAACCATAAGTAGCTATCGCTGGAATTTCAATGAGATCATGAATTCAGGCCATTTTAGAGATAGTTTCAAATCCATCTACAAAGTTGGATCTGAATTTTGGATTAGTTCAGGTTCATCTCTACTACAATAGCCATCTTGTCATAATGGTCTTTTCTGGTCTTGAAATTTTGCTAGTATACTTCCCAGAATTGGGGTGCTACAAACAGATGGAAAAAAGCCTCAAGCAGGAAAGAGTATGGATGTAACCGTTAACTGGATTACTGGCTTCTCCAAAGCGTCCTCTGAGAGCTGGGAGGGAGCCTTTCATTTTGAGTGCTGATGTTTGGAAACCAGTTCCTCTCGCTTGCTGTCACTTGTGGTGCTTCTGAAAACTTTAAGGGCTGGTAGTCCTGGCCTCTCTCTCCGGGATAGTCTATCTCTGGACAGAAAGGAGATTATGAGAATCAGGGGGAAAAAACGTGCAAACTGCCACCACTTGTAGATGTAGTATTCATAAACTGCTGCAGGCAGGGAAAGATGCTGGTACCCTAAACCCAGACACTGAAAGAATGAAAGGATTCTTCCTCCATTTCCCTGCCACTGTGGAGAAACCAGGTCATTAGCAGGAGTATCCTTGTTCATGGTTGTCAGCAATCCCTTTTGGTCAAGTAGGCAGTCTCCACTGACAACAAGCTCAGTTTTCCATCTTTGCCCACCATGCTGGAGTCTCAGAGGGGGAAGGCAGAAAGAACAAAGACCTGTTTTACACAGATAGAGACTTAGCACAGGATTCTGCCCATCAGCTGCCTGGGTGCAGCTCTAGCATCCAGACAGATCCTGCCTTGACTGGGGAGGTAAGGCAAAGATCCTGATTCTCTTCTAATAACCTTGTTTTTATGACAGTGTCACACCAGCATATGTCTACACTGCAGTAAGCCTGGGGTTTGAACTCAGGCTCAAACCTAACCACCCTTTTGTCTACCCACAAATCTTGCTAACCCTGGGTTTGGACCCAGGGTCCTAGAACCCCATGGGAATGGAGTGTTTGAGCCTGAGTCAAGCCGTGACCCAGGCTTCAAGCCCTGTTCCTGTGCAGTGTAGAAGAAGCCCAAATGGACTTTGCTCTGGGAGTCCATCGAAAATATTTCACAATCCCGTGGGCTAACTTTCCTTCTGTCCTCTGGATAGTCAAGTTGGTGAACCGTCAAGTTCTTCCCCACTGCACTATGAACAAAGAGCTACAGCGGCCACACTTTGGAAGGGCGCTAGGAAATCTGAGATATAGGTGGTTGGACTGAAGCCTGCATCATGCTCTGTGGATCGTAGAGACACAAATTTGAACCCAGGGTTCAACAATTCATAACCAGGGATTCAAATGGCTGTAGATGCACAAGCCCTAGGTTAACAAATCCTGGGTCTGCTAACTCGAGTTCTACTAAGCCTTGGTTTGTATTTGTAGTGTAAACATACCCCCAGTGTCTTCAGTGTAATTAATCTTGATTCAGACAGGGAGTCTTCCCATCAGTTCCTTAAGTTACCAACCTCCTAAAAACCATTTCTCCTGTGAAGCCCAAAAGTAGGAATTCTTAATGCTTAAAGTTAAATTAAATAAAACATTGTCATCCCATCACTCAATTTCCTAGTGTGTCACATCTTGTGTGCATGTCTTTTCTTTAGATTGTAAAGGTCTGTCTTTGTTTTTCTGTCTTGTACAGCACTGTGCACATTGTCAGCACTACACAGACAAATAATCTATTGGAATACTGCTGGTGTTGAACAGTATAACCTGACTGATTAATAAGCAATTCTTCATAAGCAGAAGAAGTTTCTCTCATTAAATAAAAGGGGGGGGGGGAAAAACAACAGTAACATCTATACCTGATGAAGGACTTCTTTAAGACAAATGATATTGATCTAAAAGTACCAAGAGTAACAAGAATTTAAAAAATATTCCAAAACAAACACCTGTATACAAATCTAAACTCTTTAAAAAATCCTTTTTATTGATTCATTACCATACAAAATTTATTCAAATTACATCCATTTAAAGTGGTAAGATCACAGCTAGAGAACAGGTCACCCTTTAATAAATCTATTTACAAAACTCATAAAAGCTTTTTTTTTTAAACATTATTTTACAGGAGTTTCTTTTTTCTCAACTAGCATACAATGCAAAGCTAATTTAGATGAGTATTTTGCCCACACACATTGGGACAAGTGTTTAATTTATACAAAACAGTATAACAAAAAGGACAATAATATAATCTATTAGTCTCAATTTTATCCTTCTCAAAGTGCCCCCTTGTCTCTCAGAAAATGTCATGCTTACACAACTTTTACTTTCCTCTTCCACAAGACTAAAATTTAAATACTGCAATTTTATTTACAGATCCACATCATTTAACAAAAAAAAACTCTTAAAAATTACAAACAAGCTAGAAAATATTCTGGCAGTGTTTACAAATTAATTCCTATTGTACAAATCTGCTACGTAACTAAAGTGTGAGTACAGAACATACATCAACTTAAATATAACCACTTAATGAACTATGCACACATTTGTACATATAAACACACACTTAACACTGTTTAACAGTTCTTAATGTGTTGCACTTTATACATTGTTATATTCTAAAGCTCAGTCATATAGTTCTTATTCTAGTACTGTTACTTTTAGTCATTTCATATGTGAGCTTTTATAGCAGCAACTCAATGGTACCAGAAAACCTGCATACATCATATGCAAACTACAATACAAAATAGTACTAATTTACTATGTGTGTCAGATAATCACGACAGTAATACAAACAAAAAAAAGTTTATATGGGGCATCATCTACACCAACATTTAGCCCATAAAGTGGCAACATTTTAAACAAAAACAGAAGGTATATTTAAGACTTATTAGAATTCCTCTCACTTTCAAAAAATAAATATTGGTGCTTTACTATACTACCAAAGAGTTTCAAAAAATAAACATAATTCAGTTAATGGGGTACTTACAGTTATGTAGTTCTTGCTTTGGGGAAAAAAGATCTGTGTTGCTGGCGAGGAGAATTATAAAAGCTGGAAGCAGAGGCAGCTCACCCACCGATATAAATATGGTATACTGAACAAAGCTTGGTATAAATTATTTTCCATAGAGAGATGAACACAGTGCATATCTAGTAGGCACTTAACACAAAGCCCCACTTAGTACCACAAAAATTTATGTACCAGGTCTAGTGTGCACACTGGGGGCAGTAAAATTGAACTGTGCATCTTTGTTTCATTTTAAAAAGAGAAACGCTTTCACACACATATGTAAGCATTTTAAAAATCTGTGGTTACTATGAGAAGTGGCAGAACTGTAACCTTTGCCCATATTTGTAATATACACTATATTTAAAGTTTATTTTTTATTAAAAACTTATAAGGACATTGGTATCTGACCTCATACCTAGACAAATACATTGCTCAAACTGAGCACTATGAGAGTAATTTAAACATTCCCAGGAAGCGTTCAAGAAACCCATTACACACTCTTGCATTACTTCCTATTTACATCTACTGCAGGTACAACCCATGTTGTGAGACTCAGAAGACATGCATTTTCCACAGAAGGCACAGCTTGAAATACAATTTAAAAAACTGCTATTTGTGACTAAACCAGTTCATTGAGCCCTTCTCCACAAGCCCACTGTATACAGTAAGCAGAGATTGGGGGAGGGGTGAGAGAGGAACCATTTATGATCACCTGCCTGCATGATGTGCCATTTGCTGATGCACAAGGCCTGGAGCCTAAGGTTAAACAAGGCTTCGTTGCAAGAGCCTACAGTTGGTTCCTACTATTCTAGGAAGTATTTCATTAAAATGTCAGCATTGTTCAGGAGTCTGTGGTTGACTCTGTAATGCTACACTTGGAAATAGGAAGGAGGGAGGGGACAACACAGAATCACAGCAGGATTTCTGGTTCCATTTAAAAAAAAAATGGTTTATATGGAAAATAATTAACAAAATATAATCAGCTGTATATAAATTCATCCACCAATGAGGGAAGCTTTTCTAAATCATAAGCATCGAAGAGATCACTGATGCCCTCTTCTTCCCCAAGGCTCAGCAGGTAATCCTCCTGAAGCAGAGGAGGCAGCAAGTTCACAAATGGCCCTTCGAAGTTAGAGGGAATTTGGTCCTCTGTTTGCTGCAAAAGGTTGGTTGGAGAAGCCAATGGAGAGAGGTTTGCCATATTTACCGAGCAGTCCCCTTGTCCTGCATTACCAGAAGCCAGATCTGTAAGATGTGAAAATAAAAGATAATTTATCCTATTTGAAATATTATGCATGGATAAGATAAAAGTCACTAAATGCTGCAAAGAGGGTTTTTAACCATGTTGTTATTTAAACACAAAGCAAATAAAAAGTGGCCCTCTTGTTCTATATCCACCTGATTATACAAAATGAACAGCATGTCAGAAAAAATATCACTAAGTCCAGTAACAAGTTGATCACAGCAGTTTAAGATTCACTAAACAATTTACCAAAATCATGCTGCAGAAAGTGGTATTTGTCAGCAATTATTTATATTTAAATTAGATTAAAAACACTAATTCTTCAATAGGACCCACTAAGTAAGCCTATTATTAATGTCTTAGCAGGCCATACAGAATGACAAACTATTTCAAAGTTAAGTACGTTTAAGGCTCTCTATAAATATAAAATGTCATCAGTGTCTGACATTGGTTATCTGCAGATGACAATAAGTCGAATTTAAAATTCTGCCTCAGATTATGAGAAACATTATGTTTCTTTGCTGCCTTTTGTTGTATGTCAGCAAGTTATAATAAACTAGATATATTTTCAATGTTATATATATTTGATACAATTAGGACATATAGTTTCATACCACATGTGAATACCAAACCTGATAATAAGCAAATGACAAACAGGGGAAATACATTTTCTAATATGCAGTCTAGAAACCTTACATCTTTCGGGTCTTAGACAATAAACCCAACCAAAAAAACAGGCACCTGTACAGATTACTTCTTTTAGTTAAACTTTCATGTTAAACTCTGAAGACCGTGTGCATCATAACAGAAAGAGAATTTTACCTTTGGAAATTGTTTTTGAGATATTTCCGTTGTGGTCCTGATTGTATGTTTTAATAGGACTGAGGCTGTCATTCTCTTCAGGACATAGATAAACTTCAATAGGTCCTTCGGTACTAGATAAATGGATCAGCGCATTCTGCTAACAGAAAAGATTTCAAATTTAAGCAAAGTTCTATGCTAACAAGCACTATAATAGTGACCTTTCTGTCACCACTGGAGGTCTTATGATATGGTATGTTTTGGTTGCCACTGTTTGAGTTCCGGTATAATGATCAGAGGCATTACAAATTCCACATCAATCCCTGTGTTTACATGTCACCTCATTGTTGTAACATGTGAAAAGTTTTACTGGCAAACCTTAGTTAGGAAGAGAGCATTTAAGCCTACCCACCTCTTTGTAACAAACTTAGGGCATGTCTACACTTCAAATTTAAATCGTCTCAAGTCAGATCAAACTACGCCAACGCAGTAACTAAATCGGCTCTTTAGGTCCACACTACGCTCCTTCTATAGGTGGTGCACGTCCTCCTCACCAGGAGTGCTTGCACAGACTTAAGTGGGGAATTGCTGGGCACTGACAGCCTGAGCTGTCAGCCCCCAGGCCGCACTCCGGCCATCAGCTCCTGGGCAGCAACAGGCAATATAAACAACTCAGTGTCTACACAGACACTGCATCAACCTAACTATATCGACTTAAAGCTACACCTCTCGTAGAGGTAGAGTTATTAGGTCGGTGTAGTGGGTAACTTATATTGGCGGAAGGACATTTTAGTGTAGACACTTACAGAGTTAGACTGATGTAAGCCGCCCTGTATCAATCTAACTCTATAGTGTAGACCAGGCCTTAGAAGTTCACCGATTTCTGCGTTATGTTATAGTGAGGTACATATAAAGGGGATTGGATACTTAATACTTTGTCACAATAGTTATAACCTGTTGCTTTATGATAGGATGGGATTTACAGTGCAATAGTCACAGAATAGTGTATTATGGGTTTGATTTATTTAAAATGTTTCTGACTTAAAGGGCATGGCAGAGATGCCTTTTCACATGTTAAAAAAGTTTTTCAGCTTGTATTTCTTCTCCATATTGATCTATTCCCTTGCTCCTCTTAACAAAGCAAATGCCACTGTCTTATACCAGACTGATTCTGTAGGAACCTTCTTCTGAGATTAAAATTCCCACACCTTCAGAAGTTAGTATTTTTCTCTTTCATTACATCAGTCTAGGATTTTTTTTTTTTATGAAAATGTACCTAGTCAGTCACCCTTCCTGTTATGATGAAAAACATAATATTCACTCCACAATCGAAAAAGAATCACTTCCCTCAGGCAAGTGGAGCTTGTCAAGGCTGCAGTACATTATTAGCAGGCTGAGAGGCATTAGCACATTCAGATCACGCACTTTGACATCCTTCTTTTAAAGTTACCTACTACACCATTAGACAAAATGTTCCTCATGATAATCACGTTCTGCATTCAAAAGTACCATGAATTAGTTGAAGAGGGAGTTGGACTTGAGAGTATGAGAATCTAAGGATACAACTGCAAGAGTGCAGGAGAGGAGGAGAAATATAAGATTAGTATTTGAGTTACATAAAAGGCAGTTTCTGTTTATATAGTTCTCATCATCTTTGACAACCTCCCCAAAGTGCTCAAGACATATCAACATCATCCAATTTAAGACAAGCATTTCAGGTGCCACAGGCAAGCACAGACACACATCCTCCATTTGTAGTTAAAAAATTACATTATGCAATAAGAGATGCTACGGTGCTCTTACCTCCACTGGGTCAGGCACTTCAAGTCTGGTTTCTGGGGGTGCTTTCACAACTATAACAGTTTGGTCTTTAAGGCCATTAATTTTTCGAATATCTTGATATGTAACATAAGCTAATGTAACCAATGTTAAGGAGTCCTTACAATCAAAGATGCAGCATATTCACATTAAAAGAAAAAAATGTTTCTGCAAAAAATAATTGATTCTACAAAACTTTGTTCCCAGTTAATCTCCATATTGGTCCTCCTCACCCCTATTTTAATTTCAGTATTCTCCCTGACACTGAAAACCATTCTTTGTAGCCACTAACTTTCAGGCAAATAAGGACCAGTTGAGATTCTAAGCAAAGCATGTCAGTACTGTGCCTTGATCAAATAGCTGGGGCCACTATTGAGTGACAAAAGATATTTTCACATGGATCTGGGTGCTGCTGTTTCCAGCTGTGTATGTGTATGCACGCGCACAGAAAATTTCAAATACTTGCAAACTAGTTACATAGAATTTGGAACGTCAAAAGAAATGCAAGGTAATTTGCAAACACAGACTCACACACGCTCTCCCCCTCCACACCACCCCAATAATTTTAAATGTAACGTTCAATCACCCATATTGTAATTTCAGTTAATTTTTTTGGTAACTATTTCTCAAGAAGTGGCATCTATAATTTTCTTTTATTACTGTGACAATATATTTTGTTTTTACATCCTGGGTTTTCCAGGCAATCATCCAGGATGACAGAAGTTATAATAAAGTGGTGCACATCATTGTGTGTGTTCCCAGGCATAAAAATGCTTACAGCAATCTCATCTAATGCCCCTTTGGAAAGGAGGAAAGTAAAAAGGAAATAAAAAAAGTAAAATCAATTGTTTAAGTTAATTTAGTGCACATAAAAAGTGTCATTTAAGCACTGGGAAATGAAGTTCGCTGTTTATATATAGAATATTACAGTGGTCAACATTAATACGTTTTGCTAACTCACCACACTGTGATATCTCAGTATTACTCATTGCTCAGTAAAGGAAATAACTACTGTCAGCATACAAGTACTTCATGGTCTTCATTTTTGCCTGTGAAGCACCTACCACACTCATTGTACCGCAGAAGTGAAGACTTATGATGACAGTTACTAATGTGTGTTACTTTTTGGTAGATCTGAACTTTAAAATTATGACCACTGTGCAGCACAGCGAAACAGTACTAATCGTCCCAACTTCATACCACTAACATATCTCAAAACTAACTTGGACTGAACACCTGTAGAAGTCAGATGGTAGGTCAGCCATCATGTTCATTCAAATCCTTTGCCTCTCTACTGAGATTTCCAGGAAATGCAAAGTGAATAGTGGTTTTGTATCAGATGCAAACTTAAATGAAAGCACCAAATCAACTTTCTTTCACAATAGATTTGGACTGGAATTGAACTGGCGTCCTACAGGTGAAAGGCTATATATCATATTAACCAATTTTCTAAGCCATCTAGAACTTCTTAATGCTTTCAAGAAGATCTGAAAATTCTCTTACAGTTTGGACAGTTGACAAGAAAGAATGCAATTTCCTTTGTTGGAGAAACAAAACCAACTAAGGCTGGTCTTATTTCAATAAACCTAAGGTAATAACACCACTAAGTTACTCTCCAATTCTACTGCCATCACTACTGGAGTACAGAACCCAGGCAGCCTGGACTTGCACGGTGTCCAGATACCACCTCACAGAAAAAAAAAAATAAAAACAAACATATCTGTTCTCTGAGATTAAGAGCAAAAAGAGAAAACCTAATAAAACAAGCTTCTCAGCCGCAGTAGCAGACAGTAACAGTAATTCTTCGTCAGTCTGCACCATGGTAGGCAACTGATTTTACAGAGAAACTCAGGATCAACCCTATGTTTAATGTTTCTGTGGTTTCACATCAATATCCATTGGAAGGAATAATGAATTTAGTTTACAGTAGCACTGCTATTTTATATCATGGTACATTTCCTGACTTATCAATTCACAGATCAAATACATTCAAATGTGGATGTTTCCACAGTGGTCATGGTTAAAAAGTCAACATTGACACAGTAAACATTATAGCCTTTTTTTAAGGATAGGAAATAAGTGCAGTTTTTCATAGGACGCTGATATCAAATGTTGACTTTTGAAAAATCAACTACAGTATGTAATAAAGATTTTCATCATATATCAATGGGTGAGATGTCCGGTAAAAGCCATGATACTTTTTAGGATTAACCTTTTCTTCACAGCTATATGAATACTGGAAAATATATTAATCTTATGTAGCTTACCATTGTTATTAAAATTAGTAACTTATATTTAAAATATATCTAGTTTGGGTATTTATCCCCATAGTATCTAGAGGCTAGGAAACAATAAAGTAAGTTGCAAACAAAAGCAGATTCAGCCCTTGCCTTCCTAGAGTTCAACTGCTTGTATTTGTTTTTTTTGTAATCTTTATATCCATATTGATGTATTTCCATACATGTGCATATATACAAGACCAGGTAATATTATAAAAATACATACACAAAAACAAAAAAAAGTGGGTTTTGATCTGGCTTCAGCATTGTAAAACAAGAGCACAATGTTTTAAAAGACATGCCTGAACTTAATTAAATGTTTTGTCTTCGCTGCACGGTAATGAAACTGCTAAACTCTTGGTCCTACTACTTTATCTAAAGATGGATATTTTGGGACCTCTTCATACATTAATATTTCTTATAGGCTCCAGAAATGTTAAATGTATAATTTTATAATTGGTGTAAGTGCTTTCTTAGCTACATCTGCATTAAATCACAGTAAACTGTTGTTACTTTTTGGAATGAATGTTCAGTGCTGTGTGTCACTTATCTCTATTTTGAAGAGTCTTTCTAACTCTTACTCTAGCAGCAGGGAGGTTAACCACCTTTGGAAATGATGGCATAAAGGATATCTCTGATTCTCTGAATCCTCTGTTAGCAACTTGAGGTCCAGGGTACAACTTTGGATCAATTCATCCAGTTTCTTCTCTTCCTGACTGAGTTCAGTCACCTCCTTTGACAGGCCTTGACACTGTGCCAGCGTGCCCCCATCATCAGATAGACTGCAGCCCCTACAAATCCAAAGCAGGCAGGGTCTTTGTAATCATTATTACAACTCAAAACTACACTGTAGGAGGAGGGGAGCAAGGAAATAAAGAGGCATGCCTTTAAGTTACAAGCCTTGATTACTGCAGCCTTCATCCCCTAAAGCAGCTTAAAGGATGCCAATATAAACCAAGCTTCTCAGAGAAGGCACCTTGTATTGTGGCACCATTTAATACAAGAATTTCCTTACAAAAGGCCTATCAGATATTAAAAAACCTATCTTAAATAAATAACATTAAAAGGCTTTTCTATTTTTGGAAAGTCTGTTGGACGACTGCTGGAAGCAGGAGTGAGAGACTGGAAGCAGAGACGGGAAACACTGCCACTTTATAACAGTGCAATCAGCTGGAGAAAGATGGTGAATACTCACATCCACTGAATGTTGTTTTTGGATTTCTTCTTAATGAGATGGATGCCTTCCAATACATTGGTGATATCATAAATCCTCCGTTTCTGCACCTTGAGGACCTCTGCTGCTCTGTTCAAATCCACGACCCCATCTGGGGACTGGCTCAGCAGCTGAATGAACTTCTTGGTGAGAAGACCAAGTGATGTATCATACCGAGTCTTTTCTGAAGGAGATTTTGGAGCTTGGAGGGAAAATGAATATAAAAAAGGAACGAGGAGGAAAGAAATGAGTTTGTTAGCTGCTGTTCAAATCAGTTTTCCCATTTCAGTTTTGAAATGGGCATTTGAAGCAACAAAATATGTTTTGCAGCAACTTCCTACATATTTTACTACAGAAAGCTCTTAAATTTCCGCATAAGCACAAAACCTACCACTGGATATTTATATGGTTTCATAGTGCATCTGTCCAAAGATCAAGGCACAGGGACTCAATTTAAAAAAAACCACACACGTGTACTTCCCATTAGCTTAATGGATAATGCATAATGAAAGTTTAAGACTAGGCAAAGTATGGCAACTTAATTTTTTTAACAGTATTTCGGTATACTTTTGTCTTGGCAGCAACACCCATTACCTACCCCAAATCAGGCTGCTAGCCAGTTTTCTTCATGGGTTGGTTGTCCCTCTTTTAAGGTAACAGATAGTTGCCTGTGAAACCCTTAAGTTAACCATAACTGTGGTGCTCTTCAGTAGGTGTACCAAATGACAGTTTCCCTAATTTACAGACTTCAGAGTAGCAGCCGTGTTAGTCTGTATTCGCAAAAAGAAAAGGAGTACTTATGGCACCTTAGAGACTAACAAATTTATTTGAGCATAAGCTTTCATGAGCTACAGCTCACTTCATCGGATCAATGCATCCGATGAAGTGAGCTGTAGCTCACGAAAGCTTATGCTCAAATAAATTTGTTAGTCTCTAAGGTGCCACAACTACTCCTTTTCTTTTTCCTAATTTACAGACGACTCACATGAATCAATGAGATTTACACCAAATTTACAAGACAGACAGTTAATAATCATGCATCCAAGGCTGTATATTATGTTACGGGGCAAGGCCAGATGGCTACAGAAAAGTAGTGGGAGATAGATATATTAGCTCCAGGCTAAACAAATCCCTGGGTTAAGTGAAATGGCAGCTGCTCCAGGTCAATTAAGACACCTGGGGCCAATTAAGAACTTTCCAGAAGGCAGGGAGAAGGCTAGGTTGATTGGGACACCTGAAGCCAATCAGGGGCTGGCTGAAACTAGTGAAAAGCCTCCCAGTCAGTCAGGTGGGTGTGCATGACAGGAGCTGTGGGAGGAAGTTGTGCTGTTGGAGAGGCTGAGTAGTACACACCATATCAGGCACAAGGAAGGAGGCCTTGAGGTAAGGGTGAAGTGGAGCTTGAGGAAGTGAGGGCTGCTGTGGGGGAAGTAGCCCAGGGAATTGTACGTGTCATGTTTCAAAAAGTCAGCTACCATAGCTGATACATTAGGGTCCCTGGGCTGGAGCCTGGAGTTGAGGGTGGGCTCTGGCTCCCTCCCACCTTTGCCCCCTGATTAATCACAGACTGGGAGACAACAGAGACTGTGCAAGGAAGGATAACTTCTCCTCACCTCCCTTGCTGGCTTATGATGAAAATGGCTCAGTAGACTGTGACCCTTGTCTCTAGAGAAAGAAGGGTTATGTGGAGGGTCACAGTGAGCCTCTGAGGCTAGCGAAATCTGCCAGGAAATGCAGGACCCATGGAGGCAAGGACAGAGCTTTGTCACAATTATTTCTCCTTAACCTTATAACAGCTCCTTAAAACCAGTAAAGTACAGAGTTTTTCCCCGATTTGCCCTCACTACCCTCACAATGATGTGAAGGTAGTGAGGGCAAACTAGGGAAGAGTGCTGTACTTTACCAGTCTTAAACAATGAATCAGCAACTAACTTGCTCCCTGGAAAACAAGAGGTGCATAATTTCTATATGCTCAGAAAAATTAATTGAGCACTTTTACAGTGGCACACAATCGTAACTGCAAAACAAATCTATATTTGTACTGGCACATAACTAAGTGTTTCTTCCATGAACAAATGGCGGAATCTATTTATTTCATAGATGCGTTTTCAGAGGTCAGTTTAAATGTGTGGCCCAGAATAAAAAGGTGTTACTAACCTTCCATAAACTGTTGTTCTTGGAGAAGTGTTGCTCATGGCCATTCCAAAATAGGCGTGTGCTCGCCCTGAGCATCGCCGCCAGAAAGTCTCTCTCTCTCAATGGTCTCTGTCAGGTCAGCTTTTGATGCCCTCTGGGGTCACATGCTCATAGCACCAGTACAAAGGGGCCCACTGACCTGTAGCCCCCTCAGTTCCTTCTTGTCGGTTAACTCTGACAGAGGGGCAGGCATGGGCGTGGGGTGTGTGTGTGGAATGGATCTGAACAACATATATCAAAGAACAAGTTCTGGAAGGTCATGAACTTTTTTCTTCTTTGAGTGATTGCTCATGTCAATGCCTAAGTAGGTGACTCCCAAGTATACCTGACCCTCGCTAGAATACGCGTCTATATAACACTAATTCGGATATAACGCGGTCGCAGCCATGGATCCCAAATTTAAGTATAGTACAATTTTTTTGAGTTTTAGATGACCTTTCGTGTTACTGTATCATTCATGCAAGATTGTCGGAGGAAAGACCCATATACTGTATCACAGTCTGACGAGAAATTCGACTTTGAGGGATTTACAGAGGAGGAAGATGGAAGAACAGACATGGAGTGGATGCAGGAGGTGTCCCAGCAACTATCCGGGCTCGGGGTAACTGTTCTGCCACAAAATATTGAGTCCTGGATAAGAGGCAACGATGAAGCAGAAGAATTTTGTCCCATTGCTGAAAGTCTAACAGATGACCGAATTCTTCAGGCAGTGCGACCAAACAACATTCCAGAAGCTGAAGAATTGGCCTTCGCCGTGGAAAAAGAAGAGGAAGATGAAGTGGACATCGTTTCCAACGTCCACTGTGACAGTAGACAACTCAGAGACTGCTTTGAAATGGTTTGAGACGCAAGATGTTGAGCCTATAAAAATTATGCAGCTACATAATCTTTTGCAGTTTGCTAAGCGGAAGCAGCACAGTAGCAAGAAGCAAAAGCAACTCACTGACTTTTTTTTAAAGAAAAATTAGACTAGTTTATTGTCATGTCTACTTTAAATCTCTAATAAAGCAACACTTTTTTTTTCTCGTTTATTGTTTCCTTCAAGTAGGAGTTTATTTGCTAAGGTTTTCTATACTTTATGGATGTGAAAGTATATATACATATTTATATATAAAGTGTATACAAGTTTCTCTACGGCATTTCATACGCGAAGATGGAAGCTCATGGCGCCTGAAAGCGGACAATCAAAACAAAGCACACAAAGCATTTAACCAAATTAAACGCTTCCATTTCAAAACGCAATTTTCACTGACGCCCCTGGTGAGTACTGTATCTTGTAGACTCGTTTTCCTCGACAGTCCCGAGTTTTGATGCTATTGTTAGCCCGCTATAACCTGCAAATACACAACTACGTATACTTGTACTGAAATTTTGGTCACAGAAATATAATTTCATTTTAACGCGGTCCCTGCTATAACATGGTACTTGGCATGGATCCCAAATCCCACGTTCTAGCGAGGGTCCGATATAGTTGCACAGGTGGAGGGTTCGGAGTTCATTGGCATGCTGATTATAATACTGCTCAGCCAAAACCTGAGTCGTCTGTAGCCTGCTGGGTGATGGCGTAATGAGAGGCAAAGGTGCAGACTGGCATGACCATGCTGCTGCTCTACAAATATCCTGCATAGGAACTTGAACCACAAATGCTGCTCAAGATGCTTGAGCCCTTGTAGAATGCACCATCAGGGTAAGGGGAGCAGGGACCTTCGTCAGGTTATAGCATGTCCGGATACAGGAAGTGATTTCACAAAGAAATTCTCTGGGCTGAGACTGGAAGGCAGACGGAATGAAAGGCGATGGCTGCAAAAAGCTGAGTAGATTTCCAAAATGACTTAGTCCCTTCTATGTAGAAAGCTAGTGCATGTCTGACATCCAGCGAATGGAGTCTCTGTTCCTCTCTGTTGGCTTGTGGCTTTGGATAGAAGACATGTAGGGAGACATCCTGGTTACTATGGAATTGAAAGACCCCCTTTGGAAGGAAGGCCATATGTGGCCACAATTGAATCTTGTCCTTAAAGATGACCGTATATAGTGGTTCCCACAAAAGAGCTCTGATCTCCATGACCCTTTGGGCAGAAGTAATGGCCACCAGGAAGGCCACCTTCCAGGATAGGTAGAGCAGGAACACTAGCCCCCAGCTCACCTCTTCTGCCCATGCCCCCTCCCGACACACACACACACACACACACACACAAGGCCGTAGTCCTGAGCCCCAACTCTCTCCTGCATCAGGAGCCCCAAGACCCTGCAGCCGGAGCAAAGAGCCTCTTCCCCGCCTGGAGGAGCCCCAATCACACCCCCTTCACTTGCCTGGAGGAGCCCTGAGCCAGCCACAGCCATGCCTCCCCTCCTCTCTTCTCCCCAGACCCCAAGCTGCCTGGGAAAAGCTGCAGGGTCTCTTCCCAAAGAAGAACCTGTGCTTTCATTATGCCCCATACAGGTTCCAGAGTGGCTGAGGAGGCGATACCTGGTACTTAGCTTCCTGGGTTCATCAGTAATCTCTTTGGACTCCCCCCACCAAAGCCCATAACCTCCCTTGGCCTATTATACCCGCCACCCATGTTGTCAGCAGTTCAAACAGAGGTTCCATTAGCCTGGCCAACACCAAGTTGAGGTCCTGGGATGGAGTGGCGGCTGTACCTGGGGGTATAATCTCTCCAAGCCCTGTTGTGCCTCGTCATGAACAGATCTATCTGTAAAGTCCTATCGGGAAAGGCATCTTCCCAACTTCTGGAAGATGCCTTTCCCGACATCTGGACGGATGACTATTGGAGAAGGATCTGTTGAGGTGATCCACTAGCTAGTTCTGCAACCTCAGGAGATAGGAAGCTTCGAGATGGATCGAGTGGGCTACTGAAAATTCCCACAAGCAAAGAGCTTCCTGGCACAGGTGAGAGGAATGTGCGTTACCCTGCCTGTTTACATAAAACATCGCTATCGTGTTGTCTGTAAGAACCAAAACACACTTACCCTTCAGGGAGGGGTTGGAATGCCTGGAAGGCTAGGCTCCCTGACGTTGATGTGTAGCGAGAGACCCTGAATTCTAAAGGACCCCACATGAGCTCCCCAGCCCATTGCCGAAATGTCTGATGAGAGACATTCACAGTTGGGGTCTTGAGAATGAAATCCCTGCACACACTGCCCATGGAACCAACCACAAAAGAAGAAAGGCGATCACCGGTGGAGGAAGTGTGATGACCATGTCTATGTGATGTTGGCCCGGTGCATACGCCAACCAAGCCTGAAGAAGTCTGAACTGCAGCCTCACAGGATTGCACCACATAGATGCATGAAGCCACATGAGCTAGGAGCTCTAGGTAGTTTTTTGTCATGGTGATGGGGTGGTTTCTGAGGCTTTTATGAGCACCCCTATTGCTCAGAACTGGGCTTCCAGGAGGAAGGCTCTGGCTTGGACCAAGTCGAGGATTGCCAGGAAGAATTCTGTCCTTCGAACGGGGGAGAGAGTAGACTTCTGGATATTTATCAACAGGTCTAAGTCCTGGAAAATTGACTGCATTAACTTTACATTCGTCTCCATCTGGGTCTTGGTCCAACCTCCGATCAGCCAGTCGAGGTAAGGGGAGACTGAACCTCCCTGGTTGGAATGGTTTTCTTTAGAGATGAAAGGGTGGAATGGAGATGACTGAGGGTGCTGAGGTTCCCGAGAAGCAGAAGCGACATCCGTTCTCAGTGCTGGGGGTGAAGACAGGTGCTGAGACTCTCTAAGAATCACCAGGGCACTCCGAACAGAGGCTGAAGTACTCAGTGCCACAAAGAGGGGTTTGTTAACCTAACTAATTAACTAACTGTTCTAACAAACAAAACATAACTACAATAAAGGTAACTATATACACCAAGTAGACAAAGTCCACTGAAGGAGTATTTGCAAATACAAAGGACGAGGTAGTTTCAGCAACTGCCACAGGTGGTAAGAAGGAACTGAGGGGGATGCAGGTTGGTGGGTCCCTTTATACTGGCACTATGAGCGTGCTAACCCAGGGGGCACCAGAGCTCGACCTGACAGATACCACTGAGAGAGAAACTTTCCAGCGGCCTTGCTCAGGACAAGAACACACCTACTTTGGAATTGACGTGAGCAAGCACTTTAAGAACTACTAAGTAGTATTCCAAACTATTTCTAATATTTGGTGCTGCACACCCTGATTTTGTTGGTCTTGTAATCTTTGAAGATACAGAGAATACAAAATGTTTCAAACTCTTGCATCAGGGCAATAAGCCAGCCAATAACTAAAAACGGTTAAGAAGAAGATTCCCGGCTGGGCAGATTATACCACAGTTGTCCACTATAGGGTTTTTTGCACATTCTTTCAAAGCTTCTGGTACCAGCTACTCTATGAGAAGGCTCTACACTAGAAGGATCACTGACCTGATCCAGTATGGCAGTGTCCATGTTCCCACATCTAATTGTAAAAGTCAGGCTGTATCTACGCTACGGACCTTACGGCAGAACAGCTGTACTGCTACAGCTCTGCTGCTGTAAGGTCTCTCCTGTAGCCGCTCTTCGCCAGCAGGAGAGAGCTCTCCTGCCGGCATAATTAAACAAACCCCAATGACCGGCATTATCTATGTCTGCAGGAGCGTCTCTCCTGCCAACATAGCACTGTCCACACCAGCACTTTTTCCGGTGAAACTTCAATCGGTCTGGAGTATGTTTTCTCACACCCCTGACCAACAGAAGTTTTACCAACAAAAGTGGTAGTGTAGACAAAGCCTTAGTCAATCTGAAATCTAACCTAGAAGTGGGCACTAGAAGTATCCGGAAATAATTTAAAGAATATTGTGTCTTTCCTATAGAGATATATTCATCCACCCACTCACAAAAGGAGGCAATTTGTATCTAATCCCTTGGCAGATTCAGGGTCTACACAGGGACACTAAGGAGAGCTAATCCAAATTAACTAAAAATGTGGATTTAAAGCAAATTAGATAAGCCACATTAAACGCCTTGTGTTTAAACAGTCTCATTCAGAATTAGAGACCTTCATTTGGTTTAAATGAAGCTAAACAGGTTTAATGTGCTTTAACTTAGTGGTTCTCAACTGGGGTAGGCATACCACTGGGGGTATGCAGAGGTCTTCCAGGAAGTACATCAACTCTCTAGATATTTGCCTAGTTTTACAACAGGCTATATAAATAACACTAGCGAAGGCAGTACAAACTAAAATTTCATATAGACAATTACTTGTTTATACTGCTCTATAATCTATACACTGAAATATAAGTACTGTACAATATTTATATTCCAATTGATTTATTTTATAATAATATGGTAAAAATGAGAGTCAGCAATTAATGCATCCGATGAAGTGAGCTGTAGCTCACGAAAGCTTATGCTCAAATAAATTCGTTAGTCTCTAAGGTGCCACAAGTACTCCTTTTCTTCAGTAACAGTGTGCTATGACATTTTTGTATTTTTATGTCTTTATTTTGGAACCCAGTAGTTTTTAAGTGAGGTGAAACTTAGGGGTATGCAAGACAAATCAGACTCCTGAAAGGGATACAATAGTCTGGAAAGGTTGAGAGCCACTGGTTTAACTAAATCTGCTTTAAAGGCACACCTTTAGTTAATTTGGATTAATTTTCCTGAATGTTCCTCTACAGTCAAGGCCTTTGACTGTTGGGTTTTTAGGAAAAATCATAAAGAAAGTCTAAAATAGCTTTAAGCCCCACACCACAGAGCATAACAAAAGTTTCCTTACTTTTTGGACTATCTGGACTTCTTGTTGCAGCTCTTCCTTTTCCTTTTGGGGTTTTTAATCCTTCAGCAAGATATTGGTGACCACTTTCTCCTAGCTCCAGCCTTCGCTTTGCCTGTTAAAAAGCAAATTTTGTATTGATGGAGTGTCATAAGTACATTGCACTTAGAAAGCACATAATATTGGGGAAGTGTGGGGGAAGGACAGACAGAAGAGAACTTTACACAGCAACCTATCTATCTCAGTTCTTATTCCACACTCATCACTGTGGTATGAATGTCTATTGGCACCTTAAAATTATTTTAATATTTTACTTAAAG
Organism: Dermochelys coriacea; assembly: GCF_009764565.3. Taxonomy (NCBI): domain Eukaryota; kingdom Metazoa; phylum Chordata; order Testudines; family Dermochelyidae; genus Dermochelys; species Dermochelys coriacea. The sequence goes on from NC_050069.1 coordinate 110,134,551, forward strand.
GTCACAATGATGGCTACATTTGAATAATCAAGTAGATCTTTTAATTTTAAAAGAAAACTGAGTTAGGGACATATTTCTAGGATAGTATCTAGCGAAATTTGACTTTCTTGCACTATATGTCAAAGATCTAAAAATATTTCTACCTAACATTGTATTAAGAGTCCTAGTTACAGCATACAGTGTAACATTAAGGGTGAGCTCTCAAATACACACAATGACTGACTTGTACAGCTACATTTTTAGTGAAACATTTTTTTAGGATTCTGTGCATCTTCAGAAGACAGCGCCAAGTTATATTTGTGTAAACTAGATTTTATGTGCACCATCTGACTTGGTAGCAATGAGAAGTTCATAAATAACAATTATAAACTTCCAGCAATGCTACAATGAACAAGAAGTAAAACGTCCAAGCATGGGAGAAAGAAGGAAATCTGGCCATCTTGGAAGAGTCTGGCCATCATCTTTGATTATTTTTGTCTTAATCAAGAAGAAAACCATTCAGTTTAGCCTACAAAGTGAACTAGAATATATAAATTTATTCTGAAACCCAGGCTGGAGAAAATGGACCAGTGACACAATCAGAAAAAGGTTGTTTGAAGACTGTCTACCCAATGTATTCACTTATGAAGTAAAGCTGTGTACAGCCTTGCAAGAAATGAAAAAGATGGCGGAAACTCTGACAAGACTCATCTGCTGAATTAGATAGCAATATAGAGAGACAGACAACATAAAACATCATCATCAGTGTGAATCCTGTTCCTAGATACCTGAACTATTAATTTTAGAAGCAATTCCACGTCATGCCATTAGCCACTGAAATTGGACCTGGGGATAGTTGGTTCATTATCCTAACGATAAGAGGAGCATTAACTTGAATACACACAAATGGGAAGGTAAAGCCTGTTTCTAACAAAATTTGCCTGGATATCTGTTTCCAAAAAATGGGGCTAATACAACTAGATTCTATGATTCAGAGGACTTTATTTTATTTATTTAAAAGAGACAGACAAATAATCTAACACCAAAGAACTAGTCAGATCTGCTCTGGGCCAAAGCAGTACAGCACATTCCGGTATGGAGCTGTAAACAGTGAAATATTTCTTCTGTTTTTTTAATGTGTGCATATTATTACTGTACTGGTTTGTCTCAGAGCTCTAAATATATTCAATTTGTATTTACTTTTTGATAACTGACATCTTTGTGTTGGACTCCCTTTGTGAGCCTAAGGCTCATTAATATTAGAGTCAAGGCACAGAGGTTCATCCTACCCCACAACACAGACCCACAATTCACAAGCTACTCTGAGTTATATTTATCTTTGAGTTAAGAGGGTAGGAGACTAATTCACAGATGACATAATGCCAGTGAGCTATCCTACATTTCCTCACAAGCACAGACAAAATTATGCTGCTGCAGCCAGACATCCTGAAACAGCTCTCTAAAAAGTCTTAGCTCTAGTCTACACTGGGAGGGTGTCGATCTAAGTTACACAACTTCAGCTATGTGAATAACGTAGCTGAAGTCAACATACTTAGATCAACTTACCATGGCATCTCCACCGTGGTGAGTTGACTTCTGCCGCTCACCCATTGACTCTGCCTGCGCCTCTCGCGGTGCTGGAGTACAGGAGTCGACAGAAGAGCGCTCGGGGGTCGATTTATCACATCTAGACTAGACGCGATAAATCGATCCCCGCTGGATCGATCGCTGCCTGCCGTTCCAGCGGGTAGTGAAGATATACCCTTAGTTACCTCTGTTCATCTCAATAGGACATTAACTCTGCAATGCAAGCCTGGCCATTTAAAGTGTCGTTATTAACAGAAACATCTCACTAATAGACTTCAGCCTGTGTGACTGGATTGATTTGACAAAGATATTACACAGAAATGAGATAAAACTCACTTGTTTTTTAAAATTTTTGTTTCTTCATCCGAGGACTCTGGGATGGAGGGAGGCAGGCAGGGAGAGAAAGGGAGACACTTCAGGATACAGGAAAACCAGGCCACAGGGATTGTGTTAAGAGAAGAATGAAAGATCTCAGGAATATGTGGTGGGGAGAATTTTTTTTTTTTTTTTTAAAAGACAACACTTCATGAAATAACGTAATTATATTATTTAATAGTTTTAAACATCAACACCTGTTTTGTGTGGAATGAATTTGCTAACTAATCCTCCTCTCTCTCTTTCCCCAGCCCCACAGATTTCACAAATATTTTTGGGAAAACAATTTAGAGATTTGTAGTGGTCATAGCCACCTGGAGGTTTACATAAGCATATCTAAGAAGATACAGCAAATAGGAGCTTTCTTTAAGGACTTGCCTGTTAACATTTTACAACCTTCTCCTATGAACTTTATATGACTTAGTACCAATCATGATTATTCAAACAGCGTAATTTAGCTGCTTCCGGTAGTACTGCATGTTTGTGTTTTTCAGGAGGTGTTTGAAACAACAGAATGGTCTTGTCAGTTTCATTAAGACTGACTGTATGTATACATAGGCAGAGCAGGACTATGGATCTCTGGCAATTAGCACAGATACGACTTCAGAGAGTTATTTTGGAGAACACAAAAGATCTGTATAGGATATGGAATAAGACATTTAAGAACATTTTCTGGATATTCAGAAGAGTAAAACAGCTTGGTAAATAGATATTTTAAGAAGCAGTTTCAGCAAATCCTTTTTAGACTGTTTTAATTGGGAGCCAGACATATTACACTTCAGATGGGAAGTGTATTTTTGCATATCCCATATTTGATAAAGATCCAAAAGTGGTAGAAATAGTTGTTCTCTCAGTTTCCTCTATTATAGTAAGTCTACAGGCCAAGGGTTTCATTGCTCATTTCATTTGACTACTGATTTTGGATGCCTTCAATTTTGTGTCCCCAACTTGAGACACCCTAAAGGAGTCTAATTTTCAGAGGATGTGTGTTCAGCAGTTTCTGAACTCAGGCGCCCTTTGGAAGAATCTGAAGATTGACATTCAACAATTGAGGCAGATGAATTCACAAGTTGCTTTTGAAAATCGGGTTCTTCATATATTTTTCTAGATTAGAAACCTTGAGACAATTTTAATAATCAGTCTGACATTCCTCTCAGCTGCTCCCATATAAAAAAAAAATCATTTTTCTTAAGCATTTAGGGATTCCCTTCTGTTTATTTTTCTAAAAAAATTTAAACCTATTGTGACCAAAAGCACCATTATATTCACACCCATGCATTATTGTAATAACCTTTGTGCAAAATACGGTTTGTAAAGTATGAAAAAACTAACACATGGATCATCAATATTCTTGTGTTGTGTGTGTACAAAATGCATATTAAGTTATGAACATGAGCTGAAATTATGACTACAATGCGTTTACCAGACAAGTCTGGGGAGCAGTTAAACCGATTTCTCAACACAAAGGACAAGCTGGTGCCTCTAGTCAGGTGTTAAAGTTAATTGGCAATCACTAGTCAAGTGGCCAATCTTTGGCAAAAAAGAGGGGCAGAAACAGATCTGCATTTTAGCAAACAACAACATGGAACCTCTTTCACCGAGAGACTCCATGCCTCCTTCTTCACAGCTGGAATTAAGTTTATCGAGGAGTAGCCCTCTGGGAAATGCATTTAAAAGGGTGACTGGACTACAAAAGTGAGGGCCAAAAACACTCCAGTCTCTCTCTGTTTCACCTAAGACAACAAAGAAACCAGCCCTTTGACTTTGGGTGGAGATCCTGACCTGAGAATTTGGTCGTCCATATTGCTGGGAACCTTTGGTAAGGATCTGACTTTGAACCAAGTCTAGTTTGTTAAGTTTTAGCTACAAGTAAGTGTTTTATCCTTATTTTTCTTGTAACCATTTCTGACTTTCATACCTTATACTTGTATTCACTTAAAACCTCCTTTTTGCAATTAAATAAACGTAACTGTTTTTGTCTCTCATCTGGTTAACAGGCAAATCCTACCATCCTTTCATGGGCATTCAAGGTCCACAGAGCACTGGAACCTCTATGGTTCCACTACAGGACGGGACAGGCCAAAAAGAGAGTGTACAAAACACTGGCCCCACTGTACACTATTGGACATGCTGTGGGGCAGTGCTCCCTCAAGCTGTATTGAAGGGAGTTCTGGTAAAGAAATTACATTACTTCACAAATTACAAAGATGAGCAATACATAGCTGGCCAGAGCTACCCTTCACTTCAGCTTTAGTGGGGCAGAGGACACTCTGTTTCCGCCGTCCTCCATACAAAACTTGTATACTTGGGTTTTGTGCAAGGGACAAGAATTGTGCCCTTTGTTTTAAAACGTGAAGGAGATAATATTTGACTAACTGGAAAAAGGCAGTTTTCCTTCAAGATCATACTAAGCTCATACTCTTGCACTGTTTTTCATATAGCTTTTCCCATTTCTTTCTTACTAATTCAGTGTAGGCCAATTTTTAACTGAGAAGTTTTCCTATTGACAGAGCGTAAAAAAGCAGCCACAATTTTATCAGGTCTCAGTCAACACACCTACAGATAACAATAAAATGTCTACCCTGGTCAGCTTCTTTGAGCAGTATTATTGAAGAAAAATCTCCCAAGAGACATGCATGCAGAGAAACCAGTATAGGATAGACCTCTGCTAAAAACATGGAGGGAACAGATTTTTATTTTTTAAGTCAGGCCTCTCTTTTTGAAGCAGCAGTTTGCAGTCACAGTTAGAGCCAGATAGATTCTAATGACCTTATTAAATCGATCTGCAAATAAACTAAAAACTGCTTGTTTGGAAAAATGAATCAACCTCTGAAAGTCGGTCAGTAAGTCTTCTGCTTTGATAGATGCATACATAAGGTATGTAGAGTGCTACTTAAGTTGTACAGGAGCCCAAAGAAACACCCTAGGAATCCTAGTGAAAGCAAGGAAGACTTGATGCAACTGCATATATTAAATCAAGGGAAATTAATTGAAGTGGTAGAGAATAGAGTTAAAGTCAGACATTTGGATCCCTGATGTCCTTGTTAAGGAGTGGTTCAAACACACAGGAGAGAAATTCAACAGATATTCATTCTACAGTACTTGCATCTCTACACTGGGCTCTATTCCAAGCTCTACCACAGATTTCCATTTGTGACACTGCACAAGTTACTTAATATTTATGCTTGTTCCCCAATCTGTAAAATGAAGATAACACAGGGATGCTGACATCCCTAAATCATTCATGCTTGCTTTGCAGATACTTTGAGACAGTCAAATGGAAAGCACTAAGAGGTACTGCTATATTAGATATTCTTAAAATACTTTATTTTATTATTAAAATACATGAAGAAATGTTAAAGAACTGATGAAAGATGCTAGGTAAAGAAACTCCAGATGTTACTATCATCATACTGGTCTTTAGGAATGGACACGAAGAGCTGCTAGACTAAGGTTGTATCCTTTTTTTTTCCAAACACAAGGAAAAAATGATCCCTCCCTCCCACGCACCCCCCCCCACCATGGCTCATGGTAGTACTGAGATTTATCACACTGTGGGGTTCCTGAATGATCCGTGGAGCCCTTCCAAAACATCATCAGATCCAATCAGAAAGAAATAGGGCATTAGGAGCTGAGATTACATGGAGTTCTATCATAAAAAGATCCACCAGAATGAATTACAGGGATTTAGTTATTTTTAAGCAGACTGCATTAATATACATGAAAGCACCTGTGCTGCTTCTGGCAGAGCAAGGGGAATTACCCCCCCCTTTAAAAAAAAAAAAAAAAAAAAAAAAAAAGCAAACCAAGTAGCAGCATCCACTGGGGACAGAATAAAGTACAGTAATACATGTAAAGTAAAAAACAAGGAGCACTCTGAGCTGAAAAATACATTTCTAGTGCCGTGCTGCAGATTATAGCCAGGCCCACAAATATCATCTATTTAACTAAAATTGCCTTACACTTCCATTATTAGCCCCCCTTTTCAGTTATTTATAACTTTGCCAAATTTTAGCCATTTGCTCTGAAATTTTACATACGGGATTTCTGCCTAAGGCTGGATTGTTTTGGAAAATTTCAGCCGAAACAATTTAGCCTTTTCCAAGAATTAGGCGAAGGGAAAATATGTTTTGCCCATGTTAAAAAAAAAATTAAATAAAAGAGAGAGAGAGAGAGAGAGAGAGAGAGAGAGAGAGAGAGAAGCTCTAATGCCCCCATGCTTTCAAGCAGGGACATGAAATTTGGCAGGGGCATGGCCTTTCTGTCAGGGATGTGCCTTTTGCCATCCTTCTGAAATTCCATCCAAATTTGGCCAAGTTATAAACCTCTGAAAAACTGCAGTTCACATACGTTAAGTACAGACTTCAGATTTAGCAGCTACATTCCCTCACTGGGCATGCTCCATCCCCTCACAGTTCCTGCATATACCTGTATTGCACACATACCATCCCCACAGAGCAACTGAGCACGCACCAGCCTAGGGCTACAAGGGCTCAGAAGTATTTTCCCTGCAACTGCTGCTCCGGGCTGAACATCAGAACAGAAAGCAGGGAACTTGTCTTTCCTTTGCTTTCAGTGACTACTGGCACTCAGGCAGCATGGACAAGAAAATAGAGAATCATATAGAATAGAATCATGGAGACATAGGGCTGGAAGGTTTCAGAGTAGCAGCCGTGTTAGTCTGTATTCGCAAAAAGAAAAGGAGTACTTGTGTTACCTTAGAGATTAACAAATTTATTTGAGCATAAGCTTTCGTGAGCTACAACTCATCCAATGAAGTGAGCTGTAGCTCACGAAAGCTTATGCTCAAATAAATTTGTTAGTCTCTAAGGTAACACAAGTCCTCCTTTTCTTTATAGGGCTGGAAGGAACCTTGAGAGGTCATCTATACCAGCCCCTTGCACTGGGGAAGAACCAAGTATATCCAGGCCATTCGTGACAGGTGTTTGTCCAACCTATTCTTAAACACATCAAAAGATGGGGATTCCACAACTTCCCCTGAAAGCCTATTCCAGTGCTTAACTATCCTTATACTTAGAACATTTTCCAAATGGCTAACCTTAATCCCTCTAGCTGCAAATTATTTCTTGTTCAACCTCCAGTGGACATGGAGAACAACAGATCACCATCCTCTATCAGGTCCCTACTCCCTGCATCTTTTCTCAAGACTAAATATGACAAGTGTTTTGACCTTTCCTCATAGACCAGGTTTTCTGAACCTTTTTTCACTTTCGTTGCTCTCCTCTGGATTCTCTCCAATTTGTCCAAATCTGTCTTCCAAGTGTGGTGCTCAGAACTGGAACCATACTCCAGCAGAGGCCTTGCCAGGGCTGAATAGAGTGGGGCAATTACTTCCTGTGTCTTACATATGACAGTCTTGTTAATTCAACCCAGAATGTTATTCACCTTTTTAGCAACTGCATCACATTACTGACTCATTTTGTGAGCCATTATAACCCCCACATCCTTTTCAGTAGTAGAACTGCCTAGCCAGTTATTCCCCATTTTGTAGTTGTGCACTTCCTACGTGTAACACTTTAGACTTGTCTTTACCGAATTTCATCTTCTTGATTTCAGTCCAATTCTCCAATTTGCCAAGGTCATTTTTAAATCTAATCCTGTCCTCCAAAGTGGAGCAACCCCTCCCAGTTTGGTGTCATGTGCAAATTTTATAAGCGTACCGTCCCTTCCATTACCCAAGTCCTTAATGAAAATATTGAAGAGTAGTGAACTCAGGACAGACTCCTGCGAAACCCCACTAGATACATCCCCCGTTTGACAGCAAATTAGTAGTCTGATGTGATCGGAAAAGGGGCAAAAGCCAGATTAAGGAGAGAAAAAGGAGTAGACTAGGACAAGGGGGAGTGTGGTGAGACAGATGCAGGGAGAGATACTGGAACTTGCTGGGCAAGAAGGCTGGGAGCTGGGCGTGTAGGCTGGGAATAGGGAAGAGAAACAGAAGACAGTGATTCAACAAGAGCTATAGGGCAGTGGCAGATTTAACAGTCAGCAGGGTCAGCAAATGCTGACTTGGGTTCCATCTGGTTCCCACGCACATCCCTGCCATCTTCTCCCAGTGGCTGAAAAACAAAAAGATGGGCCCTTGGGTAGGTTTTATTTGTGGGCTCCCTTGAGTGCCCCACATTCAAATAAACTCACTCCTCCCAGCCAAGCTCCATGCCATGACGTCTGCTCTCTTTGGCCCAGGCCCTGCATGATTGCTGCTGTCACTAGAGCTATCACCACTGTTCCTGCCAAAGTCAGAACTGCTGTTGCGGGAGGCAGAGCGGCAAACCATCTCTGCTGCTGCCACCGAAGCTAGAGTCAGAGCTGCCAGGAAGAGTAGGGCACCGATTCCTGCTGCCCGCACTGGAATGTGCCTGGGCAGTGGGAGGGAGAAGTGGCCTCTGACCTAAATGGAAGCTCTGCCAATGGCTGTCTCACTCATCAGAATTCATGGCAGAACCACTGTTTTGGAGACCCCCACTTCCGGGCAAATTCAAATGTGAGCAGGGGGACCAGTGCACTGCAGCAGGCTGCAAACAATGGTGGCAGCAGCAATTGTGCGTCTGAGCAGCTCCGAGCCTGCAGGAGCCCTCCAAAGTTCATGGACCCCTTGACTGCAGCTCCAGCTATTTCTCTGCTACTGCCATCTCCTCTCCCACTTGTTTCTGGGGCCCCACCTCATTGAATCCCTGTCATCTGTTACCCCAACCAACTGGTTTCTACTCCACTTCCCATTTCCCTTACCAAGTCCTATTCCCAGCTTACCCCTCCCCACTCCCAGCCTCTTTGAAAGCCAGTAACTGAGTCAGTCACCATGGCAAGGGGTCCCCTCGCTGCCTCAGGGTTGATGCAATTGCATAGGCTGCATGTGCCTAACACCACCCCTGGCCATCAGCCCCCATTTTTGTAGGAGTTTCAGGTGACCCACACCCACCTGTCCTGCAGTGCCTTTGCAAAATCGCATAGCATTTGAGCACGCCCAGCCCGGTGTCTGGTAGCAATAGAAGTTTCCTAACCCATCCTACAGGGGTCATAGCCACTGGGCATGTTCCAGCACTGCTGGGGCTGCTATTGGGAAAAGTAGTTTGTTTCCATAGCCTCGTCTTGCTCTGGAACACCAAGATAGGTATCTGCCTGCTCTGACTTCTCCCCAGCCCACCCCACACTAGTTCTGCCCATCTCTACTAGATTCTGCACAGGAAAAAAACCCCAACCTTTTTACGATTACCCTCACAGCTAAAGGATAAAATTCAGCAGCACAAAAATACACTTTATTTAGGCCTATACTTCCAACTTAGTTATTCTCATGCTGGAAGGTATTTGAAAATGAAAACCATAAACACAAATGCAAGTCTGGTTTTAGAAAATGAAAACCATAAAAACAAATGCAAGTCTGGTTTTAGAAAATGAAAAGAAAAAGATTGTTATTAACAAACTATTCCAAAGATCCTAAGCAGCAGAAGCTATCAATCTGTAAGCTTCCTGATCAAATCCTGAAGTCTGGTGCAAAGTCAAGAATTGCACCTGGGTTCAGCAAACAATGACAGACTCACGCTTAAGTCAGGAAAATGATTTGTGCATACCACTGAAGTTGTACCTGTAATAGTAGCTGATGGTATTTCAAGAGAAAGCCAGAGATGCCAAAGACGAGCTTAAAACCAAAAAAACTCAAGGATACTATAGATGAATTTGAAAGGAGCAAAACCAAAGGCCCTCTAGATGAGCAGGTCAACAATGAAGCAGGTCAAAGCAGTCTTCCTGCTGAAGTACGTTTGAAGATCTCATCTGATTAGACACTTTTCAAGATTCAGTTTAAGATTCCAGGAGGTATCCACTCTATTTGGTTTCCTCCATCCTAGCCAACTTAAAAATATAACTTTACAAGAGACAAAGCGGCGGGAAAGACAGAGGGAACAGAGGGCTTAGAATAGAGCTTTCAGGCTATAACAGAGGCTGAACAAAGGCAGGACCACCACTGCCACAGACAGCAAAACTGATTTAACAGACAAAAGCAGAAGTGACAGGAGGAAACAAGAATTACCTGCAAACATATGTAAGTGGCCCAGGGTGTTTAGGAGTTCACTGGGAGGTGGGAGAGAGAAAGGAGCCTTCACCAGAAGAAGTTAAGGTGATCCATTAGCTATACAGTTCAACCAATATGAGCAAAGCTCAATGGAAAACTGTTAAAGATATTGCAGGGCTAGTGGAGAGACGAAAGAAGACTACTAACTTACTGCCTTTGAACTTTGAGTGGTGGCTCCATATTCTGTATTCGAGTGGTGGCTCTGTTCCATAGGTATGAGATAAATTTGAAATCTCACACTCCGAGCTCTTGGAAGGAAGAGGGAAATTTTATTTCAATTCTCCTACAGAAAGAGTTTCTCTCAATGGTCCATGTACAGTCACAAGTTTAGGTACAGTCACAGGTACAACAAATAAATGATACCATGCTATCCTTAATTTCAATTCTGATAATGTAAGAAAGAAGGATCATGGGAAAAGTAGAAAGTAAAATGTAATTGGCTGGGATACTTCTCAATTGTTTTCACATGAAACTCCATAAACTAAATTGTGTGTCCTGAAATATATCTATTTAGAGTCTATGCAGGGATTGCATAGGGAGAAAGGAATATTTACCAAACATATTTGCTAGATACAGTTATTTTAAGGAAGGAGCTGCAAACGGCACTTCAGTTAGGAAAAAGATCACATATTGATAATGAAGGTTTGCAGGTAGTCCAGCCATGAAAATGAATATGAATCAGTGTTATTTCTGATAACCACAGAAAATGAGTGCCTTCAAAATTAAATGCCTTGTAAGACAGGAGAGATCTCTAGCCAGGCTAAAAGCATTACACATTAGTCAAAGTACCTGATTTGCCTGACAAACACTAGGCATTTAAAGATAAATATTTTGAGAGAGATAAGCTTACAAAATTGTCAAGACCTTTTGATGCATTCAGTAATATGCATTCAGTAATAAGAGAAAACAAAACTGAGAGTTTCAAAGTAAAACTGTGGTCAGAGAGGCGACTGCATAAAAATGGCTCTTCCAACAACTCCTTTGTGTACTGACCAAGCCATTTGCTTATTTCTCACAACAATCAGTTACTTTTGACACTGCAGAGTCACTACAGCTGTGGCGGATTGAACTGAATTCTTTTGTAGCTTGTATATAAGGAACTGTTAATTCAGGCCAAAGTTTTCAAACATGTGTGCCTAAATTAGGCTCCTAATTCCATATATAGGCACCACAGGTAATTTACCAAATTAAGATACACTGGTATAAATTCCACACTGAGCAGCTGCAGCCCATCTTCAGTTGCCCTCATATAGCTAAAATCCATGCAGTTACACTGATAAAATGGCCTGATTTTCATAATTTTAACACCTGTAATTATCTTAGAAATCAGTAGTAACTAAGTTTGTACAATACCTCTGGAAATGAGGCCACTTAGGCTATGTCTACACTACCACGGTAAGTCGACCTACGCTACGTGACTCCAGCTACGTGAATGATGTAGCTGGAGTCGATGTACCTTAGGTCAAGTTACTGTGGAGTCTACACCGCGGGGGGGTCAACAGGAGAAAATCTCCCGTCTACTTACCTTACTCTTCTCTTCAGGGGTAGAGTAATCTGCAGTTGATGTGGCGGGTCTTTACTAGACCCACTAAATTGACCGCCAGTGGATCGATCTCAGAGCATCGATCCTGGCTGTAGTGTAGACCTGCCTGTAGGTGCCTAAATATGGAATTAGGAATCTAATTTTGGCACACAGGTTTGAAAATTTTATCCTAAATTTCAGCTAAAGAATCTTCATGGCAACGAGACATATGCCAGAAGAACCCAACAATGGCATTCGGTTCCCAAGTTGAATTTACAGAGGTGGCTACCAGAAAAAACTTTATACTTTCAAGATGAGTAAGTCTGGTATGATCATCTCCAGAACCATAGAACCTCACAATTCCATTTCATAGTCACTAAAGTAGTGAACAAATTAGCTTCAGATAGAACCACCTGTCAAACAGTTGTTACAATACAATACAGATTGGTCATATCTAGGAAGTTACAGTAATCATCTCTGTTGTAGATTGACAATATGCATCTCAACCTGATGTGGTAATGTATACTTTTCACATCATAAGACAGCCTAAAAAGGAATTTTAGTTGTTTTTTTTTTTTAATATGGATCAATAGTATGCAAACTAAAATAGAAATATAGTAGTGAAGAATGTTAAAAAGATTACATTTACTTTAGACCTATAATTGATGATTTTCTTGGATAGTAATCTGAGGCTACTAATGCGCCCTGGATTTCCAGCATAATGCACTGCCTAGATTGCAGTACTGTCAGCTGGTATGTGCACCTAGAACTATCCTTTGTTTCTATTGGGGTAACTATTTTATTGTATGGGACACTGCTACTCGCAGAAAAGGATGGGAGCTCCAGAAACTCCCCAATACCAGCTTCTCTCACTTCCAATTCTCCTGCCTCATGAGTAGGGCTGAGAGTTTGTCATGGAAGTCATGGATTTCATGACTTTCCGTGACTTCTGCAGCGGTCACTGCCCCCCCCACCTCCCACCCCCAACCCAGCAGCAGCAGGAGTTTGTGTGGGTGGCTCAGGACTGGGGCACGGGAGGGGGTGAGGGCTCTGGGTGGTGCTTATCTCAGGGGGGCTCCCTGGGAGCGGCGACATCCCTTGGCTGCTAGGGGAAGGAGTGGCCGGGGGTTCTGTGCGCTGCCGCGGTTTCCGGCCAATGTGAGTGTGGAGCTGGCACTCAGGGAGAAGGCAGTGCTCAGAGCTGCATGACCGCGCCTCCACCTAGGAGCTGAGGGATGTCGCCACTTCCAGGGAGGCGTAAAACTGGGTAGGGAGCCTGCCAGCCCCACCAACACTCCCCACCCCCGCAAAGCATCAGCACGGCTCCCTCTTCTTTTAGCTGTCTCCCTCCCTTAGATTAACACCCATGATCATGCCAACTACGAGAGCTCAAACATTTAGGTAGCCAGAAAATTCATTGGAAGTCAACCACTTTTTGGCTTATGGGTCTTCCTGATGCCCAGAGGAGCAAGCTCTGCCCCAACATGCTAGATTATATTAAGCCTTGTCTACACTTAAAACTACAGTGGCAGAGCTGCACCGCTGCAGAGCTTCAGTGTAGACACAACCTATGCTGACAGAAGAGTTTCTCTCATTGGGATAGGTAATCAATGTCCCCAAGATGTGGTAGCTAACCTGATGGAAGAGTTCTTCCATTGACCTAGAGCTGTCTACACTGGGAGTTAGGTCAGCTTAACTACATCGCTCAGGGTTGTGGATTTTTCACACCCCTGACAGAGGTAGTTAAACTGACCTAATTTTCTAGTGTACACCAGGCTTTAGTAACTACTAAAACATATATTGCACCTTCTTGTATTGCAGGTGTGCAATAAACAATTAAAATATTATTAACACTAAAATAAGAGGGACAATGTAGCTTATCAGTCTGTGGTTATGCAATAAATAAACCAAAGTACTAGTAATGCTTCAGGCTCACATACCCTATAGGACTTACCCTATACTGCACCATCTGAAGTCTGTTTTCTACTGCATTTTTTTCCCCACAGAATGGGTTACAATTCATTCTTACAGGAAGCCCTGGTACTCCGCTGTACTAAGTGTAAAGACTTCAGTTAGCACTCTGTGTTGAAATTTGAAAATTGGTTTTCAGGAAGCTGTACACAGTTCTCAACTATCTGACAGCCCAAGGTGAGAAGCAGGTGTCATCCTGGATAATCATGAAAATGGTTCAATGCTATAATTGCTATACTAGCCTAGTTCTATTGCCAATCTTGCTGACAATGAAATCATGTTTGACACCATTAAGGTGGGAGCCTTAGAGACAGAGCTTTCAGAAAGTTGATCGACACATAATGGCAAGGCTGATAAAGAAGGGGAGACGCCACCAACCAGCACCTTGCCGAGAAACCTTGGGTTACTGGTGGGAGAGGAAAAAGCAGCACTGCTCATTCTCTTTCCACTCCCCATGAACCATTGTTGAGGGCGGGGCAACAAGAATGCAGGAGACAATTTGGGAAGGAGGAGGGAAGCTGTGTGGTCAGCTGTTCCCTGAAGGCTGTATCAGTATCCCAGGATTCCCAAGTGCAAAGCCAGGACCCTTGACCAGTATGGGTCTGTCTACACTGCATTGTAAACCCAGATCTGTGGGACCTGGGCTTGTGGACTCAGTTTTCCCAAGCCTATAGTTAAGCATCTACACTGCATTGTAAACATGGGCTTACAATTGCTGGACCCAGGTCTCACAACTGTGCTAACAAGTGGAAACAGAACTATGCAGACCTTCTGACTGCGGTCTACATCTTGAGCTGCATCTGCACCAGGGGAGCTTGAACAATTTTTATAGTGGGGGTGCTGAGAGCCATTGAACCAAACTACAAACCCTGTATATAATGGAAACCACTTCAAGCCAAGTGGTGGAGCAGCATCCCCACACCTGTAGTTCCAGCCCCTATGATCCACGCTGCAAAACAACAAGGCTTAGACAAGAGTCTCAATGGAACTCAGGCTCAGATCCAATGCCCCAGGTGGATCCTAGGACCCTGAGCCAGACAGGTTTGTGTGTGGACAGTAGGGGGCACGGTTGGGCTCAAACCGGAGTCTGAGCTCAGGTTTACAATGCAGCATAGACATAATGTATGATACAAAGCTCCTGTAGATGACTGATAGACAGAGCTAAGCCTAGGACGCTGTTAAATCATAAAGCATGCTGGAATTGGATAACAAAGTTTTTCTTCCAAAAGGTGAGCCAACATCGAAGCAATGTGCATCTTTTATTAGCTCCCACACTGCAATTGCCAAATTACACTGCTTCAGAAAGATGGCTACCTCCATACGTAGTTCAGGAGTGTCAAATGTAATTAATATCAAGAATGTGTCACCATGAATCAACCCTGAAACAAACATGCCCTACCCATGAACTTTCAATTAAATGGCATGATGAAAAAAACAGGGTGCAGTTTATTTGAGTACTCTAGAGATATGTAACTATCAAAGCAAGACATAGTTTAGCTTTAAATTTAACCCACCCAATTACATAAAAAGTTAACTGAATATGAAAGTGATAGTTAAACTAATTTACACATTTTATGGACATGGTATCTATTGCCTCAATTGGCTAACAACTACTTGCAATGTCTCATTTTAAAATTCATCATCAACCGACATTTCCACCCTTTCAAAACAGGAACTAACCTCATAATTTTAATCTCGTTTTGCCCCAAGAAAATAATTGTAATCATGAAGTAGTCCTTTTCAAAACAGTGGTCTGTGAGTTTATTTTAACCTCTTGGACTTGTGAACTCAAAATAAATTTGTGAACTCCATCTGTTTCACTATGTGACTTCTATCTAAATGAATAGAAATTAGCACAACTCTGTTAAGAGTACTTTTTTTAAAAAGCAATCCCACACTTGCCTACAAAACTTTCTACTAGGATGGCGATCCTCTGATGCAGGGGAATTCTGTAAAGATGGTGGGAGGTCATGGAGGACTGGTTGGCCAATGATATGAACCCACAACTCCTACTGAAGTCAGTTGGTGGGTCAGGCACTCAAGTCTGAAGGTAGGAATTTGTCCCTTTGTGACTTCGCTTAACCATATTAGCAGAACTCTCAGGAAAGATGGTCACTAGCTTGCTGGCTATTGCCTGCCTATTGTAACATCGTAAAAGAAGTCAGAAAACTTAAACAGATGGAAGTAGCAACATTTGATACTTACAAGACGTATGGCCCTGTCATCTGGGTCTTTTGCACTCTTGTAGCTACACTAGGGTAAACACACTGTAGATGCACTACAATGGTACAAGACAGGACCTGCATCAGTGCAATTTACATTGCCAAAGTAAGCCACTGTGCAACCAGTTCCATTTTGCACTGGTGCAGGGGTTTGAACCATTGTAGCAACACTGATGTGGTTAACATGAGTTCAAGGTTTTTTTTAGTCTAGACAAGCCCTCAATTGGAAGGGTTTTCTTTTAAGAGAAGTCACAAACTTCCAGACTCAAAGCCAAGAGTCAAAATACAATACTCTATCAAAGCTGTGACCAGAGAATGTATTGCCTGAGGCACACTGATTGTTTGTAGGTAAGATTGTGAGTTTGTCACGGCCTCTGTGACTTCTGCAGAGGCCACTGCCCAGCAGCAGGAGTTTGGATGGGGGGCTTAGGGCTGGGGAGCAGGAGGGGATGAGGTCTCTGGGTGGCACTTACCTCGGGGGGGGGGTTCCCCAGAAGCGGCAACATCCCATGGCTCCTAGGGGGAGGTGCAGCCATGAGGCTCTGTGCGCTGTCTCCGCAGCTCCCATGATTGAGAGCCTGCCAGCCCTCCCTCCCCCCACACCAGCACCAGCGCGGGTCCTGGTCCCCGCGCCGCCGCCCGCTCCACCCCCAGCGGGGGTCCCAGCCCCCCACTACTACCCATGGTGCCCCCTCCACAAGGCTTCCCCCCCCCCCAATGTCAAGCACCCACGGCGCCTCCCGGGCCACCCCCTTCTCAAGATTTAGCCAGGAGTATATAATACAAGTCATGGACAGATCACAGGGCAGTGAATTTTTGTTTACTGCCCATGACCCGTCCATGACTTTTAATAAAAATACCCATGACTAAAATGTAGCTTTATTTATAGGGAGCCAAATAATTTTATCCCTGATCCATGAAAGAACTGAAGTACTCATGCAAAGATACAAGAATGCTACTAAGTTTCAGATATTAAACTGTGCATCAACATTAGTATCATACATTGATGCCTACACAGGAAAGGAATCCTTCCCTTGAAAATGATTTCTTGCATTCCCAATTAGACAAGTTTTTTTAAAAATTCCTTTTCTGATATCTAACTACCTGTGCAACCAGTATAGTTGTCACAAGTCAGAGCTCAAAAAGTGTATATTTTTTGTTTTGAGATAACACCTTCAGCTATGTCCACAAGAGCGGAAAGATGTACAGCTATTCCACAAAAGTAATAAGGATACTTTGAATCCATTTAGAGTAATAAAAGATGATAGATTCCAAAGGACATTGGGCAATTTATCAACAACATACAGGAGGGAGACTTGGCATAGATGAGTGATTCCCACTTCAAATACAGAGCTAGAGAAGAGGAGAGGACAGAGTGGAGGGTGTTGAGACAATTGCTGTAGGAAAGGTTTTTTAGAAGTTATAGCAGAGTTTCTAATTGGTTATTTTGCCTCAAGAAAGCCATATCATTAAAACTTAGAACTAAGAAGCAAAATTTGCGCCTCCAATAACTGTACAGTTGGGTTTGCTAAGAGAGCTGTATGATTCTTGGATCATTGAGTGGGAGCAATTTTAAAAATTAAAACTACTACAGTGTTACATTAAGGAAGATTTGAAACTATACAAACTTGAAGGAGCTGACTCAACCATCCTAGTCCTCCTACTCAAAATCAACCCCAGGGAAACAAAAGATACATTACTGGTACCTATGAAATGAGAAATATGATTTATATATCTTGGAGAAGCTCTTACACAAAATAAGCCTAAGAGCAGGCTTGACAATCATCAGTCTAGAAGTTAATGCTGACGGGAATAAGGGAATATAAAGTTTTTACCTCTAAAGCACATAAAACCAGAAGTAACTCTAGAGAGCAGAACCTATGACCCTGAAGACAGTTTTGGCTGACAGCCACATTCACCTTGTGTCATCAGTAAAACAACTATGTTGCTAACCAGCAGATTTCTTCATAAGATTTCTTAGACCACAAAGTTAACTTGAGCTTATAGAATGCGCTTAATCCCCTTGGGTAGTTATTTGAGAGGCTAAACACTTTTTTCCTGCTTCAAAATAAGTAATTGTTCTATGTAACCTTACTTTACTGAGTAGTTTGGCAATAGCTGGCTTAAATCACTGTAATGACATGTACGGAGCAAAGCTGTTGATGTTTTTATTCCTTTGTGATGTCACACAGAATAAATAAAACAACAAGTTTTCACCATGATGCACATTCTAAACCAATAGTCTTATTCTACCATCCAGGGCAAGTAGCTGAACTGTTTTAGGATGCTGACAAAATAAAGATAGGTATTTTGGCTCAGATGGCAAGATTTATAGTAGTCCCAGCAAAGGAAAGAGAAAACAAGACATGAACTAGACAAAAACAACAGGACAACTTATGAGGAAAGTAAGCAGCTGCAGGTAGACTGGAGAACTGTGTGCTACATTGGGGTATAGTCAGGCATCCTATTGACAGAGCTCTCAGTAACTGATGTGGATGGACGTATTCACGGGACATATCCAGAAATGGTTGATGTCACCATAAAAGAACATACATTTTGGGGGAAAACTGGAAGTGGCCATTTTATTTCGAACCATGAAGCATACTTATAAAATTACTCCTTCTGTAAAGATGAAGCAGAACACTTACTAGATTCTCGTCAGAATTAGCAAGGACAACTCAGAAAATGACTCAGACCCAGAAAAAAAAAAAAAAAAAAAAAAATCAAATCAGCCCACTTGCTATGTTCTCTAATACTTATTTCTAAACTGGGCACCGTGTCTCTTTTCTGAAATGCTAACTTGAATGATAAGAATGTTTATTCTTTTTTTTCTTGGCAATTACAGTTGGTGCTTTGAATTCAGATCATTGCATAGGTAAGCCTGAAAATGGGTCACTCCTATCAGCCTACATTTTTCAAGGAACTGAGTCTGTCCTTTCCCCCAACCCCACCATCATGAGTTTAGGTGACCTCCTGTATCTCACAGGCCATTATATTTTACACAGTCACCCATGTATTGAGCCCAGTAAGTTGTGTTTGGCTAAAGCGTATCTTTCAGAAAGGCATCCAGTCTTGATTTGAAGACATCAAGACAAGGCGAATCCATCACTTCCCTTGAGCATGTCCACCAGTGGTTAATCATTCTCACTATTAAAAATTGTTGCAGATGATACAAAATACTCAAGATAGTTAAGTCCCAAACAGACTGCGACAAACTACAAAAGGATCTCTCAAAACCGGGTGACCACTCAAGAAGGAGATCTTGGAGTCATTGTGGATAATTCCCTGAAAACATCCACTCAATGTGCAGTGGCAGTCAAAAAAGCGAACAGAATGTTGGGAATCATTAAGAAAGGGATAAATAACAAGACAGAAAATATATTGCCTCTCTATGAATCCATGGTACACCCACATCTTGAATACTGCGTGCAGATATGGTCACTCCATCTCAAAAAAAGATATACTGGAATTGGAAAAGGTTCAGAAAAGGGCAACAAAAATGATTAGGGGTATGGAACAGCTGCCATATGAGGAGAGATTAATAAGACTGGGACTTTTCAGCTTGGAAAAGAGATGACTAAGGCGGGATATGATAGAGGTTTATAAAATCATGACTGGTGTGGAGAAAATAAATAAGTGTTATTATAACAACACTTGTTATAACACAAGAACTAGGGGTCACCAAAAGAAATTAACAGGCAGCAGGTTTAAAACAAACAAAAAGAAGTATTTTTTCCACACAACGCACAGTCCTTGCCTGTGGAACTCCTTACCAGAAGATGTTGTGAAGGCCAAGACTATAACAGGATTAAAAAAAGAACTAGATAAATTCATGGAGGATAGATCCATCAATGACAAGATGGGCAGGGATGGTGTCCCTAACCTCCGTTTGCCAGAAGCTGGGAATGGGCAACAAGGAATGCATCGCTTGACAATTGCCTGTTCTGTTCGTTCCCTCTGGGGCACTTGGCATTGGCCACTGTCGGAAGACAGGATACTGAGCTAGATGGACGTTTGGTCTGCCCCAGTATGGCCGTTCTTATGCCTAATTTCTAATTTTAATTTGTCTGGCTTCAGCTTCTAGCCAGTGGTTCTTGTAATACCGTTCTCCGCTAAACTAAAGAACCGTTTAGTACACAGTATTTTCTCCCTGTGAAGTTACTTGTATACTATGATCTAGTCACTTCTCAATCTTCTTTTTGCCAAACTAAACAGATTATGGTCAGAGACTCAGAGTTCAAAGTATGTTCTCCAACCCATTTCTGTGGCTCCTTTCTGCACCTTCCCCAATGTCTCAACATCCTTTTTTAAATGTTGACACCCAGAATATTCCAGTATCAGTCTCATGAATGCAATATGTTACTCCTGGGGGAATTCTGCACTACTGTGCAATGTATTTGCACAGAATTAATGTTCTGCACAGAATTTCCTCTCCCTCCCTTCCCCCCCAAATGGGCTGCAGAACTGTAGGCCGCAACTAGGGGACATTAGACCTGGCAGAGCCCAGCTCCCCGATAGAAGACACTGGCAGGTGGAGGGAGCTGGAGCGTTCCCAGCAGCAGCAGTTCCTGGCACACCTTGAAGGAAGGAGACAGTGTGCAGGAAACACCATACAAGCCCGGGACCCAGCATCTGGCTGTTTTCTACCTCTGGATCCCTGGGCTCTAGGGAGTAGAGGGTGCAGATGTCTGGGCTTTGGGGGGTGCCTCGTGGCTGGGCTCTGGGTGGGAGGGGGTTAAGGGGAGCCCCCACAGGTAGAGTCTGGGGGTATGCAATGCAGGTATCTGGGCTGGCGGGCACCCCACAGCTGGGCTCTGGAGGGTAGACAGTGTGGGTGTCTGGCCCCTCAGCTAGGCTCTGGAGGGGAGGGGCAGAGAAACAGGAACAGCGTTATTGTAGGGGTTTCTTTAACTCTGTACTCATGGGGGAATTTTTTGTGTCTGTATTGTTACAGACAGAGTTGCTGACAGGTATTTTGAAATAAATTACCACACTAATTGAAACTGGTATGATTATATAGGGTTATTTTGACAATTAAAATATGAAAAGTTTTCAAATATTGTGGGCAGAATTTTTAATTTTTTGGCACAGAATTCTCCCAGGAGTAAATATGCAGAGGTAAAAATCACCTCCCCACTCCCTATTCCCCGTTTACATATTCGCGGATCCAAGCATTAGCCTGTTCTGCCACAGCTTCACAGTGGGAGCTAATGTTCAGTTGCTTGTCCACTATGACTCCTTAATCCTTCTCAGAGTCACTGCTTTCCAAGATACAATCCCCCATTTTCTAGGTATGACCTGCAAAATTACACAGCTAGAAACAAGGAATGCATTTGGCTGCCCAGTTTACCAAGCAATCCAAATCACTCTGTATGACTACCTTATCCTGATTATTTACTGCATTGCCAACTTTCGTGTCATCCACAAATTTTATCAGCAGTGACTTCATGTTTACTTACAGATCGTTGATGAAAATGTTGAATAGCCATGTGCTTACAACCCATCCCTGCAGAACGCCCTGATTCAGTGATGGTGCCTACTGACAACTACTTTGAAAAATGTCAGCTTCCAGTTCTGAATCTATTTAACGTATGCTCTACTGATAGTGTAGTGCTAATGTTTTATCCAGAAAGTCATGTGATATTAAGTCAAACGTCCTTGTTCTCTCACTCCCAGATATGAATCACAGAACTTTGTACTTGAACATTTTTTGGCAAAGAACCTAATATGCTTGATACCATCCATAAACTCTTTAAAAAAGGGTCTGAGTATTCCTTGTGCATAAAAGAATGTCTATCTTCTGGCTGCCCATTGAGGCCTTGCAAACCTTATGCCACTAGAAAGACTTATTTGGGAACTTCAGGACTTCACAGGGCAGCAGGAAACTCGGGATACCAGTGAGGTCTCTAGATAGCAGAATGCCAGTGGAAGAGGGAAAGAGGCAATACTCAGGAAGAAGGTGTGGTGGAGGGGGAAGCAGAAATTTGTAAGCAAATTTCAGGTTTTACTCTTTGTAGCTAAAGTTCAGTCAAAAACAAATCAAATAAAAAAAAATCACTCTGAGCAGCCAATTGCAAAGCATGCTTACCCCCTTTCTGTTTTGTGTCCTGTAATGTTACTGGCACTACCTGTATAAGCAATAAATGGCATAACAGGATTTTTCCAAAAAAGTGTACAGAACTCTCTCAGACAAGGATCTAGCACTTTAACGGACACCTGCCAAAGACTGAACTGGAAAAGTCTTCAATACTTTAACAGTCAGCAACTTATTCATGAATTGGCCATGAAGCTTCCTTATGGATCTTCAATAACTGTACTTTGATTTGACCAAGAGGCAACTGGACACTTTCATCATGGCCATTCAAGGTACTCCTATGCTTCCCATTGTCAAGTCTGTTTTCCTTTCACCTTCTTTGTAGGTCATGATTTCCCCATCCTCTTCTATTTCTGCAGCTGAAGTAGTGAGTTTTACACTTTGATATAAAGGCCAATCTTAACTTCAGGACTCTTCCTCCGATAGTACCAGAGTTCTGTCCCTTCAGAAAACTCCAAGAAAAAAATCCATTATTAGGAGGTAGTATGGATACAGCTGGCAAGAGGAGAAAGGTGCTCCCCCCAGAGCACATCAGTGAGAAACGATGTATAAAGAAGCCATCCTCTTCCCTTGGCAGTGGCAGCAATTGAGGGAGGGGAAGAAACAGGCCATTCAGTAAAGCCCAGTCAACTGAACACCAACTGCAGCAGCAAGGGTAAGGCTTCCTAAATTGTAAAAAAAAAAATAACCCTCACTAATTTGGGCAATGGCTAGAACCTCGAAGTCATTCCTCAAAATCTGGTTTTATTCATACCCAGTTCCAAATAATGCTGTGTTCTTACAAGTAACATATAGGGCCTTTATACAACAGGGCTTACTATTTCTCTACTCTCCAGGTGAAGTAAATATGCAACGGACTGAAAACTAACACCCAAACTGGTCTGAAGAGGGGTTCCAGGAGCTCTTTAATACCAAGTTATGGTCATAATGAAGGATCAGTTTATGGGTTTAACTTGCTAACTGTCTACAGGGATATAGACTCACCCTGAGATGTACCCTTGCTCTAGTATTTCCAATAAATGTTAGACACAATGCAGATAGCACAGAGTCCTCTATCTCTGTCTGGACAGTACTGACAAGTGAACCCTAAAAAGGATTTATTTGGCATGATCTAGAATAGATGTGCTGATCTGAAGCACTAGCAAAGACTCTATTAGTCTTACATGATGGTAATTTTATGTGCAGGCTTCCTTGCAAAATATTGTCATCCTTCTGCCTCCACCCCCAAGGTAATTTTCAGACTTAAAGGGATTTTCATAATTGATGTGTTTAGTGGGGCTCCTGCCCCACTCCCACAGAAGAGGAATTAAAAGCAGTCTTGGAGAGGGCTGTGGCTGGGTAAAAGGGATTAAGAGCAGCCACAAGTGTCGCCAGATAAGAAGGGTTGCGGGGCCAGGAGACAAGAAGTCTCACTCTAGCCCTAGAGTGGGAGGGGGCTAGCTGCCTGGGAGCAAGGTACCTGAAGTGGAGCAGTGCTGGGGAAGGGCAAAGGGAGCTGGGGAGCTCCAGCCTGGTAAACCTCCAGACTGCAGGCCTTGTTTAAGGCCAAAAGGTACAGGGGCTGCAGAGGGGCAGCCAGAGGACAGGCAAAGGCAGCAGGTCCTAACCCCTTGCCAATAATGAGTGGCCATTACACTGCAGTCTGCCCCAGTGAGCGGGGGCTAGATGATGACTGGCAGTAGCCACTGAGGCGAGGTGGGTTTAGAGGGTTGGGGGTTCCCCTGGGAGGAGAGACCCAGAGTGAGGGGGTACTGCTGAGGCAGAACCCCAAGATAAAGGGCACTGGGGTCTGGGAGAGACACTGGCCTGCATAGGGTGCTCTGTATGCTGGAAAAGAGCTAATTCCCAGATGACCAGCAGGAGGTGCTGCGCCAGTGAGTCCTCGATCTGCTACATGTTGTAATAGGAGACAATCTTATAACAGCCTAGTGTAATTAATTTATTTCACTGGCCCAGATTCCATGGTCCCATCCGCGCACTTAATACCATCTCTGGGGGGGGGGGGGGGGGGGGGAGAGAGAAAAAACTTGCACCAGATCAAAGTTCTACTTGTGTGAGTGCATCTATCCAATAATGGAATGAAATGACTATTAATGAATTATGAAGGACTATGAATGGTCATCAGGCCAGGGAAAAAGTGTCTATAGCCTGGAGGTTAAGACACTCACAGGATGTGAGAGACCTAAGTTCAAATCACTGTTTCAATGTCTAATTTTTTTATACATAGTGGAACAGCTTCAACAGGAGAGACAGAAATAGACCGGTCTCAAAATATCTTATAGCCCAGTGACTAGAGCACTCTCCTGAAAGGTGGGCAACTCAAGTTCAAATCCCTTTTCCACATTGGGAGTGGGGGGCGGGGAGGATTGAACCTGGGTTTCCCACATACCCGGGGAGTGTCCTAACCACAAGGCTAAAGTTAGGAGGCTACCGTTACCTCATTTTGTGAATGGCACTTAAGTCCCGAAAAAAAAATTGGAAAAAAACAATTGGTCAAATTTATGTCAAACTCATGAATAGTTTCAAGTTGACTGAAATTACATTTTTGGACGAATAAACTATTAGTCTGAAAAACTTCATCCAGCTCTACTAAATACTTGTTGCGGTAGGAAGAAGAAATGAATAAAATGGCTATCTACAAGTGTTTCACCAGATCGGTACTCCGGATAAGATTTCCTTTGCAGGAAAGGATTTCTTGGAACAGAATTATGAGAGTTTCACAGGTGCTTTAAGTTACAAGTGCAGAGATGCAGGCTGTTGCTGCATGGTACTTTTCTCTCATGACCGTGACCAAGATGTTGATGACTTTCTGAATGAAGTAGAAAGACCCGAACTAACTGCATGGTGTTAGTATATCTCAGAAACATGTGGGGTTCACTGTAACAAAAACCTAACAGATGGCCATGTAAGATCTAGCAAGCAATAGCACAAAAGCTGCCTGCTTGGGTTACTGAGTACGAGCAGCTGCTATTGTCTAACGAGGAGTGAGTAAGGACTGAAGTTGACTGACTAAGGCCTCACAATTTTTAGCTTTCATTATTTTACATGCAGTTTGGTGCCCGTAATTAAGTGCAGGCACAACATTTAGGTGTGATATTTATCCCTCAGATGAAATCCCTCACCACCTGAACAGAGGGATTGATCAGGTAGCTTGTACTTAAATAGGCCCAGGCATAAACAGAAATTATGCCCACAAATTATGCATGCAAAACTGTACTGGCAATAACTGGAGGCCTTTTTGAAGTTTAGTTGTCAGGGCATATAATCTGAGAAGGGACTAGCTGCACTGCCTTAAATCAACAGGTTTGAGCAGGACTCTTGTTCTGATTTGGTGGATCCAAGACATAGCCTCATATTTGTACGTCTACTTATCCAATAATATTTATCTTGAAGTTTACCAACTAATCTAGCTATTTATTAATTGGATTTGAGTATTTTGGTATTTTTAATCAATATTAAATACAAGTCCTCAATTTTCTTACTGTTCCTACCCTAAATTCCAAATTGTTCATTGTTATACATACATAGCTCCTCACTGAAGTGGTAGTCACTAATAGTATCATACTATTATTACAGCCAGAGTTTTGCCTATCTCAAACTCTAACAAATGAAGGGAGTAAAGCTAATCAAATACTACCACGTTTCTTCCTTTGTTACTGCCTTTCCAAAGATTGACCATAATGTGGTTAATTGCAGGAGTTAAACTTCCTACAAGTAGTGTAGTTAAGGTTCCAGATTTCCACTGTGGTTCAGCAGTATCAAAGCTATGGAAATGCATTTGGTTTATATGTGAACCACTTTACTAGCTCTTTAAAGCACAAGTTCCATATTGCAACTCTAAAATTATCTGAAAGAACCATCTCGTTTCCACACCTCTCTTCATGCAGAAGGATCTTAACACTGAATTTGTTATGCAACTTGTATCTCCAGATGAAAATGCTTTATGAAAGGAACTTTTAGATTCTTGAAACATTAATTCAATATTCATGAAAGTGGGAACTAAAACTTCCTCACACAACTCTGCCAGTTTATCAGTCCTCACCTACAATGACTGCCACTGCTCCTGTCTACACTGCTAATCAAACAAACTAAACTGGGCTCTAGTTTTACAATTTGAACAAAATGGGGGCTACAAAATCTGAAATTTTTCCCTCTCAATTCAGGATTGAGGCTTATTTCCAGATGTTAAAGATTTCCAGTCTAATGCCCTGGAATATGAAATAACTAGTGGAGAGAGACTCAAACAAGATACAGGAAGTACATAAAAAGGCAGCTCTATGGTGACTTGTGGAAGGAGAGTACTGCTAATAGAAATGGAAACACCCGAGGAAGAAATTAGGTATTGCTTCAGACCAGTGGTGTTACACATTTGTACCTGTTAAGCAGCGCTACAGTAGAGGTATGTCTACACTACCCACATTACAGCACAGTTGCGGCAGCGCTGCTGCAGCAGCGCTATGACGTGGGCAGTGTAGACACACTTCATCGCCGGGGGAGAGCTCTTCTGGCGATTAAAAAAAACCACCCCAAACGAGCGGGTGTTTTTCCACACCCCTGAACGACAAAAGTTTTAGTGCTAAAAGCGACAGTGTAGACATAGCTTAGGAGTGTGAGACTTGCATCTGAACAGGGATTTCAGAAAGTCTTAATAGCACCTCCCCTTTAAGACAGAAAATACTTCATGGCCATTAAGCCTGTGGTATGTTGGATGCACATTAGTCCACTAACCCTTTTTTAGTTGGACCATTTCTCTTGCACAACCTCAGCCATCAACAGGCTGCCACTAGCTGGGGAAGAAATGTTTTCTTGGATCTTTACACCATGATTTGTATTTCACTCAATTACACTAAGTCTATGATAGAGTGCACTCACCTCTCATGAGTGCCTCCAATTGGCCAGATACAATCCTGCACTCTTTCCTCTTCCGGGCCCCCTTGAGATATGCCTGTGTGCCTGACACCTCAACAAGATTTGCATCAGGGACCATAATGATTCTATTCCACCGTTCTAATCCCAACCACCAAATGATCTGCTTGGGCCTTGCAGCGGCTTTTAATTGAGTTGGCTGAGCTCTGATTGGCTTCTTCCATGCAGCCTGTCTAGGCAGCCTGGAAGACCCATCTTCACTGCTTCTTTTCTGGGGTGAGGTGTAGTAGGACTACAGTGCCTCCGGCAAGGGGCTTCAAAGGGTCTGGTACACACCTTCACAAGGCCATTGATGCAAAGTTCAAGAAACGGAGAGCTATTAATTTTCTTCATTTCAACAAGGTACCAACACTGATGTAACAGTTCATCCCACAAGCTAGCTGAAAATAATTGGATACTTATTAAATGTACAGAGGTTTAGATCCCTCCCTCTATAAACATTATTGGAGCATCTGAAGCAATTCCTTTACTCTCAACCGCTAGTTCTACGACAAGCAGAATTTTGGGGCAATATCTCTAACAGGAGAATGAAGGAATGCTGAAGCCAGTGGGTTCTTCAGCAGCTGGGAAGGATGGTTGGAGACAGCAGAGGTCTGAAGTAGTACAACAGTGGACACAACCTTGTCTGCGGATAACCTCCCCCCTTTGAGGAGGAGACAGAAAAGAGGCAAGGAGAGCTTTCAGGGAGCAGGGAGAAGTGTGAAAATAGAGTCAGCATCATTGAAGAGTTGATTAAGGAAAGAGCAAAACAACAGAAAACTAGGCAAAGTGGCACAGAAAGATATTCTCATTCCCGCCCACCCCAACCTCCTGAGAACAAAGCAGGAGCTCTTGCTTTGCTTTGAGTTTGCCCTCCAGGGAAGAACCTGGCTTCTCAGAGATACCCCAACTCTTTCCCCTCCCCCCATGTTTGTCATTCTTTGGGATGTCGGAGGGCGGGTCAGGGAGGCAATATGATCTGCCTTATACAGCTCTTTAAGAAGCTCGAAGTGCTGACCCCTTTCTGTACTGGCAATTTTCCTGTCTAGTACTGAGGGCTGACATCCTGGAAGTCCTACATGCAGGGCTCTCTCTAAATAAGGGAAAATGCTTATTTTAGACGTCACCACACGTGCTCTCTGTTTGTATATCACCTCACAGTGGGGAGTTCTGCTCTGAAGAGAGGTGTTGCTTTCAGAACATGGAATGATCTTGGTGTGTTTAGTTTCTGGAAAAGCACTTGCAGATGGCATGTTAAGGTTGCTCTTACTTCCTGTACGTTCAGCAATTGACTGTGGTAGATGGAATGGACCAAGAGGGAGGCTACCAGAACTAACTGCCAGTGCAGGGGTACTCAACACCTGAGGGTCACAACCATTCTGCCCTTCCCACATTGCTAAGTGGGACAGAGATCTTGTATGGTCAGTATGGAAAGGGTTAAGAATCACTGACTTAGGGGATTTCCAACTAGTCTCATTATACTAGGGACTCCTCTACTGCACACCAGACACAGAAACCCCCAGATTGCATGGCCCCAAGTCAAGTGCAGTGCATGTGGGAAGGGGAGTTACCTCCTCACATTGGTGCTTATCTTCACAGCCCCGTTGACATCAGAAATTACTCTGCATACTAATACTTTTGATGTTCACACTTGTCACTCTCTGTAAAGCATAAGTGGGCAGGTAGAGCTACTGAAACTGAGGGAGAGGGCTGGGTAACCATGCAGGAGGGTCCCCAATGTCCCAACCACCTCAGAGAGAAACTTCCTTCAGAGAATGTAAAGCCTGTACGGTAGTTAAAAGATTATTCTCATGGCCTTGGAAGGAAGAAATTATAGTCAAAGATCGTAGACGGGGAGATAGTGAAGCAACAGGGTTGTTATTGGAATTGTGCCAGCCAGGAACAGAAGGGTAGCTAGAATGCCAAATGGGGACAATGTCCACATTTAAAAAATAAAAAAAGGTTAACCAGAATTAGCAATTGGAACTGGAGAGAAATTTCAGGTGAGTTTATATAAAGAAACACTCAATAAAAACATTTATATCACCACCTTTATCTTCTTTTTAATATTAAAAACTTCCCATGCCCACTCATCGTACATATTATCTTTAGAGTGTAAGCTCTTTAAAGAATACTTAGCTCTTATATAGCACTTTCCATCAGTCAATCTCAAAGTGCTATATGAAGCTGACAGGGAAACTGAGGCAGGGAAGTTTTGCCCAGGAGACCAATGTCTGAACTGGGACTAGAACCCAGAACTCCAAAGACCCTGTCCAGTGCTCTATCCCCTCGGCTACTCTGCATCCTTTTAGGGTGCAGATTCTCCATGTCTGCATAGCTTCAACCTAACAGGGCTCTGGTCCTGATAGGGACATTGGACACTACCATAATATAAATATGTTGCTAATGCGAGTGAGAGAAGTCATCTACCAGAACAAAATTAGGTTCAAAGCTTGCACTTACAAGGCAGCTCTGCAATTAAGAGTATTTAAGTTTCCTAATTGAAACATCAGGATTTTATATAACACTGACCACTACTTCACCTTTCTTCACCTCCTTTCCCTGAAATGTACCTCAACACCAGTCAGATGCCTCCTATTCACACAACTGAGACAATGAAGATTTCTCTATGGCCCTCATGTTGATCAGTAGGCTGTATTTCGTATTGGTTCATGAAGCTATATACTTTAAAGCAGGGACTCTCACAATAAATTTTTTGGTGGCCTCAGAGTGTGGGCACCAATTCTTGCTGGTGGCCACTATGACAATTTTTCTTAAAGTACTCAATTAACTTTAGGAAAAACAAATAAATATGCACATATACATGTCCAAATCATTATAATTTATTTATGTAGGGTTTTATTGCAGACTCAATAATAAAAATAATGTACAGTTTTCTATTCTTTACAGGACCTAAAACAATAGAAACACAAATAAGGTGCTTTGCACATTCTTCTTTGTTGTTGTTTCTTTTGTTTTTGCTTGCTTTTTTTTTTTTTAAAAATAAGACTTGCTAGCTAGTAAGTCTTCTGCTGCAAAAAGTAATATTTGTATGTTTGTTAATATCACTTTTCATAGCAGAGTCACGAAAGCTAACTGGGAGGCTGTGAAAAGGGATATTAACAACTGTACAAATATCAATTTTCACAGCAGACTTACTCAGCCCTGACAAGCCAGAGGACAAATTAAGCCCTGGATGGGGAGGTGGGTAGGGATACAGCGGGGGCCAGGGGTGGATGGATGGGGGATCGTGAGCCCAGGGCCAGAGCCTGAAACCCTGTGGCTCAGGGCTAGAGCCCACCACCGCACGGCCAGAGCCCGGGGACAGAGGATGCTGTGGGGGCCAGGGACAATGCGGACAGGGGCTGAGCCCAGAGCCGGTATCTGCCGCCGCATTGCTGGAGTCCAGGGCCGGAGCCCAAAGTCCTGCAACCGGAGCCTGCCACCTACTGCCTCAGGGATGAAGCCTGAGGCTTACCACCCCCGGGAAGGTGGGGAACTCACTGGCTGCCTCCTCCTTCAGCCTTTGTGGCTCCAGACTGGGGGTAGGCCCAACCCCTTCTGGTGGCCCTGGGGGTGAAGCACTGCTTTGCGTGGTCACTCCCTCCAGTCACTGCCCAGGAGACTGTGGCCGCATTTGAGAAACACTGCTTTAAAGTGCCTTTTATAGTTGTGAACCCACAGACTTCCCCACATGGCATACACGCCATATCCAGTGTCACATAAAAAGGCATTAAACAAGGAAATGAGGGATCACACTATTATATAGTATAAGTATATGGTAACTGGGTTACTTTGCATGGGTTGATAAAGTCTTCCCATGGAAGATGAAGCTTTCCTCTGCTGATTTTACACCCAGACACTATTCCTGGATTCTGATAAGCCCGATTGCCCTAGCCCGTCTGTTTTGAAAGAGGTTTTTTTCCCTTCAGTGTGGTAACTAGAGATAAAGTACTGCTAGTACATGACAAATATGGGTGCCATCTCTGGCATTATTTCCATATAATTCAAGTACTGTCATTCTTTACCAGAACGACACACTTAATAAGCAATATTATAAAGTTACAAAGCATACTATGTCCACCATAAGCCAGGATAAAAGCCTCCACTGCAATAGTCTTGATAAGAATAGTAGCATGTTCTACCAAGACAACTTTCAGATAAAGTAGGCTTTTGTTTAACATTCAGAGCTGTAATTGTAAGGCCAATTCCTGTATGTGAAAACATTAATTATGCTAAATTTGGAGCTTCAGGACAAAAATTGACTCTCTCAATGTGGGAGACCAATGCTGTCTACAACAATGGAAAGTCAAAATAAAGCCAGTACATATGCATGCTAGTTGCAATTTCATTCAAGTTACAGCTGGGAAAAAAAAAAAAACAAAAAACAAATGAGGAGAATATTTGGCTGCTGGCAACACTCGAGGTATAAGTTTGCAGTGCCCCAATTAGGAAAAATAGCTTTACAACTAATAGATGTGCTAAAATGATACTGACACAAAGAATGACTTCCAGCTTTTGATTCCCAAGGCACGTTTCAGAGAACTTTGCAAGGTTCTCTGGTCACTCAAAAGCCATTCCTAGAATATCTGCTCTCTCATATACAAATTTAACAGAGAACATGCCCCTGAGCAAAGAATACACTCCAACTGGCTTATCTGGATGGCAAGGGAAGGAGTCAACAAGCAAGCAGCACCTTTTTGTTATGCTTCTTCTAAATTTACTCAAATATTTCCTCTCCCCAATAATGGCAAAAACAATCTGCACTTTGGCCGTTTAGAACACATGCAAGGTAGAGCGATCAGAGGTTAAGTATTTTACTGAACTTCTTGTTTAATATCTAATGGCTTGCATCCATTATGAGTCAACATGGGATGAATGTGTGTCATGAGACCACACTGTAGTGGGATGTCCCTCATAAAAAGCACTATCCAAATTTTTTACACAGCTGTCCTTTCTTCCTTCAAACATAGCTGATCAATCTGTGGACAAAGCCTTAGTTGTCACCTTACCACCATGAAGCTGCAAAATTACACACCTACTTGATGAACCTGAAATACACATTAAAAAGAAAAATAATTTGCATGAAGTTCAAGTTTAGCAACTTCATACTCCCCTCAATTGATTATATGGAGGAGCAGTATTGCCTCAGGTTGAACACATTGTAAAAAGACACCTGATTATTTGCATTGTTGTAGCCCCTACAGACTAGGAAGGACCTCATTGTGCAAGGCACTGTATAAAGTTAGTCCCTGCTCTAAAGAGCTTACATTAATTGCTATTAATTTTTAACTTGAGCAAAAATAAAATTAAAAATAAAAATCAAGCTTATTGCTTAATCACTCGCTCTCTATATACTTTTTTCTTATTGTCTGTTCCATTATTTTACTCATACAAGATGATAGTTAGGCACTCAAAGCATCAGAACCTTAAACTACTCGCTTCCAACAACCCTAAACAAAGCAGCAGCAAGCACCCCCTAGCGATCCTCTTACTGGGACCAACATCATCAAGCAGAAAGGAAACTTGCCAATGCTAAATTAAAAATGGTTTCCTTCTGGTTGTAAACTATAAAATACATACCAGAAAAGACCTTTGAACCAATAATAAAGGTATGATAAGGAAGCAAATCCTATTGTTGCTTAGAAAAGAAACTCTGTTTTATAGAACATTAAGAAGGATGGTGCAAAAAACATTTTGGACACGGACACACACACACACACACACACACATCCAGTAACTCCTCAATAAGACAATGTTAAAGCTGAAAAAATCAAGACTAAAATGGACCCCTTCTTACGTAACAAACCACTAATACTATTCTTACCAAGAGAAACTGTAATTCAGTTGCTGAAAATATATTGCACTTGCGTTCTACAAGATTTGAGAGAGATTCATAACATAAAGCCTTGCAACACTTTTGTGAAGAGAGTATAAGACCCATTTTACAGATGTGAAAATGAAGACAGAGAGCAAGGCCCACATTTTCAAAAAATGCTAGCTAATTTTGGATATCTAAATCAAGACACCAAGGGCCAAAGTAACTTCAACTGAAGTTAATGGAGTGTGGATGCATAGCATCTCTCTGAAAATCAGGCCCTAGAGGTGCGTCAAGTTGGGAACCCAGAAATTGAGACAATCAAAGCTAGTGGACACTTAAATGTATGAGCCAAAGTGACTTATACATTGCCATACAACAAATCAGATTAAACCTTGGAAAGACACCTGAAGGTGCCCTGATTGACTCCCCACCTCACTAGTCACTAGAGAGTTTCATATGCCCTTGTAAGTTATGAATGGTGAATACCTGTAGCTGTAAATTAGCAATATTCTAACAAAATCAACAAAATCCACCATTGTTCACCCTACACAGAAATATTGAAGATAATCTGAGCATTTTTTATTCTCCAAGCTTGATTGCCAATATAGTCCTGGTTTGAATCTGGTCCACACTTATTAAACACAGTTGTTACCATTTGATGGTGCTTAGAAGCCTAAGTGGAGTGAGTTGGCAGTCTCAGTCTAGTTACCAGCAGACAGGTGCACCAACACCACAGCAAAAATTGTATGGGCATAGCACGTGATCCACCCTCTCACCCTAGAGGTAATCCTTTCAGGTCAAAACTGAGGCCTGGTCTACACCTAAAACTTAGTTTAACCTAACTATATCGCTCAGGGCCATAAAAAATTTCATACCCTGTGCCAGGTAAGTAGGTTGATCTAACCCCACCATAGAGACAGCTAGGTCATCTAAAGAATTC
Organism: Dermochelys coriacea; assembly: GCF_009764565.3. Classification (NCBI taxonomy): domain Eukaryota; kingdom Metazoa; phylum Chordata; order Testudines; family Dermochelyidae; genus Dermochelys; species Dermochelys coriacea. The sequence goes on from NC_050069.1 coordinate 110,168,056, forward strand.
TTCCATCAACCTAGCGATAGCCTCTCGAGGGCATAGATTTACTGCAGCGACAGAAAAATCCATTCTGTTGCATAAATACTTGCTACAGCAAAAACGGCATGGCTGCACCACCACAGTGCTTGTAGTTGCCTGAGGTATGTCTGAGAAGGCATGCAGTGCTGCCATCTCAGTTATAACAGTTCTGGGGAAGACTTCAGTCTCCAAGACTCTCTGGCAACTTCCATGATTAATTCCTGCTCACTCACCTTTTACTTTAACCAATTTCAGAGTTGTTTTTCCCCCTCAGATTTCAGACTGCGGGACTCAGAAATGACAGCTTCCTACTACATGAACTGTAAGGCAGTGCTACTCAAAGTGGTGGTCCGCAGACCGGTGCCAATCCGTGAGCCATTGGCTGCCAGTCTGCACACATTGGAAAAAAAAAAATGGCTGGTCCCCCACATCAGATAGCATGAGAAGCACTGCTGTAAGATAAGGACGTGTTTGCACCACAGGAAAATTGACCAGCAGAGCTATTTCTGCTATAGCTATGCCAGTCAATTTCCCCTTGTAGACAAGACCTAGGTAATGTGGGATGTATAAGCTGAAGAGTGTTATACTTGTGAACATACCGCTTCCAGTTCTATGAGGGAGGAGATGCCTCTGAAGAGGTGAGGGGACTTGTATGTTCACTTTTGTCATAAGCCTTCCACCCCACCATATTCTCAGGGACAAGAGGCTCCAAGGGCTTAAGTATTACTTTATCTGCCTTTCTTTGACTTACTCCAAATCTCCCCACAGTATTTTCCACTGAGTGCATCCGATGAAGTGAGCTGTAGCTCACGAAAGCTTATGCTCAAATAAATTTGTTAGTCTCTAAGGTGCCACAAGTCCTCCTTTTCTTTTTCCATTTCACTAAGCATTTCTAAAGAGTCTATCAGCACAGTACTTCAGAACAACCAACCCCCACCCCTGCCCCATCTTTCCCAAGTTTCCCCCTGAGGAGGTTTAAGACCTTGGGAGCCAGACTCCTCCACCATGGGGTCTCTAACCCCCACAAAGGGCTGAATGTCTGTCCCTGACTCAACCAGACAGATATGCAAAGTGGAATTAACCCACAGGGTTGAAAAGGGTAGATTGCTTCATGCTTTGCACCTACAAGCCAATGCAGATGTGACAAATGGATCCCCTCACCAAAAATAGCACCCTGTGAGAAAGGCCCAGTGCCTTTTTTGCATCAGCAAATGGATTCTCAAAGAAGCATCATCTACTAGGCCCCTAAACCCCTTTTGTTGCTTCGGTTAAAGACAAAATTATTAGGGAAACATATTTTCAAGCTTTAATATAGTGGTAACAACAATGGATTTTTTAAAAAGAAAGTTATATTTTAACAATAGCTTTATTTTATATTTTAAGAATTTTTTTTTTTAATTTAAACCTAAAAAAGCATATGAATGCTCCCTGGAGGTTAGCAGTTCTGCAGAAGCATGCTCAACCCTGGGCACAGTGAAGGGGAAAATGTGCCTTTTTTTGCTTGATCAGCAAGTGGGGGGGGGGTCAAACAAGGAAAGGCACTGACTGGCTCTAAAGTGAACCACATCCAGTCCTCTTTGGAAAGCAACCTGGGGATAAAGATAAAGGGTTCTTGAGGGTGGAAGAGCAAAAGATCTGACTCTTAAATCCAGAGTCCTATCCTGGGAGAATATTTGAAGTACTTAACTGAGTATATTTCTTTAAAAAAATATTCAAGTAGATAGACCTACTTCATTAAGTATTTCTTCATGTTAACAGTAACAGTCAAGCAGAGAAATATTAAGATGGTGATTGATTTGCATACATGGCTTCCATGGACAAAGTTTTTTTGTTTTTGTTTTTTTTTTTAAATAAGAAAATGTTACCAGTTCGTTTACTGCCAGTTCCTTTTTGTAACTTGCCCATCTTTTAGGCGTTTCTTCCATTTTCTGCTATTCCTCATCTCACTATCAACCATGTATGTCCTATTTGGCCTTTTTCTTTATTAGCATCTACTATTAAGAGTAAGCAATTATCCCATTTTGTTCCAATTCCAGACACACTTTTTGAGGGTGGGAAGAGATGTGTTCTTAACTACAAGAGGGGGAAAGAAGTGGTATGCACTGAGTTTGGACATGTAAATCCTCCGGCCCCCTTCTGAAGCATGCTGAACTAGACTCCCTAGAGTTCATGTCATCAAAAGGCCACAGGAGTCCTCTCAAAATATTCTTAAGAGGATTTAGCCCCTTTTAAAAGGGACTTACCACGTGGGTGGTGTCTCCATTTAAACATTTTCTATGGCTTAAAAAAAAAAATGACCCTCTATTTAAAGACTTCTCATTCCAATGAAAAGGCACTAAGAATTTTTGCACTATTTTCACTGGAAATATTTTGAGCATCTGTCTCAAACGGTAGTTCAGTCCTCCAGTACTATGATTTAGATAGAAAGTAATAGAAGATGGTCTTAGGCAGAATGTTAGCTGTAAGAGGGGTGCAGGACCATATGTTAAAGAATTACTTCCCCCCTCACCCCACTCCCCCACCATAATCTCCCCTATAAGAGCCTTAGTTAACAGCTTCTTCTGAAGGTTTAAATCTTTATGAACTATGGAATTAAACCACCAAGGGTTAATTTCTGTCCTCTGACAGTCCACAGAAGTTGTGCAAATCCAGGCCTAAGGCCTGATTTTCAAGGGCTGAGCAGCCACAGCTGCCACTGAATTTCTTTGCATACTGGGTGCTCAGCATCTCCAAAAGCCAGGCCCCACTACAATAGAGTGGTGCTGTAGACACTGGTATAGCTTAGATACTGTATGCCCCCAATTACTCTACAACCCAGAGCACAGGGCTCTGGTGACGGAAAGTCCATGTAACAGAGGCTGGGTTTAAGAAAGACATACCGGGCACAACCAACTGTGCTATTTATTGAGGGTGGTGAGTATATTGTTAAGTCTTTAGGGCAAATTTATAAATGGGACTATAAGAACTCTCTAGACCAGCGGTTCTCAAACTTTAGCAACCGGAGACCCCACATTTTGATTTAAAATTTTTCATGGACTCCCCAAGCCCCCAACTCCTGCCCTTCCCCCAAGGCCCCACCCCTGCTCCTCTTCCCCGCTTCTTTCTGCCCCCTCCCCTGAGCACACCCCATCCCCGCTCCTCCCTCTCCCTCCCAGCGCCTCCTGCAAGCCGCTGAACAGCTGTTCCCCTGCGTGCAGGAGGCGCTGGAAGGGAGGGAGAGGAATTGATTAGTGGGGCCCACAGACCTCAGTTTGAGAAATGCTGCTCTAGATTGAAGTTTGAATACTTTTAATACTAATCAAATATAATTAATACTGGCCATGACATCATGTCCCTTTCTCCCAACAACATAGAAAGCCCCACAGAATCGTTCCCTTGCGATCATGCTTGTAGAGATGACTGTGAGTGAATTCATTTAACAAAGTCATGCTGGAAAACAAAAGCACTGGACTGGCTATCCTGTTTCCAGAGCAATCTGTACCAAACCACACGCTTAACTAAAAAGTATAGTAAGATTTACAAATATGACAACAGCAAATCAAGTTTGTTTTTTTAATATAGGCTACGACTTTCATTATAATCTTTTGATGAGACTATACTGCACCTTCCTGAAACCTCCATCGCCATGTCAGCAATGAACACCTGCAACAATTGCATAAAAAGGAAGCTTATGTCCTCATTGTGGTTTGCCAGTAGCACTAACGACAGTGACCTGAACAGCTTATTAATTAAAAAACTGCTACATTTTGACCAACACTTAAGTCGGTTTCTAGGTCATTTCACAGTGCAAAGTATGAATATCTTGATGTTAACAGCATTAAAACCCATATTTCCTTTAGTTTTTATTGCAAATCTCATTAAAATAAATCTAGACCACCCTCCCTGGAAATTCTAGATTCTCCACAGTGTCAGCCAGGACTCGGCACTAAGCACTTGCTCACTTACCTAAGGAATACGTTTCTTTTAATTATAACAGTAGTCTGTACTTTTAAAATTCATAATTTAACATAGGGTGACAACTAAATTTAATAGAAAACTCTTTTAAAAACATGGGCAAGCAAGATATGGATCTGGGGGATGGAGTTTGTGCATGGGTAGTGCACAGCAGTTTAAAACACCAGTATTTCATGCTGGGAGAGCTGAGCTCAACTGTTATGTTAGCCCAAGCAATTAAGCCTCATGGGCCCCCCTGTGGCATGGGGCACTGGGCAATTGCCCTGCTTGCAATGCATTTTTTATTTAGACTATTAACTATCCTAGATTAACACAGGGCACTGGGGTTATGTTGTAGTAAGTTCTGTTGTCAGAAGGGGATCACAGTGCAATGAAGTTTGAGAACTGCTGTTTCAGACCATGTGAAGAAAGTGAGTTTGGTAATCTCATCACTGAGACCCTAGTGGGCATTTGCCCACATCACAAGGCCAGAGCAAGGCCTAGCGCTGGAATGCCTGCAGGGCCAGGACCAGGACTATTAAAATCCCTTATTTTAATAGTCCTGGTCCTGAACCATGTAGGTTAGTTAAATTTGCACTGCCACCGCACCTGCCCATCCATTTTATGCCTGGGTCAAGCCAGTGCAGGACAAAAGTCCTTTATATCTACGAAAACAAAAGACTGTTTTTCTCTCACTGGAGACCCCCTCTTTATGAGGTTACCCTAACTTCTTCATCTTGGCTCCCAAACTACACCACCAGTCTTTGCTGTAATAAGCAAGTGAGGCTTGCCTCCAGCAAGTGCTCACAAGACAGCAAGGAGGGTGCAGTGTGTTTAATTATTCCAAAACATCCACCTTCCCACACTTTTAGTTGACTATGCAGAGTCCTCCAGAAATCCCCCCTCCCCCCGTGCATCTGAAATGACAGCTCCAAGTATTAGAAATGCAGGGGCAAGGTCCGGCTTTCCCTCCAGAAAGGGGGTTAGCTATGAACGAGGCAAACTGCATCTAGAGCAGGCCAGGGAGAGGGATGAAGCTGGAACTACCAAAGTAGATGAAGTGATTTAAAAATTAAATGGGCCAGGCACCCAGTGGCCTGAAGCAGGAACCTGACCAATCACTTCCAGGGGGCCATCACGAGGCGGGCAGAGGGCTGGGAGATCAGGCCCAGGCTGAGAAAGCTATTGGGGGGAGGGACTGGGGGATAAAAGAGGGGGGCTAAACTCAGGAAGAGGGCGGGGGGGAGGAGAAACCTTATTTCTTAACTATTCCCCCATTGTGCCCCCCCCCGTCACTGCAGCTCGGGGAGCGCCAGAGCCTAAGGGCAGGCGAGGACCGCCCTGGTATGGCAGAGGGGTGGGGGTGGGGGGATGCTTCTCCCAGGTTCCTCATTATGGGGCGGGGGAGAAGCGAGGGTTGCTCTTGCTGCTGGCCCCTGCGTGCCCGGTCACTAACCTGCTGGAGGGGCATTTCCGAGCCCAGCAGCGCTCCGGGCAGCCTCGGGGGGGCGAGGAGGCCGCACGCGCGTGTGACTGGGGGGGGGGACACGGACAGTCCCAGGCCAGCGGCAGGAGGAGGAAGCGGGTGTCCCCCTCCCCCCACTCGGATCAGCGCCCCCTCCCTCCTGCCCGGCTCCCAGTCACAGCCGCGGCCTCCGCGCACGTGTGCGAAACGTCACCGGCGAGTCCGGGGGTGAAGCGGAGACACCAGCTGGGCAGAGCCCCCCGCTCCCCCCAGACACGGGCAGGGGAGCAGCGGGGCCTGCATCTACCCAGCTCCGGGAGCAGGGGTCGCCACAGCCGCCCCCCGCTGAGGACGCCCCCAGTGAGTGGGGATGCCCCAGCGCCGCGAACTCCCTGCAGCGCCAAGCACCGGCCTCAGCGGGCTCTTTGTTGGAGCCACAGATATCAGTGGGGGTCGCTGGCCCGCCGGTGAGAGGAGAACAGGCTGCAACCACCCCTCCCCCTGCCTTATCCTCTGCACCCGGGGCAGGGCACCACCGCCCCAGCTGCAAAGAGGAGGCACCGCCTGGACCGGGCCCGAGTTGGCGGGGGAGGAAAAAAGAGAGACAAAAGTTTATTGCAACACGATGTTGTCCCAGCCCTTCCTGCCCCCCGACCCCGGCTGGAGAAGGGACAGCGGAGCCCTGCCCGGGGCTCAAGCCGAGCGTCCCCTTCACCCTCCCGCTGGGATGGGGGGGGGGAATTACCGGGGGGCGGCCTCCGCCTCCTCCAAGTGCTGGCTGCAGCAGCGCCGTCCTGCCGGCGGGTCCGTGCGGGGTGCAGTACAGGGAGCCGCCAGCGGGCTGACCCCCCTCCGCAGTGAGAGCAAAGGCACCAGGAGCCTGGGAGGAGGAGACACAGGACGCCGCCGCCGCGCCACTGCGGATCTGGATGAAGGTGCCAGCGGCGAAGTGGGCTGGGAAGCTGGCGGGGATCACCCGGGTGTCCATGGAAGGTGCGGGTGGCTGCGCTGCTAGGGCCGCCGGCTGGAGTCCCCTTCTCATCCTTCCCTCTGGGTCTGTCCCCGTAGCCGAGTCTCTGCCTCCCTCCCCCCCCGGCCTTCCCGGCTGCTTTCCTCCTCAATGCCGGGGCCCGACCCAAAATACTGGGGGCGGCGGGTGCCGGGGGGGATCCGGCTGCAGGATGCGGGGTCCCAGGAGGGGATGAAAGCGGCGGGACGGGCAGATGCGGCGGATGAAGCGGGGCCGCTCCCGCTGTGTGGGGCCGGCTGGAAAATGGCTCCAGGAAGCGGCGGCTGCTGACAATGAATGAAGGGAAGGGAGACGGGTTACGCGCCAAGGGCCTCCCGCGAAACTCGGATTTCCCGCCCGCTTTTCAAACTACATTTGCATAGCTCCGCCCCGCATCTACGTCCCATACGGCTGGCCCTCCCATTGGCCCGCTACTTCCTCACTCCCATCCAATGCCCAACCCTGTTGACCCCCTGCCTGATTCCCATTGGCCCACTGCGGTGCGGAGTTGCCTCATTTGCATAGGGTCTATTCATTGGCTGTGGAGGCGAGGCCGGGGATTCCCTTCTGAGCCGCCGGGATGCCCGTGCGCCGGCTCGGTGACAGTGACAGCCGGCCTCTGCGCGTTCTAGAACGTGCCCGGGAGCCGGGGAGGTTCCGTTCCCGGTGAGCTCCCCTCCCGCCGCCCCAGTGCGAGTGCGGCCGCTGCGGCCCAGGGGGAGGCTCTGCGGTCGTACCCCGGCCGGGGGGCGCGGCTCTGGTCCGGCCGGCTTAAAGGGCTGGGCGAAGGCTCAACTCAAGGAAGAACAGCAGGTGAACGCCGCATTCCTTCGGCGACCGCAGGGCTCACCTAGCAGATGGGAATGAGAAATCCCGCTAGACCCGTCCGGAGAATACTGCCAGGAATACATGAGCGCAAAGGACACAGCGGACAGTGCCACCACGAGCATCCTTGTGGAGAATAGTGTAACTGGGTTGGAAGGGAACTGGCTCATCTGGGCTCAGTGAGGTGGCGAAGCTTTTGTAGAGCAGTAAGAAAATCCTGTGATGGAGCCATTGCTAGTAACTGTTGCGGTTTGCAACTAAAACTGCCTTGTTTCACACTGATTACATTTGGCGTCTGAATTTAAACCTACCTACTCTTCAGAGGCCAACTAACTTTCCTTCTTTGTGCAGTTAACTATTTAAACTTGTGAGGTTTAAAAGTAAGCCCTTTTAAAAGATTTTCTCAAACAGTAATTTTTTCCAAACCCCTGTTGCTAAAGAAACATTTCCCATTTTTGCCAAACTTCACACACCTATACTCATCTCCTAATGTCTCAGAAACAGACCACATTCTAAATTTTACGCAATAACAAAAAATGTTCCTTTTATTTATCATGATCGAGTTTAACTAAAAAAAAATAAACTATGTCCAGCAGTTATTTCCATTGTCTAATGTTAACTACTAGACCTTCTGCCCTGCCACCTCCAGGGATCCTAGCTACTGCACTTTCCGTCCCCAAATCTGATTTTCCTCCAGGCTTCCGGCTGAGTTAATCATCATACACAAAAACACCATGTTCCCTGGCATGTCACTCTTTAAGAACAGAAGTTCCATTCAAATAGACCTGGTGAAGTCTGTCAGAACAGGATCACACTCTAGGCCAACCTCCGGAAATCAGATAAATTTGGAAGCTGCTAGTTTGGTTTGTCAAGTAATTTTGCCCCCACGCTTTGTCCCTATCAATAATAGGCATATACAGTGAGCAGGGGGCCTTATTTATATTTATATTACAGCAGTGCCTGGAATCCCCAATAAGGGCTTCATTGTAGGCATTGTATACACAAGAGTTTGGTCTCAGTTGAAAGTCTAAGATTATGATGTGGTGTGATGAGCAAATTAGTTTCTTTCTCTGGTGAACCTTTGTGGCTCATCAGAATCAGGGACTGAAATTGGACTGGGTTTGCAAACCAGTACTTTTTTGGAGGCAGGAGGCTGCCAACTTGCTCTACAGAATCTCAGCTTTCACTTATGATTGTGGAGAAAACCTTGAAAATGTTAAAGAAATCTAAACCGATGAACCAATGTCTATCTAAGTTGAAGCAGAGCTTGAAACAGCAACTCAGAGGTGGGAATGCCACATTCTTCTCCGTGCCCAATAATGGGAAATTCAGATGTCTCATGATGAGTTAAAGGTCAACATTATTTATTTCACTGCAGTCACAGGATGTAGTAATGAAGGAGGCTGTCAGGTCTCCACATTCTATTGTAAATGGCATCATTTTGGAACCACAAAGAGATGGGCACCACTTCTTACCCCACCTCACATACACACATTTGACCTGAGGAGCTAAAAGGCCAGATGGGAGGAGTAGAGCCTGAGGGCATTTGAGTCCCTCTATAGGGAAACTAATGTCTCAGAGCCCAGTAGGTAATTCAAGCCCTGGTAAGCAGGAGCACAGCCTAGTAAGGTACACCCAAGACTTCATCCAGTCAGTTTCCTCCTCTACCACAAGAGCAGGATGGGTCTGGTGATGGGTGTACGCCCAGACAGCTTCCTCCTTGGTTTTAGCTGCTGCTCCTGCTGTATCTCCCTCTGCTGAAGATACATATGAAGAGGGATGGGGTAACTCCCTTTTATGGATACCCAGTCAGCCAGTAGCTATAAAATCCCTCTTATTCCCTGTTCTCCAATTGCTTTACCTGTAAAGGGTTAAAAAGTCTCAATGCTATGCCTAGGTAAAAGGGAAGTGAGTGGGCACCTGGCCAAAAGAGCCAATGGGAAGGCTAGAGCTTTTTAAAATTGAAAAATGACTCCCCTTTTGTCTGTCTGTTGTTGTTGTTCTCCCGGGGAGAGGTGGACAAGGCAGAAACTATGCTGTGAGAAGCTTGGGCCAGGTTTGAAACAATCATCAGCATCATACCTAGAAACTACTCATTTAAAACCCCAGATATGTAAGTAGATCAGGAAATGTCTAGGAAGACACAATTCAGTTTATCCCTTTTATTTCTTTATGGCTTGTGGATTCCTCTTTGCTAACCCCAGGTGCTTTTGTTTTGCTTGTAACCTTTAAGCTGGACCTCAAGGAAGCTATTCTTGGTGCTTAATCCTTATAGTTGCTCTTTTGAAATCTAGCAATAGCCCGAGTTCCCAGATATATTTTCTTCCTTTTTTTAAAAAAATAAAAATTTACCTTTTTTAAGAACAGAATTGGATTTTTGTGTCTTAAGAGGTTTGTGCACATGATGTATAATTAGCTGATGGCAACAACCAATTTTCCTTTTTTCTTTCTCGGCTCTTACCAGGAGGAGGGGGTGAAAGGGCTTGAGGGTACCCCACAGGAAGGAATTCCCTAGGGGGCCTTCCTGGACTACCAAAGGGGTTCTGCACTTGTGTGGTAGCAGCATTTACCAGAGAAAAGTTGTAGCCTTGGGAGTTTAATACAAGCCTGGAGTGGCCAGTGTTCATTTTTAGAATCCTTGCGGGCCCCCACCTTCTGCACTCAAAGTGCCAGAGTGGAAAATTAGCCTTGACACACCCCATTTACCTTTTCAAGCTTTTCTCCTCAACCATGAGGACTCAAAACTATTATTTCAAATGAGATTCTGATATCAATACCTGTCTCTAGGATCCAGGGCCCTAGACACAAGTCTATTGTAACTATAGTGTGTCTGGACCTCAGTGAGGGACTGCCAAGCCAGGAAAATCCATGTAATAATATGTTGAACATGTGCACAATCTGTTGCGAGTGGTATGTCATTTTACCATGTCTATTGCACAAAGCTTATTTTGTGGGTGGCGCTTGGGAAAGAACCACCGCTTTTCCACGTTCCAATCCAAGCCCTGGCCAAAACAGACTCCAGGTCTGTTGGACCAGAGGTCCTCGTGCCAGGAAGCCAGGGATGCAGCATGCACAGGGATTGGACAGCAATTGTCCTCATTAACTCCCAGAGCCCCATTGCCTGACCCATTTCCCCAGCTGCAGTACCCAGCCTGGCTCCCAGTCCCTTGCCCTATTGCACAGACGTACAAATGTAAACATTTTTCCTGTATTCAGTGAGGTAGGAGGTTGCGGGGGGCATGGAACTAGGGAACCAAGCAAGGCAGTCACTGGGGATGTTTAACTAGCAAGGGCTAAAAAACTGGGTGAGGCAGTAGGTATCAGATAGATAGTAGGGCTAAGCTTCAGGGGCCAGGGAGGCAGACTGGGGACCTGTTGCCACCCTCACACATCTTCCCTTCCTCTCACACAGCCCCGTTTTCCTCCACACACTTCATTAGCTTTGCCAAAGGGAATCTCAGACTGATGATGATAGAAAGCTCCATAGGAGTGGACCTCCTCTTGGGCTAGCTGTAGGAGGTTCACTAGAGGAAAGCCAGGTTCTTTCCGGCTCTACCAGCATAAGCCTCCTATCTCCTGTCATGCTTCTGCCCAGCAGAAGACTGCTTCTCACTCCTGAAACTCCCAACTCATAGCTTCCTCCCTATGCCTCACTTCACGGAGCACTGATTCCACCCATGTACCATCCCCCAGCCTACTTCTCCTCCCCCCTGTATAGCCATCCTTCCCCATGTTCCCCCACCATACACCACCTGCTAACCATCCTCTGTGCACAACCCCCTGCTACTACAGGTTTCTCCACTTCTTCTACCCTCGCCCCACCTTGCTCACCAGCTCCTGGTATCCCCGGCTCTTCCACACTCTTCAGACACTCCAAAACTACCCCAACATTTTTTTTAAAAAGTAGTCAAACCAACCAACCACACTTAGTTAATGTAGAGCTCATAGTGCTCAACTGCATTTCCTGTCAATGCAACTATTAAAAATAAAGGAAATGACCAGTTAATCCAATACTATTTTTTTTTTTTTTGCATCGCAGTAGCACCTATCAAGGATCAGGGCCCAGTTGTGCTAAACACCATACAGACAGTAAAAAATTCCAATTCCCCCACCTTAAATTGAGGAGTATTTCGTAGAGCTGAACAGTCTGATTGTGTTTTGAGCATTTTAATTTGGTGGGTGGCTAGAGATACAAATTGTGGTTAATCTGCATATTAATGTTGCCTGAACTGGTGCTTTCTTCAATTATTAGTCATTTGATTGAAAGGAAATGCATTTGATCAACCTTAACTGTTAGTTAACTAGGTTTTCATGTGGATAATGTTGAATGTTGTTATTTGCACTACAATGAAATAGCTTTATTTAGGGGCAGATCTAAGGGGCACATAGTTGTTAAATACCAATAGGGCCCCTCTACTTCAGCTGTTGTCACCACTGCAGCATTTTGGTCTCACACATTGCTGTTTGGGCTTCTTCCAAGAAGCTCCTGTTTCCCCCACCCAAGGACAGTGAATTGCATCACTCTCAATAACAGACTAGCAATAGACTCTCTAGAAAGCTGGGGAGGAAGGGTAGGCAATTTGGAGTTCCACGTGGAGGGGAGAAGGAACTAGAGGGGCAGAAGCATGGAAAGGAAAACAAACAGCAGAAAACAAGGGGGTCAGAAGGAACACAGAATGAAGGTTAGAAAACAGGGTAAGTATAGAACTATGATGGAGGAATAGAGAACTTGGGTACAGTGTAGGGACTAGAAGGCAGGCAAAGAAATGGGAGCCTCAGAGCTTGGGGAGAGAGAACTGCACTCCTAAGAGAGCAGGGAACTAGGGAATCAAGAGGGTGGGAAGGGTAGAGAACATGAGGTGGCAAAAGGAGGTGTGGGGGGAGGATTGTGAGGGTAACAGAACTAGGAGCGAAGTGACAACACATGGAGCAGATAAGTGGAGCTCCAGAAGGGGCAGAAACAATTTGGACTAGGAGAATAGAGGGAAGTGAGTTGCTGGAGCAGAGAACAAGGGAGACCACAATGAGGGCCCAGGAAATGGGGGAAGGTGGGGCAGACATTGTGGGGTTAGTGTGAGAATGGGCAACAGGAGATGGATCGCTTGATGATTACCTATTCTGTTCATTCCCTCTGGGACACCTGGCATTGGCCACTGTTGGAAGAGGCAATACTGGGCTAGATGGGCTGTTGGTCTGACCCAGTATGGCTGTTCTTATGTATGTTGAGGAGAGAATTGGGAGCAGAAATTGAGGAATGAAGATTCCAAAGAGAGATGAGTGGGGAAGGGGTGTGTGTGAAGAGAAAGTCCAGCACTAGAAGGGGAGATGTGTTTGTGGAGATAGGGAGCAGGAGCGTGCTTATGGGCATGTATGAAGATGGCGTTAAAACCTAAGAGGAGGCATTAACAATAGTACCACCCTGCCACAATATCAGAAGATTGGAATGGAGATGGCGGGCTTGAAAAAGGAACAGAGATCTGGGGAGCCCTGCAAAAGGGAGAAGGGAAAAATCAATGCTGGCTCTGCAGGAGAATTAAAACAGTGTTAGTAGACGAAAGTGGGGTAAAGGGACAAACAAGAGAAAATCATGCAAACGAAAGAAAATTGGCACATGTAGAGAGGGGCACCAGAGGCAGAGAAGAGGGAGCCCAGAGAAATCGAAAAGAGCAACAGTAAGAAGGAGAAAAAGCCTAGATAAATGAAATGGAAACAAAGAGCAACACATATCAACAGAGAGGTGAAGAACAGGATTGTTTCAGGCTCCTAGTTTTACTCTATTCTTTGTAAAGCACACTTGGTGTAGTAGGCATTTCAGACACATATGGAGAAAAGTTCTTAGCCCACAGGAGCTTACCAACTAATACTTTAACTGCATGGACAGACCCTATATATCTGCATGAAGCTCTGTTGGAAGGCTAGAGTCTGGATAGTTAAAGTGTCAACAAATGGAAAGGGTGGACACAACAAACAGGAACGGATTATGCAGTTAAACTGGACACATGGCTTCTTAGCTATAAGGTTTTTTATTAGCTTATTGCTCTATAAAATGAGCAAAATCAGAAGTCTGAATCAGAATGATAGGAGTGGCTAGGTAGTTAGTGGTAGAATCACGGTCAAAGAGTGAATTTGAAGAAAAGTTGGAGATTGCTAAAAACAGAGAAAAGGCTAGGCTGAGCATAAAGAGTAGACTCAAAGAAGATTCCAAGAGGCAGGCAGAGCCTGTTTGTAAAATCACCACCTTTTAGAGCTACAGGTGTTTAGTTTTACAAAATTTAAGGGGTCAGTCCCAGAGAGGCATGCTGGGAAAAAATTTTCTATAAGTGGGTAGCACTGTAATCAAGAGAGTTAGTAGGGAGTAGGTGGTTATAAAGATAGGGAATGCAGAAGATGAAAGGCTCCTTTTAATGCACTGGATGCCCTATCAGTGTTTGGTAAAAGTCAATGAGGTGTTAATATGTAGTTAAAGGTAGTATCATGGAAACTACTACAAAGGCTTGAGAAGGAGGATGGTGATGATAATTTAAAATGGCAGGCCAAGAGCATAACTTTAGTGATAACAAATAGACCAGAGTAGCAAGAAATGAGATACTGTATTTAGAGTAGCAAGCATGGAGCTCAATTTTCAGCATTGCTGACTATGGGATAATCTAGTTCATTTGTCTTTAGGAAGGGCTCTTATCCTGAAATTCAGCTCTGGTTGTAGTGATGTAAGTATGTAGTATTAAGAGTTGCACAAAGAAAGCCATTTGTAGTACACTGCAATTTTTATTACTCCCAGAAGATTTATGAACAATGCTGCATATTTTTGGGTATCATCTACTGGCATGTGAACTATTCAGTGGGAACTATTTTTTTTCAGTGGGACTACTTGTGTAAGAAGTACTGGCCAATGTAAGATTTACAAAGCGGGGCCGCTATGAGGGGAATGCCTAGAAATTAACAGTGCCTTGAGACACAAATCCTGAATTCCTTGATCAGTTTCTAGTCAGATAAAATGCTTGTGAGCTTTGCCTGGATAAAGACCAAATAAAAACTAACTTTCTGATTTTATAGTTGAGAACTCATGTTGCCTAGTAGTTGGAGAACACAGAGCTGTATATTCTATGTTTAGTGTGTACTTCAGTCATTGGGCATGTTTACCTTGTAAATGCTGGAAACATCTGTTTCAGAAAGCTGTCACAACTGAAATGTCATCACTTTGCTGTCAAAAATTTTCATGTGTGTAAATAGTACTTAAATGGTAACGGTGGGAAAGCTCTTCTCTTAAAAGAATACAGAGAAAGGAGTGGGCCATTAAGGACAGGGAAGTATAGATGATGATGATGCATCACTGTTCAAAGAAAACTCTTTTTCCAGTGCAGGAGAAGCATTGCTATTACATGGAGCTGAACGAATGAATGAATGGAGGGATGGAGGGGGACAGTAGTGGAGCTTCACTTGGTTGGCATCTCTTCTCCTCTCGGTGTGCCTGTATTGCACTCATTTGATTAACCTTCTTGAGGACTGTGTAGCCTAAAGCTGTGCTTCTCAAGCTATCTGATGTGGGGGACCAGCAATTTTTTTTTCTAATGTGCACGCAGACCGGCAGCTGATGCCTCACGGAATGGCACCAGTCCGCGCACCACCACTTTGAGTAGTACTGGCCTAGAGGATGAATAGTTTGCTTCATAATACAAAGTTAGTAAGCTTAAATCCCAGTAAGGTTATAGTTCTATTAACACTTCTATTAATGTTTTCCTGCAATATGACTATACATTCTTAACATATTTCTAAAATAAAAAAATACAATAACTGAACCAAAACAATTCATATGTTTTGTTTGTTTTTTAAAGGGATAAGAAAGAATAAAATGAAAGGTAGGAGGGAACACAATCACTGAAAGATGTGATGTCTATTAAATGTCATGCTTTGAAAGGTGTTAATTGTTTCAGTGATCAACAGTTAAATGAGAGCTAACTTGGTTTTTCTTCTAAAGCTTATATACTGACACATGCAGCTCTGAATTAGGGAGCAGGGAGCAAGTGTGCATTGTAGTGTTTCACTTGACAGTTTAAATAGCCACCTATTCTCTAATGTGGCTTATTTTATAGATTTCACATTTCTATATGGTCAAACATAGCAATCTCTAGTTCATCACTGTACTACTTGTAACTGTGATAAGAATCAACTGAGTGTATATACAATCTTCAAAAAGATTTACTTACTATACTGGTTACCTCCATATATTAGTAAGCATGTTATTTGATAGATGGCCTATCAGAAAAGGGGTGCTTTGATATGCCTACTTAAATCTGGTATATGTGGTATGTTTAACAACAACAAAACTATAATGGCGCTTGTTAGACACTTGTAAGAGAGTATATGGTTTTTTTTAAAAACAAGTGTTTTATTCAGTAAGTTTTAGTTCCTTGTGGACTGAACTGGTAGTCTCTGTCCAGCAGATGTCCGTATCACAAAAATCACTACCTCAAAACACCAGGGTACTAACTGGGACCCATGTTAGCTGTCCCAGAAGATTGGGCATGGAGACTAAACTATTGTCTTACTCCTAGACATGCTGTCATGGTTGTGGCACATTGGCAAGAGGTGTAAGGAAGTGTGCATTGCTGGTACCAATGCTGTATGGTTAGAGGGCTTCCATCTCTGTGTGAACTGGGTTTCATTTTCTCTAGCTGGGTAATAAGCTTCTTCTAGAAGAATTATGTTTTTTGTGTTTTTTATGTAATCAGACTTGCTACGGGAGAGAGGGCAGATTTCCTTTGTTTGTTTGTGCAGGTAAAGTGTCATGTTTATAAATTCAATGTCATATTTATCTCTTTGAATACATGTGAGAATATGGAGCAGGCAGACCTTGTGCTCATATAATTTCATCAGCTTGCATTACTGGGCATCTTCAAACCATAGGTTTCTTTTAAACTGTTGGGACTTGAAATCATGGACAATAGGAGTTCTCTTCACTTTTATAAGCAGCTAGTTTTGGGGTATAATATATGTAAATTGTAGTGAAATTTATGTTGTTGAAATTGATGTACTGGCCACCACTTCCAGCAGCTCTCATTGGCCTGAAGCAGCGAACTGTGGCCTGGGAGCCGCAATCAGCCGAACCTGTGGACGTGGCAGGTAAACAAACCGGCCCGGCCTACCATGGGCTTTCCCTGCACAAGCGATAGAACAAGTTTGGGAACCACTGTAGTAGAGAGTTCTTCCCACACTATTGCAGCATATTTAGCCCTTTCCTCAATAACTGGGGAAGGAGGTATTCTTATGCCAGGTTTAGATGGAACCCTGTCCAATTGTCTAAAGAAGAGTGTATGTGTGATCCATTTGAAAGATTCAGTGTTGGGTCATATTTATCTATCCTCTTCTCCCAAAAACTATGGGAAATGTTGTGGAGCTGTGTGCAGTGGAAGTGGTGGGAGGTTTCTGTAGTTTTTTTTGGAGGTGGGGGTGAAGGTTTTATGTTATTGGTTACTTCACTTGGATTAGTGCACAACCCTTTGGCTGGCTTATACTATTCTGTTGTATAAAATATGTACTGTGACACCAAAACCATGTATCAGGGGATTGCCATGTTAGTCTGTATCCACAAAAACAACAAGGAGTCCAGTGGCACCTTAAAGACTAACAGATTTATTTGAGCATAAGCTTTCGTGGGTAAAAACCCCACTTCTTCAGATGCATGGAGTGAAAATTACAGATGCAGACATAAATATACTGACACATGAAGAGAAGGAATAAAGATAAAGATTTTGTAGGTGTTTGTCTCTGTCTGAGGGATTGGAGCAAATTCGATTGTATCTTAGGGCATGGCTGTAGACAATGGATTGTGTGATGTGTCCTGGATGGAAGCTGGAGGCATGTAGGTAGGTATAGCAGTCAGTAGGTTTCCGGTATAGGGTGGTGTTTATGTGACCATCACTTATTTGCACTGTAGTGTCTAGGAAGTGGATCTATTGTGTGGACTGGTCCAGGCTGAGGTTGATGGTGGGTGGAAATTGTTGAAATCCAGGTGGAATTCTTCAAGGGCCCCCTTCCCGTGGGTCCATATGATGGAGATGTCATCAATGTAGCGCAAGTAGAGGAGGAGCACTAGGGGACGAGAGCTGAGGAAGCATTGTGCTAAGTCAGCTATAAAAATGTTGGCATACTGTGGGGCCATGTGGGTACCCATAGCAGTGCCCCTGACTTGAAGGTATAAGTTGTCTCCAAATCTGAAATGGTTGTGGGTGAGGACAAAGTCACAAAGCTCAGCCACCAGGTGATGCTGTTCTTGACAGCTTGTAGACAGATACATCAGGGATACTGTTCTTGACAGATTGTAGTCCATCCTCATGTGGAATGTTGGTGTAGAGGGCTTCTACATCCATGGTGGCCAGGATGGTGTTTTCAGGAAGATCACCAATGCATTATAGTTTCCTACAATGTCAATGGTGTCTCGAAGATAGCTAGGAGTGCTGTTAGCGTAGGGTCTGAGGAGAGAGTCCAAATAGCCAGATGATCCTGCTGTAACAGTGCCGATGCCTGAGATGATGGGATGTCTAGAGTTTCCAGGTTTATAGATCTTGGGAAGCAGATAGAATACCCCTGGTCGGGGCTCTGAGGGTGTGTCTGTGTAGATTTGTTCCCGTGCTGTAGTAGGGAGTTTCTTGAGCAGATGGTGTAGTTTCTTTTGGTACTCCTCAGTGCGGTCAGAGGATAGTGGCCTGTAGAATGTGGTGTTGGAGAGCTGCCTGTACACTATTGCTTGAGGAGTCTGTACACTGAATCTGCTTCTCATAATGCTCTGAAAGGCTTTGTATAGACTTGTTAGGCCACTTCTGCATTTTCAGACTTTGGCAAAATGGTTATATTTACTAATGATTGCTGGTAACTACAACCAATAGTTTTGCTCTTTGGAGGGGAGTTGAATTGCATGAGTGTATGTTGTATCACCACAATTACAACAGGTTTTCTTTTGGGTAAGGAGTTCTTAATTTCTAGTGTCTGTAATTGACTTTTATTGCCATTGCAGTTTCAGGAGAGGAATTGCTTTGTTTTCTGTTTCTGGCCTCTCAAACTTATTTTGTGTCAAGAAATTTTGTTAGGTTCATGTCTGGGTCACATAAGATTTTGCATGCAAGTCTTGTTGATAAGCATTCCTACACTTTGTTTATAATCTGTGTCCACAAACTTTCATGTGGCAATGAATTTGTAAACTGAAGTGATAGTATTTCATAGCTTTATATTCTTGCTACTTATGTCTAAATATATAAATATCATAGTGTTTTTCTTTGGTTTGATATATTTTGTTAGTACCAATTTTGTAACTGTAGTCTTTGTTCTCCTGTATATGACAGCATGTCAAATCTCAAACAATAGTGTAACAGCAAGGTATATTTTTTGGGTGTACTCTGAAATACCTAAAGTACTTAATAGTAATTTCAAATATTTTTTGATAACTTTCCTCAGCAAATAGACTGGCTTCATTAGTCCCCTATCTGCAGCCTGCTGGGGAACAGGTTTGTTTTAGGCAAGGGATAGAGAGGTTGCACTTATTTGAATGGACTGTATGCTCTTTGGGTTGGGGTTTTTATTGTGTGCATGTACAGTACATGTACCAAAATGGGATCTGTAATGGGCTATACTGACCCAGGCAGAGGGGGAAGTCTGAGAGGCCAGGCTATCCCATTCCAGAAATTCTGGAGCAGAATGGATCTAGGAAATAGCAGAAGTAGATACTGGGAGAAAAGACATGATCCTGGGGTAATAATTGGGGTAAGAGGAGTAAGGGAACAGGCTACTGTTTCTTTAAAGGCCTGGAACCAGAAGCCTTGTAGTGTAGGGACGAAGCTCCCTCTCTCTCAGCTGACTAGGACAAGTTCTGTAAAGGAGAGCAACATGTAATCTGCCTCTTCTTCACAGTGCGGAGAGACATTACCAAGAAAAGGACTCCTTGCCTCTCCCAGCCCAGGTGAGAAAGGATTGAGATGGTTTGACCTGACCTTCCAGAGGTGGAGGAAGATTGCACCCTCGCAGAGATGTCAAGAGGAAAGGATTTTTTTATTAATTTAAAAAAAAAAAGTTTTAATTCTGTTTGGCAGTGAAAGTCTTTTTTTAATCACTGGGTGAGGTTAATTTAAAGGAGCCAGCTGGGAAAAGCTGGCTTTAAAACTGTGGTCTGGTGCAGGATCCATATACCTGACTGGGATCTTCCACTGTTGTGGAATATTATTCTTGATACCCTTTTTTGGATATTTCCCCTTTCCCCTTCACAATTTTTACCCAATAGTCTATTTTTATTCAGTTATATTTACCACCTTCATCACTGTATTATATGAGAACCTTCCAGAAAGTGCATTAAATGACTTGACTAGCGTTTGTCATGTGTGATTTGTTCTTTAATACCTGAATTACTCCCCCTTTACTGAACAATAATGGACAGGTGAGTTTAAAGTTGCTGCTACCATGGTTCTATAGGTCCAGCTCCCCTGATGCTCTTGTCTGCCCTGGGTGGACTCTGCCCCATTGGTCAGACTTTCAGAGCTTAAGGAAGGATGGGAAGTAACTACAGACAACAGCTGTTGCTTACTCTCTAAGCAAAACAGTGGCCAGAAGGAAAATTGCAGGCAGCTCTGCCAAAATTTCAGAGTTGGTAAGATCTTGAGCAAGCTACTGCAACATCATGACATTAACTGAACTGCTCTACTGTATAGGCTTTCCTCTGAATTATTGACAAGTGGAGAAAATGACAAGTAGTACGTTGGCTGACAAGCAGTGGCTTTGTGATACTAGGGATAGATGATCCAAAGAAAGAGGTTTAGTTAGTGCAGAGATTTACAGAATTTTGCTGCGTGGCGGAGGGGGTTTGCTGTGTCCAGTAGGGGTTGCCCTGGTTCTGCAAAAGGATCTTGGGATTTGGTCCCTAGAATAACAATCAATCCTATTAAATATCCTACATAACTATAGTGTTTGATTAATGTGAATTTTTATAGAAATTGGACATCAAAATTATAGGAGTATTGGGCAGAACAACTGAAAAATTGTCAATGGCTTGTGATGCTTCTTTTAAGTATATCAGACTTCACAGAACAGAAATTTTCCTCTAATCCTAAAGCGACTTTTAAATCCCTAAATCTCTAAACAAGGTATGTCGTCTGACTTAACCATATCTGGATATAAATGTGTTCTTGTCTTGACCCTCAAATTCACTTATTACATCTGTTTCACTTTCAATATAACTAATCTCGCTGAAAAGCAGACACTGAACATAGGTCCCGTACACCCCCCCAAGTGACACAAGTTACACCGAACTAAGCATCGGTGTGGATAGCTCTCCCATCAGCATAAAGCATCTGCACCAGCAGCCCTACAGTGGCGCAGCTACATCAGTACAGCTGGCCACTGCGCTGTAGCAATTCTAGTGTCAACTAGTCCAGAGAGGCAAATTGACAGAAGCAGAGTCTATACCAGGGCTTAGATAGGCTTAATTACATCATAAGAACATAAGAATGGCCATACTGGGTCAGACCAAAGGTCCATCCAGCCCAGTATCCTGTCTACCGACAGTGGCCAAGGCCAGGTGCCTCAGAGGGAGTGAACCTAACAGATAATGATCGAGTGATCTCTCTCCTGCCATCTGTTCTTTCAGAACTCTTGGGTGAATGCCATCTGGTCCCGATGACTTGTTACTGTTAAGTTTATCAATTAATTCCAAAATCTCCTCTAGTGACACTTCAATCTGTGACAATTCTTCAGATTTGTCACCTACAAAAGATGGCTCAGGCTTGGGAATCTCCCTAACATCCTCAGCCATGAAGACTGAAGCAAAGAATTCGTTTTAGTTTCTCCGCGATGACTTTATCGTCTTTAAGTGCTCCTTTTGTATCTCGATTGTCCAGGGGCCCTACTGGTTGTTTAGCAGGCTTCCAGCTTCTGATGTACTTAAAAACCATTTTGTTATTACCTTTTGAGTTTTTGGCTCATTGTTCAAACTCCTTTTTGGCTTTTCTTATTACATTTTTACATTTAATTTGGCAGTGTTTATGCTCCTTTCTATTTACCTCACTAGGATTTGACTTCCACTTTTTAAAAGATGGCTTTTTATCTCTCACTGCATCTTTTACATGGTTGTTAAGCCACGGCGGCTCTTTATTTTTTAGTTCCTTTACTGTGTTTTTTAATATGGGGTATACATTTAAGTTGAGCCTCTATCATGGTATCTTTGAAAAGTGTCCATGCAGCTTGCAGGGATTTCACTCTAGTCACTGTACCTTTTAATTTCTGTTTAACTAACCTCCTCATTTTTGCATAGTTCTCCTTTCTGAAATTAAATGCCACAGTGTTGAGCTGTTCTTCTCACCACAGGAATGTTAAACGTTATTATATTATGGTAACTATTTATTTCCAAGCGGTCCTGTTATTGTTACCTCTTGGACCAGATCCTGCGCACCACTCAGGACTAGATCAAGAGTTGCCTCTCCCCTTGTGGATTCCTGTATCAGCTGCTCCAAGAAGCAGTCATTTAAAGTATCGAGAAATTTTGTCTCTGCATTTCGATCCTGAAGTGACATGTACCCAGTCAATATGGGGATAATTGAAATCTCCCACTATTATTGAGTTTTTTATTTTGATAGCCGCTCTAATCTCCCTTAGCATTTCATCATCACTATCACTGTCCTGGTCAGGTAGTCAATAATAGATCCTTATTGTTATAATCTTATTAGAGCATGGAATTACTATCCATAGAGATTCTATGGAACATGTGGATTCATTTAAGATTACTTCATTTGATTCTACGTTTTCTTTCACATAATAGTGCCACTCTTCCTTTCCCCCCCAACCCCTTGCACTACCTGTTCTGTCCTTCCGATATATTTTGTACCCCGGAATGATTGTGTCCCATTGATCATCCTCCACCAGATTTCTGTGATGCCTATTATATCAATATCCTCCTTTTAACATGAGGCACTCTAGTTCACCCATCTTATTATTTAGACTTCTAGCATTTGTGTACAAGCACTTTAAACACTTGTCACTGTTTGTCTGCCCTTTTCTGATGTGCCAGATTATTTATGGGAATGTTTCTCATCTGATCTGGCCCATACTTTATCCTCTTCCATCCTATCCTCCTGACTAAAATCTAGAGAATCTCTATCAATAAACTCTCTTCTAAGAGAGAAGCCTCTGTCCAATCCACGTGCACCTCTGCAGTAATCGTCTTTCCCCCATCTCTTACTTTAAAAACTGCTCTGCAAACTTTTTAATGTTTAGTGCCAGCAGTCTGGATCCACTCTGGTTTAGGTGGAGCCCATCCTTCCTGTATAGGCTCCTCCTATCCGAAAAGTTTCCCCAGTTCCTAATAAATCTAAATCCCTCCTCTCTACATCATCGTCTCATCCATGCATTGAGACACTGAAGCTCTGCCTGCCTATTGGCCCTGCTTGTAGAACTGTAAGCATTTCTGAGAGTGCCACCATAGAGGTCCTGGATTTCAGTCTCTTTCCTAGCAGCCTAAATTTGGCCTCCAGGACGTCTCTCCTACCCTTCCCTATGTCATTGGTACCTACATGTACCACTACCACTGGCTCCTCCCCAGCAGTACACATAAATCTATCTAGAAGCTTTGAGAGATCCGCAACATTTGCACCAGGCAGGCAAGTCACCATATGGTTCTCCCGGTCATCACAAACTCAGCTATCTATGTTTCTAATGATCGAATCTCCCATTACTAACAGCTGCCTTTTCCTCATGACTGGAGTTCCCTCCCCTGGAGAGGTAACCTCAGTGCGAGAGGATACCCCAACGTCTGGAAGGAAGGTCCCAATTATGGAAAGGTTTCCCTTTGCTCCCATTGACTGCTCTCCTTCTCCAGGCCTTTCATCCTCCTTTAACAGCACTGGGGCTGTCTGACCAGAGATGGGACACATTTACAGTGTCCCAGAAAGCCTCACCAATATACCTTAGCTCCTCCAGTTCCACCACTCTGGCCTCCAAAGCCTGTACACTGTCTCTGATGGCCAGGAGCTCCTTGCACCGAATGCACACATACGCCACCCACCCACAGGGTAGGTAATCATACATGCTACACTGAGTGCAATAAACAGGATAGTCCCCCACTCTGCTGCTGGGCTTCTGACTGCATTTTCTCCTACAGTTACCTATGTTAATGATAGGGTTTTCTTTAAATCAAGACATTTTGATTATAGTTTAAAGGTTTTAAAGAATGGCAAGGATACCTTGCCCCCTTCCGAACTCCCTCTCGAAACTCCCTGTTAGTGGTCCCTGGTCACAAAGCTCCCTGGTTGCTTACTCACTGCTTTATAAAGCCCTGGCTTTCTTGATAGCCCCGCCCCCTGACTAAGGCTCAGCCAATGAACAGAGGCTTCTAGATTTCAAACCTTGTTTAGAAGCTCACAGCTTCCAACTGCCAGCCACAGCAAACGGTCCTTCAAACAAACAGACAAACACAAGCTCAGCACCCAGCAAGTAACCCCCAAACACATCACACAGGGTGTGACCATTTTCACAACCTTGAGTGATGTAGTTAAGCTGACCTAACTTTGTAGTGGAGACCAACCTTTAGCTTTAAATAAAGGAAATGGTAGGAATAAGCCTGATGTTAGCAGGCAGTGAACTGGGTGTATAATAGGTAACAAACTCCTGATTTGGATTTTCTGGGCACGCTGATAGGCACGCTGGTTCCTTGTGTTCTGCTTATATAAGAACTATTTTACATTACTTTGAAGTATATTGGAACCAGTATCAACAGACAGGGCATTTCAACAGGCTCAGGAGCTTTGGTGTACAAATGGAAAACCGGGGCTTGGAGGGAACTGGGGATGAAAATTTTGTCTGGCGAGAGATGAGTATCTCTGGCTAGAGGTAATACTCGGAAGGGTGGGGTAGGGAGCAGGATCTGTGGGCAGGATAATCATATGTGCTGCACTAATCCATTTATACCTGTGTAATTTTCTCCTTTGATTCTCATGTATTTAATAGGGCCATTGGGGAAGGCATCCTCACACTCTTTATTTTAATCTGTTTGATGTTACTGTACTCCATTTCTTTTGGAACTGAATTCCAAAAATGGATCAGCTCATGTCTCTCCTCCACTCCTCCCAAAAAAGTCTTTCAAGGGTGACTGTCTCCCAAAGCTATTTTTACTCTGTTCGTGTGTTAGTTAAAGTTTATACAGCAAAACTTATCCTTAAGTGACTATACAAGGGACCGGTGCTTAACAGATGTGGTCTTGTCATACAAGTGGAGCAGAATTGTACACCACGGACCAGATCCTCAACTTCTTTAAATTGGTGTAGCTCCACTAAAGTTGATTTACAGTAGCTGAGGTTCTGGCCCCTTTATGGTTGAAGCAGTTTCTTAATACAGGAAGTTTCTTAATAAAAGTGGCTTCCTGAACAGGCTTCAGAGTAGCAGCTGTGTTAGTCTGTATTCGCAAAAAGAAAAGGAGTACTTGTGGCACCTTAGAGACTAACAAATTTATTTGAGCAGAAGCTTTTGTTGCTGTTAACCAACCAGAAGCAAGGTACATTAACACCGAATGCAAAAAACATGAACAGTGCAAAACAAGTCTGCAATGGTCATAGACAATCTTGTCTGTCCCATATCTCACCATATTTGTGATTTTCACATAGGTCTGACCTCAGATATATGTTTCCTCTGCATCTTCATACATGAGACTCCCTCATAAAAGGTAAATTGACAAATAGATGTAACTATGTTACATACAAGTAGTATATGTAATAAATGGTTATGAGCTCATCAGTAGAAGGTGTTATAGATGGTTAACAGAACCATTTGTAAGTAACTTGGATTCTATAATAACCAATAACAGTTAAGTATTTATTTTAAATCTCTATTGATCATTTATTAAACCTTTATAAACTCAGTATAAATACAGCCTTTATATACAGTGTGATCAGCCTGAGTCTATTACATTTTATGATTTCATATATCAGAGTGAATGAATGCAGTGAGTTTTATTTCTGCAGATTATATGCCTTTCCTACTGATACACCTACTGATACTAATACACCTACTGATATTTGGTGTAAAGCAGGCTTCACTCTAAATGAAACTGGGCCTAAGAGGGAGCAGTCTGGAAATGTGAACAGCCTGCTGTTGCTTTGCCTTACCTGTCCACTATCTGATATCTTTTTTTTAAATGATGCCCCAGTCTCATACCCATAAACAATGTGATATAAAACAAAAGTGCTTTACACCAAATATCAGTAGGTGAATGACTGGCTGGAAAGGCATATAATCTGCAGAAATAAAACTCACTGCATTCATTCACCCACAAGCTCGGTTTTAGACTGTTCCTATTGTCCAATAAATCTTCCATTTTACTGACTGGCTGAGAGTCACAGTGAATCCCAGGAAGAGGGGTGCAGGCCCCGGACTCCCCCACACTCCATGACAACTGGTGGTAGCGGTGGGATCTACTGCACCCTGTGAACAGCGCTTCCTGCAGTTAGTGACTGGGGAACAATAAAACAAAGGGGGATTGACAGGGACCAGGTGTGCTGAAGATTCAGAGAGAGACAGTTTCAGGGGGCGGTTAACCCCTGAGAGTGTGTGACCAGAGAGAAGGACTTTTGCAGTAACAGGGTCCCCCGGAGGGATTGTAGTGAGCGGTCCCCGGGGTGGAGGAGTCTGCAGCTCGACCCTGGCAAAGAGGAGGTGACCTCAAGAAGGACTGGCACCCTAGGGGTTCTTCCTGGAAACCATGGAAAGCTGCACAGGCCTGCAAGTAGCCAGCAGGGAGATGTATGCTTAAGAGTGACCTGGTGGAGCTGTGCAGGCAGAGGGGGCTGCGCATTGGGAGGTCCACCAAGGAACAGTTGGAGGAAAAGAATCGCTTGGATGACCCGATCCCTGTCTCTGAGGGAAGCCGCCCAATGGACGCA
The DNA here is from genome assembly GCF_009764565.3 of Dermochelys coriacea. NCBI lineage: Eukaryota > Metazoa > Chordata > Testudines > Dermochelyidae > Dermochelys > Dermochelys coriacea. The sequence goes on from NC_050069.1 coordinate 110,194,205, forward strand.
GCGTGGGCCCTGGGGCCTGACCGGGCTGGGAGGGGCCAGACTGCTGCCAAGGACATCCCAAGACCCTTCCTACCTATGCCTTGGGAAGGGGTTGGGGGAAGCCCAGCGAATACCGAGGGCACCCTGACCCCGGCAGCCAGCAGGGGATCCTCCCAGCAGAGCTCTCCATCCCTGGAGCGGAGGCAGCTGGAATGGGAGAGGGAGATGAAAATGAGGGAGCTGGAGGATCATGAAAAGCAGCATCCGCATGAGTAGAAGCAATGTCAGCATGAGCAGGAGAGAAGGAGAAACAGAGGCAGCATGAAGAGAAGCAGAGACAGCATGAACTGGAGCTGGCCAGGCTGAAGAGCAGTGGGGCCCCCGCTGCGGTGATTGCGGGGGGACCCAAGACTGCAAGGAGCTTTGCTAAGTGCTTCCTGGCCCAGCGTAAGGAGCGGGAGGACATACATTGCCTGCAAGATGCACAGGGTTGACCCTGCAGACAGGCTCCAGTTTCTCACCCCCTTACTGGACCCCAAAGCTGTGGAGGTGTACAGCCGAACAACGGGGCGGAGGCAGGGAACTACGAACTGTTCAAAAAGGCACTGCTCCATGAGTTTGGGCTGACCCCGAGATGTACCAGAAAAGGTTCCGGAGTCAGCGTTAAACACCTGAGGTCACATACCTACAACTGGTCAACCGAATGCAGGGATATGCCCGCAAGTGGACAGCTGGGGCCCAAGCTAAAGAGGACCTGCTTGACCTAATTGTACTGGAGCAACTGTATGAACAGTGCCCTTCCGACCTGAGGCTATGGTTGGTGGACAAAAAGCTAGTGAACCCACAGCAGGCTGGGCAGCTGGCCGACGAGTTTGCGAACAGTCGGTCAGGGGGTAGCAGGGAGGAGTCCCAAAAGAACAGGCCCCCCCGATGCAGAGAGAGTCACCATGGGACCTCCCAGCGGAGAAATATGGAGAACTCCCTCCTAAGGGGAAAGCCCAGCATCAGGACCCTCCGACCCGCTCGAGGGGACCAATGTGACCTGAGCTGCTATCACTGTGTCCAGAGGCCACGTACGGACCCAGTGCCCCAGGCTCAGGGACAGACTAAGCAGACTCAACCTACCCAGGGTTAACTGGGTAGGGACCCAGCTGGACGAGGGGCAGACGGCCCAGGCAAGGGGGGCTGCCAGCTTACCACCTGCTCAGGAGGGAAGAGTACCCCAGGCCAGCTCCGCCAGAGGGCTGGATGCTCTGGACTCAGGGTTCTCTATTTACAGGGTGGGCGCAGGGGTGTCCCTCTGGAGAGAGTGCCTTGTTCCCCTGGAGATGGATGGGAGGAAGGTCAATGGATACTGGGATATGGGTGCGGAGGTGACGCTGGCCTGGCCCTAGGTCGTGGCCCCAGATCGGGTGGTGCCCAACACCTACCTGACCCTGATGGGGGTGGGTGGGACCCCATTCAAGGTACCCATGGCAAGGGTACACCTGAAATGGGGGGCCAAGGAGGGCCCCAAGGACATGGGGGTGCACCACCATTTGCCCACTGTGGTTTTGATTGGGGGGGGGAGACCTAGAGGATTGGCTAAGCAACCCCAGACCGCGCTGGTTGTGACCTGTAGCCAGAGCCGGCGAGGGGCACTGCGCCCTGACCTTGGGGAGGGTGCCACACCGGAGGCACAGGACCCTACCCTGGTGGGGAAGGAGCGCCGAGGGGCACGGCTCAGAGAGGCTGTGGCCTCAGACCTGGCCAATGAGAGGGAACCAGTCCCCATCCCTTCCCCAGCCGCTGAGTTCCAGGCCGAGTTGCAGAAAGATCCCTCCTTGCAGAAGCTCAGGGACCTGGCTGACCTCAGTGTGGTACGGACCATGAGGAGAGGTTGCCAGGAGAGGTTCCTGTGGGAGAAGGGGTTCCTGTACCTAGAATGGGCTCCCCCCAGGGAAGTGGAGTCCTGTGGGATCAGGAGGCAGCTGGTGGTCCCCCAGAAGTATCGCTGCAAGCTACTGTACCTGGTCCATGACATCCCCCTCTCAGGGCACCAGGGAATCCTGCGCACCCAGCAGAGGTTGCTACAGAACTTTTACTGGCCTGGGTTCTTTACCACTGTCTGACAGTATTGCCGATCCTGAGACCCCTGTCAGAGGGTGGGGAAGGCCCAGGACAAGGGGAAAGTGGCTTTGAAACCTTTGCCCATCATAGAGGAACCTTTCCAGAAGGTAGCCATGGACATAGTGGGACCTCTCAGCAAGACGACCTAGTCGAGGAAGAAATACATTCTGGTGGTAGTAGATTTTGCCACTTGCTACCCCGAGGCAGTGCCCTTAGCTTCCACTGGAGCAGACACCATGGCAGATGCACTCCTGACCATTTTCAGCAGAGTGGGGGTTCCCCAAGGAACTCTTGACAGACCAAGGATCCAACCTCATGTTGGCCCTGCTCCGGTGCTTTGTGGGAGAAATGCGGGGTCTGGCACAACTGGGCCTCAGCTTATCACACCCAGTCCAATGGGCTGGTGGAGAGTTCAATGGGATGCTAAAGATGATGCTGAAAACCCGCAGGACTGGGACAAGTACTTACTCACCTGTTGTTCGCGTACAGGGAGGTATCCCAGGAGTCTACCGGATATTTGCCTTTTTGCCTTTGTTATATGGAAGGAGGGTAAGGGCCTCCCTGGACCTGATGAGAGACGAATGGAAGGGGAAGGCCACTCCCAATGGAGAGTCAGTGGTGGAGTATGTCCTGACCTTCCGAGAGAGACTTGCTGAACTCATGGGCCTGGCCAGGGAGAATCTGGCCAGAACCCAGAAGAAGCAGAAGATCTGGTATGACTGCATGGCGCGGGCCCGTGCCTACGCCACTGGGGATCCAGTGATGGTTCTCATCCCTGTGAGAAAGAACAAACTACAGGCCACCTGGGAAGGCCCTTTCAAGGTTGTCAAGCAGCTAAATGAGGTAAACTATGTGGTGGAGATGTCAAACCGAGCACACCACCGCCGGGTGTACCATGTGAATATGATGAAGCCATATTATGCCAGGGGGAATGTGGTGTTGGCCGTGTGTGGACATTGGGAGGAGCAGGGAGATGACCCTTTAGTAGATCTATTCCCTGGGACCAGAGCTGGTTCACCCCTGGAAACAATTCCCCTCTCGGATCAGTTAACCCCTGCCCAGCAAGCTGAGGAGTGTGCTGAGGGGCAGTTAACCCCTGCCCAGGAGTGTGCTGCATGCATACCAACAGCTGTTTTCCAACCAGCCTGGATGCATTAATCTAACTGTCCACCACATGCAGACAGGGTAGCACCCACCGATAAGATGCTCCCCCTTCTGAGTCACAGGGAAAACTGCTCAGGACCTGGAAAGAGAAGTCAGGGACATGTTGGCTTTGGGGGTGATCCAGCCATCTGCCAGCCCTTGGGCCTCGCCAGTGGTGCTGGTCCCCAGAAAGGACGGGTCGATCCGGTTCTGTGTGGACTATCAGAAGCTCAATGTCATCACTGTATCTGATGCCTACCCCATGCCCAGGCCTGATGAGTTCCTAGACAAATTGGGAGGAGCTCGATACCTTACCACCATGGACCTTACAAAGGGCTACTGGCAAGTGCCGCTGGATGCAGATGCCCGGCTGAAATTGGCCTTTATCACGCCTCTGGGACTCTGAGTTCCTGATCCTGCCTTTTGGCCTCAAGGGAGCGCTGGCCACCTTCCAGCACCTGGTGGATCAGCTACTAAGAGGCATGGAGAGTTTTGCCGTGGCGTATATTGATGACATCTGTGTCTTTAGCCAGACCTGGGAGGACCATGTGTCCCAGGTTAGACAAGTTCTGTACCAACTCCAGGAGGCTGGGCTGACCATAAAAGCTGAGAAGTGCAAGGTGGGGATGGCTGAAGTATCTTACCTGGGCCATCGGGTTGGGAGCAGCTGCCTAAAGCCGGAACCAGCTAAGGTGGAGGTGATCAGAGACTGGCCCGCTCCCCACACCAAAAAGCAGATACAAGCCTTTATTGGGTTGGCAGGATACCGAAGGTTTGTGCCCCGCTTTAGCACCATAGTCACCCCCATCACCGAGCTATGCAAGAAGGGGAAGCCAGACAAGGTCATCTGGACCGAGCAGTGCCAGGAGTTTCCGGGTGCTGAAAGAGGCTCTGGTCATTGGCCCAGTTCTGGCAAACCCAGACTTTGACAAGCCCTTTATGGTGTTCACCGACGCCTCAGACACGGGATTGGGGGCGGTGTTAATGCAGGAGGATGAAAAGGGGGAAGAGAAACCCCATCGTGTACCTGAGCAAGAAGTTAATACCCTGTGAGCAACACTACGCGTCCATCGAGAAGGAATGTCTGGCCATGGTGTGGGCCCTCAAGAAATAGAGCCATATCTCTTCAGGCGACATTTTCACCGTGTACACTGACCACTCTCCCCTGACCTGGCTGCACCAGATGAAAGGAGCCAATGACAAACTCCTGAGGTGGAGCCTGCTCCTGCAGGATTATGACACGGACATGGTCCATGTGACGGGAAGTGCCAACATGATAGCGGATGCGTTGTCCTGGAGAGGGGGCCCTGAACTTCCCCAGGTCACTGATCAGAGTGACCCCACTCAGTTCAGTCCCGAAGGAGGAAGAGATGTGATGCAGCAGGGAGGGGGGAGTGTTTGATCTGGGAATGTGGCAGGGGAGTTTCACTGGGGATGGGATACCTGAGAGCCTGTAACCTGAGCTGGGAGGAGGAGGGGGAGGTAACACATCTGCCTGGGAATGTGGACAAAGGCTGGAAGAGAGAGCCTGCTGGGGGGGGGGGGGTTAGTTTCAGGCTGGTGCTGGGTGGTGGAATGCAGGGAACCCCAGGACTGGGGTCTAAGCTCCCTGCTCCCCCAGAAGGACTTGACTGAGGGGTCCTGGTTGTACCCACAAGCTCGGTTTTAGACTGTGTTCCTATTGTCCAATAAACCTTCCATTTTACTGGCTGGCTGAGAGTCACAGTGAATCCCAGGAAGAGGGGTGCAGGCCCTGGACTCCCCCACACTCAGTGACAAGAAGCAATGCAGATTGAAAAACTTCCCATCAGTGCAGAACTGGATAAATATAGGCATATTTAGTCAGTGTCATGAAATGTTGTGAGTGCAGCTGGAAAAAGGGCAGAACAGATCATGGGAGCCAGTACACAACTTTTGTTTGGTGACTGAAAAGTGGGTTTGATATCTTGCCATTTTCCACTACTTGGGCCATCATCCCATCACAGATGGACCAAATGTTTGAGGGCATCCAAAGACTAACAAGTTTCCAGCACCCTCACTATTTACAGAGTCAAAAGCTTTAGCTGAGTTGAACACCACAGAAATACCATGGTTTTGCTACTCCTGAAGCTGATTAGACATGATCCTCACAGCCTGAGTGCCCTGTCCAGATGAAAATCCACATTGAGACTCTGAGATGTTGGCTTCCATAAGACGGATGTCAAGTCCATTCAATATGACCACTACAAGCATTTTTCCAGCAACAGAGAATAGGGAAATGCTCCAGTGTCTATTACAGTTTGCCCTATGACTCTTATACTGATGGAGGTGGACAATATTGGCATACTTAAAATCCTGTGACATCAAGTCTTGCTCCCAGATGATGTAGAAGAGCCACGTGAGGTGCCTTGCAATGTGGTAGCAAGCCTGCTTATTGATCTCTGCTGAAATGCTGTCCAGTCCAGGTACTTTCCCTGGTGATATCTGCTTGATTGCTGTTATGGTCTCTCATAAGATGGTGGCTAGTGCAAGTTCTTCTTCTTTTAAAGGGCATTGGGGAAGAGAATTAATTGCTTCAGAAATGTTGGAAGGGTGACTAAGAAGTGAACTGAAACATTTGGTCCATCAGTCAAATCTTTCTTTTTTGTTAGTTACAAGCGTATTGCTGTCCAGTGCGCATACAATGGTTATCCTGTTGCACCTGGGGTCATAAACACATGAAGGCTAGCACAAAAGCTTTTGGTGTCTTTGTGGTCTGCTGCCATTTGTAATGCTGCTGCTTTCTTTTCCCACCACTGGTTTTTCATTTGCTGAAGTCTGGTCTGAATTATCTGTTTTGCTCAATGATATGCAGCCTTCCTAACTGCCAAATCCTTGTTGTCTTTGTAGGCTTGAGGCATGGCATGCAGTGAGTTTGAGAGCCGATATATTTTTGGGGTCATTCTCCTCAAACACGTCCTGATGTTTCCTCTTAACAAAGCAGAGAGCTTCAACTGCCATGTTATATGTTGTGTCCCAAAAATATTTCCAGGCTGTCTGAACATCCATTGAGGCTTCTGTAAGTGAGGGGAAATACTTCAATGAGTTTCTATTGGAATTCAGACTTTGTCAGAGTTTTCCAGGCTTTAAATATTGGGGGTTTTTCTTCACTGTCTTGAGTCACCATCTATGCTGCTGGAAAGCAATACAGAAGGACATTTGACTTCTCAAAAGTCTATGGTCTGACCAGCAGTGGATGTTTCTCCTGACATGACCGAATCTGACAGTGCAGAGATCTCTTTGCCATACAATAACATAATCTATGATGTACCAGTGTTTTGAATGAGGGTGAATCCAAATCATCTTATACTTGTGGGCCTATTGAAACACTGTATTGGTGATGACTAGACTGTATGTGGCGCATTTGGAAAGTGGTAGCAAGCTGTTAAACTGTCATGGAGTTGGTAGTGGAAACTGTATTACATTGCCACATGATGCATAGTTACAACCAACCCTGGCATTGAAATCACCTAAAACGGTCATCTTATTATATGGGACTGACCAGATGATATTCTTGAAGGTTTGATAGAAGTCCTCCCTATCCTCATCTGGATGGATCATTGTCAGTGCCTATGTACTGGTGACGGAAGCATGACATTGGCCTTGCTAAAGGTTGCAGAAGAGCATAAGTCTGTCATTGGTACCCTTTGGCCATGACTCAAGTTTGTGGGAAATCAAAGAGGGCACGGCAAACCCCATGCCAGGGCATCTGTGTTCATCCTCAGATTTGCTAATCCACTAAAGCTGTGATACCCAGACTGAGGCTCGAGAGCCACAAGTGGCTCTTTAATGTGTCTCCTGCAGCTCTTTGCAGCACATATTAAAACACTCTGTGATTTAATTATTAACCAGTCAGGATGCTTTTACTATGATCACGCGTTTCCTGCTCATGAAGAGCTGTTGTAGGGCTGTAGATAGTATTATAGTCAACAAAACAATTCACACTACTGTGGTTCTTTTGGGTAATGATTGCTAATTTGGCTTCTGAACCATTGAGGTCTGAGGATCACTGCAGTAAAGTATTACCAGTACACACTTCTTATAGCTGTGACTCACCGTAAGTCTTGTCTCACTGAATGCAGCAATATCTACATTGTACCGCACCAATACTCTACAACCGTGATACTCAGACCTCAAGGGTTTAGGAGCCAAATTAGTGATCAACATTATCCAAAAGAGCCACAGTAGTAGCTGGCTATACAGTAGAACCTCAGTTATGAACACCAGAGTTCGGAACTGACCAGTCAACCCCACACCTCATTTGGAACTGGAAGTACTCAATCAGGCAGCAGCAGAGACACAAAAAACAAACAAATACAGTATAGTACTATGTTAATTGTAAACGACTAAAAATAAAGAGAATTTAAAAAAAAAGATTTGACTAGGTAAGGAAATTTTCTGTCCTTGTTTCATTTAAATTAAGATGGTTAAAACCAGCATTTTTCTTCTGCATCATAAAGTTTCTAAGCTATATTAAGTCAATGTTCAGTTGTAAACTTTTGAAATAACAACCATAACCCTTTGTTCACAGTTTTGAACATTTGAGTTACAAACAACCTCCATTCCAGAGGAGTTTGGAACTCTGAGGTTTTACCATAGTACTATATATTCATATTTAAACAGTATGACAGGAAATAGTTTATATAACACAGCAAATAAGTTATAACTTAGTGTGAGTTGATAACATAGTAAAAGTATCCTGATTGCTTAATAACTTAGATTGGTTAATAATTAAATCACACAGTGCTTTAATATCATGTGCACAGAGCCACAAGAGCCATCTGCAGCTTCCGAGCCTCAGTTTGAGTATCACTGCTCTACAGAATATAGCAGTTCTATGCTCAGGTCCATTGCCTCCATTGAAGAGTGTGAGAACATTACAAGTTTCAAATACTAGATGTATTTGGGTCTTTCTTCTATTTAGATAGCAGACAGGTGTGATGACCACTCAGAGTACCACACCTGAGGGGTATGGGTGGATTTTTTATGGATTTTTTTTTCCATCCCCTTTTCCATTTGAGAAGAGTAACACTGTTCCCAGATAGGACTACTCTGACAGATATGAATGTGGGATCTGCGCCAGTTGATGCTGAATGACCATTAATCCTGGGCCTCCTGTGTGCAGGATTGTGATGAAGGACTTCACCAGTATCCTCTGCTTGTTCCCATCACCTCACCGTAAGTCTTGGATTAAGAGGTTGCAGAGTCAGTGTTGTGTTGCTGAATCACCTTCACTGTGCTGGATCATAGTGGGAAAGGTGTGTGCAGTCCAGTCCACTCCCTCATCTACACAAGCCAGGTACCACGCTGCTTAGAAACTGTAATGAGTAGGGTAGCAAACACGGATTCAGGCTCAGGTTCAGCATCCCTTCTTCTAGCAGATGCCATTGACCATTCATGGTTCTTCTGTCTTTACGGAGTTACTTCTGGAACGGCAATTATGTGCCCCTGTACTCTGCAGGCTTATTTGATGGCAGCCTACCTCTGGATTCTGGGTCACCTTCCCAGGAGCAGCACCATCTGCCTTCCAGCGCATCCCCAGGTTGTGGGTAGTAGAATCCACTCTATATCTGGAGGGCAGCTGTGCAATAAACAGGAAAACCTGTCAAGTAAGCAGTCACAGACAATCTCATGACAGCACCAACAGTGTGTGGCGGAGCAGCAAGTGGTGATGCTGACCTATAAAATATCAGAGGCCTAATGACTAATTAACCCTTTATAAACTGTAAATAAATGTACCATTAATGTAAAGGGTGTCCCTCCCAGGGTTTTAACTGTAAAATAGCTTTTTCTATATTTTGGTGGAATAATCAGCATTTTTCAGGCTTCTGAAAACATAAAACATTAAGTGGCATCTACTGGTTAGATCTTATTTAATTGGTAATAACCCAGACATACCATCTTAATTCCACTAGCAAAAAAAGATAAGAAAAATAAGCAGTCTCTTTTTGATATTTCTAAAAGAAAGGGGAGTTTTTGTCTGGAGCTGTGATGCTCCCAACAGTGACACAAGAACGTGAGTACCAACCTCAAGGCAGACTGTTAAAAGCCAGGGCACAAATCTCTAATTGGTTGTGAGTTCTAAACTTAGATTTCACCAACCAAGTGCATGAAGAGCAAACTCCTCAGACACTTTAAAAGCCATAATGCAGAGAGACAGACAGTCTCCTTGGGTAGGTACTCCGGCCTGTCTTGCCACCCAGCTGAGTGCATCTCTGTGACGGATGGGCCCTTACAGCAAGAATCACAGCAATATTCAGGTAGCTCCAGTCCCTTACCCCAGGGCAAGTGTACTTTAGGTCTCACACCAAAGACTACGCTTGCAGCTAATCATATATTAAACTATATTAAGACTTATTAAATAGGAAAAGGGAATTAGAGAATTATTTACAAGGTTAAAGCAAGCAAACAGACAAATGAATTCGTTACAGGCTTAAGTTTCAAAAGAAACTGTAGGCTTTTATAATCAACAAGTGCTATTTGACCTTTTAGGGCTAACCCAAGCTAAGCAGCTGGGGATCTCTTACTCATGCCTGGAAACACCTTGTGCCTTCCCCTTCCCATCAGAATCCAAGCAGCATAGAGATACCTAATTCCTGTTTTTAATCCCCCTCCTGCCATGTGCTCTGACCTGCAAAGTCACGGCTGGGAGGAGTCCACTTGTGTGAATCATCTTCAGAGAAAGAAAAACAGAATAACCATAAGCGTCTTTAGTCCTTTTGTTGACAATTCCTCAATCCAACTGTCGGGAGTTACCAGTTGTAAAATCCCCTCAGAGCCTGTCTCCTCTTTTGGGAGGGGCATAGCAATTTCTGCAGAAGAGTAGCTCTTTATACTACTAATTACATCCCTCTCCTGTATGGCAATTCATACACAGGCTCACAATACAACCACTCAAATATTACATTACAGTATGGAACACAGCTATTATAAGTAAGATTAATGCATGCAGCAACTCACAAGCATTCAATTAAGTCTAAACATTAAACACTTCCTTATAAGTCTAATGCTTCTTATCTATATTAACCCGCACGTGAGCCAGACTGATTGCAGCAACATATCCGTCGGTGTCCAAACATGGGGACCTTTGCATGCCTGCCAGTGTCAGATGCACTGTGTTGAAGATGCAGGTTTAAATGTTATGTACGAATTAAAATAAAGGAGTAAATAATTCTACGAGATCCCATTCATTTTTCTTAACTTCTTTGGCATCTGTGTTTCTTTGGATAAACAGTCTTTGCGTTGTACTGCATGTGCCAGAGTCTGTGTGAGAGCATGACCTTTATGTGGGTGAGGTAGTTTTTTCTGTAAAGCCAGGAACTACTGAGTACAGTAATTGTCAAGAAGGGGACTGCAGCTAAACATTCTTAGCAATTTAAGCATGGCAGAGAGATCTCATCCAAGCTACAGAACACTGCACTGTGTAAAACAAGTTAACCAAATTGTGAGCTCAGTATTTGTCAACCCCTGATGTTCAAAAAACATGTCAATCCCCCCCCCCACCAAAATCACAAGATTAAAAAAATGGTGGCTTTTGGCCTGTCTTTTTTGTTTTTAACTCTCCATGCCCACCCCTGTGTGAGAGAGACAACGAGTGCTGCTTGTGTTCCAAAATATATTGGGTAAGGTGATTTTGGCCCCTGCTGCAGGAGCTCTCACCCCACGTCTCCTGTCCACCAATTAATTCTGGCCCCCAGCCTCCTAATCAATCCTAGCTCCCATCAGTTCAGCTGGCCAACCTCACCTCTGTTCCTCCTGGGGCCCTTCATCCTCCCAGGGATTCTGTTCTCCCCCCTTCTTGGCTGAGGGGGCAGCTCCAGGGGATCTTCACCCCCCTCCCACCTGCTCCCTTCGCAGACTGGGTGTTGCAGGGAGAAGCAGAGAAGCTATTCCATTGCTTATATTGGGAGGAGGAGGGAACGGAGCTGCCTTGAATTGCTGGGCTCTTTCTGATCCCTCCTCCCCATACACTTCTTGTGAGAATAGCTTACAATTGCTGGAAAAAGTGGACAAGACCAATGATAGGGGAAGAGCCAGGGCTGCTAAGTAGGAAAACTCATAGTTAATGTACCTTGCGCAGCACTAATTTTTCACTGCAAGCTCTTTTACAGCCTTCCTAGGAGTCAGAATACGCAAGGGGGCAGTGAGGCAATGACAACACGGTCACAGATCCTGTTGTGCAGGGGCTAGGGAGAAGGTAGTGGACTGCACTTTGCATCGTTGCCTGGAATTTCTATAGTTAGGGTCCAGAATCCATGCCCATTGTTGTTTTTTTCACGTCCTGCCCCCACCTGTTTCCTATTCTCCCAATCCTCTACAGACTGGGTGGAAAAGAAGAATGAGCTAAGTCAGTAGCTAGACTGGAGCTGTAGAGTTTGCACCTGGAATGCATGGCCAGAAAGGGTTAAACATCCTGCAAAATAAATGACTCAAATTCAACCCTTAAGACACGAGGGGAGATAATGTTTGTGTTTTTGTGTATTTACATATGTTTGGGCAGTGGTTAACAGTGTAATCAAAAGTCCCTGTCTATGCTGTATTCTGATAATTCAAAGATCAAAAGAACATGCTAACATTTAAATGAAGTGCAAGCATGGGATATCTCTGTATTCATCTCTCTTTGAAATGTATAGCAAATCATCAGTGAATGGTGGAGGAACAGGCTCTTGTCATATGTTAATTCATAAAGCTAAGTACCAGTGATAAACTGCCATATATTAATCTGTGTGAATAATTAACAACAATGTTTAGGAAATAAGGGCCTATTGTTCCCCGAGAAACTCCAACTTGTCAAAGACGACCTGAAATTGTATAAAAGATCCTTGGGTCCTAATCCTTTTTATCTCAGATCTGCTTAAGCTTCATCAGGGGAAGTTTGAGTCACAAGATGAGATCCCAGTTAAGCTGGTACACCCTGGATATGATATTGGACATTGGACTATAACCTATGAACTAAATTCTAAAGGAACTCTTTGCAACTACAAAGCTCACCATCTCTGCTATGTATCTGAACCTCAAGAATTGACTCATGTCTGTATGTATATTGATCTTTTAATCGTACTCTCTCCCTTTTCTTTTTTAACAAATTTTAGTTTCGTTAATAAGAATGGCTGTAGCATGTATTTGGGTAAGATCTGGAATATTCATTAGCCTGGGAGGTAATGTCTCCAATCCCAAAGGATTGGTAGAACCCTTTCTTTTATATGATGAAATAAGATTTTCAGAAATCTTCATCATATTTGACTTGGGTACCTGGATGGAGACCTGAGGCTGGGTTACTTTAAGGGAACTGTGTTGTTGGTTTCTGGACAACCAGTGAGGTAATAAAGAAGCTGTTCTCTGCTGGCGTGATAAATCTAAGTATTGAAAATATCCATCAGTTTGGGGATTATCTGCCCCATTCTTTGCAGTTCACCCTAATTGAGTGACCTCAGCTGGTCCCCACTGCGACCCCGGTCACAGCAACCCTCTGCATGTTTCCGCACAGGAGGAAGGGCATGTCTGACCTTGTCTACATGAGAAAGTTGCAGTGTTATAACCTAATGTGTCGATTTATATTGACACAGTTAAACTGGTGTAAACCCCTTTGTGAACTGTTTAGCTTAACACAACTGGGAACAGGGTGCACAGCATGGTCTGAAAACCTTTATGGTGCCTCAGGATGGACACCCAAAATCACTAGTCACTTTGAAAATATACATAGCCAGAGGGAGTTTTGCCCACAGTGGCACTCTCAATAGTGAGCCAGAGCAGTGATCTGTAAGGCATAGCCACAATTCAAACTATGAGCCACATTGTAAATTAAAGCCAGACCCTCTCCGATCTCCCAGAAGATTGTCTCATAATAGTCAGCTGGAAAGTGCACTGTGCATTGTCCAACTGTTACTATGAAATGGGATCTTCTACTTCAGAAGAAGCTGTTTTGCCTCTGGAGTGATAAAAGCAATGACCTTATATGAAGACTGCCTATTTCCAGCAAAAGATTTTTAATTGTGACATTTATTTTTGTTACCATTACATTGACTAAAATTGACATAATTATGTCAGCCATTTGGGCAGCTTTATCATGGACAAATTTTGATCATGGAGCAAAAATTATGATGAAGAAAAGCTCTTCTTCTCAAGTTCTTTCATGTCGTGGACCATATCTTTCTAGGAAGCCAGTCTCATGGGCTACCTCCCTTCTATTCACAACTGTTCAGACCACCTCTCCTTGTATGTAGCTGCATAATATTCCTGTGTCAACTCCAGCAATTGCTTACATTGAAAAGTTATATTGGGATAGAATTTGTATATTTTTTGACAGCTTGATGGTGGTAAGCATCCTGTCCTTTGTGAAAAGAGTAAACACAGAGGGTCTGATTCTCTTCTCAAACTTTACATAGATATAACTCAATTGACATCAGTAGAACAGCTCCTGATTTACATCTGCATGAGAGGCCGCCTGCTTACTTCTGGTGTTTATTTCCCCTTCAATCTGTTCTGAATTTCTCAGCTGGAAACAAAGAGGGTCATCACTGTGTGAACAGAATGTGCTCCCCAGAACTTCTTGGGAACTTCTGCTGTAGAAAGCTCTCACTAAGATGTCCTTCGTGACTTGGCCATCTTTGCAGAAAGAAACTAATTGATGATTGGGAGGTGGGATTGGGTGTTTAAACTCCATAGCTTGTCAGTGATAGATATAAAAATATAAGGTCTGTGCATATATGTATGCAGGTTTTTTCCAAATAATGTGTACAGTAGACTGAAAAGCTTTTCAAAACTTTACCTCTTCTGCAAGGATAGAACCATCTAGCTCAGCTGAAGATCATGCACTGAAAAGGAACACCCATTCTCAGAATCTACCTTAATTCCAAAGATGGTTTAGTGAAAAATGCTATCATGGGAAGACAGTGTGTTGGAATGATTCCAGAACAAAGCTTTATTTGCTACACTTGTATTACAACTTTGTCAGTATTTTGACAGTTTCCTCCCCTTTTCTCATGCTCTAGATTTCTTTAATTCCCAAAGTATGTGATAGCATCATGGCTTTAATAAAGCAACAGTTGCTGAAACTTGTTAATTGGAGCTAAACAGCAGGCTGCGTCACTACTCAACAACCCTTTTTCCGGTGATCCTATAAAATAAAGAGCAGAGACAAGCTCACCATATTCCTACTGACTTGGGCAAAGGGATGGTCCCTTTTGGCTAAGGTTGAGCGAACTAGTTTTTGATAAAATAAGAGCTAGTTATGAGTGGACAGACTGCTTTTTTGTGAGGACCAGCAGGATAGACTAGTCACCCGTCAAATCTGATGGGGGGGCCCCCTGCCATGCCCTTATTCACCACTGTCAAATAATTAGGATATGTTTTGCACAAAGTATGCCTTGTGAGGTATCATTCTAAAAGTCTTGATCTGCTAGACATTAATATCTTGTTGGAATATATGTGCTATCATCATATGTGAAGTTATAGAGTTTGGCTATGTATGTGTTACTGAAACATGTTGTGACGTTGAAAACACCCACAAGCAGCCTTTCAGGTACAACAGTAAAAAGGCCAAACAATGTTAATGGCTTATTGAGGAGATGCACACAAGCACAAGGATTAGCCCAGGAACTGTGTCCAATAGAAACCTCTCAGAGATAGCGCTAACAATGGGAACTGTTTGACCCAGGTCACAGCAAAAGATCACAGCTTTCCAGCAAGTCAGAAGATATAAAAGAGGGGAAATGACATCATGGGGGGAACCTCACTCTCCCTAAAAGAGCGCACTTGGAAACACCTGAGAAATAAAGACTGAACAGGGGGGAACTGATGGTCCCAGGTTAAAGGGATTTCTGTGTATGAAAAATGGGAAACCCAAGCTGCATAACTAAGGCAGCTTGTGCCTTAAGAATCTGCCAGCCTGTTATCACTCAGGTAGGATATGAATTAGCAAATTCTCACCCTATCTAGTATATTAAGCTCAGTTTGCGTTTTTGTTTATTTACTAGGTAATCTGCTTTGATCTGTTTGCTATCACTTATAATCACTTAAAATCTGTACTTTTGTAGTTAATAAACTTATTTTATGTTTTAATCCAAACCAGTGTGCATTTGACAAATGTGTGTGGGGAAAATCTCAGCTTGGTTACCACAAGTGTGCATGGTCCTCTTCACACTGAGGGAGAGGCAGACCGGGTGTTAAACCCATACACTAGCTAGATTTGATGGGACTGCTCTGGAGTCTGAGGCTGGTGATTAGAGAGCCTGCATGTGACTGCAGCTGGATGTGTCCCTACTAGTGTGAGTGCTGGTGAAGGTGCAAGCTTGGAGGGCTTTGCAACTTGTCACAGCAGCACAGTGTGAGAGGGAGCCCAGACCAGTGTGTCAGAGGGCTCAGTGGTACCCCAGTTCCAGGTGGCATCCCAGGGGGAGCTTGTCACATCCCCAATCAGCAATTCCAGCCAAACTCTGCTCTGGAGACAGGGAGAGACGTTGACTTTGAGTTACATTTGCACTTGCCCGTATTCTGCGACTTACTGGGCCCACAGCATAAGTTAGGGAAATTTGGTCATTTCCCATGGCCACAAGGGCCACTGCAGCAGCCAAGAATAACCAGCGTGTAATGGTATTCTGGCCACATCCATTCCCCTGGACTGGGCCCCTTTGGAAAGTATTGCAGGGCAGGGCAAAGTTTTCTATACTGGCTCTACCCACGTAAGGAGAATTCCCTGGTGCGGAATTTACAGCTAGCTCTTAGCTGTTTTTATAGCTATCACATAAATACATGGCTTGGCTGTTCTTTTTCTAGCATCTTTGTTTTTACCATGTGAAATATCTTGGATGAGATCATAGATAACTGAGAAGATGAAATTATTCCTGCCTATTGTACCACATCTCAAACTGTGATGCTTTCCCCTTAGATCAATGAATTATTCTGCAATGTGTTCCAAGAGATAGATGTAAATAGTTAATAGGTAAGGTGCCAGTAGATGGCACACGAGTATATGTAGAGTAGTTCCTGGGTTTTGCAGGACCAATAAAACTTCTTGTTGTGCACTGTAAATGGTTTCCTTTGTGCTCTTTGCATCAGCTCTTAACACTTTGGTTTAAAGCATTCGCTGCTACATGAATAACAGGCTGATATAATGCAGGTTTAATGAATGGTGTAGCAGCTTCTAGGCTTGGAACAGATACATGACCTTGCTGTCTAGTTATTGGTAGACTATCACAAAGAGGCTCAGTCCCCAGAAAAATTAAACCAAAGAATGACATGTCTTCTCTGCTAGAAGAGAGGACACAGGCAGCTCACCTATTGCTGCAGGTAGTGCTGATAACTTTTGCATTTTTTCTCAGAGCAGCAGTAGAACATACACAATGTCTTTTACAGACTCCACACTAAAGTAGAGCAAGGTATAGAGCAATACTGGGCTGGAGAGGCCCCGCCTCACACCAGCTGCAGGGCATGCTCCAGGTGCATGGACAGTTTAAAAGGGACACTGGTAGCCCAATTGGAGGGAAAAGGAGTTCCAGGCTGCACCAGGAAGTGAGGTTGATGCCTGGAGCTGTAGGCAAAGCAACTGTAGCCATAGTAAGACTGCTCCGAGAGCAGTAATCTGTGTTCTCCGCATCTTCCTTTGGAGACAAGAACCCATGAGAGGCCCCAAAGAATGGTACATAATTCTATGGCAGACAAAGCAGATACTACTAAGGCTGTGACCATGCCCCAAATGGAGGAGCCACAGTCTGGTAGGAAGTGACCCAAGGGAATGTAAGTTTCTTGGCATAGACCAACAAGTGGTCCAGAGACTGCAACACCCCTTTAGGGCCCCCTGGTAGGGTGATCACATGTCCTGATTTTATAGGGATAGACCTGATATTTGGGGCTTTTTCTTACATAGGTACCTATTATTCCCCACCCGCATCCCGATTTTGCTATCTGGTCACCCTAGGTCCTGGGTTGGAACCTGGTGGAATGGGACGGCCTGCATGCCCCTCCCCTGCTCCCTGTCCTCTCTGTCATGATAGAATCCTGAATGGGGAATTATGGGGGACACAGGAGAGACTAAGGCCCACCATATACAACCTGGCAGGGCCCCCTCCAGGACAGGCAGTCTGAAAAGAACTGTGAAGCCACTTCCTGATTACTAGGCCAACTGGCTATTGGACTGAATGATTTTCTTTCAAGCTTACTTCTTGAGCCAGGTGTCCTTTCTTCCATATAGGAGGAAGAACCATGCCATCAGGAGGCTGCCAATGATGTGTCAAGAAATGGCCAGCTAGTATGGTAACTCAGAACAACTCCTGACAGACAGCATTAACATGAAGCTTTGAAGATGAAGATTTAAATTTTTTTCTTGTAATAACTGTGATCTTCCTTTTGATGCTCTCTATCTGAGATAGCAACGTCAATTGATCCGCTCAGGATAGTGTGTAATAGTTTCCTTTAAAACCATCATCATCATTTTACAGATCAGCCAGCTGAGGTCCTGCCTTAAATTCATTTAAAGTGCTTGTATTCTTTCCAGTAAAGCAAATGGTGTTTGTTGAACAAAAAAATCAGACTTACCCCACTCATATAAACCTGAGAAGCTTTAAATCTTTTATTTCTTTATTTATTTGTATTTCCACAGAGCTTAGGAGCCCCAGACATGGACCAGGACCCTACTGTGCTAGGTTCTGTACAAATACAGCACAAAAAGACCCCAAAGAGCTTACAATCTACGTATAAGACAAGAGACAAATGGCTACAGACAGATGGAGGAGTACAAATTAAAATGAGACCGTATTGGTCACTCTGGTACTCGGGGGTCTCAGCATGTCAGCCTTTGGAGGCTGTTTTAAGTGTTTTTAAAGGCATCATGTGAAAGGAGAGTTTTTTAGGAAGGACATGAAGGAGGTTAATGGGTTAGTTTTATGGATGTTTACTAGGAGCCCCTCCCAAGTGTTAAGGGCAGCACAGAAGAAAGCATGAAGGTGCCCACTTGTTTGAAAACTTAACAAGCAGGTGATGGAGGCTGGGAATCAATATCTTAATAGTGAATGCGAGATTGGGATAGGCTGCCAAAGACCTTCAAAGAGAAGAAAAGTAACTTATGTGTGTGATGTGATTTTTAAAAAGGGGGAGCCAGTGGAGGGATGCAAAGAGAGAGCATTGCCAAAGCGACAAGCTAGGAAAATGATCTTTGCATCAGCATTCTGAATGGATATGAGTGGGGGCATGGCTGCATTTATCAAGGCCGGAGTGAAGAATGCTGCAGTAATCAAGATGTGATATGATGAGAGCCTGAGTTCTGGCTGTGTGGATGGGTAGTAAAGGCTATATTTTAGAGAGGATATGCAGAAAGAATCTGAAAATTTTATCCATAGCTTGGATGCGAGTACCTAGACAAGAGAAGTCTGAGTCGAAGATGCCAGGTTACGGATCTGAATGAGGGACAATCCGGATGGTGATCAAGAAAGAAGATATCAGAGAGGGCTTGTGGGGGAAAATAAGAATCATAGACTTTAAAGTCAGAAGAGATCATCATGATAATCTATATTCTGAACTCCTGCACATTGCAGGCCACAGACCCTCACCTACCCATTCCTGTAATAGACACCTAACCTCTGGCTGAGTTACTTCATGGTTTAAAGACTTCAAGTTACAGAGAATCCGCCATTTACACCAGTTTAAACCTGAAAGTGACCCACGCCCCAAGCTGCAGAGGAAGGAGAATCTGCCAATTTGACCTGAGGGAAAAGTCCTTCCTGACCCCAGATATGGCTATTGGTTACACCCTGTTCTTATTTGGTTTTCCAAAGTTTCAGTTTTCCTTTCTAAAGTTATACTGTAACTCACATGACCACATATTTTAAAAAACCACCAGGATATATTTCTGCTAAATATAAACTTAGACATTTCAATATCCTTTAGCCACTGCTATTGGTGGAAAAGGAATCAATGGAAAATAATATTGCAGAAAAACAGATAAAAATACAACCCACTACTTAATAGCCACTAGATATACTCAAACACACATACAAACTCTATAAATATAGTTCTCTCTTTTCATTCATTTTGAGAAAATCCTTAATAAACATTAAAAAGAACAAGACTTATTCATCTACCTGAAGATGAAAACTTGCCCTACGAAGCTCAAATTTATTTCCTGCATGTTTTACAGTTTCACCTCTAGATGGTAGAAGAGAACAAACTCTAAGGTGCCTGTTTTCTGAAGGATCGCATAATGGCTGGAGGAAGAATAACTTCACCTATGAAAACACAATGCAGAGAGGTTGAAAGTTGTGTTACGTCAATGGAGATACAGTAAGAATACATTCCACTTTTCACAGGATTCATTTTTCCAGGGTGAAGGTGCCAGCATCAGTTTAGTGCACGAGAGTAAATTAGAAATAAAAAATAACAATCTAAAAGTTTCTCTGCATTTTGCTGTCCCTCAATGTGTTTTTCCTCACCAGTTCTGAATAGCCAAGTCTGAGCAGCCTTTACTTGCCCTTGAGCTGCCTGGACATCTTCTCATGTCTTCACTTTCACCGTTACTGATATGTGACCTGATCACCTCCAGTGATGACTTTTTTGGCTCTATTGCTCCCACATCCTTACCTTCTGAGGGACATTCAGTTAATGGGAGATGTTTTCTAAAACCCTGGCTCCTTCTTCAAAATGTCTGTTTTTAAGAACTTCAGCTCCTATTCGCTGAAGTTTAGCTTTAATCTTCAAATTGCTTCCCCCTGTGCTGCTCTCTTCAGCACCACCATCACCGCAGGCTATCTTGTCAGATTTTTTTTTTATCTGCTCCACTTGACATAGAAGTAAAAAACAACCTCTAGAGCATGGGATGGCAACCTGCATCACGCATGCCAAAGGCGGCACGTGAGCTGATTTTTAGTGGCACTCTGCTGCCAGCCAGGGTCCCGGCCACTGGCCCCGCTCAGCCCGCTGATGGCCTGGATGGATGGAACTCCGGCTGGCAGCGGGCTGAGTGGGGCCGGCAGCGGGCTGAGTGGAGCCGGCGGCCAGGACCTCAGCTGGCAGGGCCCGGAGGACAGAACCCCAGACTGGCAGTCAGCTGAGCGGCTCAGCGCGCTGCCAATCTGGGGTTCTGTCTGCTGCCCACACTGCTGGTCTGGGGTTCTGTCCACTGGCCCCTGCCAGCCGGGGTCCTGGCCACCGGCCCCACTCAGCCTGCTGCTGGTCTGGGGTTCCGTCTGCCGCCCATGCTGCTGGTCTGGGGTTCCGGCCGCTGACCCCTGCCAGCCAGGGTCCTGGCTGCCAGCACCGCTCAGCCCACTGCCAGTCTGGGGTTCTGTCGGGAGGCCCCTGTAAATGTAAAATTTATTACTGGCATGCGAAACCTTAAATTAATGAAGACTTGGCATGCCACTTCTCAAAGGTTGCCGACCCCTGCTCTACAGTATTATTTGTATTACAGCAGTGTCTATGTGTAAAAACACATAGGAAGAGACTGTCCCTGCCCTGAAGAGATCACCATCTAAACAGACAAGACAGACAAAAAAGAAGAAAGGAAGTACTATTATCCCCATTTTGCAGATGGGAAACTGAGGCATGCAGAAATTCATTGACTTGCCAAGGTCACACAGGAAATCTTTGACAGAGCGGGGCATTGGACCCTGAGTCTCAGACCATCATTCCTCTCTTGCAAGTCTGGGAATCATTTGCATATGTTAACAGTCATTAGCATAGGATAATGATATCTAGGGGCAGGGCGATGTAGGACAATGTGGGCACATGCTGTAAAAATGACCTTGTGCCCTGAGCAGGACACCTGCAACCTCTGCCACCAGAAAGTGATTCTCATTTACAGGCAGGCTAGTGAGGATCTGGCTACCGAATTAACACTGTACATAAGCTGTTTTAAAGGAAAATATTCAAATCTGTTGATAAATGCAAAATAGCCATATTAATCAGCAGATCTAATTTCCTGGATACCTCAAAATAGCATGTGGTTTTGGGAAACAGCTTCCCAGGGGATATATATTTTCTTTTTAGGGAAAAAGTGAGAGAGTATGATGATGAGGAAGAAGAGTAATAATTGATGTGTTTGGCTTGTAAGTTTGGCTTATACCCAACAGAGTATACTGCTACCAAGAACATTGGCTACTGCCACAAGAAGTATTTACACTGTAACTAGACAATGCAGTACTGTGTTGAAAGGGGAACTTGCTGTTCGTTTTTGTTCTGCTGACACATTTTCAGAACCTGACACACTGCAAAGGTTCCTGGCTGACTCAGTTTCAGGCTCTGAATTGGGCTACCATTTTCTCCTCTTGAAATAATTACCAGTCGTGGTAGCTGAAACTGCAGTAATGGCCAAAAAATGGTGGTATGCAATGTTCAAAATCCTGTTTTATAATGTGTGAGTCCTACCATTTACAAGTCCAGGCAAGGAACGGTGCCCTTTTTGGCTTCATTATGATGCATGAAGCAGGCTGTGTTTTTATTTGGTTTCTAAATTTTGCTTCTTTTTTAATATTAGAAATTCTGGCTCTGAAACCCTATGGATGACTTCAGAACCTGTGGTGTGATTGTGGCTTCACAGGAAACTGAAAGTTGAGCAACTGAGAGAAGTGATTGTTAGGTCTTGTGTACACTGTTTTTTTTGCATCAGTCATCGGTGTAGTTGCACTGGCATAAATCCCAAGCATAGACATGCTGTACCAGTGTAAAAAGTGGATTGCACCCTGCAGTTTATCCTGGTTAAAGAATAATCTTTAATATTCTCAAATAATACTGAATTGGAATCAGGATTTAATAATACCAAATTAAAGAAATCCAAAATCACTGAGCAGAGCATAGGCTTCATAGCATGTGACTCACTCTAAAAGCATTAGGCCTTTTGTCTTCTACGAGACTGAGTTAATTTTGCAGACTCTTTTCTTTCCCTCCCACTGAGAAAATGATCTCCTGATCTGTAATGAAATTATGATAGTCACAAACAATACACATACAAACTACAGAAGGATTCCTCCATGCTTACAGTATTAATTGAAATTAACAGGGTGCATGTGGTAAACATCTACTTGTGAGCTTTACTATTCTTGAAATGTATTGTAGTCTGTATTACATACAACATGGAATTGTATACTTTGATACATTAACAAAATACCCAGTAAAGTGAGCAAATGAAAAACTGAAAGTTCAGTATGAATGATTAATATTTGATTTTAAAAGTCCATGAAAATGGTTCTTATATTCCAAATACTAGAGTCTCGGGTTTGTTACAAAATGCTCATCCCAGTTCAGCCATAGCAAAGGATATCAGAAAATTGTAGAAGATGTACTAAAGAGGAAAAGTCAAGCTTGACTTGAAAGAACTTTCTATAACAAAAGACTAGTAAAACAGATACATCTTTGTAGTCTTAAGAAAGAGAATTTTCAGCACTTTCAGATAAAAGTGGATCATGATTAATTTATGAAAATTACAGATAGGTAAATTCCTTTAAAAATTTCCAGTTTTAACAAGGATAAGTTGTATTCAGCGTTGAATCAGTTAGTTGTGAGTAAATCCTACTGGGACTAGTATCTGACTATCTTAACTACTTATATGGCCCCCAACGCTGTAGTATCTGAGCACATCACAACTTTTAATGTATTTATCCTCATGACACCCCCGTGAGGTAGTGAAGTGCTACTACAGTTACCAACATCTTGGGAAAGGAGGTTGTTTGTAACTCTGAAATGTTCATAACTCTGAACAAAACATTATGGTTCTTCTTTCAAAAGTTTACAACTAAACATTGACTTAACTCAGCTTTGAAACTTTGCTATGCAGAAAAAAATGCTGCTTTCCCTTTATTTTTTGTCAGTAGTTTATGTTTAACTCAATGTATTTATTTGCTTTTTTTGTGTGTCTCTGCTGCTGCCTGATTGTATACTTCCGATTCCAAATGAGGTGTGTGGTTGTCTGGTCAGTTCGTAACTCTGGTGTTCATAACACTGAAGTTCTACTGTATCCCCATTTTACAAATGGAGAACTGAGGCACACAGACAGTAAATGACTTGCCCAAGGTCACACAGACTTATTGAGAAGGGAATTTGCTCAAGCCCTCTACGTGCAATGCTAGCACCCTAATGACTGGATCATCCTGCCTCTCTGTCAGTTATGATCAGCATTGCATCACCTAACTTGAATGTTACAAATTGTATTTAAGTGATTAAATGTCTGAATAAAGACAAGCTTTATATATTAATGAGACAGCCTGGAAGAGTTCATTGGCCAGTCAAAGCAATGCAAAACTATGCAGCCTTCAATTACTCTCCTCATATGTCTGTAATGTGCCTACCATACTTCCGATAACTATATACATAATAAAATAGTAATAATGTATTATTACAGTTAGAGTGTGTGTGCATTGCTGTTACTTCTTGTTTTAGGGAACCAGACGGAGTGACTGCACATTTAACAACTTAACAGGACTTGCCTCAAATATGCTGTTTGAGGATTCTAAAGTGTGGCTGATACAGATTCATTTGAGATTTAGAGAGCTAACAGAATGGGAGAGAAGGCAATACTTGAGAGGAAAAGCTATGCCATTTCTTTGGGGAAATAGATGCTGAGACCAAGCACTTAGAAGATATTTGATATATACATTGATATGTCTGACCAAGTATACTAAAGCAGTGGTTCTCAAACTCTTTTTTCCGCAGACAATTTGAAAATTGCTGAGGGTCTCGGCGGACCACTTAATGATCTTTCCAAATGTTGTTTGTACTGTTAGCTAACTATTGTACAGCACTTTGGATAAAAGCACTATATAAAAAACCCTTTAATAATTAATGTTTTTTGTTCTACAAAAAAAAGCAACTCATATTTTAATAGCAGTAGTCTTACCTTTCTAATGTGATAAATGTGCCTCTCTCCCCCATCGCGGTAGTCCATGAACTGGGGCAAGGAAGGAGGGGGGTTTCTCCTTCTCTCCCCCACTGCAGCAGCCACAGAGCTGAGGCTGGGAAGGAGGGCCATATACTCTCTCCCCAGCAGCCACAGCCCCGGAGCTGGGGAAAGTTGCTTCTTTCTCTGGCCGCTGCAGCCCTGCACATCCCAAATCCCCCCGCAACCTCTCTTCTCACCCTACTGCCACCTCACACCTACCCCTTATTCCCCCCAAGGCCACCACCTCACCTACATGTGCTTCTTCTCCAGGGTCCAGGCACCTAATTAGTGGAACCACTCCTGTGCGGCTCCACTAATTAGGTGGGTGGCCCTTCATTCTCTTGTGTGCGGCTACCCAGGTGCGCACCTTAGAGGGAACTATCCATGGACCACCTGAATGGAGCTTGCGGACCACTGGTGGTCCACGGACCACAGTTTGAGAACTTCTGTACTCAAGCTTATCTTAAGCTGGAGAGGAAACTATATTCCTTAGAAAGTTTTTACTAACTATAAGGATAGTTAAGCACTGGAAAAGTTTATTGAGGGAGGGATGCTTGTGGAATCCCCATCACTAGAGGTTTTAAAGAACAGGTTAAAAAAAACACGTCAGGGGTGGTGTGTAGGTGTACGTGGTCCTACCTCAGCGTGTGTGTGTATGAACTAGATGACCTTTAGAGGGCCCTTCTAGCCCTACATTTCTATAGGCTAGATGTGCTGAAAATTGTATTTATATTCTGGGTTGAATGTGTGGATCACATGGTGTTTATCAGTACAATCTTGGTGTCATTAATAAGGTCAGGAGTAACAAGAAATAACAAGAAAAATACATAATGTGTCAGCTGTTTCCCAAAAAGTAGAAGTGTCATCTGACAGTAGGTATGAGTAAACACCAACAATGACTAACTTTTGCAGACGTGGGAGATAGCTCTTCCTGGTTATTCTCTCCATGCCATTTTAAAAAATGGAATCCCTTGGCATTTTTTCTACCATTTCCCATCCTGAAAGACTACTCTTCAGCCGTATATACCTAAATTGTGTGACATTTTCTACAGGTCCCATATTCCCTAGGGATTTTTGCCAGACACCAACCTGGGCAGCGGCAAGGTGAGCATTTACCCTTCAAGAGAAGAAAAGAAAACTGTATAAACAGCATGGGACAATCTTATATGGCAGGGCCACCCCCCTAGTGTTTTATTCTTGATAAAGTTGTGATGGGCATGATTAGTCCTAGAAAACGGGTTTTGGGGTTTTTTTTTTTTAAATGACTCGGCGTTTCACACTGGATGCGGGGCAGGGGGCACTGGATGCCAGTTTCCAAGGGAAGGGCACCCCTCGCTCCACCAGGATCATTTTGCCAAGGGGCGGACAAGCCGCCCAGAGACGCCTGCCAGGCAGCCCCCGCTCTCAAAAGGCGGGTGTGGCGGGGAAGGGGCGGGAGTGTCTGTGCTTCCCCAGAGGCGGGCGCAGTAAGCGGGGCGGCGGAGGTTGCGTTTCCGCGGGCGGGGGGAATGGGCAGGAGCCCGGCGCGTGTCCAGCGCCCAGGGAAGCCAGGGGCCCCGGGGCTCCGCTCGCTTCCCGCGCGCACCCAGCGGCCCCCGCTGCGCGCTTCCACTTACGCCGGCTCCCGCCCGGCCCCGCCTCGGCCCAGCGCGCCGAGTGACTGGCGGCTCCGCGTGGCGGCGGCGGGGTCTGGGCGCGAGCCCGCCCCGGGCTGTTGGCTCGCGGCCCCGCCTGGAGGATGCTGCCTCGGCCGCCGCCCAGTTCCCCCCGCCGAGTAGGAGGCGGGGAGCGGGCGCCGCGACCAACCCGCGGCCGCCGGAGGGGCAGAGCCTAAGCTCCGCCGCCGCGGCATTGGCCGGGCGCACGTGTGTGTGTGTGCGGGGCTCCGGCTGGCCGCGGCGCTGCGGTGGCTAGGAGCGGAGGGAGGCCCAGGCGGGAGGGATGCAGGATGGCAGAGGCGCCCGGCGTCCCCTACCGAACCACGGGCTCCACCTTGCTGCACCCGCTCAGCCAGCTCCTGGGCATCCCGCTGGACCAGGTAAAACCGACACAGATGACAGGGACCGGGGGTGCCCCAGCAAGGGGCCAGTTGTGCCTGGGGAACGGGAAGGAGAAGACGTCGGGAGGAACTAATAACCTTCAGTATGATGCGACGGGGCTGGAGATCTGGGCTAGACAAGGCTTATTTTGCAAGGTTATCTGTATATCCGTACATGCGTGTCAGACCACGCCGTACAAGAGTAATTTGCGACCTATTAGATATAGTGCATGGGATATTTTACAGAGGGCTCTGTATGTGAGAGAGGGGGTTTGCCACAGATCAGTTATTTCGTATGACATTGTGCAAAGGCGGTCTGTCTCGGTACCTCGAGAAACAAACCTATGCAAGGTCAAAGTGCACAGATCAGATATCTTGTAATGGACATATATGTTAAAAGACATATAAGGTTAATTTGAAAGGGCAGCCGGAAGAGATCAGAAAGTCAAGAACCTTTGTGATTTTTTTTTCAAGAAAAAAGGAAAATGGGCACAACATGTGTACAGATTGCAGAGCAGACACTACTATTTTTCTCCACTTACGGCTTTAGATTCTGAAATTCAGTTTGTATTTTAAAAGATATTTCTTGTCCGTGCATAAAAACATACTTTTAAAACCCTGGCATAACCTGTGTAGACTTTGAGGAACTAAGAATGCTTTATTAGTTATAAATTACAACTATAATTATATAACATCAAATGTGTTAAAGGCATTTTACAGACAGCCTGAAGACAAAGTTCTTGCGCTGAAGGTTTTACAGGGTAAATAGGTATGTACTAATGAAAGATGGGGATGCTGTGTGATAGAAAGCAAAGTGATCAAGCACTGAAGTTTAGCAGTTGTCTTGTTAGTTTCACAATTTTTGTTCATACTTAAAAATAAATTCTGTTATCTGTCTTGTTAACCCTTATTTGAGCTATTATTACTTAGGTAGCTGTACATGGCTCTTTCCACTGTTGAGAGTCATAGTATTCTTTAGAGATTAATGCTGCTACAAGTAGTGGTATTGAACTAAATAAAGTAAAGTTTAAAACTTTTTTGGGGGATGGTGATGGTGGTATTTGCCTCATAGTCACTTAGCATCTGACTAACCAAAGCAGCTATTTGAATACATTTTGTGTCAGGGGACAGGGGTTGAGTGTTGTAGCTCATAAAATGCCAGTTAATTCAGCTGTTATTCCAGACTATACCTACTTGGAAGGGAGAGTAGGGAAAGGGATTTCCGTAATAACAAGGGACTGTTGATCCCCAAAATACCTGTGCTGAGATGTGTAATCAATTCTCAGAATAAAAAATATTAAAAAAGCATCTTACAGGAATGCAAGAGTGTTCAGAGCACTCATGGCGTGATATATGTTCATTTGTAGGCTCATTGTGAAATTGACCTCTAACAGATAGAGAAAACATCGGTTGGTCTTTTCTCTTTATCATTTTTCAAGCATATACACACCTATTGCTCTTTCTGCATTCTTTCAGCAATGAGGAAGTTCAGCCTGGAAGTTTGCTATATCAGCAAACTGATGTGTTCAGTAGTTGAGATTCTGCTATGAGATAAACTAAGGCAACAAAGATTTAGAGTAGGTTTTGAAAATCAACAAAAACCAGGATATTAAGATTGACTTGTTCTCTTTTACTCATTCAGTAGCTATGCACCGTTTTGGCTATTGTTTTTATAAATTAATAATAAAAAAGAAATTTTCAGCCCCTGCTCCCTTCCCCCTCAACTTACACTCCTAAGGTTATACATGCAACTTTAAATCTGTGCATGCTTACAGAAAATGTGGGGTTTTTTTTACTAAAAATAATGTTTTTAAAAGATTGGTATTTCTAGTATTTAGTAACTACAGGAAAAAAAAGGATTTATTGTAAATTCTACCTGTAAACCTATCTGTGAACATATCTGCTAGTCCAGTCTGCTTACTTTAGAGGCAGGACAAAGAGTTTTTCTTTTTCTTCCTTTCTTATTTTTAAAGGTATTATGGGCTGGAAACATTTTAAAACAGTGTTAAAGGAACCATATACAAACACTACATATTGGCCGGGACGGCATACATCAATGTACAATACAAGAGTATTAGATAGACTGACTGAAAAGTGAATAGCTTTCAAAATTATATTCCTCCCTTCAGTGAAGATGACATAAAGACTATATTCTCTATGGACAAAATTCACCACTTATCCCCCTCATTGTCCAAAGCCTAAATGGTCATTGTGTAGGGAACTTTATAGGGATTGTAGTGGACATAATGAAACACACATACACACGAGAGGGAGTGGGGTAGCAGGTAGGGTGACCACCTTTGTTGGATGGAAATAAGAGAAAAACACATGAAAAATAAGGACACCACTTTATTTCACACTATTTCTCTTAGCATATCATTATACTTGTCTCTCAAGCGTATACTTTAGGGCAACAGAACAATACAATGCAGTTATCATAAGCTTCAAATGAATGTGTAAAATGGTCAGTGTCCCTTTAAATAAGGAATTGGGTGGTCACCCTATCAGCTGTAATGAGAGGGGCTCTTGATGGCTATGAAAGCCCTGTAATTATAATTATAATTCCTCCAGAAATTTTCAGAAAGATTGGGGTGATGTGCCTTCCTCTTATGGAATCTGCTTAAATATTTGAGCAGGGGGTTGGACTAGATGACCTCCTGAGGTCCCTTCCAACCCTGATATTCTATGATTCTATGATTTCTGCAAGAAGACTGATTCATGGGACTCATAAGAATACTTCTAAGATCTGATTTTTTTTTGCTTTTTTTTTTAATTTTTTTTTTGCCTTTGGAATGCACCAGCTTGTGCCAAGTGTCAAAGATTTTCAGATTTCCCTGAGGTAGGACGTGCCCAGAGCTCCCCACAAGAGCTTTTCACACCTAGCCTCACTTCAAATGACATAGATTAAGCTCTCTGCAATAGTGTCAATATAGATAGGAACAAAGTGCAAATACTTCCAACCTTTGTGCTAAATGTAAGCTTCTTTGCCAGGTGGTGTTGCCTTCTTCCTTTGCTGGGGGAGAGGGTTTTTGTTTAAATGAAAAAATAAATATGGACTGTTCAGTTTTTAATCCCTTTTTTATGCAGAACTTGCCTCTCTGGCTAAAAGAATATAGCGTTTATTATAAATTGTACGTATAAAGGGAAACATCTTGTGGGAATCCTTTATTAAAATATTAATGGTCCCTCCATGGCTTCTAAATCAGGTTCTGGCCTGCTATAAGGGAAATTAACCTTGTGTATCCTCTAGTCTACATGCATCTGTGGCTATGGGTTCAGTGCAGATCTTGAAATCTGTCCACACCCATCCTGCTCCCCTAGTGCCTGTCTGGAGCTCAGCACTGCTACTAAAAAGGGCTCTGGGAGTACCCTGCATGCCTGCTGTGCATCCACCAACCAGAGCACAATGGAATTGTGATAGTTTCTTTATATTGCGGCTCTTCCCTGGCCCATCTGCCTCTGAGAGAATTTCACCCTGTGATAAATGCCAACACCACAAGCTGAGCTGGGGATGTGAAAATCAAGCTGTATGTGTTTGTTTTCTAACTTTCACATGACTCGTAATAAAGATTCTGCAGTCTGCCCTCAGCTGGCCATTCTGTTGATGAAGCCTGAGTTAGGGTAGAATATGGCATGTTCTTTCATAGCTGTATTGACTGCTGTAACAACAATAGGGGGAAAATGTATGTAGGTAAAATAATAGTCTAGAACAAGTGCATGGAGCATATATGTAGAGTAAGAAAATGACATTTTTATATAGTTTTTTTCCTCCTTTTTAAAAATGAAAAGATGAATTATGTTTCAAAATAATGCAGAGTTCTAACGAGCATCTAATTAGTCAACACATCCAGAAATTATACAGTACTAAAACTATTACTGACCAAACATTATATTAATATGAGATGCTAGCAAGGTTTGCTGGTTTACATACGTGATAAAGAGTTGCCATGTCTCCACATAAATGGTATATATTCTTTGTTACTTGTAAGTTTTTCCATTAGATAACATATCCTTATATTTAACAAACCTTTCATTAATTGGAGCATGATTCTGTGGCGCTACTTCTTTAGCTGCAAGAGTACCAGATGCAAAAGGGGATAAAAATAATACAGTGTTTAGGACATCATTATATCCCAGTAAAGCAAGCCTTGAATAGAATCATAGAATCATAGAATATCAGGGTTGGAAGGGACCCCAGAAGGTCATCTAGTCCAACCCCCTGCTCAAAGCAGGACCAAGTCCCAGTTAAATCATCCCAGCCAGGGCTTTGTCAAGCCTGACCTTAAAAACCTCTAAGGAAGGAGATTCTACCACCTCCCTAGGTAACGCATTCCAGTGTTTCACCACCCTCTTAGTGAAAAAGTTTTTCCTAATATCCAATCTAAACCTCCCCCATTGCAACTTGAGACCATTACTCCTCGTTCTGTCATCTGCTACCATTGAGAACAGTCTAGAGCCATCCTCTTTGAAACCCCCTTTCAGGTAGTTGAAAGCAGCTATCAAATCCCCCCTCATTCTTCTCTTCTGCAGACTAAACAATCCCAGCTCCCTCAGCCTCTCCTCATAAATCATGTGCTCTAGACCCCTAATCATTTTTGTTGCCCTTCGTTGTACTCTTTCCAATTTATCCACATCCTTCCTGTAGTGTGGGGCCCAAAACTGGACACAGTACTCCAGATGAGGCCTCACCAGTGTCGAATAGAGGGGAACGATCACGTCCCTCGATCTGCTCGCTATGCCCCTACTTATACATCCCAAAATGCCATTGGCCTTCTTGGCAACAAGGGCACACTGCTGACTCATATCCAGCTTCTCGTCCACTGTCACCCCAGGTCCTTTTCCGCAGAACTGCTGCCGAGCCATTCGGTCCCTAGTCTGTAGCGGTGCATTGGATTCTTCCATCCTAAGTGCAGGACCCTGCACTTATCCTTATTGAACCTCATTAGATTTCTTTTGGCCCAATCCTCCAATTTGTCTAGGTCCTTCTGTATCCTATCCCTCCCCTCCAGCGTATCTACCACTCCTCCCAGTTTAGTATCATCCGCAAATTTGCTGAGAGTGCAATCCACACCATCCTCCAGATCATTTATGAAGATATTGAACAAAACAGAATAGCTAATTTCTGTTTTAAAAATATTGGATCATCACAATATACACCTCCAGTAATATCAGGTAAAAGAATACTTCCACCTGATATGCTCAGAGTCACCAGTTCTACCACAGCCCCTCAGTGTAAATCTGAGTCAGATACAGCAAATTAAAGAGCAGACTTGGAGTAATAGAAATCTTTTAGACAATATTAAATTATATAAGTAGATGTGCTTAACTGCACTGTACAAGTATGTTAAATGTATGTCTGCAAGTGTACTTGACTGTGTATTTTTATCTATGTACAATGCCTAACCCATGTACAAATATTACAAATACAAACAAAAGATAAATATCTTCATTAGAAAAAAAGAGGAGTCCCTGGACTCCTTGTTTTTGCTGATACAGACGAACATGGCTACCACTCTGAAATTAGAAAAAACGTTACCACTCAATGCTCCTTCACAGTATAGTCTATTTGATAACCCAAATTCCCTTTTCAGCAGCCCCCTCCACCCACCATAAATGCCCATTTCAAAACCTCAGTTTAATCCTCCCTGATGAGCCTTTTAGCGTGCCCCCAACTTAGTCTGATAGTGCCTGGATTTGGTGACTTTTAGCAAAGTGAGTTATAGTGTCAAGGCTGCTTCAGAGAGAATGTACTCCTACAGCTTCCCCTCCCTTTTAAACCAGGGGCCTTTTAGGTTGAGTACCTCCATTGTCTGCAATTTCTGTGATATCACTAGAGAAGCAAGATGATCTTTCAGCCAGAGTTCAAACGGTTTAGGATTTGACTGTGTCCCTTTATGTATGGCAGTGTTTCCCAAACTTGGGACGCCGCTTGTTCAGGGAAAGCCCCTGGCGGGCTGGGCTGGTTTGTTTACCTGGCGCGTCCGCAGATTCGGCCGATCGCAGCTCCCACTGGCCGCAGTTTGCCGCTGCAGGCCAATGTGAGCTCCGGGAAGCGGCGCAGGCCGAGGGACATACTGGCCTCTGCTTCCAGCAGCTTCCATTGGCCTGCAGCAGTGAACCGCGGCCAGTGGGAGCCGCGATCAGCTGAACCTGTGGACACGGCAGGTAAACAAACTGGCCCAGCCCGCCAGGGGCTTTCCCTGAACAAGCGGCATCCCAAGTTTGGGAAACACAGAAAACATCAATCATTCCATAGATCAATGTGTGTTATACATTCTTATTCACACACCTGTTTTTTACTTGAATTCATTCACTGCGGCTGGATTTCATATTTGTGTCTTGGCAGCAGTTTAAATGGAACATTCACTCAAATGATTACAGGCCAAGCACACTTTCATCTAAGTCTCTGAACAAAATGTATTGGGGACATCTTCCTGACAGTGATTTGAATGGCTTTTCCACTAAAACTGCTTAGGCATCAGTTGTGAGGAGGATGTGTGTTAGAGATTTTCCATTTGGATAAAGTATAAATCATCCTAAACTTTGGTCTCAAATGTAAAGTGAGTCCCCATACCAAATCTTTGTGGAAGCTCCGAAAACTTCAGTTAAATCTGTAGCTATCTGTTTTCAGTTTTGCCTCTATTCTTCCTGGTTCTTGCCAGGACTAGAAGAGAGTGAGCTGAATTATCATCCACAAGCCTGTTTATGTGACATTTGTAGCCCAGTTTTTGAAAAGGTCTAAGAGACCAGGTAAGAATCGAACCTTTTGTAAGCTTGTTGAAATTCAAGCTGAACTGTCCATATTTTGAGGTTCATCGATCACTGATTTGTTTAGATGTCTGCCCTGAACTGTTACATTTCATTTAATTCTTTAATGCGCTGCACTCTGAAAATGAAACGAAACATTCAAAAATGTTATTTTGAATAGCAGTAACACTGTTAGATTTCAGGATAAAAATCAATGATTAAAAAAATCAGATTTTTAATTTTTTTGATAAAATGCTTTTTGAGGAAAAATCCTATCTAAAGATAGTTAATATTAATGATTAACTTGTTTAACTGGAGGTAGTTCACCTTCCAATGACTTCATAAATACCTACTTCACTTACATTTGGTAATTGAAGTAACCAAACAATCACCGTATTTGGGGTTGGGAAGGAATTTTCCTCCAGGGCAGATTGGAAGAGGCCCTGGAGGTTTTTCGCCTTCCTCTATAGCATGGGGCACGGGCCACTTGCTGGAGGATTCTCTGCTCCTTGAAGTCTTTAAACCACAATTTGAGGACTTCAATAGCTCAGACATAGGTGAGAGGCTTTTCGCAGGAGAGGATGGGTGAAATTCTGTGGCCTGTGTTGTGCAGGAGGTCTGACTAGATGATCATAATGGTTCCTTCTGACCTTAGTATTTATGAATCTATTCATTTTCTGATATAGCTGTAAAACTAGTCTGAAAAGTTTTCGAAATAAATCACTGTTTAAAAATGTGTAGTGTGTATCTTCTAAAAATGAAACCTACATCTATCTCTGAGTTGTGAAGAATATGTATTAAGGTTATAACAACCAACAAGAATGGACTTTTATGTAGAAAACCATGATTAAATCGAGTCTTCCTGACTAGTGATTTAAATCAATTTGATTAAATCAGATTCACCCTGTTAGATTTATTGCCTCATTGCAAGACTCACATTGAACTGACTATAGAAAAGTTGTCTGATAGTCAGTTATTTGAAAAGGAGTACTTGTGGCACCTTAGAGACTAACAAATTTACTCCTTTTCTTTTTGCAAATACAGACTAACACGGCTGCTACTCTGAAACCTGTCAGTTATTTGAGGAACAGTGTGTGCTAATGTAATCTAAAGACTGTATCCTGCATGTATATTCACAGAGGGGTACAGCTAAGCGTTCATGGGACAACTTTAACTTTGCTAGCTTTTGATGCGATTTTAATGTAGTTAAAATGAAAGTATTGTTTAATTGTTTATATGATGCCATTGAGGTATATAACATTTTACAGGAAGAATGAGGCTATGTTCCCTGCCATGGACTGAGGTTACCACCTGAGCGTTATTCCCTATGCAGGCCAATATAATCCTCTGTAATATTATAAAATGTTATACAGAAGACTAGAAGCCTTTGAAAATAAATGCCTATGGAAGATTCTGGGCATTTCTTGGAAAGATTTAATCATCGGCAAAGAGATACAGAAAATCACCAGCTAGAAGCTTGTTTCCACCAGAATCAGAGATAAAAGGTGGATTTATTTGAGCTATGTATTCTGTGTGCCAACACACAGGATATGTCTATGCAATTAAAAACCCATGGCTGGCAGGGCTGAGGCTAAGGGGCTCTTTAATTGTGGTGTAAACATTCAGGCTTGAGCAGGAGCCTGGGCTCTGGGACCCTCCCTCCTCATGGGGTCCCAGAGCCTCAGCTCTAGCCCGAGCCCAGCTGTCTACAATGCAATTAAACTGCCCCTTAGCCTCAGCCCTGTGAGCCCATCAGCTTGCAGAGGCCAGCCAAGAGTGTCTAATTGCAGTGTAGACATATTAACAGATTCCTGCATGAAGCTGTCAAGTGGAAACCCAACTGGTGTGAGGAAACAAAGACATCTAAGAGAAACTTTAAGAAGAGCTCTTATCAGGGAGAGCATAACAGTCAATATCAACACCGTAGAGGTGATGAAAACAGCAGCAAATGACAGAGAGGAATGGAAGAGATTAATTTCCACTCTGCACCAATATCCGTTTGAGAAGGATGTAATAATAATAAGGTAATAATATTACAAACCTCTTTCTGGCTTAGAAATAGGTGCCCCATCTGTACATTGTTCTCATTCAGAGGTCATTTCAGCCTCAGAGTTCTTAGCATCTTGATATTATGTAAGTAAATATTTCTACATCTCCTTGTTAACTGAAAACAAAGTTTTTGTCCTGATAAATTTTCCCTTTGGCAGGGGACAAAATTGCAATTGGGAAA
Organism: Dermochelys coriacea; assembly: GCF_009764565.3. Lineage (NCBI taxonomy): Eukaryota > Metazoa > Chordata > Testudines > Dermochelyidae > Dermochelys > Dermochelys coriacea. The sequence goes on from NC_050069.1 coordinate 110,229,329, forward strand.
CAGCCTCTCATAAATTTTCCTACTTTGTGCACTTTCCTTTCCTTCTCATTTGTATTATTTAAGATCTAGAAAAATAAATGTTAGGGATTTTGTATAGAATTTCCTGAAGTCTTCTCTCTACATTAATCACAGTGGGACTGATTCACCACTCTACAGCCTACTTCAGTCTAGGGGCCTCTGTGACAAGCACAGTGCTGTCTATACCTGCCCTGCTCCCCACTCCACTTCCACAGGAGATGCCAATACTGGGGACTTGTTGGGTGCAGGAAGAGGCCTGGTTGTGGCTTTTCTATGCTTCTAATCCACAGGTTCTGCAAGACCCATATGGATGGGCAGCTCTCAGGATAGCATAGCCAAACTGGCTCCCAGTAGTCCCAGGATAAAGGAGGTGCAAGTCTGGTCCTGCGCCAGGGTCTCCACCAGTGCAGTGATGAATCTAGCCCTCCATCCGTATCTAAAGCGACAAAATAAGCTGCAAGGTACAAACTTGATGTCAACAAACTAGATTTCCTTTTGGAACTGAAAGCCTTTTCAATGTCTAATGTACCATATGATCTAATCGCTTTTAAAATTACTGGAAACTATTTACATGCAAAGGTTACTAGATCCCTTCCTTCTTGCCGAGCTAGTCTATCAAGCATACTTAAATTGTAAGAGCATGCTTAACATTCTAGAAGTTCAATTATATTCTGGCACGAAAGCTGCCATTGTCCTTCAGTAATGCCTCTGACATTCATTTAGCTCTTTCTTCAGAATATTTCACTGGCTGATCTTTCACTTTACTTTTGTCAACATGGTGGATTTCAGTCTCTCCTCTGTAAATTGTTTCACTTGGTCCACACATCTTATGCAATTTACTGTCAATTTGGAGGGTCACTTTGAAAAATGACTACAGGGAAATCTCTTGATCAGATGTTTCCTGCCCCAGAGCAAGAGGGCATCCAGTCATGCTCTTCTAATCTATTGATGATGTTAGTTTGAAAAATTCTGTTTCTGTAATCCTTGCTTTTGTGGCTTAGGGCATTTTTAAAGTGCTCTGCAGTCATATAGGTGAAGGGTGAAGCAAAAATGAAGGCACAAAAAATTGAATTTGCCACTTCTGAACTACAAGGACAAACTCAAACTTTAAAAAAAACTTTTTTTTACTTTTTTCCTCACTTGAAATATATTGTGCCCTTACTAGAGCTAGGTGGGGAAATGTTTTTCTTATCCTACAAGAATTTTCAAAATTTTAAAATATTTTTTCCATCCTAAATTGGGATGAAAATTTGAAATCTCAAACATCTTCATGAAACAAAAATCCAAAACTTTGTTTTGTGTTGGGTCAGTAGAAACATTAGTAAATATTTTGACCTTTAAATATCTGTTTAATTTTTTTTTTACTATAAATTAACTTAAATTTCAAAATAAAAAAGTAATTTCAAAGAGAAATATTGACATTTTGAAAATGTCAATATAGGGTGTTTTGACAATTTCAAAACTTCGTTCATAAATTTTTCGCATCAGGAAAGTTACCTTTTCCTTAGTTTGTTTCGACTAATTGGCATTTTCCAATGAAAAAACATTTAGCTGAAAAACTAGCTCTAGTCTTTAGTTTGCTTGATTTGCTGGAGGAGCCCTGAGTTGGTTGATCAGAATGTCTATATATAGCGTGACCATCACCACAGTATTTAGGCACCAAACACAGAAACTGTAAAAAGCATTGTTGCTGTTCTGAATCAGACTGTTCTCTCCCATCTTCACTCAGTTACATCAAAGACCTGTGGGTTGTTTTAGAGGAAGACATCTTGGGGTGGGTGGAGAGAGAAACTCATTGGCCATATTATTTCTTCCTGCCTGAGGGAGGCCTGTGCGGTTATCTTTCGTTAGACTCTCTCCCTTTTAGGACTCATAGACATATCCTAGCTTCCAGTGACCAGAAACTCCAGAGCAAGGGACCTCTGCTGAAAATGCTCTGCCCCTTGTTCCGAAGTTTTACTAGGGGTTTCTGTTATACCAATAAAATAAAAATCAGCAGGATCTTATTAAAGGGGAAAAGGCAAAATACCACATTTATTGTGAATACAGAAAGAATCATAGTAAGCAGTTAGTTATAGCTATAATATTCAATTCAGTCTCATATTTATTCACACACACACACAGGTTCTGCAAGGTTGTTATCATAGTTACCAGTCCTAGAGTTGCTCATGCCAAGCCACTGGCTAGGTGGCCTGAACATGAGGAGGGAGCAGGGCCTCGTCAGATGCACATCTGATGCTCCTGGAAGTTGGTTTGCAGAATCAGAACCCAAAGTTCTCACTTTCTGGAGTCTATTTTTATAGGAATTTCTTCCTATGCCAGTCTATGGGAATTGCGTCATCATGCTGTTGCTGAATCAATCAGCAGATGGCACATTCCTGACGGCTCCATGCTGCCAGATGTTATCTTGTTCTTTGGTTCTCCCATTCTTGAGGCTGTTGGGTGGATTCCAGTCTGCCCTCCGTGGGTCCTCTGTTTATTTCCACTTGATGCCTTCTTCAGCCGATGGACACTGAATTCTTAGGCTGGCACTTCCCTGATCATTCAGTTATTATCCACACCAAGCATCCATCCACATCCATCCTCTATCTCTATTTTAATCACAATTGTTAACAAAGCGAGATGAATACAACAAAAGGGCGGGGAGTGTCTGGGTGCTGTTTCTGTTGTTACAGAGTATTGCTTTGAGTCTCTCTGTGCGAGTAGTTGTTGTTACAAAGACTTGCTTTGAGAACAGACTCTGTCCTAGAATGTACTAACACAATTAGCAGCTTGCAAGTTTCACACATAGAGGGAGAGAAACAGTACCAAAGACCAAGAGACCTCTTAACAAGTAATACCCTGGATTTCAAACCATGGGGAATCAAACTCATTTGTGACTTTAATACAGAACTTCTTTAATATGATCCAACACTTCGTGACCCACGATGCCCTTGTGTATTACAGTTCTTACGTGTGGTGTGAAAAAAGAGAGAGACCCTGAACCGTAGTGAGGGCTTTGACTATAGAGTTCCATTTTAAATGTAACCCTGACCTCCATATCTGCATTTTTCACTGAATTCTTGTGTTTAGCCCATTTTTACATCTGGGTCTGAGAACTTAAACAGCTTAAAATAATTCTTAGTGAAAGAATAAATTTTTTTACATTGAAAGCCATATGTGAAGGCTTGTAGCTTTGTGACATCATAATGGATTTTTTTTTTCCTAGTGAGTCTTTACTTTCTTCCTGGAAAACACTCTCTTGTATTCTGGGTATCCCAGACCAGACATCTAGGCCATTCTCCCTTTTTCTGAGGAGGGTTGCTGATTTCTACTTAGGCCAGTCAAACCTACTTTAATTGCTGGGGAGAGAGGGTTTCTGAAGTGTGAAATAAAGTGATCCTTGTCCCCTGGGAATGAGCCTCAATAGCATTTCCAGGTCTCTGTGTAACTTAGCACTGTACTGCCTGCCAGTGTGGCAGGTTTCTTAGTGAAGGGGGTGTTTTTATATAAGCAGAAATACAATTGCTGAAATGGAAATTGAGGAATCTGGACTAATGATCTAACAAAACTGGTTTGGAGTTGTTTCAGTGTTTGGCTTAAACACAAAATATTAAAAGTAGCTAATTCAGGCCCAGAAAGGAACTTCAACCATTGGTTGTGTACGTTTTCCATGTGTTGCATGTCCGAGACTCATGATGAAAGCTCTAATCAGACCTGAGCTCTTTTTTCCATTAATGTTCTCTTGTCCAAGGCTGTGTTTGGCATTGGTGTGTACATAGGATAGCAATGTGGAAGATGTAGGGACGTATGAAAGTGGACATTTTTTAAGAACCATTTTTAATACAACTTCCATGAATTGACATTCATATATATCTTTTCCACTGTACTTTTAAAAAAAAAATTTAGACAGATGTGGTTAATGATCAGTTTAAATCTTTTCAAATAACTGTACTTTTAAAGAGTAGTTCCCCCCCCCCCATTATGGACACAAGGAGTGTTAAAGAATAGTTCAATGTTTACTTTCTTTATCTCTCACATACATACTATTTCTTATCACTAGCCTGTTGAGGCTGGTAGTAAGCATTCACACCAAGTCTGAGGAGCTGTGATTCATCGATCAGGATTATGTTACCACCACTGTTTTTCCTCCCTGCAACTCCCATTGGTACTGCAGCTTCTCACTTTATTAAATTATCTTACCTTTACATAGCACTTTTCATTCTGAAGAGTCTTTGAAAATGCTCTGCAAACTGCATTAAATGCAAAAACAGTACACTATTGTAGCACTAGGGATGATGAAATTAGGTGCAGAAAAGTCAGGTGATTTGGAAGTTGAAGGGCCTAGTCTTCAAGTGAAGCCTCCATTTTTGATAGAGTTTTTGAACTCACAATGAATTGGGGGCACTATTATTCACCTACAACTCATTCATGCTTTTTTCTCATAATTCTCTGCTGGCTAAATTGGAACCACTGATTTGAAAATCTGGCCTAATATTCCTACAACAACATTAACTTGGCCACACTATACTCAATGTTTACTTTGTATATTTAACAGTCTAAGCAATATATTAACATTTAGTCATATTCTCTACCTACACTGTTAAACTTTAATAGGCTTCCAAGAGATTAAATAATTTGTGTGGGGGGGGGGCGTTATTTGTGTAACCTTTTTACGTTTTTTTTCCCCTAAAAAAACTGTGGGCCCTATTTCCTGCTTGCAGACCCATGTAGGGAAGGAAGTAGGGTTAGCAGTTCAGAAAAAAAAGGACACTTGAAAGGATCACTCATGCAACTAGTAAATGCAAATAGACAGACATAAGACAAAGGGTAAGAAGAAGGGGTCCAACATAAAAGAAAACTGGTCAAACTGAGGATTAGGCATGTCTCAATGATATTATTTTTATATCTATTTAGTCATGCATGCTCACACATACATATGTAGTATTTGAAAACACTTAAACACATGGAGACTATCCCCAGTTGCTTTATAACAACACCTTTGTTAGGTAATTTCTTGAAGGTATCACAAAAGATGTGGGACTTGTAGAGCATTTTGGGGGAGGAGAGGGTGGTGGTTTTGCTGATCAGCTCAGGAAAGACACTCCATTCTGAAGGAGCAGCTGAATTCTCCTTCATGTAGTTGGGAGTATTTGGTTGAGCAAGTCAAGATGTAATATTTAAACCAAACAGAGCTGTAACTGGTACACAAGGGTCGATTTACATCCTTGTTCTTTACATTCTGAGAGAGCTTTTTCCAGTCAGCTATGGAAACAGTATTATTATTCAGAAGATGATATTTTTGCTAGCTGTCACTGTTTTCTTCAGAAGTGTCAGTTAAAAGATGACAGTAATTGACATCCTGTTTTGTATTTTTTAAATTTCATTTTTATGGCAATCAACGTAAACAAAAAGAAGAACAATTACATGGGAAACTTTTTTTTTTTTACTTAACCATAGAAAGAAAGATTGAAAGGATTGGGATTGTTACTTTAGAAGGGGGACTAATGAAAGGGGACAGGATGAAAGTATATAAAATAATGAATGGTGTAGAGAAGGTAGACCAGGAACTCCTGTTCTTCCTGTCTCATAACAAGAACGTGGGGATAATTAATGAAATTGAAAGATTGTGAATTCAGTCATGGTAAAAGGAAGTACTTTTTCCATACAACACTCCATTAGAATGTAGAACTAATTTCCACAGGATGTCACTGAGGCTAAGGACTTATCAGGATTCAAAGAGGGATAACAAGACTATCCAGTTATACTAGCTAATGCTAAAAAAAACAAAAACAAAAGTATTGGGAAGGACATAAAACTTCATATTGGTGATTAGGTTGAGACCTTAATGAAGGGCTGATTATTTCTTGCACCTTCCCCTGAAGCTTCTCATGCTGGTCTCTGTTGGAGACAGGATATTGGACCATGAGTCCGATCCAGTGTGGCAGCTCTTATGTTCTTACAGTGGCTATTTCTGTGTACCTTCTAGTAAGGTCACATCCCTCACAGTAGGATGATCTTTACCGCTTCATCTGATTTTTTTTATATATATTTCTTACTGGCTGTGTGGGAGATTGATTGCAGGATGGGCAGCTCAAGTTCAAAGTTCATCTAGATCAGTCTAGTTCTCAGCTACTTTGTGCTATTGGAATGGCCCAGAGCAGCCAGAGTGAACCCAAAAATTTGGCTTATCATCATGGAGCTAGAAGCAGGAACTTCTCAAATTCCTGTCTCCACTTGATGACAAAAACCTGTACTACCAGTTATACAATCAGCTCAGTCTGATTTTAGGGATGGTAGGAAAAACTGAAGTGGCATACCAAATCTATACTTTGTTAGCCTTTCAGCAATGGCAAACTTTTGTCCATGTTATTTTAGGGCTCTTTTAAAAGATTCCTATACTGTAGATCAAAACAGAATTATTCCGTTAAAAGGAATTTTTGTCATAACTGGATGGTATTGGTCTAAAGCAGGGATCGGCAACCTTTGGTACGCGGCCCGTCAGGGAAATCCGCTGGCAGGTCAGGCCGATTTGTTTAACTGCTGCGTCCGCAGGTTCGGCCGATCGCAGCTCCCACTGACCACGATTCGCAGCTCCAGGCCAATGAGGGCTGCAGGAAGTGGTGTGGGCCAAGGGATGTGCTGGCCGCTGCGTCCCACAGCCTTCAGTGGCCTGGAATGGCAAACCACAGTCAGTGGGAGTTGCGATTGGCCAAACCTGCAGATGCTGCAGGTAAACAAACCGTCTCAGCCCGCTAGTGGATTTCCCTGATGGGCCATGTGCCAAAGGTTGCTGATCCCTGGTCTAAAGCATTATTATTCAAGGAAACACAGAGAGAATTCAAGTTGGCAACCCAAGTATTTAGAAAGAAGATGTCCCAGCTCTTCTAAAGCATATTTTTATGATTGTGGATAAGACTTACTTGAAGGAAACGTTAAAATCATTCATGCAACTTAAAGCATAACAAACTCCTCTCCCAATACTTTTTTATCTCCAATATATTCAAATTTGATATAAATTTCAGGTTCAGTATCTAGGGGTTCCATTCCAATAACACAATGCAAAACTAGCTCGAGCCCCCACCCAGTGACCTGAGACAAACATATACCTCCCCTGCTGGGCGCCTCCAAGAGGCAATACTTCCGCTCTCGCAAGCCCATAGTCTGAGGGTAGCAAAAAGCCTTTTAATAACAGAGAGAAACAATGTGAAGCAAATTGGGGCGTGTCATTTCCCTTTGGTTCTAGAGTCCAACAACCCAAAATCACCCAAAGTCCCAAAAGTCCAATGACCCAAAAGTCTCTGTCCCTGGTCAGGGCAGCCCCAGAGTTTGAAAGTTTATCTGCAGAGTTTTACCTCCCAACCTGGGTGGAGATTGTGGGGGAGGGGTTAAGGGGCACCTTACGTGGTCCAAAGCTGATTGCCCCACCTCTCCATGGGGCTCTGCTCTGCCAGCCGCCCCCATGAGCTGCTCCAGGCATTCGACAAACTGCTCTGCTCCACCAGCCATTCTGCTCGCCGTCCTGCAAACTGCAATGCTCTGCTCTGCCAGCCGTCCCCGCAAACTGCTCCGCTCTACCCGCCACTCTGCTCTGCTCACCGTCCCACAAACTGCTCCGCTCTACCCGCCACTCTGCTCTGCTCACCGTCCCCCAAACTGCTCCGCCATATATCTTCAGGCTCCCCCACTACACAATGCTCAGTGATTTCAGCTCGTAGTAAGTTTAGCTCTTTTGTGATTTCAGTTTCCGGTAAAGGAGCCTCAGTGCTAGTGCACCATTAGTCCAAAGTGAATTCAGCTCAGCAGCCTGTAACTAGACTCCTAATGGAATCAAAATTAGCTCTGATATTCTACAGTGGAGAAAGGAGAATATGCAATTAGCATGTAAGGCCCTTACCAGGGGACCCATACCACCAAGTATTAATACCTGTCCCCAGCCTCTCTCCCTTCACTGGGTTTTGGAGCCCATGACCCTTGTCTAGCGAATGCTGCTTAGTTGATGGTGAGTCCCTCAGTCATAACAAAAGGCCGAGTATAGTTCCACTGTCCTTGATTCACATAATCAGGATAATAACAGTTTATTCCTGTCCCAATAATAGATAAACTGGGGCTCCTGCAGCAGCCAAAGTGACCATCTAGGCAGGGTGGATGTGCCTATGCAAATGAGATCAGCCCCTGAAGTTCTTTTCCACAATCCACCATGACTCACCACCAGATGTCAGGGTAGAGCTCATCCTGACTCTGCTTACATCTACTAACTTTGGCCCCAGCTAAGGAATGTACTTGATGGTTAAACTTTTTAAGCATGTGAATAATCTCATTGAAATCAATAAGACCATACACATGCTTAAAGTTAGGCACATTTCTGAACTGGGGCCTAATATTACTTGAAAGATTGTGCAGTCCTTACCTGTATCTCCCATTGGTGCCTGGGGAATTTAATTTGAGTTATGACTAAAGGAATGGGCCCCAACTGGGAGGGGCAAATACATGTTGTTTGTTCATTTCTGAAAGAAAATCGAAGTGTATGCTGTATTCTTGTCTGAGAGGCATAGTCAGATATTACAAGGAAATATTTGACTTGCCGAACTCCAACTTGCTGTCCGAAATAAACCCTTAATACTGAACAAACATTGCAGATCTCTTTTGCACAACTATGCTAGTGCATTATTACTTATAACTGTTTACAAAAGAATCTTGAGAAAATAAAAGCCATAGAGGGTAATCCTCTGGAGGCTGTATTTAGATAAAAATCCTCCCAAGGATTTGAGTGGCTGGCAGGAGTTCTAGGTTCTAGGAGTTAAAGAAGCTTCAGTCTGTTTGTCTTGTGTCAAGCCCTTACCTGACAAAACCTATCCAAGATATCTAGCTAGTGCTTGGCTGCCTGTTTCCCTTTCATTACTGAGGGCATGACTATACTACAGCCCTAAGTACAGCCACTGCATTAATTACTGCAATGGCTGATGTCCACACTACCCTTCTTCTGTTGGTGGTGTGCGTCCTCACCACGAGCGCTTCCACTGACTGAAGAGGGGTAGTGTGGGGAGCTGAGAGCCAGGACTTCCTGCTGGGAGCCCAGCTGCCTGGTCTCTTCAGCTTTTACCTCCTTACTCCCAGCTGGAACTGTGGGGCAGCTGCCCACTGGCTTCTTGCCTCCCTTAGTGGGGAGCCTCCAGGCAGCAGCCGAGCTTGAAGTGGGGAGCCTGGGGGCAGCCGGGCTCTAGCTACCTGGTTTTCTTGTCAATTTCTAGCATAGAGCCGTGAAATTGACAAGACAGCCAACAGCCCCTGTATGTAATACAGTGTCTACACAGACACTACATTGCCCTAAGTACACTGACATAAGCTCTACGCCTTCCATGAAGGTGGAGTTATGATGTCAGTGCAGTACGGCACTTACATTGGCGGAACAAGACTGTAGTGTGTACACTGACATAATTGGGTTGAATCTGGATCTGTGTAGTGTAGACCAGGACTGAATGCTGCCTGGTTGCTATGGCTCCTGTGGCAGTGGTGATGGAGGAGCAGGGCTAAGTAAACACTTTTGAGGATTCCTATGAAGATAAAAGCCCTTTGCTTTGTTGGAGACCTTATAAGGTGTGAAGAGACCACTCAGGCACTGTATTTACCAGCCAGGTATTTGCTTATAGGAAATGGCCAGGTAAATCTGTTTAATTTTATAACAAGCCAGGACCTGTGTAATCTTAAGGGTATGTCTACACTGGCAAGTTTCTGTGCCACAAGTTATACCTCTTTTACTAAAACGCTGGAATTAAACTGCTGTTGCGTGTCCACACTGTACTCCTTGTGAAGCTGGAGCGCATCCACATTAGCAGCTCTTGCAACAACAAAGACAGCAGTGCGTTGTGGTAGCTATCCCACTGTGCAACTGGTGGCAGGTTTGGAACAGTTTGGAACAAACTGGGAACAGTTTGCAATGCCTCATGGGGCAGGCACAGCATCACATGATGCAGGTTTCCCAATCCCATTGTTCCATGGGCATCCTACTACATTGCCAGTTGCTTTTCAATTGAAGTAGGCAGGGGGAGAGTATGTGACAGGAGTGTGTATGTGGGGGGAGACAGTGTGTTTTGGGGGACAGTGTGTGTCCGCATGCTGTCTTCTAAGTTCAGACAGCATCAGGAAGCAACTAGTCCTGAGGCAGGGGAAAGGGGAAACCACAACATCAGCCCCCACCTCCCTCCCTGGGCTCTCTGCATAGCAATCTCTCTAAACAGCACTCAATGGCTGTCGGAAACGGTGCTTTGAAAGGGGAAGGGTGCATGTCTCTAGGGCAGCGGAGTTCAAAACAATGAGCAGAACAGTCACTTGAGGCATTATGGGACAGCTCTGGAGGCCAATTACAGTGCAGAAAGCAATCAAGTGTCTACACTGGCAATAGAGCACTGGACCCTCTGTGCGAATAGCCTTACCACTCTCATCAAGGTGGGTTATTTTGCAGTGCTGCAACTGAGGAGTTTCTGCGCACAAAGTGGCATGGCAGTGTGTACACGTCTGCAGTTTGAACGCAAAAAGCTGCTTTACTGTGCAGAAACTTGCCAGTGTAGTCAAGCTCCAAGGGTCAGAGCGTCAGCTGCTGCCTAAGTCTGCCTCTGACCACATGGAAAAGAACAAGGAGGCACCGTTTGTCCAGCACATGGGATTCTCTGGGGCTCTGTGGATTTTGGAGAAGGCTGAGAATGGGGCAAGGCAGGGTTGACTGCTCTTCACATTACTATCTCTTGCAGAGCCCCTAGATTTCCACCAGTTAGAAGTTAGAGCTTGGAACACATCTCCTCTGCATTGCTACTGAGCAGTAAGAGGGGGTTCCAGACTGCCTTGGCGGTGTGGGGAGGGGAAGAGGGGCAACAGAGCACTGCACGTTGGCTGCTGGCAGTGTAAATGTCTCTTGCTTCTGAATACCGAGGATCCACATACCTGGGAGGCCCTGTCACACCACCCAAGCTCTGTGCCCTTTTACCTAAAGGGATTTTTTACAGGGTATATACCACAAAGTAAACCTCCCAATGTTTCTTTTGATTGCTTCCTAGTAGTAGTATTTTAATCCTTGTTAATCAGGAGGCATGGGTTGGGCTCTACTGGTGAGCAAGTATATAGATAAAAATGCTGATTCTCAGAAGTATGTTGGTTACTATGATATTCTAAATCTTTGGCTCAGATTTGGATTTCTATAATGCAACATGGACAATTTGGTTAAAACTCAAATTTGGTACTTCAAGTTATTTAGGGAAAGGCTATCTCAGCAGGCATTGTAATTCCATTCATGCAACTCAGATGCATTTCTAGTGAAGAAAGGGCTTTCATGACCTAGCTAAACTTTGTAAAATGAAATATTGTATAACAAGTGTTTTGTTGGTTTGGGTTGCTAGGCGTGGGTGCTTATGAATTTTAAGTTAGCAAGGTGGGGAAGTGACTACCAAGAGGGTAAAATTAAAGCTTCTCCTTTTCTGGAAAAACAAGGACTGCCTGCCACTGATGCAGTCTTGAGCCATTTCTAAGTAGATACGTCCTCTTGAGTTGTCAATTTTCTTTTCCTTTTCACAATTCCAAAACCATTTCACTTCAATTTACACATCATCATTTAAGCAGGGTAAGTCTGGTCATCAGTACTTTAAAAGGAGACCGACAGAGAAAAGCCAGTGAAGGTAGCACAATTCCCTCTGATTCAGCATTGAGCCAGTGTTCCAACACCATGGTTAGGAAGGCAGGAGATGCCATCTTTCAGGTGATTTGTGAAATCAAGGTCCCTAACACTTGGGGGGGTCATTAACAGTCCTATAGCACTTTTTGCAAAAGTAAGGGTGTTAGTCCTGTTTTCCTGGCACAGTTCCAGTTTGTATAATTATATTTCACTTATGTTATTCCTTCAAGTATTCTTCACTTTCTATCCTGCGTTGTGGATTGGCTTGTAGTATTGCTTTTAAACATCTGCCACAAGAGGTGGCAGCATTTCAGAGATGCGTGGAATTAATATTATTTTTTTTATTATTGTTATTATTTTATTTTATTTGTAAAGCACTTTTCAAGATGAACATTTCTATTATCAGTATAAAACATTGGCATTATTACAGTCTGGGCTACTAATGTGCTTCATAGCTAATCTCTTAAGGTGTCATGATTAGAAAACCCCTGAATTACTGAAGTTTTCTAAGTATTCCTGGCTATCTCAGAATTCCTTTGTATTTATCATAGGGAAGTTACTGGTATTTTCCATTGAGAGAAGTGGGTTGTGACAGAACATCATTGCTCATAACTGAGCATTACTTAAACATCTGTGCAGTATACAGAATAGTTGCAGTTCAGTGTAAGAGTTGTTGAGAGCAAAATAGAGCCGTGGAGCAATCAGCCATTAAAGGTAAGCATACAGGCTTGCATGATTTCTAACCTAGAATTAAGTTACAGGTTAGATTTTTCAAGACTACTTTTCATTTAATTATTTTCCTTTCTAAATTTCCAATGACTACAGATTTAATCTATTCCACAGCTATATCACATGTCCTACTAGTGATTATTCCTTTAATGGCTTCTTAAAGGTAATCCAGAAAGAACATCTGTTTCAACTTTAGAGTGTAAACAACAAAGATTATTTACCCTGTAAGCAGGAAAAAAGCAGAATTTACTCATGAAAACAGCATCACAGTTCAATATTCTTGAGATATGTGCATGGAGATAAGCTGTACAGCTCCTGTTAGTGCACACAGCCCCTGTTAAAATTTCCCCTCCCAGTAGCAGGGGCAGATATGGTGATTTCCCTGCTTTGGGTGGAGTTCACCCTCTCTCTGGATAGAGTTAAATCATCCCTGCCGGAGAGAATTTGTCCTTTAAGCTAATAAAAATGCTTCAGAAGAGCAAAATATGTTGCCTTTGGAATGGCCCAGATTCCAGGAAGTGTCAGGTATATTTAAGAAATTACTTTTGGGTATATTCCCAACTCTCACCCCCAATAGTACTCCACAGACACGTGCACACACATCCAATTTCAAACATCACAATTTGGCTGTTGTTCGATGGTATCAAAATATTCTGTTTAATTTTCAGAATCAAAGTATAAACATTTTCAGCAAAGTGCACTTAATTATATTTGTTTGCCAAGTGGTGCCCTTGGTTATGTATATAATAAGCCTTATGGAGAAAACAAATAATTACATTTCCAAATCTCTTTCTTTTCCTCTGCAGAAATACATATCTCTGACTAATGAGGAAATTTCTATGGGGGACCCTTATTAAAATGTTAACCAGACAATGCTGCCTGGCATTTGAGTTAAGAATGAATCCCTGCAACCTTTAGTCTTATTCACCATCACTGATCCTTAATGCTTTCCTGAGCACTGAGAACATCTGTTTGGTGGCCTATGAGAAATTACTTGCTAGATACAGTGCTGGTTCCAGTTGACAGGTATCAACATAGTAACTGGGACTAAATAGCTCCCTTGTAGGCAGGGCCAATATTAACATGTCTTGAAGCATTGATTACCTGCTTGTCCCGAGGATCAAGGCATACTGGCAGCTCTGCTGCTGACCGTGCTGTACCTGCTTAGTCAGTAAAACAGATTTAGAACCTGATCTTCAGGTCTGGCTGAATACTGCTCAGCACAGGACCATAGGGCAAGAAGTAAAAGTGACTTACTGCCACTTTTGCATTCCTGTAATCTGGGGCCAGTTCAGAGCAGACTCCAGCCTGAAAGTTAATTGCCACTGTTTTGCTGGGACTGTTTTGGCCGCCAGAGATCACTGAAGTACAGATTCTATCCAGAGGTGCCTCTGTGTGCTGTCATTTTGAGTTTGGAGAGAATTATTGTCAATCTAGTCCGTTCTCCTACATTTTGGCAAGTGAGGTCAGTTTTTGAGCAAGTATAAGGGGAAAAAATAATAAAGGAAAAGCAAGGTATTTTGTGGTCAAAATTGTGGGTGATTTGCATATGCTAGGATTATTGCAGGATCAATGGAAAGAAACTCTTTTTTTTTTTTTTTAAGTGAAAGGTGAGTAACCCAATACAACCTACGTGAAGCAGTGACCAGGAGTATTTCTAGTGATTTATTATAAGGGTGAAGCCAGGGAATTACCAACTCTAAATCTTCTGTGTCCTGACTCTAAATGTTCCAAGAACTTCCGAGCAAGGGAAAGTTTTTTTCCCTCTTCTCCTTTATAGGTTTTTCTGTGGTTTCAACGATCATTTTCAAGAGAAAGGACAACACACTATTTACTTCTCCATGGAGCTGTCATACCTTTCTGTCACTTTCCTCCTGTGTAGGAATGTGATGAATCACTAACTATTCTGGTCATGGGGCCAATTTGTCCACTACTTTGGAAAACACTGTGCAGGGAAAAGGAAACTTTGGATTCCCTCTAGCGTTGTTTCAATTTCATTATTCCATTGGGCAAGCTGGGTTTGTTTCTTGGTGGGAGAGGCAGCAGGTTCCGTTTACTACATCCTCCTATGTCCTGAGGTCTGTAGAGATCTTGGGACACCTGTCTGAGGCCAGGGTCTCTGCACATTGCTGTCTCAGACCCTCCTTTTGGTTCCCTGCCCATTGACTGCTGTCCCTAAAAGCGTCCTGCTGTGGGTGTTGAATGTAAGGGAAACACATACAGGGTAGCGCAAAAGGGGTGAGCTTTATCTTACAGAGTGTCTGGGAATGATAAGATGGAGAGTGGCCCTCTTGGGTCATATGCCCTCTCTGTTCTCAGACATGCCCATGTAGGGGCTCCGAAACCTGGGGATCAGGGGCTGGTGCCTGGAAGTGGTCACTTCTCCCCCTTTTCCTGATCAGCCACATCTGCCAGATCACTGTCTCCTCTTATTAAAAATAAAGTGGGGATGACTGGGCCCTTTAAAGGTGACCTCTTTTTGGTAATGATGACCTACCTATAGTATTGTAAGTACAGGAGAATCATATAATCGATAGGAGTATGTTTAGATAATGTCATTCACAGAGTTTAGACAGAGGGCTGTTGGTCGCTTGGTTTGATTTGGTTAGGAGGTTTTCAGATGCAGTTTGGATTTCAGGGCCCTATGACAAACACAATAAGTAATTGTTCATGAGGAAAAATAGAATGAATATAGAAAAAAACATGAAATTTAATTCCTTTCTTCACCATCCATGCTATGTGTAGTAAGAGGAGGCCCTGAAACATAAACTCTTGTATCAGAGGGCCAGTCTGAGGCCTGAAGCTTGAACCAAAGTACTTCCAGGCAGTGTTAAGCAAAGCTGGGCTGTGATCCAGAGGCAGGTTCCACTCACAGAAGTTGGCAAAAAAGGTTGTTAGAAGCTCATGCACACACACATAAGTGCTAATGAGAGCAACTTGCGCCAAGATGGCATCAGAACACTCCACAGACATAACAAGGAACAGGCAGGTGCATCTTAAAGACGGGGTCAAAAGGACAACATGATGGGTAGATTCGTTTGAACTATGATGAGTAATCTGTCCTGCAACTGTATAAAAGTAGGTCCGGGGGCGCACATCATTGTCCAGCCTAGGGGCAGCGGAGTGTCCCACTGCTGACTGAGCTGTGTCTATTGCCAGGGAGCACAAATTCGTAGTCTGCCCTGTAGAGTCTATAGGGAACTATTGCTGTGCTTTGTTTGACAATAAACCTGGCTTGGGTTCCTTCTTACCTGACTAGAGTCTGTGGTCTTTGAGGGTTCTCTCGGGGTCTGCTGTGTTAGCTCTCTGCGCAGAGCTGGGGCAGCACACAGTGGGAACATGCACACAGCCAACTGTTATCATCATTGAACAAGAGCAGAGCACCCCACTGGTAGTTACCGACAACACTATGCAGTGAGGATTCCTTTGGTCTGTCAAAGAGAAAGTAAATGAGGAAGTGTTATTTATTCCTTCTCATAGCACAAGAATTAGGGGTCACCAAATGAAATTAATAGGCAGCAGGTTTAAAACAAACAAAAGGAAGTATTTTTTCACACAATGCACAGTCAACCTGTGGAACTCCTTGTCAGAGGATGTTGAGAAAACCAAGACTATAACAGGGTTCAAAAAAGAACTAGATAAATTCATGGAGGATAGGTCCATCAGTGGCTATTAACTAGGATAGGCAGGGATGGTGTCCCTAGGCTCTGTTTGCCGGAAGCTGGGAATGGGTGAAAGGGAATGGATCGCTTGATGATTACCTGTTCTGTTCATTCCCTCTGGGGCACCTGGCATTGGCCACTGTCGGAAGACAGGATACTGAGCTTGATGGATCTTTGGTCTGACCTAGTATGGCCGTTCTTCTGTCATCTACCTGGTTCCCCAGACTTAAGGCTTAACTTTGCAGCTACTGTTCTCTGGCTGAGGAGCTCTCAATAGCAGTCCATCCAGTACCATTCCTTTATTAACTGCATGGTTGGAGTTGCCCCAACTTCTCTTTCTTCAGTGGCAGAATACCTTGCTGCTGCATTATATTGCTGCTTTCACCAGCTGATTGATGGACCAAGAGACAAGTTGAATAATGAAAACTGAGGGGATGGTGGTATCTTTCCAAGGCTGGCCTTGGCGGGGTACTGTGTGCTCTGATGGCTCATTTATTGTTTCTTATTCAGTAGAAATTGGCTTTGTAGAAAGCCAATGAATTTCTTTCATGTTGTCAAGGCTGAAGAAGTTTGAAATGAAAAGATCCGAAGGCAACATTGAATGGGCATGAGCAGTTAAAAGATGGGTTATGTAATATACAAATAATTGTAGGCTTGAAACGGAAGGAATCAGTTGTAAGATAAGTGAATAATTATTTTCCTAAGTCAACATTCAGAATCCCCTAATTCATTATTTCCACTGTGCTGTTAGCAACACCAACAACAGAAATGGTATGAATCAAAAGGAGGGTGGATTTATGCTCTTCTGCCAATGTGGCAATTCCCACAGCCAGAGATTTTGGGGTCAGGGAGAAGGAATGAACTTTCCTTCTTTGTGATCCAGCATTGAGTGCACACAAATTGTATCATATAAAGTTACTTTAAAGCATAGGCATGTGCTCAGTTTTGAAAATTAGGGGGAATGTTTGTTCTTCATAGCAACCTTACTTAACTACCTCAAATATGTATGGTAAGCAAAAGGTCCCAAAGGAATCTGCATAATAAACTGCAATATGCTTATTGTGTTATAACCCTCCCCGTATATATGTGTCACACACACACACATACACCCCATATGATATGCATGTGATAATTTATTATGCACTGTTGACTGTTTCTCTTCCTCTTCTCCTGAGATGTAGAATTCTCCTCTACCACAGAATTAGTTTCCCTCATAAAGAGAATGGATAAGATTCGGTCTGGCTTGAAAACCAATTTTTCTCGACAATAAAAAGCTGCAGTTTAAACCACACTGCATGGTTAGAAATGGGAACTTTATAACACTGAGAAAAGGATTCCCAGCTTTCCAATGAGGCCCAGCATTTGCATCAAGCCCTGGAAGATCCTGTGAAAAAAGATTTTAAATCTGTGACAATTTTAAGTTTAGAAAAGACTTGTGGATAAATGTTTAGATGTTTTTTTTGAGCCTTGCACAGCTGAACTCATGGGTAATGATTTGTATAAGTGTTGAGCACTTGCAACTCCCGCTGGCAATCAGTGGGAGCTGTGAGCATTCAGGACCTCTGAAAATCAGTCTTATGGTAACTAAGGCCCTGATCCTGCAATGTGAATGAAACCTTTATACCACACCATGTTGTACATACCCGTGTAGGTACAGTAGAACATCAGAGTTTCAAACACCAGAGTTATGAACTGACCAGTAAGCTACACACCTCATTTGGAACTGGAAATACGCAATCAGGCAGCTGTGGGGTAGGGGAGAAACAAATATAGTACAGTACCGTGTTAAAAGTAAACTACTAAAAAGGGAGGGGAGGGGTAAAGCAGCATTTTTCCTCTGCATAGTAAAGTTTCAAAGGTGTAGTAAGTCACTGTTCAGTTGTAAACTTTTGAAAGAACAAGCATAACGTTTTGTTCAGAGTTGCAAACATTTCAGAGTTACAAACAACCTCCATTCCAGAGGTGTTTGTGATTCTGAGGTTTTACTGCATTAAATATAAATAAATTATATATCTATAGATTACATGGGTGTTTTCTCTAATAAAATTGCAAACAAACAATGTTTAGTGTTATGTCTTATCATGGAATAGTTAGGGGGTGAAAAACCATGGATATATTTAAGGCATCACATTACATATTGCCCAAGATGCAGAAGAAGAAAATGGTTCAAGCGTAATTTATGCACACTGGTTTCTTGATTGATAGAAAACCTATAAGGAACAGATTTAGATGATTATGCCCATTAGCACTAAACAAAATGAAACAAAAATACAGCATATTCTTTCTGGAGTGTCTTTATAAGTTGGATAAAGATGTGGAGGAAAGGATGTTGAATGCGCATTAGCGTTTGGGTCATAGCCGGTGAGAAGGAGGAGGAGATGACCAGGGTAGGGGTGAGTGTGCCCTAAGTCAGTGAAGAGGCAGTTTCTTAGCATTGTAAACCACATCCTTCTGCTTCTGTGAAACAGTTAGAAAACAAGTGTTTGATCTTGAAAACCATGCCAATTTATACTGCTTTCTCATTCCCTTTAGAGTAGTGCTTAGTCACTTACTTTCAAAATGACTTTCAAGGGCGCAGCTATTTCAATTTGTTCTTCTTTGATTCCCTCACTCTAACCTTCCTTTTCAGATACCGTAAATTACTTCTAAATTGTTAGCTTTCTAAATTAGATTTCCTGCATTAATGGCATGTTGTAATCATGGTGCTGGAGGCTACTGTTAGTTTAATTCAGGGCAAGAGGGTTAAGTGAAAATTACAATTCCAAGATTATCACTCTCCATGTAAATTAGATCTATGGCACTGGAGCTTCTTATAAAGAAATTGCCTTTAAGCATTGAAAGTAGAATGAAAGTTAGGGCTAGAGTTTGCTTTTATCCCAGTGTAAGAAGCAACATGTAGCTGTACTGCCCCAAAAGCAGCACAGGGAGGGAATTGTGACTCTGAAGGTCTAAAGATCCACAGCCAAGATCTTGGATCAAATGGTCAATGAAATAGTGAGTGGGTAAATGTAAATACTGTGTTTTTTGTTGTTTCCCTTTGCTGGTGAGTTTTCCATGACTACTGCTCCCACAAAACGGGGTGGTGTTGTTTTGACTTTTAAACAGATACACAGGTCAAAGTCCATGTTCTCTCCCTCTCTGTCCATTGTGGGTAGGTGGGGTGGGCTTTGAGGAGCCTGCATAGTGGCTTAGCATTCCAGCCTGCCATGCAGGTTAGCTCCATCAAAGCTTACCTATGTACAGCCCCAAACGAGAGGGGTTGGGGCAGGCTTTGAGGGCAAGTACATTGGCAAGTAGGTATACCCACATACATGGGGCACAACTTGAGCCTTTGGGCTGTAGCAGTGGCCATGGAGTGGCTATACTGGCTCTTTGCAGACTTGTGGAACAGATGTCCTCCTCTGCTTCCAGATCTCATTGGGCCCCCCGCACTGTGCTAAGCCTGACTATGTGAGGTTGGTGCTCTAAATTTGAACAGTCTGTTAATACATAATGTGACAGAAGCCTGAGCTCAAGAATTTGTACAATAGTTCCTGGGTTTTATAGGACCAATAAAGTCATCTTGTTGTGCACTGCAAATGACTTTCTCTGAGATGCTCTTTACATCTGCTTTTAATGCTTGATACAGATGGGAGGAGTAATTCCCTTATTCAGACAGGCTTAAAGTATTGTCATGGTGGGAGAAGGCTCCTCTATTTACTCCTGAGTCGAACTCATATGATGCCTTTTATTGTTTAAGTGTTGACTGTATTACTAGGTTGCACAAGACACAAGAAGAGACTGGCTCTGCTCCAAAGAACTTGAGTCTGAAATCCTACATGTTTTGAATTTTAGACCTGCAGCAATATCCATTTTATCAATACTGAAATAAATAGTTTTGTTTAATAATTGAACCAACAAATATTTACAGAAGGCATTCACTGCAGCAGGATCATGCTGAATATGAAAGTGCTCTGCCATGCCAAAGACCTTAAAAGTATGTCTGTACTGCAGTGTAAGCCCAGGGGTCAAACTGAGGCTCAAGCCTAACCCCCCTTCTGTATACACACAAATAGTGCTAGCCCAGGGCTTGGAACAGGATCCTAGCACCCCCTGGGGATGGAGGGTCTGAGCCTGAGTCAAGCCAGTAATTTGCAACGTAGATGCAGCCCTATTGGACTCAGAGTCTGGGAGTTTGTCAAAAGTATTTCACAACCACACAGGCCAACTTTCTTTGTTCTCTGGACAGTCAAATTTCCCCACACTGTACCACAAAGAAAGGGCTAGAGTGGCCACATTTTGGTAGATGCTAGGAAGGCTGGGATATGGGTGGTTGGAGTTGGTCATGCATAATGAGGTGTAGATATTGGAGCCCCAGGTTGGGTCTCAGGGTTCAACAATTCCTAACCTGAAGTTACAAATGAGTGTAGATGCTCAAGCCCTATGTTAACAAACCCAGGGTCTACTAACTTGAGTTCTACTAACTCAGGGCTTACTTTGCAGTGTAGACATACCGTAAGAGACAACATCCCTGAACTGTTTATTTAATATGTGACTTTCATGTGGAAAATAAGTCAGACCCAGCAGCGCTTAGGCAGCCTTAGTTCAAAGGATTTCCCAATGTGATATGCTAACTTGGTCTAGATTCACAGCTTAGTACGTTGCCAAAGAGCCTGAGGAGGTGAATGTTCAAGAAAAGGAGTGCAGCAAAATAAAGTAAATCTAATTTTATCTGTCTGGGTTTCCATATCCTGTCCATCATTGAGGTATCTGAGCACCTTACACATTTATTAGAAAGAACAAAAGAGCTTTATTTGTTTTAACTCTGTGGGGTTTTTGGGGGGAATTGAGGGGAAGGGCAGTGGAAGAAGCAAGTTTTGTGTTTTGCTTTGAATGCATGGAGGCTTGTGGCTATTCTGAGAGTGAATTCCACTTGAGGGCTCTGTCTCCTGCACTCACAAGTCTCACTCTTGAGGTTGGCAGTTCCCATTACCATGGCTAATTTCTGTTTTAATTAGCAGAACTCCATATTATGGGCTTTATTGTTTCCAGCCTCTTCCGCTTGGGCATGGACCGGGAGGAGAGGCCTCAAGGAGGTTGGTGCATTATGGTGAGTGGTGGGAAGAAGCAAGATTCTACCCACTTCCACCCCTGCCCATCTGTGTGGAAGGATAAAAAACAGCCATGCAGGGGCTGCTGTTACTCCTGGATGGGACTGTTAAATGACACACTCTCTGGCCCATAGGGTTTGATCCTTTTGGCCTTAGTCAAGCAAAGCTCCCATTTCAAAGGGACTTTACTGGGAGCTTTGCCCATGAAACAAGGTCAACCCCTTTATTCTTTTTTCTTCTGGATCTACCCTGGTTTCTTGTCATAGGTGAGAAATTCTATATAGCTTTTTTCAGAGTCACAAAAGGAAGCTGTTATGATCTCCAGCAATGAAGCCTATGGCCAAGTAACATTCCAAATTTCTTTTTTTGTTTGTTTTTGTTTTAGGTCAATTTTGTAGCCTGTCAGCTGTTTGCCTTGTTGGCTGCTTTTTGGTTTCGCATTTATTTGAGCCCCAGCAATGTCAGTTCTGTTGTTCGTCATGTATGTGCCACTCTCTTTGGAATATACTTTGCTGTTTTCTGTTTTGGATGGTGAGTATTTAACTTTCAGATAAACAAATTATGCTAGCAATTATGTTTTATTTCATGTCAGTTTTCCTAGATCATTTGTGTTCAGTCCCGAGACAACTTGTGTGTTGCAGTCCTGCAAAATAACCACCACCACACCTCCCCAAAGCCCCAGAACAAACTGTAATGACTTGCAAATGTGTATTTGCAGTGTTGTTGTAGCCCTGTCGGTCCCACGACATTAGAGAGACAAGGTGGGTGAGGTAATATCTTCTATTGGTCCAAGTTCTGTTGGTGAGAGAGACAAGCTGAAGAAGAGCTCTATGTAGCTCAAAAGCTTGTCTCTCTCACCAACAGATGTTGGTCCAATAAAAGATATTCCCTCCCCCACCTTGTCTCTCTTGTAGATGTATGTTGTATTTATCTATGGCAAGTTTACTGCAGGCATCAAAGAGACACCATCGCCTAAGAAGACATAAACATATATCTTCATTAGAGGAGACGCATCCATTGTTGAGTATTCAATTTGATTATTTTAAAAAAAGAACATTTTAGACCCAAACTGGTTGACAGATTCTTATTCGAAGCACTGTTTTAGTCACTCTGTAAAAAATGCATTGTGGGGTAGTTCCAAGTTTACTGGCTATATTTCAAATTTAGTTAGCTTACATGGCAGAAAAGGGATTTTTTTTCCCGTCAGCCCCTGCAGTCTTACTCTGAGACTATCTATCTAAATGTTTATCTTTTTGTTTTCAAGGTACTCAATCCATATTTTTGTACTGGTGATGATGAGCTATGGCATCATGAATATTGCGAGTATTCCCAACATCCACAGGTAAAGTTACATGGGGACAAGAATTCAATTACCCTGTTCCATCCAGAGGCTGGCAGCAACACAGAAGTTCATTTTTGTACCTTATCTCTCTGTTCTCACCACTTCCACTCAGTTGCAGCAGTTTTATGGATTTAACTACAGTATCCACTGTATTTTCTAAATTTTGTGGATTTTTAGTTAGTGTATCACATCTGCCTACCAAAGAGAGGGAAGGCGTTTTGTACTTTGCCCAGTTTCACCTCCTGCAGCTTCAGCAATTTACATGGAGACCACTTGTCTTTAAGTTGTTGTTGGAGATTATGTCAAGGCACACTCTCTTCAGTATAGTGTCCTGGAGGATGAGTTTTAAAAACCCCTGCTTTTCATTTTTCCCTCTTGCTGTTTGGCTTTTTTGCATTTCCCATTTACCCCTGAGTTAGGCAGTCAGAATAAGATCACAGGCAGTTCAAAATCAGTGTTTTGTGAAACAAGTCAGTATTTTGGTACTGGACACAGAGCTTTCCATAACTGCAAATACAGGAAATGCCATTGCCTTGATGACAAGAGAGCATTAAACCATCACCAGCCCAAAAGTAAAAGTTATAGACTGTCGGATTTTATTTATTCCTTATGCTAGGGTCAAAAAGAAAGGTACCTAAAGTTTCTGAAACTACCTTAGCCAGGTGTATGTTTAGTGTCTCACTAAACCTTATTGGGCAGATGGTACCTCGATCAGAATTGGCAGACTCTGTTGAAACCATAGCTGATTCTTGTACGAAGATAGGAAGCATCAGTAGAAGAGATTTACAGGGCAGTAGAGTAGTTCTATTTGCAATATTTTGCAAAACATAATCACAGATAAGGTATTGTCTCAGAGATCTTCAAGTGATAGTTCTTCGTTAGTGTTCAGCACGCTGAGCGGTTCTTTCTCTGCATGTGGAATTGCTTTTCACTTGCTGTTATTTTGAGCTCTTAGTTGAAGATATGGAGGTAGTAATGTTACCTGAAAAACTGGTTTATGTAAGTAATGCAGAGGAACATGCCAGCTGGCAGCCTGAGAGTTATTCCACTTTTTTGTTTTGGGTTGACTTGGGCATTGCTTAGACTATTGGATTAATGCTCCCATTAGGTCTAGTGTTGGTTTGTAATATATATCCTCTTGTCTACTCTCTTTGTGCAAGTTTTTGAACTCGCCTTCATTGGTTTAGACATATGCCCGTGGTCACTGCAGTTGTACCTGAAGACGGAATCCCTATGCTTGCTTATCATTTGGTAGGGGCTCTCTGAGGGTTTACGATAGTTATGTGTGCATCAGCCATCTCCCCATCTGGCTGGTCAGTTCTTCAGATGATCTCTCTCCAGTGAGTCTAGTGTCCAGTCTAGTACATTTTTAAATGTAGGATTTTTTTATAAATACCTTACTGTGGCAGGCAGTAAAATTCAATAAGTGATGTGCAAAGTACTAATTGTTGCTAGAGGTAAATGATTTGCAACTGTACGTGGTGGCTCTTCTATGAAGTATCCCGCATGTAACAACTAATACTGGGCAGAATCAGAAAACATGTAAAGGAGAAGGCATCCAGTTTAGGATCCAAGATTGTTCCAGACAGGCAGGGGTAGGCAGCAGAGAGCACTGGCAGCACTGAAGCAAGATTTTCATGAAGAGGGTATGAGAGAGTGGTATAATGAGAAGCCACTTTTGACAATTTGATCCTAAATGAGTTTCCCAAGGTGGCCACCTAGAACAGTCAGAAGGCAGAGCCAGAACTAGAACCCAGAAATCCTGATGTAGTTGATAACTAGCACTACACTGCCTGTGTGAAAAGAGACCAGAGAGAAAAGGTGCTAAAATATGCTTTGTTTCTTTTTTGATCAGTACTGGTGCCTGTGTCTTGGGGAAAGAAGGGAGCAATCTATTGTTCTGGATCAGTGGACCAAGTTGTAGAAACCAAATCTACAGCTAGAAATCCAATATTTATTCATGCCTGCATAGGAGAATGAGAAGAAATTGGCATATATTCAAGTTAAAGGATTTTTCTCTCACTCTTACTGTTTAGCCAATTATTCATGATGGAAAAAATAGAATATGTTGCAGCACAAATGAAGGCAGTTTATATAATGTTGTTGGCTATTGGAGTGCAGTAGTGAGTCATACTTTGAACTGCATTGGTTTGAAATTGTGATGGAACATGCTGAAAATCTTAGCAGGGCTGGGGAAGTTGGAAAAGAGCCATTCCCCACTCTTAGCAATAGTTTTGTAGCTCAAACATAGCATGTTCAAATTAATTGAGGCAACATGAAAAGTAACTTAAGTGATAAATGTTATGGATTAAAACAGACTTGAAAAATGTAGCCAACAGCGGCTGGTTTAAAGACTGAGCCTATTCATACAGTTTTAATACATTGGGTCCCCAAGCCATGCCCCATTCCTTCAGCAATGTACAAGAATATTAATAATAGGGTTATAAAATAGTATATTTTCCTCAGGCGAGAGATTTCTCATGGAGTGAGGTAAAAAGGAGACTAAGGGAAATAACGAAAGTATGAATACATGAATGAATCTAATCTGCACCCTTCCTATTCCCCATTAGTCCAGTCTCTGCATAGGCTGCCTACCCCCGACACAGTTGGTGTTCTGTCTTCTTCTACTGGTTTGAGCCAGGAGGGCTGTAGTGGGTCAAACCCAGGGATAGGTTTATTTTTTAAAATACTTAAAACAGATAAATAAGGTCCTGCTGCCTGGCTCCTCCTAAAGCCTCTTCCACATAAGGTTTTTTGCCATGCTCATACAACAGGTGTCTCCAGCCAGGTTTTACAACTAGCTGGTGTGGAAAATTGCCTTCCAGGACTTTCATCCTAACACTGGGTCTCCTACAGGAGCCGTCCTGCTGCCTGCAGGACGCTCTGCCTAATGATGCTACTTGCTGACCTTTTATCTGAGAACCAGGTGAGCCTGCAGGCTGTCACCTGATCGCTCACCTGAAACCCATCACCTGGGTGGTAAGTAATTAGTCACTGGTGAGCCTAAACACACCTCCCTTAAACGGACAAAGGCCTGCTTCCCCCCTCCCCCCCCGGCTGGCCAGTTCTTTTGCCATATCTATCATCTGTTCTGTTCTGTTCCCCATTCTGGTTTGTCCTGACTTGGGCCTGGTGGCTACAGCCTCACACTTGCCAATCTGCCTGCCTGGTCTTCTGCTGGTCAGTTTGTGCCACTGCTGTTTGGGTGTGAAGGCCTTGATTTCCCTATCATTAGTTTCCTGCCTGCCCCCTTGGGCTCTGTGGTCCTGGTCTCCAGTTGGCTGGTTTTGCTGTTGTGGTGTTGGACCCTGAAGATCTTAGTTCTAGATCGGCTCTTAGGATCACCTGCTGTTCTCTTCTCAGTTTGATGTTTCAGCCTCCTGGTGCTCTGCTGCTCCCTTCTGCTCTGCTGCTTCCTTCTGCTCTGCTAATCTTGGTTCTGTTGGTCTCCTTCCTGCTCTTCTCTGTCTCCAGGCTCTCATTGGCAACCTACCTCTGCCGGCAGCCTCTTTCTTGTTCTGTTATGGATGGGGATAATGAGGAGAGGCAGAGGAAGTAATAGGATTTGAGGATCACCCCTCCTTGTGCTGTACCCAGGATCTGCCACACTGCATTCCTTAAACCAGTGATACTCAGACTGCGGCCCAGGAGCCACATTCCCATGTGGCCCATGATTTCTTTAATGTGTCTCCTGCATATCTTTGCAGCACATGACACCAAAACACAGTGTGATTTAATTATTAACCAATCAAGATGCTTTTACTATGTTATTAACCAATTAAGTTATGAACTTGTACTAAGTTATTAACTTATTTGCTGTGAGAATTATATATATGGCAGACCTCTGTGGTTCAGAAGCCAAATTAGCAATCAGCAGTACCCAAAAGAGCCACAGTAGTGTGAAATATTTCCCCTCTCATACTGTTTTACTATAGTACTATTCATATTTAATGAAACAATGAATTCACACTACTGTGACTCTTTTGGGTGCTGCTGATTGCCAATTTGGCTCCTGAACCATTGAGGTCTGAGTATCACTGCCTTAAACCATTAGAATGTCAGAATACGGGGTGCCACTAGCCATTCTGCCTAACCTAATTTTACACTCACTCAGGACACAAACCAGAAAGTGGACTTTTCAAACCCTAGTTAAAGAATACTTCCTGTGTGAAAAACTTTGCATAACAGCCTATTTGAGCATGTAAAGCCAAAATAAATTGTCCTCCAAATGTTACTGAAAACAATGTACAGCTACAGTGTACTCTTAAAGCATAATTATATTCTCTCCCTGTTTTCTACAAACTTGCAATATGAGAGTCTGAAGTATTTCTGGGGTGTGTGTGTGTGTGTGTGTGTGTGTATATATATAGAATGGATACTCTCAGCAGTATGTTAAATGTTATCTGACTTCAAACACTTGAATTCTAGGACATAATTTTCCAAAGTGACTAGTAATTTTGAGTGTCTCAATTTTGATTATCATCCCGACGTATTAATTTACCCTCGTTTTTTGTTTTGCCTGTATGAACTGAATGTAAAGTCTTGACTCTGCTTCGGTGGGTAACTGTTCTGTTTGTTTGTATGTTATGTTTAGGTACTCCTTTGTGGTAGCCATGGGATACCTCACATTGTGTCACATTAGCCGAATTTACATATTTAATTATGGTATTCTCACTACAGATTTCTCTGGGTGAGTATCCAGCTCATATACTATGTCTGTTGATAAATTGTATAGTCAATTGCTTGATCACACTTTGGTTCATTATGAAATATATTCAAGAGGCAAATTAACTAATATCACTCAGGTTTATTGATATAAGCCAATAATAATATAGAACAGGAAAAAACTTTCAATACAATACCAGGTTCTGGAAAGCCACCTCATGTAGCATTGTTACATTCACTTTACACAGAAGGTGTGCTTCCCAAATTTACACTTCTAAAGCCATCTTTTTATCCCCTACCCGTTGAAAAGTAAAAGGTACTGTGCACATCATCTGAAACTAGATTTAACCAATCTGCCCTCTACCTTGTTTTTTCAGTATGATGTACCCCTTATCTCATTGTTCTGAACGCATACGCTCGAGGTATCAAGGGGCGTGAAGGAACCTCTTAGGTTTATGCCAGGGTAGAATATTCATATGTGTTGTCCTTTTCCTTTGGGACATTTCAGTATTGGCTTGTGAGAATAACTCCCTACCTGTTAATATGGTAAAATACTCATATGTCCCGACCCAGACTGTTTTCCTATCTCCTTTAAGCCAAAGCTTACTTCAACTAATGCATGGTCTTATGGGATACCTGACATGGGAGGACAGAATTGTAGGGAGAGTATAATACATTCAGTTAACATAACTTCCCAATACTTATATTAACACAAAGCCTACCATATATATATTGGCTAATAATTATTATAATTAAATTATTTTAGGACTGTAATTTAATACAATTAAAAGAATGCCACAAAGGGTTGTTTTGCAATCTTGTTTACTTAATCTTTCAAGAAGTACTTGTTCAAAGTAAATAATGCATGATGTTAGAGTGACTCAGTATTTCCATTAGCCAGTGAGGTGTACCTGTGTGTGCTCTTGCACAACAGCACCTTGCCAGAGGTGGGGAGGGTCTGCTTATCTGCTTCTCCACCTTGAGTGGGGTTGGGGAGTAAGTTCCAAAGTTACTCTTTGGTGGTATAGTGGGTCTCAGGTTATCTTCCTATCTGCCAATCCCTCAGTGTCCAAGGAAGCAGCAAGCCAAGTTGGTCCAAGCTGCTTCTTCCTTAAGTTTGTCTGGTTGGGTGGGATAGACTGTTGCTCTCTTTATTCCTTTCTTGATAGTGCAACAGACCAGTCCCGGTGGCCCCAAGCCTTCTCTTTCCTCATTCTGATTCTACTCTAGAGGAGTTGGTCCTTGGATTATCCCAAAGCCCTTTCTTGCCAAGCTGGGAAAACAATATGAGAGGAGCCTTCTGCCTAGGGTGACCAGATGCTAAATACAACATATCGGGACTGCTGCAGGGGGAGCACCTTTTCAATTGTTATACTCACCTGGCACGTTCAGCGGCAGGAAATAAATCTTGCAGCCGAAGAAAGAAGTACCCGCCGCTGAAGTCTGTCGGCGACTGAAGGACTTGCCGCCGAAAACCCGGATGTGCCAGGTGAGTGTAACAATTAAAAAGCCGCACCCCCTGCCTATCACTGCCACCTAAGGGGGAAAAAAAAAAAGACATGCCCGAAACAAAATATCGGGACAAATGGCGTCCTGACCGTACTTCAGTCAGGACACGGGACAAACTGCTTAATATCGGGACAGTCCCGATTTTATGAGGACATCTGGTCACCCTCCATCTGCCCCTCTCCCTCTGAAAGGGAGAGAGCTTCCAGAATAGCCGTAGCTGGTTGTTTGTTCCAGCTTTAAAGGGCCAGCTACCAGCAAAGCTGTTTATCCCATTTTTGAAAGAGTGAAACATGCATGTTTTATTATAAGTCCTTTTCTGAATGCTTTGCTTTGGCATTTATAAACTGTTCTTAGGATTATTTAGGTTTTTTAACTCTTTCTTACCCCAATTACATATTTTTTTCCTTCTTCTTTACGCTAAGAGGATTATGCTGGTGAGTTGATTTTTGGTGTTTTTTAATATTTTGTAAGAATGGTACTACTAATAATACAGCATTTTCTTTTATAGCATACGTAGATTGTCAGTGCAGTAGTATTGTAGTTTTTACCAGAAATGGATTAGTTTAAAAAGAAAAAATCAAAGGAATATGATAGCTCAGGAGGCTGATAATGGGCATGGGACCCAATCCAGCAAACCACTCAAACGTGTGCCTAACTTTGTGCACGTGAACAGTATGATTGAAGTCAGTGTGACTACTCATGTACATTAAATTATGCACAAGCTTAAATCCTTTGCTGGACTGGGGCCAGGGTGCTTCTCATTTTTTTTGGTTATGGATTTGAGTTCAACCAGTTTGTTAAAGCAAAAAACACTACCATTTGAAGAATATTCATTGAAGGCCTGTGGGTAACACAGGTGCCTTATGTGAAATGCTAGGAGCCTCTGCACTATTCCTAGTGGAAAAATTCACAGCACAAAAATCATCATAAAATTGGCACCAATTATCACCCTTATTAATAGTCTCATATGAGAGGCAATTGGCTTGGAGACTGACCCACCTTTTCACCCTGAAAGGTGGTGTTTTCCATGTGTAAGTCAGGGCTTTTTGGCTGACAGATACACAACCTTGCACTTTTTACTGCATGTGCCATATTTCTGCTATAGATAAATGGAGCACTTCATTCTCCAGGGCTGTTGGGCTAAAACATTTAATCAACACTAACTTTACTCCAAAGGAAAAAGTGGCAGCGTTTCTAGCAAACCACCCTAAAAATTAACATAATCAAATGTGAAATCTAGAAAAGCTTTATAAGCAATTTTTTAGCAATGAGCATCACTGAAGGCAGTGATTTATCTTTTAATGCTTAATGCTTGGCTGTGTTTTCTTTCCTCCTGGTGGTTTTATTTCAGTCCCCAAAGTTAGCAACAATGGTAGAATAGCCAATTTGTAAAAAGAAAATATATTTGACAATGGAAACTGACCTAGATGTATGCTTTTACTGTTATATCAATGAAGAACAAAGTACATAAGTATTAAGCACTCCAAAAAGTTAGATGGAAACATTTGTTTTCCTTGGAAATATATAAAGAAAATTCTTTTTTGGCATTGGAAGTGATGGGATGACAGTTTTGGGGACTGAAGTCCTCTATGAATCCACAGACCAGGTACAACATGGGTAGTAGCAATCAGTGCAAGACATGGCTCTGCCAATAAGCCTCTGTTCTGTAGTGTGAAGATAGCACTCTTTTCATTCACTCCACACTCATTCATTGCTTGACTACTCTGCTTAGTATTTGTGCACTTGAAACTGGACACCCCTAACTGATTACACATAAACTGATAAAGAACCGGGGTGGTAACTACCAACCAGCTTAAATTCAAACCAATGAATCAGAGTTGAAAAGCTTGATATCCCATTAATATCCCACGCACTTCCCTCAGAAAGAAACATTTTTCTGAATGAAAACTTTCAACGGTAAAGAATAGTTATGTAATGACGCCACCAACTGAACATATTGTTTAGAATTGGGGATGGGTGAAGTAAGTGGTTCTGATTTTAAGTTAGGAAATGACTTGAATTTCTTCCTAAATATGAAACAAACTGGAAACTGATTTGAGGTGTATAAATTTCAGCTTTGTATCTTATTCTGCATGCTATCGCACTTCCTGGTTTCTGTTGAAAACAGAAGTAACAAAATACAGCAAGAGATGCTGATATGGAGTTTCTAGTACAATAATAAAAAACTTAGATAATCTGGATAATCTTATGAGAGCCTGTCAAGGTTCCTTCCCCACTCTGAACTCTAGGGCACAGATATGGGGACTTGCATGAAAGACCCCCTTAGCTTATTCTTACCAGCTTAGGTTAAAAACTTCCCCAGTACAAACTTTTTGCCTTTTCCTTGAACCGTATGCTGCCACCACCAAGCGTTTTAAACAAAGAACAGTGAAAGAGCCCACTTGGAGACATCTTCCCCCAAAATTTTCCCCCAAGCCCTACATCCCCTTTCCTGGGAAAGGCTTGATAAGGATCCTCACGAATTTGTACAGTGAACCCAGACCCAAACCCTTGGATCTTAAGAACAATGAAAAATCAATCAGGTTCTTAAAAGAATAATTTTAATTAAAGAAAAGGTAAAAGAATCACCTCTGTAAAATCAGGATGGTAAATACCTTACAGGGTAATCAGATTCAAAACATAGAAAATCCCTTTAGGCAAAACCTTAAGTTACAAAAAGACACAAAAACAGGAATATGCATTCCCTCCAGCACAGCTTATTTTATCAGCCATTAAACAAAAGGAAATCTAATGCATTTCTAGCTAGATTACTTACTAACTTAACAGGAATTGTATGGCTGCATTCCTGATCTGTTCCCAGAAAAGCATCACACAGACAGACGAACCCTTTGTTCCCCCTGCTCCAGATTTGAAAGAATCTTGTCCCCTCATTGATCATTTTGGGTCAGATGCCAGAGAGGTTATCTTAGCTTCTTAACCCTTTACAGGTGAAAGGGTTTTGCCTATGGCCAGGAGGGATTTTATAGCACTGTATACAGAAAGGTGGTTACTCTTCCCTTTATTTTTATGACAGAGCTCTTGATCGTGTGAAGTTTTCCACAATGATGTCCAGACCAAGGAAATAAAATTCACAACAAGTATCAAAATTATTAGAAATAAATCATAGCATGGGGAAATTAAGTTTCTGTTTCTCTTGTCTGGTTTTAGTGATAGTGTTGGTGTTTTATTTTGTATGATATTCACAGATTAGGCATTGTGGGATAATATCCTTTAGTTTGCAGCCACAAAGCATGAGAAGCTCTTTTTAGTCACAGTTAACAGAGCTCAAATGATCTGGGGTTTGGGAATAAATGGCTTTATTTAAATGTCTTTTTTTTAGGTTTCCTCTGTAAATGTAAGTATCATCTGTAGGTTTTATTTCCATAGAATATTGTGATTTTCTTTTAAAGTCTACCTACTTCTTCGCCCCTTTTCAATAAACTGTGTCAACATTTTGTCAACATTTTGAACAAAACAATAGGTTCTGACCTTGGCTTGTGAGTATACAGTTGATTTTATTAAGGTCTATTTTTGTGCACCCCCCTGCAGCCTTCTCAAACTGAGTCACATTTTTACTACTTATATGTCAGAAACGTTTGACCTTGCATGACATGGGCACCATGTTTGACAGACTAATTTCGTCAACATTTTTGTGCCATTTGTAATTAGATCTTACCTGAAAGCTAAAAAAAATAAAATAAAATAGCAATTTATTCCTTCGGTATTGCCACTCCTAAGTGCTCAAAAATCCTGAGTCTGACTTAGTAATCATGGGATTTTAAAAGTAAGCTTTTGGTTCTTTTTATTTTAGCTCTGTTCATGACCTTGGAGGACTCATGTTTTCAAGCTTTTCTCTACAATCAGTAGGGCTCGGAGCTTATTTTAAAAACCAAACAAACAACAATAGCTGAGGTTCTCATATAATCACATGATTCAGGGAGCTGGGGTGTAAAAAAAAATCAAATATCGTAACACCTGAAATAAAATCCTGAGAGTTGGCAACGCTTCTTTTTAATACTTCAGATATCCAAATCAGATGTCTAACTTGGCAACTAATCACGCACAGTGGAGGCTGACAGATATTATGCACAATGTGCTGGAATTACCTGCAAAGCTGATCTTCAAGGACATATTGAAAGAGCTCTTATGTGTCAAGAGTGAGAGACTGCTGATCTCTGCTGTACTGTCTATTTTATTTTATTACTAGGCTTGAAATCTCAATAACCAGCATCTCCTGACTCAGCATTTCAGTTTTAAAGCAGAGAACTTTACAGATACGGCTAGATTCTCGCTGGAAAGTATTAAGGGAGACTATGCTAGGCTGGGGAAGACGCTTAAGGAAATTGAGGCTCAGGTGATCTTTAGCGGGATCCTTCCTGTTCCTAGAGAAGGGCAACAAAGGTGTGACAAGATTATGACTGTCAACAGATGGCTTAGGCAGTGGTGCTATAAGGAGGGCTTTGGGATGTATGGCCACTGGGAGGCATTCACGGACAGAGGACAGTTCTCTCGGGATGGACTTCATCTGAGTAGGGAAGGAAATAGACTTCTAGGATCGAGGCTGGCACAACTGATAAAGAGAGCTTTAAACTAGGAATTTGGGGGAGATGGATGGGAGATGTCCAGGAAATTTCCACGCCAGATTTTAGCATTGAGAGGGAAGAAGACGAAGTAAGAAAGGATACAGCCGTGGGTAGGAGAATGTATATAAGGAGCGAGGGCAGCGTGGATACTAGTCTAATAGGTTATACTGGCTGTAGAATGACTGTGTCTAATAGGGTAGAGCGAGGCCAAACAGCAAAAATTAAGATGTTTATACACCAATGCGAGGAGCCTAGGTAACAAAATGGAGGAACTAGAGCTACTGGTGCAGGACGTGAAACCAGATATTCTAAGGATAACAGAAACATGGTGGAATAGTAATCATGACTGGACTACAGGTATTGAAGGGTATGTGCTGTTTAGGAAAGACAGAAACAAAGGTAAAGGGGGTGGAGTAGCATTGTATATCAATGATGAGGTAGAATGTAAAGAAATAAGAAGCGATGCAATGGATAAGACAGAGTCCGTGTGGGCAAAAATTACATTGGGGAAGAAAACTAGTAAAGCCTCTCCTACGATAGTGCTTAGGGTGTGCTATAGACCTCCGGGATCTAATTTGGATATGGATAGAGCCCTTTTTAATGTTTTTAATAAAGTAAATACTAATGGAAACTGCGTGATCATGGGAGACTTTAACTTCCCAGATATAGACTGGAGGACCAGTGCTAGTAATAATAATAGGGCTCAGATTTTCCTAGATGCGATAGCTGATGGATTCCTTCATCAAGTAGTTGCTGAACCGACTAGAGGGGATGCCATTTTAGATTTAATTTTGGTGAGTAGCGAGGACCTCATAGAAGAAATGGTTGTAGGGGACAATCTTGGCTCAAGTGATCATGAGCTAATTCAGTTCAAACTAAATGGAAGGATTATCAAAAATAAACCTGCAACTAGGGTTTTTGATTTCAAAAGGGCTGACTTTCAAAAATTAAGGAAATTAGATAGGGAAGTGGATTGGACTGAAGAACTTATGGATCTAAAGGTAGAGGAGGCCTGGGATTACTTTAAATCAAAACTGCAGAAGCTATCGGAAGCCTGTATCCCAAGAAAGGGGAAAAAATTCATAGGCAGGAGTTGTAGACCAAGCTGGATGAGCAAGCATCTCAGAGAGGTGATTAAGAAGAAGCAGAAAGCATACAGGGAGTGGAAGACAGGAGGGATCAGCAAGGAAAGCTACCTAATTGAGGTCAGAACATGTAGGGATAAAGTGAGACAGGCTAAAAGTCGAGTAGA
The DNA here is from genome assembly GCF_009764565.3 of Dermochelys coriacea. Lineage (NCBI taxonomy): Eukaryota > Metazoa > Chordata > Testudines > Dermochelyidae > Dermochelys > Dermochelys coriacea. Next base: position 110,263,820 of record NC_050069.1, read on the forward strand.
GTTGGACCTTGCAAAGGGAATTAAAACCAATAGTAAAAGGTTCTATAGCCATATAAATAAGAAGAAAACTAAGAAAAAAGAAGTGGGGCCGCTTAACACTGAGGATGGAGTAGAGGTTAAAGATAATCTAGGCATAGCCCAATATCTAAACAAATACTTTGCCTCAGTCTTTAATAAGGCTAAAGAGGATCTTAGGGATAATGGTAGCATGACAAATGGGAATGAGGATATAGAGGTAGATATTACCATATTTGAGGTAGAAGCAAAATTGAAACAGCTTAATGGGACTAAATCAGGGGGCCCAGATAATCTTCATCCAAGAATATTAAAAGAATTGGCACCTGAAATTGCAAGCCCATTAGCAAGAATTTTTAATGAATCTGTAAACTCAGGAGTAGTACTGAATGATTGGAGAATTGCTAATATAGTTCCTATTTTTAAGAAAGGAAAAAAAAGTGATCTGGGTAACTACAGGCCAGTTAGTTTGACATCTGTAGTATGCAAGGTCCTGGAAAAAATTTTGAAGGAGAAATTAGTTAAGGACATTGAAGTCAATGGTAAATGGGACAAAATACAGCATGGTTTTACAAAAGGTAGATCGTGCCAAACCAACCTAATCTCCTTTTTTGAAAAGATAACAGATTTTTTAGATAAAGGAAATGCAGTGGATCTAATTTACCTAGATTTCAGTAAGGCATTTGATACCATGCCACATGGGGAATTATTAGTTAAATTGGAGAAGATGGGGATCAATATGAACATCAAAAGGTGGATAAGGAATTGGTTAAAGGGGAGACTGCAACGGGTCCTACTGAAAGGCGAACTGTCAGGTTGGAGGGAGGTTACCAGTGGAGTTCCTCAGGGATCGGTTTTGGGACCAATCTTATTTAATCTTTTTATTACTGACCTTGGCGCAAAAAGTGGGAGTGTGCTAATAAAGTTTGCAGATGATACAAAGCTGGGAGGTATTGCCAATTCAGAGAAGGATCGGGATATTATACAGGAGGATCTGGATGACCTTGTAAACTGGAGTAATAGTAATAGGATGAAATTTAATAGTGAGAAGTGTAAGGTTATGCATTTAGAGATTAATAACAAGAATTTTAGTTATAAGTTGGGGACGCATCAATTAGAAGTAACGGAAGAGGAGAAGGACCTTGGAGTATTGGTTGATCATAGGATGACTATGAGCTGCCAATGTGATATGGCTGTGAAAAAAGCTAATGCAGTTTCGGGATGCATCAGGAGAGGCATTTCCAGTAGGGATAAGGAGGTTTTAGTACCGTTATACAAGGCACTGGTGAGACCTCACCTAGAATACTGTGTGCAGTTCTGGTCTCCCATGTTTAAAAAGGATGAATTCAAACTGGAGCAGGTACAGAGAAGGGCTACTAGGATGATCCGAGGAATGGAAAACTTGTCTTATGAAAGGAGACTTAAGGAGCTTGGCTTGTTTAGCCTAACTAAAAGAAGGTTGAGGGGAGATATGATTGCTCTCTATAAATATATCAGAGGGATAAATACAGGAGAGGGAGAGGAATTATTTCAGCTCAGCACCAATGTGGACACAAGAACAAATGGGTATAAACTGGCCACCAGGAAGTTTAGACTTGAAATCAGACGAAGGTTTTTAACCATCAGAGGAGTGAAGTTTTGGAATAGCCTTCCAAGGGAAGCAGTGGGGGCAAAAGATCTAACTGGTTTTAAGATTCTACTTGATAAGTTTATGGAGGAGATGGTATGATGGGATAATGGGATTTTGGTAAGTAATTGATCTTTAAATATTCAGGGTAAATAGGCCAAATCCCCTGAGATGGGATATTAGATGGATGGGATCCGAGTTACCCAGGAAAGAATTTTCTGTAATATCTGGCTGGTGAATCTTGCCCATATGCTCAGGGTTTAGCTGATTGCCATATTTGGGGTTGGGAAGGAATTTTCCTCCAGGGCAGATTGGAGAGGCCCTGGAGGTTTTTCGCCTTCCTCTGTAGCATGGGGCATGGTTGACTTGAGGGAGGCTTCTCTGCTCCTTGAAATCTTTGAACCATGATTTAAGGACTTCAATAGCTCAGACATGGGTGAGGTTTTTCATAGGAGTGGGTGGGTGAGATTCTGTGGCCTGCACTGTGCAGGAGGTCGGACTAGATGATCAGAATGGTCCCTTCTGACCTTAGTATCTATGAAACTATTTTAGGTGGGAGGAAGGTATGTCCAGGTGTTATAGTGGACCCCATATAACACAGAAGTTGCATAACGTGCTGCCGTGTGCCAAGTTAGGCATCTCATTAGGGATTTCTCATTCTGTGAACTGAGTGGCAATCTATGTGGTACCCCTCACCAGGATGTGCACCATATGGATTCAAAGGTTGGAAGCCAGAAGGGTTTTGCATATGGTATAGGTGAAGCACTTGGATTTCAGGGCACAAAGTGAAACATGCCAAGTTTTCAGTTACTCTGTATTAGCTGTAAATTTCCTAAGCTGACATCAAGATGAAGTCGGTGGCTGCAGGGGGTGGGGGGGGGGGGGCAGAGGGACCTGTTCATACTACTTTTACAGCTGGAGGAGAGATTACAGTACCAGGCACTAAAGAATTATGGACATGTGTTTTCACATGTAAGTATGAGAAAGGCTGATATCCCATAAGAGCCCACAATGATTGATTCTTTTCTTGGCTGGGACAGCATATAGGCAGATTTCTGCTTAGGGGACATTGCAAGACAGTTTTCCACCTTCCTGAGGAAGGTTACAGAATAGACTAGACAATTTGAAAAGGAGGACTTGTAGCACCTTAGAGACTAACAAATCTATTTGAGCATAAGCTTTCGTGAGCTACAGCTCACTTCATCGGATGCATTTGGTGGAAATTACAGTGGGGAGATTTATATACACACACAGAGAACATGAAACAATGGGTTTTAAGGTGCTACAAGTACTCCTTTTCTTTTTGCGAATACAGACTAACATGGCTGCTACTCTGAAACTAGACAATTTGAGAATTTGTTTGAATATTGGAGACTTTAGATGAGCTGTTATTCTATGCCCCTGTTTTCCCTCTCTAGCATCCTTAATTCCCTCTCTTGCTGACATTGTATATTAAGCATATTGAACCCAGGAGGAAAATAAAGACTCCTACTTGTTTTTCAAAAGTGGCTTTGTGTGATACCTTGTATTTTTCTGCATCAGGAGTGTCATTTCTGTCAATCTTTCTGTCTTATTTAGAGTTCAAATTTGGGAAGGAAGGGAGAGAATGTTAGTTTTTTCAGATTAAATTGTATGCAAGATTTAAGAATTATACTTGGTTGCTAGATATTATGATGAGTACTCTATAAATACCTACTATAGATATAAATAATTATTCTTTTTTCTCTACATTCATGTATCATAGTAATGTTCTAATGCAGGCTGTTTTTGTGCATGACCTTCTAATCAGTCCGTCTGAATTGTTTGCATTTCAGTGCTCAATAGCTTACAGCAGTACAGCTCACTGGCTTACAATTTTCAGATGCGGGTGCCTATCTGCAGGCAATTAAAGGGACATCAGTTTGGCTTTGATTCTCTGGTTTAAAGTTGCTTACTTAAACATTAGCATAAAACACATCAGTTTTGTCATTAGCAAGAATCATGCCTGACAAAAGTTTACTTTTAAAAGGAAAAATTGCTGCTGAACCAATGTGAACAATTGGCAGAGTTCACACATAAAATGAAAGGCCCAGTAAAATGAAATCGCAGTAGAAATCTACATGATTGTAGAACTGCTTCTTCATTGCAAATCACTGCCTCTCCTAAGGAGGTGGGTTTTTTTTTTTTTTTTTTTTTTTTGAAGAAGTCTGCTGCTTTGTCTGCTTAAAGCCCTGCGATTTCCATATATTTGAAAGGAACATATAGCTAACGACATAAAGGGTAACAAGAAAATATTCCACAATACATTAGAAGCAAGAGGAAGACCAAGGACAGGGTAGGACCGTTACTCAATAAGGGGAAAAAAATAATAACAGAAAATGTGGAAATGGCAGAGGTGCTTAATGACTTCTTTGTTTCAGTTTTCACCAAGAAGGTTGGTGGTGATTGGACATCTAACATAGTGAATGCCAGTGAAAATGAGGTAGGATCAGAGGCTAAAATAGGAACAGAACAAGTTAAAAATTACTTAGACAAATCAGATGTCTTCAAGTCACCAGAGCCTGATAAAATACATCCTAGAATACTCAAGGAGCTGACTGAGGAGATATCTGAGCTATTAGCAATTATCTTTGAAAAGTCATAGAAGACAGGAGAGATTCCAGAAGACTGGAAAAGGGTGAATATAGTGCCAATCTATAAAAAGGGAAATGAGGACAACCCAGGGAATTAGACCAATCATCTTAAGTTCTCTACCTGGAAAGATAATGGAGCAAACAATTAAGCAATCAATTTGCAAACATCTAGAAGATAATAAGGTGATAAGTAACAGTCAGCATGGATTTGTCAAGTACAAATCGTGTCAAACCAACCTGATCGTTTTCTTTGACAGGGTAACAAGCTTTCTGAATAGGGGGGAAGTGGTAGACGTGGTATATATTGGCTTTAGTAAAGCTTTTGATACTGTCTCACATGAACTTCTTATAAACAAACTACGGAATTACAACCTAGATGGAGCTACTATAAGATGGGTGCAAAACTGGTTGGAAAACCGTTCCCAGCATCAGTGCAAGTAGGGCGGTACGCTCCAGTACACCGTACTAGCAAGCTAATTATGACCAGTATAGCGTACCGGAAAGACACAGCAGCAGCTGGGGATCAGGGCTGGGGGTTCTGCTCCTTTTCCCGCTGCCCCTACCAGCATGGAAAGGAGCAGAATTCCCAGCCCCGCCTCCTGCCCTTCCACGGAGCTGTGGTACACTCTGTCTGTGTACCACAGCAGCAGCCCTGCTGGAAGAGAGGGCTGGGGGGTGGGGCTGGGGCTGGGAGTTCTGCTCCTTTCCCCGCTGAGAGAGGCAACAGCAGGGAAAGAAGCAGAATGCTGACAGCTCCTCTGGCAGCTGTACTGCCCCCTCCCCGGCCCTGTCTCTGGTGCAGCGGGAGGAGGACAGAGCACCCACCCCAGGTAACATGGGATGGATGTGCGGAGGGGACGGGGCGAGTGTGGGGGCCCTGGGCTGGGGGTGGGGTGGTGAGGAGTCACATGGAGCATCACATGGGGAGGTCATGTGCTCCCCCCCCCATCCGGTAAGACATAGATTCTACTTACACCACTGGTTCCCAGAGAGTAGTTATTAGTGGCCCACAGTCATGCTGGAAGGGCATAACCAGTAGGGTCCCGCATGGATCCGGTTCTGTTCAATATCTTCATCAGTGATTTAGATAATGGCATAGAGAGTACACTTACAAAGTTTGCGACTGATATCAAGCTGGGAGGGGTTGCAAGTGCTTTGGAGGATAGGATTAAAATTCAAAATGATCTGGACAAACTGGAGAAATGGTCTGAAGTAAATAGGTTGAAATTCAATAAGGACAAATGCAAAGTACTCCACTCAGAAGGAACAATCAGTTGCACACATACAAAATGGGAAATGACTGCCTAGAAAGGAATACTGCAGAAAGGGATCTGGGGAAAGTGGACCACAAGCTAAATATGAGTCAACAGTGTAACGCTGTTGCAAAAAAAGCAAACATCATTCTGGCATGTATAAGCAGGAGTGTTGTAAGCAAGACATGAGAAGTCATTCTTCTGCTCTACTCCACGCTGATTAGGCCTCAGCTGGAGTATTGTGTCCAGTTCTGGGTGCCACATTTCAGAAAAGATGTGGACAAATTGGAGAAGATCCAGAGAAGAGTGACAAAAATGATTAAAGGTCTAGAAAACATGACCTATGAGGGAAGATTGAAAAAACTGGGTTTGTTTAGTCTGGAAAAGAGAAGACTGAGAGGGGACATGAGGACGGTTTTCAAGTACATAAAAGGTTGTTACAAGGAGGAGGGAGAAGAATTGTTCTTCTTAACCTCTGAGGCTAGGACAAGAAGCAATGGACTTAATTTGCAGCAAGGGCGGTTTAGATTGGACATTAGGAAAAACTTCCTGTCAGAGTGGTTAAATTGCCCAGGGAGGTTGTGGAAATCTCCATCATTGGAGATTTTTAAGAGCAGGTTAGACAAATACCTGTCAGGAATGGTCTAGATCAGGGATCGGCAACCTTTGGCACATGGCCCATCAGGGAAATCCGCTGGCAGGCCAGGATGGTTTGTTTACCTGCTGCGTCCACAGATTCAGCCAATCGCAGCTCCCACTGGCCGCGGTTCGCTGTTTCAGGCCAACGGGGGCTGCGGGAAGTGGCGTGGGCATGCTAAAGGTTGCTGGTCCCTGATCTAGATAATATTTAGTTCTGCCATGAGTGCAGCAGACTGGACTAGATGACCTCTCGAGGTCCCTTTGAATCTTGTCCTATGATTCTATGATTTCCACTAAGTGCAGATAACTGTGCCTGCTTGTAGATTCCTTTGGATGTCAGTGTCGAGGAGGATGAGGATAAAGCATATTCTTTGTGTATAAAATTATGACAGTGATATTGATATACATTTAGGGTTTAAAATACAGTTGAATTCCAGATATCTGAATCTACAGTATCTAAACCTCTCAGTCTACTGAACTGCCATCATGACTCCCTGGTCTATTGAAACCTGATTATGTGAACATCATCTTTTGAGTGGTTCAGATAATCGGGATTCTACTGTACCTTAGACACTTTTTTCAACATGATGAGTATTTAGAAATCACAAACTTTTATACTGAGGCAACCAAAAGGCAAATAGTTAATCTTAACCATCAGGTCTGATTTTGAATTGGGAAATATTTGAATATTTAATTTGCAAGGTAACTACTAGCACAGTCTGAAACAATATGTTCCAGAATCTCTTGGAAAATTCATGGAGAAAAGTAATACTTGCTTATTATTTTAGCTAACGATATCATTGGAAAATAACATTTTCCCTACCTCAGGCAGAGATTGGATTGGAAGATGCAGGGACTGAGCTGAAGAAATTCAGCTGTTCCCTCTTTCATTATATCCAGTTAAATATGGTGAAACAGTTTAAACTAGCAAAAAGCTGTTTAGAGTAGTCATCTAGTTCGATGTAGGTTTTTTCTTTTCCAAAAATGCTTGTGTACTGACTGAGATATGTATGAAAGTTCTATATACCAGTCAAAATCTGGTAATAGCAATTACCTATTAACTTCAACCATAATTTATATAGCAGTGGTGTCTGAAACTATGTAGAGACATTGCACTTTGTAGCAAAAAGAAGCACTCTGCAATGGGGCTGGAAACTTGTCCTCTGTAACACTTGTCCTTTGTTAATACTGATTTACAATAAAAGCTAGGAATGTTGTCTTAAGTCCAGACTTCTTCTGTATCATTAACACCATATATACCTGTGATAAATAATGCTGTTAAAGTAATTATATATTTTCACAGTCACATACAACTTCCATGATGATTATTATTGTAATTACATTCATATGGGAAGGCAACATTGCCTGGTGGGTAGAGCAACGGACCGGGACTCATGAGACCTGAATTCTATTCTCTGTTCTGCCGCTGGCCTACTGGGTGACCCTGGGAAAGTCACGTCCCCTCTGTGCCTCAGTTTCCCCATTTGGATAATGGTAATAATTATGCTTGTCTCCTTTATAAGTTACTTTGAGAATTACTGATGAAAAGCTCCATATAAGAACTAGGTGGTAGTTTTATTCTGCCTAAAAATGTTTGCTAGACACAGTCCCCACTCCAAAGAGATTAAAACCAGATGAGCTGCAGCAAGGGTGATGGTATTTCATACTGAGGTATTATATATTCCAGAATGACACCCTTAGTATAGTGTATGCTGTACTGGTTGAGGTACCGTCTTTTGGATGAGACCTACAGTAAGGTTCTGACTGCATTTGGAAATTAAAAATTTCATAGCACTCTATTGTAGGGTTGTTAACTTCTCTGTTTTGGCCCAGTTTCTACCTATAATTATGTTATATGTTTATAATTATGTTCTGCCTACTTAAATTCCTCATTCAGTTTTGGTGTTTATGTGGTATTTTCCACTTTTTGTTCTAAACTGTTATAACAATACCTTTTGTCCCAGAGGTGGTTGCATTTCATTGACTAATTAAATGCATTGGGATCCTTTGAAATGAAAGACCTTATATAAGTGTAAGATTATTAGTATTATTATCTGTCTATCAATCAGTCAATCAATCAATCCAATAATCCATATAAAAATAAGATGGAAGGACTTGCACTGTATTATGAAAAGGCATTCATCGCTTTCTATATCTTTACGTTATAGCCCACTGATGATTATTACACAGAAGATCACAACTCTTGCATTCCAAGTGCATGATGGTAAGCTAATAAGCCTCCTGATATCCTAAAGGGAGCATTTCCATTCCAGTCCATTGTCTTTAGTGGAGTTACCCCAGGGATGAATTTAGTTCAGTGTGTTTTTCACAAAGCACTGCCCTTCCTTGCTTGGAGAAACAGACAGATTTTGCTGCATTTTTCCTGATTCTAAACCTTCTTTTTATAATAAAGATGCTTTTATACCTCAGAGAAGATTACGTCCGGGGCATTGAAAATTACACTGGTTTGGAATCCATGGGCCTAAGTCTGATCTAATTTAATATTTGTTTGACACCTGTGTAACTCCACAGACTTCCCTCAAGTTACTCTTGATTCTTGCTGATGTGAGATCAAAATCAGGCCCAATGACTTAATATGTTCAGTCCTGAATCTGTGCGAGATCAAGGCATGAGTTTAAGGACTTGTCTATACAAACAGTTAATTTGCGGCAAGCTGGGGTATGAATCTACACTGTGCTATTCTGCTGCAGACTAACTGTCTGCATAGACTAGAAGTCTGCTTGAGCCTAATTTTTAGGCCTGACCCTGACCCAAACTGGGCCCATGCCTACCTGGCCCAAGTCTATTTGACACTGCTAGTATCACAAATGGCATCATTTTCCAGAAGGATGCCTGCCTCCAGTACAATAAAAGGCTCAAATGTTGCAATTGTAATTAGTGTTGTTATTTATTTCTTTAGCAGTTACATCTGTGATTAGGGTTGCCAACTTCCTGATTGCAGAAAACCGAATACCTTTGCCTTGCTGCTGCCCCACCCTTCCCTGAGGCCCTGCCCTGCCCCTTCTCCAAGGCTCCCCCCACTCCCTCCTGCCTCCCTCCCTCACTCACTCACTCACTCTCCCTCACCCTTGCTCATTTTCACAAGTCTGAGGCAAGGGGTTAGGGTGCAGAAGGGGGTGAGGGCTCTGCCTGGGGGTGCGAGCTCTGGCATGGGGCTGGGGATGAGGGGTGTGGTATGCAGGAGGGGTCTCCACGCTGTGGATGAGGGGTTTGGGGTGCAGGAGGGTGCTCCAGGCTGGGGCAGGAGGTTGGGATGTGGGAGGGGGTGCCGGGTGCAGGCTCTGGGAGAGAATTTGGGTGTGGGAGGGGGCTCAGGGCTGGGGCAGGGAATTGGAGTGCAGGAGGGGGTGAGGGGTGTGGGCTCTAGGGAGTGCTTATCTTAGGTGGCTCCCGGAAGCAGCCAGCATGTCCCTGTGGGCCCTAGGCGCAGACACAGCCAAGCGGCTCTGCGTGCTGCCTGCACCTGCAGGCCCTGCTCACGCAGCTGCCATTGGCTGCAGTTCTCAGCCAATGGGAGCTGCGGAGCCCGTGCTCGGGGCGGGTACAGCGCGTGGAGCTTCCCTAGCTGGCCCTGCGCCTAGTGGCCGCAGGGACATGCTGGTTGCTTTCGGGAGCCGCACAGACCTAGGACAGGCAGGGAGCCAGCCTTAGCTCTGCTGCTCTGCCTCCCAGACTTTTAATGGCCTGGTCAGCCATGCTGACTAGACCCACCAGGGTCTCTTTTCAACCGGGCATTACGTTGGAAAACCTGATGCCTGGCAACCTCACCTGGGGACTCCACACAGAGATCTGAGCCCCATTGCGCTAAGCACTGTACAAACAAATAACACAGAGACAGTCTCTGCTTCAGGAGAGTAGTAATCTAGGATTTAGGTAATATCTAACAAGTGTAAATAGACACGTGACGGGGGAAGACTTGGTAACAGCAAAGACGGATGAATTTGAAATTAATCTTTTTAAAAAGTCCTACAGATTAATTGTAGTGGTAAGTGCTTATTACCTTACAAACTTTCATACTAGTAAAAAGAACAGGAGTACTTGTGGCACCTTAGAGACTAATTTATTAGAGCATAAGCTTTTGTGGGCTACAGCCCACTTCATCGGCTGCATAGAATGGAACATATAGTAAGAAGATATATATACACACACACATACAGAGAAGGTGGAAGTTGCCATACAAACTGTAAGAGGCTAATTAATTAAGATGAGCTATTATAAGAAGGAGAAAAAAACCTTTTGTAGTGATAATCAAGAAGGCCCATTTAAACAGTTGACAAAAAGATGTGAGGATACTTAACATGGGGAAATAGATTCAATATGTATAATGACCTAGCCACTCCCAGTCTCTATTCAAACCCAAGTTAATGATATCTAGTCTGCATATTAATTCAAGCTCAGCAGTTTCTCATTGGAGTCTGTTTTTGAAGCTTTTCCGTTGCAAAATTGCCACCCTTAAGTCTTTTACTGAATGGCCAGAGAGGTTGAAGTGTTCTCCTACCAGTTTTTGAATGTTATGATTCCCGATGTCAGATTTGTGTCCATTTATTCTTTTGCGTAGAGACTGTCCAATTTGGCCAATGTACATGGCAGAGGGGCAGCTGTCACATGATGGCATATATCACATTGGTAGATGTGCAGGTGAACGAGCCCCTGATGGCATGGCTGATGAGATTAGGTCCTATGATGGTGTCACTTGAATAAAGCTTATGCTCTAATAAATTTGTTAGTCTCTAAGGTGCCACTAGTACTCCTGTTCCTTTTGCGGATACAGACTAACACGGCTGCTACTCTGAAACCGGTCATACTACTGGAGTGGATAAAATGGATGCAGTTTCCATTTTCAAGTAGTTGTGACTTTATCTGTAGAAAATACATACAACTCCCTTCCAAAGAAAACCAATCCCTGCCCCCAACCTCTCCAAAAATAGAAGGAAAAAAAAGAGGGTAAATATGCTGGTGCATCCATGATGGGTGTGCACTTAAATAAGTCAGTGTTTGTTGTTAAATGCATGCTATGAAATATACAGGCTGTACAATGTTACATAGTTAATATTAACTTTTGCATTTGAGTGTTCAAAATAACATAATGTTCATACAGGATTTTTACATAAGAAAGAGAGTTTAAGCACACTACTCAAGTGTCTGTTTTACAGTGGTGGGTATAGTCTGAGCCAGTGTTTAGAGTGCAGTGTCTGGGCAGAAGGAAACTCAGTTGGAACTCTCGACTAAAGTCGAGTCCTGAGCAACCCCTTCTTTCCCATGCCAGCAGCCAGTTCCTCTCCCTTGGCAAGTCTTCTTGCTGTGAATTGCCCCTTTCCTCAAACAAGAATAAGGAGGAAACTTGTGGTAAAGAGGACCAGCATCTTCTGGGAACAGGGATTTCCTGGTACAGAGCTATAATAATAGTCACTGGGGATGAATGCTGGTTGATGGGTATTATGCAGCTCACTGCCTACTTGGGAAGCTGTTTCAATAGGTACAGAGAAGGTGAGGTGGGGGAGAGCTCATGTTGAAGAGGAGAGAATGAGGAAGGGAGATGGATCCACAGGAGGAGGAGAGCCTTCTAGGGAGAGGGGGGAGGAACCGATCCCAAAGTACCCATTCTCAATACTTCAGTGCAGTCTTCTGAGGATGAGCATGCTTGACTTAAAGGATGGAAAAATAAATCAAATTATTACTGTTGGTAACACAATGAAACACAGGAAGGCGTGTGACTTTAAAATCTCCAAAAAATGCTGACAGCATATAACCTCTGAGCTTGGGATAATTTTCTGCAGTTATTTTTGGAAAAGTCTAATTTGATTTTATTGTGTCATGCCTATTATTTATTCTTGCTAGGAATAGGCCGACAACCTGAGGACCTCACTGCTGAGCAAAATCGGCTTGCCGTAAAGTAAGAATTTACTTCTCCCACTCAGTGTGTCTTTAACCTCATCTAAGTAATAGTGGTCTGTGGGGTTTTTAATTCCTCCCTGAGTCATTACCTGAGTCAGATTTTCCCCAGTCATGTGCGACTTTCTTTAAAAAAATCGTTGTTAATGTAGGTACTGCCTGCAATCCACCCAGTGCCAAAGGTGGATACTGTAATACTTATTAAGGTAATTCTTGTTGTGATGTTAGCATCCCAACCACCCACACGTGACTTCTTCACTTCCCCCTGACTGAACCATACACCAAGAGAGCCCTCGTTTCTCCAAGGCCGGGTTTAGACCCTGTTTCAGGAAAGTACTTAAGCACATGCTTAAATCCCATTAACTTTAATGGGTGCCTATAGTGCAGCAACTGCTTATGTGCTTTGCTGAACGAGGCCCTTTAATAAAGCTGTGCTCTTTGGATCTTCAGGTTTTCGTCTACCCTTTCACTTTGGTCTGCTATTTTTCACATTAGAATACTCCCACCCTCCCCTATCAATAGTTACATCAAAGCACTAGTCCATGTTAAAACTGCAAGGCTGAAGTTTGCCCCTGACACTTCAAATGCTGCTGGGTTTTTTTAAACCCTCTACCAGCAGTTTCTGGATACTGATGCATGTTTCTCCTCCATCTCTTAATCTTCCAAGTACAAACTTTGATACTACAGGTTTCACTGTTTACCAAAAGACAACTGATGCTGCTTATCTATTACAAGCATTTCCCCCCCCCCATCTTGTTTTAATTTCACTCTAATTGTGGAATGAAAGTTAAATCTTTTTTGAATAGGCTGAAAGTTACAGCAGTCACTAACTTTGATCCTCGAGCTTAATACATTTGAAACTTTGCTTAGAGGCAAAATAATTAGTTCCTCAGTTTTCAAGGTTTAACTGTGAGCCATTGGAAAATTTACCAAATTATTAGATGATGGAACTATGATTGTCATCTATTGAAAAACTAAAGTTTGTAGAGAAGTTTATATAACATTTCTACAGTGACCCGTTGCTTTGTGTCTCCATTTATCATTTAGTACCCAGCTGGCTGTAAAAATGTAGAGTACTCATGATTGAGGTTCTGTTGTCTGTAAAATTTTAAATACACTCGACGGAACTGGCTAAATAGTATGTTACACTGTGTAATTCAAAAACTTATCAAAAATACCCATGAAACTTTTTGCTATATTTTACCTTGTTTTGTTTTGTGTGTGGATGTTTTGACAGAATAAGACCTTCTTTACTGGAGTATTTGAGCTATCTCCTCAATTTTATGAGTGTCATAGCTGGACCTTGCAGCAATTACAAGGACTATATAGCCTTCATTGAAGGGAGGCATATGCATATGAAACTTTTAGAAGTGAACTGGAAGCAAAAGGGTTATGACAGACTTCCTGATCCTTCTCCAACTGTAAGTTGTGAAAAGCCAAGTATTTATTGCAAAGGGCTAGAGAATACTGCTTTGCATGTCTGACTCCTATAACGGCATCTAGTTTAAAACCAAACAAGGAAAACTGCTTGGGGTATTGTGCCAGCAAATATATCTGTTTTCTGCTGTTTGTGTTGATAACAAAGCTGGGGGGAGGGAGTTGGCATCATCCCTTTGTTCAGAAGAGTACATAGCAGCTCATTGATTGGTGACCACCATATGTGTAAGTCTCTCCGTTCACAGTAGGAACATACTATAGATTCTGATTATTATGAATTGTAATTCAGATTTAGACAAAAGAGAGAGAACATTTTACAAAAGAGAAAAGCTGAAAAAACTATTGTACCGTAGAGGACATGCTAGATGCAGGAATCATAATTGATTAAATACTGTAAGTTGCCCAGATGCATTTCAAGGAAACCTGATGACTGTCTTAAGGTATCTTTGAAGCCATCTTTTAAGTCTGAAAAAGATAAATCCATTGCAAGGACTTTATCATTTTTGTTTTGTATTATTAAATATTAACTTGATACTCCCACAAGTGGCATTCCTGGGCCAGATTCCTCTGTTACATTGGAGTGACTTTGGATTTATACCTTTGTAATTGACTGAGAGCAGAATTTGGTTCTGCATATTCTCTTTGTAATGTGGAATATGTACGTATACAGGGCCTCCTCCTGATCTCTCACTGGTGTAATCTGCTGACAGTGTAAGTTAAGTCAGAATCAGGCCCACATTGTGTCACTTGCATAAATTATATATATATGCAGGACAGAAAAATTAGTATTTTTCTTTAAAAAATTAAGCTTTAAAATAACATTAAACATTAAAGTTTTTCTGTGTATATTGAGTGTATGTGAAAAAAAGTATGTAGGAGCTAAAAGTGAGTTAGTTACATCAGTGTTTAAATAATAAATGGTATATTTTTTATTCTCCTGATATCCGGAGTCTACTCTTATGGATTCACCTGTTTGCAATATGAATGTATGAGTGAATCTGTTTACTCACGAAGGATATATGAAAGCCAGTTACAAATCATTCACATAGCTTACGCCTATAATTATGATTTCTGGAGTGCTAGGACACTAACTGCACATTTTTAAAATATATATTTGCTAGGTTAGGTGCAGGACAGTATCTCTCTAAGTCATTTTGAGAGGCACTTTCAGACACCTTGATGAGTGTGATGGAAGAACCTAGATCTATAACAATCTGATTGTACTGGAAATCAGAATATTTGGTGCTTCCAGCAGGAATCCAATAATCAGTTCCTGTGCTTAACTGCACAGATGGGGAAACTCTCTGTTTCCCATCTTACTTCTGTGTTCTCCTCAGGGCACATCCAGCAGTGCAAGTGTGGTGCTTTGCTGAAGGAACATGGCCCATTTTGCTTCTGAATAATTCTTTAATTTCTATTTGTAAGATTAATTAGGAAAATATACCAGCTGATTCATTATACCAGCTGGTCCTTGTTACAAATTAATTATGAGGAAAAGGAAGCTATTATTAGCTGTTACCAGTCTCATTGGGTCTTTAGTCAATTTATTTTTGTAAGTGGGAAGCATTATTTTGCTTTTAGTCTATTCTGATAAATGATCACATCAATGTTTTATTATTCATTATGCTTTTCAGGGGGCTGTGATATACAAACTGTGTATCACATTTGTATCTCTCCTTTTGTTCTTGACACTTACCAAGACCTATCCTGTTACATACATTGTTGATAGCCAGTTTATCAATAACACATCCTTCTTGTCAAGACTTGGCTACCTGTATATCGTTATGCAAGCATCGAAGCCAAAATATTACTTTGCATGGACATTAGGTAAGGATGACTAAATGGCTTATTTTGTGTCCAGATAAATTTAATACATAAACAGTGGGGTGTATGAAATTGTCATAAAACAATTACTTTTTTAAAATTTTGGGCCCAATCCTGCAATTTCCACAGCACCCCTGCATCTGAGCAGAGCCCCACTGAAACCAGTGTGGGTGCACAGTCTGTCTGTGCACTGCTAGTTGCACAAGGAAAGAGATTTGGGGTGCTATGGGTATATTGACTATAAATCTCAAAAGGACACTGTCAAATAGTGTAGGCCAGAAGTTTGATCTACTTTAAAACTGTTGTCAATTGGCAGCAAATGTCCCCCTCCCCTATACCTGGGGGCAGATCCTCAGCTGATGTCAATTATTATAGCTCCATTGAACTCAGTGAGGAGTATGTGGCCTCTGGAATCTAGATGTGTAATATCATTGGTGTGAGTATGGGTGTGTGTATGTAACACCTCCCCCTTACACTTGCACCTTGTTAATTGTACCTAAATTACTGTTATTGGTATTCTTAATACTTTAAGAAGAAAATATTGTATCCTTTGTGCCCTGATTGTATTCCCTGTCCCCAATCCTGTACTTTTGTGGGGCAGATGGGGGCTCATGGAGCCTGTGATCACCCTGGTAGTTACAAGGCCATTGTAGATGTGAACCAGCCTATCCAAAGCTGGGAATCTCTGTCCAACCATGCTTATGGACTTGTCTATAACTAGAAAGTTATCCTGCTTTAACTATACTAGGGAATAGGCTATGCCAGCGTAAGGCGCCTTAGACCAGTATAACTACATCCATATTAGGGGTTGTACTGGTATGACTATATTGGTTAAAAAAAAAATCACACCTCTAACTGCCAATTATACTGGTACAAAATCTGTATGTGGACCTAGCCACATTCAGTCCACATCTCCTGTGGATGACAATCCTACACCCTTACTTGCGAGGGAGAAAGGGAAGCAGGCTGTGGGCGGAGATAAGGATGGTCAGGAGTGGGCTAATTGACCCCTAACCCTGCCCTCCCCATTCACTTGGGTACAGAGCAGCCATAAGGCAGAAAAAGAGTCTGGTCCGCTATACTGAAGAGAGAGCACACCTGCATAGGACGAGGAGTAGCGGTGTCAGCTGTTCAGGTGTAAAACTTCCTGGCTAATCAGTCTTGTAAAATTCTTCTCATCCACTCACCTGAAGCAAGCAAATTTTCATGGCAAATAAAGTTGTTACATTATCAACAGTTGTTGCTATGATAATGGATAGCCATTACTATGGTAATGGATAGTCAAGGGCTTTGGCCAGTCATAAATGTTAATACAGTTGAACCACAGAGTTATGAACACCTCAGAAATGGAGGTTGTTCATAACTCTGAAATGTTTGTAACTCTGAACAAAACGTTATGGTTCTTTCAAAAGTTTAAAACTGAACATTGACTTAATATAGCTTTGAAATTTTACTGTGCAGAAGAAAAATGCTACTTTTAAACATCTGAATTTAAATGAAACAAGCACAGAAACAGTTTCCGTATATTGCCAAAATCTTCTTTTTACACTTTCCCTTTTTTTTTGTTTATCTTAACACAGTACTGTACTGTATTAGCTTTTTTTTTTCTTTTCTTTTCTGCTGCCTGATTGTGTACTTCTAGTTCCAAATGAGGTGTGTGGTTGACTAGTCAGTTAGTAACTCTGGTGTTCGTAACTCTGACTTGTTCTACTTGTAACAATTTTGCAAGGCTATATTCAATATATTTCTTCCAATTTTGTCTTTATTGAGAGAAAATTCAGCAAAGAGGAAAATATCAGGTAACACTGAGAGAAGGAAATAATAGGGGCAAACAATTGCTGCGAGACAGTATCTGTCTCTTACAAACCTTGAGCTATTCTAAACATACAAGGCTTTTAAGAAACTCTCTGTGTTACTTAGTAACACCTTAAGTTTTTGAATTGGAGAACATTTAATACAATTTACTTTCCAACAATTAGGGTGAGGAAGATTGATCCTGTAGGTCAGGCATTGGGCTTGGACTCAGGAGGACTCTGTTCCCAGCTCTGCTTGAGACTTCTTGTATAAACTTGAGCAAGTCACTCATGATTATTCAGAAGGTTGAGACCCATTGTCTGCATGTGTTTGTGCACACCAGTTGTTACTATAAATTGGGCATTTGCTTGCCCTAGTGCATATTTAGAGGAATTTGTGCAGCCAAAGAATTTGTACAAACCTTGGGCTTCAGCCTTTTAAAATCAAGCTCTTATTACTGTGGCTAAGTTTCCTTATATTTAAAAGTGGGGAGCATATTCCTGTCCACCTCACATCAGTGTTTGGAGGCTAAATTAATTAGCTGAAGTGAAGCTCACTGAGATGCTCAGATGGAAAGAACTTTATAAGTGTAAAGCATCCTTACTATTTCATACTATATTGGTTCCCCCCCCCCCCGCTTTACTCTTGGATAATGAAAATAGACCATTTGTTCTTGCTTGTTCTTTTACAACCTTATTCCAGTGCTACCCTACTGAAGTACAAACACAGCTAGGGCATGTTTGAAACCAAACCATATTTCCAATGATATTTTAAAAGGAAATAAAAAACAGTTATATTAAATTTTATGTAAACTGCCCACAGAAGACCCCCCCTCCCAATTCACGCACCTAAAATTGTTTCCTTTAACAAAACCTAAATTTTGGTTCTAAACCACATACCACTTCCTTCCATTAAATGACATTGGCCTTTAGGACTATTGGGCAGATCCCAGGCAGAGTAAAAGCAAAGGGATTTCCTGACTGTTCAATCAAGAAAAGTAGCCTGTGTTGCGAAATATTAGACTAGCCCTCATATCCCAGTGCAGCACTGTACATACCATTACCCTGAGATCACTGTCTACCAACTCTTCGACTGTGTTGACAGGTAAACCCTGTTCAGACCATTCTTACCGAGTGAGAATTTGAAATAAAGGTTCTTTTTTCCCCCCTGAAAAATGGATACCATCTTTCTCCGTGGTTGGGTAGAAACCACCTCCTTTTCAGCAGCATTGACTGGAACAACAGCTCCCAAGTGGGACTGATGTCACTTAGTGGGTGTCAGTCTCTGCTTCTAGTGGTCCACAGGAAGAGCACAGACAAGTCCTTTCAGTGTTGCTGCTAGGTATATATGTGGAAATGAGGCGGAACACACACAAAGGAAACATAGGATGGATAATGGTGTGGGGAGAGGGAGGGATGAAATCTTAGGAGGAGATAGGGGGATCTAAAACACTTCTGTAAGGAAAGGGAGAATCAAACATTCCCAGAAGGGAGCAGGCTAGAGAGGCCTATAGAAAAGAAAGTAGTAAATGGCTTGGATTTTAGGGTGGGAAATGTGTTTCTTTGGCTATCAGTTTATTTAATATTGAGAGTGAATTTGATTGGTGTCCAAAAATAACTTCGGACTAACACTCTGTTGCCCGCACCCTCACATATAGTTTTCTTTAATCTTCTTCATTTGTGTGTCAGAGGCGATCCCTTGGCAGGCTATACTGAAATGAAAGAGTGAGAAAGACTGTGTTTGCTGAATAGAGAAGATCACCAAAAGCTTCCTTATATGTAAAAGTGGGGATCATATTCCTGTCCACCTCACACCAGTGTTTGGAGGCTGCTACACAGAGGCACAAATACCTGGACATGGAAGAAGAGCATCATGGAAGGGGCTAGACAAGGGACTGTGAGCATTCAGACTAGAACTGTGATAAAGTGCAGGAAAATAATAAGTGGAAGAAAACAGTCGGGATTGGTATATGTGGAATAGAAACGGCTTTGGGATAATAAATAATTCAGAGAAATAATTTATTTTAGTTGGATATAGATTTAGATTATTAGAAAACTGGAAAGATGTGGGTAGTAAACTAGAAACACATTATTAGAGAGAAAAACTGCCTTTGGATTTATGACATGACTTAATCTTGGAGACTGTGGAAAGATCTTGTAAGTGAGTTTTGGGAAAGCATGCTCTGTCTAGTGGTGGGCAAGGCTTCTATTATCTATGTTGCAGATCCAAGCAACAAAATGGCATGATTCCTCCCCACCCTTTTCAGTTAAGCTGTCTGTTGTGTGGAATAGGGCATTATATAATCATTTACTAAAACTGCTAATAAGCAGTTGCTGTTTCCAGAAAAGGACAGTCATGTTATTGTGTGAGGCACATTGCAGAATTCCTCCAGATTCATGAAAAGATAGAAAATTCAAGCATTCTGGTTGGGAGCATTAAACACTGGAACTTAGCTGTAAAATTGACTGAGACTTAAAATACATATTAGTAAAAACCATTTAGACCTGAATTTCACAATCTGATAGATGGGGTGGATCCCACATAAGCAACTAACCAAATAGAGTTAAATTCTGGCCCCACTAAAGTTAATGGCAAACCTCCCATTAGACTTCAGTAGGTCCAGGATTTTACCAGTAATTTGATGACTGAAAGGTGGCAATTCTTCTGCTCTCCAGACTACTTTATGCTGCATCCAAACCACTTTTGCACTGGGGCTAACTAGACACTGGAATGGAGGTTTTATCCACCTTTGCCTTTAATTAGGCGTTGCAGCCTGTGGAGACTAAAGGTCTCAACATTCTGTTGGGATCAAGAAGTAGCATTGTAGTTTAAGTGTATGTGTGGGAGTTGATTCCCTACTGCATGGAGCACAGTTCTTCAAGGGGTTCTTTGGCTGCAGCATAGAGGGCAGAATGGGGCCAGAAGGTTTATGGCTATACAGATCTTCCAGTTCTTGGCCCTGTGCATACATTGGCAGCAAAGAGGCTATTTCAGCCATTGTCTACAGGCATGTCAACTCCACAGCCTGTGGAAGGACATTTGTGACCTTCCTGCAGACATACTTAACACCTAGCCAGCAACCTGGGCTGGCTGTTCATCTCACGATTTGGGCCTATGGTATTATAGCATACAGAAAGCCTGAACAGTAGAAGACATTAAGGCAAGAAGGGACTAAATATAAATTTTCTTAGTTAGTTCTAGCAATCTGGTACCAGCGGTGAGCACTTGTTATTGATCTAGTAGCAGACACTTTCTTGTTCAATAACAACAAGCAGGGTTGTTTTTAGATTGTTAGGATCAGAAACCAAGACTTGGAAGCCTCTGTTTCCAGGAGCTTGTCAGTGAAGTGGAAGGTTAGGGGAAAGGTCCATATTTTTCTGGTTAGAATACTGCTTTTAGATTAGCCTGCATCTCTGAGTTGTACTTCGGGATTATCCCTGAATTTGTACCTAATCTCATAACACTTGTAAGAGAGACCAAGACCAATTTTGAATCTTGAGACAGAAATGCTGACTTCATTTTATAAAAATGAAAAGCTCAGCTTTATCTTCAGTTTTCTTGATCAGGCTTGTCATTTATAATGGAACTAGGCAGAAAAATCTAGCAGTGTTTATACTTTCATTTTTTCCTTCCAATATTTATAGGCTTGGCTGTAATTAGAGACCTAGAGGTAATGAGTCCCTCCTGTCTTCTCAGTATGCACAGAGAAAGGGCTTTTGACAGAGGCAGATTAAAAGCAGGATCTTTGAAATCAGACCCAATTATCAGAGGGGTCCCAGAGCAAGACAGAACTCTGATTGGCTCCGTGGGAAAGAATGCAGCAAGAGCTGCTGCCCATGGAATTCCATTGCGCTTCCTGAATAAGGAAGAACAATGAGTCTTCTAGGAAGAACATAGTGTGTGAAGATGGGCTGGGTGAGTGTCCAACCTGACATGAACCAGGCCTCCATTTCTGTAGGTTATTTGTACATCTCAGTATTTGATGTGCAGAGACAGTCTGGTATTAAGTGAGGCACTGAGCTGTGAGATCAGCATAGAACTTTGTATAGGGGGTGTTCAAAAGTCATCACTAAAACGTAACGTTCACCAAATCTTAATAAAAAAACAGAAACTTGAATTTGAGACACTGCAGTAGTTCCCCCCAACAAGTACAAGGAAATGGTTGCATCTGTGATACTGCACTATGTGGCAAATATCAATACATTTTAATTAGGGCTGTCGATTAATCACAGTTAACTCACACGATTAACTCAAAAAAAGTAATCGCAACTAAATAAAGTAATCGCAATTAATCGCAATTTTAATCACACAGTTAAACAACAGAATACCAATTGAAATGTATTAAATATTTTGGACGTTTGTATACATTTTCAAATATATTGATTTCACTAACACAGAATTCAAAATGTATAGTGCTCACTTTATATTATGTTTATTACAAATATTTGCACTGTAAAAATGATAAACAAAAGAAATAGTATTTTTCAGTTCACCTCATACAAGTGCTGTAGTGCAATCTCTTTATCCTGAAAATGCAGCTTACAAATGTAGATATTTTTTTTTGTTACATAACTGCACTCAAAAACAAAACAATGTCAAACTTTAGAGCCTATAAGTCCACTCGGTCCTACTTCTTGATCAGCCAGTCTCTCAGACAAACAAGTTTGTTTACATGTACAGGAGATAATGCTGCCTGATTCTTGTTTAAAATGCCACCCGAAAATGAGAACAGGCATTCACATGGCACTTTTGTAGCCAGCAGCACAAGGTATTTACATGCCAGATATGCTAAACATTCATATGCCCCTTCATGCTTTGGCCACCATTCCAGATGACATGCTTCCATGCTGATGACACTTGTTACAAAATAATTAGTTAATTAAATTTGTGACTGAACTACTTGGGGGAGAAAACACTCCTGCTCTGTATTTTACCCGCATTTTGCCATATATTTCATGTTATAGCAGGCTCGGATGATGACCCAGCATGTTGTTTGTTTTAAGAACACTTTCACTGCTGATGTGACAAAATGCAAAGAAGATACCAATGTGAGATTTCTAAAGATAGCTACAGCACTCCACCCAAGGTTTAAGAATCTAAAGTGCCTTCCAAAATCTGAGAGGGATGAGGTGTGGAGCATGCTTTCAGAAGTCTTAAAAAAGCAACACTCTGATGCAGAAACTACGGAACCGAACCACGAAAAAAGAAAATCAACTTTCTGCTGGTGGCATCTGACTCAGATGATGACAATGAACATGTGTCGGTCCACACTGCTTTAGATCATTATTGAGCAGAACCCATTATCAGCATGGACGCATGTCCTCTGGAATGGTGGTTGAAGCATGATGGGATATATGAATCTTTAGCGCACCTGACACATAAATATATTGCAAAGCCGGCTACAACAGTGCCATGCAAACACCTGTTCTCACTTTCGGGTGACATTGTAAACAAGAATCGGGCAGCATTATCTCCCGCACATGTAAACAAACTTGTTTGTCTGAGTGATTGGCTGAACAAGAACTAGGACTGAGTGGACTTGTAGGCTCTAAAGTTTGACGTTGTTTTGGTCTTGAATGCAGTTATTTTTTGTGCATAATTCTACATTTGTAAGTTCAACTTTCATGATAAAGAGATTGTACTACAGTACTTTTATTTTTCAGTTCACTAAATACTATTTCTTTTATTTTTACAGTGCAAATATTTATAATAAAAATAAACATAAAGTGAGCACTGTGCACTTTGTATTCTGTGTTGAAATTGAAATCAATATATTTGAAAATGTGGGAAACATCCAAAAACATTTAAATAAATATTATTCTATTATTGTTTAACAGTGTGATTAATTGCGATTAATTTTTTTAATCGCTTGACAGCCCTAATTTTAATGCAACCATGGTATATGTATGTTTTAGTTTCATAATAATTAGAAAAACCCTTTCTGTTCATTGTCCTTTACTAGATTGTATTTTCCACCCTAAGAATTTTCTTATTGTTTATTGAACATTGTCATTGTGTTCAGTGTTCGACAGACATGTAAAAATAAATGACGCCTGCCACAGTCTAATTTGAATAATTTGCATTGATGTTACAGCTGATGCAGTCAACAATGCAGCTGGCTATGGGTTCAGTGGTGTTGATGAGCAAGGCAATTTCCATTGGGATCTGCTATCCAACTTAAATATATGGAACATTGAGGTGAGTTAAAAGAAACAAAATCTTGGTATAATTATGGAGTGATGATTATGATGTGGTTCATTAGTAACAGGGATACATTTTTCTCTGTCAAAGGTGTGTCTAGAATTAGTGATTTTGAATTTTATCTTTTGGACATATAAATTGTATTGGTCACACTTCATGGGAAAGTTACATTTGTAAATAGTTTCTAAAGAGCTAATAAACAAAGTTTTAATAAACTATTAATTATTGTAGAGTTCAGCAGGTCAATAGATTGCTTATAACAATGATTCATAACCATGATAGCATCTTCTATTTATGTGCTTGTAACAATCCGTTGTTACTATTTTTAGTATTTGTATTGCAATAGCAGGAAGAGGACGCACCTGAGATTAGGGCTCATCTGTGCTAGGTGATGTACAAATACACAGTAAGAGATAGGGCAGGCCCCAAAGAGTGTATGTTCTAAATGGAAAAGACAGACAAAGGGCAGAAGAGGAAACAGATACAGAACGGTGAGGTGACCTGCCCAAATTTAAAGAATATGTCAGTGAACGAGACAGAAATAGAATTAAGAGTTACTCCTAGCTCAGTTCCCTTCCATTAGACCACACTGTTTCTCAGGTTTCAGAGTAGCAGCCGTGTTAGTCTGTATTCACAAAAAGAAAAGGAGTACTTGTGGCACCTTAGAGACTAACAAATTTATTAGAGCATAAGCTTTCGTGAGCTACAGCTCACTTCATCGGATGCATTTTGTGTTCTTCATGTCAGTGGCATGCTTTTAACATCCATTAGTCCCTTACAAAATATTTATAAAGGTACCCTTACCATAAAGTGTGACCAACGTATTTCCTGTTAGTTTGTCGCCTAGGATGAATATCTTCTGAGTGCTAATTGCATGAGAAAATGTCTAGGAGTCTGGAATAGGCCATTCCCAATTTCTCCTCCTACAGATTTATTTTCATAGAATAACAGGAGCTCTCCATCTACAATTCATGATTTATTATTTTAGAAGGAAAAGCAGAGGAAACCAATGAGTTAACTGCATTGTAGCTTAGTGATCTATCAAAAGATACATTCTGGTAACCCATCTCTAAATTTTAGGGGCCTCTATAATTCTCAGTGGAAAAGTTGAAACCATCACTATACCCTCTCCCTTTCGTCTTCCCTTTTTTATGCTTGTCTTAGCCTTTGCCCGAGCTTGCATCCATCGCTCTTGGAGTATTTTTCCTTGCTCCTTTTTTGCAGCATCCACAGTGGATGCACAGCTCAAGTGTAGAAGCACTCGCAGCCAATTGCAGATGGAAATGCACTCAGCTTCCCCCTTGCCCCCAGGACCTGAGTGGGGAATCTAAAATAGATTGAAAACAGGAATGGGAGTGCTCAGTATCAGTCAGAGAGGAGGGGAAGCTGGGGAGGAATGTCGCTAAGCGAGAGAAGCTGTGAGTTCCCCAGTACTTTAACCCATTCTCCTATCCTGTAGACCTCCTACACCCTTCCCCTCTCTGGGTCATATGGGCTATGGGGGAGGGGCTGGAGAGGGGACTCCCTTGGCAGCATAGGGGCAATGAGGCCATATCAGCTCCAGGACCCCTGTGATGTCACAGCCTCATTTCCATTTTGAACTTCCCTTTGAACTGATGCTGTCTGGTCTGGTTTTCCTTATGGAGAAGGCTCCTCTAACAGCACAACCTGTAGGAAGAGTCCCATGGGGAGGCCCTGGTGGATGGAGGGAGGTATGAAATGACGGGAGGCCATAAGGTGCAGGCTCATTTTTTTCCCCCAGAGTGATGCAGGCAGGGTTAAATATTAAACAGGCCCATGGGATTGTGGTTTATTAGGAAATTTTAAAAGGCTGATTTTTTTATAAGCTGGTGACTTGGGGATTATGGTGGGGGAGGAGATAAATGATTCAGAAGGCACCTAATTGCTCTTGATGTTAGTCTAAATAAGTGTCCTCTCATTACTAGTCCTCCCTTTTCCTTCTTGCCTTTGGTTTATAATGCTCACATTTTGCACCTTGCCTTTAATGGGACTGTGAGCTCTTCAGGGCTGGGACAGCATTTTCCTGAATATTTGTATGTCACCTGTCACCATGGAAACCCCCTCCTGAGAGATTCTTTTAGGTACTACTGTACAATACATGTCAAATAGTAAGAGCCACTTACGTGCATAAAGCACTTCTGCATTTGAGCCGAGTGCTAAATGTGGCTGCTGCTGGCATCATTTGATCATGGCCAGGTGAAAATACACTCAGTGCAGGTAGCAGACTGTCAATTAGGAAGTGTCTTGAAGTCTTTTAGGCACAATGAAAGACTAAGTATGTGTGGAAGGCATCAAAGATTTGAGGTAACTTCATCATTGATCCCCTCTATGGTCTGCCCAAAGAATGCCCTCTCAGGGCTCAGGCTGTAGCCAGAACCTCTCTCTGAGCAGGAGCCCACATCCGTCTCCCTTCTGACCAGGGATTTAGGCTAGCAGCCCCCTTGCGGTCACTGTGATTCTCTTTAGCAGGTCTGATCAAAGGTCCAGCCTCCGCACTTGATTTTTCTCCAGGGGCTATGGCCAGGGATTATATGTTTCAGATGGATCCTTCAGAGCAGAGTACATTTAAGGATGAAAACATAAAAAGGTCTAATACATACTAAGGGTACCTGGGGGGAGTCTGGCACGTCAGAATCCTTCCAACTCTTCAGCAGGGCGGGGTCCCCTTTGGACAAAAGGCTCGTGTCTGTTTGTTGAATCAAAAACAAGGCTCTTCTGTCAGGATAAACTCAGCCTTTTACATCAAAGGCTCTTTCTGTGTCTCTTTGCCTCTGGAATCTGCCTGAACCAGTATATGCAAACCACCCCATGGGGTGGTATTTCTCTGGAGCTATTTCTAGTCCGAAGAACTGCAGTAATTATGCCCCAGTGTTTTTAGTTTTTGGAGGAGCTTTTGTAACCTTTCTGCATGGAGTGGAATACACTTCCTAGCTCACAATGATCCATATAACCTTCACAAAGTTAATACAGTAGTCCCCAAAAGATACTGCATGTGGCTGCAATATCTGTAACGGAAGGTTTGAGGAGAACCCTGCCAGAGAGCATTCCATTTTGACAGCCAGCTTGACTGGCTGCTTTCTTGGAAACACAGAGGGAAAAAATCAATGCTTGCCAAGTGAAAAAGGACAACATTGATAGAAGCAAGGAAATACAGTTCCTTTCTCTAACTGGTACTATAATGCCATTAAGTTGTGTTTGTCAATTAGGGTTATTTTAATTTAACTCTTAGAACACTGATGAAGATTGCTCTAACCTCCAGGATTTTTGACTGAGGTGCAAAAGCACTCAAGTACTCCTTTTGGGCCCTCTCCTGCCCTACTCCAGTTTACACTTCCCTTGTCTCTCTTAGAAGACCTTGTGAGCTTTGGAAGAACCCTTTGACCTTATACTGGCATTGGTGCAATTGCTGCTGGAATAGTGTGTCCATTTCTGGTATCCACAATTCACAAAGGATATTGATAAATTGGAGAGGGTTCAGAGAAGAGCCACAAGAATGATTAAAGGTTTAGAAAACATACCTTCCAGTGATAGACTCAAAGAGCTCAATCTGTTTAGTTTAACAAAGCGAAGTTTAAGGGGTGACTTCATTATCTACATGGGGAACAAATATTTAACAATGGGCTCTTCAGTCTAGCAGAGAAAGGTATAATATGCTCCATGTCTGGAAATTGAAGCTAGACAAATTGAGGCTGAAAATAAGGCATAATTTTTTAACAGTGAGAGTACTTAACTTGTACTTGGAACTAATTGTACTTGGAACAATTTACCAGGGGCATGGTCCATCACTGACAATTTTTAAATCAAAACTGGATGTTTTTCTAAAAGATCTGCTCTAGGAATTATTTTAGGGAAATTCTATGGCTTGTGTTCTACAGGAGGTCAGATTTGATGATCACAATGGTCCCTTTGGCCTTGGAATCTATGAAGCTCTGGTGCAGAAAGCCACCTCCTTATGTGATTTATGTTTGCAACTAGAAAGCAGCAGTTCCCTTAGAGAGCCCATATTGAGAACTACTTTACAGCATTTTCATTGGTGCTGTCGGATTACTTCTGAGAGAGACTTTCACTCCTTTTAGTCTGGGCTGCACTTTAGAGTGCATTCAAGCAATGAGCAGTAAAGAGACTTCTCTGGTCTTCTCTTTATTAACAAAGCAAACCTTCAAGGTTTGTTCAGAGTGTTAGGTTATCAACTTATTACAAAGGAAAAACTGGACTGAGAATATAGCACACATTAAAATGATCCAAAATTCACTTGGAGAGTTGTTTCTAGAGTGAGTTTCCCTTAAGGGTACACTTCTCATTACAGTAAGCCACAAGGAAACTACAGTAAATAAATAAGCTCCAAGTTCTGACATGAACCTAAACGACAAAGCAAAGCTGAAATGCCATGCTTAACTCAGCCAGTTTTGCTAAAGTATGGCAGCCTGTCTGGTATATTAGATCACCCATTATTTGGAGAGCTCTCTGACATCTAATCACAAGAAGGTGAGTTACAATTGGACTTTTTCAGTCTTAACTCTGAATATCCTGGCTTTTCCTAATTTGTCTCTTTACCGTAAACCCATTCTAGTATGGTTTCTGGCTGTTTAATTTCCACTATAGGCTATTTTGCTGCTCTATGAACTCATGGCAATATTGACTTAGATGCTCTCTTTAAAGTGTGTATTGGTGACCTGATAGATTGTAGAAGGCTCTTTTGGATACGTTGTGATTTAATGGATCACAGTTCATTTGGGGAATCTCTTAATTATTCCATTCTTCCTTCACATTGAGATTCTCTGGAGACCTGTCAACATTTCTGGAAATTTTGCAGCCAACTGTCGATGTGTAATTTAGGAAATGTTTTTGATTATTGTCACGATAAAGTGCAATGGGGCAGAGGTGCTAACCATGTCGATGTAGTGGCAATGTTTGCGAAAATGAACAAATCCGGCGTGGACCCAGACAATGCAGCAGATGGATCCTGGTAACAGAACTGATGTGGATCCAATGCATCACTGGGAAGCTGCACTGCTGTTACTCATCTACTGTGCAATGTGGAGTCCAGCTCCTCAGAAGCTTCTGGTCTCAGATAGCAAGCAGAGGACAAGTGGGGCCAGGGCATGGGCAGAGGTGGAATTGAGCAGGGCTAGAGGATCTGCTATTGGAGGGAACCCTGTGGTCCTCCAACCATGAGAGGAGCATAAAGGGCTTATTGAGTCAACAGATTGAAGTAGTCACTGCAGAGTGGTTCTGTAACTGCTCTGTAGACTTGCCTCCCCTTTCCCCATTGGTATCTCCCTGCTGCCCGGCTCAGTTTCTCAAGCTGCACTCTGGGCTGAAGATTTAGCCCTAAGTTCATGTACTAAAAATACTTTCCATTGTTTCTTGAGAACAAGTTCATTTACCTGTCTCCCTACCCCCAATAAGGCATTTATTTTAGAAACCTTTTGTTTTCATAGCACTCGAGGAATTTCCAGTCCACCTAATGGACTGCAAGGTTTAAAGATTAAAAAGCAGTTGTTTGTAAGTTGAAGGATTGGGAGTGGCATGAATATCTGAAATTAGAAAATCTTTTTTGGCTTTTTCCATAATTTGAAAGATAGCCAAACACTGTTATTTTGTTTTATAATAAAAAGTGAGATTTTTAAAGTGAGTGGCAAGTGTCAGCCATGAGTAAGTTCTTATGGCTGAGTTATAAACCCCAAAAAATGTTTATAATGGAAATGTTGACACATCCTTGACTGTAGCTAGCTACTACTACTAGTATACTGCATGTAAACCTCTCAGTTTAAAATCCAAGTATAGACTGACATTGTCCTGTACATTTCAAAGTCAGTGTGAGATGTTAACTTTCTTCTCTCTCCTAGACTGCAACAAGTTTCAAAATTTATATTGAAAACTGGAATATTCAGACAGCTGCCTGGCTAAAGCGGTAAGAACAATAAAACAGTCAATTGCTCATGAGACCCAGTTACTTTTAGGTGGTACGGTTGGCTAGTAATTCTAACTGGTCAATCTGATAAATATACAACAGCCTCTCGGTCTCTTTCATTTCTCCGTGTCTGTAAGAACTTGTGTGCTACAATGTTTTTGGTGCTCTGAAGTTTTTATTGCTACATGTTTGGAATGACCACATTTACTCAAGAGCAGCAAAGCCACAAGTGAATACAGGTCTTCCTAAATAACAATTTTATAGCACCTCTCACTGTCCATATTTTGTCTTTGTTACCCATCTGTATTATTTTGCTAGGAGTTTATCATATTTTATCTCTCTCTCCCTTGCACTTGAAATTGATTAATTACTATTGGAGATGGGCCTGAATTGGGTCTAAACTCCTTCTCCATTTGGAACTTTGGGAAACCTTGGGTCCTGATTCAAACTTCGTAGCCTCAATATAATCTGTTGCAGAGGCACCAGTCACCACATATTTCAGGTGCCAATTTAGGTCTTGTTTATAATATGCCAATTTGAGATGCACAAAGTAAATTTTGACCAATGCTAGGGAATTTGATTTCACACTGTCATCACTATGGCTTAGTGTAAATAGTAATATTAATCCAAATTTCGTAGCTCAGTCCTGTCTCTGGTACTGTGAAAACAATGCTTTGGTATGTGAAAAGTCTGGTTCAAGTCGACTGATGTGACCTTCAAAATACAGGAGTTTATATAATGTTGTCTTAACTGTTTTTGGTGTAAAAATATGGATCTGAAAAATTTGTTTCTGTTGTTCTTCGTGAGTGAAGTAAACAATATTTTGGGGTAAATAAACATGATCATTTCTTAGGACCATTGCATTTTGAGTTAAAATTCAGATGTTGCAAGATTCTTAGGGTCCTGTTGCTGTGTTTCTGAACTACGCACACGGAACCATTCATCTATGTCTTCCTTAGCTGCTAGTGTAAGTCAGCATAGGTCCATTGATTTACACTAGCTAAGTTACTGGCTGGCTGTGTTGTAGGGTACGGGCAGCGGCTGATAATATTCTGCTTAAAGAATATTGAAATAGAAAAGGAACTGTGAGTATGTTGCTTTCAAACTCCCACCCACTCTTGAATATCTATCAAGTTTCTCAGGATACATACAGAGTTCTAGATGGGAAAATGCTGGCATGGTAAATGAGAACCCACCTTATGCCATGTTATATATAGAGAGGGCATAAATAATATGGCATAAGGTGGGTTCTCATTTACCATGGCTATATACAAGTTTAAATTCCATGATGATTAATTAAATCACGAGAGAATGCCTTACTCGTGCAAGTAATCCAGTTGACCCTCACGTAAATGAAGGTTTGCAGGACTGGGCCCCTGATACATAAAGGAGATCAGAAATGGATCTTTAAGATTCAAGGAGATCTGCAGTGCAATGAATATTTGTTACTTGTTCAATCTGCTGTTTTCTGTTTGTTTCATTTCTTCCCAGTGTTTGCTATGACAGGGCTCCATGGTACCCCACAGCCTTAACATTTATCCTGTCAGCCCTGTGGCATGGTGTCTATCCTGGATATTACTTTACATTCGTTACCGGAATCCTTATGACATTAGCATCCAGAGCAGTACGTAGCCTTTATTGTTCTCTTCAGAGGCTTATGTTAGATTACTGTAAAGCTTTCAGTGCTGGGCGTTTATGTACCTTAGACATACTGAGCCATTTTCATCCCTGGTATAACACGGTTGACTGTACACGAGGGATGAATCCACGTAACACCTTTTTCCTTTGAGATGATCCTCACTGAAACATTGATCTATACTGCAGTAATTGTAGGTGCTTCCTATAATTACAACCAGCCATTGTTCCTATTGATTCAGCTTAGCAGGTATTGTGACGCTGGACTTGGCTACAGTCATAGAGAGAGAGGTGAGAGGCCATGCAAAATGCTAGTGGTCAGTCATATACTTTGTGCATAGGTTCATTTGTTGCATAATTGACCTGGTCAGGTAGAAAGAGCCTCCATCTCATCTGTGTATTGTGATTATTCTGTGTAAAGTACAGACCTCGTAGACTGGATTGAGCCAACAGTTGGCTGCAGGCTGTATAGGCATGTATTTGTAGACCACACCAGTTTCTCCAGAATATGTACTTTCATTTTTTTAAAAAAGAAAAGCTTCTGCCCTTTATGGTTGCAAAAAAAGAATTCTGAATGGGACCGCAGTGCATTGTTGACTAAATCTGCAGATAGATCACACAAAACAGTATGTCTGAGAACTTTGAACTGGCCCCATTTGTTGCAGAAGAGTATTAACTTTGGATCCTAATGATGAGAATTTAATTTTACAGCATTATTAACTGTATCAGTGCTGGTCATTCTAGTGGAGACATCCACTGTGAAGAGACTGGAGAGCATCATCACTTTTACCCATAGTCTGACCTTGGGTATATATCTATATCAGTTTGACAAAGTTCCATAAGTGAATAGAGCTCTCAATCAATAATAGTTACCATAATACTGTACCACAATAATACTTTGCACTTAATTTGACCCTTCCTTATGAAGATGCATTCCACAGATTAAAACAAATACCCCCCCCAAAAAACATAAAAAAAACCCCCTCCAAATAAATCAACATCTGTAGAAATCCAA
This sequence comes from Dermochelys coriacea, assembly GCF_009764565.3. NCBI lineage: Eukaryota > Metazoa > Chordata > Testudines > Dermochelyidae > Dermochelys > Dermochelys coriacea. The sequence continues at coordinate 110,295,720 of NC_050069.1, forward strand.
AATGCTTGCAGGCATAAGCAACTGCTAGAGCGTGTAACTCCTCTCTGTTGTACATTTTATAAGCAGTAAATATAAGCAGCCGTCTGATTCATCCAAAAAAGAACAAAATTGCCCATAGATGCCCATTGGAAAGACAGCCTGGTCCAGTGGTCATAGAACTCAGGAGATCTGAGATCTATTCCCAGTTTTATCACTGACCAGCTGTGGGACCCTGGGCATGTCATTTGGGCATTTGTGTGCCTCCATTTCCTCTCCCACTTTTAATCTGTTCTGTCTATCCAAACCGTAAATTCTTTGGAGCATAAGTATGTGGTATGTTGAGGCCTCTTGGTATCATTGTAATACAAATAATAATGAATGAGGAGTTTTATAGATGTGAAGTGAGTCTGCATGTGTTTACTAAGAAATTGAGGGGTTTTTTTTTTAATCCTCTTCTCCCTGATTTGTAGATAAGGAACAATTACAGACATTACTTCCTCTCTTCAAAGCCACTCAAGATGATCTATGACATTGTCACATGGTTTGTCACTCAACTGGCTGTCTGCTATACTGTTGCACCTTTTGTTATGTTGGCTATTGAGCCCACGATTAAGTTATACAAGTAAGTTTCCTCCTTTTAACTCTTATACCTTAGACCTTATACCTTAGACCTTAATAAGCCAACCTGTGATGGGAGCTGATTAGAATTTTGCCATCATTTGGAGGGAATCCAACAGGTTATTTAATAACATCAGGAGTGATTTCATCTGTATAACTTGATGAATTCATTTAACCATGCTAGAATAATTTTCCTTTTCTTTCTCAGTTTAGTTTAGGGGTTTTTTTTAAATTCTTATTTGACCTGACTTTCCATGTGTTGGCTGCTGCCCTGTTCAGAGCATCCCAGTGCCAATTATTAACAAGACCAAAGGACGGGGTGGGTAGGAATGAAATTAACCTTATATTGGGAAATGTCTAGGTGAGAAAACAACTAACTTCCAGTTGTAAAATGCTCATGAGAAGGGATTCTGAATTGAACAGCAGGAGATAAAGATACATGGTTGATTCATTGTGTATTAAAATAATTTTGTTGCTTTGCACTCTTATTTTATGTGCAGTTACTTCTGTAAGTATTTTAAAAATGAGATAAAAGGGTAATTCTGAAGATTATATTTAGTGAAGCATAAAATGAGTTGAAAAAAGAGACTTGACTAAATTATTTTACTTTTCTTCCATTTTATGGTCAACCTTGTCTAACACAGAATAACAGTTTTTGGCTGAAAAAAGAGACATTCCATTACTTTGTCATAAAAGACTGAAAACTGTTAGTCAAAAGAGCTGCTGTGAGTGAGTCTGTTTGAGGGGGTTTGAATGCTGTCTTTTTAAAAAAAAATGAAAATGTTTAGATAAGTTTTCTCCTTACTTAAACAAAACTATTAAAATGCCAACACCAATCTGAAGCTTGTATCAATGTTGGCAAGATTCATTCCTGGCTGCCATTTTAATGTCTCATTGTTCTGTCTTTAGCAACAGCAACAAATAAAAAAAGATAAGGGCTATCTCAGTGTAAAAATATTGAATGTGACAAACTCATGAATGCTTATGAATTTGCTCAAGGTGCAAAATTTTGCCCTTTTTGCCACCAAAGGCCATTTGAGGTGACAAAATACCAACATCTTAACCTAAATTCCGTTAATAAATACTTTTAAAGAGATCGCTGTTACCATGCAATACATGCGAAAGAAAAACTGTCAGTTTAAGTTTAACACAGCTCTGACTATAGATGGTACCTACACATTTCTGTGTGTTTCACTGACTGAGCACAGGAAGGTAATGTATGAATTCATGGGATTTTCAAACAAGGCGACTGAGCTGCGTGTAAGGTGACTGATGGGACACCTTGTGCCTTTGGAGTAGGACATTGTGGACACATCTGTGTGTTCAGGCACCTTCCAGGGATTTTAGAACTATGAGGGAAGGAGCATAGCAGGGGCACTGAAAAGTTAGGCCATTCCAGGATATGCCTAAGTGGTCAGGAGCTGGACCCATGCACAGCTCTCTGGCCTTCCTCAACCCATACGCTATGGGCCCATCAAAATAGGTGTCCCATTTTCCATTTTAACTAGCTGTTCACCCTGAACACTATCAATTATAGAAGTAAATATAGGGAAGATGTCTTTACTTTATTTAACATTGTGCCATTGTCTCTCCAATCATGATGTATTTTATTATGATGATGATTGATTATATTTTATTATTTTATTAATGAACAGCAAACCTAAAAAATGTTCAGAGTTTTAATTAATTTCAGATAAGCAACCAGAAGTTTGGCTGGAAACTCTTCTGTCCTTTAGTTGCTGGTGCCATTTTTTCAGGAACAAGCTTCTACTTGCACAGAAGGGAGGCTTTCTGAGAATGTATCCCTGCATATTCTTGAACAGTGGGAGATAAGCTGAGAAGGCCAGGGTTGGGTTTCTCAAACCATAATCATGGGTAGTTCACCTCTGAGTCCATTTCACCTGAATTGTCAAAGTTTGGGGTTAGGGAAAAGGGTTTTTGGTTTGGCCCCTTGTCTGATGTTACAATATATGGGAAAATACTGGCCCTGTTGAAATCCATGCCAAACTTCCATTGACTTCAGTGTGTTGGATGTTGCCATATTATAGTGTGACATACAGCTGTAAAATCCTTGTAAAATCCCAGGGCATAAAAGCCTGTGATATATAAGACTATCAGGTGCTTTGTTTTATGTCTAAACCTCTTGAATCAGATGGAGCTGGTTGTAGTGCTGAACTAATACAATTTGTAGCATTTATATGTTACAAACAAGCCTATTTCCTTTTTCTCTTGTCGTTGCTAGGTCAATGTACTTTCACATGCACATTCTAAGCCTCCTGTTGCTGCTGGTCCTACCAATCAAACCTCAAGACCACATCATGAGGCAGCTTCAGAATCAAGTGACACCCAGCTCTGCTAAAGACAAGAAAGAATGATACCTCAAAGAAAAAACACTGATATTGGGAAGTGAAGTGTCATACCAAAAACAAAAGGGAGAAAATAAAAAGACAATGGCATTGTTATTGCTTAATTTAAAATGCTTTGGAAAGGACAGACTGGAGCTTGGTGGAATGTATTCCAGATGACCTAGTAACAAAGATTTACAGGCTTGAGGAGCAGTGCTTTTGATTTTATAACTACAGGGACTATTTTTATGGCATGTTTTTATATATTTAATTTTTTTCACATGTACAGATGTTTTTGATCTTTTACAGAAATGTACATTTGATAAACAAAAATTTTGAGATTAAGAAACTAATCATTAAAAAAAACCCTAGCAAGAGTCAGATCAGCAGCTTAGCAGACTGGTGTTCAAGGCTGCTGAGTCTTTGGCTTCCTATCCTGGCTATGGCCAGAGGGGTTCCAGGGTGTAGAACCACAGAACCTTGGCTCCTGAGACTGTTGGCATTGACTCCAGCCGAGGAGGAGGGCCACAGCGCAGGGTGCAAGTGCTTCTCATGTGGTCCTGAAGCAGGGACCTGCTGCCTGAGTTCAGCAGTTTGGAGACTCCTAATTGCTCTCAGTGACACCTGCCGGTGTGAGGGAAAATTAGAGACTTGGAAACCATTCAAGTAGATTTCTGTGAACATCAGCCACTGGATTGGCCAAACTAAAATATAATATATATATATATATATATATATATATATATAATATTAAAAAAATGAAAAATCAGAATATCCTATGATATGCAGATTAAAACTTCTCTAGCTGAGGCTACGTCTACACTACAAGTGCTCCAATGGCACAGCTACCGCACTGCCTCTAACCACTGTAGTGTAGGTACTTGCTACAGCTACAGAAGGGGGTTTTCTATTGCTGTAGTGAATACAGCCCCTTGAGAGGCAGTAGCTAGGTTGACAGAAGAATTCTGCTGTCAGCATAGTGGTGTCTACAGCAGGGTAATGTCATCTTAATTACGTCTCTCAAGGGTGTGGATTTTTCACACACCTAAGTTTTAGGTTTAGACCAAGCCTGAGAGACAAAGATAATTGGGATGTGACTGATGTTCAGCACTACCCTGCAGCTTTGGAGTGATATGTTTTGATGTGATACTTTTATGATCAATATAATGTAGCAATAGGGAAACCTTGCAGATTTAGTGCTTTAAAACTGTCAGTCACAGATCAAAAGCTGGAGGAAGGGTTGGAAATAGATCAACTTGTTCCTCATAATACTATGTATTGGCAAGTAGGAATTTTGTTCACACAAGGATAACAATCCATTAAAAATAAAATTAAAAGAGTACTATACAAGAGAAGGATTGTGATATGATCAAGGGACTGAGAATCAGCTGCTCTGCTTCTGACTCACTGTGTGATCTTGGGCAAGTCACTTAACCTTTTTATGTTTCAGTTTCCCCATCTGTAAAATGGGGATAATAATACTTACCTACCTCGCAGGAATGTTGTGAGGTTCCATTAACATTTACACAGCACTTTAAGAGAACAGAATGAAAAGTGCTATGTAAGTTTAAAAACTAAATATAGTCAGAGTGGACCTCTTAAAGGAACACATGAAAATGTGCACCAAATCTGTAAATATTTTTAAATGTTTTCTAAGTTTGTTTTCTCAGAATCATTTAGAAATGAAGCAGTTCCCTTACATACCATTGATTTTCCTCATCTGTCTGAAGTGTAAGTGAACAAAGAGTCTACCACATTTATTTTATTTTAATTTTTGTATCAGAATAAATTAAAATTCTGCAGAATCCTTACTTTGGGGAGAAAAATGTAAGAAACCAAAACTGAAGAATGTAAACAGTTACACTTTGTTTCTTGATGGACTGATTTTGCTTTTCTCCCCTCCAGCACCATCTCCCGAATCCTCAACAGCCTTTTAGTATAGTGTCTATTTCATGGGAAAGTTTATTTGGTGATTTTTTTTGGAGAAGAGATGGATTACTAAGATTGATTTGAATAAACAAACTGTTTTTTGTCACTGTGTGGCCTTATTAATGGGAGGGAAGTATGAAAATCTGGAGAGAATGAGCCTGTGTCTCATGGAGCAAGGTGAAAGATCATTACATATATGGTGGGAACTAATCACATCTCTCAGTCTTGTATTTTACAAACACAGTGTGGTTCAGATGCTGCTGCTATTGAAATCCATGCTAAAAACTCCCATTTATTTCAATGGGAGCAGGATTCATCCCTAAATTGGTTTATTTTTTGTCATTTTTTTTGTTCTGTTGTTCAGTATTACATCTTTTTATTTAAGAACTTGCTGTGAAATTTCTGTGGTGTGGTGAATCTATTCCTACATAGCTAGATCAGACCCCTACAGGAATTAGAAAGTTCTTGCAAAGTTTCCTTGGCATTCTTCTGTCAGGGAGGGGGTGACATTTGTGGAAGTAAGAAAGGTCCTAGCTCAAAAACCAGCCAATAAGAGGAAGACAAGATGAATCCTTACAGAGGCCCTGTGTCCTTGTGTGGTTTCTGGATACCCATCAGATCTTCACCTTCCTGCTGCTTGGCAGTATGACTCCAAATTTGCTGCACTGACAGGGCTGCTGCAGCTGGCCCCACCAGTGTTCCCTCTAATTTTTCCCACCCATGTGTGGAATGAATTTTGTTATGTGCACCAATATGGAGGTGATGTGTCACACATCACCTCCATATTGGTGTACATAACAAAATTCACATGTGGGGTGGGGCTGAGGGGCTCGGAGTGTAGGAGGGGGATTAGGGCTGGGGCAGAGGGTTGGGTGCGGGGGGGTGAGGGCTCCAGCTGGGGGTGTGGGCTTTAGGGTGCGGCTGGGGATGAGGGGTTTGGGGTTCAGTGTGGGCTCTGGGATGGGGCCGAGGATGAGGGGTTGGGGTTCAGTGGGGCTCCCCGGGGCTACAGTGGGGAGAGAAAGGATGCCCTCCCCACTAGTTTTCTCTCCCCACAGCAGCACCTGGGCTAGGGGGAGAGACATTTGTTCCCCGGCCAAGGCAGGTCCAGGCTGGGCTGGGTAAGGGCTGGAGGAGGGGCACCTGTCCCCTGGCTGTGGCAGATTTGGGGCTGGGCTGGGTTGGGGGCACCTGTCCCCTGCCCACGGCAGTTCCAGGCCAGGCTGAGTCGGGGCCTCGGGGGGGTACCTGTCCCTCAGCCGTGGCAGGTTTGGGGAGAGGTTAGGTGCCACAGCAAGTCTGGGACTGCAGCCCTGCAGCCTGCACGGTGCTTAATAGGAAGCTGCGCAGCCACGCAGCTTAGAGGGAGTTTAGCCCAGGACCCACTAGAAAGGGAGGATGTAAGTACATAGGGCTGATCCAGGGATGAATATGTCCATACAGCTGCTGGGAGCGTGCTTCCCTAGACATACATATGCTCTCTATGCTTGATCTAGCATGCTAAATATAACAGCATGGCTGCAGGGTCACAGGCAGTGGCCTAGGTTTACCATCCTGCCTGACCCTCCTGGATACATACTTGGTATGAGGGTCTACCTTTTTTAAGCTTTGTGTACATATTGAGAGATGCTTTATACATAACTGGAATATAGAAAAAGTATTTTAGTAAATTACGTGTCACCAAATTGATTGGGGGGGAATCAATGCAAATGCTTACAGAACTGGTAAAGTTTTTGGAAGCACTGGGCTTCGATCAGAGTAAACATTTCCAAACAGGTTAGTTTAACATCCCAAGTCCTTCAAAAATAAATAAGAAGTTTGACAGTTGGCCTACTGCCTGGTTTTTATTTGATGCTCCTTGGAATGGGTTCTCTCTTCAGGGCCCTGTGTCTCTGTTCCATACTCCTTATCTCACTCAGCATTGGATGCATGCTATATACCACATCGAGTTTTTTCAGCACTTCATGAAGCAAAAGCTGCTTAACTCTAATGCTTATCTGCTACTACTTTCTCACTGTATTCTTGCTAGTGCGTAAACCATCATTCTCCTGTCATAGTCCATCCTCAGACATGCAGCACCATGACTAAAACTTCAACCCTGGGGTTTCACTTCTACTGAAAAATGTTCATGTGGGTTTGAGATTACCTTGGATATGTTTCCTGAATTAAAATTGTATTGTTTTTTTCAAAATGTTGAATTACAAGCAAGCAACCTTGCTGCATGAATTTTGTCCAAGAGCTGCAAAGCAAAAAGAATGAGCAGATGTCTTGGAAATCATTTAAACAATTTTTTCTCTGCTGTGTTATTCTCTCTAGACTAGCCTGATCACTTAGCTCAGCATACCAATGTGATATGGCTAACCCAGTTGTGGATTTATAGTTCTGTAAGATCTGCCTTTTTAATACATGTTGAAAGGAACTTTTATTGGCCCTGGAAATAGCCTTATAAATACAATGCTTTCTGTCTTCTCTTCTCTTTTCAGATTACAGATTTAGGATCCGATTCTCCATTGCCTTGCAAGTTTGTTGTCATTTACATCTGTGCCAAATCAATGTAAAAGGCTATCACTGGTATAAATAAGTGGAGAATTCTTACTTTGTTAGCAATTTATGCCCCATTTGCACAAGTGTAAATTACTGCATGATATGCAAGGCAGTAGAGAATCAGATCATTAATGCACAATTCTGGAAAATCTGTTGAACCTAGTTATTGGCTTTGCATTGCTGGTCTCTAATTAGAAGGATGTAAATTGAGCATGGTCTTAAAAATACTGCTGTTAAATAGGTTTATGATCTAAGTCATATTTCAGTAGCCTGTAATCACTCTTTCGGTTCAGTTTGGTGCTGGAAGCAGAAAGAGATGGATATTGTAAAGAAATCCTCAAGACAGAGACAGATGATACTTGTAGGAGAGAGAGAGAAATATGGAGTCCTGAAATGGAGATAGAGAAACTAGATCCTAGAGGATGAGCAAGTGTTCTTATTCATGAATAACTTAGATGGAGCCCAAATTCCAACTGCTATTCATCAGCACGTTCTTCTACATAAAACCTAGCACAGAACTGGGATATGCTTAGGAGGAGGAGGGAGGAAAAATGGCAGAAATTGACATTTAAGTTCATTAAACTGAACATTAAAAAAAAATAGCCTCATGAATAAAAATCTTGTGGAACTGGTATTTCTGGAAGGAATTAACTCTTCGGAAACAATTTCCTCACTATATTAGAAGCACAAATGTACTTCATTTACTATTCAATATGCATGTTTCCTTTTTCCCCTCCCCACTTTTGTTTGCTCTCTTGTAGCATGCCAGGGCATGAAGGCAGAATGCTATGGGAGAAAAGTGATGCATATTTCTTTCCTGTTATAAGTGCTCCTTTTTGCATGTGTATGCTGCACATAGTTCAGATTTTAAAATCCTTTAAAGTGAAAGGAGGCTGTAGGTTAAATTTCCCCCTACTGATAAGTGCTTGTGTAACACAGCAACTATCTGGGTGCAATAACTAAAAAATGGATCAATCTTCTATTTTAGAAATATTGAGTGAAATCCTGGCACCAGTTAGTCAATAGAAAAATTCCCATTAACTTTATGGGGCCAGGATTTCACTGGTCTAAGGCACTTACCACCTTCCTGTCTATGTATCTCATATTTGTGAGCACAATTCAACATTGGCTTGATTTGCTGGTAATTTTTTGACTAATATTGAAGACAATATTAAAGGAAATGCATTTGCTTGAGTAGTGTGGTTCAGCACGTATTAAAACTTCCCAAAGGCATCTTGAAACAGTGCACCTCACACTTACTTACACAGGATGTTGTGAGAGCCATTCCACTCTAACACAAAGCTGTTCGTGTCTGATTTTCTCCACAGCCATAGTTAGAGCTTTTGGTTTTCAGTTTTAACCATTAAGCACTGGTAAAGCACTCTGATTTTAAAACAAAACAACAAGAACAAAAAACAAATAAATCAGTGTTTATCTAATACTCCCCAGAAAAACACCAGAAATTGTTGTGTATCTAACAGCTTGTCGACCTGAAACAGTAATTCGCTCTACAAGGTGTGACGGGGCAAGGCCAGATGGCTATGGAAGAGTAGTCTTATTGGGATCCGGGAAGTGGGCAGGCGAAGCCCGTCCACTGCTAAAGGATACCCCCCCAGCCTAAAAGGGGGATCCACAGGACCTAGATACCCAAAAAATTCCGGGGGACAACTAATGAAGTAACAGGGACAGGAGTGTGGTCAAAGGGTCAAACGAAGGGAACTGGACGGGGACACCGAGCAGAGAACCCCGGACAGCGCCCACTGCTCCTCAAAGGCGTCAAGGGAGTCAGAGGATGCTGCCCAGAGGAACTCTGCCCGGATACATGAACGGACCGAGGATCGGAAATAGGCCCCACAGTCGCAGAAGACTCCATCGGCCAACCTCCTCACTCTGGTTTTATAGATGGCCATTTTAGCTAGGGCCAGGAGGAGGTTGACCAGGAGATCCCGTGACTTCGTGGGGCCACGAATAGGGAGTGCATAGATAAGAAGGTGAGGGGAAAAGTGCAACCAAAAGCGTAATAAAATATTGGTGAGGAGCCGAAATAGGGGCTGCAGCCTGGCACGCTCCAGGTATATATGTGCCAGGGTTTCCCTCACGCCGCAAAAGGGGCAGGTGTCTGGGATTGAGGTGAACCGCGCCAAGTAGACGCCCGTGCTCACGGCTTCATGAAGGAGCCGCCAACTGACATCCCCGGCAGGCCTCGGGACCAAGATGGAATATAGGCTGGCCCACCGGGGCTCCTCACCCTCCAAAGGAGGCAGGAGGTCCTGCCATTTTGTATCGGGGTGGGACACGAGGGTGAGGGCATGAAGGGTGTGGAGCACGAGCATGTATAGATGTTTTCTTGGCACGGTTTGAAAGCAGTGCGTCTGTATCTCATGCAGCCGACTTACAGTGAAGGGGTAAGGGGGTCGGTTGAGTCCACGGGGCAGGGGTCCAATTAAAAGGTCCGGCGGGCCTGGGGTAGGGGGTGCGCGGGGCATGCCCTCGTGCAGGACCCGGACGAGGTAATCCCGAGCAGCAGACGGCAAAGCGGCCTTCACCTCCTGAAGTATGCACCGTGGAGTACAAGATTTAGAGAGCCCCATGCGCTGAGCGAGCATCAGGGAATCCAGCCAGTCTCCCTGGTCGTAGTCCAGGAGGTCTCCGACTCTTGTGACTTCTGCCAGGAGCAAACTCTGGCGCACCGAGCGGGACTCTGCCACCTGCAAACGGAGCTGGGGGTTGTGTAGCAGGGGCTCCGCGAGGAGATCTGCCCCGTCAGTGGCCGCCACGGACCTGGTCGTTGAGAAGAGTTACCAGGTCCAGAGGAGGTCCTGATAGAAGACCGGCAACCCGGAGAGGTCTCGAGAAGACCTCTTGGATGGAGATAAAGGAGCTGCTGGTCGTATCGGAGCCCTTGGAAGCGGCGCAGGAAGACGTGCGCCAGTATGCTCCATGCCGGACTACCTGCACCATAAAGGAGCCTCTGCAGAGACTGGAGGTGGAAGACATAGACCTGAGTAAGAAGACATTTCAGGCCCTGCCCTCCGTCCTCCAGGGTTAGATGGAGAACCCCTACAGGGACCCAGTGCAGTCCTGACCAAAAGAACTCCAGAATCGAGGTCTGGAGGTTGGCCAGGAAACCTGGGGCCAAGACCAGGGTGTTGAGCCGGTACCAGAGCATGGACAGGACTAGTTGATTAAGCACCAGCGCTCTCTCTCGAAGGGAGAGGCACCGGAGTAGTTCTGTCCATTTCTGGAGCCACTCTATCACCCCGCCCTCTAAATTCTGCCAGTTCTCCGGTGGAGAGGGATATGTGGCAGAAAGGTAAATGCTGAGATAGAGCAGCGGACCCGTGCTCCACCGGATGGCCTGAAGCATGGGTGGGAGGGAGCTCACCTGCCACCAGTCCCCTACCACCAAGCCAGAGCTCTTGACCCAGTTGACCCGCGCAGAGGAGGCTGCCGAATAGATGGCCTGGCAAGCCTCCACCCGCGCCAAGTCGCCCGGGTCCTGGACCACGAGGAGCACGTCATCAGCGTACGCCGACAGGACCAGCCGCAGCTCCGGCTTCTGCAGCACCAACCCTGTCAACCTCCTTCGGAGGATGCAGAGGAAGGGCTCGATCGCCAGAGTGTACAGCTGGCCCGAGAGGGGGCACCCCTGCTGTACTCCTCGCCCAAAGCTGACCTGTTCGGTCAGGGTCCAGTTGAGCCTGACCAAACACTCTGCGGAGGCGTACAGCACCCGGAGAAAACCCACAAACTGGGGTCCAAAGCCAAATGCTTGCAGAGTGCTCAGGAGATACCCGTGATCCACACTGTCAAACGCCTTCTCCTGATCTAAGGACAGGAGGGCGAACGACAGACCATCCCTACACCCAAGTTCCAAAAGGTCCCGGACCAGATATAGGTTGTCGAAGATGCTGTGGCCCGGGACTGTGTAGGTCTGGTCTGGGTGGACCACGTCCGCCAGCATGGACCCTAGCCGCAAGAGATGGCTTTTGCCACGACTTTGTAGTCCGCGCTGAGGAGCGATATGGGATACCAATTTCGTATATTGCGGAGGTCCCCCTTTTTCGGCAATAAGGCGAGCACGGTTCATCTGCATGAAAGAGGGAGGATCCCGCTCTGCAAAGACTCGGCCCAGACAGTGACTAGGTCTGGGCCGAGGACATCCCAGAACACACGGGAGAACTCCACGGTTAGCCCGTCCATGCCCGGAGGTTTATTAGTGGGCATGCAATGGAGGGCTTCCGATAACTCGGCCAGAGTGAGAGGCAGCTCTAGCCGGTCTTGGTCACCTGCGCTGACCGTAAGAAGCTCCTTCCAGAGCACTCTGCAAGCGTTAGGATCGATCAGATCTGGGGAGAAAAGGTTTGCGAAGAAGGCTCTCACCCTCCCGCACATGTCCGCCAGATCTGAGGGGAGTACCATCTTCTGCCAGTAGGCAGATGACATGTTTCTTAGCCTCCCTCTTTTTCTCCAGGGCGTAGAAGAAGCGGGAGCCACGATCCATCTCCTGAAGGAGACAGACGCGGGATCGAACAAAGGCACCCTGGGCCCAATGGTCCTCGAGGGCCTGGAGCTCCTCCTGCTTCTCCCGGCACGCTCCGCAGAGGGGTGGATCCTCGGGGCTGGTGGCCAGATGCCTCTCCAGCTCTAAGACCTCCTTGTTCCAAATGCTCTATCGCCGCATCCCTCCATCGGCTGACGCCCCGGGTGTAGTCACGGCAGAAGAGCCGGGCGCGCACCTTCCCTAGGTCCCACCACCGCTGCACCGAAGGAAAGGCACGCCGCTGCCCTCGCCAGGCCAGCCAGAACTCCCGGAAGGACGCCACGAAGTAACCGCATCTCCAGTAAGCTGTTGTTGAAATGCCAATAGGCCAGCCCCGGCCTCTTCGCGCAAAGGGAGGCTGTCACGGTGGCTAAATGATGGTCAGAAAATGGGACTGGCTAGATGCTGGAGGAGTGGGCTCGTGAAAGATGAAAGCGTGATAAATTATCACAGTCCAACTGGGAGTGGCTCGACGGATGGGCCTCCACCTGGACAAAGGTAAACGTGGAAGTGTCATCCGGGTGGTGGTCGCGCCAGAGGTCCACCAGGGAGTGGTGTTCGACTATCTCCTGGATGACGGCGATGGCGGTTGGGCTCTGCTCGGTCCCCGAGCGGTCCCGCTCCTCGAGGGTGATGTTAAAGTCCCCTCCCAGGACCAGGCACTCATGAGGTTCTAAGGTGCCGAGGAAGGCGGACGCCTGCTGATAGAATTGCAGCCGCTCCGGGCTCACTGCTGGGGCATAGATGTTAACGAGGTTGACTACGAGCCCCTCCATGCAGTCCCGGAAGTGCAGCAGGCAGTCCGGCACAGCCTCGGCAACCCCCAGCACCTTGGGCCGTAGGTCGGGGGAGAACAGGATTGCCACTCCAGCCATATGAACTGTGAGATGGCTAAAGTAGACGCTGTCCCCCCAATCCAGCCGCCAGCTGTCTTCAGTGGTCGGATCCGTATGGGTCTCCTGCAGGAAAACCACAGAGTACCCCCCCTCCCGAAGGAAGGAGAGCACCTGGGACCTGCGGAGACCCATCCTACAGCCGTGGGTGTTCAATGTTGCGATGGTAAAAGGTGCCATGAGGAGGGCTGGGGGGGATCCTCGCCGGCAGGGATGCTCGCGGCTCCCAACACCAGAACACGCGGTAGAACTCCATGATCAGTCCGTCCATGCCCGGAGATTTATTAGTGGGCATGCGACGGAGGGCTTCCGAGAACTCGGCCAGAGTGAGAGGGAGCTCTAGTCGGTCTCGGTCGCCCGCACTGACCATCGGGAGTCCGTCCCAGAGCACTCTGCAAGCATTAGATCGGTCGGATCCGGGGAGAAAAGGCGTGCGTATAAGGCCCTGGCCCTCCCGCACATTTCTGCTGGATCCGTGAGGTGGGTGCCATCCCCCGCCAGGAGGCAGGTGACATGCTGCTTAGCTCCACTCTTTTTCTCCAGGGCGTAGAAGAATCGGGAGCTGCAATCCATCTTCTGAAGGAGGCGGATTCGGGATCGAAGAAAGGCACCCCGGACCTTGTCGTCCTCAAGGGCCCAGAGCTCCTCCCGCTTCTCCTCGCATGCCCCACAGAGGGATGGATCTTTGGGGCTGGCGGCCAGACGCCTCTCCAGCTCTAAGACCTCCCGTTCCAACTGCTCTGTCGCCGCATACCTCCATCGGCTGGTGCCCCAGGTGTAGTCATGGCAGAAGAGCCGGGCGCGCACCTTCCCCAGGTCCCACCACCGCCGTGCCGAGGGAAAGGCATGCCGCTGCCCTCGCCAGGCCAGCCACAACTCCCGGAAGGATGCCACGAAGCCCACATCCTCCAACAAGCTGTTGTTAAAGTGCCAATAGGCCGGCCTCGGCCTCTCCGCGCAGAATGAGACCATCACGATGGCTAGGTGGTGATCGGAGAACGGGGCCGGCCGAATGCTGGAGGAGTGGGCCTGTGAAAGGTGGAAACGTGATAAGTTGATGCAGTCCAACCGGGAGTGGCACGACCGATGGACCTCCACCCGGTCAAAGGTGAACGTCGAGACGTCGTCTGGGTGGTGGTCATGCCAGACGTCCACCAGGGAGTGATGGTTGACTATCCCCTGGAGAACATCCGCAGCGGCCGGGCACTGCTCGGTCCCCGAGCAGTCCTGCTCCTCGATGGTCGTATTAAAGACCCCTCCCAGGACCAGGCACTCACGAGGATCCAAGGCGCCGAGGAAGGCGGACGCCTGCTGAAAGAAATGCAGCCGCCCCGGGCCCGATGTCGGGGCATAGACGTTGACAAGATTAACCATGAGCCCCTCCATACAGACCTGGAGGTGCAGCAGCCGCAGCTGTCTTCGGCGGCCGGAACCGTATGGGTCTCCTGCAGTAAAACCACGGAGTACCCCCGCTCCTGAAGGAAGGAGAGCACCTGGGACCTGTGGAGACCTATCCTACAGCCGCGGGTGTTCAATGTTGCGAAGGTAAGAGGTGTCATAAGGAGGGCTGGGGGGGATCCTTGCCGGCAGGGATGCTTGCGGCTCCTGATGGGCCACGCAGCAGTCCGTGACCTACCCCGTAGGTGAGTAAGGAGTCACGGAAGATGCGGAGCCGCCGGTAGGCCATGGCACCCTGCTTCCTGGTTCTTTTGCCCTCCCCCATGAGGGCCCTCGCGGCCCGTAGGATAAGATGGAAATCCCCCCATCGCTGGAGAGTGAGCTGCACCTTGTTACGGGAGCCACGAACGTCCTTGAGGAACTCCCACAGCTACTCTCGCAGCATATGGGGGGCCGGTGTCACTAGCCCCCGGCTTTGCTTCGGAGGGACCGCCGACACAGCCCCGTGGCCCTCTGAGACGGGCAGGCAAGGAGCAGACCCCTAACGTGGTGCCCGATGGGCTGGCACCATATGGGTCCCCTCAAACCCTGGCTCAACTTGGGGCAGCAGAGGGAAGATAGCAGCCTCTGGTGAGTCAGGACTGGGAAATACAGAGGCCGCTCCCTCGGGACTATCCTCTGGGGGCAAAGAGGTAGTGGCCCCAGGGGTGGCAATGACATCACGGGAGGTGGAGGGGACCGGGACGGGGTTGACAACAAGGGCAGGGCAGGGATCCAGAGTAGGAGCAGGACAGGGGTTGGAAGCAGAGGCAGGGAAAGGGGCAAAGGCAGGATCCTGGGCTCCAGGAGCCATGCAACTGGAGATTGGCGCCCTTGTTGGAGTTCTAGGGACTGGGGGGTTGGAAGTGGGCTCTCCACGATGCCGGGCTCTGGCACCACGGCTGGTGGAGTAGCCACAGCATCACCAGTGGGGTCCCCGCCCGGGAAGGAGGTCGGTTACCCCACGCCCACAAGGGACAGGCTGTGGGGCCCAGGTCCCAGCCGCACGGCACCGGCCGTCGCCTCAATGGGCTCGGTGGCCGACAGCAGGGTGCCACCCGCGCCTGGGCAGATGGAAGAGTCCAGGCAACCCTCGAGGCCGGGAGCAGAAGCAGCAGTTAGGGAGGAGGAGCATGGAGAAGGGGGGGCTGGGGTGAGGTCTCTCAGATCGAGGCCTGCTGGCAGAGGGACGTCCTCCCCCTGGGTGACCGGGGTCAGACCCAGGGCCTTGATCTCCTTGTAAATGGAGGGGAGCTCCCCTTCCACCGCCGCGGAGGTGTCCCCGTCAATGCCCGAAGTGACGCTCGCCTCGGGGCTCACAGAGGGTCCAGATGGGAACGGGGCAGGAGGGGTTCCATCGGGGGCCTTGAAGGGAAGGGGATCCAGTGGAGGGACGGTACTGCCCTCCCGTGCTGCCACGCCCTCCCCAGCCAGCACTGGGGGATGGAACGCGCCCATGGGCAAAGCAGAGGGCTCGGCCTTGGTGCCCCCTTTTTTGGTTTTCCGAGGGCTTCCACATCGATGGAAGGGAGCGGAGCTCTAGCCTTCCGCTTGCCCCGCTTCCCCTGGACAAGGGCCCAGCCCTCCATGGCATCATCAGGGGGCTGGCTAACTGGGGTTGTGTTGGTAGGCAGGGGCAATGGATCAGGGACTGTGGGAGGTAGCAGTGGAACGGCATGAGGGAGGGAAGAATCCCCCTGGATTCTGGATTCCCCCTGGAGGCCCTCTCCCACGCTCGGTGGTATCTCTGCCGCACCCTCCTCTAGATGCCCCAACAGACTGCAGACAGCAGAGGCGGGACTCTCCCGCTTGTCTGGGCGTGCTAGGGGGAGTGCCTCTTGGGCCCGAGCGGGAGCAGTGGTGGACTGAGTGAGAGGAGGGGCGACTACGGGTGCCGGGCAACCAAGGGCGCCAATGATGACAGGGCCGGCGCCCCGTTGGGGCTCAGGGGTCCCGGATGCCTCTCCTTGCCGGGCCAAGGTGCAGTCCGTCCGGACGTGCCCCATCGCCCGGCAGAGGTAGCACCAGGTCTCCCGCGTGGAATAGTGCACCCAGTAATGGGCTTTTGCCACGACTTTCTAGTCCATGCTGAGGAGTGAGACGGGACGCCAATTTCGTAAATCGCGGAGGTCCCCCTTCTTCGGCAGTAAGGCGAGCACGGCTCGCCTGCAAGAAAGAGGGAGGACCCTGCTCTGCAAAGACTCGGCCCAGACAGTGACTAGGTCTGGGCCCAGGACGTCCCAGAACACGAGGTAGAACTCCACGATCAGCCCGTCCATGCCCGGAGATTTACTGGTGGGCATGCGACGGAGGGCTTCCGAGAACTCGGCCAGAGTGAGAGGCAGCTCTAGCCGGTCTCGGTCACCCGCACGGACCATCGGGAGCTCCTCCCAGAGCACTCTGCAAGCATTAGGATCGGTCAGATCCAGGGAGAAAAGGCTTGCGTAGAAGGTTCTCGCCCTGACACACATCTCCACTGGATCCATGAGGGGGGTGCCATCTTCTGCCAGAAGGCAGATGACATGTTTTTTAGCCCCCTCTTTTTCTCCAGGGCGTAGAAGAAGCGGGAACTGCGATCCATCTCCCGAAGGAGACGGATGCGGGATCGACAAAGGCACCCCTGGCTTGATGGTCTTCAAGGGTGCGGAGCTCCTCCAGCTTCTCCTGGCATGCTCCGCAGAGGGGTGGATCCTCAGGGCTGGCGGCCAGACGGCTCTCCAGCTCTAAGACCTCCCGTTCCAACTGCTCTATCGCCGCATCCCTCTGTCGGCTGGCGCCTCGGATGTAGTCACGGCAGAAGAGCTGGCCGTGCGCCTTCCCTAGGTCCCACCACTGCCACACCTAGGGAAAAGCACGCCGCTGCCCTCGCCAGGCCAGCCAGAACTCCCGGAAGGATACCACAAACCCGCATCCTCCAGGAAGCTGTTGTTGAAATGCCAATAGGCCGGCCCCGGCCTCTTCACGCAGAGGGAGGCTGTCACGGTGGCTAAATGATGGTCAGAAAATGGGGCCGGCCGGATGCTGGAGGAGTGGGCTCATGAAAGATGGAAGCGTGATAAATAAATGCGGTCCAACCGGGAGTGGCTTGACGGATTGGCCTCCACCCGGACAAAGATGAACGTGGAAGTGTCATCCGGGCGGTAGTCGCGCCAGACGTCCACCAGGGAGTGGTGTTCGACAAACTCCTGAAGGACGGCGGTGGCGGCCAGGCTCTGCTCGGTCCCCAAGCGGTCCCCCTCCTCGAGGGTGATGTTAAAGTCCTCTCCCAGGACCAGGCACTCCTGAGGATCCAAGGTGCCGAGGAAGGTGGACGCCTGCTGATACAATTGCAGCCACTCCAGGCTCGCTGCTGGGGCATAGATATTAACGAGGTTGACTACGAGCCCCTCCATGTGGACCCGGAGATGCAGCAGGCGGCCCGGCACAGCCTCAGCGACCCCCAGTACCTCGGGCCGTATGTCGGGGGAGAATAGGGTCGTCACTCCAGCCGTACGAACTGTGAGATGGCTAAAGTAGACCCTGTCCCCCCAATCCAGCCGCCAACTGTCTTCAGTGATCAGATCCATATGGGTCTTCTGCAGAAAAACCACAGAGTACCCCCACTCCCGAAGGAAGGAGAGCACCTGGGACCTGCGGAGACCCATCCTACAGCCGTGGGTGTTCAATGTTGTGATGGTAAGAGGTGCCATGAGGAGGGCTGGGGGGGATCCTCGCCGGGAGGGACACTCGCGGCTCCCGGCGGGCCGCGCAGCAGTCCGTGACCCACCCCGTAGGTGAGTAAGGAGTCACGGAAGAGGCGGACCCGCTGGTAGGCTGCGGTGCCCTGCCTCCCGGTCCTTTTCCCCTCCCCATGAGGGCCCTTGCGGCCCGGAGGATTTGATTAAAGTCCCCCCATCGCTGGAGGGCAAGCTGTACTTTGTTGCGGGAGCCACGGACATCTTCTAGGAACTCCCGCAACTCCTCTCGCAGCGCATGGGGGGCTGGGGTTATGGTCTGGTTACTCCCCGACGGGGCCCTTGCTACAGCCCCGTGGCCCAGCGAGATGGGCAGACAGGGTGCGGACCCCCGATGGGGCTCCTGATGGTTTGGCCTGAACGCTGGGGCGATAGGGGGTGGTGGAGGGAGGATAGCAGCCCCTGGTGGGTCGGGACGGGTAAACACAAAGGCCATTCCCTGGGAGTCATCTGTTGGAAAAGGGAAGGAGACAGTGCCAGGGGCAGCAATAACACCTCTAGAGGCGGACGGGATAGGGGCAGGGGCAGAATTACAGGTAAGAGTCTGGGTGGGGAGAGGGCTCTCAGTGAGGCCGGGCGCAAGCTCTCTGGTGGATTTGGCAGCCACGGCATCATGAGGTGGACTCTCTTCTGTAGGGCCCTCTCCCAGGAAGGAGGTCGAATGCTCCTCACCTGCGAGGGGTGCCCCTGGTGGCTCAGGTCCCGGCTGCGTGGCACTGGCCGTCGACTCAACAGGCTCGGCGGCTCTCAGTGGGGTGCCCTCTGCAGCTGGGTTCATGGAGGAGTCCAGGGACTCCTCGGAGGTGGGAGCGGAAGCAAGGGTTAGGCGGAGGGAACATGGGGAAAGGGGGGCTGGAGTGAAGTCGCCCAGATCGAGGCCCGCTGACATAGGATCGTCCTCCCCCTGGGTGACCGGGGTCAAACCCAGGGCCTCAATCTCCTCATATATAGACGGGAAATTGTTTTCCGCTACCCCGGGATTCTCCCTGCCGGCACCTGACGTGACGGTTGCTTCGGGGCACACTGGGGTTTCAGATGGTGCCTCGGGGGTCTTGGAGGGGAGGGACTCCCGTGGAGGGGAGATACTGCCTCCCAGTGCTGCAACGTCTTCCCCAGCCGGCTCTGGTGGATGGAACACACCCGTGGGTAGAGCGGAAGGCTCGGCATCGGTGCCCCCCTTCCTGGTCTTCCGGGGGGCCTCCGCGTCAGATGGGAGGAGCGGAGCTCGAGCCTTCCACTTGCCCCCCTTCCCCTGGACTAGGGTCCAGCCCTCCATGGCATCATCTGGGGGCTGGCTAGCAGGGGTTGTGTCAGGGTGCAGAGGCAATGGCTCAGGGACTCGAGGGGGTAATGGTGGGGCAGCATAAGGGAGGGAAGATTCTTCTTGGGGTGGGCCCTCTCCCATGCCCGGTGGTGTCCCTGCTGCACCCTCCTCCACAGGCACCGCCAGATTGCAAGCAGCGGGCGCAGGGCTCTCCCACTCATCTGGGCATAGTTGGGGAGGTGCCCCTTGGGCCCGAGCGGGAGCAATGGTGGACTGGGAAGGAGGAGGGGTGGTTTCGGGCACCGGGCAGCCAGGGGTGCCGGCGATGACGGGGCCGGTGCCCTGCTGGGGCTCGGGGGTCCCGGATGCCCCTCCTTGCCGGGCCAAGGGGCAGTCCCTCCGGACGTGCCCCATCGCCCGGCAGAGGTAGCACCGGGCCTCCCCCGTGGAATAATGCACCCGGTAATGGGCTCCCTGGTGGGGGACTAGGAAGGACCCCTCCAGCGCCTCTCCGTCACGGGAGGCTGGTGGCAGTTGAAGCTGCACTTGCCGGCGGAACGAGAGGACGTGACGGAGGGCGGGGTCTTTGCAGCCCAACGGGAGAGGGCTGATGACAGAGATGGGCTTCCCTAGGGTAGAGAGGGCGGGTAACATGGCGGCATTGGGGAGAAAGGGAGGGACGGAGGTCAGGACCAGGCGGACACCCAGGTCCTCTAGCGGCTCTAAGGGGACAAAAACGCCCCCCACCGCCAGGCCCTTCTCCACCGCCTCCTGGGCGGCGGCCTCCGATGTTAAAAAGAAGACGACCTTGCCATACATTTTGGAGGCCGCCACAATGGCCGTGGGTCCCACCACCCTCGCCAACGCCCGCACATAGGATTCCACATGGGGTGAGGCGGGCACCAGGAGGCAACGAACGCCATGCTTCCTGGTCATGGTGGGAAAGGGGCTCTGGCCACTATAGATGGTAGCGGAGGCGGTGGGCTGGAGAAATGATGTAGCAGCAGGCGGTGGGGCTGCCGCCACCTGGGCGTATGCTCTCGGGTCTGGGGGAGGGACACCTGCAGAGCTGGGGGAGGGAACAGCGGGGAGGGATGCCCCAGCCGGCGGTGGGGCCGGAGCATTGGGGGCAGCCCCTGCCATGGAGGGCCTGGTCTTCTTAGCGGGGCCCTTCCCTTTCTTCTTCCCCTGGCCCTTCCCGCCGGCTGGGGGGGGCTCCCCCCGAATCTGAGGGGGTGAGAGACGTGGCAGCAGTGGAGGTCACCCCGGTGCCCATCGCTGGTGGTGCCCCAGCGGGGGCGGTGGCAGATGGTTCGGCAGCGGAGGTAGAAGCTTGGGGGGCTGACGGAGGGGTAGGCGGGGGAGGGGGAGCTCGGGCTGCTGGAGGGGTCCCACCCATCTCATCCCCCGCCATCATGAGCAAGTTGGGAAGGGGGGACACCAGAAGGAGGAGGGGAGAGGGGAAGCAGTTCGACCACTCCTTCCCGCTAGGCTGCAGGCAGGGGAGGAGGGCGCCAAAAGGGGTGGGCTGGACGGGGGGCAATCAGGGGTTAGGGTCAGTCACCGACACAAGGTGGAATTCCGGCTCCTCTTGGTGCACTAGGGGAGGGGGGGATTCAACAACTTTGGGGGTGCAGTGAAGAGGGTTGCAACTAAAATGGGGAATTGCACAAGCGCATGGGAGGGGGCATGGGCACACGGAGCGAGGGGCTAAGCGGTCTGGAGGTAGAACAGGGAAACCAAGGGGCTAGCTTCAGAGGCCGGGGCAGGGCAAACAATCAAAGGCTGCAGAAGGAAATGGGCGGGGCAGGCAAACAAACTGAAGCTAGTACGGGGGGCTGGGACAAAAGGGGGGGCAAAGCTACAAGTGGCAAATGGGACAGGTAGTAAAGGGCAAAGCTGGGGGATAGACAGTCCAGGGGGGGGCACATGTGCCCACGTGCACTTGCACAAGTCTTTTTAGCTGGCTGCTGCTTCTGGCCCAAAGGGTGGAAATAGGGCGTGGCAAGCCAAGCAAAGCAGCTGAGTCCAGAGGCAGGAGCTGAGGCAGATGGTATACAGCCAGTGGGGTGGTGGAGGGGCAGCAGGTGGTGGTAGTAGTGGTGGGAGTTGGGGGGACACACAGATGGATTCGGGGGGCAGCTCCACACCACACCCCCTGTGTCCCTACAAACACAGTCAAGACCCCCACCACAAGAGCACAGTTTGAAAATTACTCAGTCTTAGGCCCCCTCCACGGTGGTCTGCAAAGTCTCTAGGTGCTGCCCCACTGGCAGATGATCCTTCTTCTTCTCCTCCTCGGGGCTTCAGCAGCTCCAGGCAGCGGCCTCTGCAGCAGCAGCAGCTCCAGGAACTCCAGGTGGTGGTCCAGGCAGGCAAAAAGGACCCCTCTCAGGTGGTGGTGGTGATGGTGTCCACAACAGCAGTGGCTGGGGTCCCTCACTCCTCCTCTCTGGGGAGTGGGCTAGCAGCCCCCCCTCCCCAGGGCTGCAGTTGCAGCAGTAGCAGCACCCGAGAATGGGGGGTCCAGCAACCAGATAGCAGAGAACGGGGGGGTGGTGTCTGGCCCACCCAGGGGAGCAGCTGGAGCAGCAGGGAGAGCTTAGGTCCTAGCAGCAGCAGGAGAAGTAGCTTCCCACCTCCCTCCAAGCTAAAAGGCTTTGGGAGAGCAGTCTTATTGGGATCCGGGAAGTGGGCGGGCGAGGCCCGTCCACTGCTAAAGGATCCCCCCCAGCCTAAAAGGGGGATCCACAGGACCTAGATGCCCAAAAAATTCCGGGGGACAACTAATAAAATAACAGGGACAGGAGTGCGGTCAAAGGGTCAAAAGAAGGGAACCGGACGGGGACACCGAGCAGAGAACCCCGGACAGCGCCCACTGCTCCTCAAAGGCGTCAAGGGAGTCAGAGGACGCCGCCCAGAGGAACTCTGCCCGGATACGTGAACGGACCGAGGATCGGAAATAGGCCCTACAGTCACAGGAGACTCCATCGGCCAACCTCCTCACTCTGGTTTTGTAGATGGCCATTTTAGCTAGGGCCAGGAGGAGGTTGACCAGGAGATCCCGTGACTTTGTGGGGCCACGGATAGGGAGTGCATAAATGAGAAGGTGAGGGGAGAAGTGCAACCAAAAACGTAATAAGATATTGGTGAGGAGCCGGAATAGGGGCTGCAGCCTGGCACACTCCAGGTAGACATGTGCCAGGGTATCCCTCACGCCGCAAAAGGGGCAGGTGTCTAGGATTGTGGTGAACCGCGCCAAGTACACGCCCGTGCTCACGGCTCCTTGAAGGAGCCGCCAACTGACATCCCCGGCGGGCTTTGGGACTAAGATGGAATATAGGCTGGCCCACCGGGGCTCCTCACCCTCCAAAGGTGGCAGGAGGTCCCGCCATTTTGTATCGGGGCGGGACACGGGGGTGCGGGCATGAAGGGTGTGGAGCACGAGCGTGTAGAGATGTTTTCTTGGCACGGTTTGAAAACAGACCGGCTGCATCTCGTGCAGCCGGCTTCTAGTGAAGGGGTGAAGGGATCGGTTGGGTCCACGGGGCAGGGGTCCAATTAAAAGGTACGGCGGGCCTGGGGTAGTGGGTGGGCGGGGCGTGCCCTCGTGCAGGACCCGGTCAAGATAAACCCGAGCAGCGGGCGGCAAAGCGGCCTTTACCTCCTGAAGTATGTGTCGGGGAGTACAAGGTCTGGAAAGCCCCATGCGCTGAGCGAAGGTTAGGGGATCCAGCCAGTCTCCCCGGTCATAGTTCAGGAGGTCTCCGACTCTTGTGACCTCTGCCAGGACCAAACTCTGGCGCACCGAGCGGGACTCTGCCACCTGCAAACGGAGCTGGGGGTTGTGTAGCAGGGGCTCCGCGAGGAGATCTGCCCCCTCGGTGGCCGCCACGGACCTGCTCGTTGTAAAGAGTTTCCAGGTCCGGAGGAGGTCCTGGTAGAAGACCGGCAGCGCGGAGAGGTCTCGCGGAAGACCTCTCGGATGGAGATAAAGGAGCTGCCGGTCGTATCGGAGCCCTCGGAAGCGGCGCAGGAAGGCGTGCGCCAGTATGCTCCACGCCGAACTACCTGCACCATAAAGGAGCCTCTGCATGGTCTGGAGGCGGAAGACATGGACCTGAGTAAGCAGACATTTGAGGCCCTGCCCTCCCTCCTCCACAGGTAGATGGAGAACCCCTGCAGGGACCCAGTGCAGTCCTGACCAAAAGAACTCCAGAATCGATGTCCGCAGGTTGGTCAGGAAAGCCGGAGCAGGGACCAGGGTGTTGAGCCGGTACCAAAGCATGGACAGGACTAGTTGATTAAGCACTAACGCTCTCCCTCGAAGGGAGAGGCACCGGAGTAGTCCTGTCCATTTCCAGAACCACTCTATCACCCCGCCCTCTAAATTCTGCCAGTTCTCCGGCGGAGAGGGATGCGTGGCAGAAAGGTAAACACCCAGATAGAGCAGCGGACCCGTGCTCAACCGGATGGCTTGAAGCGCGAGTGGGAGGGAGCTTGCCTGCCGCCAGTCCCCTACCATCAAGCCAGAGCTCTTGACCCAGTTAACCCGTGCAGAGGAGGCTGCTGAATAGATGGCCTGGCAAGCCTCCACCCGCACCAAGTCGCCCGGGTCCTGGACCATGAGGAGCACGTCATCAGCGTACGCCGACAGGACCAGCCGCAGCTCCGGCTCCCTCAGCACCAACCCTGTCAACCTCCTTCGGAGGAGACAGAGGAAGGGCTCGATCGCCAGAGCGTACAGCTGGCCTGAGAGGGGGCACCCCTGCTGTACTCCTCGCCCGAAGCTGACCGGTTCGGTCAGGGTCCAGTTGAGCCTTACCAGACACTCTGCGGAAGCGTACAGCACCCGGAGAAAGTTCACAAACCTGGGTCCGAAGCCAAACGCCTGCAGAGTGCTCATTAGATACCCGTGATCCATCCTGTCGAACGCCTTCTCCTGATCTAAAGACAGGAGGGCGAACGACAGACCATCCCTACACCCAAGTTCCAATAGGTCCCGGACCAGATATAGGTTGTCGAAGATACTGCGGCCCGGGACGGTGTAGGTCTGGTCTGGGTGGACCACGTCCGCCAGCACGGACCCTAGCCTCAGGGAGATGGCTTTTGCCACGATTTTGTAGTCCGTGCTGAGGAGCGAGACGGGACGCCAATTTCGTAAATCGCGGAGGTCCCCCTTCTTCGGCAATAAGGCGAGCACGGCTCGCCTGCACGAAAGAGGGAGGACCCCGCTCTGCAAAGACTCGGCCCAGACGGTGACTAGGTCTGGGCCCAGGACGTCCCAGAACACGCGGTAGAACTCCACGGTCAGCCCGTCCATGCCCGGAGATTTATTGGTGGGCATGCGACGGAGGGCTTCCGAGAACTCGGCCAGAGTGAGAGGCAGCTCTAGCCGGTCTCGGTCGCCCACACTGACCGTCGGGAGCTCCTCCCACAGCACTCTGCAAGCGTTAGGATCGGTCGGCTCCGGGGAGAATAGGCTTGCGTAGAAGGCTCTCGCCCTCTCGCACATCTCCACCGGATCCGTGAGGGGGGTGCCATCCTCAGTCAGTAGGCAGATGATATGTTTCTTAGCCCCCCTCTTTTTTTCCAGGGCGTAGAAGAAGCGGGAGCCGCAATCCATCTCCCGAAGGAGACGGATGCGGGATCGAACAAAGGCACCCCGGGCCCGATGGTCCTCGATGGTCCGGAGCTCCTCCCGCTTCTCCCGGCACGCTCCGCAGAGGGGTGGATCCTCTGGGCTGGCGGCCAGACGCCTCTCCAGCTCTAAGACCTCCCGTTCCAACTGCTCTATCGCTGCATCCCTCCGTCGGCTGGTGCCCCGGGTGTAGTCACGGCAGAAGAGCCGAGCGCGCACCTTCCCTACGTCCCACCATCGCCGTGCCGAGGGAAAGGCACGCCGCTGCCCTCGCCAGGCCAGCCAGAACTCCCGGAAGGACGCCACGAAGCCCGCATCCTCCAGCAAGCTGTTGTTAAAATGCCAATAGGCCGGCCCCGGCCTCTCCGTGCATAGGGAGGCTGTCACGGTGGCTATGTGATGGTCAGAAAATGGGGCCGGCCGGATGCTGGAGGAGTGGGCTCGTGTAAGATGAAAGCGTGATAAATAAATGCGGTCCAACCGGGAGTGGCGCGACCGATGGGCCTCCACCCGGACAAAGGTGAACGTGGAAGTGTCATCCGGGTGGTGGTCGCGCCAGACGTCCACCAGGGAGTGGTGTTCGACTATCTCCTGGAGGACGGCGACGGCGGCCGGGCTCTTCTCGGTCCCCGAGCGGTCCCGTTCCTCAAGGGTGATGTTAAAGTCTCCTCCCAGGACCAGGCACTCCTGAGGATCCAAGGTGCCGAGGAAGGCGGATGCCTGCTGATAGAATTGCAGCCGCTCCTGGGCTCGCTGCTGGGGCATAGATGTTGACGAGGTTGACTACGAGCCCCTCCATTTGGACCCGGAGGTGCAGCAGGCGACCCGGCACAGCCTCGGCGACCCCCAGCACCTCGGGCCGTAGGTCGGGGGAGAACAGGGTCGCCACTCCACCCGTATGAACTGTGAGGTGGCTAAAGTAGACCCTGTCCCCCCAATCCAGCCGCCAGCTGTCTTCGGCGGTCGGATCCGTATGGGTCTCCTGCAGGAAAACCACAGAGTACCTCCCCTCTCGAAGGAAGGAGAGCACCTGGGACCTGCGGAGACCCATCTTACAGCCACGGGTGTTCAATGTTGCGATGGTAAAGGGTGCCATGAGGAGGGCTGGGGGGGATCCTCGCCGGCAGGGATGCTCGTGGCTCCCGGCGGGCCGCGCAGCAGTCCGTGACCCACCCCGTAGGTGAGTAAGGAGTCACGGAAGTGGCGGACCCGCTGGTAGGCCGCGGCACCCTGCCTCCCGGTCCTTTTCCCCTCCCCCATGAGGGCCCTTGCGGCCCGGAGGATTTGATTAAAGTCCCCCCATCGCTGGAGGGCAAGCTGGACTTTGTTGCGGGAGCCACGGACGTCTTCTAGGAACTCCCGCAACTCCTCTCGCATCGCATGGGGGGCTGGGGTTATGGTCTGGTTGCTCCCTGATGGGGCCCTTGGTACAGCCCCCTGGCCCAGCGAGATGGGCAGACAGGGTGCGGACCCCCGACGGGGCTCTTGATGGGTTGACCTGAATGCTGGCGCGATAGGGGGCGGCGGAGGGAGGATAGCAGCCCCTGGTGGGTCGGGACGGGCAAACACAAAGGCCATTCCCTGGGAGTCATCTGTTGGAAAGGGGAAGGAGACTGTCCCAGGGGTGGCAATAATATCTCGGGAGGTAGGTGGGAGAAGGGCAGGGGCAGGGGTAGAGGTGAGAGTCTGGGTCGGGAGAGGGCTCTCACTGATGCCGGGCGCAAGCTCTCTGGTGGATTTGGCAGCCACGGCATTAGGAGGTGGACTTTCCTCTGTAGGGTCCTCTCCCGGAAAGGAGGTCGAATGCTCCTCACCAGCGAGGGATGCCCCTGGTGGCTCAGGTTCCAGCCGCGTGGCACTGGCCGTCGCCTCAACTGCCTCGGCGGCTCTCAGCGGGGTGCCCTCTGCAGCCGGGTTGATGGAGGAGTCCAGGGGCTCCTCGGAGGTGGGAGCAGAAGCAACGGTTACGGGGAGGGAGTATGGGGAAAGGGGGGCTGGAATGAAGTCGCCCAGATCGAGGCCCGCTGGCATAGGATCGTCCTCCCCCTGGGCGACCGGGGTCAGACCCAGGGCCTCGATCTCCTCAAATATAGATGGGAAATTGTTTTCCGCTACCCCGGGATTCTCCCTGCCGGCACCTGACGCGACGGTTACTTCGGGGCACACTGGGGTTTCAGATGGTGCCTCGGGGGTCTTGGAGGGGAGGGACTCCTGTGGAGGGGAGATACCGCCTTCCAGTGCTGCCACGTCTTCCCCAGCCGGCTCTGGTGGATGGAACACACCTGTGGGTAGAGCGGAAGGCTCGGAATCGGTGCCCCCCTTCTTGTCTTCCGGGGGGCCTCCGCATCAGATGGGAGGAGCGGAGCTCGAGCCTTCCACTTGCCCCGCTTCCCCTGGACTAGGGCCCAGCCCTCCATGGCATCATCCGGGGGCTGGCTAGCAGGGGTTGTGTCAGGGGGCAGAGGCGATGGCTCAGGGACTCGAGGGGGTAACGGTGGGGCAGCACAAGGGAGGGAATATTCCCCTTGGGGCGGGCCCTCTCCCATGCTTGGCGGTGTCCCTACCGCACCCTCCTCCACAGGCCTCGCCAGATTGCAAACAGCGGGGGTGGGGTTCTCCCGCTCGTCTGGGCATAGTGGGGGAGGTGCCCCTTGGGCCTGAGCGGGAGCAATGGTGGACTGGCAAGGAGGAGGGGCGGTTTCAGGCACCGGGCAGCCAGGGGCGTCGGCGATGACGGGGCCGGTGCCCTGCCGGGACTCAGGGGTCCTGGATGCCCCTTCTTCCCGGTCCAGGGGGCAGTCCCTCCGGACGTTCCCCATCGCCCGGCAGAGGTAGCACTGGGCCTCCCCGGTGGAATAATGCACCCGGTAATGGGCCCCCTGGTAGGGGACTAGGAAGGACCCCTCCAGCGCCTCTCCGTCATGCGCCGCCGGCAGCAGTTGAAGCTGCACTTGCTGGCGGAACGAGAGGACGTGACGGAGGGCGGGGTCTTTGCAGCCCAATGGGAGAGGGCTGATGACAGAGATGGGCTTCCCCAAGGTAGAGAGGGCGGGTAACAGGGCAGCATTGGGGAGAAAGGGAGGGACGGAGGTCAGGACCAGGCGGACGCCCAGGTCCTCTAGCAGCTCTAAAGGGACGAACACGCCCCCCACCGCCAGGCCCTTCTTCACCGCCTCCTGGGCGGCGGCCTCCGATGCTAAGAAGAAGACGACCTTGCCATACATTTTGGAGGCCGCCACAATGGCCGTGGGCCCCACTACCCTCGCCAATGCCCGCACATAGGTCTCTCAGAATTTACAGAATCTCCCAAATTTGCCATTTGCCAGTGTGGGAGAGAGAGATTCGCTCCAGGCTACACAAATCCCTGGCACCAGGGTAAGTGAAATGGCTGCTGCTCCAGGTCAATTAAGACACCGGGGGCCAATTAAGAACTTTCCAGAAGGCAGGGAGAAGGCTAGGTTGATTGGGACACCTGAAGCCAATCAGGGGCTGGCTGAAACTACTTAAAAGCCTCCCAGTTAGTCAGGTGGGTGTGCATGTCAGGAGCTGTGGGAGGAAGTTGTGCTGTTGGAGAGGCTGAGTAGTACACACCATATCAGGCACAAGGAAGGAGGCCCTGAGGTAAGGGTGAAGTGGAGCTTGAGGAAGTGAGGGCTGCTGTGGGGGAAGTAGCCCAGGGAATTGCACATGTCATGTTTCCAAAAGGTCAGCTACCATAGCGGATATTATTAGGGTCCCTAGGCTGGAGCCCAGAGTAGAGGGTGGGCCCTGGCTCCCCCCCCCACCTTTGCCCCCTAATTAATCACTGAGACTGGGAGACAACAGAGACTATGCAAGGAAGGATAACTTCTCCTCACCTCCCCCGCTGGTTTATGATGAAAATGGCTCAGTAGACTGTGACCCTTGTCTCTAGAGAAGGAAGGGTTACGTGCAGGGTCACAGTCTAGCAAAATCTCTGAGGCTAGCAAAATCCGCCAGGAAACGTAGGATCCACGGAGGCAAGGACAGAGCTTTGTCAGAAAGGGTGTGATTTCTAAAGTGGACTGATGTCTTCACATTAATTGGTTCAGGTAGATCCTGCTGGTGCACACAAAGGGTTTCCCAGTGCACTTTAATGCAGTGCTGTTTGAAATAGTATTAAGTTAAAGCGCTTTAGGGAACATTCTCATTACAATGAGATGACTCATTACTGTATATTCTGCTGTAATGAGTAATGTATATAATAAATGTAATGTATATTGTCTTTACAGTATATAAAAGAGAGAGCTCTGAAAACCACCCATTTTTTTACCTCTACATAAAACTGAAAAATTGCTAAAAATAATGCCCCCAGTCATAGTCCAATAAAAATCCAGTATGTGTTTCAAATGAATTCTCAGATATATCCATCAGACAACTGCTCTCTTCCCTCCCAGAGAGGGCAATGATAATATAGAGTATTTGAATTTGTTCTTGGAAAAAACTGCCTACCCATCTAATCTCATGCTGAAATTACGTAAAGTGGAAATATGCCTGTTAGTGACCTCTGTGAATAGGGGCCTTTGTGTATAAGTGGAAACTCAAATACCCTGGCTGGTTGTTAGTGGGTGACCCCCAGCAAATCAAGCAGGAATGATTTTGCAGCTATCCAACCAAGCAAATACTGCAGTCAGAGTGGTTTTCGCATGTTTTCTATGTGAAGAATTTTTGCAATGTTTTGCTATGGGGGACAGTTAGATGTGAAAGCTACTACAGTAATCACAAAAGGGAATATGGTCACAGTCTTATTCATTGATCTAAAGGGAAGCGTGTGTTTCTCTAATTCAGTGGTTCTCAACCCGTAGGCCGCATGTGGCCCAATTAGCACACAGCTGCAGCCCAGCTGTGTGCTAAAAGCCACAGGACCAGGTTACCGGCTGCCTGGCCGCCCCATGCTGCGGGGTCTGGGCTGCCTGGTTGGGCCGGGTGTAGTGTGGCAGGGGTCATGGGCTGGCCCCGCGTGGTGGTGTGAGGCGGGGTCCAAGGTTGCTGCCTGGCCAGCCCCGCAGGTCCAGCAGGGTTCGGGCTGCCCTGCCACCCAGCCCCAAGTGGCTGAGTCCAGTGTCGGGACTGCTGCCTGGCCCTGCACAGCGGGGTCCAGGGCCCCTCCCGCCCGGGGCTCCACTCCTGGCCCCACTTTGTGGAGGGGTCTCTGGGTGGGAGGCACTGCGCATAAGGCTCTAGGGGGCACGCTGCGGCCTAGATAACACATTGTGGACCACATATGCAGCCCATAATGGTAAATAGGTTGAAAACCATTGGTCTAGTTTGTACAGGAAACTTGTGGTGTTGGTTATTTTCTGCTTCACTCGACTACCATTGTGGTAATGGAGCCAATGTGTTTTGAGGCACCGGGGACAGAGCTGAGAGTGTTTTGAGCTTGAACCAGCCATTACTGAGAACTTGACGGGGAGAGAGAGAGAGAGAGAGCGAGACTCAGCCTGGGCCATCTAAAATGGCCCAAATTGTGAGGGAAAGAGTCTAGCGGCATGCTTGTCCAGAAATTTTTTTGAATGTTGAATACTTTGCTTCTTTGAAACACATTTACTGGGTTTTATTTAAAAGAAAAAGTTTATTTTGAGCTTAGTTCCTATTTTCCATGAGCTAATGTAGAACATCTTGCAGATTTTGCACTGGATTCAGTTTTGATCAGATAAACTAATCAATTCTGAAGTTAGGAGATCAAGTTAACCTATTTCCCTCTACTGCCTGAATTTTCAAGGTTCATGAGGATCTCTGAATTCAGAATAAAAAATGCTAGTCACCTGGTAGCTCAGAGATGAGCCCAATCTCGCAGCCCTTATCCAGGCAAAACTTCCATTGATATGCAAAAGGTATTCTGAAGGTACTGTAAGCAGTGAGGTTTACTTGATTCCATATTGTAAAAGTTTAGCTTTGGTTATTCAGTTTTTTCTTTGTTCTACAGAAAAATGACAACCATCTGTGCAACTGTCTGTTATCTGATTAACAAACGATGTGAGTGGATGCTAATTAAAGATAAAAAATGGCATAGTGTGTGTGTCAGGTCAACAGAGGAACCTATTCACTGTTGTGCAGTATGTTATGAGATGCCTGTTTTGAGATTAGGTTAAACCTTGTTAAAATGATGGGTGTGAACACATTCATTTAAGACAGCTGTAAGAGACAGTGAAGGGCCGTAAACTAAAACAAGGCAAAATGCTCAGAAAATAGCACCAGGTGAGCAGAGGGTTCCATTGGAAATTGTTTTGACTCTGTGTGTGTGTGTGTGTGTGTGAGAGAGAGAGAGAGAGAGAGAGAGAGAGAGAGAGAAGCAGAAGTGCAGTGTGTGTAGTGTAGACAAGACTGAGACGGGCAGAGGAACAGCCTGACCAAGCATGGTGTATGACTCTGGAAGAAGCTACAGAAAGATCTTCTGGTCTGGTGCTGGCTAAAGAGCCTTCGGACTGTAAGCAAAGAAGTTCTTCCCTGTTTTTGGTTTCTCCTGCATTTGCATTTGAACCTGTTATGCTCTTAGCACAGTGAACAGCTGTGACAGTTGATCAATTTTCTTTAATGGGGAGTCTAACCAAGTGCCTTGTTTCTTATTAAGATGGTGCAGTTTAGCTTCTTAAAGGCAAAGGCACTTGGCAGCTCACTTCCAGTGTATGTGATGGTGGGCAGCATGTTTTTCATCCTTCTATAATACTTGAGCCCCATTCATTTTTCATTGCTTCATGTACCATCCTGGCATGGTTCATTTTAGAAAGCAGCACCTAACAGATAGTTGAAAGGTCTAAACTAGGAACTGATATTGTATATCCGTTAGCTGAAAGCTGAGAATACACTCCCCACTCAATGTGGGTGTGTGATTTCATTCTGCTCGTCTGTGATCCCTCATCTTCCCTGAACTCATCTATTAATGAATACGCTGAATAAAACAGCAGCAGAAGGTACGTCAATAAACATGGTGGACTGAAAAAAACAGCAACATGACTCCAGTTTTCACCAAATGTTTTGAAACTAACCTTGTCTTGCAAAGTAATTGCTTTAAGCCAACTTTTTTTTCAAAGCAATTTTTAAGTTACTTGGACATGGTAATACTGTGAGTGAAGCAATGTAAAATGGATGAAAGTTTTAGTGAATTTATTAGGCAGTTTCAAGTGGTCTGATTTGTTTTTGCTGAATCAGTTTCAAGACAATTTCTGCCTTGTAGACATACCTTTTTGAGTCCTAGTTCACTCAATCTCAGTCAGCCAATCAGCTTTAATGCGTGAGATGAATGGTGCTGGATGAAGAGGGGAAAATTACATTAACAGTATTTAGCATATACTTATATAGCACTTCACACCTTCAATGCATGTTGCAAATATTAACTAATTAATACCACTAGTGTCAATAATGGTGATGGTGACATTTGCAGATGAAAAACTGCATTTTTGTATTATCCTAAATACTCAGATGTCCCCATACCACTGTGTAACATGCTTCATGCTGCGTCACATAGACAGCTCTTCTGATTCAGCTTCCAAAATATGCCACCTAATTGCACAGGTCTGTACTGAGGGAGTACATCTCTACTTTTTTAGCTATAGCATCTGGAGTACAAATGGTTCCTTAGAGCTACCTTAACAGTGAAGTCTCATAACGGCACCCTGGAAAGCAATATCAATGTTCCAGATAGAATAACGAGTTATTCTATTCTGAAAATAGATAGATTAAAAAGTCTTCCTTTTGCAGTGTCCAACAAATGAAACAAGTATACATTGCCAGATCTGACCACCTTTCTAGATTAGACTTGTTGAGTAGATCCTAGTGTGAGGTTATGGGAGTCTTTTAAACTCTATCCTGCAATTTGGTATTGGCCTTACTGATTACATTTCATGCCTGCACCTTGGATGTGGTTCTTCGTCTGGTTTTAGTTACCAGTGCCCTAGGTATCACTCTTTACCTTTTTTCTCTCTGATTTCTTGCTTTTCATTTTCTGTAGTACATATTAAGTGGAAAAAGTCTGTTGGTGTTTACTATGTTTGGCCTCCTGGTGCTTTTGGTTAGCAGCATGCTGTCTGACTCATTTGTGTAAAAGCAGATTTGTTGTTATCAATCTTCTGCATGCTAGTTCAGCATTCTGTTTATGTTTGCCCGAATTTTTTGTCACTCCTTGCTGTGGTGCTCGAGAATTTTTCATGCAGGAGAAATTCAAGGTGATTGATGGGCAAACTTCCCATGCCTGCCCCTGTTGCTTACTAGCCCACTCCAGACATTGATTTGCTGATCAGTCACCATGTGATGACTATCTCCTAGATGTGTGTTGTTGTTTTTTTAAATCAGAGCCTGGAAAAATTCTTCCCTCTTCCAGTCTGGGGGAATCTCCTGCAACCTTCCAATGCTACTGCTGTCTGAAATAGTATTAAGATCATAATCCCCCAATCAGGCCCACAAAACATTTCTTAAAATGTTTTAAATAGATGAAATATGAAATACCTACCATAGTCTCTGAGGACTGGTAACCTGGCATGCAGCTGCTTCTAACTAGGAAAATGGGTTGAGATAAAATAAGGGCAACCAAGTACATAAACTCATTAACTTATGGCCTTGCTGTGATACAGAATGTAAAAGGGGAAATTTTTATTTCTTTCCAGGGTCAAAATTACAAATTATTCTTTTATTATCTTGGCAGGACCTTCCACTTATGCTAGGGTGACTCAGTCTCCAAGGCCTACTGGGGAGAAAACCCTGAACTATCAGGGAAAAGAAACAAGATCATGGACGACCTCCTGCAAGAAATTCATAATGACTTTGGATGTAGGCCAGCCAAGCACCTTGAGTTCCACACACATCAGCTGGAGCAGGAGAGGGAGACAAAACTGGTGGTGGACTACCTTGAGCATGGCCGAGGATGAGGGAGCATGACTGACAGCAACAGAAGTATCTCGCATCAGTCGATTTTTATCTACACTATCATGTCTTGCAGCCATGGTAGGCCTGGGACAGTTCTGGGGCAGGGTGGGCTATGAGTCAGTCAATGCTCTCCTGGCATGGAAGTATGCCTGGGCAGATGTACCCTGTTCACTTAACTTCTGGGCCACTGTGGGATAAGGGGACAAGGCATGCTGACAATGTACAATTCCATTACCAGTGAGACTGTACTGATTGGCACCACTGTTAGTTTTTCTTGCACATAGCTCTTTTCAATTTTGTTGCCATTTGCACACTTCACCTCCTGGCAGCTGGGCTGCCTGTATTGGTTCTTAATACAGTACTTTTTATTACTTTGATAATTTATTTTTAACAAAGGTTGTGATTGTACACTGCATGGATGTGTGAGTGCCTGAGGAAAAAAGGAAGAGGCATGAAATTTTATCCGAAGCTTTTAATAGGTCACACACAACCACGTAAAAGCAATAGCAAATGGTGATGTGTACTAAAACACTACACAGCGTGATATTTCCCCAACACAGCATGACATTTCCCCATGCGTCTCCCCCTGTAATCCAAGGATGTGGGCACGCAAGGCTTCTCTTGCTGTCCTGGACCCAGCCCCAGCTATCAGAGGTGCACTTTCCGATTGTCTGAACAAGGCCTGAAAACTAACAGTGTCTTGAGCCCATTTCTGGTGAAACAGGAGAACACCAGATCTCCTGAACATTCTAGCAACATTCACGCTATCAGTGCATCCCACATTTGAGGTCCATGAACCAACCTTTTTGGTTAACTAAGGCCTGCATAACAATTAAGAAGCAGTATCCTTTATGGTTGACATAGTAATGAGCTCCTTGTGGTGGGCAAGCAATGGGCATGTGAATGCAATCAATGGCCCCAGCATAGTTCAGGAACACTATTCTGTCAAAACCAGCTATTATTTTGGGAACATTAGCAATGTCCACCACCCCTGGGTAAACACAGTGATAGTCATCTCACAAACCTCCACAGCACTGACGGTTGACTTATCAATGTAAAATTGGTTAGACTCTGAACTACAGTAGCTTCCAGATTGCAATCACAGCCTGCTTCTGGGTTGGCATGGCCTCCCTCCTATATGTGTCCTGATGGTGAAGGGCCTTCAGACAACTCCATGAAGGTGGCCTTCCTCATGCAAAGTTCTGGTGCATCCTCTGGCCCAGCCCAGCCCAGCTCCGCGTGACAATGCAGTCCTACCATGTTGGTGGTTCTGGTGCAGGACCACAAGCACAGTCCCCATTGAGGGAATCCACAGTTATCACACCTAGCATCATCTGTCTCCACTCTGCCATGGCAGCATCTAGCCTGCATAATCCCCTTTCCAAGATCTGCCACTGCCATCTTCTGAGGGCCACTAGCTGCCGCCAAAATGCCCTCCATCACGTCTCCTACTCTGTATCTGCATCCTGCTGCATTAACACGGCACTTCATAATGATTGTAGGCCATTTTAAAAAAATAAATAGTCACATACTCAATGTATAATAAAATCATGCATTCCAGCCCCACTTACACCTTGGCTGTCACATCACCCTAAGATTCCCTTTTTCCTTATGTTCCCTCTTTATCTTCTCTCACATCTGCTTCCTTTGTCTTCTCTTAATTTTGTACTTTCATTCAGCATCCCATATTCCGTGTCAAGAGCCTTTCTTCTCCTTCTCCTAATCATTAACCGCCACTTCTTTCATTTCAGCAGTGAACTCTCCCCTGACAGTGGCCAGACCCTGTGCTTTTTACTGCTGTTCTGTGTGTATTGTGATTTAGATTGTCTGGCAGTAGACATGTCATTGACATGGGAGATAATTTTTTATACTTCTAAAACATGTGGCAGATTCACTAGAACTCTTGATACCTGAACTGCGTTAATGTTGTGTGAATCAGGTTTATTATCCCAATGAGTCTTTGCTCTGCAAATATATGGAGCAGCGACATCTAGGGGTGAATACATAGACGTTCAAGATGGAAAAGGGTAGACTGACATCTAAGCCATTTCAGCTGTCAGTGAAGGATTGGTTCCTACCATATGGTTTGTTGTATTGTGTCCTGTATAGTTTTAAGTTATGAGGACCCACTATTTCCTTTGGAAAAGTACTTCACTGTTGGGTATATGTGCTTGTAAAGTGCAGTGCACATTTAGAGCTCCACATATATGCTTTAATTATAAAAAAAATAATTACAGTACATCACACCCTTTTGAAATTTCCTAGATACTTAGCCTAAATTTTCCTTTCCTTAATATCGTCCCATTTAGAGCTGAACAAACAGTTTATTTTTGTGGTTTCGTGCCTGCAAAAAAAATCAGTTTGTTTCGAACTTAAACTGATTTTTATTTTTTGTTTTTTCTTGCCAGGATGAACACCCTCTCCTCAGATTTGTTTGGTTCAAAATGAAACATTTTGAAAAGGTCAGATCAACTTGACTTTTCCTTCAGAAAATGTTAATTTGAAAATAAATGTCGGAATAGTTTTTTTTGGCTGAAACTCTCTTTGCAAATCCATGAATAACTTTGGTGCCTCCTCAATCAGGGGTGGGCAAACTTTTTGACCTGAGGGCCACATCGGGGTGCGAAGCTGTATGGAGGGCTGGATAGGGAAGGCTGTGCCTCCGCAAACAGCCCGCCCCCTGATTGCCCCCTTCAGAATCTAACCTCCCTGTTCCTTGTCCCCTGACTGCCCCCTCCCGGAACCCCTGCTCCTAGCTGCCCCCCTGAACCCCACCCCCATCCAACCGCCCCCTGCTCCCTGTCCTCTGACTGTCCCCTAGGCGCCCCTTATCCAAGGCCCCAGCCCCAGCCCCCTTATCATGCTGCTCAGAGCATCATGTCTGGCAGCCACGCCGCCCAGCCAGAGCTAGACACGCCACCGCGCTGCCCTGCAGCAACGCACAGCCCCGCCGCCCAGAGCGCTGCCTGCATGGCTGCAGGGGGCGGGGGGACAGCGGGGGGCTAGCCTCCCTGGCCAGAGCTCAGGGGCTGGGCAGGAGAGTCCCGTGGGCCGGATGGGTCCCGCGGGCCATAGTTTGCCCACCTCTGTCCCAAATGCTATGCCTGCTCCAGGGCTGTGCCCTGCTCAGAGCACACACGGGTGCCCCCTGCTGCACAGCGATCTCTGGCAGCCTAAAGGGAAAACCGAAAGTGGCATGCGTGAAATTCCTGAACTGCCTTTGTCTTATCTCAGAAGCACAATAGGCCTCCCGCAAGTCCCCCAAATCATAACACTCATGAGTATTAGCAGCATTGCTGGACCTCCGCTTATTAATCAAGTTATACACTGTGAATTTAGTTCTTCTAATCTTTCCTTCTTACTCAGTCACTCCATCTGCTTCCTTGGGGAAATCATGAGGAAATATTCTTCATTGGCATCCTAGAGAAATATACCTGGTACTTTCATCTCCAATGGTTCTTTATAGCTGGAAGTAGGAAATTGGTGGGCATCAAAGTGTGTGTGTGTGTGTGTGTGTGTGTGTGTGTGTGCGTGTGTGTGTGTGTGTAAACGCACTGAGAGATCTCCATGTATCTGTTCATGGTCTCTTACTCAATTAATTTGCATTGCAAAGCTGTATCTCCTACTCTACATATCATTGCTCATTCTTGCTCGCTCTCTCTCTCTCTCCTTTCTATGTGGAATTTTGTAGTGTACTCCTAATTCCCAGCTCTTTTGACACTTTTAAAAAATAATTATTGAGAATGAATCTCTCTGTGTTGCTAACGCTTGTGATTTTTATCACAAGTCTTGCAGTATTTTGTGTTTTTTCTTAAAGCCTTAGACTCCAGAGTCATATGACTCCAATAGAATGTCAGCCTTCATTTAAATAAATACTAAGGTTTTAGCCCTCATAGCTGTGGAGAAAAGCTTGAAAATGTGACCCATTAAGGTTCAAAGGCCAGAAACAAATAAACAGAGCTCCTACCTATTTTTAAAATCTCATGATTTTTAAAACAATCTCATGATTTAGTGGGGGGGTCTCACTCATGAATTTTGCGTGACTGCAGCTTGGCAATACTGCTCTCTCTCTCTGTTTTCCATGTCAGTTTCCATGTTTGGGTGTACAGTGGTTTCAGAAAATTGTGGGCCAAAGTCTCAGCTTGTGTAAATCAGGGTCTCCACTGACTTCATGGTGCTGATTTACATTATCTGAGGATTTGGCCCCATGTGTTTTGAAAACTGGCCATTATTTGTGTTAGTTGACTCCTAGAGGCCTTAATGAGATGAGGCACCCATTGTTCTAGGCACTGTGCATGCTCAGAGTAAGAGATAATTCCTATCACTCAGAAGTTTAAGGCTTAAGTCAGACTTGCCCAAGGTCATGCACAAAATCTGCAGCAGAGCCAGGAATGGAATGCAGTCCCAGGCCAGTATCTTAACTACAAGACCATCTCTTGTTTGACCACAGAAAGATCCATCTGCCACTATAAAAGTGACTCTCGTGCAGTTCCAATATTTCCAACCCAGAGTTTTTAAAGACATGAGTCACCTCCCCACCCAAATTATGAGATTGTCTTAGAAATCCTGAAATGTAAAACATATTAAACTTTGGGTTCTTTTTATTTGCCTTTAGGGTACATGTTTTCAAACTTTTCTTTTCAACCGTAAGAACTAGAAGCCTTTAAAAAAAAATCATGAGAGTTAGTAACCTGTCAGTTCCCTGTTCTCTTTCGTAAATGATGGAAAGAAATGATGGGCTGGGGGCCTCTTCTTTCCTTTCTCCTTCGTGAAAAGATATTACACTGGCAGAGCAAAGCATGGTCCAAATTGCCTAATGGATAGAAAGTAGCACTGTCTAAACCTTGCAGGAAGTGAGCTTCTGCAGTGTAGGTTGGTTTGCAGAAAGCCATGCAGTCCCAATGGCATGCTACTGGCCTGCTTCAATTAGACTTTTTGACTGATGGCCAATTTAATGAGCCTAGGTATACAGGGTCATTCAACATGGCAATTATTCCTGTAAATCTATTTGCAGCAGGATTCAAATAACCTGCACACAGTCCTTCATAAAATGACCGTCTGATTAATTAACATTAATTAATCCACTGTGTGGAACTGGATGCACCCAGTATTAAAGCCTCCATTGTAATCTACACGCAGTGTGGAAATTCGGGGACTTTTCTGGGGTGCGTGTGATATTGTTTAAAGAGCCTTCCAGCTTCTCTTAGATTTTTTTCCTTCTTTTCTCGCTTTGGTCCCAGTTGATTAATGTTCCAAGGCAGCATCAAATACAGGGGCAAAATTCAATTAATTGAATATGAAATATTTATAACCCTGCTCTGTGTGGCTATCAGAGAAGGGTCCTTAATAGATCTTCTCATTAGCATGGACTGGTGACTCGTTTCTCTGCTTTCATAGTCATTTGGAATTAAAATCCAATTAATCTAATGTCCCAGTGAATATTATTAAATTATTTGAAAAACTGCATTCAAGAGATATGAGGTGTGGGGGGAGGCGGCTAGGAGAAGGAGCAGGAACATTTCTTGAGCTTAATTTCTTCTCTGGTAAACACGCGGTCCAGGAAGACTAATTCCCTCAGTCCCAGAACTCTGGTTGTCAATGCTTGATGTTAAAATAGCCTCAGAATGGAAAAATAATTTGCTTCCCATGGCCATAGTATAGAATTTTGTCATCTTTGTGAGGGCAAAGGAACAGCCTTGCACACTTGTGCTTTTCAGGTTGCTCCTTGGTTTTAGACACTAACATTAGGCTGAATTAGCAGACAGAAGGGTGGGATAGGGCCAGATGTGTAATGGTATTTAGGCACCTAAAGATGCAGATCGGCACTCAGTTGGATTACGAAAGTGCCTAAACAGGTTAGGTGCCTAACTCCTATTGGGACTTCAATGAGAATTAGGCACCTAGCTCACTTAGGTGCTTTTGAAAATCCAACTTAGTGTCTCTCTGCCATGAATGGATGGGGAAGTGGCCTTTACACAAGAGACAGTTCAATTCCTAGCATAGCCAAAGAGTCGCTGAGTGACCTTGGGCAAATTACTTAGTCTATTATATACCTCAATTTGCCATCTGTAAAATGGGGATAATATTTCTCTTCCTCCCAAGGATGTAGGGAGGGTAAAATTCACTCGTGATTGTGAGGCATTCAGATGCTATGGTGACAAGAGCCATTTAAGTATCTAGCTAGTAACACTTGCTAAATAGCTATGTAAGTATCTAGAGAGTAACAAAAATGCTACAAGGGTTAGAAAACCTGACCTATGAGAAAAGGTTGAAAAAACTGGGCATGTTTAGTCTTGAGAAAAGAAGACTCAGCGGGGAAGCAATAACTGTCTTCAAATATGTTTGCAGAGGGTGGTGATCAACTGTTTTGGACAAGAAATGATGGGCTTAATCTGTAGCAAATGAGATTTAGTTAGTTCTTGGGAAAAGCTTTCTAACTATGAGGATAGTACTGGAATAGGTTAACAAGGGAGGTTGTGGAACCCCTGAATTGGACGATTCAGAAGAATGTAGACAAACCCCTCTTCAGGGGTTATTGAGGTTTACTTAGTTCTGCCTCAGTGTCGGGGGGCTGGACTAGATGGCTTCTCAAAATCCCTTCCAGCCCTACATTACTGAAGTGAGCTGTAGCTCACGAAAGCTTATACTCTAATAAATTTGTTAGTCTCTAAGGTGCGACAAGTACTCCTTTTCTTTTTGTGATTCTATAGACACTTCTGAGCCGGAAAAGCATGCTGGTTTGTGCATATCAAGCCTCCCACTTTTACTTCAAAAATTCCATGTCTAATATTTTGTCCCAATATGTAGGTCTTTTGGTTTGGTATTTTTAGTGGAATGAGGGTTACCTTGTTCCGTCAGGCACTGGTCATTTAAATTTTGTTATAAACCTTTGGCCAAAGGGGGCATAGCAATAATATAGTATCTTAGGCCAGGTCTAAACTCCTAAGTTAAATTGACCCAGCTACATTGTTCAAGGGTGTGAAAAATCCACACCCCTGAGTGAAATCGTTAAGCTGACCTAATTTCTGGTGTAGACCGCGCAGGGTCGACTGAAGAATTCTTCCATCGACCTAGCTACCTCCTCTCAAGGAAGTGGATTAAACTATGGCAATGGGAGAACCCCTTCCCATTGATGTCATGAGTGGTTACACAGAAGCACTACAGAGACGCAGCTGTAGCATTTTAAGTGTAGACATAGCTTTACTATAGAGTGATAACACATTTTACTGTGTATTCATATAGGACCTTTAATCCCAGACTTCAAATATATAGAAATTACTTTGCCATCATTAGAAGGCAGCCACCTCTGGAGGGAACTATGGCATCTGTTTAACAATGCATAACAAAGTTACAGTACAATTGAAAAACAAGAAGTGAGGAATACCTATATCTGGCTGAAACTATAGGCGGAAGAATTGAATAGGTAGAATATAGCTACCAGAACAACACTTTGACTAGGACCCGAGAGCTCCCCTCCTCTTGAGAAAAGTGCCATGGGATTAATAATGATCACACAGTATCAGGATCTTAGGTTTTTATTTCAGCCAAAGAATAATGCATCCAGCAGCATAATGTTTGGGCATTGGCTGAGTCCTGACCCTGAGGAAAGAGGTCAGGTCCTCTTGCCACTTTCTTCTAGCACTTGTGTTTTTCTTGGAGGTTTTCCCATCCACAGATTGACCAGATCTGTTTCTGATTAATCCTATCTGTTGTGGTAATAAACCTCAACATGCAAAACTCAACTGCTCCGGACTTCACACAAAAACAAAGATCATGTACAAATCAGAATGTAAGTAGATTTTACACTTACACTTACTAAGGGAAATTTGAGTCAGCAAATCAGCTTGACCTTTCTAACCTGGTGTATATAATATAATAATGGACACTCTGATTTCAATTGCGTTACCCTGAGAAGAAGATCCAATAATCAGACCTTGCAGAAAAAGTCTCCCCTTCATTCAATGCAAATCTGGCAACTTCCAGGCCAAACAAGTTTTCCAAAGCAAAAATGTATAGGGAGTATAAAATAAATCTTTAAAATAGAAGCTGGTTACAACCTAAATTCTGGAGAAATTACAGCACTTGAAGTATAGGAGGTGCCTTACAGAACATATAGAAGAGACTGATCCCAGTTCACTGTTGCTCTGAGCACAGTGCAAGCATTTGCCAGTACAGAATGCTTACATTCTCATTTGGGAGGACCTCACACTCATTTTTTGGCCCACTGTACGCTGGCATAAAGGGACAGGACAATGGTGAATGTGGCACACGTCCTTAAGATATTGCAACCTAAATTTTGACTGTGTCAATACTTAACTTTAAGCGCATGAGGAATTCAAAATCAATGGCCAATCAGTCAGATGGTTAAAGTTAACCAGATGTGAAAGCATTTGCCGTTCTGGCGTCTAAGAGAAGATTTAGCATGTGACAACACACAATAGGAGGGTAGATGAATGGAAGGACAAGGGTTATAAGATTATGTAGATGTTTTAAATTAATTATGATTGCTTCTTGGTAAACATCCAACTTGTAAGTATTTAATGTATTTATATATATGTTATGTTACAAAAATCTTAGAGGGCAGCAAAGTCTGGTCATTTAGAAAAGCAGCATGAAGACTCCCAGTGTTTTGCAACATTAAATCATTTTTCCCATATACAGGATCAATTATGCTGGTGGGGCAGGAGCTCCTAGCTAATCAAAT
This sequence comes from Dermochelys coriacea, assembly GCF_009764565.3. Lineage (NCBI taxonomy): Eukaryota > Metazoa > Chordata > Testudines > Dermochelyidae > Dermochelys > Dermochelys coriacea. The sequence goes on from NC_050069.1 coordinate 110,338,228, forward strand.
CCGGCTTTATTGGCTACTCAGCTTGAGTCTGCTCTCTCTTACACCATGGTAACGTCACTGACTGATGTATCGGAAATTTTGTCAACTTGCCAAATTTGGTGCCAATGCTACTCTTCATTGTTGCGATGTATGGAACCATGAAATGGATGCTATAGCTTTCTGCACACGGGCTAAGCAATCTGCCTGTGTAGAAACAGTACCTATTTTGTTCTCAGAGTTCCAGCATGTAGCAGAAGACACACACTTCTCTTTGCTCAGTAATGGAGACAGTGGCCCCAGTTCTCGGCTGCATTCCAGGCCCTTTATGCTGCTGGTGTAACTGGAGCTCCCCAGCGAGGCATTCCCCAAAGATTCTTCCACCAATGTCAGGCCAGTCAGAGGGGCGGTGTCGGGCAAATGCTGGGGCTGTGGCCCACGAACTCTGCATTCTGAGTATTGTAGGCTGCAGAGCAGCACCCAGGTGGCTCTGGGAAGCCACCTTGTACAAGCTAGAGCAGCTTCCTACAATGTATCCCACTTAGCTCCAGCAAATCATTTCATTACATGTAAACAAGTTAATAAAAGCATGACAACAAGTAACAGGCACTGAGCCCAATTCTAACACACACCAGTGTAAAGCAGGACTAGCGCCACTGGATAGTGTTGCCAACTCTCACAAGTGACTGAGTTTGGCCAGGGCTGGAGCCAGTCTTGGGCTGACACAAATCTCCAGTCCTCTGGGAAGTTTCAACCCTGCCTGGGGACAACCCTCCCTCTGCTTGAGTGCTTTGCCCATCTGTCCACCACCTGAGGTAGAGCAGCCTGTCAGGGCTGCTTCAGGAGGCTAGCAGAGGGCCCTTAGGAGCAGGCACCATTCTCACAGGAGGGGATGGGGGATCAGGAAGACCGCAGCAGCTCTGCTCCCTCCCTTCCTGTGAGCAATAGGACAGCTCCTCCACTTCCATCCCCCAGCAACACCCCATCTGGGAAGGAGCAGCAGGGATCTGTCCCTGGCTTGGGAGATGGGGGGAAGAGCTGAAGGAGCTGCAGTGAGAGCTGGGGTGGGGGGCAGAATTGATTTGAGTGCTGAGAGGGGCAGGGAGCAGGACTGATTTGGGAATTGGTGGAGCAGAATTAATTGCTGGGCAGGGATTGGACAGATCTGGGTTTGGGGGACACGGAAATAATTAGTTTGAATATTAAGGTTTGGGGAGACTGGAAGCTTGGCACTGCCAGGCACCCAGAGAAAACACCTGCAGCAGGGTCCAGAATCACCTGACCCAATAAAACGAGGTGAACTGGATTTGTCTCTTTCTTTCTCACACACACTGAGGGAGGGAGGGAAGGGAGGCACAAAAATCAAAAGACACACCAAAGAACCACAATATAATCTTTTTTGTTTTAAGTCATAATTTTTGGGTGGCTGACTCGTGTGTTTTGGAAATGTAGCCTCTGTAACCCTTTTATATATCTCTTCTTTGGTAGCAGGTCTGTGCCCCTGATTTACTCTTATTCCCAAACCTTGGTTCATCCAGGTAAATGTGGTTGCTTCTCTAAGAGGGTCCCATGCTTCTCCCTACTCTGTCTTTGTCTGTTATCATTTGTCTATGTCCAAACACAGATGGCGAGCTCCTGAGGTCAGGGACTGTGGGCTTGATTCTCCATTGCCCTGGGCAGTATGTTGTCATCTGCACCAGGACAGAGTGAGTGAAAGGGGGTGTACAAAACTGCAATTCTGCTTTAGTAGCATTTTATGCTCACCTTGGTATAAATGACTGCATGCGATGCAGGGCAATGGAAGATTGGGACCTGTGTCTTTTCTATCTTTTGTGATGTTCTTAGCACGTCAGGCTCTATATTAATGGTTATAATTTCTTCTATGTTGCTGCTTTGTCTGTGAGGTTTCCTTGAGCAGTATTTTTTCCAGCAGGCACCGGCCTATCTGGAACTCAGCTGCCTGAGATCTTTCCCAGGGCTTGGGTATGCCAGCCAGCACATCAATCCACTTTTGTTTTCATTATGCTGGCTTCCTGTGAAGTTTCAAATTAATTTTAATGCCTCCCTCACTTTTAAGGCCTGTAAAAAGGCATTGGTTCTGCCTACCTTGGTGAACTGGGGCCTGTTCATGAGTCCAGAATACAGCTTTGCAGATTGGCTGATGCTGTGTGGTTAACTGTTTCCTCCGTTTGCTTCCAGAGCCCGGGTTTTCAGTTGTTACTTATATAGTTTCTGAAACTATCTGCAATAAAATCCAAACCCATCTTCCCCTCCAAAACCCCAAGGGGAATCAAATGCACACAGGCTTTTAGATTTAGCTTTAAAGTGTCTCTTTCACAAAAGTCACTAACCCTAATTATGTTTATGTAGTGTCTTGGATAGGTTGGTCTTGCAGTTCAGACACTGGAGTAACAAACAGACTCCAACAAGAGACTGCTGAATTGGAATTAATTTGCAAACTGGACCCATTAAATTAGGCTTGAATAAAGACTGGGAGTGGATGTGTCATGACACAAAGTTAAACTATTTCCCCATGTTTATTACCCCCCCCTTACTGTTCCTCACACACTCTTGTCAACAGCTGGAAATAGCCCACCTTGATTATCACTACAAAGGTGGTTTTTTTTCCCCCTCTCTCCTGTTGGTAATAGCTCCCCTTACCTGATCACTCTCGTTACAGTGTGTATGGCAACACCCATTGTTTCATGTTCTCTGTATATAAAATCTCCCCACTGTATTTTCCACTGCATGCATCCGATGAAGTGAGCTGTAGCTCATGAAAGCTTATGCTCAAATAAATTTGTTAGTCTTTAAGGTGCTACAAGTATTACTTTTCTTTTTGTAATGACAGGTTTCAGAGTAGCAGCCGTGTTAGTCTGTATTCGCATCCGATGAAGTGAGCTGTAGCTCACGAAAGCTTATGCTCTAATAAATTTGTTAGTCTCTAAGGTGCCACAAGTACTCCTTTTCTTTTTTCTTTTTGTGGATACAGACTAACACGGCTGCTACTCTGAAACTAAGGAGATTGGTATTTGTTCTCAGCTCTGCCACAGACTTCCTACATGACCTCGAGCAAGTCACTTAAATCTTTCTGTGCCGTTAGACAGCTAGCATGTCTAAAATGGGGACAATAACAGCTCCCTACCTCACAGGGCTGTTATTCAGAGGAACCTGTCAATGTTTGTGAGGTACTCATGAATTAAAGATATAATTAACACAGGGGGAATAAAAAACCAGATTGATTTATTTATTGATTGTAAGGGGTTGAATAAAGTCTTTGATTATTTCTCCCTTCCACAAACATGACTAGTATGTCTCATTAGGAGCTGCACATGTGGATATATCCTGAAGTGTGTAAACTGCTTCTGTTGTATGCTAAGTGATAAAAAACAAACAAACCATCAATGAAATCTAGCTTAGGCTGCATTGCTGCTGACCAAGGCACCAGGGGTGGCAGATTTCAAGAATGTGCTGATTAACCCCTTCCTTCCCATTTTCTAGTGTTTACACTTTTAAGCTCTTTACTAATGTCTCCAGCATCTAATGGAGGCCACCATGTGTAAGGTAAACTGTTCTGGAAATCATTTTTTTGCTGATAGAGTGGTGCTGAAGCCCGTGGGCTTTCTCTTCCTTAGTATGTGTATCAAGGACTCTCCCACTGCCTGGGAGGCAGGGATTTAAGGAATCAGAATAAGCTGCAGGTAGGAGGCTCAATTCACCATTGCTTTGTCCCTGGTGTCACCATTTACACCAGAGCCAAATGGATATAAAACCAGAAAGACAATGTTTCACAGCCCTTTGCCCAGTGTCAGTGATTACACAATGGTGAGCCAGACATGTAGAGTTCTCAGGCACCCTTCATATACTGGCTTTCCTTTCTTTCACTCAGTAAGTTTCCTCCCTCTTTCCTATACACATTCCACAGGCAGGAAGGTGGGCTTGGGCTGATTCTCTCCTTAGTTACCCCTGTGTTAGCCAGGAGCAACTCCATAGCTGTGAATGAAGTAACACTGGTGCAAGGTAGAGGAGTCTCAGGGCCTGACACAGAAGTGATTGGAAAAACTTCCGAATTTCAAAATTTTTGATGATGAAAAATGGGACAAGTTTTCACATCAAATATTTCCACTAGGACTAGCCTGGCTATTGCCTCTCAAGCATCCCTTGGGCTGGGAGTGAGTCATTAGGTTTCACTCTCCCGCAGCTGCTGAAGGAATCACCTCTGACCCATTCCCAGCACTTACCTCAGAGCCTGAGATTAGGCTGAGACATGGGTCTGGTGTGTGGCAGCTGAGCCAGAAGGGCTGGCTGTGAAATGCTTTATTTTATTGGATATTTTTTCCTCTCCTAATATCAGGCTGCAAATGAAAACACCTTTTCAGCTCTCGTATTATTTCCCCTATGGATGGCACCTTTAATGTGTGCTATTCATTGTTATAATGGCTGCACCTGTGTATAGCAAGAAAACTGGAACTGCAGCAGCTGTGGACTGTAATTGCAAAACATTATTTTCTGTTTCTCCCTGAAAGCTTTTTTTGTTGTTGTTGCTGAGAACGTCCGTTTATAATGATTGCAGACCTTTTTCTTTCCTCAGCGTACCCTATAACTATCTGAAACCCATTTTGAAACACAGGATTGCTTCAAAGACCCACATGTGTGTGGGTGCATACACACTCACGCACACATACAGACAGAGAGTGCACAATGACATGAAGCGTCTGGGGGATTCTTTGTGTGTGGTCAGTGGGAAGGTTAGAATTGTTCATGTTATCATTGCTGCTCTGAGCAATGGTCTTTATGCGGATTGGCATGGTGGCGCAGCAATGATTAATTCATTTCTTCCTTAGATATTCTGCCCCTGGGTGCCTGCAGTACTATGCATCAATTTAGCACCTCCAGGCCCGGATTAGCTCAGTGCCAATGGGGCACAAACATGTGTGTGTGTCCATACCAGAGGCTAAACAACTCCAAAAAAGAGAGCTTTTAAAAATGTACATTTTATTTTTAGTCATCTCAGCTATCATGTTATATTTAATCCACTGAGTTGGTGCTAGTTGGTTGATGTTTCATGTTGTGCTTTATAAATCAACAGTGAAGCTAGGAATTCAAAATTTATATTGCCACTGACTGTTCTATTACCTACCCCTAAACACACACACGAGTGAAGCTGGATTTAGAACTCTTGTCCTACTTCTTCCAATGCAAGGCCTCTGCCACTTGAACTGAAAGGGAACTAAAAGTTGTAGGAGGTATAGTATCCTCTTTGTGGGCTGGCCATCACAGGGCAACATCATTCTCTCATCCATTTACACTGCGTACATCCAGGACGTTACATCATCTACTCCAGTGGGTGCAATGTGATGTGGAGAGCTAGCAGAGAAGCTGATTTGCAGGGGTGGGAATTGAGAACCTGCTAGCTACTCTAAGAAATAATGTTCCCCAAGACAACAAAAAAATTGTATTCCGTTGCATATATAGTAGCATGCCAGCCTACGCTCAGGGTTTCAACAGAAAGGAAACAGAGTCAAGGCTCAAAGTGTGGGTGTTGCACCTTTTTGGGGTGTGACTAACAGAGAGCATTGCTGAATAGGTGGATGATAAAAGTAAAAGAGAGGCTCCTAGCTATCCTCATTCCTCTGCCATACATGCTTTGATCTATATTTCATAGGGCCCAACATAACCTTAATCTTCCAATCCTACATTTTGTTCCCAAACCTGAAGCCTAATCTGGATTATGGCCATTCTGTCACCTACAGACTGGAAGGGAGGCGTAATACAATATTATTTTATAGGTGCTGTGGTTCAGTGACAGCAGCAGATGCTCAAACTCATATATTTATTTAGGTGCTTACAGGACCCCATACTATTAGTATCTGATCAGTTCTACTCTCATCAGTAGAAAGCACTACAAAGATATTCAAGGCTTCATAGAACACAAGGAAAATATGGGGAAATGTAACCTAACAAAATCAGAATTGCATGTAGAAAGGAAAGAAAAGATAGAAGAGACATGTCTCTTCTTGAAGGAAGGGGAAGATGTACTTATATTACTGTGAGATCTGGAACAGTTACTCTGGGCTGTAGGAAGTCTGAGATGAGAAAAAAAAATCAAAACCAGACATCTGGCCATACTTGTCAGAGGGGATTAAATATTTTCCTAATGAAGGGCTCACGTAATTGGGTCAAAGTACTCCGTATTATACTATTACTATTATTATTTATTAGTAGTATCATTATATTTCTAATTAATACTTTGATGCTGTCTGGGTAAAAGATATCTGTAAAATATTGATGTTGTGCAGGCATAATTAAAAAACAGGCCACAGCAAACCTGCATCTGTACTAATCAATGTAAATTGGACTACGTGTTCCCTGATACAATTCTAGATGCTGCTGCTATGCAGGTAGTCCAGGAGGTGGCAGTACTTCCTAAAGAATTTTGAAGAGTACTAAAATTCAGAAACAAAATGACAAGATATAGTTAAAAAATAATAAAAGCAGAGCATAGGACCCCATTTTTTGTTTCTTATTCCTGTTCTGACAGATAAAATAAAGAGTTTTCATCTTTCTATTTTGGCGGAGGCGGGGGGGGGGGGTTAAAATGTGCAAGTGAAAATAATTAGCAGAATGTCAGCCCAGTAACATGTTAGCTATAACATGTATTTAAATGTCTTAGAGTTGCAAACTGGCAGGGAGATAAAATACAATCTATCTATTTCTTGGAGGGTGTTGTGAGATGGTATTTATAATACTTCACTTTAAGTCTAGGCTTATTTACTGGTAAGTTTTATGGGGCTACTGTGTGTGTTTCTGTAAATTCCTCCAGTCACAGAGATTGTTTAGCTCCATGTAAACCTCATGGTATTTTTTGTAGAAAGGGGTTTTTGGTTTTTTTGGGTGCATTTTGGGTGCTTTTTTTGTCCCTTACTATTTTGTTTGTGCACTCAAGGTTAAAAAGAAAGCTTAAAGGGAGTAGAGGCATTTTAATAAGATGAAGCAGAAAAAAAGATAACAGTGAAAATTGTCTAGATTACAAGACACATCTGAATGCTTCAAACAAGCAATACTCGAATGCCAAGGCTATATTTGAGTTCCTATTCAACAGCATTGGAAAATGTTAGTGTATTGGAATTTTTTTCTAAGATTGTTTACCTGGAAGTTTCCTGCATTTCAGTTTTTCTGTGTGTGTGTTTATGTGTGTGAAACTTGTAGGTGTGAAAGTGAAATGCTGATGGCATTAGATAATGGTACCTGGCGTAATGTGAGTGGGGGCTGTGAAATCTCCTCTGCACACCTATGATGATGCCCTAATTTCTGATTAAAAGAAAAGGAGTACTTGTGGAAACTAACAAATTTATTTGAGCATAAGCTTACGTGATTGTTACCTTAATGTCGGGTCTGTTGGTAATGCAAACATGGTAAATTCTGCTCCAGAAGGTTTCTCGAGGATGACAAACATCTGTGAGAGACAAGATTGAAAGGACTGTGCCACCTAACCTACATTTAGTATAGTCTCTTTTTTCTCCCTGCTGAATATAACCCTGAAGACTAAAGCCCTCTATTTATTCTCAAAGCCAGCATAGTAGCAATAGAAGCTTCCTCACACTGCATGGCAAATATGTGTCCTGGAGGGCACACAGCTGGTGACAAGAGAGTAGTTTAGTCTTCCTGATCATTGATTCCTGGACCTCTTTGCTGAGACCACAAACAAGGATTCCAGTTCGTGTCATTGTAATGGTGGTCTAGCAATACGGTTACCTAATAAGAGTCAGGAACTGGACTGAGGCCACCAATTGTTTCCATACAGGTTACTGACCAGCCATCAGAAGGCAATGGCTTTTTGTTACTAGCATTGTAGGTTGAACTCATATCAGAGGTCTAGAGATGAAAGGTTCCATCCCCATATCAGTCATTACCAATCCCCTGACTCTCCAGTCTTCTCTTAGAACATTTTGTAAAATAATCTAAATTTAAATAATCAGAACAATGCTAAGAAATTCTGATTTGGGTTGAAAAACTTACTCATCTGAATTTCAGAAACTGAATTTAGCCCCTCAACTTTTACCATGATTGCTCATGTTTCTCAGGGATATATAATAATTAAATTAAGAAAATATTTTGTTTACCATGCAGAAGTTTGGGATCTAAAGTATTTCTTGATTGGGGGTAGTCATTCTGAGCTATGGCAAAAGCAGCAGGTGTGAGCTGGCTGTCTCTCCATGTTATATTTTGCTCAGCAGTTTGTGTGTCCTATGAACAGCGAGGTGGGGATTGCTGATAGGAAGCAGAGACGGGTGAGCAGTTGGTTGAACAACAACGATTGTTAAATCAAGCAGATTGTTTCTAGTTGATAACAGAAGAAGAACGTGGCTCTTATTTCTCATTAGAATCTCCTGATTGTTATGCTGTGTCTAATGGCTGCCAGATTCAACAATGTCAACTGCTGGTGTAGCCCTAAACTGGAGGAAACTGTCTGAGGGGATTAGTCCCATAGATACAGTAAAATTGGTGGCTGTGTTGTAGTCTTATTCTTCACACAATACTTATTTACTCTTGTTTATCCTGTGTTTCTGCTACACAGTGAGACAGGTTTGCATTCTGGATAGTAGCCAGGAAATGTGTACAAATGGGTGGGATTTGTACACACATGAAATTCATCTGTAGTTTCAGATGGGGTGCGAAGGCTTTTGTATTGATGTTATTGTATAAAATATGGTAGACAAATGAAGTAGCACATATTGTACTTCACTCCCATAACTTTTTTCTACACTGGAAAAAGTATATTGCAGAAAGAGAGGGCCAGATTCAGTCCTGGGTTAATTCCATTGTCCTTAGTGATGGATTCACTCTGAAATGACTTGTATTACATTGCCTGGAAGCCTAGTTAATCCCCTGGAAATTACATAGAACGATTTTAAAAGGCAGAGGGAGTACACTGGGTTCAGAATTTAATAATGGTATGGAAGTTTTCAACTCCAAGCAGAGATCTGCAGAGGACTATTTGGATCCCAGCCCAACCGACCCAAGCCAAAGAGGGTGAGCCATTTTCTGACCAAACCCTGATCCTTCCCCGCCAACGCTGTCAGTGCTGCCGCCTCCTCCCCCTGGGGTTGGCGTAGTGGCGGCTGTGTGCCTCACATCCATGGTCCATCGCCCCCTGCTGCTCTGTGTGTGTGGTGTAGAGCAAGAGGCACTGAAACTCACTGACACGTGCACCCTACAGCATAGCAAGGTGGCATTGGCTGGCAGGAGTGGGGCAAGCGGCCACTGCCATGTCAACCACACAGGCTGGAGAAGATCAGAAGAGTCAAACCGAGCTGAGCCTGAGAGTGTCAGGTTGTTTTCCGACCCAAAGCCAACACCTGTAGTCAGGGCCTGTCAGGTTGCAAGACTCTACAATCAAATCACTGGTCCAAAAATAGCTCAGGATGCTTATATAGTTATTACCATCTGTTGGTTGGATGTGAAATGAGTTGATAGTTTCCAGTCCGGTTTCTATTGGACAGGTGTCCATATCACCTGCTACTATAAGTGACACATTCGTTAATCTTTAGAGAGTCAAGGCATTGGTATGGATCATGGAAACTGAATTTTCTTCTCATCTAAGCCTGATCTGCACAACAAGAAAAACAGAGCTGGACCAAAAATGGGAAAATGATTTTGTGAAAAACTTTGAAATGTTGATATTGTTTCCAATTTTACAAGGTTCAAAATGGACTATTTTTTCATTTTCTTTTAAATTTGCCACAATATTTTTACTGAAATTTGTATCAAAATCATTTTTTAAAGTTTCCATTTACTGAAAACCCAGAGTTTAGTAAGCAAAAATTTACAGTAACAATTATAGTAAAAATATAGTGGGAAAGTTTGCAAAAATTGGAAAATTTTGATAAAAATCTAAAATTTTTAATGAAAAACTTAAATTTTTTAGAAAAAGGCAATTTTTCAACTTAAAAAACCTTCAAGTATTACAGGTAGCTTGAAAGGTCTGTATAATGTTTTTGTCTATACACAACACCCACCCAGAGTGTTTTATACATGTTGCTGATACTGGTTGATTGCAACATTGAGGATGAAATCTTTTGCTGAAGTCCAGTGGCCTCTCTCGCTCTCTCTCTCTATGCATCCTTACTGGGTAGTATTTATAATTTTGTATTACAGTAGCTCTAGAGATCCAGCCAAGATCACCTGTTGTGATTGATACTATACAGACACATAGCAAGAGACAGTCCCTGGCTTGAAGAGTTCATAAGCTATGCAGACAAGACCAACAAAAGATGGGAAGGAAAACAGAGGCTCAAAAAGGCGAAGAGATTTGTCCAAGGTCAGACATCAAGTTAATGGCAGAGCTGGGAAGAGAATCCAGGTCTCCTGAGCCCAGTCCAGTGCCCTGTTCTAGTCTAGTCACACCTGAATCTTATTGAGGAATTGCCATCACGGATCAGAACAGCTGGTCCTGCCTCCAACACTAGCCAGTCCCAGATAGAAAACCCTCTGCAATAGGCAATTCTGAAATAGCCTACCCCAGGGAAAATTTCTTCCTAACCCATTAGTTAAAGGTTGGCTTGTGCCCTGAAACATGAATGTTCATATCCCTTTCGTTCCCCCACTCCAATTTTTACTATTTTAACTCTTGATGTTCTTGTTCTCCAGACCTGTTTGTGCTGTCTCTGTCCAATTTAAATCATAAAGCTCCTCAGGGCAGGAACCTTGTCTTCCTATATTTGTAAATTACCATGTACCTCTATGGAACTATATCAATAATTAATAAAATAACGTGTTCTGGTCTTTACTGGACATCTCCCTTCTTCCTTTCTTCTCAGTGTGGTTCATTCTCATTAAATAGGCTGCAAATTTGCCTTTCACATATTTAAAACTAAACCAAAGTCACGTTCAAACAGAGGTCACAATGTAGGGACCTTGTTCTGAATGTGAAGTTCTGCTTTCAGCAGTCCTGTTGGTTCCTGCCACTGTAGTGCCTCACATCACATGCTGGCTGTGAGGACCAGTCTGTAGAGTCAGACTGTAAACTGTTATGAGTCAGCATAACTCCATCGACTTCAATGGAGCTATGCTGATTATGCCAGCTAAGGATTTGTCCCAATGGATCTTCTTTTCCAAGCTTGTATTTCTGGATCATTGTGATCTTTTAGTACTGATTATTATGGATCTTTAGAGGCTTGAACTTCAAGGTCTGCTAACAGCTCCACAGAGTGCTGGTAAATAGGATTTAATAGCACCTACAGCAAATCTCTTCGGAAATATGCTCCAGAAGGGTTAGTGCAAGTAGTAAAGATGTGTGAGCCTGCGAGCGAGGCAGTATCTTGAATTGCTTCAAAAGCTGGGTCACATCAAGTCACCCGGGACTCGGGTTCATAATCTTGATTGCATCATAAGTGCAAATGGCTTTTGTGGTTTCATCCGAGTACCTCCAGGTGACTTGTCCACACTTCCCTAAACTCCCCTGGCATAGTGAACAATTACTGCCCAGGAGAGTCAGTAGCATTGTGTGTAGCATTGAAAGTCAAATTGCACAGGCCTTACCTGATCTGTACCTGTACCCCATCAGACTCCAAATTAAACCTCTATGTGTGTTGTAAAGACAAAAAACCACTCCTCTTTTGTTCTGACTTTACAGATAAAACTGTATTTAAAACAAAACCCACCATGAACACCTGCCTAACCCTGTTCCTTGTGATTAAGAGTACGTCTTCACGGCAGTTAAATGGGGGTGATCAGCACCGTGTGAGCACATGGGTTGTCCTACCTTGGGTGTGAACAGCAGTACTGCAAGGCCATAGCTAAGTGTGTCCACTCAACTGCATCTATGCTGGTTCTGCACTTACATGTGTGTGTCTCTGGGACATCTGGGGGCATAGCACTGCAGTATAGTCCTTAGCACTGCAGAACACTGAACCGCTCTACGATCCTTTCCCAGTGAATTATGGGGTAATTTATCTGTCCTGTTGGGCATGGGAGGGAATTGTAGGAAGGCATTGGAGGACAATCAGCACACAAGTGGTTTAGCTGCACTGCAAAGTGGATGGGTCACCAGCCTAAGGGTAAGCATCACTTGGGCTTTAGGCCTATTCTTCAGGCCGGGCCAGCTAAATCAGGTAATGCTCCACTGTTGTGCTTTCTAACACAGGCAGCCAACAGTGGCTTCTCCTGAGTATGCTGCAGTCTCTGTGTTTCAGGAACTCAGAATAAGACCAAGGATATAAAATTTGAACCATAGCTCTCCTTTATGAGTTATATAACAAAATGGCTCCTACAGACTCTGAGCATGCAAACTCTGAGTATTTTGGCACAGAGTCTGTAGGAGCCATCTTGTCATGTAACTAATCTAGAGAGTTGTAGTTTGAAATTTATGGCCCTGGTCTCTTTCTGAGTTCCTGAAGCACAGAGGCTGCAGCATACTAATGAGAAGACACTTTTGGCTGCTATGTTAGACAGCAAGATGTGGTGTCAAAAGTGACCACATTATGCATGAGGCAAGTGGCAGCTGCTTTGCCAGGGGCACAGTGTGTCAGTGCATGGTGCAAACTGCAACACATGACACAGACAAGAAACTGCAGTCAACAAACCAGCCGGAACCCAGCCAAAGGAACAGAGCAGTGAGACATAGGACACAGTGAGTAGCACACACAAATGAAACCCAAAGTAAAACAGTTAAACTAGAAAACAGCATTAAAAGAAAAATAAATGGGAACATGGCTAAACCACCCCACCTTTATCTTTAGTTCGTAATTCTGCTGAGAACTGGAGGAGATGGGAGCAATGCTTCCACATCTACATGAAAGCCTCAGGAGCAGATAAAAACAGATCACTTAAAAGTAGCCATTTTACTGTACACATCACACATGACTAATTTTAAAGAGACAATACCACAACCACTGCACTCAGGTCTTTGAGTGGACAGGAGCTGGGTTAAAGGCTACACCTGAGTAAAAGCTGAGGTTAACGCTGAAGTGAAGACATACTTTTTCTGTCTGTCTTGGTGCCCAGCTCTCTTTAGCCAAGGGCTACACACATCTTATAGCCAGAATGGAGTTTAATGAGCCAAACCTGCCTCAAAGAACCATGCCAAAGGGTTCTAAGATCTACTGATAGAGTGGAGCAATGGGAAAACCCTGCCACCCTGTTACAGTGCCCATATCTTAGCAGTGGGTGTGAAAAGAACTTCCTGAAGGAAAGCTAAGAAAAAAGAGTTTGCTTTTCGTTCTGAATGCGGTGAGGTTTGACGTCGTTTTGTCTACTGCAATCACAGGTCTCCCTCGTTGACTGACAGTGGAATGGTACTGTCATGGGAAGTGAGAATCACAGAGGGAGAGGTGATCTCTCAGGTAGGTGGGGATTAATCCCATAAATGACAGACACCTTGAACTAGTTTTTGTATTCAGTGGGGAGCTAGTGCAAAGAGTGGAGCACTGGCATGATGTTAAGGCCTGTGTTGCTAAGAAGATGGACTATTGTATTTTGCACTGGTTGGAATTTTTTCAGGATGTGTGGTGTCATTCTTACAAATAAGGACCTGGGAGTATAATAGATTCTTCACTTTCATGTGCACCAAATTCCCCCACAGTCTGAGTAATAAATAAAGCCTTACTTTTAATAAGTTATAAGTGCTTTGTTTTGTAAGCCCTGAGGCTCCTTGTTTACTCATTTTTTCTGAGCTACCAGTGCTGAATCAAAACTCCACTGAGACATTGACAGACCATAAAGGCACAAGTAGGTAATGAACAGGAGAGGAAGATTACTGAGGCTGAACAAGCTTCCTTAGCAGCTCTCTAATGCTGTCCAGCTGGCCAGCGATCTGGAAGTATGTATGTGAGAACAGCACAAAGCCATTCTAATTTAATTCCTCTAGAGACGAACCATTCCTTCTGTTACTGTGAGATCCAAAAAGCCTTCTCCTTATACTGGGTCAGCTGGAAGAAGTCCCACTAACTGGAACAGCTGAGGTGTGCAGATGTTCTCAGCTTTCATGGTCCATGCAGGATTGTATTACTGGCCATTCAAATAAGTCTCTTTGTCAAGGGACAGTTTCCCAGTGACAAGGCTGTACTTCACACAGTTACATCCCCAGTGATCTCCTCCTCTTTCCACACTTCTTGTCCTATGCTGAGCTGAATAGTGAAGATAACGATCCTCATTTATATCAGTTAAGGTCTCAACACACTCTGGAATTGTCTTCATTGGACTTTGAAGATATATTTATTTTCATTTCTCCTACATTTGCAGGGTAGTTTGCTGCAATGGTACTGAGGTTTCTGTTTTTAGTGTACCAGAATGGAGATTTTCATTTCATCTCCTTAACCTTATTTCCCCCTTTCTTCTTCCTCTTCTCTTCATTTGTTTCTAATATTTACCAAGACACAAGTAGAACCAGATACAGTTTATAACCTGGGATTAGTCCAGTGACTGTCAAAGATGAAAATGTATCAGCTAAGGAAGTATGCTGCAGTAGGGTTGCTTTGGAATATAACTTTTTCAAGTGTATGGGTCAAATACTAATCTCACTGGTGTTTTGCCATTTCCTCCAGCCTATTTGCATTTGGGGAGAGTGGGGAAGGTATCCACCTATGATAAAAGGCCTGTCCCTCAATCAAGGCAGGGGCCGCAGAGCCCAGAAAATAACTGATTTCATAGCATAAAGTTTAAAATGAGGGAATTAGATGTGGACACTGAGCAGAACCATTTCCTCCAGTGAGGCCATGATCTGGCCCTAGGAATCCACTTGAAACAGTTGAGAAAAAGAGCCCGAAGTGGATTTCTGCATGAAATAAAATGTGTATTCTGGCTTGGCACGTTCCTGCAACCTCTGACCTGAAATGGTAAAGAGTGAACAGTGCTTCAGTTCCAGCCTCCATTGAGCCTCTGCTTCAGCTTGAGATTTTCAAAGGAGCTTAAGAAAGATAGGTGCCCAGCTTTCATTGAAAGTCAATAGGAGATGGGTGCCCCGCTCCCATTTGTGGTTTTGAAAATCTCCCCCTTAAGTCTTTTCCAATACTGCCTAGCAGTGTTAGAGGCAGAAAGAAGGCAAAAAGAAAGTTTACTTCCCGTCTGTAGATCTTGGGTAAAGGACTTCTGAAAAGGCCTGCTTTTCAGAGCCATTCACAACTACAGTAGTATCAATGGAAACTGTTGGCACTCAGCAGCATTCTCTGAGAATCTGGCCTTCTCTATTTCTGATGGTTGATGTAAGATCGGGAATAATAAGATAGGGGCACCGAAGCGATCTTCTCTAAGGAAAATAATAATAAACAGGGTGCCTACTGTGTCAGTATGTAAGTTTACTGAATGATTCTGAAGTGACTGCTTTGCCTTTTTTCTCCTGGTACCGTTGCTTATTCTGGATCTATTGTTCTTATGCTGTGCATGACTCAAAAAAATTCATTTATATTACACAATTTACTGTGAGTCACTAACAATATCTGTTTTTGGGAAAGGGGTCACTGTACAAAGGTTGTCATAAGACTGATATTTCCAAGTTTATTGCTCTCTGCATCGAGACAGATGTCTTCTCCTCTTATGTAATCCCTAGGTCCAGATTTTTGTTCTGTGTTTGCACAGCAACCATCACAAGGGGGGGAGGTCCTGGTCCATGACTAAGGGCTGGTCTATATTACTGTGGTAAATCGATCTAACTTGCGCAACTTCAGTTACGTGAATAACATAACTGAAATCGACGTAGTTAGATCCACTTACCGTGGTGGCTACGTTGCGCTGTGTTGATGGGAGGGTGTCCCTGGTTGACTTCCCTTACGCTTCTTGGGGAGGTAGAGTACACAAATGGATGGCAGAGTGCTCTCCCATCAATTTAGCGTGTCTTCACCAGACCCATTAAATCGACACTCGCTCGATTGCAGCAGTGCCGATCTGCTGGTAAGTGTAGACATGCCCAAAGGCTCCGAGACAGTACGGTAATACAAATAATTATAAATAATAATGCTTCCCTCTTCTGGGAAATGCAAGGAGGTGCAAAGCAAAGTAATATAGACTGAATACCCTAAAAGCTGCCAAGACTCTACTTAGTTATAATTCTGCTGCAGCTCAGGAGAGCTGTGAACAGCCACAGAGTCATTACAAAAAGAAAAGGAGTACTTAGTTGCCCATCTGCAGACGTAGGAAGTTTATTTTTAAATATATACGAGAGAAAAGGATTTTTTAATGAAAACTGAGCTTCTGCAGAAGTTGATGGCACGTAAATATGCCCTGGACATGTGGCTTTTTTAAGTCCCGCCCATACACCCTGAGTGCTGAGACCTCATAACAATGTGCCCATAATTTCTTATCTTTCCCCTAACTAGTTCTTCCCCTGACAAAATTGAAATAAAGGATTCCTTCACTAGAGGAAAACCCACAGTGGAAATTCCCCTTCTCCACCAAGGTAACTGCATTCTGACTTTTTTTTTCCCTCAGTGAAACAGCAACAGTATTTTCAGTCCCCAAACAAACAAACATATATATGTGTACATGTATATAAAGAGAAGTGTCTGCCAAGCTCTTCAGCTGTTTTAGAAATGGTGTTAACACATTTGCTTCTATAGACAGGTTTATAGACTTGTTTCCCATCAATGAGCAGCCCTGCCTGCATTAATTCTTCCCACGGAAACTAATGAGTCTGAGGATGGATCTGACTGCATGGCTTTCAAGGGAATTCATTCTGTATCTTTCATGTTAGCGATATCTGTGAAAAACAGGAAACTGTTTTCCCATCTCATTCACATAATAGATAAGATGAGAAATTAGCTGCTCAATGAGCATCCTGGGGGCTGTTCATTTTGTCACAATAAATAAGACTCTGCTGCTGTCTCGTGTGTATGTGTGTGTGTGCATGCACATACACACACACACGGTCCTTCCAGCTGAGAGTCGCTCTGCCTCATTGCTACAGATTCTTATGGGAAAAAAAAAAAAGGTTTTCCCTGTGTAAGTTTTTCTCTGTCAGTTTTAATTGCTAGACGATTGCAAAGCCTTTTGAACTTTCCGTGGCCATATGTGGTGCTGTATATATGCAAGCAATCAAATAGAGTAGAACCTCAGAGTTACGAACTGAACGGTCAACCACATAGCTTGTTTGGAATCGGAAGTACGCCAACAGGCAGTAGAGACAAAAAATAAAAAAGAAGCAAATACTGTACAGTACAGTACTGTGTTAAATGTAAACTACTAAAAAAAAGGGAAAGTTTAAAAAAAGATTTGACAAAGTAAAGAAATTGTTTCTGTGCTTGTTTCATTTAAATTAAGATGGTTAAAAGCAGCATTTTTCTTCTGCATAGTAAAGTTTCAAAGCCGTATGACATCAATGTTCAGTTGTAAACTTTTGAAAAAACCACCATAACTCTGGTTTTATTCAGAGTTACGGAACATTTCAGTTACAAACAACCTCCATTCCCGATGTGTTCATGACTCTGCTGTAGATAACTTTTGGACAGTTACAGGTAATGGGCAGGATTTTCAAAAGTGCCTAAGTGAGTTTGGAGGACAAGTCCCATTGACTTTCAAGGGGACTTGTGTGCCTACTCCCATGGGTGCTTTTGAAAATCCCATCCAGTAAACTTTACCTCTCTGTATAGCCAATGTCTACTGTCTGTAGCCTAGTGGAGAGATCGAGAGTTTCTTTGGGTCTGATTGTGCAAGCTTTACTCAGGTGATTTTATTTTTACTTGCCTGGGTAATCCTAGTGATCTCAATGGGACTGCCAGCAAGAGTAATTGCTCCCCTACCTCAATAAGGATTGCACAACTGGCTCCTTTGTATGTGCTGGGCGCAGTACTGATTCCACTAATGGCAATGCCCAAACTCCTAGTGACTTCAGTGGGAGCAGGATTGGGCCAATTGTCGTAATTATGCATAGCTGACCGATGGCATGTGATAAGTTAAAGCTTCTTTGATGCTTACTTTGTGACCCTCTCCTCTACCTTGCATTTCATGAAGAGCATATTGGACACTAAAGTGAAACTGACTTCAGGGAGACTGATTCCGTTTAAAAGCTGTGGATTCATTTTAGAAGGAAACAAAAGTATTCCCATGTGAATGCAGTTGAAAGAGAGGGTGCTTTTCCCCCTCAAATCTAACTTCCTAACCTTCATGCAGGCCCAGCCAGGAAAGCAGTGCGCACGCAGCTTGGAAGCCCGCCTGAAAAAAAGGAAAGTGTAGTAAAGCAGGTTTTTTTAGGGGGCGACGGAGGGGGGGTTGTTTAATGTTTAGAAACCTAAAGAAAAGGAAATCAATTATGAGGCCTACCTGAATTTTATTTCCTCACCAAAAACCAAATTACTCAGCAAACTTATCACTTGCTATTGCAGGCCTCGGTATTAAAGAAAACAATCAGGCCAGCAGGATTAATCTCTGACAGCTGCCTTATCTTTAACTTGCACCTTTGTTATTTTCTGATGAGCTTCTCTTTTTTTGCTACCACGTTGCACCATACCTCACTGGTTCCTTTCATTTTATCATCAGGCAGGAGCAGAGGACCTTTCAGTTTATTAAAAAACCTTTATTTGTGAAGAACAAAGGGGGGGGGAAGGCAAACAATGAGGTCAGACAATCTCCTTCCTGCCAGGAGTCACTCACCTGTTATTTAGAGTGTTATCAGTTAGGGGAGACTTGCATCATTGAAAATCGAGGGCTGACAGGCTACTCTGTTAAAACTCACACACATGAAACAAAACAAACCCCAAACTCTGATTGACGCATATCAACCTCCAGACAAGGTCCTTGGTTGCCAAAGCTGCAATATTTTCACTTGTTTCTTGGGGATGTATTTTATTCTCCCTCCACTTAGGCAGTAAAGGTCCAACACAAAAGAATACACCTTTGACAAGTTTGCTGGCACAAGTGTAAATATAAGCTGGAAACAGTTTGCTTTGTCATCAAGGAAGACCTCCATTATGTGTTATGCTTCCTTACTTGCTCTTTGTTATCTTTTATGTATATGGTGAAATGATTTTGAGACTGCCATTCACTTCTGATTTGGTTGGTCATGTGCCACTTTGATTAAACTAGCAGCCATAGCAGCGCAGTCAGGTATGAACACAGAGAACCGCCCAGCAGCAGTAGTAGTCAGTGTTATGCAGGCTGTGATTTTCCCTCCACACAGTAAATGCTTCCTGCACTTACTTCGGTTGTTGGCTTTGCACTGGCATGGTCACAGAATTGCAGAGGTCATATGATTTCTGCTTACAAAATACTCGTATTGTATAAGTGTTTGCACCACTCCTGCCATAACAGGCCTGATTGACAACACCATCACCCCAATTTCAAACCAATCACCCTAGAATGTCACAAATCACATCTCACTCCAGGGCCCGGTGACCAGATAGCAAACATGAAAAACTGGGACGCGGGTGGGGAGTAATAAGCACCTATATAAGACAAAGCCCTGAATATCGGAACCTGTCCCTATAAAATCGGGACATCTGGTCACCCTAGTCCAGGGCAGAATTCATCTACAAAGTTTTGGATAAACTAGAAACAGCTTTTTGGTGATATAGAAGCTTAAATATCTATCCTAAGTTCATTTTTGAGTGATTTGTCTCTTTATGTCTCCAAAACAGCTTTGCTGTAAAATAAAAAAAGTGCACTTCTCTCACTAGGCTTAACAAGCAGATGTGCCTTTGAGTGTTTTTTTAAGGGGTTACCAGTTGGAAATACTGAGTCAATTGAAGTTATTTTCATGAGCATACAAAAGTGCAACCTGACTGTGTTCTTAGCAAATATATGTATTATATTCACACATCATCTTGATGTGTGCATTATATACATTCATCAGTCTGATGCACAGTTTACAACATTTGCCTGAGCTGATGGGAACTTTTCAAAGTATGCATAACCCAGATGCAGGTGGCCATAGTAAAGGAAATGTCACACAGATAGGAACATGTAGATCTGGCCTGGCAGGAGCAGCAGAGGGAATGCCATGTAGGGGAGAAGCCATCAGATATGGGAAATGAAGAGCGAGACAGGAACATGGGAGACTTTCTGAAAAAAAGTGAGATCCATACCTTAGTGGATTGCAAGGTCTGTTGGAGTCTCTGCATAGCTTAAAGGCCCAGCACAGTCTGCATACATCATGTAAGACCTACACGGACTACTGTCACTGAGAAATTTTTGAATACTTAAAAAACTAAGGAAATTCTCAGGCAAAAAAATGTTAACTTAGAAATAAGCTGAAAGGATTGAGCAGTTGCTTCAGCCAAAAATTTCTTCAAATAAATATAGTGGTTTTACTCAAAACCCACAAATGTTAGAAACCCTGTGAAAGCAAACATATTGATATACATACATACATGCATTTCCACACACAGATACAGCTACTTTACAGATTATACTTTAGTTCTAGTGAGAATGCCTGATGAAGTGGCATAAAGGATTATTGGTATGAGTTTGAGATGGTTACGTTACTCACGAGTGGTGAGGCCATCTCAAATGAATGCCAATAAAAACCTTCACACTGTTAGGTATTCTATATATATCACAATATGTTACAGAGAAACTGTTTATAGAATGTTTTTAAAATTATATTTTGGCTGTATCGTAAATCTCTTTGCTTATAAATCCAGGTGTCTTAGGTACCACCTGATTCTAAATGTGTGGGGATCAGAAGGTGAGAAAAACTAAAACCAATGTGCTTGATCCTCAGTTGCACCAAGCTTATGCCTGGCACAGCTGAGAAAGGCATGGAACATTGGCTCCAATATATTTTCTATTCCCCCAATCCTAGGAATGCCAGGGGCCAAACCAGTCCCTACATCAGAGGTGGGCAAACTATGGCCCATGGGCCACATCTGCCCACAGGACCACCCTGCCTGGTTCTTGAGCTCCCGCCTGTGAAGGCTAGCCTGCAGCCCCTCCCCTACTGTTCCCCCTTCCCCGCAGCCGCAGCGTGCCACGCTGCCAGTGCTCTGGGCTGCCACTCCTGCTGGCGAGCGTGGCTGGCTCCGTCCAGGTGGCGGGGCTGTGAGCTCCTGCTACTCTGAGCAGCATGGTAAGGGGGTGGGGTGGATAAAGGGCAGGGTGTCTGGGGGGGCAGTCAGGGGACAGGGAGCAGTTGGATGGGGTGGAGGTTCGAGGGGGCAGTCAGGGGAAGGGGAATGGGGGGGATGGATAGGCGTGGGAGTCCCGGGGGGGCTGTCAGGGTGTGGGGGGTGTGGATAGAGGTCGGGGTAGTCAGGGGACAGGAAGAAGGGGGGGTTGGATCAAGGGTGTGGTCCCGGGGGGCAGGGGTCCTGGGAGGGGGCAGTCTGGGGACAAGGACTGGGGGGAGTTGGATGGGTCAGGGGTTCTGAAGGGAGCAGTCAGGGGGCGGGGCCAGGCTGTTTGCAGAGGCACAGCCTTCCCTACCCAGCCCTCCATACAGTTTCGCAACGCCGATGTGGCCCTCGGGCCAAAAAGTTTGCCCACCCCTAAGTCTTGTTCTAAACGATGATGGCTAGAGCGTTCTCATAGGGACCACTTTACGGGCTGGTGCTCTGGGCCTGCCCTTCTCTAGCTATGCTCCTTCCCCACCCTTTTCATCCAAAGTGGGAACTGGGTGGTGTAAAGCCCGTTCTGCCAGCTCTACCCTGGTCTCCACACTAGAGGAAACCTCTGCTTCCTGTATGAGGCAGCCATGGGCGCCGGTATCACAGGCTGGGAGAGGCTAAGCGTTCCCAAACAGCCTAATGTGGCCCCGCCCACACTTCACTCCCCCAGACCCGTTCCAGCTTCCTGCTCCCCCCCCCGCCTGGGGCTAGGGCTGCCTGCAGCTGGGATTGGGGTGGCCAAGGCCAGTGCTGTGCTGCCTGCTGGGGGCGCTGGGGCCAGGTGGGCCGGGGCCTTGCTGGCCGCTGGTGGTCTGGGGCTGGGGGCACTCGGGTGGCCTGGGGGTTGGAGTGGATGGGAAGTGGCCATGGGGGTGGGGTGCTCTGGGCTCCAGGAGGGGAGGGGCCTCGGGCAGAAGGGGCAGGGCCAGTGGCTAGCCTCCCCCAATGGGAAGTTCACGCACCGCCCATGAAGGCAGCTTTAAGTCTCCATTGTGCCACTTAAGCACAAAGGCCTCAGAAACGTTTCCAAACATAAAAATGTCACAGCTTTAAAGTCTGATATCTCAGGCCATTCCTGGGCTAAATGCAAGTGCTAGATCCCTTTGGGAAACTGGAAATCTCTCCTGCCCAGTGGTACAAAGTCCCATTTAGCGCCCTGCAAGGCTGAGATAATGGCATTTAATGCTGTGACATTTTTATGACTAGAAAAGCTGTTACTGGTCCAAAGACTGAATCTTGCCTGGGGGAAAAGTCAATGGGGGTAGAGGGACAGACATGTATTTGATGGGTAGATATTTTTATAAAAAATGGTGATTGTTTGAGGATGCTGAGGGATTTGGAATATTAGGGTGGATTCCAGGGAAATGGACATGTGATAATGTACATATCCCTGTATGCAGTATGTTTGTTAAGCACTTTGAGAGGTCTTTGGTGGTGAACAATATTGTATAAATGCAACATATTAATGATAAGTGAAATGCCCAAAATATAAGGGATCAAAAAAAAAAACCCTCCTGGAATTTGGGAAAGCTTGAATTGGCTCCACTTCCAGATCTGAACAGAGAGAAGCGGAAACAATCTCCAAGAAATTCCAGAACACATGGAAAATAAACATGAAATATTTGCAAATTTGCAAAGCCCCTCAGTGCCTTAGGAAACTTCCAAAATGTAATCCCTCTCCATATCATTATCTGTACCAAATTCACCCAAGGTGTAGACCTCCCTGCACCAACTGACCCCCTAGCATCCCAAGTGTGATACACACAGAGGGAGGATAATACTGCTTCTACCACTGTTTCATCGATAGGCCTGCCTTGTTGTTCATTCATACACACCTGTGTGAGCTCTAAGCAGGGAGTCAGCTCTATAACCTTTCATATGTGGGTATCTAAACTGGACACTTAAATCCTGCATTAAATACCCATGGGTAGACATGAGAAGTGACTACTTTAAACTACACACATCTATAGCTTGGAAGATGTAACTGCCCACAAAAGGAGTGGGTGTATTTTTAACCAACTAGCCTAGGCAGAATGGTTTTTTTTTTTTGGTTAGTGTCCATTTAATATATATATATATATATTAAGCTTTTAAAAAGAATTCGGCTTATTCCATATCATCTGAGATTCTTGATTTTTTTCCTAGCAATCTGTCTCTCTTCTCTCTAGGTGTTTTCATTTCTTCCCCTCCTCAAGCATTATTCAGTTTGACTGCTGAGTTCAAATCCACAATGTATTAACTTAGTTAAAAAGAACCTGAGAAAATGAGCTGAAACAGCCACACAAAGGGAGGGGGGAAACCAAGATCAGAAGGAAAAAGGAAGATAAGATAATTCAGTGATAACATGGTCTTTGGGATCTAATGCTGTTCTGGTTTGCATTTTGTTCCCATATTTTTTTCCTTTTGAAAACATGTGTCTCGGTCAGTATCTCTGTTCCTTCCTCTCTAGACTAGTGGCTGTCACATCCTGCAGTGCATTGTCAATATAAACTTGAAAGGCATGTCAGGGCACAGGGATTCCCTCTCATGGAAACAAATCTGAGACTGTCACATTCTGTAGCAAGCATACAGACAGGAGAAACGCTGCAGGTTACCCTAGCTCACTCCTGCTAGTTCTGCTCTATACAGTCAGTTCTCTCAAATGTAGCAATACCATTTTTCTTCTTTTATATCTCGTGCTTAAGTATCCAGGAGTGTCCATGAGTTATTTTATTTATTGATTTGATTTAATTTAGATTATGTGCTATGTAGAATCTCTGATTGAACTAACTACAGTGTTAAAGACATATGTTGCCCATCAAATTACACTGCCACACAAGGACAACAAAACTAAAAGAATCCCCCTCAAAAGATCTCCACTTAGTCTATCATAGTATCATACGGTAACATTTGATGCAAGAGACAAGCTTTGAAAATGCTCTGGAGGTTGACCAGAGCAGAAATATTACAAAAGCTGAGGGCCTTCCACTGTGAAAAAGCTGCTCCACATTCCCAGATATACAACTCAAGGAACTGTCAACTCAAATGCCTCAGCTGATATTAACTGTTGACCAAGGGTATAACGATCCAGCAGAGTGGGTCTAGAATCCAGGGCTGCAGGAGCCCTGGGTCTCTGACTCTCCTTTGTCACCACCAAGGGAGAAAGATGACAGAGCATCTCACTAATCCTGGATGGTCAGGTTCCACAGGAAGTCCCATCAGTTTGGGGTCACTAATTAGCTCACACCCATTACTTAAGCCAGGAAGTGAGCCAGATGGGCTGTCTGAGCAACCATACAGACTCCCTGTTGCTGCTGTGGTAGACCCAGCTCTCTGCCTGTCTCCTGGGATCGCATCCAGTCCTGGTTCCTGTCTCACATCTACCCTCATTCCCAGTTCCTGTCCTAATCCCACTCCATGCCTAATCCTTGCCTCAGATCTGGTTCCTGCCCTATGCCTCACTCCTGACCCTTGGGTCGATTCCTGACTCCAACTCCAAGTCAGGAGTTGAACCAAAGTTCATTACTGGACTTTCAATGCTGTTCTTGGTGTTGGACCATAAGGCCAGACTGCCTACATCCCAGTTTCTAACAGTTGCTTGGACCCACTTACGACCTCCTCCTGGCAGGGCTGGAATGGAGGAGGTGGGCTGCCAGTACCTAGCAGTCCCGTCTTCCTTGGCACGAGATCTGCAGGAATAAGTTAACAGACACCAAACCAAGTGCTGTGGACCCAAGTGGCTCATCTTGCAGCTGGGGTGTGGTCCATTTGCAATCAACTTGCTCGCTCACAGGGAGAAGTGGCTGCACTCCAGGCTCAGAGAAGACCTCCCTCTTCTGAGCAGGGTCCTGCAGTCCCCCTACCTGGACCCTTTGATGGTGATTGCCAGCAGTTTAGGGGATTTCTGAATTGGTGCTCTTTGCCTTTCTTATGCCATCCTCACATGTACCCGGTGATGGTGAAGGTGATAAGCCTACTTACAGCGGAAGTGTTGGACTGGATAATGCCTCTCTTGGAGCGGGACAGTCTAGTTTTGACCAACCGGGATGCCTTTTTGCGGGCATTCTCTGCTATATTTGATGACCTGTGTTGAGAGCCCCTCCCGATTGGATGCTTTCATCGACCTAGTCC
The DNA here is from genome assembly GCF_009764565.3 of Dermochelys coriacea. Lineage (NCBI taxonomy): Eukaryota > Metazoa > Chordata > Testudines > Dermochelyidae > Dermochelys > Dermochelys coriacea. The sequence continues at coordinate 110,363,343 of NC_050069.1, forward strand.
TCCTCATTGATGCCCGATTATGAGAGAGAAAGGAAGAGAAGAACAATGTGAGTCCACATGATTGTATATTAAACCAAAACCCTACATACCAGCCCCTGAGCTGATGCAGATTGATCTCACCCATCACCTGATCCTGGAAGAAAGAAAGAGATGATGTTGCGAGAATTTGTGTTTCTATTGCTGGGCACCTGGACACACCCTTACCCCCTGCTTGATCAGAAAGCCACCAGGAAACAAACGGGCCCAGGCATAGTAAGGGGAGCCAGCTTGGGTATTGCTAACTCTCCGCACCCTGATGCTGCCTCTTGACCAGCCACCCAGATGGGACGTGAGACCCAAGGGATTTCCCCGCATCTCCAGGTTTTGAGACAGATGCGCATCCTAGATCTGGTGATGCCCATTCCCCTCAAATGGGCCCTGATTGATTCTGGGGCTGCAGACAATTTAATCAATGCCAAGGTGGTTCACACCTCATCCAACCCAGCCCAAGAGCACACCAGATCTTGTCAAAACACATATACATCCTGCCAGGGTGTGCCCCATTAGAGACGCTATGTTTGTGCCATGATGCCAGTCTTGTGGGCCACTTTGGTGTCCTCAAGATTTTTTGCACTATTGCTCATTTTTTCTGGTGGCCCCATTTGCTTGCTGAAGTCTGGGTCTATGTAGATTCCTGTGCCACATGTGCCCTTACTAAGACACCTCACGTGAAACCACTTGAAACCCTAGAACTCCTGGATACTCTGTCCTGACCCTGGAACTCATTCACTCTGGACTTCATTGTGGAGCTCCCAAGCTCTGAAGGTCACATCATAGTTCTAACAGTCATAGACCCACTTCACCCACCCACTTAAGAAGGCCTACTTCATTCCCTGAAACCATCTGCCTTTGGCCGAAGTGATGCCCCAGCTACTGGTGGTGCACATTGTCCATCTCCAGAAGCTTCCAGACCAAATATTCTGTGATCCCAAATTTGTGTCTCACTTCTGGGGGGAAGACACTCTACCTACTGAATGTTCATGAGTCTATCTCTACTGCATATCACTCCCTGACTGACAGGCAGTCAGAAAGGATCAGTCAAGTATTGTCCAATACTTGTGATGCTTAATCAGCTTCTATCCAGACAACTGGGTTTCCCTGTTACCATATGCTGAGTTCTTTTACAATAATGCCTCTCACATCTCCCCAGGGCAGAGACCCTTCTTTTGAAATTATGGATATTACCCCTGTTTCCACTGAGAAAGTTCAGTGTTTGCTGTGGGCCTGGTATGGATGAGCAGGCTTCTCAGAAGTTGGACCTTCAGTTTCGCAGTCCTTTCCAAATCTACAAACTGGTCAGCCTAGTTTTATTTACATTGCAATGTTCACAATTCCTCCACATCCACCTACTATTCCATGCATCACTCTTCCAGCCTTACATAGAGAATTCCTTTCCATCTCAGTCTTCACAACCTCCTCCACCAGTCGAGCTTCCGGAGCATGAAGAATATGTGGTGCACAAAATCGTTGACTTCTGCCTACGACGATGTTGCCTCCAGTACCTCATAGATTGGGAAGGTTGCAATCCCAAGGAACCTCTTCAAGAAACAGGGCCTGATTCACCACTACATGATTCTAGTATTATGCATTACTTCAGTGTGACTCTGTGGAGGCCCTGGGTGTCCAACACTCCCAGGGAGACAGAAGAAGCAGCAGCTCCCTAATCCTGGAAGGTCAGGCCCTACAGGAATTCCTGTTGGCTTGGGGGGGGAGGGGTCACCTGATTGCCTCTTATCTACTTTTTAAGACAGGAAGTGATGTGGGTGGGCTGTCCAAGCAACCATGCAGACTTCCTGTTGTGGCTGCATCAGACCCTGCTCTTTGCCTGTCTCCTGTGATCACATCCAATTCTGATCCTGATTTCTGCTCTGAGTCTGACCTGTTCCTGGTTCCTGTCTCACTCCTGCCTTCATTCCATGTTCCTGCCCTGCTCCGTACCTGATTCTTGCCTCATCTCTGGTTCCTGCCCTATGCCTCACTCCTGACATCTGACTCTGACCCTTGGCTTGATTCCCGAGTCTGGCTCTGACTTTTGGCTCTACTCCTGACTCCGGCTTGGATGCCTGGTTCCAGGCTCTTTGCTTCAGAGCTGTTCCTGGCCTCTGACTGCCACTGCCCTGATCACTAGGCCTGACCATTACTGCTCTGACCATTAGACAATATTGCCTAATTCCTAACAAAAAGTATGCAGAGAGAGGCAATCTCTAAGGTACAGAGGTCTCACATCAAAAGGAGAGTTAGAAATCCAACCGAAGACTGAAACTGCACCTGGAAATCAATGGCAAACTGGTGCAGTCTATGGGCCATCTGTGTACGATGTGTGAAACACTGCTAAGAAAGCAGACAGCTGCATTCTGCAATCAGCTGAAGTTTCAGAGTGGTCCTCAGATACAGTGCTAAGCAGACCATATGATAATATTCAATCAGGAGCTGATAAAAGCATAGACATTGTTGATATAGTCCAAGAAGACAGGCTGTGATGTCCTCACCAAGGACAGATGAGATGAAAAAGCATCCTTAGCCATTTTTGCTACCTGGACACCAAAAAGCAGCTGGAAATCCAACAGGACCTTTGGACTGCGTATCTTGGCAACAAAGGGCAGGGATATATCTTCAGCTACAGGGGTGTCAACATCACATTTGCCATCTCAGCTGGTAGTTTTTCCTGTCCTACCATCATCTCGCTGTAACCTGGGTTGCCTCAATCAGCTACTTGTATTCCAAGCCCTGACTTCAGATAGCTACTGGGAAAGCCAAATAACTATAAAGTTTGGGTCCAATGAAACAGGAGTTGTAGAGTTGAGTATTTCAGCATTTTGATGGCAGTGTATCCCAAACAGTCATACTATCTCCCTCATTAGCATCATGTGCACTCCAGATAGAAAGAGTGATGAAATAACTCTTATAATCTGTGTGTGTGCGTGTGCGCACACGCGTGCCAATTTGCATGTGTACTCTGGATTTTTGCATGGGGCGGGGGATTGTATGTAGAAAAGCCATAATGTAAAAAGTGGTACCTTCCTACACTTACCCAACTGTTCTGCTCCCTGGTGAGTATTCAGTCATATTGGCTTACTTTGCTGACTAAAATTCAATGTCTACTCCGCTTCCTCTTAAGAACACCTAAAACCAACACAGCCCTGTGCTGGAATTATTAGTAATAATTTGGAATTATTATTATTAATAATAATAATTAATACTACAGAGTTATTACCACAATAGTGATTTAACCATAAATTCCTTTATTAAGTCCAAAATCCAAATGATATTTTATACAATTGCTCTAAACTTGCATAACAGCCTAAAGAATAAGCAGTCACTATACCCAATACAGTTTCAAAGTATTCATAAGCACATGATCAGTATTCTTACAAATAGGCCAAACCTAGGGGAAACCGTCGCATCCTGGCATTCTCCAGCATGATCAGGTAGGGTCTGACAAAGAACTCTCAAATTCATGCCTCTCTTTATACTCTTCAACAAACAAATGATATCCTAGCCAATTTCTACTATATCCAACACCTGATTTGAGACAGTTCACCCTTATGTCCAGTCTTAATTCAGATATGGTTTACAACCACCTTTATCCCCAAGTCGTCTTCTTCCTGCTGACCAATAGCTTTTTCATTGGACGTAGGCTCACATAGGCCTTACTTTTAAAAATAATACTAGGATGTGGGGTGGGAAGGTCCACACTGACTCCTTCTATGACAGATTCTCTTTTCTTTTATTTCAAACCATCTGCAGTCACCCCAGTTGGTCAGAGGCCTTCTTTTTAGAAACTTCCCCTTATCTCATTAGTTATTCTTTGAACTAGACATCCTCCCTGCTTCATTCCTTTTGGCCTTATAATTTACTACTTTCAAGGCCTTTCTTTCACTTGCTAGTCTTTACAGCACCTATATTTCCTTAACCAAATTTAAGATAACTCTAATTCTTTAAAAAAGGAAAAGGAGGACTTGTGGCACCTGAGAGACTAACAAATTTATTTGAGCATCAGCTTTCGTGAGCTACAGCTCACTTCATCGGATGCATTCTTTAATTCTTTAATTCATAATTTCATATTTATTCTGCACCCTGGGAGACTGATTCTGTTCTGGCACAGGCACAATTCCCAGGATTGTCAATTGATTTCACATTGCAGAACTTTAATTGCTGATGATGCATGAACCAGAAAGAACTCAGTGTGACTTTCTGATCCCAGGCCAAGTTTGCAGGACCGGCAGTTAGAAGAATCATCATTTTACTGGTAAACTAGGCAGATTCTATTTGGAGTTAATGAGAGAAAGTGACATGGCAAGAACTCCACAAGGCCATGCTTACAGTCACTTTTTATGGTAGAACCACACTTGAAGAGTCTCTTCACTTTAATTTAGTGCCCTTGACACACACCTCATGAGGCTTTGTACTTTGGAAGGCCAAATCTGTTTCCAGTGTAACTGCACTTAAATAATTTCAGTGGAGTTACTCCCAAGATAAAATTGGCACTCTTTGTCCCAGAATTCTGATAACTTGGGGACTCTGCGGCCTCATGGAATTTCAGAGAGGGACCCTCCGTCACCCGTCAGTTCATCAGCATGGATCCCCCAGAATTGAAAATCATTAGAATTTCAGTTTTTCATTGCTTTGACTATGTCAGCCCTCTCTTCCCGTCTTGCCAATGGCTTCTCTTTTTTCCATTGCATCAAACATAAACTACTTGTCTTCACTTTCAAGGCCTTCACAGCCTATTGCCAGCCTACCTATCATGTTTGTACGCTCTCAAAATGTCAGCTCCGAACTCCAGTTTGCTGGTGATGCCAGACTCCATTGCCCACTCATTAAATTGTCAAATAAGTGCCTTATGCCTTCTCTTATACTGCTCCTCATGCTTGTGAGGAGCTCCCCATAAACATCGGCAAAACTGCCTTATCCTCCTTCAAATCCCTCATTAAAACTCTTTTGATGTAATGTCTACAAAAATTTGGCATTGTCTAGGCAGCTGGTGTGCGAAGACTATTGCCTATCATGCTGACCAATATTATCTGATTATGTTCTTGTGCTACCCCATCTGTATGAATCCATTTGCTCTGTCTTGTCTTATACTTAAATGGTAAGCAAGTGGGGCAGGGACTGTCTTTTTATTCTGTGTTTGTACAGCACCTAGACAATGGAGTTCTGGTCTATGATTGGGGCTTTCTTCTAGTTGCCACAGTAATACAAACAACAATAATAATAATCTGAGATAGAATTGTTAAGTTTGAAGAGGTACTCTAAAAACTGAATGCTGCCCTTGGGCATGAAAAGACTAAGGTCTAATACTCTGCTGGTGTAAATAGACAAAACACCATTAAAATACTGGAAACACAGAAAATTTGACCTCCAACTCGTAACAGAAATGCCCTGTAGCTAATGCCAGCTACCATAAGATGGCCCTTCTTGGGGTCTAGTATTCACGTGATAGAACATTTGAGTTAGATAGTGTCTATCAACTGCTTAAAAAATAATAGAAACACATTGTTCAGAGCTATTAACCAAATGTGCGTGTTTTAAAATACAGCCACACTTCCTTTTGCGTCTATAGAAGTGTTTTAAAGGTAAGTGCTAGTTAAGTAGCCCCCAAACAATCATATTTCTCTTTTTATTTCTCTTAAGTTCAATCCATTAGTACATTAGGTTTTGCTAGCTCTGTTCATGGATATTTGATCTTTTCAAGAAAATCAATGGGTGGCTTTTCAGGTAATTAGCATAATGTTAATAAAATGTATAATGTCGACAGGATTACCAAACCCCTATACTTTGTCTTATTAAGTGAACAGAAAAGGTCAATAAATACTTCTAAAGCACCAGCAGAGCGGCGAGAGGTCGGATGCAGGGTTACCATTGGTTTAAAAGAGCACCTGTTTCCAGTGCTGCTATAGTCTCGGAACCAACGTCTGTGCTAAACAGTAGTCAACAGAGCATACCCACTTCCAACGGCTTCTGCTGTTTTCCAAGGATCCGTCCTGTACAGTATATACATGCACGCTTCATGTCAGGAGCCATTGTCCTAGGTAATATGCAAGTAGTCAAGGACAAGGACTCAGCCACTCAGTGGTGCAGCAAAGATGAGGTCTAACGCAGCATCCTCCCCCCCCCCCCCCGCCACCTCCCCTTTCCTATTTTTTCCTCTTTCTTCTTCAAATCGAACCCACCATCTGCTGTGACAAGTGTTCTCATTCACCTTTTCCCTCTTATCTGCTCTCTTGCAGGGAAGTGCTCTGGAGGCTGACAGCCTAATCTTGCTGCTGATACTGCATTTCTGTATTCATCATTCCGCCCCTCGGGCTGCTGGTGCCGACACTGCTGCCACCGCTGCCGAATCCATTCTTTTATCAGGAGGAAGGGAGGAGGGAGGAATCAGGATACGTACGCAGCCAGACAAAAAAGAGAACATCAACACCGAATTGTGCGGCTACTGATGCAGAGTGAAAGAAAGGCTTTTCTAAGAGGTTTTGTGTTGCTCGCTTTTATTACTGCCTATTTCGATTTCATGATCTTGTGCTGTCACTCAGAGTGTGGCCTCTTTCACTGTCATCTTTCTGTTGCAGTCCCATTGAGGCCGGGGCTCAGAAACATTGCATTAAAAGGGCTTGGAAGTATTGTTTGATTTTGCTTTAACTTGCATCTCTATGAACACTGTAATTCAAAAGAAACTTCCAGACCCAATTTTTGCATTATCTTCATTGCTGCTTTCCTATTTGAGACAGATAGGTGGGCGGAAAAAAGGAAACCCTTTGCTGATCTTCCTCCTTTGCCCATTTTCCTCAGAACTTGTGCAACTAGTGGTCATTTTTTATTAATGACAATGAAATCATTTGAATGTCTAGAGGATAAAGCTAAAACCTGTAATGGGCCATAATAAATCAAGGCAATAACCTGCAATGCAGTAGATCTTATAAATACTGTGAGTGAAGTTCTGCTCTCATTTACATCCAGGCAGCTCGCACTGTACCCTTTGTGTCTGCCTGTGTATCAATGAGGATAGAATTATTTTTCTGGGCGGGACGGGGTGAAAGACAGAAGATGGGATATAGGGCTTCTATCCGTACTTTTTTTTGTTTTGTTGTCCAGATGGGACAATTTGCACTACTTCCTTTCCATTCTTTTTTAAATGATTTTAAAGGCGGTGTCTGTCCAGTATAACTGTTTGTCTGGCATGCTCTTATCCATGTCTAGCAATTGTATAGTGGGAAGGCAGAAGGAGCATTAGTTCTATTCTCTTTTATTCTATTCTTTTCTGCTTCCTGTACCATCCCTATCACTGTAGTATCTGAGCACCTTTCAGAAGTGTCTTGAGTAAAGTGATTAGTTCTCTCCCTCTTCCTGTCCCCAAGGAGAAACTGTGATTTTAAATATAATATATGATATGCACACTGTTTACATTAGGTTTATATCAGAAAAAGCAAGGCTGAAGTGTGCCTTGCACTGGGAATGGAAGGTAGTGAGATTTGTGGTTCCTGTACGTGTTCATTCCACAGTCTCAGACTGGTGCTGAGAAAGCTCTGTCGCTTGCACGGATGAGCTTTACCCTTGTGCCGGACAGTACCATTGTGCCCGAGGAGCAGAGCTGCCAACTGTGGTCCTTGTCCTGGAGCTTTATATAACCTTTGCAGTATGCCACATCTTTGAAGATAAGCCTGTGATCTTGAATTTTATGTGGAATCATTTGGGGTGGCCCAGCAGTCGATGTCACCCCCATTACCCTGTGCATAGCAGTAGGTCAGACAAGCCCGTATGTAGATTTGAACAATTTGAAAGGGGAGGAACTTTACAAGCTGTTGGATTCAGTGGATTCTCCAGATAAGTACCATAGCAATTCACACAACAAGATATCCCTGGGATAATCATTGGACCTATAAGCATAAAATCAGCCTACTGAATCTCTTTGCAGGGCTTAACATCAACACCAGTGATTTCCCTCGAGTTTTGCCTGTTTTTGCTTGGCCTGAGATTGTCTGTTTGTTTCACTTAATCTAGTGGAATCTTCTTGTTAGACTCCTGTGCTTTAGAGGCCCTCTTGTATTAGGAAATGAAAACTCTCTGCTGTTCACAAACTCAAATTATTTGGTTATTCGGGGCTAGTGAAGACCGTGAGGAACTCCAGAGGGACCCAACAAAGCTCAGTGAATAGGTTACACAAGAACAGATGAAATTCAGGGAATAATTTGAATTACTCATACACACTACTGGGTTTTAACCATCAGGAAAAAGACATTATGGACAGTTCAATGAAAACCTCCGCTCACTCTGTGTAATTAAAAAAAAAGGCCAACAATGTTAGGATGGACAGAAAATAGTACTGAAAATATTTTAATAGTCATACAAATCTCTGGTGTCCTCAGTTGGACTACTGTGTTCAGTTCACCACATTTCAAAAAAAGATCAGAATATGAAGAGGTCCAGAGATGGGTGATGAAAATTATTAGAGGCATAGAAAAGACTTCCATATGAAGAGAGAGTGAAAAGACCAGGCCTTCTAGTTTAGAGAGGAGATGAATAATAGGGACATCAGCAGTATAAAATACAATTAATAGGTTAGACAAGGTAGATGGGGGCTTCTGTCTACTTTCTCTCATAATCCAAGGACAAGAGGATATTGAATGAAACTGAAAAGCAACCAATTGAAAACTGACAAAAGGAATACTTTTTACCCAACACATAATTCATGTCTGTAGCTAATTTCCACGTGATATCATTGAAGCCAAAAACTCAGGAGGTTTCAAAAAAAGGATCAGACATTTATATGGCTAACAACATTCACCGTTACATTTGATAGGATAAATATATATAAGGATATAAACACTTATACTTCAAGGCAGAACCCAACCATCCACTGCCTGGGTTAGGATGAAATTTTCCAAATGGGCATGTCATTTTATAACTGTTCACTACTGTTTTCCTTGCACCTTCTTCTGAAGATGGACCACTAGTCTGATTCATCATGGCAGTTCCTATGTTTCTGTGTTCTTCAACCTCAGTGGGCTCTCAGTAAACAAACCTTTATTAAAAAGGTACATGGTGCTCTGTTCTGTAAATATATGTGAAAAGTATATCAATGTATCATTCTTATGTACCTGAAATGCACTTACAGTGCACTTTACTTGCTAGAGCCATATTTTGCAACTGATCTCCATGTGGTACTCCCCATTAAAATTAATAATAAAGAACTCTGCATAAAAATCAGTGGTGGGACATTATTCTGTATTTAATTTGTACTTTTTGGGACCACTTTAAAGTACCTGAAGAATGTTCCTCTATAAAATAAGTACAACATAAGTGCAATATCAAAATGCTGATCTATACACTTTCTGGAAGTGAAGTGTATTGGAAAATATCTCCTTTTTCTTTCAAGAAGAAATTATGATAAAGTACCATAGCTTCATCACTATTACTGATGTGTGACTAAAACAGCAATTCTATATAATACATATTACTCCCCAGTTCATCTGTTTTGTTAGTTGCTGATGCTGGACCACGCAAAAGAAAATGGAGGGGAAGTAAGGAACGTGGCTGAGCTTTGTTTATTGTGGTTCATAAGGAAGCTAAATCAAGATCCAATACATTTATTTAAAAGTCTTTTCATCAAAGATCCCTACTGTTGTAACAAGAAGTCTGTGTGTCTCACCATGTTTTGGTGGCATTTCCAGAAAGACGTTGCCTTGGCATTAGTCTCCTTAATAAAACATACTATGAATATTGTTCTGTTGTACCTCTCTCTTCCTTTTGAATACATGGCATTAAAACTTTAATTTGTGGTTTTGGAAAAACAGCTTGGTTGGACTATTGTCATGACAATTGTAAGCCAATCTGGGGAAGTCTGAACCAAACCCTGTAGCTAATGCAGAGTTCTGCTGCTAGAATTCTGAAAGCAGGAAACAAGTTCCATCACTTTTCACTATTCTTATCTATTTTGAACAGGCTGGTAAAGTGGAGGCTAATCTTTATAGATCAGGTCCCATCCAAATCTAACAAGTCCCTCCATCTCTGAATTTAAGTTTATCATAACATTTATAGTGTCAACTTTTAGCAAAAAATGAATGTTTTCAAGCATATTTATACTGTGTATAATGGAGTCACAGCTGTAACTCCACAGCTGAGGTTGTAGTCACTTTCTATTCTAAGCCTGTTTTTGATATTCCTTATGTCCAACTTCCTGGAAAAAACTCCTTTCTACCTGAAAATTTACAGTGTGGTTGCTAGCAAACAAGGGTAGAATTGTTTTGGAAAGGTTGAGTTTGATTAGACAAAGCATTTCACAGGACTGGACTTTGTAAAATGAAGTGCAATTCATATTTGGGAAAGGTTCCTTGCATTTTCAATCCATTTCTCAAAAATGGCTTGTTCTAGAAACCTTAAAATTGTATTGTTCTTGAATATAAGATGAAATCTGGTACAAAGGACTTCAGAAACTAGGGGACAGTGGAGATTTTAGGACTTGTATCTTATTGATATTTGATGTTAAAAATACTCAGTCAGGTCCCAGCTGAATCTATTAATTTGGCCACAGGTCTGGCAGAATTTAGAAGATGAACTGGTATACAACTGTAATGGTGGAAAATATTTAGCTCCATCAGCCAAACTCCTCCAGTTCAAAGATGTTCTAAACTGTGCTGGCAAAGAAGATGGAATCAGAGTTCCATCAACTGAATTGGTTGGGTTCACCCCATCTTCTGGTGGCAGTAGGTGGTCATGGGATCTAGTGACCTCTTTTCTGGGTCTCACCACAACAATTACGTTGACCTTCTATACACTCTCAGGCATTTTTGGTATTTAGGGACGCAATGAGTCATATGGTGCTATAACCTCAGATTAAAATTTTACAAGACTGGGAGTGGATTGCCTGGCCACATTTTCTGGATGATTAGATAGGAAAAGGGCTAGCAGTGTATTAGGCTGTCCAGTCCATTTGCCAGATAGGTATGAATCGTGCTTTCTCTGTGGTAACTAGAGTAACTATAAAGTAAGTTAACTTAAAGTGTATGTAAATGGTTATAGTGATAAATATATCTGATATACAGGAAACACTGCTTTTTCACATGGGGGAAAAAGTACATCAAATGTTAGGCAAATCACGAATTTTAAGAAAAAACTTAGATTTCATCAAGGGGTATTGGAGATACCAACCATGAGAGCAAAGTTTGAAAAGTACAAAGTATGTCCACAGGGTATCCTGGATAGAAAAAAAACCTGGTTTGTTTATTTATTACTTATCTGAATCATAGTAGTGTGCCAATGTAGCGGAACAAATATGGCTTAGTTGTGAGTTTTGAATTTTTAGGTTGTCAGTTTTGACTAAAATAGTCAGAATTGTTGACAGAAATTTGCCGGATTAATTCATTGAAAAAAAGAAACACAGTTGAGTTATTTATCTGAGCCTTGACGTAGCATAAAATTAAAGTTATGCAATGATTCATTGATACAGGAAGTTTCCTGTTAAGTAATTATCTTCAACGAGAGGTCTGTCAATACTATCGGCTATCAATTGTCACTTTTATCAAGCATTATGCTTTCAGGGTGCATGTATGTGTTAGATTTGTGCTCTTCCTGGCTGGTGAAGGCCAGGAGGGATGTGCTTGGTCTATTTTGGGAGCTGATTGTAAGCCTCACTGTTAGGGAGGGCAAGATGCCAGCTTCTTTGAAAGCAGCAATTGTTAGACTCTTTCTCAATAAATCATTTCTTGCTGCTGACAAACTCACCAATTATTATTCTGTCTCTAATCTTCCTATTGTGGGCAGGCAACACCATCATATCTGGAGTCCTCTGGTCGCCCACAAACTCAGTCAGTTTGTTGTTTGGTCTGGAAATAGTACATAAGAATGGCCATACTGGGTCAGACCAAAGGTCCTTCCAGCCCAGTATCCTGTCTTCCAACAGTGGCCAATGTCAGGCGCCCCAGAAGGAATGAACAGAACAGGTAATGATCAAGTGATCCATTCCTTGTCACCCATTCCCAGCTTTTGGCAAACAGAAGCTAGGGACACCATCCCTGTCCATTCTGGCTAATAGCCATTGATGGACCTATCCTCCATGAACTTATCTAGTTCTTTTTTGAACCCTGTTATAGTCTTGGCCTTCACAACATCCTCTGGCAAGGAATTCCCTGGTTGACTGTGCATTGTGTGAAAAAATACTTTTTTTTGGTTTTAAATCCATTGCCTATTAATTTCATTTGGTGGCCCCTAGTTCTTGTGTTATGAAGAGGAGTAAATAACACTTCCTTATTTACTCTCTCCACACCAGTCATGATTTTATAAACTTCTATCATATCCCGCCTTAGTCGTCTCTTTTCCAAGCTGAAAAGTCCCAGTCTTATTAATCATTCCTCAAGAGCAGCCACTCCATACCCCTTATTTTTGTTGCCCTTTTCTGAAGTTTCCAATTCCTATATAAAACAGCAATTTCACTGGCTGATGATCTCTTGTTGATGAAGATCCAGTGTCTATGCAGATTCATTTAGCTCTGTTGCTGTCTGTGGTACGGTTGATCAACAGACTTTGTTGACCATCTTTTGTCTTGAGCAGAAATGTGCAAATTTTCCAACAAAACAGAAAAGCTAACAAATTCAGGTTTTATTACGAACCCCAAACTGGGGCAAGATTCCCCAAAACATTTTCTATGAGTCATGACCCTTTTGGTAGGACTTGGTTGAGTTCTAAGTGAACCTGGTCACTAATTTGTGATTTTTGGGTAGCAATCATGAGAAACTGTGATTTTTGCAACTTCCAACAATAAACCAGGCAAATGTTGTTGATTCTAGCTGATTTTTGCTTTGAGTTTTTGGTTCATTTTAATTAGCAAATGAAATTAATAGTGAAACTTAAGGGATAAAAAACAATATGAATTAAAAATTAAACATTTTTCAGAACCCAAGCCTTTATATGTTTAGTAATACCATTAATCTGTATATTCGATGCACAGACACCCTGGTAAGGGCACATTAGAAGTATAAATACATCTGAAACAATTAAATAAAATGATCTATATTTTTATATCTGTCATAGATGAAAAATTATGTATATGTGTGTAGTTTACCTAAGAACTGACATGGCTTCACTCACTTATATCTGAGACCCAGATCCTTCCATTATTTCAATTAATTATAGTCAATTAAAATATTAATTAATCTTCAAAACACCTCCTTTAAGGAGAAAATCATCACCACCACCAGTTTATGGCTAGGGACCTGATTATTTACTGATAACTGATTATTGTCTGTTAATGGTTTACACACAACATACTCCACAGAGTGAAACAAGTTCACAAGATGTCTCGAGAAATCTAATGCTAGATTTGTGTATATATATTTTATTTTAGAAGAAATGTGTAAAATGTTTTGTATCAAACCATCTTAAACATCTCCAGATGCTCACAGTCTAATAAAAGATCAGTAGTAATTTACAGTCACTGAATTGCTTCAAAATCTGTAATTTTCAGATAGCAAAACACATATAATGTTTGAATTGGGATGGAAGTTGTTAACTCCTGTCTCCTGCCAAATCAAGCTATTTGGGGAGAACCCATGCAGCAGCCACAAAGCTGTGGAAACTCAGTGTTTTGAGGGTTTGCAGAACACTAGCAGATGAAGAATTTTTTGATCTCATAAACAGCACTAACTACACCTTTTAGAGATATGCAAGTGAAGGAATGAAGGCTGAGACTTGCCACTTACATTCTGCTCCTACCTCATCTTCTCTCTCACACTTCTTCAGTTGTCTCATCAGACCCAGAGTAAGTAGCCTGAGCAGAACATAGTCTCTTCTCCATGGTAGGATTACAGTGGGTTCTGTAACCACAGCACATGGTAACCTCACAAGGTTAGAGGAAAGATTTTTCACACTGACAGATATGAGGATAAGACAGCTTCTACCCACCAAGTATCATGCAACTCATGTGACATACATTTGGCAGCGCTGTTACTCCTACAGACATTTGCTTGGGCTGCAGGCACACTGCCGCACTCCCTCCCTCTCAGCTGCTGGGGCCTGCTGTAGTGCAGCCATTCTTCCTTTCTCTCTGCTCCCCCACATGCAGCCTAAGCATGTTGGGACGAGAACAGTATGAGAGGACAGAGGGAAGGGGTAGGGGAAGAGGCAGAATAGTCAGTGGTGTAGAAGGAAGGAGGCTGCTCTTCAGCAACTCTCAAGCTCTTTCCTATACCCTCAGCCACTCTCTCAGCTTGTGCCAAGCTCTCCCATTGGTCCAGTATTGCTCCAGGCTCTCTGCCACCCATGGCAACCCCTCTGCCAGACTCCTTCCCCACAATAATTTCCCGCCTCAGTGGCCCAGGAGTACCTCCCACAATAGCCCTGGATCTCCCTGTTGTTGCAAGAATGCTCTATGTTTGTATACATGTAAATACTTAATAGAAAATGTGCCAGAAGGTGGCATTCAAGAAAATACACACATTGGTTTTATGGGTTTTGTAGGACCAATTGTGCACTGCAAATGACTTCCTTTGTGCAGCTCTTTATAACAAGTCTTAAAATTCTGGTTCCTCCAAAACCTTCTGTGTATCTGAACTGTGTGGTGAGCAGGTTATGTCCCCCATATTGGCTCCCATGGCCCTGAAGGGGCAATTCTCTGCTCCTTTTACAGCAGATAATGTAATAGATGTAGACTTGGCCCAGGAGTAGCTGCTATGGAACCCAAGGTTATGTAGTTCCCATTTCTTCAGAGGCAGAAGACTCCAAAGCTTAGCATTAAGGTGTCACTGAATAGCCACAACACAGCACTTAATTAATAAGCACATGGAGAGCTAAGGCAAGTTACAGGGCCCCACTTACCCCACTAGGAGCAGGAGGATGATAATGACAAACTAGCAGTGGAGACTGCCGTTGATTAGTTGATTTCTTCTGCATTTTGCTTGATCAGGATCTGGCTTTGTGTAAAAGCCTATGGAAGGAGATGGAACAAGCATGCAGTGATGCTTACAATCAAGAAATGTTACACTTGAACTGAATAAAAATTGGCTTCTAGGAAAGCCATGGTTCTGGCAGCAATGAATTTTACGTAAAATGGCCTTTAAAAAGTTCCAAACAACAGCTTTCAATCAAAACTTAGTTCTGTGTACATCAAATTTATATCTAACCTGCTAGGGGGGCAGGAAAGTTTGCTAGGCATGGAACTGAGCCTATGCATAATAAGATTTTCGACTGGCAGCACAACAACGGAAAGTTTTCATTATCCATACATTGTTTCCACTAATTTATGCAATGATACCAATAAAAGTGTATCAGCTATAGCCATTTAAAGTGATGGCGACTGTGTTCAATAGTTTTATTTATGAGGTAATTTTTTATGGTAATATCTTTCTAAGGACACAAACAGTTCAGATTATGCAAATTTCCTCTTAAGAATATCTCCAAATGAAAAGTGAGAATTCCAGAGACAGAACAGAGGAATTTCACCATCAGGCCCAGAGCTTGTGTGACCAAGGGTGCTACATTTGTGAGGAGCTGGCTGGAGAAGCATCTTCAGAAGCATATTCTCAACATTGCAGGGTATGAGAGCTAGAAGCAAGCTCTCTGCTGGCCACTGGAAAAATTCTTGAGACTAATGAGGGATGAATGTTTCTCTATTAGTATGCAGAATGTACAAGGGTCTGGATTTTTTTTTGACACATGAAAACAAATGAGTGGATGGGTTTTTTTTTATTATTGCAAGTTTCTTACAGTTTGCAGCAAAGCAAAATACAGTTTGTAATATACTAAATAAACAAACTGTAGCAGGAATAGGTGCCACTTTAGTATTTCTAGAAATCTAAATACATAAATTATTTGCACTTCCAAAGCTTGTTCCATCTAAGGTACCAGAAGATAAATTACTTTGCAAATATCTGTCTTTTTCTATAATACCCATCTAAACAATAAACAGTAAAACTTTATCCGGATGGTAACATCCAAGTAGACTTCATAGAGGTTCTTGCTCTTCACTCTTTTCAGATTCTAGGAAACTTTGTTTGTATCTTCTAAATTTTTTGTTACTAACATTATTTATGTTTAGTGTTATTTATATTAAATATTTTTCTGTTGAAAAGTGGTCTTTTTGAAAATGAAAATTGTCCCCAATTTTGTTTTTCTAGTTTTCAGTTTTTGACTGAAGCCTTAAAAAAACCTTCCTTTCTTCCATTTTTGGTTTTTCCTTTCCCTCCATCTTTTTCTAGTAGCAAAACTGAAAAAAGAAAACAAGCAGAAAGAAGAAAAAAACAGGACAAGGTTGAAAAAAGTAAAAAAAAATCCAAAACCACCACTAAAGCACAAATTTTTATAACAATTTTCATGCAAAAATTTTATTTCACAGGTTTTGAAAAGGAACAATGATTTTGAGAATATTTGCAAAAAGATTGTTGCCATTTTCTGACCATTTCTACAAATAAGAATAATTGCTTATATAAGAGCAGCCATGCTGTGGCTTCAGTTGTTGATATAATCAGTGGAAGTTCTTGTTTTAAGGTTTTAGGTGCTGGTATAATGTGGTTGTTTAGTAACTTTATGAAATGTCCTGTTACAAATGACATAAAACTTGATAGGTTCCTAGATGTAGGAACAGCAGTGATGTCTGCATATTTGATTTAATTTTAGCCCATCGGTAAGATTTAGTGCATAGCGTAGAAATCTAATCTGATTCCATCATATGCACATTCCGGATTTTGGGTATCCATTAGTCTGCTGTAGGTGTGTAATGGCTACAGACTAAACCATCCAACAGTAAGAATTTTATTAAGCTGTAAATTATATTCTAGGGAAGTGTGTGTTTTGCTATATATCCTATACAGCTCAAATTACAAAGAGGAAAAAGGATAAATTACTTGCTTGAGAAAGCTGTAGATTTGGAGAAGTGCAAAGTCACCACGGATTGTGTTATTAGTAATAAAGGTTTTCTTAGCAGTCAAACTGATCCATTGACAGTAGGGAGATTTCACTGTACATAGTGCCATGGATGTATGGATACTGCAGATGTGTATGCATGTGTATAGTGAATGTGTGATGATGTGTGTGTGTGTGATATTTTATATATATGTATATATATATATATACACACACACACACACACACACACACACACACACGTATATATCAGAAACCTTGTTTGCATTCTTTTGTTTGACAGATACAGATGCCAGGATTTGAATGTTCATTGCTGGTTCTGTTTGATATTTTACTAGAGTATTAGCAAAATAATCAGTCACACTTACTAATTAAAACACAATGTCAAACTATAACTTTTCCCATGTCTCCCCTCATCCTTAGGTTTAAACTTCTAGTTTACTCTGGTCCTTAACAGTGTGGCTTGCTTAATTCTGGACATACTCCTTATAATTCTGTATATTAGAAATGATCACTGTCATTCTTAGATGGATTCTTTGCAGTCTTTACTGTGACAACATTTTTTGAGCTACCTGCTACCAAGCTTATATCACCTCTTTTCCACCCACCCACTAAAAAAATGCTCTGGTGTATAGATCTTACAGTTTGCTAACCACAAGGAAAACCCTCAGCTTCACTGTACTAATGCTACAAATATTAATTTGATATGATGGAATTCTATAGGTTTGTCAGCTGTCTAAATGATTTTCACTTATTATGCTAGAATGTTGTATAAAATTGAATCATTAAGTGTCAATCAGCAGTCTGAAATAAATGATGCTCTTAAAAATGTAGAGCAGAGCAATAACATGAACACACACAAAATAAAAAAGTCCTTACAAAGGTTTACATGAAGTCAGGTGTGTTACAGAGGTTTACAAAAAACCCATAGTCTTCATTTGTAAAATGGAGGTCAGGATGCCATTTAACTAAGTGTGTTGTGCATTCCATGGTCAGAGAGAGAAAAACATAAAAGCAATAATATATATCAAAAGTGGGGGGAGGGGAAACGTTTTTTCCTCTTCCTACTTCCATCGAGCTACCTAAAAAGTGATATGAGAAGGGCATTTTGGAATAAAGACATTGTTCTGACAGCAAATACAAATGAAATAAAATTGGCCTAAGGCTTTGATGCCAGAACCTGACTGGAGAGCTGAGACTTGGCAATGCGCTAGTTTAATACGCCAGAGAAATAGAACTAGAATCATTTGCAATGCAGTAAGATGAAAAGATGAAAGAGGCAAGTATAACAAACCTAGAGATTAAAATAGACTTTTCAGGCTATATAAATTCTCTTTTTGCACCAAAGTTGACCCATAAACAACACGTGAATGAAGGCTCTATTAGCATTTTCCAGAAAATTTGCCTCTTAACCCTTTTCCCCTCTCTTGAAACAAAAATCTCTTGAAACAGCTCCCTGTGTACCATCCTCCCCGCCCTTTCTATTTCAGGGACTCCCTGAAATTTCCCTGTCACATTATCTCATGCCTGGGGATCTGTGTATCCGTCATCTCCCCACCCACAGTCAGGGCTTTCTGTGTGCCTCTCACCCCTCCATTTGCCACATGCCAGCGTTGCTTAACCTGACTCCCACCAGGAATTGTGTGTCTCTCCCCTTCCCCTTCTCACGTTCCAGGGTCCCCCGTAATCACCCCCATGGCAGGGGTTCTGTCTGCACCCTATTCCCACCAAACCAGGGTCCTCTATTGCTGGGGCTCTGTATGCACCCCTATTTTCCCCCTCCTACCATTCCAGAGTCCCCCATTCTCCATCCCACGACAGGAGTTCCCTGTACCTCCATTTCTCCCATGCCAGGTACTCAGTGTGCACCCACCTTCCCCTCACCCCCATGCTGGCAACTCTGTGCATCCCCCTTCTCCCATACATAGGTCCCCCAAATCTCCCACTCAGCCAGGGTTCTATGTCTCCCATTTCCCTCCTCCCTGTGTACATGCCCTCATTCCTCCTACCTTACATCATTCTTCTTTCTCTTTGGGAGAGAAGTCATTCACAGTTTCAACATGTTAAACTCTCTTGGGAGGATAAGCAGGGATGAGATGGGATATTATTCTGCTGGAAGGGATTAATGGGTGCCAACCACCAGTTTTTTGATCTGTAGATCATCGCAAAGATGCTGAAAGCTTTTGCTTTGCTAATCAGATGATGAGAGGCTTCAAGGAGGGAGGGATAGCTCAGTGGTTTGAGCACTGGCCTGCTAAACCCAGTGTTGAGAGCTCAATCCTTGAGGGGGGCATTTAGGGGCAAAAATTGGGGATTGGCCCAGGGGGTTGGACTAGATAACCTCTAGAGGTCCCTTTCAACCCTGATATTCTATGTCTCCCATTTTTCCCCTTTCAGTTTTACTGATTTCCCCCCAAATCATTAGGGTATTGCCTATTATTGCCTACAACATTCCCTGACATTTTGGAATTGATCAGATATAGTATTAAAAATTATTGCATTACAGACAGAAATTCTGCTGAGTTGAGTGCAAAGCCTTTGTAAGCTCAGCCAGGAAAAACAACAAAGAGCTGCTAAAACACTCTCCTACACGCTCACTAAAAAACCTCTCACCTCTCCACTGCACATACATGCCCCTCCTAATCCTAACGTTTTAAACTTAGATTGTAAACTCTTGGGGATAGGAACCATCTTTTTGTTGTTTATGAAGCACCTGGCACAATAGGGACAACGCCAATGAATGTTACTCTTATGTGCTACCACAAATAGTGACTGGTTTAAAGAGAGATTTGGTTTAGGTGAGAATGTGTGTACTATTTCTCTTTCATATGCTAATGATAAAGACAGCACTTACTGATTTTTTTTCAGGCTTATATAGCTTAAATATGACTTCAACTTGAAGTTAAAAAACAAAACAAAAAAAGTATTTTAGTGAATACTGAATTTATATATTTTACACTTTTTGTCATCTGAAGAGAAAAATATGAAATTGCTGAAGTGTAACCAGTTATCAGCTATTATTTATATATTGCACCCTAGATTTCCCCTTTTTCTATTTAAATTCTTTTAGTGCCTATACCAAGTCATTCCAGCTGCTTGGGCATATATAAAGCAATGAGTTTCAAACAATTTCTTTTTCCATGGAAGAAAAAATATATATATAAGCCCTCACTTTCCAGGACCATCTTTCTAGACCCTTGACAAACACTAACATTTTACTTTAAAATTGTGATAGCTTTTGCATAAAACACTACTTACTGAACAGAACATTTTTAAAGTGTTTTTCCATGAAGAAGAAATAGAGGAAGATATAAACATCACATTTTTAAAGCAGTAATCCAAGTTCATAAACTCTTACCTCAGCACTATGGACTTCACATGACTTCAGTTGCCTTTGAGACACGGCTTTATAACATTACAGATCCCACAATGCTGTGCAACACATGAATATAAAGAAAAAAAAGTGTGCTTTGTTTTGGGGGTGGGGTTTTTTTAAGAGAGAAGTCTCCTGTAACCCATTCTCCAAGTTCCTATTGATAGGAAGGAATGTTTAAATAACAAAAATATAGACAAATAATATCCTTGTTTTGTTGCAGAATTAGCTGAGCACACTCCAGCTATTTGCTCTTAGAAATAGGCTCTTCAGACCATTTGGCTCCTAATTAGTGCATGGGAAGGTGGATGGGTTTTTTTGGTTAGGTAGCTCACTAGAACCAAATCTGTATTCCTTTCTAAAGAAAAGCCTGCCTGTTCCTCTAGAGTTATAGTCCTTTCTGTTGCAGGACTTTGCCAGGCTTTTAAAGTTCCTGCTGATATTGCCCCACAGGAATATTGTTCAGGGGGGCCGAGTCATCCTGGGGATTGCTGTGACATATTAACGTTGTCCTTTAGAAGTTTTAATATGAGCATACAGTCTCTGATCAGTTGCCTGCACTTCTCTCATTTCCAGGAGGTACGTTTAAAAGGTGGTAAGAATGAAGCAGCATGTAGGGAGCCTAAGACATGGCTCTGCGGGGTAAAAACACAATTCAGGGGATTGAGTCTGGTATAAGATTTTGCCTTTAACTCATTAGTTCACATCTGGCTCAGGCCAGTGATAACCAAGACTTGCTACCTTCTGATGCCTCTACAGCAGACTATGTGAAAGGAGATGGTGGTCTAAGTCCAGCTCCATGGGCAGTTATTCACATAAGAAAAACTATCCTTACAAGTAGCACTAATTGTTTCAACAGAGAAGCCAGGCAATGAATAGGAGTTAAACAACCTTTTTAGCCTGTGTCACAACATTGTGGAGACATGTTGGTGGGGAAAGCTACACTTCACAAGCAATCCATGTATGGGTTATAATGTGCTGGGGTTTTTTAGAGTAGCCTGTTGTATAAAGTAGCTCCACTGGTCTGCATCCTACCTCTCATCCTTGATACAGGACTTTGATGGGGTGTGGAAGAAGGAAAAAATTGCAGAGCAGGTCACTGAGTTAAGAGCTCTAGCTGCTACTTTGTCACTTTTTGGGGTTCAACCCAGACCAGCAAGGGGTTTTGTCACAGCCTGCCCTGAAACTCTGGGTGCCTTAAATGCTATGCTGCTGTGACTCACAGATGGGATAGGTTTCAGAGTAGTAGCCGTGTTAGTCTGTATTCGCAAAAAGAAAAGGAGTACTTGTGGCACCTTAGACTAACATTTATTAGAGCATAAGCTTTCGTGAGCTACAGCTCACTTCATTGGATGAAGTGAGCTGTAGCTCATGAAAGCTTATGCTCTAATAAATTTGTTAGTCTCTAAGGTGCCACAAGTATTCCTTTTCTTTTTACAGATGGGATACTAACAGCCAGCAGAGAGGTTTCCACCACTGAGTATGGAAAATGACCTTAACAGCATCTCCCTAGTCCTGAATTTTCCCCAAACTGTCTCCCTGCAGTGTCCAGCCCCCTTCTGGAGTACTCTGAAGTTATTCCATTTGCTGTTCCTTGAAAGAGATAGAAACAGCAGCTTGTTATCTGGACTGGTGTTAACAATAACTTCAATTCAGTCAAAGCACTGGGTTGATTTAGATTTTTTTTAACAAAAAGAGAGAGGGTTTATGTGAGTTAAAGTATAAGGGATAAAGACAGAAAGGATTACAAACATACACAAGTAAAAATGTGCTTTCTAATGGCTAAGAGCTAATTTAACAAGCTACACTCTTTGTTCAAGGTAGTTTTCTCTCCAATCTTCCTTTTCCAGCAAAGACAGACTAACTCTTAGTCAGGATCCCTACAGAGTCCCAGGCTTTGGTCTGCCTTGTCTTGTGTCCTCAGGTGAAGGATCACTTAAGGGTTTTCTGCCTCTCTCTTTATAATCAAACCGTTGAAAAGTGTATCTCTCAAAGTTCATTGACCATGCTTCAAGAAGCAGGAAGGCTTCCTGGGGGTGCATTTCCTTTCCTCTTCAAGATTGCGAAGTGATCACTTTTCCCCCCACTTCCTTTTTTGAGGACTTTGTTTGCCTGTCATACAAATATGCTTTTCTTTAGCCACACCTTGCTCAATTTACATGAAAGACACATTCAAGCAGGCAGAACTGCATTTCTTTGTCTGGAAAAACCCAGTTTATCCACTCCCCTGACATGGCTGGTTCAAACAATTTTAGTCATAATTCCAGTACATCTGTATAATTCTTTTTGGGTTGATTGTAGATACATCATGCAAGAATACTAATTAGTTAGTAGTTTTTAGTTTTCCAGTGATATATTACATTGGAGAGAATATATACCTTTTGGGTATATATTATGACAACCATTCTGTTAGGTGTAGTGAGTATGTCAAGCCCGACAAGAGTTGCTGACACAGAGTAGTGAAGCACCAAGGGGTCTCTGTGTCATAGGGTTATTGGGTAAAAATACAGAGGATCAGCATAGTAGTGGGGAGGGAAGAAGGTGGATGAGCTGTGCATTTTATTTCTTTGTTTTTCTTCAGAAATATCACTGACACCTCTACATGGTACAGAAAAGGGCTAGGGACCTTGTTTTTTAACTGAATGTTTAGGACTCTATCCAGTCATTTGCCATGCTTTAGAAACCAACAGATCATCCTAATTAACCAGCATTAGCTTCTCCAATATGTCCTTTTCCTCCTGGCTAGAGGGACTAATTTATGAGAAAATATTAAAAAAATTAAATATAGAAAGCTTAAATAAGTGAAGACTGCAGAGGAACAAAATAAAGGCCTACAAATACGTGAAGGGTGTAAACTCTAGAGGGAGGTGAATTATTTAAGATAATCCGAGAGGGTTTAACAAAGACTAATGAGATGAAATTGGGAATAGTAAAATTTAGGCTGAATATAAAAGGGAAATCTTCTTGACAGTAAGATCTATTAGGTTGTGGGAGAGTCTCCCAGGGAAGTGATGGAAGACCCATCATTTAGTACATTTACAACTAGGCTTGACAAAATATTAATAAATATACTATAGGGAACAATTGGTAGGGAAAAGGATAAAATTACTTTAATAGGTATTTTTTATTTCCTAATAATTCCAGTGTTACAATCTGTATGATAAGATAACCCACACTTACATTTGCTGCATCTTTGGTTAAATGTATCCCCAAATACTTTAAGACCCTACTCCTGCAGGAAGATTCATGTGATGATCCCCCCCATGCTTTTAAGAAGTCCCAATAAATGTAATGAGGCTCTGCAGGTGAGATCAGTTTGCAGTATCAGGGCTTAAATTACCTTCTTTGCACTGGGTGTTCTCTCTCACTTCAGGGTGTGGTCTTTTTATGTGTACTGAGATATGAAATCTTCCCCTCTCCTCCCCTATTTACCATCATTTTTCCTCTTGTTATACATAACGCTAAAGATATCCTAGGATGACTCCTCAGTACTGAAAATGCTCCAACATCATTTGTGCTGTCAGCATTGAACTTCACACCCACAACATTTGAATAGATTCAAGATGTGCTCACATGCATTCCTCCAAATGGATAGGGGACTGATTATTCTTTGCAGCTCATTGATAGCAGTAAGCACTAGGCTGAATTACACTGCTTTTGAAATTGGGGCCATTATGATAAAAACAGGTTTACCGCTTTATCCAATTTCATGTTTGGAAAAGAATGAGACAATTTATATATCTGGCTGTAGAACTCCATTCCACTTAATATAAGGGGGTGTGTGTGTATAGAAGGGATTATAATACATTCTACATCTATCTGTATCTTAATATAAATTGTATTAAATAAACAAGAGATTCAGAAGTCTATTGCTGATACCCAGAACTACAGTTAATATGACTTTACCAGTATTCCCAATCCTCAAAGCAGGAATAACAATAATTTTAAAAAAGGGGTCTCTGACTCTGTGGATAGATTTATTTCCATTATATTAAGAGCTCCAGTTCAGTGGTTTCCAGATCCATTGTTCACATAAGCAACAGTAAATGCTTCCTGGTCAAGACTTGGGAAATGACTATATTACCCCTGCAAGCCATTCATCTGGAAGCCTGATATGACCCACTCAATTTCTGAGGATGGCTCTACCTCTGTGAGGTAGAGAGAAACACCCAGCCTTCCTGTTCAAAGAGATCTTTGAGAAGGACCAGCCCCACATGAAATGAATTTAACAACTGGAGTTTGTCATTTTGCCCTTCTTTTTCTGAAAAAATGCTAGTGATTTCTTTTGA
This sequence comes from Dermochelys coriacea, assembly GCF_009764565.3. Taxonomy (NCBI): domain Eukaryota; kingdom Metazoa; phylum Chordata; order Testudines; family Dermochelyidae; genus Dermochelys; species Dermochelys coriacea. The sequence goes on from NC_050069.1 coordinate 110,387,892, forward strand.
CTTAAACTAGGCATTCAAAAAGCTGTTTTTATTAATGAATCATATTAAGCCACCAGTGAAAGGCTCCCTAACTCTGTTTAAATAACAGGCTATGATTCCTATTCCTCTTCCCCCCCCCCTTCCCTTCGGCTCCACTGCTATTAATTGAGGAGTTTCTTTGTTTCTTTTCTAATGAAGCTAACAGAACACATCTGTCAGGTGCTTGTATTCTTCACCCGTCTATAGTATGTAATAGCCCAGCTGGAGACTATAATGCTACACAATACCCCTGGCCGTTACAGCAACTATTTATTCCTGGGCTTTTCCTCAGATAGGGATTTGAAAAAAGTCTGAAATTTGGGCCTAATTGCTATTTACACAGCGATAGACACCTGTTCTAGCTGAGACCCTGGCTCATGAATCCCACACCTGAGACCTTAGGGAAAGTGGAAGGGAAAATTTCAAGCAGCTGCCAGTCCAGTTTAGACACAGCTTTTCTATGTTGCTTGTACATACAGTATACAAATTTATATCTATAGATGTCTGTCTATTGCCATAGCTGCTGTTTCACAGCCAAGTGTTGTTCATTCAAAGGCTAAACATATTCTGAGGGATGCATACATACATACACAGCCACGAGGAGAGAGTTTCCTGCATCTACTGCTTAAGAACAAGGCCTGGAAAGAAAGTCTGCTTGAAGACTGTATAGGAGTACAATTACATTTTAACAAATACATATTTTTTTAAATGTGTTTTGCCACGTTCTCTTTTCCCGAGCTCTATGGGTGTGGGATTGCTGGCAGCAGCTGAGCTTCCACTTTTAGCTCATGTTGTTGAGAAGCACAATCATTCTATTTTATTTAAGCAAAGCAAAGCTACTTTTCTTTTTTTGTTTTTGGTCAGGGGAGTTTTTCTCACTTGCACACTCCTCGGGAGTAATAGCCTATGTTGATGGTAGCAGTGGTAACTTCATTATAATAAACCTATTATTGGTGGGGACTCATGTAAAACCACACATGATGCTAATATAAGTTAGCAGCCTCTCCAATGCAGTTAAGAGCTCAAATTGATTAAAATGCAATTAGCCCATAAAACTCCCTGTTTATTACCTCAGATGTTTGTCAAAGAGCTAAAGAAAGACCCCCCCCCCCCCCCTTCTTTCTTAGTTTGTTTCTGCTTAATGCCAAATACTCCCATTAGTTAGGTACAGGACAGAAAGAAAATGTTATTGCCTTGCCATGTTATCAGAAGACAACATCCCCTACTGCTGACAGGGGAGGGAGTTGGTTTTATTTTAACCTTTTTTCTTTCCAACCAGTGGGGCCTCTGAGCTTTTTGATAGATACCCCTGTAAAGCTGGAACGGCCTCAGTTCAGTTTGTTTTGTTGCCTTGTGATATTCTGTCATTGTGAGCCCATCAGAATGATGCTCTTGTTTGAAGGAAAGAGAGATGAGAGGAGTTTGAATAATCAACTGGAAAATCCGTTGTTGATTCATGAAATAGACATCTGAGAGAGACTAAACAGCTTAGAAAGAGGAGGGTGAGGACTGGGAAGTTTAATGGATGAAATTAAGCAGTATATAGATCTGAGAAATGCTAGCATAGGGAATACAATGAAGAGTACAGAAGCAATACATATATTTAAGAGCTTTTTAAAACATATGTCAGGAACAAAAAGATGAGTGAAGGAGTCAGTCAGGCTTTTAAGACAGTGTGGGGTGTCTAGGTTGGTGACCTATAAAGGGGACACTACTGATATGAATTCTTTGCCTCTGGGATCACAAAGGCAGACCAGAGACAAATTCTCCTGGGAAATGACATGCTGAAAGAACTCAGGGTCACTCCAGGACAGGTGATAATGACATTAGTGTTAATGAAGATTGGGAAGGCAATAGGCCCAGATGGACTCCATTCCAGAATTTTGAAGGCACTGCTAGTGGAAAATGCTCACTGCAAACAAAAAAGGTACATCAAAGGTGGAGAAAAGCTAAAGTTGCATCCTGATTTAAGGGAAATTCTGGGACAGTATAAGCCTTATTCTCATCCTTTCTAAAGAGTATAGTTCTAGTAGCCTTCAGTGACTAAGTACTCAGAATAATTCTGTCTGTCTGCCCTTCCCTATCTCTGGAATACCCTTCACATTAAAGGATACCAGTATTAAATATAAAGTACCACACATGATTCCTTTGCTACTATAGTGCTAGAAAATTTTCCTTTGACTTTAAATCAAACCTTCTGTTTATAATAATAATTATATAGGTTTTTTCACCCCAGAAGATCACAAAGTACTTTACAATTACATATTTATAAAAGATAACTGAAAAGTTGCCCCCTGTGCAGTGGATGGGGCAATCATCTGATTCACAATTTGCTGTGTAGGACAAGGGGAAATATGGCCATTGTCGCCAGGGCAGACATCTACTCTTATAAGAACTGTCATTGGATTGTTAATGTCCATGAAGAGAAGACCTTTGGGCTCAATCTCTGTGGTTCTTCAGTGAGCAAAAGTCCCACTAACTCCCACTTACCATATTATGTGGTGCTTTACATTTTACTATTTTTAAAGCTTTTTGCCAAGATTTCATTGTTCTGTTCAGCTTCACCTTGATTCCATTTCCTCACTAGTGTTTAGCAGTAAAATATCCTTAAAAGGGTGTGCTCTATTTATTTTTTATCCTTAATATCAGGATTACCTCACACCCCCTATGCATTAATCTCTATAAACTACTTAACTGCCCTGGCTCCATGGTACTTTATCTGAATCAATTAAAATTTTGATTTCCGATCCCTTCGTGTGTTGCAAATGTGATCAGCTTTCTCCCCATTCCTATTGTCCAAGATATATTCAAATGAGCTGCAATGAACTAGTCTTAATAGAAATCCTTGTGGCATCCACTTGTCATCTCTTTCCATCTTGAAAGGCTGGCACTCTGTGGCCTCCATGCTCATGCTTTGCTTACTCAGTTAAATCACTCTCACATGAGAATTTTAAAAAAATTCATTTGTGTAAATTGTCATAATGTGCTATTGTAAATCAGTCTTTTGTGTGGTACTGGATCAAAAGCTTTAATGTGGTGCTGGCTAGGTAAACAATGCCCACAGCTTTCCTTGTTGAGTCTTGGTGTTATTTCCTTGACAAATTGATTAGTCTTGTTAGGCACAGTGTTTCTTTAATAAAGATATGCTGCTTATTTTGGATCAGACAGTCTCAATATGTAGTCCACTACTCCAGCTCTAATTTATATTGCCAGTATTTTCTCCATTATGGAAATCAAATTTATGGGTGTGAGGATGTTTGTTTTCTTTATCATTAATTCTGTATCTGATCTTAGGACTTTTCTTATACTCACCGCTATTTTCTTTGTTGTCTCTCTAACCCAGCTTCCTATTTACTCAGGATAGTATAGTGGTCAAAACATCATTACTAACTTAATTTTCTTCTGCATTCTGTTAGGATAAGACCTTTGAATCCAATATACAAACCATAATGTAGGTAGTATTCAGGGAAGCTGGTGTCAAAAGTTTAAAAAAGGAGTTAGACAAATAGTTCAAGTTCAGTGTGAGTGGATAGTTCAACTTGTGGAAAGATAGTCTATAGAATAGCATATCTAATGTTCTTATTAATGATAGATGACCTTCTTGGTTTATTGTAAAGAGGTAGCTTTCATTTACAAAATTAGCTTTCTATGCAGACGATTGATTTCTATTTATCAGATGGTCAGAACAAGCAGTGACAATGCATCTTGGCATATTCCCCAACTTTGGTTTAGTTTCAGGTTTTTGTCTATACCTGGTTAAATCTGAAGCAGTGACTGTTCTTTCAGTACCAAGTCCCTAGATATATTCATTTTCTAATGTCAAAAAAGGCATAAAATACTTGTGTGTGGGACATTCAGATGTTTCAAAATGAAATAAAGACCTTTACATCGTTTCGTAATAGGTTTAAATCTAGCCTACATTAGTAATAACTGAATGTCCTATTCTGCAACGTTGGCTTCTGTTGAGAAGTACCATACTCTTTGAGTTGTCCTGGTACTTTCAATGGGACTACTCACAAAGTAAAACATAACAAAGGGTAGAAATGGTGGAACTTAGCTCTGAATATTGTGACCATCCCCTAAAAAATTTCCCATGCCCTGTGTGGATATACATAAACTTATTCCTTAACACATTCTTAACTTATTCTATATTAGAACAGTATGATATTAGTATAGTGTCATCATCAGTATAATATCTCCCTATATGCCTCCCTTGCCCTTCCAACTCAAAACAAAAGCAGCCTGTAAGTACATTCCACAGTTTTTGCTCTACTTATTTTATACCAGTTTCTGCCACTTTTACTTTAGCTGAATAATATTTTATCTCGCAGAATAGGCCCATTCATTGGGACTACCCATGGATGAAGGTACTATTCAGTATGCAACAGTAATTAAATTTGGCTCTTTGTTAGTACACCTCTAGAAATTGGATAAATGGATTAAAAAGAGGTGGGGGAGACACGTATGAGGATTACATTTTAATAAGGAGATTGTCTCTTGGACCTCATCTATCCCATTCATGATTGTATCTCCCTCTGGTGATTACAAACCATCCCTGTGGCAACAACAGTAAATGCTTACATGGAAAATTAACACTAAGACAGTATTTAATGTATTTCAAGCTGTCTTTTAATGCCATTTAGCTCGTGGAACAAGGAACAGGGTAAGCAGCATGTGAACTGCCAGTCCTCCGTGGACCACAAAAAAGCTGGAACAGCTGAATTAGACTATCACAGACACTAATAGATGTTAACAACAGCGTTCATTTGGCTGATTAAGTGGACTAATAGTGGAATCCAGATGTGATCATGAAACATCTGTGTTCTCAAAGACTAAAATAAGCCCGCCCCTGATTTAGATATTGACAGTGTTTGGCATGGTCCAGGAGTTTATTTTACATCTAGTACTTAACCTCTTTCTTCCAAGATACAAATGTCAATATTGGATTTATCCTGGTTGAATGAATGTGTCAGTGTGGAGATTAGTTACAGTGATAAAGGACTTTCAATTGCCAAAACTGAATTTCTTACACATAGATCAAAACAGTTTGAGACATAGCAAAGAAGCAAGACAGGAAGTCCTGCCAAATTTAGTCATGATCCCTCATTAAACTGATCTGAAGACCTCAGTATTTACAGTTTATCCAGGAGCTCCTTGATTCATCCAGCAGAAAATATAGCTATGTGTATTTGTTCATGGAGCCTGGGGAAAAGGAGAGAGATTGAATAGGCTAATACTAATCATAGCAGAGCTTTATAAAAACCTATTCCTCTTTCAATTGCCCATTTTTATAATGAAAGTTAAATTACATCTCTCTGAGTAATGTTGGTGTTGTTCCATCTTTTAATACTGTACTTTATTAACCTCAGAAACATGGGATAGTGTACCTAAAATGATTCATGAAATAGAAGTCTTTTTTGCATTATTTCCACAACATTGGGAGTTCTATGCACTGCTAATTGCTAGCCATGCTGGCAATTCATTCCACATTAATGCTCTGAAGATGTTGAGAGTTAAGCAAAGGACTTTTATAATAATATAAATAATGAGAGAGACTATATGAAACAGCTCTTCTACCTTCAAATGTGAGAAACCTGCTTGCTAGTGGGTGTTTTACCATCCACTGAAATGTAAGAAGGAGATTTGCAGATCTTTACAATGGCTTCTAATTTGCTCATGCAGCATATGAGCCTGATTCTTCTCTTACTTATACCAGTTTTACACTGGTGTAGCTCCAGGATTTCCTCATGGTTGGCACCAGTGTAAGTGAGAGGGAAATCGGGCCCTATGTCTTAGAATAATTCATATCATTTGTTCTACTGATACATATGTCATAAATGTATAGATATTAAGGCCAGAAAGGATGATAATAATTATCTAGTCTGACCTGTATAAAACAGGGCATACAATTTCACTAAGCTTCAGGGGGTAGCCGTGTTAGACTGGATCTGTAAAAGCGGAAAAGAGTCCTGTGGCACCTTATAGACTAACAGACATATTGGAGCATGAGCTTTCGTGGGTGAATACCCACTTTTTGTCAGATGCATGTAGTGGAAATTTCCAAAGGCAGGTATAAATATGCAAGCAAGAAACAGGCTAGGGATAACGAGGTTAGTTCAATCAAGGAGGATGAGGCCCTCTTCAAGCAGTTGAGGTGTGAACACCAAGGGAGGAGAAACTGCTTTTGTAGTTGGCTAGCCATTCACAGTCTTTGTTTAATCCTGAGCTGATAGTGTCAAATTTGCAAATGAACTGAAGCTCAGCAGGTTCTCCTTGAAGTCTGGTCCTGATGTTTTTTTGCTGCAGGATTGCTACCTTTCAATCTGCTATTGTGTGTCCAGTGAGATTGAAGTGTTCTCCTACAGGTTTTTGTATATTGCCATTCCTAATATCTGATTTGTGTCCATTTATCGTTTTATGTAGGGACTGCCCAGTTTGGCCGATGTACATAGCAGAGGGGCATTGCTAGCACATGATGGCATATATTACATTGGTGGATGTGCAGGTGAATGAACCGGTGATGGTGTGACTGATCTGGTTAGGTCCTGTGATGGTGTCGCTGGTATAAATATGTGGGCAGAGTTGGCATCGAGGTTTGTTGCATGGATTGGTTCCTGAGTTAGAGTTACTATGGTGTGGTGTGTAGTTGCTGGTGAGAATATGCTTCAGGTTGGCAGGTTGTCTGTGGGCAAGGACTGGCCTTCCTCCAAAGGCCTGTGAAAGTGAGGGACTGTTGTCCAGGATGATTTGTAGATCAGTGATGATGCGTTGGAGAGGTTTTAGCTGAGGACTGTATGTGATGGCCAGTGGAGTTCTGTTGGTTTCTTTCTTGGGCTTGTCTTGCAGCAGGAGGCTTCTGCGTACACGTCTGGCTCTGTTGATCTGTTTCCTTATTTCCTCATGTGGGTATCATAGTTTAGAGAATGCTTGGTGAAGATCTTGTAGGTGTTGGTCTCTGTCTGAGGGGTTGGAGCAAATGTGGTTGTACCTTAGCGCTTGGCTGTAGACAATGGATCGAGTGGTGTGTCTGGGGTGGAAGCTGGAGGCACGAAGGTAGGCATAGCGGCTGGTAGGTTTTCGGTATAGGGTGGTATTAACGTGACCGTCACTTATTTGCACCGTGGTTTCTAGGAAGTGGACATCCCGTGTAGATTGGTCCAGGCTGAGGTTGATGGTGAGGTGGAAGCTATTGAAATGGTGGTGGAATTCTTCCAGAGTTTCCTTCCTATGGATCCAGATGATGAAGATGTCATCAATGTAATGGGTGTGAATGGACGAGAGCTGAGGAAGCGTTGTTCCAGGTCAGCAATAAAATGTTGGCATATTGTGGGGGCCATGTGGGTGCCACTGGTCTGGAGCTATATATTGTCACCAAATTTGAAATAATTGTGCGTGAGGATAAAATTACAGAGCTCAGCAGCCAGTTGTGCTGTGGAATCATCAGGAATACTGTTCCTGACAGCTTGTATTCCATCTGTGTGTGGGATGTTTGTGTAGAGAGCCTCTACATCCATGGTGGCTAGGATGGTGTTTTCTGGAAGATCACCAATGCATTGTAGTTTTCTAAGGAAATCAGTGGTGTCACGGAGATAGCTGGGAGTGCTGGTGGCATAGGGTCTGAGCAGAGAGTCCAAATATCCAGACAGTCCTTCAGTGAGAGTACCAATGCCCAAGATGATGGGGCATCCAGGGTTTCCGGATTTGTGGATCTTGGGTAGTAGATGGAATAACCCTGGTCAGGGCTCTAAGGGTATGTTGATTTGTTCCGGTTTTAGTGTAGGGAGTGTCCTGAGTAGATGGTGCAGTTTCTTAGTTTATTCCTAAGTGGGATGTGAGGAAAGTGGCCTGTAGAATTTGGTATTGGAGAGTTGTCTGGCAGCCTCCTTTTGGTAGTCAGACCTGTTCATGATGACAGCACCTCCTTTATCAGCCTCTTTGATTATAATGTCAGGGTTGTTTCTGAGGCTGTGGATGGCATTGCGTTCTGCACAACTTAGGTTCTGAGGTGAGCAATGTTGTTTTTTGACAATTTCTGCCTGTGCACGTCGGCAGAAGCATTCTATGTATAGGTCCAGACTGTCATTTCGACCCTCAGGAGGAGTCCATTTGGAGTTCTTCTTGTGCTGTTGGTGGGAGGGTATTTGTGTATCATTGTGCTGTTCAGTGTTATCTTGAAAGTATTCTTTGAGTCGGAGATGGCGAAAGTAGGCTTCCAGATCACCACAGAATTGTGTCATGTCTGTGGGGGTGGCGGGGCAGAAAGAGAGTCCCCGAGATAGGACAGACTCTTCTGCCAGGCTGAGTGTGTAGCTGGATAGATTGACGATATTGCTGGGTGAGTTAGGGGTACCACTGTTGTGGTCCCATGTGGCAGGTAGGAATTTAGACAACTTACAGTGCTTTTTCTTTTGTAGAGAGGTGAGGTGTGTAATATAGATCTCCTGTCTTATTTTAGTAAAGTCCGTTTGTATGGAAGGTTGGTTATTTATGAGAGTCTCCAGGTTGGAGAGCTCCTTTTGGATGTTGGATTAATGGACACATATCAGATATTAGGAATGGCAATATACAAAAATCTGTAGGAGAACACTTCAATCTCACTGGACACACAATAGCAGATTGAAAGGTAGCCATCCTGCAGCAAAAAAACGTCAGGACCAGACTTCAAGGAGAAACTGCTGAGCTTCAGTTCATTTGCAAATTTGACACCATCAGCTCAGGATTAAACAAAGACTGTAAATGGCTAGCCAACTACAATAGCAGTTTCTCCTTCCTTGTTGTTCACACCTCAGCTGCTAGAAGAGGGTCTCATCCTCCCTGATTGAACTAACCTCATTATCCCTAGCCTGATTCTTGCTTGCATATTTATACCTGCCTCTGGGAAATTTCCACAACATGCATCCGACGAAGTGGGTATTCACCCACAAAAGCTCGTGCTCCAATACGTCTGTTAGTCTATAAGGTGCCACAGGACTCTTTGCCAATTTCACCAAGTAATTTCTGCATCAAGCACATAACTTCTGGTTCAGTGTTGATTTAAAGACTTCAGGTGATAGAGAATTCACCGCATTCCTTGGTTCCACTGGTTCATTACCTTCACTGTTCACAATTTACACCTTATGAATTTGTGTAGCTTCAGCTTCCAGCAATTGCATCCTGAAAAGCCTTTCTCTGCTAAATTAACTAGCTCTCTACTATAGAAATCTCCATGTGTAGGTACTTACAGACTGTGATCAAGTTACAATTTAACTTTCTCTTGGGTAAGCAAAATACATTGAGCTTTAGTCTGTCACGTAAGCCATGTTTTCCAGGCCTTGGCTTATTCTTGTAACTCTTTTCTAAATCTTTCCAATTTGTAACATCATTTTTTTAAGTGTGGACACCAGAACTGGACACTATATTCCAATATTTCAGAGTAGCAGCCGTGTTAGTCTGTATCCGCAAAAAGAACAGGAGTACTTGTGGAACCTTAGAGATTAACAAATTTATTTGAGCATAAGCTTTCGTGGGCTACCCTTCATTGGATGCATAGAATGGGACATGTAGTAAGAAGATATATACATACAGAGATATGAAAAGGTGAAGTAAGAGGCTAATTAATTAAGATGAGCTATTATCAGCAGGAGAAAAAAAACTTTTTGTAGTGATAATCAAGATGGCCCATTTAGACAGTTGACAAGAAGGTGTGAGGATACTTAACATGGGGAAACAGATTCAATATGTGTAATGACCCAGCCACTCTCAGTCTCTATTCAAACCCAAGTTAATGGTATCAAGTTTGTATATTAATTCAAGCTCAGCAGTTTCTCATTGGAGTCTGTTTTTGAAGCTTTCTGGTCTTGCTAATGCTGTAGACAGTGGTAATAACACCTTTCTAGTTCTGCTCAGTATTCCCCTGCTTATACATCCAAAAAGTACATTTGCTACCTCAGCTGCTGCATCACAGTGGAAGCTCATCTTCAATTGATTATCTACCAAGTCCTTTTCCAAGTTACTACTTTCCAAAATATGGTCCACCACTCTCGATGTGTGACCTACGTTCTTTGCTCCGAGACAGATTTAGCTATATTAAAACATGTTTAAGTGAGCCTAGGTTACCAGGCAATCCAGATTGCTCTGTCTAAATCATTTACCACTCCACCAATTTGTGTCATCTGCAGACTTTAACAGCAATGATTTTTACATTTTCTTTTAGACCGTTGATCATTTTTTGCATCATTTTAAGTGCCTTTACTGGTTTTTCACTTGTATAATTTTTTAATTTTACGTACTTTCTCTAATTATCTCTAAAATTGGGGAGGAAAGTGGGGGGAAAAAGGATCTGTACAAATGCATCTGTAATTAATATATCGTGGATACAGCACTATTATCCTAATTATCACAACCACATTTTAACATTCACAACTTTGGCTTGCAGACACTGTATTATTACATTATGGTGAATGCAATATTCAAAGCACATATCTGCTTTCTGTTTCCTTTGCCATTACATGACTTTCTGTTCACACGCAGATATTTGCAAAAATTAGTGCCTAAGAGACAATGGCCAAGGATGTATCAAGTAACTATGGATTTGATTTTTCAGAACTCTTGTTGCATGATCTGTGGATTGTGTATTAATTATCTCGATTACTTAAGAATTCCCGATTAACACTCTGAAGTTTGATAGGTTCTTGTCCCAAGAAAAGGCCAGCATTATTAAAATCACTGTTCAGTAGGGAACCTGATGTACATGGCACACACATTTTACTTGAATATTTTCATAGTCAGTTTTGAAAATCCTGTCTTTCTGCAGGGAAAAATGGGTAACAACATCAAGAGCATTTTTAAAACTGTATTACCCTCCTAATGATATTAGATATAAATGGAGAAACAAATAACTATTCACAGATCAAGCAACAAGTATAGGTTTCCTCACAGCATATTGCACTACCTGTAGAGTGCAGCCTAAATGGCAACTAGCAGACCCCACACCTCACAAATAAAAATATGTTGGGCACTATAGAAACTTGAATTTTCACAGGAAATCCCCACAAAAAATATTCTCTCTGTAAATTATGATAAACAGGGGAGAGTAGATGGCTCCTGGGATTGGTTATAACCAGGATATTGAGCATTTTACCTCTATAGCCCCATTTCAAATCTGCCTCACATCTGCAGCGACTAAACAGTTACCACTTGAGGGCTATTTTTGTGAATTGATGGTCTCAATCCTGTTCCCCAGAATGGACCTACCTGTCTCTTCATGGCACTCTCAGTAGAAAGGCCAAGGAATGAATGAGGACAAAGATGGAAATACCCTCTCCTCCCTCAAGTCATTTCTTCCAGGACTCAGCCTGAGGCGCATTGGTGTGGGACCGCAAAGGGAAATTGAAATTGAAAAGGAGTGCTTGTGGCATCTTAGAGGGAAATTGGTACTCCTGGCCATACCTGTTCTGGAAACAGAGCCTTTTGCTTTCTTGGGGCGTCAAATGAGCATTTCCACCAGCACTATGTTCCCTTTTCAAAAGTTATAATACAGTGAGATAATGCAAAATGCTTAGAAGCTGCCTTGCTTCCTTTCTGTTCCTTGGTGCTCAAACACTTGCTTTCCAGCAATAGATTTAAATGTAAAACAGAGAATTAATGGCTAGCTCAACATCTGCTAATACTGGATTCCTTGCATTGTTTGTGATTCTTTGTTTATCTCAGTGTGTTACTTTGTTTTTCCCTTTATAATAAGGATCATTCCTTTATTTGAAAGTGTGACATAAATTTTCAGTTGCTTGAGATCTCAGAGCCTCCCACGCTTTGCCCATATGTGGCAGGAATGCACTGCCTGAAGAGGGGGGGAAAGACAAAGTGAATGTGAAGTGTAGGATGATTGTTGTTTCAAAAAGTAGTAATTAAGAATTCGTTAGAAAAATAACAACTGAGTTTAATAAGAGCTTAACTTAACTACATGAGCTGGAGAGAGGTTCCTGGGCAGCCTCACAGAATTCAAACTGGCCAACTCTTTGTAAGACTTTCAAATGAGAACAAAATCAACACATGAAACTTCAGCTAGAGGCATTGCATTTGTTTCTATAAGACCATTTATTTTCCATTTTAACAAAAAAGTATTGCAAAATAGTAAAAATTAAATACAGAAATCCTGTTACAATAAAGTTATAGATCTGTCTTAAACCACTAAAAGCCAGGACAATTCTGAGTGAAGGCTGAAACCCCATTGTTGATGTTGGTCCTTTGGCCTCAGTATTGCAGCACATACAGTAATGTATGTAAAGTCACCAGCTATTCAGATATCCCTAGAGTACTTAAGCTAAATAAGTTAAAGAAATTTACATTTTTACTTTATGTTGACTCATACTCTTCCCCCAGTCCTTCTTTCTTTTTGGCTAGTCATAATATTTAACCTTATGAAAGGAGGGTGGGGGAATGAGGAGAGATATTATGTCCATTGCTAGCTACTGTAGGATTTCTTGCACCTTTCTCTAAAGCAGCTGATACTGGTCACTTTCAGAGGACTAGATGGATCATGGGTCTGATATGGTATGATTAACCTATGTTCTTATTTCTAGATCTACAGAACAACTTTCACTTTTTACATGTGATATTCAAGATTTTTCAAATAACCTTTTCCTTGTATTCTCACAGGCACAGTTTAAAATCCTTGGATATATTCCTGACTGGATTTTTGACTTCAATACTAAGATATTTCACCGTGGGGGAGATGCCTATCTGCTCATCAGCAAAACCAAATCCCTTCAAAGGGGACCTTATCCCTTTAGGAAAGCAGGAAACAATGGCTCCTTCTATCATTTTGAAGACTGTATAACTCAAAATGTTTTATTTTGAAATGCAGGTTTATTTCTTAAACAACTATTGTTCAGTCAAGAGGATGCTACTGCATTACTAGGCTACAGAGGATTTGGTTAGGTGCATAGGTATCTGAAAGCCAGTTCTTCTAGCCACCTCTACTCCCTCAATGGCACAAAGGAAGTAAAAAGTTGCCACTGGTGTGTGGCGGGATCCCCAGTGGGTGTAGGACACACCTAGATGGCTCCTACACCTTCTCCTTTCAGCTTGCAGCAAAGGGGGTATGACTAACTGTGTTGTTAGATCACTACTAGTTGGTGAATGGCCCCTTGGAGGTCATCGCCAGATGTCACAGATTAAAGCAGTCTCCAGGCTGTCTGATCTATACTACGGCCTGCATAGAATTAAGTTCAGGAAGATGCAACCAGTTCCCTTGAGCACCCCCTCAGCTGGCTGCTGTTGAGGCTGGCTACAGCTCAGAATCTGGCCTATAATCTTTTAAGAGTTCTGTTGTTTTTATCAAGCATTCCTTTATCCAAACTCTACTGACACTTATAAATGCAAAGGGTGAGTTATTTGTACCAAGGTACTTTTCCCTCAATTGTCAGTATAACCTTTCCCTCTTTTTGCTATAAGAACTAACTCGTCTTTCAAAGTTTCCCTCTCTCTTAAAGTGAGCTCTGCAACTGTACATTTTGCTGTTTCCCAACTGTAGAAGGAGTTGTGATGGACAGAAAGTAATTTTTCCCTTGTCTTGCATATCAAACATGCTTACTCTCTTTATACTGTGGATATACTTGCAGAAGATTGATGTAAAGCACACCTAAAATTCTGTTGCTGGGTGCTCTCCTTCAATAAGCTCCCTCTCACTTGACTGTTTTTATCTTTGGAACTCCCTGATACTGCACTGAGTCTGGCAGCAATTACTGTGCTCTGCCCTGGAAGAAGCCTCCTAGCAATATATTAGTGGCATCTATTATTTGCAGCAATTTAGAGATAACTGAATAGCATTTCTATACAGCACTGTGTAGTTAGTTGCCACTGTTTTTCACTGTTGGCCTTAAACTTACAGCCTAGTTACACGGAGGCAACAGTACCATGCAGTAATTCATAGTAACTCTGTGAACAACAAGTGGTGGTTAACTACTTTGCTTCTACAGGACTGAAACAGTTGCTTGACTTGGTGCTATCTCAGCTATGTTGAAATTTTTACTTTGGAATATCAAATTTGTGAAATCCTTGTGTGACGGGTTCCCCCCAGGGTGCTAACTGGAACTCGGGTACCACTGAGCCCTCTGATCCACCAGCCTGGGCTCCCTCTCATACTGTGCTGCTGTGACAAGCTGAAAAGCCTTCCAGCCTGCACTTTCACCAGCATTCCCACAGGTAGGGACACACGTAGCTGCAGTTACATGCAGGCTCTCGAACCACCAGCTTCCCAGCCTAGGACCCCAGAGCAGTACCATCCTGCCCTGGTCAAATCTGGCCAGTATATGGGTTTAATACCGGTCTGCCTGTCCCTCAATGTGAACAGAACAATGCACACTTGTGGTAACCAAGCAGAGATTTTCCCTAAGCACTCCAGTCAAAGCTCACTGGTTTGGATTAAAACATAAAATAAGTTTATTAACTACAAAAATATAGATTTTAAGTGATAGCAAAGAGATCAAAGCAGATTACCTAGTAAATAAACAAAAACGCAAACTGAGCTTAACATACTAGATAGGTAGGATATGAATTAACAAATTCTTACCCTGAGTGATAAACAGGCAGGCTTCTTCTTAAGGCTCAAGCTGCCTTTGCTTTGCAGCTTGGGTTTCCCAGGTTTTCATACACAGGCTAGAAATCCCTTTAGCCTGGGACCATCACTTCCCCCAGTTCAGTCGTTGTTTCTCAGGTGTTTCCAGGTGTGTTGTTGTAGTGAGAGTGAGGTACCATCATGATGTCATTTCCCCCTTTTTATATCTTCTTCCCACTTGCTGGAAAGCTCTTTTGCTGTGCCCTGGGTCAAACAGTTCCCATTATGTAGTGCTATCTCTGAGAGGTTTCTATTGTACACAGTTTCTGGGGCAATCCTTGTGCTTGTGTGCATTTCCTCAATAAGCTATTAACATTGTTTGGCCTTTTTATTGTTGTTCCTGAAAGGCTGCTTGTGGGTGTTTTCAACCTCACAACATGTTTCAGTAACATATACATAGCCAAACTTCATAACTTCACATACGATGATTAGCATATATACTTCAATGAGATATTATGTCTAGCAGATTAAAACTTTTAGAATGATACCTCACAAGACATACTTTGTGCAAAACATATCCTAACATATCCTTATAAGGAGGTGCCAGGGTGTCACACATTGTCAGATAAACTTTTGGCTGAATATTTAGGACATCTGCAAGTCAGTTTACTCGTAGAGAAGCCCTAGTTGGTTCTGAATGATTAGCACACTTAAACTTAGATACCTATTTGATGTACCCTACAGAGTAGAATAGAACCAAACAGTGTGGGCCACAGGTTCTCCCATCCCTGAGTCTATTCCTACTCCTTTCTTTCCCATTGCTGGCAGTTACTTCAGCACATGACAAAACAGAGGGCTGTGCACCATTTGCTTCTGTGCTTTTCAATGCTTATTTTAGATTTTAAATAAACTCTTGACACATCTCCAAATGCAGTAACTGCAAGGACAAGTAAAATCTCAGCTGCCTTGCAAACACATGGAAATAGATGATAAATAGACATGGTCTGCATGCTATTATTTGGTAATTTTTCCACCTTTTGTTAAACTAATAAGATTGGTTTTGGAATATCATTTTTTTTATTAGGGAAATAATAATGTTTCTCTACTTAGTTATGGTGGAGATCAGATAATTCACACTGATTTTATTCTGGCTCATCACAGCCCTCTTCCTGATATGTCAGCTGTTGATAATTTTCAACAACCAACCTAAAAAAAGACTAAAATTATCTGTTATGAAAACATGTGACAGGCCTCAGCATGCAAATAAACTCTCCTGGAGAGGACTCCTAGAGGAAGTGTTTAAAAGACCCTAATTCTTCCCACTGCTTTGAACTGAGGTTGTATGCTGTAGAAAGATCTCTGAAGTGGTGATGCACAGATCTACCTGAATGAGCTTCATTCTGTCAGTCCATCTACCTCAGCTTTTGATAAGGCATCTGTCACCATGGTAACAACTGGCCACAGAAATGTTACGGAGATACAAAAAGGGACTTGATTACCTTTTGGGCTATGGAGATACGCTTTAGAATTCTAACTTAAAGCTCCTTAATGCTGACCTTGGCTGATTTGCAATATTCCAACACCTGTGTCCGCATCTGATGGTTTACAGGGTGTCTTCATGAGCCAGATATAGCACCACACAGCATAAGGAAAATGGAATGACGAGCCTTATGACTTCTGGTGGTACAAATGTCATCCCAACATGTCATTTAATTTCTGTCCAAAAAAGAAAATTCCAGTTTTGGAGGACCAGGCATTATATAGGGCCTATTTTTCAAATGTGGGCATGGAAGTGTTTTCTTCCATCTTGCCTTTGCATGTGCAGAATAGATAGTACCTTGTATGCGCATACATGTAAATGTTCTGTGACAGGGTGTATCTACCCTGCACCAGCCCCAAAAGGGTTAACTGTGCGGTTCAGGCTGAGGAAGCCCCACCTCCCTGACTCTGCTGGGCATGCTCAGCCTGGAGGTAGAGTATAAAAGGAAGCAGCCCAACTCAGTCTGGGTAGGCTGCTGAAACGGAGTGGGGGGATGATGCAGACTGTCTCCTGGGAGCTGCTACAGGCCCCAACTACAGAGCTATGGCAGGCAGAGCTCCAGATGGACTCCAGGCTGTCTGATGAGTCCAGAGAAGAGACCTCGCTGGCAGGAGCTATGCCACTTGAGGACCCCAGAGATCCAGAGGCACCATGCAGCATTTCCAAGGGAGAATGGGTAAGAAGCAGCACAGAGGACTTAGACTTTTCTTTGGTGAGTGAACTGGGGAATCAGTCAGAGTGTTTTGGGAGGCTCCCCACTGACTTGGTGGTGAGCCCCCCCACAACTTCCAGGGCCTTGGGCTGAGACTCGGAGGAGCACAGAGGGCCTCAGTCCCCCTACCCTGGGTGCCACACACTCCTAGGTGGTGCCCCACTTCCCCAATGAGCCAATAGGCCACATGGCACCCCAGAAGCGTTGACTCTGGCCTTTAGGCCACGCTGCCCTGAGTGGAAGATCCGCCTTTATTGACTCCAGCCATTAGGCCACACTGTCCTGTGGGAAAGGGTGACTTTATTGACTCCAGTCACTAGACAATATCACCACATTTTATAGTAAAGGTCATCACCATAGGACCTAACTGGCAGCAGTACCGCCTCTGGCCTTTCTTTTGACCACATGTGACCTGACACCCTGTGACGGGATATACCTACTGCGCAACATGTTCCTCTTGTAGTTGCAAATTAGCCACTTTTAACGGCTGTCCAAAATGAGGATGAACTGTAAGAATCACAACAAAGCTGATATTCTAACATTAATTCTCTGCAAAAGAAGCACATTCAAGCACATTTTCCACAAGTGAGGAATGTTTTCTTGAATGAGCTGTGTGTGAGCCAGATGGTTTGCTGTAAAGCTTTGTCGTGACATAGGCTGGACTTAAGGGAAGGTTGTATTGTTGTGGGTATCTTGTCTAACTGTAAAGTGACAGCAATTTGTGATATTCCATGTTTCTGCCAGGGTGACCTAGACTTGGCGGTCCACCCTTGAGATGAAGTGATCCTTATATAAGTACATATGTTAACACTCACAGGCTAACACACAAGCTAAGGGAAGTAGGCCAGGCAATATGGGACTGTAAAAGCTCTAGTGAAAGAAGCCAGGCAGGGAAAGCTGTGTGTGAAGTGAACAGGAGTTATGGTTACTCAGCAGCTCCAAAGTTCAGATAACTTAGACCCTAAATACAGACTTAGATACCTAACCTTAGGCACAAATGTTTGGGACTTTGTGTGCCTCAGTCTGTTCTGCCTACTCCTCCGTGAGAATGTGATAGGAATGCTCCAAGTGCTGGTGATCATGTCGTAGCAATATCTCTGAGTGTGAAGCTAAAGCATGTTAAGGTTGCTAATATTGTTTGGATGATTTTTCCATTCTTAAATGCCACTTGAGCAGTCCAATTCCAATAATTTACTTTCTGCAGCCACTGTGGAGTAGAAGATGGCTAGATATATCTGAAATAATAGATGGATCTACCAAGGAATGAGGTCAACCATGAGATGTTATTTCTCTCTAACTTGGGTATTTCTAAGGAGCCTCTATAACCATGATACAAAGGTGTCATTTTAGATACCATTTCACAAGGGAAAAATATCTAATATTGATAAGACAGAAGTAATGTCTCTGTTTTAATTTAGAAGCACTGTGTCCCAGGAACTTTGACACATTGAACCTCACTGATGAAGTACATACTTACAAAATGCACCTCTTAGAAATTCAACTGCTGCTTCTTGGAAGAAGCTTTTTTCCATAATCAGTGTTAGATGATGATGCCACAGGCTTTGAAATATTGGAAGCTAGCACCGATCATGCTTACAGATAGCTGAATAATGCACTACAATGTAAACTAGGCAAACAAATTCATGCCAGTTGCCAGTGAAGGCAGAGAAAAGCTCTAATCTTCTAGAAGCAGCTGGTGGCCAAGCTGACATTGAAAGGCATTACTTTTTAAATGAAAGCCTCTGTTTGGGTGATGAAAGCTGCTGGATTCTTTCTGTTTGGATTACAAGCACTTGTTGGTAGCCTAGCCAGAGATCAAAATTGTTGAATGCTACAAAGCAGTGGCAATAGGTAGGATTCTCTTAAATAGGAAATGAACACTTGCCCACAATGGGACACAGTGGGACTTGCTCAGGACAGCTGATTATTGATGGCAGCAGAGTTTATCCTGAAGTGAACACCCCATGTTGGCTTTAAAGTCATCATTTGGTTGGTGGTGCTTAGTGAGCTTCTAACATTGGTTTTAGTAAGGAAAGAGGTCCATGTGTCAATGAAGTTGAATTGTTAAAACACAGCGGGATTAATAATTGGCTAGTGCCGAAATTTGTGAAGAAAATCCATGAAAATGACATAGCAAGTGCTGTTATCAGCATTTTAAAGCTGTTGTTTTGCCTCTGCCGACTTAGACTCTGAATCTGATATGGATCTAAGTTCATTGAACTTCCTCCATTAACAACCACAAAAATATTAAAGGGAGGAAGTCGGCATCTGCGTTGGGCTCCTTGCAGAGAGTGGCAGTCCAGGATTTAACTGGGTAATGTTTGGAAGCAGAAATGATCACTGTTAGGTCTAGTCTCCCCTTCAAAGTTTTGCAGGGCTAGCTATATCCTCATAACTACACTGCTAAAACCCTCTTACTGTAGGTGCAGCTTATACACACAAAAAAGTGCTTTTGCAGTTATGTCGGGTCTCAGAGGCAAAAAAAAAAAAATTAAAAAAAATTACACTCCTAATCAACACAGCTATGTTGGCAAAAGTTATTTTGTAGCGCTGGTCCTACTGGCTGATAATTTTAATAAGAGAAAAAAGGGGCTTCTTTCACTGTTAACAAGCAAGCATGCTGACATGGCATCTACATGACATCAGATGTTTTAAACATGGCAGAGAAATGAGGAAGAGAATTTCTAGTAGTGTGGGTATGTGCCACTCAAAAGACTGCTGGGAGGAGGGTTGCTGAATAGCAGCAGCACATAAAATGATTCTAATTTTGTAGAGGTTTCAACAACCTGTGGTGCCTGAGAGATGCTAGGAAGATCTGTATTTTCCCTTTTCACCCTGTGGAGTGCCAGAAAAATATAACCCACCCGTACTAGGATAAGTATTATAATATTATCCATTCTGCAGATTGGGATACTGAACCACAGAGAGTTTACAACTTGCTCAGAGTCACACAATGAGCCACTGACAGAGACATGGCTAGAACCCAGCTATCCAAAAGTGATATTGGAGAACATTATATTTGGGTCTACAGTGGGCAGTTAGCTACTTTATAGTGAACTTGACTTGGCCTTCTAGGCCAAGGCAATATAACAAAATAAATAGTATCTGATGCTAATCTCAGGTCCACAGGAACATAAGTCTGAGATCAGGTTGCCCTGTAGGTATTGGTGTTTGTAGTTGGCTTGGTAGAGGGAACAAATGAGTGGAGGAGTGAGCAAAATGTTTAACTATCCTCATTGCCAGAAAGGTCAAAGGATATGACTTGCAGACATTAGTTGCAATGACATATTAACTAAATATATTTTGTTTTTCTGTTAAGCTCCTGTCATGGGTCTGATACACCCCGCCATCCCGCGGGGTAGGGGAAGAGGTGCATCATAGCCCCACGATCGAGTTTGAAGAGGTGCCCCGGGGCTTGGGCTGTGCAGCTCAGGGGCCTTAGTCTTTAATGCGGCCCTTGATAGCAGGGCAGTGTGGCATATTAGCCAGAATCAATACCACAGCCCTTGTTGTCAGGGCAGTGTGGCCTAATGGCCAGAGTCAATAATATAGCCCCTGCTGTCTGGGCAGTGCGGCCCAATGGCCAGAGTCAGTACTACTGGCAAGCTGGGCCACCAGCCCGGGGTGGGTGGTGGTCAGGATAGGGGGACCCAGGTCCACCCTCTCCAGTGAGTCCCGATGCAGGGCCCTGTCGGTGGCAGATTTGCCCACCACCAGCTCAGCAGGGGTCCAACCGAAACACGCCAAGCCTTGGTCCAGTTCTGTCACCGTTTCCCTGCAAAACCTCCCTGAGTCACTTCCTAGCCAAGGCTCTGGAGTCCTCCATCTCTGGGATTCTCCGGTCTCTCCCTTCTCTGTGATGTCCCGTGCCAGTGTGTCCAGGTCCATGTCTGACTGGCTGGCCTCTCCGTCTTGGAGTGCAGGCAGTGCTCCCTTAGGAGCTGGTGATGCCTCCTTCCCCACTGACAGTCAGTTGAGACTGAGCTGATTTGCTGGCTTTTATATCCTGCTTCCAGCTGGAATATGCCCAACAGAGCTGGGGGTGTTAGGCCTCCTTGGCTAAGAGAGAAGGGTTAATCCCTGCTGTACCAGTGCAGGGCTGATACACCCCGTCACACACCCTCTCCCTTAAGATGGCATCCTGGAGCGGTGCCCCGTCTCCTTCTTCTCCTCCCGCCCGGGAGAAGAAGTCCACATTCTCATGGGCCTTCCCTGGCTAGTGTAGCACACAGAAGGAGTAGGGCTGGAGTGATGGGTACCAACGCATGATTCGTGCATTAGTTTCCTTCATAGTGTTAATCCGTTGGAGGGATGCATGGTCAGTTACCAAAGAAAAGGGATTCCGCAAGAGGTAATATCTTAAGGCGTCAACTGCCACTTAACAGCAAGGGCCTCCTGTTCTATTCTGGAGTAGTGGGTCTCCTGGGGGATCAGCTTGCAACTGAGGTAAAGGATGGGGTGTTCCTCCCCCTCTAAATCTTGTGACAGCACTGCTCCCATCCCTACCTCCGAAGCATCCGTCTGGAGAGTGAAGGGTTTTGTGAAGTCAGTCTGGGCCAGTACTGACTCCTGGGTCAGCCACTCTCGGTGGACAAACTGCTCTTCGGTGGATGAACTGCTCAAGCAGCTGGGCGATGCAGAGTTTATCTCCACCTTAGACCTAACCAAGGGATATTGGCAGATCCCTTTTGACACCAGCTTCCCAGGAGAAGACGGCCTTTCCTACACCCTTTGGCCTCTACCAATTTACCATGATGCCTTTTGGCTTGCATGGGGCTGCAGCCACCTTCCAGCGGCTCATGAACCAAATATTGAGTCCCCATAATTCATACGCCACTGCGTACGTCGACAATTTTGTCATCTATAGCACCAGCTGGAAGGAACACCTTGCCAGCGTGCTGCAAGCCCTGGGAGACACAGGCCTCACCGCAAACCTGGCTAAGTGTCACTTGGGCCAGCGAGAGGTGACTTACCTGGGCTACATCATGGGCAGGGAAAAACTATGCACCTTAGTGGACAAGGTGCAGGCCTTACAGCACTACCCTACCCCCATGATGAAGAGGAAAGTATGGCAATTCTTAGGGCTGGCAGGGTATTTCCAACAGTTTGTGGCCAACTTTGCCATGCTCACCATCCCACTGACGGACTTGATGAAGAGCTCCCAGCCATGGAAAGTCCAGTGGTCAAAGGACTGTGAAGCTGCCTTCCAGGCCCTTTGAGAGCGGCTGACCCAGGAGCCAGTATTGGCCCAGCCTGACTTCACAAAACCCTTCACCCTCCAGGCGGATGCTTCGGAGGGAGGGATGGGAGCTGTGCTGCATGGGGTATGTGTCAAACCGGGAGATGGCATTCACCTTTCTGAAGTCAATGCAGAACTTGACCAATCTGTCGGGCTTGGGGACCGGTACTATGGGGCTCTGCCACTCACTCCTGGACTTCTCAACCACTCTTAGGGCTAGCATCATCTCTAGTTCCTTCTGCATGATCCCCACACATCTTCTTGGGGTGTGGGCGGTGGTTATCTCTCACCTTCTGGCTGGGGATGGTAGCAATGTGATGGCTGATCACATTTTTTTTCTCCTGGTCAGGCTGACAAAATGGTGGGGAAGGCAGATACTAACTGCCATACCTGTTCCTGTTGATTGGGATCGAGCTCTTGGCCGATTGCCACTGGCCCTGGCTCCACAGGTTCATTGGCCAGTGGCCCCAACTCGGGCTGGGGGGTACAGGGCAATCATCAGGCCCTCATGTTTCTTCCAGGCCTTGAAGATGTTCATGTGGTAGACCTGTGCATCTCGCCGATGCCCTGACTGAGATTTGGATGACAATGGGCCCTACCCATCTGGTCACCTCAAAGAGGCCCTGCCACTTGGCCAGCAGCTTAGACTCCGAGTAGGGTAACAACAACAGGACCCAGTCTCGGGGCTCAAAGACCCTCATCTTCTTTCCCCTGTCGTACTGGTTCTCTTGAGCTTGTTGGGCCCATAACAGGTTCTCCCACGCCATGGTACCCAGCTTTTGGAGATGTTCCTGCAACCATAGTATGTACTGGACAGACCCCCGATCCAGCTTTCCTGTTCTTTCCACATATCTCTCAGGAGGTCTAGGATTCCCCTGGGCTGCCTCCCATAGAGGAGTTTGAATGGGGAAAACCAGGTGGAGGCCTGTGGATCCACTTGCATGACAAAGAGGAGCACAGGGAGCAACTTGTCCCAGTGCTGGGGATCGTCTTCCATGAACTTTCTTAGCATCGACTTCAGGGTCCCGTTAAATCACTCCACTAACCCATCCATCTGGGGATGGTAGACCGAGGTCTTGAGAGCGAGGATATTTAGCAGGTTGCACAGCTCCGCCATCAACCTGGATGTACATTAGTCCCTTGGTCTGTTAGTATCTAGCAGGGTAGTCCCACTCTGGAGAAGATCTGCAGGAGTTCATTAGCGATAGTGGGGGCTGTGGCGTCCCTCAGAAGGACAGCCTCCGGGTACCACGTCGCATAGTCGACCACGATGAGAATATACTTGTGGCCCATGCTTCTCTTCTCCAGGGGCCCCACCAAGTCTAGGCCAATATTCCTGAAGGGAATCCCGAGCATGGGTAAGGGCACAGGGGGGACCCTTTGTACCCCCTTCGGGCCAGCCTTCTGACACTAAGGCAAGAGGTGCAGTAGTCCTGCACTTTTTGGCATATACTAGGCCAAAAAAATCTTTGGGCCACCTGCTGCAGTGTTTTCTCCCTCCCCAGGTGCCTGGCCCAGAATAACGAGTGGGTCAGGTGGAGCAAGCCTTGTCGGAACCGCCGTGGGACTAGCAGTTGGCACAGGTCTTCCTTGGTCTGTGGATCCTGGACCAACCAGTAGAGAAGGTCATTGTGGATCTCAAACCGGGCTCCTTGGAGAAGGCGCTGAGGTTGATCCTCCTTCCAGGTGGTCTGGTGTTCCAGTTCCAGCCACTGCCAACAGTAATCCCAGATTTGCTGGGCCACGGTCTTGAGTCTGGCCCCCAGTGGGTACCACTCACGGCGGAGTTGCGGTCGGTATGTTTTTGGGTTGATGCCAGTTTGGTCCAAGATGGCTGCCTTTACCTTAGACTATTCTAGTGCCTCCTGGGGGTTGAGGTACCGGTATGCCATCGGCTCCCGGCCAGTTAAGTAAGGGGCTAGGAGTGTGGCCCAGTGTTCAGGTGGCCACTGGGCAGCTGTGGCAACCTGCTTGAAGGTCACGAGGAACACCTTTGGGCCATCATGGTGTCCCATCTTTGTCCGGCGTACTGAGATACCCCTCAGGCCACTCCCAGACTCCGACCCTGCCAGGGTAGGGGAAGGGCTTGTAGGGGGTCGCAACAATGATGCCGTCTGTGGACTAGTCGTTTCTGCTGTGCTTGTTGCTGGGTGGCCAACTCCTGCATCAGCTGATGCTTCTACTCCTGCTGATGTGCCATCTGGAGCTGTTGCTGGGAGGCAAGCTGCTGGAGCAGCTGCACCTGCTGTTGTTGCTGCTGTGCAGCCTGTTGCTGCTGGCTGTCTAGCAGCCATTTCAGAAGCTCTTTGGGCTCCATCTATCTGCTTTGGGTCCTTTTTAGCAGGTCCTGATCACTCCCCGTGTTCTCCACCAGTTTTCACAGGGCTGATACACCCCGTCACCCCGTGGGTGTAGGGGAAGAGGTGCGTCACAGCCTCACGATTGAGTTTGAAGGGGTGCCCCGGGGCTTGGGACTGTGTGGCTCAGGGGCCTCAGTCTTTAATGCAGCCCTTGTTGTCAGGGCAATGTGGCCAAATGGCTAGAATCAATACTCTAGCCTCTGCTGTCAGGGCAGTGCAGCCCAATGGTCAGAGTCAGTACAACTCGTGAGCTGGGTCACCACCCTGGGGTGGGTGATGGCCAGGATAGGGGGACCTAGGCCCACCCTCTCCACCGGGTCCTGACCCAGGGCCTTGTCGGTGGTGGGTTAGCCCACCACCAGCTTGGTGGGGGTCAGACCAAAACATGCTGAGCCTTGGTCTGTTTCTGTCACCGTTTCCCTGCAAAGCCTCCCTGGATCACTTCCTACCCGAGTCTCTGGAGTTCTCCATCTCTGGGATTCTCCAGTCTCTCCCCTCTCCGACGTCCCATGCCCATGTGTCCGGGTCCGTCTCCGAATGGCTGGCCTCTCCTTCTTGGAGTGCAGGCAGTCCAGGAGCTGGCGACGCCTCCTTCCCCACTGGCAGTCAGTCGAGACTGAGCTGCTTTGCTGGCTTTTATATCCTGCTTCCAGCGTGTGGCCTCCTTGGCTAAGAGAGAAGGGGGTTAACTCCTGCTGTACCAGTGCAGGGCTGATATACCCCATCACAGCTCCATTTATAACTTTGAGAAGATGACTAATAAAATCTACTGAGAACAATGGTGGTAATTTAGCGTGCTGAGACAGAAAATTTGTATCTGAGGATTTTATACATATCAGTATCCTCTTCCAGCTACATCTTAAGCTTCATCTGGACAGATATTTCAGTCTTTGCACCCAACATCTTCAGAAGATTTTCTTTATCCCTTTTTTTGCACAATCTGTAATGCTATTCAAATACCATTTTCACTTTATAGCTTGAATGATTGAAGGTACAAAGAATCTCTCCTACTGTAACTATTGCTCTCTAAGTTGAAGATGAACAAAGAATAGTCATCTGCTGCTCTACTCATTCTCCTTCAGAGAATTGTGGTGTGTGTGTGTATTCTTTGCTTGGCAATTCTTGGCAGTCTATGGCTAGACTGACCCTCTTTCTTTTAAATGACTGAGAAGTTTGCCACCACAGTACAAGTCATAGTTTACATGAGTGTACACTATGGAGTGAGTGTACACTATGGAATGGCACTTGTGTGTGGCTACACAAGTCACACCACTACTCTTGTGAAAAGTGCCATGGGACTCTTAATTAATATAAGAGGTCAGGCACGCAAAATTATATATCTCAGTATATGTATGTCAATCTTGTATGTCAGTGTGCGTGCTTTGCAATGGAAGTGAATGCACTCTGCTTTCAAGAAAAGCCTTTGTTGTGATTGAGGGCTTGTCTACATTACCTGCTGGATTGATGGGCAGTGATCGATCCAGTGGAGGTTGATTTATCCCATCTAGTCTAGAAGCGATAAATTGACCGCCGAGCACTCTCCCATCGACTCCGGTACTCCACCAGGGCGAGAGTCACAGGCGGAGTCAATGGGAGAGCATCGGCTGTCGACTTACTGCAGTGAAGACATCGTGGTAAGTAGATCTAAATACATTGACTTCAGCTACGTTATTCTCATAGCTGAAGTTGTGTAACTTAGATCGATTTCCGCCCCCTCCCCTCCAGTGTAGACCAGGCTGAAGTGTACTATCAAAGCTTCATAATAGCAGAACATTCAGCAACTCCTCTCTTATTTGCTTTTACATCATTCATTTTGTGCCCTTTTTTAGGGA
This sequence comes from Dermochelys coriacea, assembly GCF_009764565.3. Taxonomy (NCBI): domain Eukaryota; kingdom Metazoa; phylum Chordata; order Testudines; family Dermochelyidae; genus Dermochelys; species Dermochelys coriacea. The sequence continues at coordinate 110,414,126 of NC_050069.1, forward strand.
AATTTGTGCATTTGGCCCTGAACTTTTATTTAACTAATTCTAATATTTGGCAAACAACTACAAAAGATGCATCTGTCATATGCCTCTGTGTCCAAAATTCATATTTGGGTAACTTCATTCTGATGATCTAAACTCTCCCTGCAGTTTCAATTTAATATGGTATTTTTCTTAATTTACTGTTAAATGGCGATGTTGCGCACCATTAAAAAGCTGCTGCATTTCACCCAGAGGTGGATGTCTTTCAGTGATGGGCTAAGAGATTCCAGTGTAGTGTTTGTAAGGTTCTTTGGGGATCCTCCTGGATGAAAGATACTATTATAACTGTAAGATCATTATCATTATCATGAAAAACCTTCTCAAGGAAGCAATTCCACCTTCTGCTTCTGACACCTCATTTCTCTGTTGTCTCAGGAGCCTCTTTTGTATCTCCTAGGAGTGTCAGTTCACATCTTAATCTTTTTGTGTGTAATCTCATTACAGATAATCCCATTTGCTGGAGATGTCAGTACTTCTCCTCTGTGAGAAAGGATTTCCACTCATCTCATTTTGTAACTGATCCCAGATCTATTTATTCAGCAAATGTACCAGCTGTAGCTGGATTCTCCCTTAGGTTGGGACTGTCTGTGCTCTACAGAAATGTCTGGGGGGGAGGGGAAAGGCCAATTAAACTGAGTAAAATTACTCATTATTTACTTTAGGCAGAGCGGGAATTTTTGATATTTTCCCAGCTATAAAAGATCAAGATTTTTACATGAATTCTAAAAATGGCTTGAAACAATTTTTCAGGACTATCTATCTGAAATCTGCTCCATTTTGTCAAGGCAGATGCAGTATCACCTTTCCTCACGGATTCCTTATCTTTTAGTAACTCCTGTCAATTAGGGAGGACATAGTCCACTCTCAATTCATTGAGTGCACCACAATTGTCAGTCAGTGACAGGCTCAGGGGAGGCCAAGACTAAGCAAACAGAGGATAAATGATATGAGAAGGGCACAGTTTGGAGAAAAATGCGTGTCCTTATGGAACCCTATTTCCTATAACATGCTAATCCTTAAACTCTTGAGTAGGCTGTGATTGTTGATAAAATCTAAACCCTCATATCCTTAAAGGGAAGAGAAGGAGGAAAAAAGCAGCCACTCTCATTTGACGGTTTGAAAAAAGAAAAGATGTTTGTACCACTCACTGACTGGCTAATGAATAATCAGATTTCACAGCTTGAGTGCTGGGGTGGTAATTTGGTTGCATGCCATGCTCCAAATGCATGGAATAGTGCTTCATTAGTGTGAAGACTTGTATAATCAAACAATTAGCAGTCTCTCTGCTGCTAAAGCAGCTTTTCATCAGCATATATAGTTGGTTGTAAGATGAGTCTCAAATTCCTGGATCCAACGGCAACTAGTCTTTTACTAAATCACTGCACTAGGAAAATGGAGTAAATGGAGCATCCATATTTTTAACCTGTCAGGCTATGTCAGCAAGAGTTTCACTCTCACCAGATCACGTTCAGTAAAGAGCACTACCAGCAAATACTGGAGGTGAAAGAAGAAATGAAATTTCTTTTTAAATTAATAAAGCATTGTTTTAGACCAGAAATCATTAACACATAGCAGCCTTAAATTACACATGAATCTGTAGAGCAAAATATTTGAAATAATTTCCTTCTTAATTTATCTCCTAGGATGTAAGTTCAGAGTTCTACTTTTCCCCCAGCCACAGGGTCCCATTGGCCACTACGCAGGATTAACACTCAAAGGGAAAAGGAAACTCATGGAGTTTCCTAGGAATTCTTCCGTTGGGTGAAAAAACAGTGTTTCCATCCCTTGTCACATGGATTCTACTGAGATCTATGTAGATATTGGGGGATTTGTGAGAGGCCAGAAATAGCTGATTCATAGATTCATAGATACTAAGGTCAGAAGGGACCATTCTGATCATCTAGTCCGACCTCCTGCACAGCGCAGGCCACAGAATCTCACCCACCCACTCCTACAAAAAACCTCACCTATGTCTGAGCTATTGAAGTCCTTAAATCATGGTTTAAAGACTTCAAGGAGCAGAGAAGCCTCCCTCAAGTCAACCATGCCCCATGCTACAGAGGAAGGCAAAAAACCTCCAGGGCCTCTCCAATCTGCCCTGGAGGAAAATTCCTTCCTGATCCCAAATATGGCGATCAGCTAAACCCTGAGCATATGGGCAAAATTCACCAGCCAGATACCCAGGAAAGAATTTTCTGGAGTAACTCAGATCCCATCCATCTAATATCCCATCTCAGGGGATTAGGCCTATTTACCCTGAATATTTAAAGATAAATTACTTACCAAAATCCCATTATCACATCATACCATCTCCTCCATAAACTTATTGAGTAGAATCTTAAAACCAGATAGATCTTTTGCCCCCACTGCTTCCCTTGGAAGGCTATTCCAAAACTTCACTCCTCTGATGGTTACAAACCTTCGTCTAATTTCAAGTCTAAACTTCCTGGTGGCCAGTTTATACCCATTTGTTCTTGTGTCCACATTGGTGCTGAGCTGAAATAATTCCTCTCCCTCTCCTGTATTTATCCCTCTGATATATTTATAGAGAGCAATCATATCTCCCCTCAACCTTCTTTTAGTTAGGCTAAACAAGCCAAGCTCCTTAAATCTCCTTTCATAAGACAAGTTTTCCATTCCTCGGATCATCCTAGTAGCCCTTCTCTGTACCTGCTCCAGTTTGAATTCATCCTTTTTAAACATGGGAGACCAGAACTGCACACAGTATTCTAGGTGAGGTCTCACCAGTGCCTTGTATAATGGTACTAAAACCTTATCCCTACTGGAAATGCCTCTCCTGATGCATCCCAAAACTACATTGGCTTTTTTCACAGCCATATCACATTGGCAGCTCATAGTCATCCTATGATCAACCAATACTCCAAGGTCCTTCTCCTCTTCCATTACTTCTAATTGATGCGTCCCCAACTTATGACTAAAATTCTTGTTATTAATCCCCAAATGCATAACCTTACACTTCTCACTATTAAATTTCATCCTATTACTATTACTCCAGTTTACAAGGTCATCCAGATCCTCCTGTATAATATCCCAATCCTTCTCTGAATTGGCAATACCTCCCAGCTTTGTATCATCTGCAAACTTTATTAGCACACTCCCACTTTTTGTGCCAAGGTCAGTAATAAAAAGATTAAATAAGATTGGTCCCAAAACCGATCCCTGAGGAACTCCACTGGTAACCTCCCTCCAACCTGACAGTTCGCCTTTCAGTAGGACCCGTTGCAGTCTCCCCTTTAACCAATTCCTTATCCACCTTTTGATGTTCATATTGATCCCCATCTTCTCCAATTTAACTAATAATTCCCCATGTGGCATGGTATCAAATGCCTTACTGAATTCTAGGTAAATTAGATCCACTGCATTTCCTTTATCTAAAAAATCTGTTACTTTTTCAAAAAAGGAGTTTAGGTTGGTTTGGCACGATCTACCTTTTGTAAAACCATGTTGTATTTTGTCCCATTTACCATTGACTTCAATGTCCTTAACTAATTTCTCCTTCAAAATTTTTTCCAGGACCTTGCATACTACAGATGTCAAACTAACTGGCCTGTAGTTACCCAGATCACTTTTTTTTTCCTTTCTTAAAAATAGGAACTATATTAGCAATTCTCCAATCATTTGGTACTACTCCTGAGTTTACAGATTCATTAAAAATTCTTGCTAATGGGCTTGCAATTTCAGGTGCCAATTCCTTTAATATTCTTGGATGAAGATTATCTGGGCCCCCCGATTTAGTGCCATTAAGCTGTTTGAGTTTTGCTTCTACCTCAGATATGGTAATATCTACCTCCATATCCTCATTTCCATTTGTCATGCTACCATTATCCCTAAGATCCTCTTTAGCCTTATTAAAGACTGAGGCAAAGTATTTGTTTAGATATTGGGCCATGCCTAGATTATATTTAACCTCCACTCCATCCTCAGTGTTTAGCGGCCCCACTTCTTCTTTCTTAGTTTTCTTCTTATTTATATGGCTATCGAACCTTTTACTATTGGTTTTAATTCCCTTTGCAAGGTCCAACTCTACTCGACTTTTAGCCTGTCTCACTTTATCCCTACATGTTCTGACCTCAATTAGGTAGCTTTCCTTGCTGATCTCTCCCATCTTCCACTCCCTGTATGCTTTCTGCTTCTTCTTAATCACCTCTCTAAGATGCTTGCTCATCCAGCTTGGTCTACAACTCCTTCCTATGAATTTTTTCCCCTTTCTTGGGAAAAAGGCTTCCGATAGCTTCTGCAGCTTTGATTTAAAGTAATCCCAGGCCTCCTCTACCTTTAGATCCATAAATTCTTCAGTCCAATCCACTTCCCTAACTAATTGCCTTAATTTTTGAAAGTCAGCCCTTTTGAAATCAAAAACTCTAGTTGCAGATTTATTTTTGTTAATCCTTCCTTTTAGTTTGAACTGAATTAGCTCATAATCACTTGAGCCAAGATTGTCCCCTACAACCATTTCTTCTATGAGGTCCTCGCTACTCACCAAAATTAAATCTAAAATGGCATCCCCTCTAGTCGGTTCAGCAACTACTTGATGAAGGAATCCATCAGCTATCGCATCTAGGAAAATCTGAGCCCTATTATTATTATTAGCACTCGTCCTCCAGTCTATATCTGGGAAGTTAAAGTCTCCCATGATCACGCAGTTTCCATTAGTATTTACTTTATTAAAAACATTAAAAAGGGCTCTATCCATATCCAAATTAGATCCCGGAGGTCTATAGCACACCCCAAGCACTATCATAGGAGAGGCTTTACTAGTTATCTTCCCCAATGTAAGTTTTGCCCAGACGGACTCTGTCTTATCCATTGCATCGCTTCTTATTTCTTTACATTCTGCCTCATCATTGATATACAATGCTACTCCACCACCTTTACCTTTGTTTCTGTCTTTCCTAAACAGCACATACCCTTCAATACCTGTAGTCCAGTCATGACTACTATTCCACCATGTTTCTGTTATCCCTATAATATCTGGTTTCACTTTCTGCACCAGTAGCTCTAGTTCCTCCATTTTGTTACCTAGGCTCCTCGCATTGGTGTACAAACATCTTAATTTTTGCTGTTTGGCCTCGCTCACATTTTGGCACAGTCATTCTACAGCCAGTATAACCTATTAGACTAATATCCACACCACCCTCGCTCCTTATATACATTCTCCTACCCACGGCTGTATCCTTTCTTACTTCGTCGTCTTCCCTCTCAATGCTAAAATCTGGCATGGAGATTACTGGACATCTCCCAACCATCTCCCCCAGATTCCTAGTTTAAAGCTCTCTTAATCAGTTGTGCCAGCCTCGATCCTAGAAGTCTATTTCCTTCCCTACTCAGATGAAGTCCATTCCGAGAGAACTGTCCTCTATCCGTGAATGCCTCCCAGTGGCCATACATCCCAAAGCCCTCCTTATAGCACCACTGCCTAAGCCATCTGTTGACAGTCATAATCTTGTCACACCTTTGTTGCCCTTCTCTAGGAACAGGAAGGATCCCACTAAAGATCACCTGAGCCTCAATTTCCTTAAGCATCTTCCCCAGCCTAGCATAGTCTCCCTTAATACTTTCCAGCGAGAATCTAGCCATATCATTTGTTCCCACATGAAGGATAATTAGGGGATTCTTTCCCGCTCCCTTTAGGATCCTTTTCAACCTCAGGTCTACATCCCGTATCTTAGCACCCGGAAGACAGCACTCCCTTCTATTCTGTGGATCAGCTCTAGTTACAGGCCTGTCTGTTCTTCTCAGTAAAGAGTCCCCTATCACATATACCTGCCTTTTCCTGGTGACAGTGCTATTCTCCAGTCTCTCCCCTGTTCCCTCTGGCTGCAAGTTCTTTCCATTCCTATTTTCCCTTATAATCCTCTTCAACCCATCCTGTATCCTCCTGGGGCTCATATTTGGTGTAGTCTCCCTTGACTCTTCTGCTTTTCCTATAGGACTAGCCTCTCTTCTCTTCTTCCTTACCCTTCCACCTTCAACAAGTATCTGCTGAGCCCCTTCTTCATTTTCCACCTCTGCAAACCTGTTCCTAAGCTCTATTTCTCCTTCACTAGCCCGTCTTTTCCTCTGCCTGGTTCTTTTAGTCACATGCTTCCACTGACCACTTTCCTCACCCAGTCTCCCCTCAAAATTCCCCAGCCCTGCTTCCATCTGTGAGTCTGAGCTTTTCCCTTCAGATACCTCATATCTTTGCTCCATCATCTGCTCAAATCCCTTCCTAAACTCAACGAGACTTTCCACCTGCATCTCCAAACCTCGGATCTTTTCCTCCATCAGCTCTATCAGATGGCATTTCATGCAGAAAAAACTCTTACCAGGTCCCCCCTCCAGGATCATGTACATACCACAGCTTCCACATCCAGTCATCCTCAATGTGTCTTTCACTACAGGAGTCACTCCCACAGCTGCCTCCGTATCTGTCATCACCTTCCCACCTAAGTCCTGTTAATCTGGGAAACACAAGTCACACCAAAAAGACCACCCCCCCCCAGCAAAAGCAAACCCCAAACAAGCACCACAATACAAACTCCCCTTTCAAACTCCCCTGTTTACAGCTCTGTTTGCTAGCTCCTGTGCCGCTGCAGCTGTCTATGCCTCCCTTCCACTCTCCAGTTCTACAAACATCAAAGCTGAGAGAGAAAACTTAGCACTGACACTAAACATGATCCTAAGCTGCAAAGTGCGCATTTAGATGTAAGTATGGATTTAGAATCTCCCAAAGCTCAGGGATGTTCAGATCCAGGGTTTAGGGTCTGCCCCAACACAGGTTAAAACCAATACAAACTGCTAGGCTGGGAGGTTGCTTGACTGGAAAATGATCTGGACATTAAGAGGAAGCAATATGGGGAGGGGAATCCGATTTTTTTTTTCTACTTATACCAGAATAATTCATGAAAGGCCTGAAGAATGAGTTATACCAGCGTAAATTTAGTGCAGGAAGAATATCAGGCCCATAAATGCATCCATTCCTATAGACTCAGTGCAAATTGTCCTGCAACTATGAACACTTTTTCTTGTTAGCAAACTTGATTTCCCTTTGTTTATTTATTTATTTATTTATTTTGCTGCTGTCCTTTTGGGTCACTCCTGTGCTGTCATAATTTGTTCTACTGAAATCAGTTGAGTATCAGGTAATGGTTCCTTTCTTCTGCAGCATGGCAGGCATTTTAACATGCATGTATCTGGAGCAACTAGCAGTATTCATCGAGTTAATATAGATATTGAGCCAACTCCTCAGCTGGTGTAAGCCAGTGTAGCGAGGTTGAGTTATGCCAGCTGAGAATTGGACCCTGTATGTTTACAATATAATTTAGCAATGGCTGATCTTACATGAAACAGAGTTGCCTGTATTTGTAACGATAGATTTTATTTGTGATGTTACATACCTTGGGAATTTTCCATCCTATTGATCAAAAAGTAGCTCCATTTACATATTACAGACATTGTACCAATCTTGGGACCCCAACAATGTGAGATGGAGCTGAGGGGCTCAGTAGTTTGTAGGATCAGCAAATCTGCTCCTTATTATTGACTCTTTCCAGGGTATCAAAGTCTGAGGCGATGGACACATCTGATACATGTTAGAAAGAGTGTGTTGTCAAGAGCTAGTCATAACTGGTTGTTGTGGAGAAGATGAAAGGAGACATGCCCCTCTAGCGATAACTATGTCAATTTAATATCAAATTGGGAGGTTTCTGCTGCAGACCTCATAATGGTTGTTTTTATTAGAAACAGAGAGCACAAGATTGGAAAAAGCCTATATCCCCTCATACTTATTACCTATTTTCAACAACAGCTGTGAGGCATTAAAACAAGATCTTTCATGAGTCAGACGGACTCCAACAACTTCATCCACACATTTTTCTACACCTGACTCTCCAAAGGCTCTGCAGTTATTGAAACAGTCTAGTTTCTTATGCTAGAAATGTCCACAGAGTTCATAGGTTGCCTGTTGACTTGGGAATAAAACTTCATTTTTCTGTGCATGCTATTTTTGTGTGTGTGCAACACAGTATGGTGTCCCCTCTTTGGCAACGTGTTTTTTCACAATGAGACACATTAAGGGGAGACTTGGATAGATTGGAAAAGTTTTTTATAATTACAAAATATATAAACAAATTTGTGTGCCTCTTGGTAATTTTTTTTAACCTTCGATATAAGGCCCAATTTTTCCACAGAAATAGTCTCTACACTACACTCATCCCCAACCCCAGTGTCAAGGTTCCTTTCTCTGCTCTAAAGACTTGAAGGCCATTTTTTCTTCGCTTGAACTTCTTACTCAACTCCCTGCATTCCCCTGTGCTCTGTGCTTCAGCAACCTTCATTTTTTCCCTTTGGACTCTCCTCACCTCTGCAAGGCACATCATACATCTCTCCTATATTCATGATTCCTCTGCCTTTTGTATCTACTAAGCTGTACAGGATACTCACAGAAATCTATAAAGAAACAACTGGATTGACACATTGTTAGGTATCTGAATTGGTTGGCTTGGGAAGGTGGGGGAAATGAGAATTCAAACAATATTTAATGGGAAAACTAGAAATGCTGGTGATTTTTATCTGTTGTATAACCAAGATAGAATACCTAACATAACACACTGAGTTTTCATCATCATTCAACGATGCACAGAGGAAGACAAGTCCCTTAGGAGAAAGGCAATAGGCTCATGAATATGTTTGTTCACTTTCTTTGTTACAACAATTTGGTTTTGTAGGCAGCATTTGTGAACCAAATCTTAGTGAGTCAGTGATGTCTCATGGAAAATTTTCTAATACTTTCCTTTTAGAAAGAATTCTTAGTATTTCCTGTTTAACGTAATTTTTAAAATGACTAAGGATGTTTTCATGATGTCATATTGTGTAGGGGTCCATTATTATTGATTTATTTCTAATACAATAGGGACTAGCAACCCCAACAAGGGTCAAGCCCTGTCTTCCTTAACATTGTACAAGCAAGTAGTATAGAAGATGGTCCCTGCCCCCAGACGGCCGCTCACGCTCTAGGATCTATCTGCTTAATTCTCACTTGCAGTCATGATCCTTTTGTGGGAGTGCAGCCATTTTTTCAGCAACTATCATTTAATATTTATATTACTGTACTGAACAGAGGGCCCTGGCAGCTTAGGCAAGTGGTGCTTAATCTTAGTAAGACTATAACTTCATCATTATGGCAAATCCCACAGAGACATGGCCTCCTTGCAGATCGAGGGCTACTCAGATTGATCTCTGGCTAGGTCCTTAAAATATTCTGGCTAGATATGCAGTCTATGCCCATCACTGGCAATCTTATTGCACCACAGAAACTTTTGGTGCTCATATGATCGCCAGCCAGCGAGTGGCTTTCTTTGATACACGTGCTTTGGAATTTTGTTGTCTTCCATTCTAACACTATATCCATACCAAGAAAGCTGCCTAAACCAAATAAGTGCTGATGGAGGCAGTTTCTGGGTTTGGCTTCAAATAGTCTCATTTCTGATCTTATCTTTTTCAAGGTTCCTTCCCCACTCTGAACTCTAGGGTACAGATGTGGGGGACCTGCATGAAAAACCCCCTAAGCTTATTTTTACCAGCTTAGGTTAAAACTTCCCCAGCGTACATACTATTTTACCTTTTGTCCCTGGACCTTATTGCTGCCACCACCAAGCGTCTAACAAAATAACAGGGAAAGAGCCCACTTGGAAATGTCTTTCCCCCCAAAATCCCCCCAAGCCCTACACCCCCTTTCCTGGGGAAGGCTTGATAAAAATCCTCACCAATTTGCATAGGTGAACACAGACCCAACCCTTGGATCTTAAGAACAAGGAAAAAGCAATCAGGTTCTTAAAAGAAGAATTTTAATTAAAGAAAAAGTAAAAGAATCACCTCTGTAAAATCAGGATGGTAAATACCGTACAGGATAATCAGATTCAAATTGTAGAGAATCCCTCTAGGCAAAACCTTAAATTACAAAAAGACACAAAAACAGGAATATACATTCCATTCAGCACCACTTATTTTATCAGCCATTTAAACAAAACAGAATCTAACACATATCTAACTAGATTGCTTATTAACTCTTTACAGGAGTTCTGAACTGCATTCCTGCTCTGGTCCCGGCAAACGACAACACAGAGAGAGAGAACCCTTTGTTCCCCACCAGCTTTGAAAGTATCTTGTCTCCTCATTAGTCATTTTGGTCAGGTGCCAGCGAGGTTGTCTTAGCTTCTTAACCCTTTACAGGTGAAAGGGTTTTCCTCTGGCCAGGAGGGATTTAAAGGTGTTTACCCTTCTCTTTATTTTTATGACAGTCTTGTTACCTCATATGGAGCAGTTGACAAAGATAACAAGGATCAAAAATGTCAACCTGGTGTTCTTCAGCCTTCCTCTGTACCCAGGTTTCATTTCTGTACAGTAGAGTTGGGATAATTATGTTTCTACAAATCTACAGCTTTATGGCAAGTTTGATGTTGCCAGGTTCCCATAGAAACTGCTGAAGGGCTCGAACCATGGCAGCAGCTGCTGCTATGCAAGTGTCCACTTCTTTCAAGCATCTTCCAGCACTGTCTATGATGCTGCCCACATATTTGTCAGCTTGATGGCCCTCCAAACAGGTTAATATTGAACTTGTTGTAATCTGAAGATGGAGGCTGCTTGATGGTAATGTCTGATGAAAGACATACTGCATGGGTTCCTATCTCCACGGGAGTTCAGCAAGGCTGTGTTTTGGCACCAACATGAGCGTTGACTACTTCTTGTCTGATGAATTCTTTGTTATCATTGGCTCATTCACCCAAACCATCACTACCTTATTGGTTTGTTTTGTCCAACTGTTGCATCCTGAAACCTAGCATATCAGGGCTATGGCAGCATACAGAGGATAAGTTGCTTAGTCAGCCAGGGGACAGTTTGCCCAGTACAGGTTCCATTACAAGTTTCTGCATAGGAGCATGTTAGAGGCAGAAGGGAGTGAGGCTGTAGTGCACTAGAGCCATGCTGGTCAGCTTTGGTAGCTCCCCTTGGAGGTGCAGCATGAAACTTAACCTATATATTTGCAATTACAAATATTGTAAACAGTTAAACCATCCACATCTGCCTCTCAACAAATACAGAAAATATCTAAGAAGAATTGTAACTAAATAGTTCTTCCATGATGTCTCAGTATGTTCTTGATCCCAGCTCATTTGTGGTTCTCAACCATATCTCTGTTTCAGAATTTAACTTTTCAGCAGGACTAAGTTTCTAAACTTCATCACCTAGTTGTAATGCTGATTACAGTGATGTGCTTTCAGGTAACAGGGAACTTTCCAAACGTGGCCACAGTACATTATGGAAAGAAGGTAGGAGCCATGATAGTTGAGTTGGTACATGTTAATGTATCCAGTTCTGGTAGAAGTAATCTTTCATACTGGAGAAAAAAGATGTGTGAAAATACTTCTGGGAATTATTGATGGTGGGATTTTCAAATATGCGTAGGGGATTTAGGCACTCAATTCCCGTATACGTTTGATAAAAGTCAGGCATATAATTCTCTCAGGCACCCTCAATCACTTATTGATCTCAAAACAAGAAGCTAAATATAGATTCAATAACAGCAACAAAGTAGCTCATATTCCTCAAAATAGCAAGAGCTGTGTAACTGAAAAAGCAAAGCTGATATATTGTACACACAATTATTTTATTTTTCGAAGTGTGATTCCTTGAGAAGTATCTACATTTCAAACAAAGCTGTATGTATGCACAAATGTGTTTATATACCCACTTAATATTATACACACACATCAACATACATATATTTTCATGATAAGTTATTTTTTGCATACAAGTTCCTCTGCCGTTTACTATCTTCTTGCTGACCTAAACCTCTTTGTCCTTTGTCCTCCAGGCCCCAATTCTGAATGTTTATGCACATGTTGAATATTAATCACACAATTCAATGAAACTATTTGCATAAGTAAAGTAAACTTCAGTGGGAATGGTCATGTGAATAAAATGAAACACAAAAGTAAGTGTTTGCAGGATCAGGGCCAAAATGAGGCTGTGAAAAGATTACTATGATAGCACAGGATTTCTGTATGTGAAATTTATATACATACGATTTCATAGAACAAGGTAAAATCTTAATATCTTCATATAAAGTTTAGTATTTTTTAAAAAATTTCAAATTTAATCCTGAAAGTGTTTTAATCTAAGCAAAATATTTATAAGACAAGAATGCTCTGAAATGCATTTAATACTCATATTGGGCCAAATTTAGAATTGACATATCAGGTAAAATGACAGTTACTTTAATCTATTATATGTTGTGCTGAGTCTACAATATATTGTAATGAATATTGTTAATATTTTAATATATAATGAACATCTTCATACAAAATTATACAAAGTTTTCTATATAAACTTTGTATGAAGATATTCAGTTTTTGCCTTGTTCTATGAAAAGCAATTTAGATTTTTTTTTTTTACAGAAAAGGGTGTTTTAACAAATCACTGCCATGAGCTAATCCACATCTGAATCCAGAAAATGCTCTCGACATTATCCTTCTCTGTTCACATATATTTGAAGTAAATTACATCAAATTGTATTTGAAATACCAAACTGGCATTAATGGAAGCTTTTTTTTTGCTCCAGGCACCATTTTAAAATAGATGAGCATAAAAATGCAGTCTGCATCATTAAGTTTATATGAAACTAGTGAGAATAAAAATCACCATGTAAGTTCTAATAAGATGTGTTTTTCATTCCAGTTTAATAACCCAAGACTATATTCATCTTCCAGTATAATAAATACATTGAAGGGAAAGCATTCTTTTGTGGTTTTTAACATGTTGAGAGTTTCAGAAGATGGAATTTTCTGGGAAGCTGGGTGCAGAAAATTCTTTAATATGGCAGTGCAGAGTATTATTATCATAAATAATTAATATACACAGCAGAAGAAAGCCTAGCTTCATTAATAATTCTTGTTTTTAGTTGGCATAAACTAGAGGTGCTGTATCTCCTTTCATCCAATCTATGTCAATTTCCTTGATTTTAATTTAATAGATGTTAAAATTTTAAAGGTGGTGTACATTCTGCAATGGGTTTGTTTCTGGTTTTGCTTTAATATCCTAGCGCTAATTCTTATTCACTGAGATGTTTTTAGTAACAGGCAAAAGGAAAGGGGCTGGGGGGGGGGGAAAGTAGCAACCAGGCAAGGTAGAGTGGGCATCAATGTCAGCTTCTTTCATCTTACATTTCCTTTTGGGACCAGTTAAGATGCTGCTTTGATTAGGACCTCAGGAAATATTAAAAAGCTCTGCTGTGAATTTGAACTCCTCAAACTTGGCTCTTTTTTTTTTTAAATGCAGGGATAATTCACCTCCCACATTTCAAGTACACTGGTTCCCTCCAACCCAACCTCACATTTGAGATCAACCAAGTCACTTGTCAAAATCGCCAAATCTTTGATAACAAATGTTGTTAATGCCGTGTCTAAAAAGGAGCAGCTTCTAAATGTTTGTTCTTAGCACAACTGAGGAAATAAAGAGAATGCTATAGATGGCACCAAGGTTACACTTTACAAGGCAAACACAGGTAACATGGTATTAAAACAAAGGAAATTGATGTGACAATTTGAAGAAAAAAAAAAAGCAGGGGAAACCATTTTGCATTGCTACATAAATGACATGGGAAAAAGAGGCTGTGGCCCTACTTTAAACTTTGGAAATAATACTATGGAGATAGTGTTAACTTGCAATATGTGTTTAAAACTATTGCAACTGTTCTTGCTAATCAGTGTAATGTTAGAGCTGATAGAAATTTTTTTTGCAGAAATTAAAAAAAAACCTTTAAAAATGTTCTCACAAAATTTGTTGTTTTTGATTAAAAAATGACAACAAAAAAACAAAACCAAAAAAAGTCCCCTCTCCCCTGTTTTCCTTTGTCTTTTTCCTTTTTTTCCCTTTTCCTTCTCCCTCCCCTTTTTCCAGAGACAAGATAGAAAAAAGGGCAGGGGAAGGGCGAGGTGGAAGAGAGGGAAAGGGGAAAAAAAAGAGAAATGGGTCGAGGGGAATGAAAAAATCCTGAAAAGTTGTTTAGGATGGGAGGAGGGGGTTGTTGGAAAAATTCAAACAAAATTGAAAATTTTCCATAAAAATGCTCACTTTTTAAAAAAGACTTTTTTTAATTAGAAAGGAAGAAAGAAAAGAAAATGATTGAATGAAAATTTTCAACCAGTAACTATTATCTACACCTGTAGAAAATTGATTTCAACTCTGCATCATCACTTCATCAGCCAGCTATTGGAAGTTTCGGTAAAAGATTGTTAATTTCTCAAAATAAACTCAGTAATATACTTGGTTGGAAAATCATATTTCAATCTTATCCATCTGTCATAGGGTCTTGTACTACTGCCCATCTGTCACACAAAGATGAGCAGGAATCCCATGTTGAATAGATAGCCAGAAAGGGATGATGGGGGTCCTAAGAAGTCAAATTTTCAGCAGGTTGAAGCTGCAAAAACCAACCAGTCACCCTCTACATGCACATTCACATAGTTATGGAATGAATCTGCATATGTGAATAGACACTTGGATGCTCAGAAGTATATGGAAGTGTGGGTGCATGTAAATCTCAGACCTTCACTTGTTGAAACAATGTTCCACAATGTACTAGATACTGACCCACCTATCACATAGAAATAAGCAGATACTGACTGCATACTAGATTGTGCCCAACGCACACTTTAGAATGTTGAGCCATCCAAATTCCCCAACAAGAAATCTGTCTGGCACAGCCAGAATCCTTGAAGAGAATTCCCAGGCAGTGCAAACCAACATGGGAGCTGCACTACCCTTGAAGTGAGGGCAGCATACTCCCTCTCTGCACCTGTTGTACAAACCCAGCCCAAAGCCCAGATACACAAACACGGATCTGCCAAAGTAAACAGAGCAGTATCCGGTGTAAGGCATGCCGATACTACACTGATGACAAATGTAATAGTTTACAGTTTAATACAAAGAAATAGTTATGCTGCCTGTAGATAATGCAGTGATACACCTATTTTTCAGTTACTCATTTTTGCAAACAGTTACTCATTTTAAACAAAAAGAAAAGGAGTACTTGTGGCACCTTAGAGACTAACAAATTTATTTGAGCATAAGCTTTTAAAACATGCACTTAAAGTTTAGGCCACTAATATCATAGGTGTAGTTTGACTTCTATATCTGGGGAGGCAGCTCTAGTCAGGCCAATGGGACTGTGCATGGGGGTGGGAGGCAAAATACATGGCTGCCTGAGGCTCACAGTTGCAGGGGGCAATACCGCTCTACTTCCCCCAAACTATGCCCATGATTAATACCTACATTGCATGAGGCAATAGATTATATGTCCATAGGGGTGCTGTTTTGCTGCACTTGTAATGCATCAATTAGGCACCAAATGATTATAAATATTTTTTGTGCTTTTTGTCATCCCTTCCTTCTGCTCAGATAGTGAGATCATACAATATGATAATAACATTATGCTTTGCTTCCTTGGTATCTTTCTTCCATGGACCTCAGTGCACTTTAGAAAGATGAGTAGGTATAATTATATATCACTGTTATTTTCATGGCAAGGACTAAAAAGTGACAAACATACCTGTATTTTAATAGTGTTTCTGCCTCTATGGAAGTGAGAAAGGAAGTGAGAAAAGTTCTTGTTTTAACACTAACAAACTCACTAATCAGCAAATGCAGATAAATTATACGCTAGGCGAAGGCAGTGATGAGCTGCCAAAATCTTAACAATGGGTTCCCTCCTCACCCCACGAGGGGGTTGTTGCCCACCCCCACCCCCCGGGACTCCTGCCCCATCCAACCCTCCCGCATTCCTTGACGCCCCCCCTCAGAACACCTGCCCCATCCACCCCCCTTCCCCTGTCCCCTGACTGCCCCCAGAACCAGGCAGGAGGGTCTTGTGGGCCACCGTAGTGGGTGCCCACCCCACCCCCAAGAGCCAGAGGCACCTGCTGGGGGGCGAGGTGGGGAGTCCCAGCGGTGCTTACCTGGGGCAGCTCCCAGGAAGCATCCGGCAGGTCCCTCTGGCTCCTAGGGGTGGGGGAGCGTAGCTGGGGGAGGAACAGGGGGAGCGGCATCTCCCCCACTGATCACATCAAAAGTGGTGCCTTAGGCGCCGACTCCCTGGGTGCTCCGGGGCTGCAGCACCCATGGGGAAAATTTGGTGAGTGCAGAGCACCCACCAGCAGCTCCCCGCCCCACCCCCGGCCCCAGCTCACCGCTCCCCCTCCGCCTCCTCCCCTGAACGCGCCGCCCCGCTCTGCTTCTCCACCCCCCGCCCCCGTCTTCTCGTGAATCAACTGTTCGGCGGGAAGCCAGGGAGGACTGAGAAGCAGGCCGCGGCTTCCCGCTCAGGCCGAGGGTGGCGGAGGTGAGCCGGGGTGGGGAGCGGTTCCCCTGCGCCCCCCCCACCGGATTACCTGGTGCAGCGCGGGCAGCCCTCCTCGGGGGCCCCCCCTGCCTGAGCTCATCTCTGCTCTGCCTCCCTGGGCCTGAGCAGGAAGCCGCCGCTTGCGTCTCAGCCTGCCTCGACTTCTCGTGTGAACTGATTCGTGGGAAGCCTTGGGGACGCGGAGAAGCAGAGAGGGGCGGCGCGTTCAGGAGAGGAGGCGGAGGCGGAGCGGAGGTGAGGTGAGCTGGGGGTGGGGCGGGGAGCTGCTGGTGAGTACTCTGCACCCACCAAATTTTCCCCTTGAATGCTCCAGGGCTGGAGCACCCATAGAGTTGGTGCCTAAGGCGCCACTTTGGGCCGGTTAAATTTAGAAGCCCTTTTAGAACCGGTTGTCCCTCGTGGAACAACCGGTTCTAAAAGGGCTTCTAAATTTAACAACCGGTTCTAGCGAACCAGCTCCAGCTCACCACTGGGTGAAGGTCACAAGCTCACATGCTAAAATCTGCACTGAAAACCACAAAAGCATTTTTCTGATGCTCAGTAATGATTTTCCTATTTCCTATTAAACCCTTGTAACAATGGATTTATTTGCAGGAAATCAAGCAAATACCTTATTCTGGGAAGAGGGTATGACAATCTCGAGCTGTCTCTTAATCATACATTGACAAACGCTTGTTTAAGAGAAACAGAGCTATTAAAGGGATAAATTTCCGTGTACAAAACCAGAACCCATGCGGAAAAACTATGTAGCTCTTTGAAGTAAATAGATGGCCAATAACAAAACAACCTTTAAAGAGAATAAACTGCCATGTACTACAAAGTACAATATATTAGAAAATGACTTGGTGAAGGAATAGAGCTCTTATTCTGCATTCTCGGTGCATCTAACACATGGAAAAGGATGTTTCTCAAAAATCTACTACGTTTCATGTTTATTATATACATTAATTATGTGGTGTCAGCTCTTTTCATTGCTTCTAAAATATTCCTGTAAATGTTGCAAACCCTCTGCAGAGACATTTTGATTGTTTGTAACATCCTAATTTGAAGAGCGGTTGAAGAATTGATTGGCAGTTGGCAAAAAATTAATGATAATGAACTCATTTCAATAGAAATGGACCAGATACCATGCCGGCTGTTGAAACTTTTCAAAGCTGGTTTCTCTCCAGTAAACATTGTCCTGCAGGCTCTGTCCATCTGCCTACAAGAAAAGAGCCTTTTACATTCTGCAGAAAATGTTGTGAAAATACCACTGAAAACTATTGATTTCGTGATCACTTGTAGCTCCCAGGAGGGAAGCTGGACTATGATAAACTCAATGGCAAAACAACAGTACTAAATCCATATTTTTTTTCTTTTTGGATTTGCAGGTAGCTTGTACTCTCCAAAGTAATAAGAGCTACATATGTTTATCAGACAGTAAGCTCCGCTGTCTATAGAATGCTAAGTATTTCTGACCTTAGTGCCTGTTTTTAAATAACTCTAAGCTATTGCTTATCCCTGTGCTTGTTGGGTCTGATTCTGATTTTACACTAGTGTAAAACTGGTGTAAGTGACATCATGGTCACTGTGTAAAGCGACTTTGCTTGTTCATATTTCCTGCTGTGGATAATCTCCTCTACTTTGAGACAGGAAAACAGTCAGAGGTCCTACAGCTCTTCTGTTGTTCAAATGTTTTGTGTAATGAAAATAGTGCAAAGATACAAAGGAAAACAATATAGGGGATTTACCCAGAATACAACATATGGGGCCAGATTCTTAATGAGTGTAAATCAGAAAAGCTCAATTGACTTTAACGGAGCTAAACTGATTTACAACAGCTGAGGATCCAGCCTATTTTGTTTGTTTACGAATGAGGTTTTTTTAGTTTTTTCACTGAAAATCACTTTGGGTTAGTTTGTGTCCTTACACAGCCATGCAGTGGTGGGGCGGGAGGGGGAATAAGGACTCCCCACTCCCTCCTCCTCTTTGTATTGTTTGTATGACATGTGCCCCAAATCCCTTCCCCAGAGCATGAGGCAGCATGGGAGTTATTGATGCAATAATACTCCCTGGAGCACACTGGCAGCAAGGGGGTATAGAGGAGCAGAAAAGGACAAGGAGTAGGTGGAGCTATTAATCAACTTCCTTGTCGTGCCATCAAGAGCATGTTACACCCCACAACTGGGCAGCAGTAAATTACTTCTCCTCCCTTCCATGCCGTCTATACACCCTGCAGCACAGGGCTGCGTGTATAATGCACAGCCAAGCTTTTTGAAAGCATATGTGCCAGTGCAGTAAGTGGGAGACCTCAGTAAGTGTAATACATGTAGGACGTTATTAATTCTAGAGACAAGGTGGGTGAGGTAATATCTTTTATGGGACCAACTTCTGTTGCTGAGAGAGAGACAAGCATTTGAGCTTACACAGAGCTCTTCTTCAAGTTCTGAAGAAGAGCTCTGTGTCTCTTCTCAACAGAATTTGGTCTCATAAAAGATATTATGACACCCACCTTGTCTCTCTAATATCCTGGGACCCACATGGCTACAATAACACTGCATACTTCATTCTATTCAGTTACCTAGGGCATGTGAGCTGAGATACAAATATACAATCTCACCCAGACAAAGCCGCTTGCTTAGAAACATCTTCCTATTCTGGATCCTCCCTTTGTTGTTTCCTTGCTCCTCTTTTTGGCTCACAATGCTTTATTTCTATGTAGCCCTCTTTCTTTTTCCAGAGCCTTCTACCTCTCTCACTTATAGATCGTAGATATTCATGAGTTTCTTCCCTGGGCCTTGTCCTACAGGTTACTAGACCTCTTTATATGTTCCAAAGGACTATGTGATGACTCGTAGGTCTCGAATTAGGCTCCACAGGGTTTCTGGGAGGTCATCACGCTCCAACCCTCCACCCAATGGTTTACTGAACCATTAGAACCAGAACTCCTTGAAGGCCAGCTCGGATAGAAGGCTCCAGTTGGTGATACACAAGAGCTCCTGATTGGTCCACTTCTCCTACTTAAATCAGAAGGATGAACAGGAAGTTGTCTGTATAATTGGATTCCACCTTGTTTTGGAGTTGGCCTGCTCACTCAATGCTCCCAGCTCTTGTCTCCTGATCCTGATTTCCTGGTTTCCTGACTTGGACTGATTCTGGAATCTGGTCTCTGTTTCTAATTTCAGCTCCTGGTTCTGAACTCTGGCTGGCACAGGGACTTCCCTCCAGTCCCATGTTAACCATTAGGCCTGTCCTCCTATGTCTCAGCCCTGATACTATCTATCTATATTCCTAGGACTCTTGCTGCTAAGGTTGCTTTCAAAGAGGATGTATGGTACAAACTGTGTATTTCTACTGAATTTTTAATCAGAGGTGGTGAAATAAAGTAATAAAATCTCATGATTTTAATAAATTAACATATGCCTGGAAAATATACATTACAATATGTTTTGGACTTGAGTACCAAACATTTCTGTGGAAACAATTTAACATTAGGGAGAGCTGATTTCAATATAATATGTAGGGGTCAGGTCATTGAGCTGTAGATAGTATGAGAGTTATATGTATACCGCCATAAAACAAATAAAAAGGAATAGGTCTTCATACACATGTAGTCAGCCTCTGGAATTCACTGCCACAGCAGGTATTCGTGAAAGGCATTGGTTCTCCCTTTATATAGAGTGGTGTAAAGGGACCTTGGTGCAAATGAGAATCTGGCCCAAAGACTGGTTTTGGATTTTAATAGAGGCTGGGTATTATGACTAAACACTTGTAGTTACACATATTGAGGCAGGGGCAGGCAATTTTTATTCTTCAGGGTGTAAGGTTGTAGCCAGGTGGGGCAGGAAGGAATATCTACCAGTGTGTATTACTTCACAAATGGCCAGCGGCTGGGTGCATGCATGCGACGCCTTTGTGTGTGTGTGTGTGTGTGATTGACAGTGTTAGCAGGCGAGTGGAATTTGCCTTTATCTGAAGTGTCAGCTAATGAACACTGCAGGAAGCAGGTTACTATGGTTGTTAGATCAATGGTTTGATTCATCACAGCAAATTCGATGAGCCAAATTCTTTTAAATTACATGTGTGCAAGCAGAAGAGGAGGGACATTCTTGAGGTTAAGACACTGGACTGAGCCTCAGGACATCCAGCTTAAGCCACACACTTCCTGTGTGACCATGGGCATATCATTTACTCTCTCTGGACCTCAGTTTCCCATCCATAAAACAGGAATAATTCTTCCCTATCTTGTAGGTGGGGTATTGTGGATAAATTCATTCATGTCTATGAGGTGCTGTCCCTGGGCAGGGCTTCTCCACCGCTCCAAAATATACTCTGCCATGCCCAGTCTCTTGCAAGGAAGTTTATTTTCTTAGTAGAAGCAAGTAACCAAACAGAAAAACTCAGTCCTTACTTTAAGGTTTCAGCACCATCCATCTCAGGGGCCTCGGGCAGCTTGCCAGTTCTGACCACCTCTGCTGCCTCCCTGAGCACCTGACCCATTGCTCCAGGGGACACACCACAGAAGTTAGCATTCTATTCTACTCTGGCTTCCTGTCTCAATCAATCCCCTCCTTCCTCCTGCCCACTGGCAGCACTTCATAGTCCAGCCCCCTTTAATTGGCTGCATTGGACTCACATGCTCTGGTCCAAGGGCGCCGGGCTTAGTTTATTCACAGGGACCAGCTACTTTGTGACAAGAACTTGGATTCCACAGCAAAGGGGACCATATAAATACCCAGATGGGTAGACTTCAGAGGGATTGAACTTGTGTAACTGAGAGAAGAATTTGGTCCCATTTTCCTAGCCAAAGCTCCATGTATCAAGATGAGATTCTACTCCATAAATCTTTATTTATGGGTCATACTATTTATTACTGCTGAACTTCCTCTTTTATTAATGTCAGGTATGGAAGTAGAGGAGTCTGAGTCAGTCAGAAGAAATTGGAATGTTCAATGTTAAGACCATTGTAATAGAACAAGAAAAAATCTATTGAGCATTATTATCCTTATTATTTTAACTTGTAGTAGATCCCAAAGACCCCAATTAGGAGGGAGCCACTCTTGTGCTGGGTGCTGTAAACACACATAGAAAGACACAGTCCCTGCTCTGAAGAACATAGCTATATATTGCTATTGCTTTCATTCACCTCTTCTTTCAGCACAGCACAACTATGCATTTGAAAAAGCACAAACATATTTTGTTCCTCACTTTCTTTGAAGGATGTAAAGGCAAGCACCTGTGCAAAAGTTTCTCACTGTGTTTGTTTAACATTAAAAAAAAAGATAGCTGCTTCCCACCCAATGTAGACAGTGCTCATCATAATAAGTTGTCAACCTCCTGGACCTCATGGGTATGGCCTGATACTCTTTAGCGCGCGCGCATACACACACACACACAAAAGGTATGGCCTGATACATCTTAGTGTACACACACACACGTCACACTCCTGTCACCTTCTTGGAACTTCAGGGGAAATCCATGTGAATGAATACACACCTTGAAGTAAACAAGCTATATCAGAAAAGACACAAGCACAAAAGAAACTTTCTGGGTGCTGCCTGCCACTGTACTCTATGCAGTCTGCTAGCTTTCTTCTTATCCTGCAGAATGTTTACCTCACCTGTTCAAAGATACTTTCATTGCCAGTTCTCCTCCCATTTCAGATGCTAATCTCGCATGGAAAATAAAATAATTGTTAACGTGGCTGCAGATGGGAGGCTTGCTAAGCAATATTTTAACAATTAGGACGGGATGAGGGAAGTGTTTGTGTTTCAAGGAAACTTTTCCACACACCTGTTTTTTTCTGGAGCCACTTGTTTTTCTGCCACCAAAGTGCAGCTTAGGGTGAGTAACAGGGTCATTACTGGGGACAGAAAGGGGGAATCTCCAGAATGCAGATTCATTAAACCAGTTTCAGTCATCTCCTGTTTTTAGTATTAAAGGAATACTGAGAAAAATAGAATAGAACACAGGGTTCTGGGAGACAGATAATCAAATGGCCTAAAGCTAGTGTTTACTTTTTTTGAATGTTTTACAGAGGCATTGCTTGAAGATCTATTAAAAACAGAGAGAGAGAGAGAGAGAGAGAGAGAGAGAGGGAGCCTAATAATAGCCTTTCAGTTACAGAAATAGAGAAGCAACACAGAGATGATAATTGAATTTGGTTTGTCTGGTCAATAATCTGCCTTTATCCTATGACTGTATTTTCCAGATTTAGGTCCTGATCTTGCTAGGTGCTGGGCACACAAAACTGCTACCGGAATCAGTGGAAGCTGAAAGTCTCCAGCATCTTGCTTCATTGGGCTCAGACTTTCTGCATGCATTTTTCTCTGGGTTTTTGCACTCAGGAGTGTTTTTGTTTTTCTCTTTCAATCTTGCTATTTGTTCATCCATTTTTGTGCAGTCTTCCTTCTATCCCCTTGGGGAAGGCAACCTGTCATTGTCACCACTTGCACCAATGACAACAAGATGCATATGTGAGCCATTCTAAAGCTGACACGAAGGCAGTTCTCTTGCTAACTGAACAACATAGGTCATTTGTGCAAAGGGGAGTCAGTAAGCAAGCTTTTTCCTCCATAGAAATATTATGGACTCAGCCTCTTTCTGCTTGTCCTCTGCCTTACAGGTTTTTTACCCACGAAAGCTTATGCCCAAATAAATCTATTAGACTTTAAGGTGCCACCGGACTCCTTGTTGTTTACTTGGGGAATGGACACTGCTGGTAAACCAAGGAGGTTTGTATTTTTTTTGTTGCACTTGGAGATGAAGTGTCAACTTAATTATGGTGAATTATGGTGCCTAGAGTCTAAAATATTTGTGTAATTGTAGATAATGAACTCTAATTCCTGACTATGTTCAGAATAAATATTTATGCCCCAGAGCCCTCTCTGTTACATCCAACGGAGGAAACTTGGGGGGAATTGTCGGCACGCTGGACATTGCTTTCTGCCTAAAACGAACAGATCTGTGCTTACCAGTCGTAGTGTTTTCGGTCATTCAGTGGTATGACAAGGCTTGACAAAATATCTTGAAACATCTGGGAAAGAATTGAAAAGACCAGATAACCAGGCCACACTAAGGCCACTTAGCATGATAAGACAACCTTTAAGGAGCAGCAGAGGGAATCCTGGGCTGGCATAAAACTGGCATAGCTGCTGATACAGTGTTCTTCCCTCCCCTGCACAGGAGGTGTGTTGAGGTTGGCTATGGCAGGGTGTGACATGGACTGGAAGGGATAGAGCACTGTGCCGAACCTCAGCTAATGAAAAGGTCCCAAAGCCATTTTTGCGTCCACTTCTCCCACAGCTGCACTGTGTACTGCCATGAGCAGTTTCTTTTCTTCTTCTGTTTAGTCTGATAAAAATATTTCCGAATGGGTAATGTTAACTAACTTCTTCTCCCTGGGATGTGTGGGAGGGTGTGTGTGTGTGAGTGTGTGTTGGGGCTTTGGTTTGTCCACACCTTGGTTGAAATCCTGACTCTATTGAACTCAGTGGGAGTTTTGCCATGCAATTCAATGCAGCAAGGATTTCATCCCTTAAGTTTTAACAGGTCACTAAAATTGTTCCCCTCTTCAGCAATCCTGCCATATGGGTCATCACCACCAGTGGAAGCAACAACCTTCACGGTCTCTTGTGAGTCAAGTACTGCTCCTAATGATAATAAAGAGCAATATTGCTTACACAACAACTTTAACTCCAAGAATCTCATAGAGCTTTATGGTTGTCACTAATTTAGCCTACCAGTAGCTTTCTTAGACAATATACCCATTTTACAGGTGGATAAACTGGGGCAAAAAGAAGTTAATTTCTTGCCTCACAGCAAGGGAGTTCTGAAGATGGAAATAGAACCCATTTGTTCAGACTACCAGGTCTGTGTTATACTGGTGATAAACAATAATTTGGCTGGAAGGGATTTTTGCATCTGGTAAGGAAGTTGTACAGACTGACCCCAGTCACCAAAATATTTCAGACTAACCTCTAACTGCCTTACAAAGCTATTTTGACCATGTTGTTTATATTATTTCCTTCTGTAGCATTTCTTGTTGGCATTAGCTAATTGGAGAGAGCAGCCTCATTTGCTAGTTACAACATATAAACTGTATTTTTCCAGGCAGGTGGCTCCTCATGAAAGACAATTGCAAAGCTTCATGTCAATACATGAGTCCTTTTTTATAGTTCAATATTGTCAACACAGACTAAATCCTGAAAGCAGACAGTTCATATATCATAGTCAAAGATGGTATGGAAAATACAAACATGAGAAACTTCTGAGTGCATCTCTTCCAGTGCTGGGAAATTGTCAGCGTCCCTCTTGTCCAAATACATCATTGCATCCCTGGGAGAGAGATAAACAACTGTATTTTCTCCAAAAGAGTGCATAGCAATGTAAACTCCTGAGCCATCCACTTCAGTCTTGCTTTGACAGATGCCTTTGGACTCTGAATGAGATTGTGGTTGCTGCCTTGTTAGAATAATATTTCTGAGGTCTGAGAAGTGCGCTCAGATTTATATGCCAGTTTTCCTTTATGCCAACAGTTATGTAATGCAGCAAGACTGCACAAGGCACCAGGCACTGTCTGATAAGCTTTTACAGGAAGATTGTTTTAATCCAAGAATCTTTACATTTCTTCTACTTTGTTGCCTTCTGGCTCCCCTGCCAAACTGATGTTCTTTCATCAGAGCTTGCTTTCCAAGACATGGATATTTGACTTTTGAAAAGGAGAGGAAGAATGGTCCTAGCTCTAGTCTAGAGCTCTGAAGAACGGGGATCAAGTCCCTGTTCTGTCACAGGCTTTCTGTGTGACCTTGGGCAAGTCACTTAGCCTCTCTGTGCCTCAGCTTCTAAGCTGTAAAATGGGGATAGAAGTACCTCTTCATCTCACAGTGCTGTTGTGAGGTTCAATACACTGAAGTTTGTGAGGTGCTTAGATACTGTAATGATGGGAGCCCTACAAGTACTTTAGATAATACTTAGTACTCATAGATTCTGTATGAGGATTTTTTCTACATCCCCTAATTTCCTACAAACCTTCCCATGTCTGGTCATGTAGCCAGTTTGTCTTAAATTGTGTCCAGTTCTCCATTGTTGTCAGTAGTGGACTTTATACACCAACCCAATAAAACATTTTTTGGTACCCATTCAAAAAAATGAGGGAAAATTCTAAACAAAAACATAATTAAAAAAGAGTTAAGGTTAAAATGGCATCAGCTCACTCTGCTGCTGCTCCTCCTCTGTCCCTGCACCCTCAAAAATAACACTTCTTTAAAAAAAATTCGGAGCTACCATAATAATAATAATAATAATAATAATGAATAATAAATATAGACATCAAACCTCCTGTCTGGCGTAAGCCTGAGAATGCATTCCTGATGTGCCTTATAAAGGGAGCATGCTACAGTATGGCTATGCCTAGAGGTAAGCGCCATTTTATTTAAAGTGAAATGACTGGTTTCAGAAGAGCAGCCGTGTTAGTCTGTATCCGCAAAAAGAAAAGGAGGACTTGTGGCACCTTAGAGACTAACACATTTATTTGAGCATAAGCTTTCGTGAGCTACAGCTCACTTCATCAGACGCATGCAGTGGAAATTACAGTGGGGAGATTTTATATACACAGAGAACATGAGTTACATAACAATGGGTGTTACCATACATACTGTAACAAGAGTGATCAGGTAAGGTGAGCTATTACCAGCAAGAGAGGAAAAAACCTTTTGTAGTGATAATCAAGGTGGGCCATTTCCAGCAGTTGACAAGAAATCATGTGAGGAACAGTGGTGGTGGGGGGAATAATCCTGGGGAAATAGTTTTCCTTTGTGTAATGACACATCCACTCCCAGTCTTTATTCAAGCCTAAGCTAATTGTATCCAGTTTGCAAATTAATTCCAATTCAGCAGTCTCTCGTTGGAGTCTGTTTTTGAAGTTTTTTTGTTGAAGAATTGCCACTTTTAGGTCTGTAATTGAGTGACCAAAGAGATTGAAGTGTTCTCCGACTGGTTTTTGAATGTTATAATTCTGACGTCTGATTTGTGTCCATTTATTCTTTTACGTAGAGACTATCCAGTTTGGCCAATGTACATGGCAGAGGGGCATTGCTGGCACATGATGGCATATATCACATTATAGATGTGCATCATCCCACCATCAATCTCAGCCTGGACCAGTCCACACAAGGGATCCACTTCCTGGGTACTACGGTGCTAATAAGTGATGGTCACATAAACACCACTCTGTACTGGAAACCTACTGACCACTATGCTTACCTACATGCCTCCAGCTTTCATCCAGACCATGCCACACGATCCATTGTCTACGGCCAAGCTCTATGATACAAACGCATTTGCTCTAACCCCTCAGACAGAGACAAACACCTACAAGATCTCTATCAAGTGTTCTTACAACTACATTACCCACCTGCTGAAGTGAAGAAACAGATTGACAGAGCCAGAAGAGTACCCAGAAGTTACCTACTACAGGACAGGCCCAACAAAGAAAATAATAGAATGCCACTAGCCATCACCTTCAGCCCCCAACTAAAACCTCTCCAACGCATCATCAAGGATCTACAACCTATCCTGAAGGATGACCCATCACTCACAGATCTTGGGAGACAGGCCAGTCCTTGCTTACAGACAGCCCACCAACCTGAAGCAAATACTCACTAGCAACCACACACCACGCAACAAAAACACTAACCCAGGAACCTATCCTTGCAACAAAGCCCGTTGCCAACTGTGCCCACATATCTATTCAGGGGACACCATCATAGGGCCTAATCACATCAGCCACACTATCAGAGGCTCATTCCCTTGCATATCCACCAATGTGATATATGCCATCATGTGCCAGCAATGCCCCTCTGCCATGTACATTGGCCAAACTGGACAGTCTCTACGTAAAAGAATAAATGGACACAAATCAGACGTCAGAATTATAACATTCAAAAACCAGTCAGAGAACACTTCAATCTCTTTGGTCACACAATTACAGACCTAAAAATGGCAATTCTTCAACAAAAAAACTTCAGAAACAGACTCCAACGAGAGACTGCTGAATTGGAATTAATTTGCAAACTGGATACAATTAGCTTAGGCTTGAATAAAGACTGGGAGTGGATGTGTCATTACACAAAGTAAAACTATTTCCCCATGTTTATCCCCCCCCCCACTCCCCACTGTTCCTCACACGTTCTTGTCAATTGCTGGAAATGGCCCACCTTGATTATCACTACAAAAGGTTCCCCTCCCCCCCCCCCGCTGGTAATAGCTCACCTTACCTGATCACTCTTGTTACAGTGTGTATGGTAACACCCATTGTTTCATGTTCTCTGTGTATATAAAATCTCTCCACTGTATTTTCCACTGCATGTATCCGATGAAGTGAGCTGTAGCTCACAAAAGCTTATGCTCAAATAAATGTGTTAGTCTCTAAGGTGCCACAAGTCCTCCATTTCTTTTTAAAGTGAAATGTAATTCTCAGAAAGTGAAGTCATTGATAGTACTGTAGTCCCCAATACAGGCACAGAATTTGCAAAGCAGTGGTCAAAGCTTCCCCCACCTCTCCCACTCATAATCCATGGAGACCACCTCTGAGGACAATAGTGGCCATAGGGCCTGTCCAACTCTCACTGAAGCCAGTGAAGTTTTCCATTGACTGTAAGGAGCTTTCAGTCAGGCCTAAAGTCTCCATGCACATACAGTTCCTGGCAGATTCATTGCTGAGATTGTCTGAGCATACCAGTCGTGATATGGGTGCCTGTCTGCTTGGACCTGAACTAACCTCATCAACTCATTTCCCACAGACAAATAAACAAGCTGTCAGATGGTAATGATTTTGTATTACTGCCACCATGGTCTGAATTAGAACCTCATCCCATGAACAAGCCCGAGGAATTGCCCAGTCCCAAAGCGGGACTAGCTAACAGCAGCCACAACAAGAAAGGAAAGTTCCCATTTTAAAGGAACATATATTACAATAAGTAGGAGCAGAGTGCCATTACATTCTCCAGCTCCATCACCTTGGTGCGTCCACTTGCCTAACCAAAGGCAAGTTCTTTTATACTGTAGTTTATTGGATTAACCTCTGAAAGCTGCTTTAATTAGAATCTTTGGAATCCCTTTTTGCTTGCTTCCTGGGAAGAGTCTGGGGTGTTCATTTATCATTTTTATTGTAAATATAATAAATACAAATAAAAAGAGAACATAATGCACAAGTAAAGAAATAAACTGTAGTCCAAGAGAGAAACATGCAGTTCTACAGTCACTTTGTATAGTGTGTCAAGTTCTGCATGAAGGGACAACTCATAATGAATATGTATATAGGACAGTGACAATTTGTGTGCACATACTTATTTCCCCAGTATGTAGTTCCAAAGAGATTTCCAGTTTATTTAAGCACCCGGAAAATATTTTAATATTAAACAGAAATAGTATGTAATGAAATTATGCCAAAACACTGGAGGGAATTTTTGGTTCCTTTACAGAATGAGGTATGAAATGATTCATAGTTAAGGCAAGTAATAATTTGCCTGTTGTATTAGGGAAAAAAAAACCCCTAAGGAAAATTAAGTTTGCTAGAGGGTTTAAGCCCCAGATGTGAAACGTTGCAGCCCTGAAGACTCATCAAGAATCTTGATGAAGTTCAGGAGGAAGCAGGAAGTATGCTTCATGGTGCAACAAGTAGGGCCCGGCGGTCATCCTGCAAACACTTAGCTTTAAAGCACATGAGTAGTTCTGTTTACAGGCATAACTCAGGACCCTCATTACTGAAATGCCTGAGCACTTTGAATTGTGTGGTTGTATCAAACTCTGTAATAAGGTGAACATTTACCTCCCATCATGTTCACAAGTATAGATACATTTCAGACTTCCTGTATTGTATTTGGAGCCACAAAATAGTTGAAACATTCAGTGCAGAAAGTTGACATATCCATATTTCCAACAAAATGGCCCAGAGGGGCAATTATACAATGCAATTTAGAGATTTTTATTTAAATTAATATCTTCAGTGTTAACTCAGCAGCATCCACTCACTGCTAATAACCCCCTGGCCCATTAGGATCTGTTCAATCGCACACTACTCCTGTTGGTTAATTTTTTTATTCTGATGCGTAGCTTTTTATTATTTTGTTCCAGAAATGGCACACACCTTTTTCCTTTCCATCAGGAATGTTTTTCTCCTTTTATTTTAGAAACTTTCCTTTTCTTCTATGTAGCTTTGTGGAAACAGACAGCAAAGTAGATAGTTTCATCTACCAGATCCCTGGGAATAATAATAATTACCTCTTCTATATCATTATCACTTTCAAAGCATTTTACTGTAATTAACTAATGATTCCTTACAACAATCCCTGTTAGATAGGTAAAGGTATTTGCATTGCAGGTTTTTTTTTCTTGCTGCATAAAACTGTGTTTTTGCTTGGGTTCTGCTTTTCATTTTGTGTTGACTTTGACTTTGCTGCTGTTCTTTTCCTGAATGTGATTTCACAGTGAGGTTGTTATCCTCATTGTCACTGTTAAATATGAAATCTCAGGAGATTCTCATACAAATACACCATCTTCAGGACAACAACAAACTCTTCCTTCCTCAAAGAACATAGACTCAGAATGGGTCATTAAATGGTGAACTTTTTGTTCCATGAAACACACAGAATTACAAAATGTAACAGGAGGCCCCCTAAAAGAAAAACAGAATTCATAGATCAAAAAGGTTGCTGTGTCTGACTTATGTTCATTTCCCCTGAATAATAAGTGGTTGAATTGTGTGCTTGTTTGTATAACCACATAAATGCACCCAAACATCATCTTGATAATTAGAGTAGACCAGGCAATTGATTTCTTTGGTTCTTGGATTCTGAAGTCAGATTCAACCCAATGTAGTCTACATTGACAAACTTTGTAACTACCACGACTGGTTGAGGCTATTTGTGGAGAATGAACCTGAGGCTTTGGGGCTAAACTTGCAAGCTACTACTGCTCAAACTAACAGGGCAGTTCTGTTAGTTGATAGGCAGTGGCAGACCCATAAGCCTATTACATAGTCCAATCACGAGAGAAGGTCAAAGACCCACACTAGGTTAATATGGGTCACATCACATTTAGTCTGTGTGGCTCTTTAATCCGGTTGATTAGGATACCAGTGTGGGGCTTAGTGCCTCAACATGGTACATAAAATGCAAAGTTAAGCAGTATGTTACTCTTCTTTGCTTGTATTCAAGGAGATTGGTGGAATGATGCAATGCTACCTGTGTAAATAATGAAAGAAATATAATTACACTGGAAGGCTCTGGATTGACAAACCTGGATCCTGAAGTCCTTTATCTACAGAATAGGTCTAGCACAGGTAGCTGCAGAGTCCTGGCAACATGTCTCAGTCCTAGTCTGGAGGGATCCCATATAAGGGTGGGAATGGGGCTCACTCTTCCTGCCTGTTAAATCCTTGGCCTCTCTAAGACTGCCAGTAACGGGGCCTACTGTGCTCATGATTTTGTGATGTGGACAGATGTCCAGTCTAGACAGAGCCACTTCACACAAACCACTGGGCAGACATTTGGTGGTACAAGTTTTGGTCACTACTTTTCCAGGCTCGATTTGAAATAGTGATAAGAAAATGACAAATTTGGTGACCCACTACCAGTTCCTTGATCCATCCCATCCTCTTGCATCAGAGTAAAAGGGTTATTGCCTCCTCGGGAACATGGTCTCTTGAGACAGTGATGGGTGGAAGGTAGCTATTATAAACAGTTAGGCCAGACATAGTAGTCGTGGATAATATCTTAAATGTATCTCTTATAACTAACCATGCTAAATGCTTCCTTAGTAACAAAACTGCAGTGAAGGTTCTACCGACAAAGGGTAACCAAGAAAAATTAGCCCTACTATGTGCATGGAGTAGCAACAAAACAGGGACCCATCACTACCTTGGGATAATTGAACCCTAAAATAGTTCCGCTTTATCTATACATTCGCCAGCCGGATGTTTCAAGTGTGTTACCATTTACATTATTCTGAGGAAATTAGGTCAGCATTTTGCAGAGAAAATGTCACATTAAAAAAAAAAGACTTCCTTTAAAAGAACTTTTCCACCAAAGAAAGGAAAATGTCACCATATCCTTTGAACAGCATGCTGTTCAGCCCCACTTCCGAGCCGAAGAATGAACAGAGCTAGAGGAACACTGGGCAACATTTGCACTCACTCCTTGGAGCTGCAACACAGCTGTGTTATGGCTGTGTCATGATTACTAACGAATTAAAAGAAATGGAAACATTAACTCTGTGGAATCTTTTTAGAAGCTGGTGCTGACTAAATGATGGAACTCTAACAAAGGAAAGCTTTGAGCGAGTGTTTGGCATTTAGCGTGCAGCACGCTTTTTCCATTAGGCTGTTGTTAGGGTTAAAATTAATCTGTATTATATAGGGGGATGCCCATTCCAAAATGATGTTTGCTGTGGAGGTAGGCACCTGCAGGTGTATTATATCATAGGCACATCTAAGGAGTGCAGTCCAAAAATTCACAAACTGTAAAAAAATAAATAAAAAAAATGTCACTTTTAAAAACCAACCATTACAAAAAGAATGTTTAAAAAGTTGAACTCATATCATGGCAGTCACAATTCAGTTGCAGGTTCATATCAGATATGTAGAAGGGCAACTACACAGCTTTGTTCCCTTGTGCCAACAATTTATTTTGCAGGCACAAAAATGCAAGCTGCACCCACAAGCAGGGAGATGGGTGTTCAGCCCAACTGAAAATATACGCATTATATACTCTGACCTGTGCAAGGACTGGGCAGAATTTAGCACTATATGTATGAGTGCTATATGGGAGAAGAAACTTGGAGCAGGAGAAAAGGAGAGGTCAATACTGGACTCCGAAGCATCCCCACACTGTTGCTGCTTTCCAGTAGCACCCACAATGTGCTCGGAATGTGCAGTTGTAGTTACCGAAATTCCCAAATTATCTGTTACACAAAGTGAGAGAGATGACAGAAGAGTGGCTATCCCAGGTAATGCACACTGGAGGAAATAATTTGAACTATTCATTCACATTACTGGGATCAAAAATAACTGTAAACATTCAGGAAAAAGACCAGTTCATAGAAGACATCTCAGCGCAAACTATTGCAAAACAAAAATGGTAGTCTGTATTGTGACAAAGCTTTGTCCTTGCCTCTGTGGGTCCCGCGTTTCCTGGCAGATTTCGCTAGCCTCAGAGGCTCACCGTGATCCTGCACATAACCCTTCTCTCTCTAGAGACAAGGGTCACAGTCTACTGAGCCATTTTCATCATAAGCCAGCGAGGGAGGTGAGGAGAAGTTATCCTTCCTTGCACAGTCTCTGTTGTCTCCCAGTCTCAGTGATTAATCAGGGGGCAAAGGTGGGGGGGACCCTGGGCCCACCCTCTACTCCGGGCTCCAGCCCAGGGACCCTAATAGTATCAGCTATGGTAGCTGACTTTTAGAAACATGACACGTACAATTCCCTGGGCTACTTCCCCCACAGCAGCCCTCACTTCCTCAAGCTCCACTTCATCCTTACCTCAGGGCCTCCTTCCTTGTGCCTGATATGGTGTGTACTACTCAGCCTCTCCAACAGCACAACTTCCTCCCATGGCTCCTGACATGCACCCCCCACCTGACTGACTGGGAGGCTTTTAATTAGTTTCAGCCAGCCCCTGATTGGCTTCAGGTGTCCCAATCAACCTAGCCTTCTCCCTGCCTTCTGGAAAGTTCTTAATTGGCCCCAGGTGTCTTAATTGATCTGGAGCAGCTGCCATTTCACTTATCCTGGTACCAAGGATTTGTTTAGCCTGGAGCTAACATATCTCTCTCCCACTACTTTTCTATAGCCATCTGGCCTTGCCCCGTCACAGTATGCACAATAATAATTAATGTTTGTGCCTTCACAATGCCTCAGTGAAGTCAATAGGGCTGCAATAGGTGGCTGCACAGATTCGACTGCAGGATCAGCATCTGATCCTGCATTCTCCTGACTTCTGAGCATTTGATTCCTTTGTTATAATGATGGTCATTTTTGCATGGAATTTATATGAAGCTAGCTGACTTTCTTTCCCTCGTCATGGCTCACAAAGCTGTGGTCGATCTATGAGAATAACTACTACTACTGCTGTTCTCTGAAGATCTCCCCAGCTCCTGTGAGCTGTCAGCTGCTGCTGAATCTAGGCTTCCCGCCAAGCAGCCAATGTGCTCGTGTCTTCTCACCAGCAGGCCAGCCTTGATATTTTGTAGTTTTGACAGAACAGAATATGGTAGCCTTGGGATCACCAATGGTTTTACTGTGCTGGAAAGTAACTGGTAGCAGCAGAGGCATCAGATTCATACAGCTACCACTGAGTGTTGCTATGGGCACTGATGCAGAGGCAAAAATACAGGCTAAGCCATTGCTTGATTTTCTATTCAAGCAACTCATGAGTACTCAAGCAATGGCCATCTGCCAGTGTTTGTAATAGAAGGTCAGTGTACATTGACATTCAGCAAATTGGTATTATATGCATTAGATCTATGCTTTATGAGTTTTTGCTCCATTTCGGAAATATGAACCTTGAATGAAATCACAACTGAAAAATCCAAAGAGCAAATGTGTACCTTCAGACAAGTGCACTGTGGTCAATATAGCGGGGTGTATTGTGGCCCCCAATAATTAACAAAATGCAAAAAGATCTGAAAATAAGGAATTGCACCTGCCTGAATAAAAGCAGGAGTGCTGAAGACTGAGCAGTTGCTTGTTTATACAGGTGGTGATGGTACGATCATTGTCAGAAACATAGCAGGCACTAGCAGATGGTACGAGGCAGGTTAAATTAGGGTTCTCAGTCCAGAACAGCAAAGATCAGGTCACAGTGGGACACCTGATAAAGGGCTTATTTTCCCAACTAGGCCAGAACAATAACTGCTATAACCTACAGTGCCTGATGTGGCACACTGGGCAAGGAAGATCAGAGGAAAGGATTTTGCCAGGGCTCACTAGCGGGGATGAAAAATCTGTGATGGCTATTGAACAGCTGGGCTCCTTGGAGGAAAGCATTTCTCTAGGACAGACCTCAGGAGTCAAATTAGTGATCAACATTACAGAAATGAGCCACAGTAGTGTGAATTTGTTGTTTCATTTACTCTCTCTCTCTCTCTCTCTCTCTCTCTCATTCTCACAGCAAAATGATTGACCAAGTATTATTTGATCCTTTACAATTGGTTGATAGCATAATTAAAGCACCCTGATTGGTTAATAATTAAATCACATGGTGTTTTAATATCATGTGATGCAAAGAGCTGCAGGAGACACATTAAAGAGCCACTTCCGGCTCTTGAGCTGCAGTCTGAGTATCACTGCTGTAGGAGAAACAGACAGGACAAGCTAACAGCAGTTCAGTAGTCCAAACATCATTCCATTGTGCTGTTACCTCTTAAAAGGCATGACAGAAGCTGCACCAAAAGCGTCCATGGTACAAATGTATCTCTCTTGGCTACTAGAACTATTTTAAATTAACATTAATTTAAAATCGGGCATGACCGCAGATAATCTTTTTCTAAAGGGCAAATTTTGTTTTTGTGCTGTGAGTCATAAAGAGCAGGGTTGACCTGTTCACAATCAGAACCGGACTTTGGCATATTGTTCTTTGTAGATGGCTGAAAGAAGGCTGGTAAGTGGCACAGTGAGTGTAGCAATTCACTGAAAGAGATGGCAAAGAGAAGTTTGAAATGCACCAATATGACACAAGTCAAGAGTTCTCTCTTTCTCTTTCTAAACCATGATCAATTGCATATTATTCCCTTCGTTAGGTTTAGGCTTCATCCCCTATACAACAGTGACATGAATAAAAATACAGAGCAGATTTTATTCATTGGCATTACATGTCTGGTAATGGCTGCATTCCACTTCCTTGCTACAGGAGGTTTTCATATATTTCACAGGCATAGATTTTAGTCTCTCTTCTTCTCTAAAAGGTAATTGTTTAAGTGGATTAGTAGCTTTTCCTCAAGAGATGGCTAGAAGGTTATAAAAAAGCAACATGACTCCTTTAATACTCTCATATTGAGCCTAGAAATATGCCCAGAGGGTTCTTAAGATCATAGACTGGTCTGATTATTGAGAAGGGGAAATAGTACACTAAATTATTCTGGCACGTACTCATTGGTCAGGCCAGTGGAAAACATTGTGGTATAGTCCTCTTCTCAACAAGCCCCACTTAAAGTGCTAGCATCTTCCTTTCATCACTTCTGCTTTGTCAGGTCCTCTTATACTTTGCATATTTATATATAGCGTGCTGTGTTTCACATTATCGTTACTTATTCTTTATAATGCAGCGTACATTTCCATGGTGTTTTGCAGAAATAAAAACCACATCATTCCTGTCTCAGAGAGCTTGCAAGCTAAATCAAGCAAACACAGGAAATAACAGACAGAGGAATAGGGATAGGAAAGGACAAGGGTTAAAACTAATAGAGAGCTGGCCTGATTCTCCACCGCATTGTGCCTCAAGTAGTGATGCTGTTAGCATTTTGCACCTACTAGATTCAGGTGTAAAAGACTATGTAAATTACAAGGCAGTGAAGAATTAGACCCAGTGTCAGTCACAGTATGATATTCTAAGACCAAAAAAAAAGACATTAAAATAGCATTAAGGTTGAGAGCATATATCAGTAATTTAAGGGTAAAAAACTAATTATTCTAAGCATTACAAACCAGAGAAATTCAGAGTTAAGGTTACACTTAAAAGAATTTAAACATGTGAAGTTGTGGAGATGTACAATTAAGGTACACAAAAAAACTTAGTGATGTCCTATAGTCCTGCACAGCCATGATTAAAGCATTTTAGTACTTGTGATCCTGGATTAGACAAAACTGATTTTTAAAAACACAGATATTTAAAATACTCCACCCTGCTTCATGATGTCATTACAGAAATGTAGGCCAGGGCAGTGTTGTGCAGAGCCCCGGGTCCTCAAGATGTGTTGAGAAACAAGATATAGGCTAGGGCTGAACTGGCTGTGCACTATGGGGAGGGATGGGAGGTGAGAAGTAGGCCAATGTAAAGCGGTGTTCACAAGGAGTAAAGTAAACAGGTAATGTACGTAAAATTCAATATCACAAGTACTGAACTGAAGAGCTTAATAAATATTTTTAAAAGACTTCATGCGGTTCTTTAATATTTAATGTTAGTAATATTTTTAATTTAAAAATTTAATTTAAGAGATCATTAGTATTTATTAAAAATTGATACAGAGACCGTTTCTCCTTCCTAATGTCAGACATAAAATCTAGTGTAAAAACAGTGAAATTAAAATGTCTTTAATTTATTTAAATTTAATCCATACTCATTTGTTTCTTATTCTCTATACTTATTTACAATTCTATTCAGTCTCCCCCCCCCGCCCTTCACCCCCCCCCATATACACAACTGCACTCGTGCTCATTACCTATTCCCTTCTGGCCAGGACTTTCATTATTCAGCATCTCATATTTTATCTCTCCTTGTTTTTTTTTTCTTTTCTGTTTCCATTTATTTCTGTCTAGTTCGATGCCCCCTTTACATGTGCCTAAATCCCCCCCACCCCTGGTGTATTCCCTTCACATGCCTCTTTCCTGATCCCACATAATGTTCTGTGAAACTAAGTCTTTGAAGCACAGTGTATCAAACCAATCAGCAGCATGGAATAGAAAGTGGAGGAGAAGAAAGTGAAGTTAACTAGATCTCCTGAAATGCCACCATTATTTTTCTTCAGTACTTTAGTTTTGTATATTTGCTCTACTAATCTGCGGAGTGCAGAAACATATGCGAGCAAGGGAAAAAGACAGATCAGGTCAAGAAATGTGTTGATATGTCATACTAACACAAGCAAGTCCAATTCAACTGCTGATGATACTTTTCTGATTTCTCCCCTTCCATTGCCCCCTGTATCTGAGTAATTCTAGGCGTTCTTGAATGATACAGCTACATTCTCTTTTCAAAGCGACTTAAAGGTTTAGAGATTTGGTTTGAGTAAGGCCAAAATTTAGATGGTTCACTGAACGAGCTGAACCTTTTGGGTCTACGTAGATTATGGGGGCCCTGCAAACACTAAAAGTTATATTGACAGAACACCAGCCCTATGTAGGACAAAAGCTGAAAATGATTCCTCCTCACCTGTGTCTGAAAGGCTGGTGGTATCAACCTTGTCAGGTGTAGAGATATTATACAGAAACACAACATTTGGCTCTGTAGTTCTAACACAGAAACTGACCACAATGGGAGGAAAAAGGTGGGGGAGGGTTGGTCAGAATTCTGCTTTTGAGAGAAAGGTCCTGAACCTAAAGGAAGACCATAAAATAAGCAACACAAGCTCTGTTTCTTTGCTTCCCTGCTTTTTAAATCCTGGGGCACATATACTCATATCAAGCCTGGGACTTCACATGCCATTTTATTGTAGCTGGTACTTTTTTGCTGTGCTAAGGACCTGACGTCTTCTCTCTTCTTTTTCTCCAGTCCAGTGACTGTTTTGAATCTGCCCTTTGCAAGTTTTTGTGTGGCTTTCTGGGCTGGGAGGGAACATTTTGGGCTTTCAGTCCTGCAAAACACTTGTGCCATAGCTCTCCATATTCTTCACCATGAATTAAACCCTGCTCTTCCGTATATGTTCAAATGTGCAGATCTGGTACTGTCTAACTTTTATTGATTTGCATTAATAGTGCTGAATCCTGAACGCAAGGAGATAAAAAATGTGATTAATACTGTGAGGCCACACGGTACCATCAATTTTAAAGCAGAACTCTCCATGTATTTCAATAGGGAGTTCTACAGATGGTACAATCTGGCCCATGAAAATTAATCTCGTATGCTTTTAAGTTTCCTGGGCTGCAAGGGGAGGAGGGAGTGTCACCCTTTTTGGTTGTTTGTGACACATTGTGTCCCACATATGGGTATTGGCACGTTGTGTGGTACTGTAGGCAGTGAAACCTAACAGCATCTGCATAGCTCACTGCTTATCTGGAGTACACACTGGCAGCCATACTGAGGGGCTGCAGAAGAAAAACAAAGCAACAATAAAGGGTGCCCTTTGTAATGCATTAAAAGGGTTTAGAAATGTCTGAGCCATGCTGTTTTCAAGCACTGACACTGCCAATGACTTCTTGACTGAAAACTAGAAAATGTGCTTACAGTGTATATGTAGACTGAATTCTGCTGGTTCCTCCAAAGCTTGTATTTTGCTAATGGCCTTTTTAGCTATATAAACTTTATACATAGTCTCTGTATAAAGTGACCATTCCTTGAAATGAAGCAGGTTAATATTATTAGACTATCCCGACTTGTGAACTGAATTAAGAGTCTCTCAGTATATCTGTTATTAGGACATAATTTTCCTTTACAATCTACTCAGCAACTCTCTTATCCTCAGTGTGAATCGCTTCTGCGTATCCTGCACTCATTCTGCATGCTAAACTCTCATGGATAGGAGTTTAATGGAACAAACATGGGTTCTGAAATAGTGATGTTCACTGAGGATTGGAGAGGACCCAGAGTTTCATGATTTAATGTCTTGGCTATTTCCACATATGCTGCACTGAAACTTGGTATGCAAGGGTCCGTCAGCAGGCAAAATGTGTTGTTCAAAATTTTTGTAAATATGGCTAGTCATTTTTGAGATCTTAAAAAAAAAAGTCAATTCAATCTTAGTTTATATACTACTGCCATCACTGAATTATCTGGAGTGTTTTACAAAGTAAAAATAATCTAAGCAGAATGATTTATCTTTGATATTGCTCTCTCCTTCCACCCCCCCGAGGGGGTGTAAATTATAATGCCGTCCCCCCCCCATAAATGCTAAGTGAAATGAAAAGCGGGAAAGTAAGATTGAGGGAATAAATTTTATATCTGGGCCTGTATGTGGAGAGGTTTGTGCGGAAGTCAGTTCCATAGCTGTTGGCCAGTTGCTGTGAAAAGGTTCATTTTGATTTAGAGGGCTCCATTGTTCCTGAGCAGTGGCACTGTCGAGGAGAATCAATGTCCCAGAGAGAGAGGATGTTGTCTGGTCCCAATCCACTGAGGACCTTGAAGGGAAGGATCAAGACCTTAAACTTGACTCAGGATCCAGAAGAATGAGCATAGCAGAGGAGTGATGTGCTTTTGGTGTCCCATGGTGCTGAGGAGGTTGGCTGATCTGTTATGAACAAGTGTATTTTTCAGGACAGGTGCTCTGGTCACCACACAGGATAGGGCACAACTTCTTTGCTAAGTGGCAGAAGGCATTTTAGTAGTCGTGAGTCTGGGAGAGTCCAGCATCCATAAAGAGTCTGCAAAGTTTGTCATACTTTCATACATTTTTTGTCTTTTCTGAAAGTTCAAGAATTTTAAACTTTTTTTAAAAAAACCTACATTGAACTATTACATTTGATTTAATACATTAAAACCAGAACAAATTTGAACGAATAAAAAAGTATGGCTTCAAATCCAAATTTAGACTGAAGATAGGTATCTATGAGGAGACAGTATGGCCGAGTGGATAAAGCACTGAACTGTGACTGAAGAAATCTGAGTTTTAGTCCTGGCTTTGTCACTAGCCTGGTGGGTGACCCTGGGCAAGTGACACTACACCTCTCTGCCGCAGTTTCCTCATCTGTAACATGGGTATATCGATACTGATAGTCTCTGTAAGCAGTTTGAGACCAGTGGATGATGAGAGCTAGGCATTATTATTAAGACTCAAGGCCTAATTCTCCACCTGTGTAAAATGTGTGTAAAATGCTGCCAGCAATGAGAGTGAGGAACACTGATAGTATTTACATGTACCTAGCACTCATCTTGCACAAGTATACATAACTACGCAATATAGTGCAATACAGTGGAGAATCTGGCTTTCAAGGGCTAATGTGCTAATATACTGAAATATTACAGAAAGCACATTTAAAACAGGGGTCCAGATAAGGCTGGCTCTTTTGATTGGGGAATGAAATATATAGCTGGAAAAAAATCAGGAATAATAATTTTAAAAATATCTCAGGAATTAACATAACAATTAAGGAAAAACACTATTGCATTATAGGCTTAATTTAGTCCAAGCAAAGACAGTGGGATCATTGCAGTTGACTTTGATGGGTCCAGGTTTTGGTCCTATATGAGAAAAACATGTTACTGTGTATTTATAACCCACCAATATCATTACCCAAATAAGTGAATTAGATAGTTTCAATAAGGGCTTTGGCAAAAAGTAAATTTATAAAACCCAGAACTTCTCCCAGTAGAGATTAAATTCATATAAAAGAAATTCTTCAAAGAAGGAGTCGTTTTATATGGGTAGAAAAGAATAGAAAGTATCTGGGGATTCAGGTGACAAATTCAATAGAGGGATTAGATGAGGCACATTTTCTTCCTTTATTGTGAAAATTGCAAAATGAAGCTCCTATTTGGAACAGGTTGTATATTGGTTGGTTAGGCAGGCAAAGTGCATTTCATAGAAACTGGTTGCCTAGAGTGTTTTCAATATCCTCCCTATCAAAATTCCTAAAGAATTCTTTGCTAAGGTGGACAAAACAATGAACCAGTTCTTTAGGGGCTTTAAATGACCAAGAGTTAAGAAAATGTTACTTAATTACCTCTGAGATGGGTGGATTTGGCTTTCCAAACTTACTGCAGTATTAATAATAGCATGCTGGAACAGTGGTAAAGATAACTGTCATTGGAAACTAATGGAGGTGAGACTAGTGCATATTAATGCCCTCAGGTCTTATTCCGTGGTCTGACCTCCAGACATCTTAAAATAAAAAGAATCACAAATGCTGCTCTCAGTTATTGGTGTAAATCTGCATTAACTCAATGTAAGTCAATAGAGCTGTTCCAGATTTACAGCTATGTAACTGAGATCAGAAACTGGCCTTTACTGCCAGCCACCTCGCATATTTGGAGGGTGAACAGGAAAAGGCTAGACATAAATAAACCTTTGTTTCCATATCTCTCAAATCCCCAAACCTTCTGCCCAGAAGGTTTGAAATATTGGGAGAACAAATTAATGGCAGTGCATTTGATTTATTTAAATCAACTATACAAAGGAGAGCTGGTTGTTCTCTTTCCTATATGAAGGGCTTGCTGAAATCATCAAAGATTCCCTATAACTTGAATCCATACTGCCACAGAGTAGGCAGGGGAGTTGGCCTTCCAAGCCTAGGGAAGTCCTGGTAGCCTTAGGGACAGCTACACGAGACTGAAGGTTTTGGACAGAGGCCCATAGCCTTCATACGCTTCCCAGCCCTTCTCTGAAATCATATGAGTACAGATCCCTCAGGAGCTATAGTCTCATGGGTTCCCTCCTTGTAATGTGGAGGAGAAGCAATGTAAGATGATGATGAAAGGGTCAATGTACATTTTTATGCACTATATCCACATGGGATTGGAAAGGATGATTCCTTGCCTTTTTCCCTTCCCTTCCCCAGCATGTACCTGGCATGCCTGTAGAAACCTGATTGTATGGTCTCGGAGCATCATGGCTTCCCCATGATCATAAAATGTCAGGGTTGGAAGGGACAGCAGGAGGTCATCTAGTCCAGCCCTCTGCTCAAAGCAGCACCAATCCCCAATGATGAGGAAAGGAAGCAGTATTCTATGGATCCACTGCTTCCTCCAGCCTGCACCCCCATCCAGTACTTGCTCAATCAGCAGAACCAGACAGGTACATCAGGTCCTTAATTTATAACAAAATCCAGAGAATTGTCAAGATGCTATTGTGAACAAATGGAAATTCTCCCATCTGTCTTAGAAAGGATGGGCAACTTTTCTGGTATGGTGTATTGTGGCTATGAAGAAACTGGCTATGGAGATGGCAGACTTTAATATCTCTTTGATGTATCGACTCTGGGCTGGATTCTTCACTGCCTGGCACTTTGTGTAGTCATTTATGCCTGTTCAATGGAAGTCAATGGAATTACATCAGGGATGAATTTGGCTTGTTGTACCAAGGTAGATGAAAAGAGACACTCCTGCCAAGCAAACCCATTGGAGACTTAAGGCGCAATCAAAGATACAGATATACCTCCTCATTGATGAAGGCAGGCACTATCCCTGCTAGACTGTCTCTAGATCCTGTCCTCAACCAAAAAGAATCACTTCTGTCTTGTCTTTATTGAAAGTTACCCTTTTTTTATCAGTCTCTATCCCAGCTAGGCAAATACAAAGTAATGACAGTAGACTGTACAGATTTGTTATGAAAACAGTAATAGAGCTGCAAATCATCCACATACAAGTGAAATTGCAGCTCCCACCAGCTCACAGTTGCCCCATGTACACAATGAATAGGAGAAGTATGAAAACAGAACCCTGCAGAAGCTTACATGTCTTGGGCTGGATACATGTAACATGGCAGACTTATAGCTCCTATTTATTTCCTGACTTGTGTACTTTGAAGATTTTGATCATCACCTTGCATCATTAACACAGCTTTTTGTGTTGAACTTCCTCATTTAAAATGCCATAGAAAACTGCGGAAAAAAGAAGAGAACTTCGATTTCACATTGAAATAAAGGAATTCATGAGTGCACTCATGAACAAGTATTCATTTAAAGTATTGGGACATATTTGTATCTCATTCTCACCTGTGTACATTAGGAGTACTTCATTGAAGTTGGTGGAGTTACACAGAGCTGAAACTGCTCTTAGAGTGGAATAGGCTTAGGATTGGAGGTTGAAATGATCCCAAATTCAAATACATGTAATACTTCCTCTCTTAATTTTGAATGATGTGAGAGTCAAATAAACAGTGGAACTATATTCATCCCTCGTGTACCACCATTAACTTCAGTATAATTACACCAGGGTGGATTTGGCCCATTAAGGGCCTGACTCTGGTCCCATTGGAATCAATATGATTTTCATCTATTTTTGTGGTGCAGGATCAGACCCTGAGTGTATTTATCTGACTGACTGCATCGTTGCACATTCAAACAGAAGCCCTGTGTGTGCACATGTCTGGAGTGCATCTGTTCAAAGCACTGGGGAATGATTAAAGGAAAGTCATGTAGTACACTTGTGCAGAGCACAAGTTGTAAACACTTTCTATAATTTAATTATTTCTAAACCATTTCTTCTGATGTATCCTATGTACCTTGTCCCCGTTCCCTGGGTTAAGTCACAGGCAAGCAGGAGGGAGATGTCTGAGCACAAGAACAGCATCTGAAAAATATCTTAATTTATTAAATGTGCTTTTTCCGTGCTTGGTTAACTCAAAATCAGCCAAACATCATTTTACAAAATGTTAAAAAAAAATTCACTCTTGGGCTGAGAAGTCTGAGAAATTTCAGTGACAAAGATAAATGTAGTAGAAAATAAATATGCAAATCTTAGAGGCACTTCTCCTAAAAGCACCTAAAAGCTTACATAGAAATGCCTTCTCAACCATGATCATAGTACAAATTATATATATGATCCCTCTCACCGTCTTCTGGGGAAAAGACCCACAGGAGGACTGCCTTGCAGAGTTTCTTCCTGATCATTCCATCATGTGGGAAAGGGGGCAGGCTTTCCCTCCATACACAATAAGCCATGGGACATGCCCACAAACCTGCCAGATCCCCAGGAATTTCGATCTGTAGCAAGCCAGGACTCTCTGCGTGGATGCCCTGTGCCTTAGCACTCTAGCATCCCATCAGCCCCCTGGCAGTGTGCTCTATAGGGAAATGTTCTTCCAGCACTTTGCTGAATCCAGCTGCTCCCAGTGCTGCCGGGGTCTCTCTGTGTGTATGTTTTCAGATAAAAGATAGTACAGCTGTCCCAGGCTGT
The DNA here is from genome assembly GCF_009764565.3 of Dermochelys coriacea. Lineage (NCBI taxonomy): Eukaryota > Metazoa > Chordata > Testudines > Dermochelyidae > Dermochelys > Dermochelys coriacea. The sequence goes on from NC_050069.1 coordinate 110,458,316, forward strand.
AATATCTTCTCCTCCAGAGAATCTCCCTGGGGCTAGAGGGCCAAAATGGGTCCTGATATACATCCCTGTTAGCTCCTCTCCACCTACCCACTTATGCCCCATATTTCAGCATCGTCTCTGGACCTATTGAACAGCTTCTGAGGAGTCTGGAGGGGGAAGGACAACACTGAAAAAATGGGTGACTTGCCATTGTGTGGCCAGAGCCCCCTTGAGTCATGGATGTGGGGCAGTGGGAATGATATCACCCTGTATCTAGATTTACTGTGTAGAGAAAGATGCACATTTTGGGATCAATCCTGCTCCCAATAAAGTCCACAGGAATTTCATACCAACTGTAACACAGAGAGAAATCCATGGAAGTCCTTGTAAGTAAAGAGCTGAAATGGAATAAATGTGTTAAAATAAGAAAAACAAAGATCCTTCAGTTGCATCTAAACGTAAAATGACAGAGAACAGAGGCCTGGCTCCAATTGAAATCAATGGCAAAACTCCCATTGATTTCAGCGGGAGTGAGATCTGTTAAAGGCACTAATTTGTGGAGAAATGCTCCCCTGCACTGAGGTCTGTGAAAGGGCTATGCTCTATTGAAGTCTCACAGACGCTGAAGTGGTGTGGGAGCCTTTTGCATGACCTCAGCACAGGTGTGAGTTTCACCCTTGTAGAGAACCAAACCAAAACACCATCAGTTAAGCAGCAGAGTCAAATTAAACTCTTAAAGGATAGTCCTGCAAAAAGAACACTGTATCAGTGAAGCAAGTCCCTCTTTAATAAGCTTCTAATTAATGCTAACACAGGCATAGGGCTATATTTGCTGTACATAAAACTTTTATTTTGTCTGTAACCTTGTACTGCTTTCTTCACTTCGCGTAGGGATTCTGCATAATATGAACAGAGATTATGTTTATGATCAGCTAATTTTGTGTCTGTTCTATGGTCGCTTTCTGTTTTATTTCACCATGCAGCAGCTCCAAAAGCCCAGATGACTATCTGAAGTGCTGCAATACATAGTGCAAGTTCTCGGTCTGGTATGAGCTCACGAAGAATACAATGAGAGCACTGTTCAGTAATCTGCTTGTACAGGCTGCCTCTCTACCTTCCCATCCCCATTCCAGGAGCCTATTAAATTAATGAGACAGAAGTCAGTGCAACAGCAGTCAACATGTTATTTGTGTATAGCACTGGTGCTGTTACAATGTGCCTGTTTTTTCTCCTGGGACATTTAATTTCCGCTTCTCAAATGAGCTGCAAAGCTGTGAAGCCTGGCAGTGTTCTTTCTAGACACTCTGTGATGCAGATAATGAGGGTACTGATAGGTGCCTAGGAGACTGTGATGGCTCTACGCACAGCTATGGTCTGATAATGCTTTATGCCACTAGTGTCACAGCGGAACCACTATCATCCCTCAAGGAATGGTTCATCTTTATGTGTAATACAGCAGCTGTCACCTAAATGGCTAATGGGGAAGCAAAATAGAACCTTAGTGCTAGTAATCTTTGTCACTTAATAATTTTAAAGGTATCAGACTTCAGTAGCTGCTGCAAGTTCCAATAAAAGTGTATTTGCCATTTTTATTTTGTTTGCTGTGGATTAAATGTAAATTGAGAAATCCATGATGCTGCTCTGTGCAAATCTAATTTAGTGTAATTTAAATAGCCAAGTAATTAAAATGTATTATAGGTATAAGATGCTGGGATGGTGGAGTGCCTGCGTTTAAGAGGAAGATTTATTGGGCTCACTGCATCCACAGTGAACCTTCTACAACCGCATTAGCTAACATCTGTCAGAAAATGTCGAGATGCAGGGCATAAGACATACACTTACAGGGCATATGCCTGCATGTCTTTGATTGACAGATCAGGAATATGGAGTAACGCTTGCAAATGAAGCTAGTCAGTAATCAAGCACATGCCTGTGTGTATGTATAGAACTAATTACAGCTACATAATGTCTCTGTGTGTGTATATATATTTATACACATGCATCTATACCCATCCTTTCCAATTAATGTTGGTCTCCAGCAGTGGTAGAACTGCAGCTTCCTTCAATTTATGAAGCTAAGTGATAATAATAATTAATAATAAGTAATAGTTCAATTAACACACATGACATCAGTGATGACATTGCACTATTAGTGTTTCCTGGCAAATCATTTTGTTTTTGCACAACAAAATTATAAGTCATACTGTAGTAGGATAGGTCACCGAATTCTAAGGAAAAGCTGAGCTCATTTCAATCACACCTTCAGACAGATTGTTAATTCCTTGCGGAGTTAACATGCTTATGCTGGTGAAGGTTAAGAGGAGAATGGTGCTGGAACATATATGTCCAGTAATTGTCCAGGGGATGAATTACAAATCTAGATAGCCCACAATTCAATCTGCCTTAGAACTTCTACCTCTGAGATGATAAATCAAGGACATTTCTTGGAATTTGAGAAATACTATTTAAATCAACTAAAAAAAAAGAATTCAAAATAGGTTACAAAACTGTATATACAGAGTCAGTGTGATATCTGCATTGTTAAAGAGACATGAATGAAGGGGAAAGCACCATAATTTTAGAGATTAGTATTATTATAAGAGATGTAGATTTGCAGGTATAGGTTTTCAATAAGTTGGGGCATAGTATGTAATATCATGAAACTGCTGCCAGTGATGCTGACCAATATTTTTGATTGTTTCCTTGTGTTTCCCCATCTCTCTGTATCCTCCTTTTGTCTCTTGTATTATACTTGGACTCTAATCTCTTTAGGGAAGGGACTACCTTTTTGTTGAGAATTTGTACAGCACCTCGCACAATGAGGTCTAGGCATTACCACAATCCAAATAAATAAATAAATAAATAATATAGTAAAGAGACACAAAGAGCACTGGGTAATGAACGATCAGGGAGGCACGTGTTATGCAGGGTTTCTTCACAGAACTGCCAGCAGTGACCTACAACAACTGCTCTTCCAGTAATCAGCCTTTTATATAAAGGCACATAAGTGAATAGAACTGAGTGATGGCTTTGGAGTGTGAATAAATAGTAGTAATAATAATAATAATAATAATTATAATTAATAATAAATAAAATATTAAGGAGGATAGGGACATGATATTGGGGAAATATATACCCAGACATCCTCTTTGCTGATAGTAAAGGTAAACCTGAGCCAGGGACAGATTGGTCTCGTTTTAGAACAAGCTGATATATTACAGAACAAGTCTTCAGGACTGGATGGTACCTATCCAAGATCTCTGAAAGAATTTAAGAATGAATCGGTTGAGCTAGTAACAAAAATATGCACTCTTTCATTAAAACCAGCTATTTTACAGGAGGCAAATGATGAAGCTATCTTTAAAAATGGTGCTGGAGTGATCCTGGGAATTGCAGATCAGTAAGACTTACCTCAGTACCAAATAAATGAATGAAGTGATAATTAAAAGTAGAATTCCTTAACATCCCTATGAACATGGTATAAAAACGAAGGAGCATGGCTTTTGCAACAGGAAACTGGGCCTCCCTAATCTTCTAGAATTCTTTGAGTACATAAAGAAAATAGTGAGATTGGTTGACATAATTTATTAGGACTTTCATATAGCCTTTAACAAAGTATCTCAAAGGAGGCTTTTAGGAGATGAAGTAGTCATGGATGAGAGAGGTAGAAAGCTGCCATGGATTAGAAACTGGCTAAGAGAGAGAAAACAAAGAATAGAGATAAATAGTCAATGTTCAGCATGGCAAAAGGTTAACAGTGGGGTGCCACAAGGTTCTGGACTAGGATCAGTGTTGTATAATATGTTTATTATTGAAAAGGGGGTGTAATAGGTGATGGTGACATTAACAAATGATACAAAATTATTTTAAATAGCCAAGACTAGGGAAGACTGGGGAGAATTTCAGAGAAACCTAGTGAAGCTAGATAAATGGACAGCCCAATGGCAGACAAAATTCTATACTGACAAATGCAAGGCAATGTATTTTGGAAGGAATAATCTGAATTACTCAGACACATTGCTGGGTTCTAAATTATTTGTGATCACTTACGAAAATGATCTAGGTATCACTTTGGCTAGCTCATTTAAAATCCTCTTCTTAATGTGCAGAATAATCAAAATATTAGGCTTTAGAAAGAGTGGATAGAAAATAATAGAGAGAATATTATAATGCATTATATTTTGGTTTGCGCTCACATGGAATGCTGTGTTCAAAGATAGGCAATCTAAATAATTAGGAGCCTGGAGAGATTTCTGTAGGTGAGAAGATTGCAAAGATTCAGACTCTCTAGAAAGGAAATTAATGCAAGAAGATATGATAAATCCATACAATAACAAAGTAGATTGGGTGCGTTCATAAATCAAGAACAAGAGGCCATTCAATCTAATTGAAAGGCAACATATTAAAAAAGAATACAAGGAAATACCTTTTTATACAATACATAATAAGCTTTTGTAAATTACTACCAAAGGTAATCACTGAGGCCAAGAATTTAGCAGGATTCAGAAAAGAACCGGGATACTCATATGAAGACAGAGAACATCCACAGTTATGTTAACTAGGATAAAAATATATTTAAAAGGGACATATATGCTCGTAGTTCAGGGCATATACCAAGCACTAGCTGATAGGTTTTCAGAAGAAACTTTCTCAATAGGTAGATTATTCCACAGTTGTCCATTATGGCTTCATGCATCTCCCTCTGAAACAGCTGGTAACGGCCACTGGTGGTGACAGGATATGGACTAGATGGATCACTGATCTGATCTAGTGTGCCAATTCCTATGCTCCTAGAATTATTAACAATAGGTCAAACCCTGGCCAAATGACAAAAGCCTGCCACCTCATCTGCAAATCTACGCTGAGACACCCACATCATACCTCCCCACTCGATTGACACGTTGCACAGAGCTGCTAGCCATGCCCCCTACAACGCCCATGTTCCAGAGCAAGTTATAGTCTTAGGATTTTTGTGTCCCCGCCCTTGCAAGGAATGAGTTTGAGGCCCGCAAAGAACTCCTACCTCCACTTATTACACGGGACCACCGGGGTAACCTAAATGATGCCCACATCCACCAAAACCAGAGCCCGCTCCCGCAATGCACTTATGTAATTCCCATTAGGTGCAAGTGGGAGTGTGAATTTCCATATCCAATACCAAAAATTACCTTTGTGTGTGTTTGTGTGTGTAAGCTTAGAAACACAACAATTGTTGCAGTTCTCTGTCTTGTGTTACGTGTCTTCATGTGTTGGGAACACAGTGGTCCCATGGACAGGACCCTGGCCTGGGAGTCAGCAGACCGGCATTCTCTTACCCTCTCTGTCTCTGACTTATGAGACCCTGGGAAAGTCACTCCACCTGTCTGTTCCTATGTTCTCCCATCTGTAAAATAGACAGAATACTGACCTTTTCTTTTTAAAACACTTGAATAAGTGGAGCTACATGAGAGCTAAATATTATGTCAGATAGTGATATAACTCAGATAAAGCATTACAATTGTAAAAATAAACTACTAAGGAATGCTTCCTCTCCAACTGCCACCCAGATATGTTATTCCATAATTAAAGCCTTGCTATTTAGCATCAATAATGCTCGGTTGTTTTGGTATGCAGACATACATAACGCACAAACTCCTGATTGATTCTTTTGTCATTTAGCGTTAATTAATGTCCACTTAGTATAAAATGTGACGACATATTTTAGGTCCGTACTTCACTGTTAATATAAACTGTAAATCCTGCACTTGCACACTGAAACTTCCCCAAGGATATGATTTTCCTGCAATATCTGTTTGACACACTGTTTGCATAAAATATAAAGCAAATATATCATTGAATGTCAGACTTCTTTTTCATTTTTCTCAATGTATTGTGCAATACACACAGCTATGTGACATTATAGCGCATCTGTTGCCATAATACAGTAAACGTGGTGAGAAATTGCTACATGCAATTCAATAAAGTATATTTAACATATTTTCACTGCACCAAATATCAGCTGATCTATCTCTTATTAGTATAAATGACATAGATTAGTGTCAGGCATTTTCAACAGTGAAGAAATTACAGAAGGCTGCATGGCTCATTAGGCTCTTGTTGCATGTTAAAGAGGGCCAGACCTTATTAATAAGAGAAAAGGATAAAACTGGGAAGTAATGGCACATATACACATATATAAAATCTTTTTTAAACTATTAAAGCTTCCTTTTAGAGAAAACTGGTCAGTGTATTGTTCCAGTCTCTTGACTATTTCTAAAGTCATCTTAGCTCAGTTCTTGCTGCATTTATAGATTTTTATAAAAAGAATTCAAGTTAAAAAATCTGGTAATCATGCTGTACCAATAGGACATTTTCCACTATGAAATTTATTACATTGTTTATGTGGTTTCTTTTTCAGGCCCTGGTTCAGGAAAGCATTCCTATTTAGCATAGAATTTAAATAGAAGTTGATTTTAGGAACATGCTTACATCCCACTGAAATCAATGGAATTTAGGCTCATGCTTTAATTTAAATTTATGCTGACATGCTGTCCTGATGGATTTAAGAACCTGCTCAGTGCTTTCCTTAACTGAGGCCTTAATAATTAAGGCCCTGATCCTGCACATACTTACATGTGTACTTAACTTTACTCACTGTGAAGCCTTGTTAACTTCAGCGTGACCTCTCACAGTGAATAAAGTTAAGCATGTAGGTAAATCCTGGGAAGACGGAGGCTTTAATCCTCCCCACTTTGACAACCTCCACCCCCAACCCAGACTAGCTGGATCTTTGAATAAAATGGGAGAACTGGCTCATCAGCAGATTTTGTCTAAACAGAAAATTTCTTTTTAGAATTAACCCACCCTTTATCTTTTCAATCTCCAGTACTTACTCGTAGATGCCAGGCTAGTCCTCAGAAATGAGTATGGGATCAGCACTAGCTTGGCTGACATTGAACTGGGGAACCTTCTGAGCTAAAGCGTGAGTCTCTATAGTTTGAGCAAAAGAAGCAGGTGGCTGTAACAGCTTTACGTCCTATATGGTTCAGGCACAGTGGGCATATGTAGTCTACACTAGTGGTTTTCAGCCTGTGGTCCATGGACTCATGGAGGTCTGCAGACTATATCTGAGATTTCCAAAGGGGTCCGCAAATGAAAAAAGGTTGAAAAGCACTGCCCTACATTGACCGATTACAAATAGAGAGATTCTCCCCCATTGGGGGTGTGGGGTGTGAATGCTTTAGATTTTAAACCTAAATCAGAACTCAGTAAATAAGCTACTTCTGATGCTAACACCACAGATCAGCGTATTGAGTTTATACATTTTTGTATTCAGTGTGATAAGCATTTTATTTGAGTCTGAGATATTATTCAATAAAAGCAACACCCTGTGAACAGAGTAAAACGAAAAGGCAATGCTGCATTTTGATCAAATAAACAGAACACTGTTTGGCAGTAAGGGCCAAGGCAGATGCTTTGAATAATATCAAAAAACAAAAAAGTGAAGGCAAAATAAATGTTCAAGGATGATTGCACACAGCTGAAAAAGTAAAGAAAGATCAAATATTGAATATTGGCTGATTTGGGGAGCTATATCTGAAATATTTTATTTCATTGTGTTTTTAATAATTTGTCCTATCTAGTTATCTATATTATGGGCAGGGAAGAAAGAAAGAAAAAAAATAGACCCATATGGATTAGGTGGAGTTCAGAAAAAAATCCTCTATTTAAATTAGAACCGTTAAAGCAAAGAAAATTTTGTTTGTTTTTTACAGTTCCATGTCATGCCATTTATTCTTTAAAGGACACTTCATCACTGATTGATTACTTTTTAAAGTGCTTTTTAATTTTCTTTTAATCTCTTTGGGGAACAATACCATCTTGGAAGCTTGAAAATAATAATATGCAGCTCTTATTTAGGGCTTTTCAATCACAGATCTCAAAGTGCTTTACAAAGACAGTAAGTATCATTTTTCAGATGGGGAAACTGAGGCAAAGAGCATTGAAGTGATTTGTCCAGGGTCAGTCACTGGGGGAGCTAGGAATAGAACCCAGTCTCAGCACAGTGCTTTATCCACTGTGCCACACTGTCTTAAAGTATTCTCAAAATGGTATTTATGTCACTACCAACTTCATTCTTTCCTTCTTGAGATCATTAATTTTACCCTCTGTGTTTCTAACTGAACAGAAATTAACATGAATCTTTTTGTTTACTTCCTTGTTTGTCCTGCCTCTATTTTCAGCAGTGTCACCAGAACTCTGGGAATAGCTTTTATTCATGTACTGATTTATTAATGAGTTGCTTCTAGAGCTGTTGTAATTAGCAGGATGAGTTCTCAACATTTATCTTGTGCAGACCTCACACAAACAGAGATTGGCTAATTGAACTTTTTCTCTGTCGCAAAGTAGTGGATTTTTATTTAAGCAGGAAATGTTCCTCCCCTGTGAAAAACCAAAGGAAACCAAACATTGGGAGGTGGTAAAGTAGCAGTAGAAAACTCAAGGCATTTTCCTTTCAGAGGGGAAGGATTAGCAGCCTTGTGTGGAGGACTCAGTGGACATGACTTCCTAATCATTCAGACCCTGCAGGGAATCTTGGCCACATTCAGGGCAACAATGTGAGGCAGTTGCCCTCCTGCTTTGTTCTCTGCCTCAGGTCTGGGATCATGATACTTTAGGTGCCAAGTCCGTAGCTGCACTATCTTACCTCCAGAGAGACAGAAGGGGAGACAAGTTGTGAAAACTCTAGCAGTCTCAAACGCGGATGGGATATTGTGGGCTTTGCGATACAGTGGCGTGCTATTCTGCTCCTCCAGCTTCTATACTTTTTGGATCAATGTAGCATGATTATTACTATTATATATTTTAAACGATTGTTACAGTTATTTGTTAAGCATCATCAATGTGCTTAGTGCTGTACAAAGCACAAACCAAAAGTTATCCCAGCTCCCAAAAGCTGACAGTTGAAGACCCTAATCCTGCAACTTGATCTGCTGAGTGTATGGATGTGAGCAAAGGATTGGGGTCTAAAATAACATTAATGCATGTTTGCTTCCTTACGTGGCTCAGAATAGAGGGAAACAATTGGTCCTTGGACTCTAAAGGACGTTTCTCATAATATTTTAACAAGTTAAGAGCGGGTAAAATTTTGGAACTTAACTAATTGATGGTGTTACCTTTAATCTTTGCAGCTCTCTCTAAATCAGGCTGTATTATCTAATGCATAATGCCATTTAAAACTGATGGGGAACCATTCCTGTAATATGTAGACCTGAAAATATAGACAAGCATTTTTATATTTCTAAATATACACAAAATACACATAGTTTCTGTTTTTCCCTAACTAACAAACATGGGAAATATTTTGCAGTATCAAACCGACATTAGTTGTATTGCTCCAAGATGAAATATTGAAAACATGTTTTTAAATATCTATTGTCATAAATCTCTGTATTTCCTTTTGTATTTGATCTCATATATTTCTTAGGGTTTCTAAAATGATAAGACATGCATTAAAATATTTCTCTAATTGTTACATTTCAAGCACGTTTATTGCTGCTGCTTAGCTTCATTACGTATCATAGTCTGAATCTACAAATCAAGTATAATTAGACTTAGAGAACTGATTGGATTTCTAATTAAGCTACATTGGAAACAACAATGCACAATCAGTAAATATTCTGACTAGGTACATTTTAAAGAGCAACTCTTGGGCTTTTTGCTGATGACTAGACACCAATGTCATTAAATTTGTTGGTGGCAAGCAAATTTTAAAGCTAAAATAGAGGCAATTAGTAAAGATCTTGAAATATTTAATCACTTTTGTCCAATTAGTGTGCAATTAGGCAATGGTGTGGCGTGGGACAAACATTCTGCTTCAGTGTTTGGTAGAGAAGGATCCCTTTGAAATTTTGCTGTTTAGTTTATTGATATATAAAAAGGAAGTTATGGTAGTAATTTCCAATTTAAAAAAATACTGTGCAGATGGTTGACTATATATTTAACAATGTTAAACAAAACTAAACAAGAGAAGCACGTTACCTGAAATTACACAGCTGTGATCAGTGAATAAGCTCCAGATCACATTAGATTACAGCTATGGTTATCTTGATCACTGAAAGTGCCAGTTAGTTACATTGGAAAAATCAAAACTAGATAAGCTCGCCTACCATATCCTGGAATGATATGATAACTATTTCCTTGACCCTAGGGACCATTGCTTCCTGCTCTGTTTGGTTGCTTTGAATTCCTTCTGTGGAGTCTTGTGCTAGGTGTGTGGATGTGTTCAGTGTGCAAAAGCAAGTGGAGACTATAAATAAACCAGTTAAGAACCCCCAGGCTTACTTGTGGTAAACGCTTGGCTCAACTTTAAACTTTCTCTACGGGCCTTCATTTGGTTCTTGAAACGTTAAGATACCATTTTAGCTGGCATGGATCCAGTGGCTGATATAATGTATATAAATACTACTGTAATACTGTAGTGAGTATGAATATTAGCATTCAGTGGGAACATTGTGCACGGTACAGAGTCATATGCTAGACCCTTGGGATGGGTTTCACAGGGGAGGAAATCTCACAGAGCTAGATGGAGATGATGCAGCTACCCAGACTATGTTTCTGACCAACACTCTCCTCCCCACAGCCTACCCTGTTTCTCCCTCTAGCCCAAGATGGACCCAAAACCTGTGGAGATTCCTTTGTATCTTTTGGAGGGGGAAAGAGCAGTGGGCACAGTTGACTGAACCTTCCCTTCTGCACAAAAGGGAGAGATCCCTGTGTGGAAGGTACCTGTCAGGTAGATCTAGGGGAGACAATCTTGGCCTTAATAATTAGCAACGTACATATTATAGCTATCCATTGTACATGATGATGACATCACAGAATCGTGTGTGTTCTTCATGTGACTCTATAGTCCAATTCATGAGGAGCAACAGATGTCACAGACGAATATGCAGGCTACCACTGAATACTTGGCATGACGTTTAGCCCTTTTTTGGTCAGTTTTTTGCATCTGTCTTCAAAGTGGTTACAATCATTATTGATAGTTGCTCTCCGTTCAGGTCTGTCCTTGGCTGTATCTTTGAAGTTATCGGTATTTACGCTGCATGAGGTGAAATTCTCTGCTTAAGGGTGTCTTTGAAGCATTTTTGTTGATCACCCAACCTGTGCTTTCAAGGTATCATCTCTTTGCAAGTGCAGGATATAGCCCTCTAAGGCCTGGTCTACACTAGGGGGTGGGGATCAATCTAAGTTATGCAACTTCAGCTACATGAATAATGTAGCTGAAGTCGACATACTTAGATCTGTTTACCGCAGTGTCTTCACTGCGATAAGTTGATGGCTGATGCTCTCCTGTTGACTCCGCCTGCGCCTCTCGCCCTGGTGGAGTATCAGAGTCAATGGGAGAGTGCTCGGAGGTTGATTTATCACATCTAGACTAGACGTGATAAATCAACCTCTGCTGGATCTATCGCTGCCTGTCAATCCAGCGGGTAATGTAGACAAGCCCTAACAGAGCACTACAATTGGCAGACTATTGCAAAAGAACAGCAGACTTGATTGCTGGAAAGCTATTTTGTCCTCCAAAAGAAGTAGACTGTAATCAGTGTTTTTCTGATAGATGAGATTTCCATTACTAGTACTTCCAAAATTTTATTAAACCAAGATGTTTTTGATAATTTTCATCTGTAACTTCTCTTCTAAAAAGAAAAGGAGTACTTGTGGCACCTTAGAAACTAACAAATTTATTTGAGCATAAGCTTTCGTGAGCTACAGCTCACTTCATCGGATGTATCTAAGGTGCCACAAGTACTCCTTTTCTTTTTGCAAATACAGACTAACACGGCTGCTACTCTGAAACTTCTCTTCTAAAATATGATTTAGCTTTGTTTTCAACATTGCCAGTCATGCTGAAAACAAAAATAACTTTATACTAACAATACCCTTCAGATTCAATGTAGATTCTACATAAGGGCCTTGATCTTGCAATCAGATCCGTGGGAGTATAAGAGAATTTTATGAAGAGGATAAAAAGCATGTTAATCGAATGTATCTTGGATGAGCACCAGTTAATTCAAAGCAAAATACTTGTATGTAGTTTAACTGGAAGGAAAAAGGATGCAAAGACACATGCATATGTGGGCAGGGCCGTGGCAGGGAAGGAAAGATAGCAGATAATTTGAGTTATGCAAAACATTTACTTTGATCCGTGAACCTACTCAATTTTATCAAGGGTCATTATATTTCAGCTATGTCTGCAATGTGTAGGAGATCATGATGATCCCTTCTGGCCTTAAAGTCTATGAGCTATGAAATTTGCAAACACTACTTCCAACCTGACCTCCCTCCTGCTCCCTTTCACACAATAAGCCCTGGGAACTCTTCAGGAATGCCTGGGGGCTAGTCTACACTAGAATCACTACATTGGCGCAGCTGCACTGATGCAGCTGCACAGCTGTAGCACGTCTGGTGACGATGCTCTATGCCAACAAGAGAGAGCTCTCCCACAGGCATAATGACTCCACCTCCACGAGAGATGGCAGCTATGTTGGCAGGAGAGCATTTCCCACTGACATAGCGCTGGTGTGGACAGTGCTTAAGTCTCTGTAACTTGCATCGCTCAGAGGGGTGGGTTTTTTCACATCCTTGAGCGACATAAGTTAGATCAACATAAGCAGTAGTGTAGGCTGCCCTCAAGTCTTTTTGGATGGCGCAAATCGCTGGGGAGTTAGGGAGAAGATGGATGCTGTCTTTAAAGGCTGGAATTCCATGAACCTCAAGGTGAAATGGAAGGGCTGATTCACTTTAATCCCCTGTAAACTGAACTGCAGAGTGGTGTTTACAAGCCCCATCATGAAGTTAGCATGGCACGATGTGCACTGCTCTAGTATTAATCATTATTGTTATTAATAATTAATATTTATAGCATTTGTTTGTTTTATTATTACAAGAAGTTAGGAGGTGCCCATCACCATAGTATCAGGGTGCAATTTATCTATAGACTTGTGGCCTGGTTTTCAGAGGTGGTGAGCATCCTCAACTTCCACGGAAATCCATGGGAGCTGAAGGTACTCAGTGCCTCTGAAAATCAGGCAATTAAGTCATAGGAGGCTAGCTTTGCAAAAAACCAGAGGCATAGTGACACAGCGTGTTGCCACACCTAACTTTTAGATGCGTAGAAAACCACTGGGATTCACAAAGCCTGAGTTCCACTTCTAGGGTCCCTATGCAATGAATGGGGAGAGAGAGGTGACTCAGAATGGGGTTCACAGAAGCCAGCTAAGTGGCTCCTAGCCTAAGATAGTCAATGGGAGATGGCAAGCCAATGGGTGTGTGCTAACCTCACTCCTTCTCTTGGAGATAGGCACCTAAGTCCAGGCTGCGAGGACATGCCTCCCTCTGTTTGGGATTTTCAGCTACAAACAGGGGTGCAGGAATAATTTGTATGGTGGGGGTGCTGAGAGCCATTGAACTAAACTGTAAACCCTGTATATGATGGAAACCACTTCAAGCCAGTGGGTGAGGCAGCACCCCCAGCACCTCTAGTTCTAGCACCTATGGCTACAAACCCTCTCTTGGCATTAGGAGCCAATGCTGTTTTAGCAAGGAGCTGGAAGTGGGTGGGGCAGAGGAGAAGGACCTTCTTTCGACTTTTTAGCCCAGGGGTTATGGTACTCAGTAGCAGGACTGGAGCCTGGTCTCCCACTTCCCAGATGAGTGCTCTAGCCACTGGCAACAGAATCTTTCTTATCCTTTTTCCCCTCACTTTGCCTCTGGCCCAATGATTCTTTCATTATTTATCCGCAATGAAACAGCTTCAACAGGAGAAACTGAGGAAGCCTCCCATCAGAATATTGCACAGCCAGTGGTTAGGCCAGGCACCTGAGATGTGGTAGCTCTGTGTTCAAATCCCTTCTGACCTTCTGCGGGTGGGCAGACTTGTACTGTGGGTCTCCCACAACCCAGATAAGTCCCCTAACCACGGGACTAAAAGTTACAATGGAGGTTGTCCTCCTTCTTCCCTCCCAGACATTTTGTTTAAGCTCACCTATAGGGGCCTGATCTGGTAGGCGAGGTCTGAGCGTGCTTACCGGATTGGACCCCATAGGCGAAAGAGATGAAGGAATGCCTCTCTTCCCCTGGTTTGTGCATCACTCTGGGCCTTAGGCAACTGGATGCCAGGTCTGAGGCTGCAGTCCACATGCACAGAGGCAGAATTATAAGCGCACAGGGAACTTTTACTGCAAAAATGTAGGCACCAAACAAGTTTAGGTGCCTACAAGGTTTGGGGGCAGCTGAGTGGAGGTTTTGAGACTCCCACTGGGGCCTGATTCTGAGATTTCAATGTCTACAGAGGCAGTTAGGCACCAAAGACTTTCTGTGACTCTAGCTCAAGGGGCATGTGTTGTGCTCCATGACCTCCTATGCCTCCCCAAGTTACTGATCAGGTGACAGCCCAGGAAACCTATTGATTCTCTAGGTGGCAGAATGTTCCATGGCACACTGGAGAAAGAGATACATCCAACAATGAATGCCTTGTAAAAATCACACAAGCTTATGGCAGTGCTAACCAAACATTCATGGCTGTAATTTACAGTGATCTTCAATCACTGGAGAAATATTTACCTTTTGCTGGATGTTACAAAATGGTGGCAATGAAAGGAACTAAGGCCCTGATTGCCCAAGGTTCTACAGCATGTGTGTAACTTTAAGCACGTGACTTCAGTGAGATAACTCATGTGCTTCTGAACCTTCCTGAATTGGAGCCTAAATCCTTCAGGCATCTGACTGTCCCTTGCTCTTCTCTTCCTCCTCCTCAGTAGTAACCTCTTCTTTTTTCTCACCTAAAATTGTTAATTTGAAATAATAATAATAATGATTAATAATATGGAAACACTTTTGTTTAAAAAGAAAGTGGCAAGCATTACACATTCCATAAAAAGAAAAATCTGCTTGGTTGACAATATAAACGGAGTATGTGACCTCTCTTGATACACAGCAATCACTTGAATGGGAGCATATACCTCAAATCAAAGCAAGTATCAGATGCATATGCAGGTCCCTAGGAACTTTATAATGGCTGGATTCCTGACAGCCTTTTTTTACATGCTGAATATATAAAAATAGATTTTACAAAATCTCATCTATGGACAGGATGTCACAGGGCCTGAAGTTTCACTAACTGGAGAGAGAGTACATTATTTAAATGATTCTCCACAGCAAAAAGATAACAGTAAAGTGATATACAAGCTAACTGTACTGAGAAATAAAAAGCATTTATTCTGTTAGCTCCCAGATTCTTTTCCTTCCCTTTTAATGATCTGATTTTCTGATGGGGGCCTAGGCACCTCTCCACTGGCCAGCTGATCCTGACCAAAGCAAGACATGTATCCCTGGGAATCTCTGCTATCCCAGGCGGAGACTCTGAAAAGGAGGGAATTGGTCAGGGAAACTGAATGATTGAAACCTGCCTTTTATCCTTTAGAATTCCACTTCCCTCAGCCCAGCTTGTCCTCCAGTATTTGCCACACACATCTTGGTACCAGCAGGGTGGGCCACACACATCTTGCATCCGGGAGGAGTGGAACAGCTGTGTCTTGAAAGAATGATGCTAATGTAGCTCTGTGATTTGGCCACCAGAAGAATGTGGTGTGATCAGGTCTCTTCCCAGGACACTGAGGGCAGTGTCTACAGTGCTGCAGTCTGGACTGGCTCAGAGTTACATATATCTATGTAGGGAGAGAGAGAGAGAGAGAAAGATTGGGAAATTAAACCTCATCTCCCATAAAGCGACACACAACAACTGCCTGCCAAACCACCCAGCTGGCTCAAGACCCAGGTACTTTGAAGGGATGGTGGGAAAGAGGATTGTTTTCCTACCTTCCTTCCTTATTGTATTAGACCATGTAAATTTGTAGAAAGGGTCTGTGAAATTAATTATACTGTGAATGCTTGGTAACCAAGGAATCGTAAATTACATTATTAAAACAGCATCAGAGAACTCACTGATCTATTATTTTTTAGGGAATGAATGAAGAGATGAGTTTTACATGCATTACAGGTCTTTCTAGTCACCATACAACAAGGAAAAGGAAAATTATGATAGCATTTTTATTTCTATATAAACTGCAATTCAAACAATATTGTATAGTTTTGTTTTATTAAATCATCATGTATTTTTGTGTATGTCAGATTATATATATAATGTATTTATGTGTGTGTGCATATACAGTTCATGGTGGTTCAGTACATTATCTATCTATCTATCTATCTATCTATCTATCTACCTTTCTACCTTATTCTAGAAGATGTTTGAAGGAAAGCTGCTGTTGAGCTGCTTTTCTGCTTCATACTTTGTAAAGCAATATAAATAAATACTATGAAATATCCCTTCCTCAATATATATGTACATGTGTATACACAATAAGATGCATGCCTCATCAGCCTGATCACTTTGAGTATATA
This sequence comes from Dermochelys coriacea, assembly GCF_009764565.3. Taxonomy (NCBI): domain Eukaryota; kingdom Metazoa; phylum Chordata; order Testudines; family Dermochelyidae; genus Dermochelys; species Dermochelys coriacea. The sequence goes on from NC_050069.1 coordinate 110,474,738, forward strand.
TTGTATTCCTTACCCCTACCTTTCTCTTTTTAGATTGTAGGGTTTGTGAAGCAGGGAATGTGTGTTTGTACAATACCCTGAAAAATGGGGTCCCAGTCCTGACTGGGGATTCTGGGTGCCACTGTAATACAAATAATAATGCATAAAGGAAACCCTCTGAGGCAGCAGGGTCATGACTCGGAAAACACTGATAGGCTGCTCTCCCTTGTGAGACACCTACTCCCTCTCCCCCAACATTCCTCCATAATACATATCCCCTTTCACACTCCTCTTACCAGACGTCCAATTGCTCAAGGATTTTTCTGTAGATGAGAGCTAGTTCTCACATGTTGGTTCTCCTCTTCTGTATGCCACCACTATGAATGCTAGCCTTTTGTGTACCTCTTTACATGCACTCCCCAGTGACACATGAAATGGTAGCCATTTTTACCATTGCCTCCATCAGAGAGATTGCTGGATGCCTCCTAGAATCTATTCTTTTAAAGTGAAGCAGTATGTGTGGCTAGGTGTAGAGTCGCGTGATTTCCTCAACACCATTGCTGAAGAAAAGAAGTGAGCCGGGGAAACCTCCAGTGGAATTTCCCCTCCAGCTCTCCTTCACTGTCTCACTGACACGAGGTGGGAAAGGATATGCTGAATCCTACTCGGGACAAGAGAAACAGCAGGTAGGAACTTTCCACCCTGAACTGGTCAAGGCATGGCTGTATTTTCATATAGGTTTGGACAGCACCTAACACAATGGAGTCCCAATACCAATAGGGGTTCTCTGGCAGTTACCATTACATAAATACAGAATTAATAAGGACCATAATTCTTTCCCCATTGGAGAACAGAATCAGGATAGGACCAGTTTCAGCCTGATCCTCATCCCTCCGCCAAAGGGATCCAGCAGGGAAGGTTTTCAGGCAAAAATTTGGTTTCCCTCAACTGCCAGAGATAGTTATTCTTTCACCAGAGTAAATGGGTAATATGTAATTGAGTGAAGACCTGGCAAAAACATAAAATGGGCCTGATTCTCCACTCCATTACAGCATCATAGATGGCACATTGGTACAAAAAACAGTGTTACAGAATGGAGGAACAGGTCCATTTTTTTAAGATAAACTATTTTTAAAAATAAATGGAAAAAACCAATATTTTGGAGGATTTAATGTCCAAGTAAGAACTATGTTAGTTCTAGTTAGCAATTCAAAACAATAGCTTTGCCTTTGCTGTCACTGATCAAATCCAAAAAAAGACTCTATAACCCTCTTACAAGTCAACTCCTGGGACAATTCTCCCAAATATGGGTGCAGTACATCTCTAAATTCAAAAGAGGGCAGCATTTTACTTATGCTGCTTGAAATAAAGAAGAATCCAAGTTTGTAGAAGAATGTCATGACTGAAAAATCACCAGTTATGAAATACACATATCATGTTCTGAAAGATTAAATTTAATCTACAAAGAATTTGTTCCTAGAAGTGTAGATTTACATACAAATGCAATTAATTGATCATTGATATTAGCAACTTTAACACTTCATTTTTCAAGGGAATATTTGTATAATTTCTCCTTCTTGTGCAACCATAACTCTCATTATCCTGCACACATATAAAACTGACTATGCATCCAAGTCAAGCATTGCCTTGGAATAGTCACATGAAGAAGGGACTGACTGAGGTACACAAAGTAGACATGATATTTGAAAGAAATGTTAAACTGTTCTAAAGAAAAATGATCGAATCCACTTCTCCCAAATCAAGGCTCCAGTTCAACAAGGTTCTTGAATACATGCCTAAATAAAGCATGCAGTTAGTCCCATTGACTTAGTTAAGCGTAAACTTAAGACACTTGCTGAATCAGGGCCAAAGTCTATTTTTGATATTTATTGATTTCATTTTTCTTTCTCTCCTTTAGGGTCCTACGAAATGTACCACTTTCAATGGGAAAAAATCATATGTGCAAAAAGGGAACAAAGTACAAATACTAATTTAAAATAAAAACCTGGAATGTTTTGATGCAGAGTAAGTTCTTTGTGACCAGCCATCACTTGCCTTCTATTTGTGTAGGGTTTAGATTAATATTTACTCTGCCTTTTTAAAAATTGCATACTGTTTACAAAGAAATAGTAAATTAGGGAACAGGTACATTTAAAGGATGCACTAGATGATAGAAAAATTAGGGTTTACATAAGGCAAATACATTTCACCCAGTTTCCCCATTTAATTTTTAATAAAATGTTGCTCTCCAGAAAAAAATTGTTTTGTTAAGCATTGCATTTGCTTCACTCAACCAGCCAGCTTGCTTGGAACGTTAAAGAACCTAGGACAATGCAAATACCCATTTTTCTGTTCTGTTTACATCTAGCAAATAACAGATGTTGCACTACTGAAGATGCACATCTGATGCATCTGAGAAGGGATTTCTAAAATATACACCCTAAACCAATAACAGCTTTAACACTAAACATTTACAATGGAATAGAACCAAATCAATACATGGGGGATACTAGTGTTCTGGCAGTTCTGTTCATGAATATAACAGTTAAGGATGTGCACAATGATGCTTGAAATCAGGTGGGAGTAGGATTCTTGTGTGACCTCAGATGTGCGTCCACATGCGCCAAAGAATAGAGAACCTGGACAGATGGATTTGAAGCCTAAAGAAGTGAAATTCATAATCTTCAGTATATAGTTGCTAGAGAATCTCTGAAGGAATCTGTGCAATTCACTGGTGGGTCCCATTGATAGATATTCCTGCTCTTCCCTTGGATGAAATTATCCACAGTGTAGTGCCTCTCTGGCTCTAGGGAGGTGCAGTTTGAATGCCAGGGGTGAATCTAGCACAGCATCTCCAGACAAACCTGCAGGGATCTGGGGTCAATCCCTGCAAATAAACCTCGGCTTTGAGTAGCCCACAAAAATGGAAGCCTGAAAGATTAATTAATTCCTAATTATAATAAAACTAGTCTTTGCAAAGGCCAATAGGTCTGCAATGCTTTTTATGAAAATACTCAGGGATACTCATTGAAGTTAAATAGTATTTTTCTACTGAATTTAGTTGGGAACAGGACAGAATCCTAACTTTCCTGGCTTAGAATTTACTACTCTTTGAGTTTCCTTGAAATAAGAGCTCAAGCACTTTTATAAATGCACTGAAGGGTTGTCTAATTGTCTGTAAAATCTTCAAGTAATTTATATTCTCTGCTGAATACTATTTTGTGACCTCTTATAGCTGTTCTCCTCAGTGAATCATAACAGATAACCCTACTGCAAAAGCCTGCTAGAAAAATATTTTCCCTTTGTCTCCCATGATAGAGGCACACATATTTCACTAAAGGATGTGCCATACTAATCCTTTCTAAAATGATACCAATAGGTCCTTAAAATGCAGACTCCAAAAGATTATTTCTACTGCTTTCATTCCCTGTGGTGGCATATAATTTTTTTCCTAAAAGGATACATCCCATTCGATAATGTTTTTTAAATCATAGATGCATTTATTTGAACACTAAGAGATGCTACACACTGGGAATGGATTCCAGTGAACAATACTAATATTGACTCTTTCTATGGACAACAAAGGGGTGTTTAAAAGTTACACTATATCTTGCTGCCAAATGTAAAATATTCAATATTAACTTTATATGTGTACTGAATAAGCAATTAATAACACAATAATAACAATGATAACATCTTCAGTCCTTACACAGGCAAAGCTCTTGTTACACCAATGGGAGTTTGTAAAGAGCAAAGAATGCAGCATTTGGTCTTGTCAGTGTAGACTATGCCCTCAGATGAGACAGATATAATAAGATATGGAAAGCACCACCAAAATGTCCATGAAGTATAAGCTTTAAAACGTGCTATCATCACTATTGAAAATGAAAAACAAAGACACTGTTTTACATGTCCCTCCCATAATCTCACACACACACACAGAGATTTGCACAAAATCACATTTATCCCATTGGCCCCTTGATTTTAATATCAAGGCGTTTGTCTGACTCTATCAGGTTAGATATTGAGGCCATTATAAGAACTGAGGACATATGACTGGAAGGGACCTAGGAGTCACCAAGTCCAGTCCCCTCCTATCACAGGTAGCCTTTATTTTGTTCTTCCTAAACTGAGGTAAATCAGGAGTGACTTAAAAAAAGTCAATGGAGAAATATTGGTTGAAGGAATAAGTTGAATAAGTTGAAGGAGAATTGTGCCCTGATTGCTTAGCTTTTTGTAATTGTATGTTCAGTGAGTCTGCTTATGTCATTTTTATTGTACACATTTTCTTGGGATCTTTTTTGTAGGAGATCTAGATAGAAAGCACGAAAACAACAAAACTGGTTTAACACATTTGCTAAATCAGACCCATTCATTGTGAAACCTTTACTTGTCTATGATTGTTATGATAATAAGCGTTGTTGAGCTCTGGTTATTACATGCACAGCTCTGTACTAACTGCTCTCCACCACTTTCCCATTCTCTCATGTTAGCAACACCCTACACACCTGTTCAAATAATATTACTATTGCCTTGTGTTGACACCAAGTCCACACTTTCCTTTTATATAATAAGAGCTCGTGGTGAACTGTAAATTGAAAGCTAGTGGTAGCAGAAGATGACTGTTTACCTGTATCTAGTTTGTTGACACAGATACTTCTAGCAAGAGTTGAACAAAGATCAGTTTGACATCCTTGTTAAGCAGGATTTGTCCTCCACCCCACCCACCAAAGTTAACCAGTTGCTATTCAACTTTGAATTCTGCAGGTGTTCCATCACACCTGTCTGAAAGAAAACAAAATACAGTTTGTTTCAATATGGATATTCCCCTAGTAGGATAAAAGACAACCTCACCCTGCAATATAGACACTAGCATTTGTTGTAATATTTCAGTGAATCCAAACAAACAGAGAATGATACCTCTGTTTATATTTAGCATTCAAGCTTACTATAGTAAAACAATTCCAAACAATCTAATTTAACAAGCATCTGATCCTGCTATCACTGAGTTAGTGGCCAAACTCCCATTGACTTCAATAGGAGCAAAATCAAGCCCTAAATGGCTCTTCTGAAGGGAAACAGAATCTAACAACTTTAAAAATGTTTATCTGTGTTATGGGCCAAATTTCCAAATGAGTGTTGTTGAAATGCACATATATTTTCCCACACATCTAAGTTAGGTGCACGAATACTAAATGCAAACACTCCAGTTGAGGTTTGCATGCATGCATAGCAACATGCAAACACAACTCCCCGCTTACACATGTGCATTGGGGTGTTTGAACATCTAAGTCAGGCACATATAAATGTGGGTGCATATCTGTGAATGCCTATCTGAAAAACAAGGCTTTTTAAAGGGTCTAATCAAAATGCATAAAAAAGTAGTTTATAGGATTCAGATTATACCATTCTATTTGTTTTACATTTCTTCTTGCTGTAGAACTACCAGAGGAGACACCACAGCTGCATGTAATATCTGATCCAGAATGAAATATAGTCGTTTGAGATTAATAGATAAAAATAAATAGAAGTCCAAATCCCGATATCATTACTCAGACAAAAATCCGTGACTCAACTGAGAGTTATGCCTGTGGAAGGACTGTGACTTAGAGTCTGATCTCCATTTATCAGTGTAAATCCAAATAACTTTAATGGAGTGACACCATATTAAATGATGAAACAGAGATCAGAATCTGGGCCTGAGCAAGGAAGGAAGGATTTTGCCCATACCTTTAGAAGCTATCATTCAATCACTCCATGTTTGGATTTCCCATGTAATAGCTGGATTCATAGAATCATAGAATATCAGGTTTGGAAGGGACCTCAGGAGGTCATCTAGTCCAACCCTCTGCTCAAAGCAGGACCAATCCCCAGGATTTCAAATCCCATTGAAATCAATGGTAAGACTCCTACCGACTTCAATGGGCTTTGAAATAGTCTTTAAGCTCAGATCCTGCAAGGTATTTAGGTACCTAAGTACCACTGATTTCAGTGGGAATTAGGTGCCTAAATACCTTTGGGGATTTGGGCCTAAGTCTGTAGGCATTCCAAAGCATGAAGGAACTGCAGAATCAGGTATAGTAGAAACTAATAATAATAATAAAACTGAATGCATCGATGAAGTGAAAGCTTATGTTCAAATAAATTTGTTAATCTCTAAGGTGCCACAAGTACTCCTTTTCTTTTTAGAAACTAATTGTTTCCCAGAAAACATTATTATAAGCAATTTGTCCATTTTAATAATGAAAACTATGCAGGACATAAATATTCTATTTTACTATAAAAAGAAGCTTACTACATCAGAGTCCATTATAACCAGGGTCAACTGTAATTAGAATAATTTTCTTTATATTTGACTATGAAAAGATGTTCCTGTATTTCTGGGAAAGTGTGTACTATACTGATGCTTGCCAGTTTGGCAGAGATTTATATATTGACTATAAACATTTCCTCTGGGCTGCAACTTATATAATAAAACTGTTTCCAGGCAGGAAGCTTATTTTATTAATTTTTTATTTTTTGCGAATGTTCAATAAATTTCATACTAAATAGTGAAAGTGCAAAACAAAATTTAAATGTTTATCATGATCAGATGTTTTGTTGTAGTCAAAAACAACTTTGTCTTTCAAAATTGAATGCTAACAGCTTATTGATGGTAAGGGTCTAGGACCTCTTGAATGGATCAGCTGAATTTTAAACAATTTGAAAATAGATATATGCATGTACAGCAACTTTTCATTGTTTTTACTCTGCTCATCTGTAGCAAATGATGAAGTCCTGAAGAGGTTAACACAAACTACGTACACCTAGAAGTGAGACTGTTTAAACTGGGTAAGCGAGGCAGAACGTTCATACGAGTAAATTACTCTGCCAGTAATGTTTAGCATTACCATGTCTATTGTTGTAGCCATTTGTGTTTGAATGGGCTTTATCTCCCTCAGCCCAGCTTTGCCTCCTTCATGATCTTGCATTGAGGTTATAGGATCCTCTTATCTATATAGGCCACTCATGTTTAAGGAACTGGAAACTGTTACATTCCCCTCACAGTTTCTTACACGTTCGTTCTTCCATTTTGGTGGAACTGCTAACCACCCAATTGAAAAAGAAGGGTGTGTGGCCCCTAATGTTATTCTTTAATATCTGAAGTTGCACAGAGTCACCAACATGGAGGGCCTGTGTCTGTGCACTGATTCCTGGCCCCTCTTTCCCCAAACTAGTCCCATCCCACCATGGTTCCTGAAAGATCCAGTCCAGTGGGTTTCCCCACTAGCCCCAAAGTCCCCACTGAGTTCCCATCCCCATCATAAATTGGGGAAAGGAAGTGAGTTGACACTGATACCGTCATCATTTAACTTAACTACTAAAATTACACAGGCCTGGGAAATGTGATGCTGCCCTCACGGCCATTTCCTCAGCAAGCTTTCTACATGTAAAGCCCATCCTCTAATTAGCTCATAGGGGCTTCAGCAGGGTCAAAGGGAAAGATGATGATGTGAATATAGCACTCTGCCCTTCTGCTCCCTTGAGGCCAGGATCTGCCATATCCTATGCTTGTGGAAGCATAGGGTTCATTCTAGCCTGTAATCCTGCATTTCTGACATCAACATGTTTACACAAAATGTCACAAATGCAGCTCAATGACTTTACTGCCAGTAAGTGAAGAACAAGACACACTGTCAAGAAGGAAAAAAAAATCTGAAGAAAAGGACATGAAAAGTTAAATAAGTTTATGTTAGTCTGATGCATTTGAAAGTTTTCTCCTCTTTAACGTTTGCAAAGGAGCTCTTCCAATCTGTTGAATACATAGAGTGATATTTATTTTTAAATGATGTAAATACATATTTAGATGATAGACTGTAGATTCTCTCAATGAAGTGGTAGCCTGCTGAATAAATAATACTCTTTCAAAAAGTCTAAATATGAATTTACAAGATAAAGTGTAACGGCTTCAAAGGAGCCATTGATCTATGGAGTACATAATATGCATGTTAGAAGTCATTGAAATACTTATTTACATGACATGCTACTCACAAGGAGCCATTATGGCCTTTAAGTAAATGGTATGCAGTGTAAAAATTGTCTAAGCAAATCATTTCCTTTATCAGACATTAGTGTATCATGTCAGCTGATAAACACATACTTTTTTGAAAAAAACAAGCCCAAGGCTAAAAGGAGGTGAAATCAGAAAAACATGTCAAAGGGTAAAAAGAAAAGGAGTACTTGTGGCACCTTAGAGACTAACAAATTTATTAGAGCATAAGCTTTCGTGAGCTACAGCTCACTTCATCGGACGCATTTGGTGGATCCGATGAAGTGAGCTGTAGCTCACGAAAGCTTATGCTCTAATAAATTTGTTAGTCTCTAAGGTGCCACAAGTACTCCTTTTCTTTTTGCGAATACAGACTAACACGGCTGCTACTCTGAAACATGTCAAAGGGTGTTTCCAGCCCATCGAAGGAAGGAAAATTAGGGTATGTCTACAGTGCAATTACGCACCTGTGGCTTGCCCATGGTAGCTGACTCCAGCTCTTGTGGCTCGGCTTAAGGGGCTGTTTAACTGTGGTGTGGAAGTTCAGGCTTGGGCTGGAACCTGGGCTGTTGGACCCTGCGAGGTGAGGGGGCCCCACAGCTCAGGCTGCAGCCCAAGCCTGAACATCTACACTGCAATTAAACAGCCCTGTGAGCCCAAGTCAGCCGGCACAGGCCAGCCATGGGTTTTTAATTCCAGTGTAAACATAGCCACAGAGGCAAAGGTCTAGGCTCTGCTCCTGGCCTACACTATCCTACACAATGGTTCTTCCACCATTGTTAGGACTGCTGCTAGATCACCAGTGGAAGAATTGCTAGTATTTCTCAGTGTACACAAGCCCTATGGGCCATATTTTCCCCTTTCAAGCCAAAAGTGCAAATAGGAACACCCTCATACCAGCCATCCTCTGACTTCATAAAAAGTTACCGTACACTTGTTTTTCTTCCCGCTGATGTGTTTATCCTCTCTCTGTGTATGTTATAAGCAGAGAGTAGGGCTACAAAAACCACTGAGGGTTAAGGATCTATGCAACAATACCCTAACTCTGCCAATAGTGGCCAGCTGTAAAAAGGGGCCCCCCTCTGGATGCCATCTTCCACATTGACCCCTAGCCATAGCAGCACATGCTAATTTTGCTGCCATTGGCTGAATGGCACACTGTTGCACTCTTTGACACCTCTGATGGGGAAAGTATTAATTTACAACACAAGGGACCCTATCAAAAGCCCATTAAGATAAATAGGACTCCTAGCATTGTCTTCAATATGCTTTGGATCAGGCCCATAATTTTTGTGTATAGGAGCATACCACTTAGTGGAGTTCATTCCCAGGACAATGCCTCTTTCTGTATGTTCTGATCACTGCATGACTCTGTTGTGGAAGGGATTTAGCTAGTTATACAGGGGAGTGGGGACAGCATCATACAACACAGCTTTTTCCCCCAAACTGCTTTTTATCTGGTTTTGCTCTACTCTGCACTACAGATTGGGTGAGTGATGTTAGTTGGAGCGTAGGGGCTTTTGTCCTTAAATCACCCTCTTGTGCTAGGGTCTAAGAACAGGGTCTAAGAACAGTACCATGGATTATAAAACTGTATGTAACTCCTATTTGTGGTGTTGGAAGAACAGACTTCTGTATGTACTGCACAACATAAGGGCAACAGTAAGTGTTAAGGATGCAGTGTTTACCACAAGTGACAGTCTTAACTCTTCTTGCCTTTTGTGCATTTCGGAGAGATCTATAACATTAATGTGTCTTGAGGTTTTATTACAATGTGGATCTGCTCAGTGTAAGATGAAAGAATAAATTAGGAAGGCATTTTATATAGACAAATACATTTGTGAATCTTTTTCAATTAAATGGACCAAACAGTCTTGGTTCACTGGTGTAAATCTAGAATATCTCCATTAATTTATATGTATATGCATCAGGCATAAATTTAGCTCAGTGTGTCTTTGTGCATACTATATAACAGGATATTTAATATTGCTTTGGGAATAATGTAGGTAACGGTGTCTGCATTCCTACAGAACAAACCATGAGATAGTATTGTAACTAAAATCACTGTTTTTATACCATTACTTTCTTTGATACCATATTTAGGTAAAATTTAAACACATACAGCTATTCATTCATTCATTCATTCATTCATTCAAAAAGAAATAGGTTTCAGAGTAGCAGCCGTGTTAGTCCATATTCGCAAAAAGAAAAGGAGTACTTGTGGCACCTTAGAGACTAACAAATTTATTTGAGCATAAGCTTTTGTGAGCTACAGCTCACTTCATCGGATGTAGCTGTAGCTCATGAAAGCTTATGCTCAAATAAATTTGTTAAGTCGCTAAGGTGCCACAAGTACTCCTTTTCTTTTTTCAAAAAGAAATAGTAAACTAATTAATAATGTTTACATAATGCTTTTCATTCTATGATCTCAAAGTACTTTTCAACTATTTAATTAATCTAGCATTACAACATACCTGTAAGGTAGCTAAGGAATATATTACAAGGACTTCTCCTATGACTGAAATGCCTCAACTGTTTAACAGCAACACTACACGACAATTTAGAAGTGAAAACAAATGCCATAGCCATCTGAAATGGCAGATAATAATTAATAAATTCAGCAACAGGATGAATTTGACTAGAACACTGCAGTAAACACCTTCATGCTTATGAAATTGGAAAGGGCTCCTTAATGACTGCAAGTGATCAGAACTTTAATATTGCACCTAATCTAAAACACACACAGTGTGACATATCTAATAATCATTGACATTCAATGGATATTATATAAGTTAAGGATAGAAAAGACCTATGCAGTCACCTCATCTCTCCCTCCTTCCAATGCATTTTCCAGCCCCTTTTCTAATGTAGTTTTAAATGGTCTCAAGCAACAGAGAAGCAATGTCTCATGACTTCCCTTAAGAATCCATTCTGGAATCCATTAACTGAGTCTGATAATCAGTCTAAATTTTCCTAAAGTTAATTTCCTTCCATATCTGAAACTTTTGTCTCACAGCAAGATTAATTAAATAATAATATCTAAGAGTTTGTCCATTCATACCAATGTACTTTAATGATGTGTACTTATCTTTGTAAAGACATATAAGTGGAAAACTGAAACACAGAAAAGAAGTTAGACAGCAGCTTGCTCCAGAGCAGGGAATAGAACACAGTTCTCCTGATTCCTAATCTGACAGCCACTCCACTGGTCAACCATAACTTTTGTCAATGAAATGTTTCAGAGTAGCAGCCGTGTTAGTCTGTATTCGCAAAAAGAAAAGGAGTACTTGTGGCACCTTAGAGACTAACAAATTTATTAGAGCATAAGCTTTCGTGAGCTACAGCTCACTTCAGTGAGCTGTAGCTCACGAAAGCTTATGCTCTAATAAATTTGTTAGTCTCTAAGGTGCCACAAGTACTCCTTTTCTTTTTGTCAATGAAATGGCTCCCTTTAAGGAATGATTTAGGTACTAACAATAAATCAGACATTTTGGGAAAGATTTTTTTTAATTCTATGAATATTCATTGTGATGTGGAGCAAGTGAAACTACGTATAGGGTTAAATAAAAGTTATTTTGTAAGAAGCTAAAAGTGGTGACAAATAAACTTTATAAGTAAAAATAACCCCAGTAGTTAGGTGTGTACTGATATTAATAATCCATAAACAAGCTGTTAAGTTGTACTTGTTTACAGTTTCACACATTGCATAAGAAATAAACCAAGAACAGTATCTCCTATGTGTGGAATATTTTTCCTTTTTAATGTTGCATTGAAGCCTTTAAATCTGGAGCGTGAAGAGCATTTATAGAACAACACAAGATTTCTCATGGCATTTAAAAAAATAAATTTTCTAACTGATCTAAATTGTTGCATAGGACCATTTTTTTAAAAAGCTACGGCCAAAGCCTTGTCCCATTGAATTCCATGGGAATTTGCCTTAACATGGCACCAGAATTTGATACTTAGAGTGCACTCTAGATTGTTAAATAGATGTAGGGGTACGGATTCCAGCAGGAGCTCTCCCAATAAACTCTTTATTTGTGCAAACTTTACAAAGTGGTTTCATATTTTTGAGGCAGCTCGTTTTGCTTTTTCCTTCCTACTACCCCGATGTAGTAGAAAAGTGTTTAACTGGCAACAAAAAATATTACTGAAAATTAAGTCTTGTTACTTTGTGAGTCATAGAATATCAGGGTTGGAAGGGACCTCAGGAGATCATCTAGTCCAACCCCCACTTCTGGGGAAAAAAAAATCATACATAGTATGTCCGTCTATGTAAGATAAAATAGATGGGCACTACAAATGCCAAATTTTAACAACAAACAATAACAAAAAATCCAACAAAACAAAACAAGTCTGTCCCACAAAATAAATAGTTTAAACAACTCCATGGGGCAGATAAAAGGTTTTTTGAATTTTCCTATTTCTGTAACACGAGAAAAACAGACTTCAGTACAAAATTCTAGTATTAGTGTTTTTATTACTTACTCTCATTGCATTATTTGAAGAAAACAGCATTAAATGTTTTTACTTCAGAGAAGCATTACTTGATATTACAAGCACTTATATTTACTTTATTAAACTAACATTATTAAAACCTCAAAGGTGGAAGTTTCAGAACCTGTTTCTTGTCTCTTAAACTAGTTTTACACATATGAAACTCCACTGATTTTAATGGATATGCAGTGGCATGTTCGCAGATAAGTATTTGCTGTTTTTTTGGCTTGTTTGATCTTAATGCAATTATTTTAAGAAAATATTCGTCTTGTTAACATATTACCACTTTAGTTGTTAGCTAGCCACCACAGCAGTTCATTTCCTCATAAATATTTAACATAATAAAAAAAGTCCCTTGGGCCCTAACACTTTTGACACTTATATGATCTAAAACAAATCCTCCCACTTTTTAAATCAAATAGATCATGTTACACACACAGTTGGCTAAGTATTTACAAAGCACCCAATTAAATTCTGCTTACTTCTCCTACTGTCTGAAAATCCCACCTCACTGATCGGTGGACTACTGATCACACAAAATGCATAACTTTCTCATAGCTTGGACATTACTTTACAGACTGTAAAACTTTATTGTACATAAGACTGCTATAAAATGAACTCATCCATTAAGCAACACGTATAAAAAAGTGAAGCAATTGTATAAATTTAGAGGATTGAAGAAATAAGCAGAAGAATCACAGTACAAAGACACGTAAATCTAGTTTAATGTTCACATGTAGAATTTACACATCACAGAGATTAAACAGGATTTTAACTGTAACATAGCTGCAATGAAATTAAAGTGATTTTGTATTAGAAAAATAATCTTGATGCAGTTATCTGAATTTTGGTCTACTTAAGTTCATTTTAAGATGGATTTACATCACTGATCATAATGACTTTGCTTGTGTGCTTTTCCACAATCCCATATTAATATTCTTTGGACGAAACAGTAACTGTTCATTTGTTAATGGTTTGCCCTTTGGTTCCAAGCAGAGAACTGTTTTCACTTTTTAAATGTAATGTGCAATAAGAATGAAAGTTTGCGACAATAAACCTTTTGTTGTTAAATGAAGTTCCACAGTAAGTTTCTTGATTTTGATGCAACAGCAGATTTTATAAAAGCTGATTAAAGACCTAAAGCATTGCCTTCAATATGAAAAAAGTAGATAGAATTTGTTTTTCTAATCTCAGTTAAAAAAAAAAAAACTATCTTACCACTACTTATATATAATGCACTAAAAACCCGTGTGCCTAATTGACAAAAGTGTAGTTTCAAAATGTATAATACAATTATCAACATTTTAATCTAGATTGAAGAAAAACACGTTTGTATGGACTCAACACAAGTTTATTTGCAATTAGACATCTCATGCAATCATGCAGGACCACTAGCTATAGCTGTAACTTCCAAGTCTAAAAAGACACTGGGCAAAAACCTTAACTGTCAAGATATTTTCATATTAGCAGCTCTGTACCTGAGCTGTAAATAATGTTCTAAAGAAATATTCCCACACATTAAAAAAAACATACACACCTTTATAATATTTACAAAAAATATTTAATTAAAAATATTTTATAATTACAGTAGTCTATTAAAGCATATACTTTTCTCACTTACACTTATAGAACATCTCTATATATACACAGTATGAAATGTCACTCATTTATCTATACAATATGTAACATTCCTGCAGGGAGAAGAAAGTTCCCTGGGCCCAATAAAATCATCTATTTTAAACAATAGATGTCAAATATATCTACAATGCTCTGGTAGATTAGTAAAGCTTCAAAATTCAGCTGCTCGTTCCCTTACAGTTATAGTTCTAAAGTTTGATTTACTCTCCATCGTCTATCCAACAGAAGAGTCACACTTTTCTGCTTAAGTTTTAAGTCTCCTCCCACCAAAATAAACAAACAATTCACATCTGCTATAAAATGCACAGAAAAAAAAGACATGTTTAAAATGCTATGAACGTGCAAAACGGTGAAAGGTTCTCTCTCAGAAGGAAGCATGGAAACGATTCTGGGGTTGAATTATTTTTTCCTCTCATCTGATGGCTGATATTTCTTCCCCCCCCCCCCATGTGTTTTTCTCTGCTCCTCTGGCTCTGGATCTGCCTGCTGCACACCTGTGGAAGAGGAATGAATAGAGGGGGTGTGTGAACCGTTTTTGCTCCAGACTGAGTGGCGCCACCAACAAAACACAAGACATGCTTGATCAACAACCCAAAACAAACCAGGTCAAACAACAACCTCAGCTCCCATGCTAGGCCAAAACAGAGGAATACACAGTTGCAAGCCCCAGTGATAAGCGCTTGACACAGGGGGTTTAAATAATAATAATAAAACAGGCTTCCAGCCAACCTTGTTTGCTCAGTCCAGACCCCATTGCTGTACTCCAGATGACACAGAAAGGAAAGACAGTCTCAATGCTACGAAAAGAGACTTTCTTTAGAAAAGAATGTAGGTGCACTCAGGCCAGAGAGGCACTAGTGCTTCTAGAATAATACATGATTCATGCATTTAATGGAGAAGAAATTAACTCCTAAGGAATGCGCAAGACTCCAACCCATTTTAAAAAAAGAGCTAGCTGAAACATTTACAGTGCAAAGGGCACTGGTGTAACAATACTACAGACGGCAGAGATGCAGCCTTTTCTCTAGATGCCCAATAATTAATTGAGACTCACCTTGAGAGTGCAGTTCAGCGGCACAGAATACTGTCCCCCTGCTTGTTAACAGCGCCAGCCTGCACAACAAAACACCAGTTTAAAAAAAAGAAAAATGAGTGCAAATAATTAGCTTGGCCATGATAACTGTGCTTGTATCTGGATCACGCACACGGGCAGAGACCAGCCTAGAGAGGTGACAAGCTCCACAAAGGAGAGCGCAAGCCACAAGGACTGCCAGCCTGGGCCAGCCAAGTCCTACCGCACACAGATCAGTGCACCCGACAGCAGGTTGCTGGATTCTCAGCGTGACACCTCCTGGCTCCGACACAGGCAGGGACACCAGGGGCTGCTGAGTGTCACATTGCGAGCACACAGCCGGACCCGTCGCCCTGGCACCGCCGGCCGGAGAGTCACAGGTTCCTTTGGCACCTTAGAGACTAACACGTTTATTTGAGCATAAGCTTTTGTGAGCTACAGCTCACTTCATCGGATGCAGTCAGTGGAATCTCCCCACTGTATTTTCCACTGAATGCATCCCATGAAGTGAGCTGTAGCTCACGAAAGCTTATGCTCAAACAAATGTGTTGGTCTCTAAGGTGCCCCAAGTCCTCCTGTTCTTTTTGCGGATACAGACTAACACGGCTGCTCCTCTGAAACAGGTTCCTTTCTGTCCCTCAGAAGCAAACGCCTTCTGCTGCTAAGGGTGGATCCCGGACGAGAAAGCTCCCTCCCGCTCCCAGCCACAGCCACAGCCATTTTTTTTATATACATAAGGGTTTGTAAAGGGTTTCAGGGCGTGTGTATACATATATACATATACCCTGAAACCGTTAAATGTGCACCCTCCCCGTAAGTGTTGAGATCAGCGACAGTCCCCGTAAGTGTGCACAGAATCATTGTACGGATTCCTGGGTGCACACCCATTAGACATACTTCCCTGAGCGGCTGTAACTACCCAGGAAGGGTAGATGTGTGTGCGTACGTCTATACGCGCGCCAGCGACCAGCTCATCCGTCTAAGGGGAAGCGCATGGCGCGGTACAAAGCGTGTGCATCTACAGGCAGGTGTGTGAGCGATGCACGCGCCGAATGGGTCACACCACGGAAGTACGCCGTCCAGGGGCTACAGGTGCAGACTGGCGGACAGATCCTGCTCGCCCTGAAGTCAATGGCAAGACTCCCGAGCGGGTCTCGGGCGCCCGCAGAACGACCACAGGGGTCCCGTCCGTGCAGCACCCACACGCCTAAAGGGAATCTCTGTCGACGCCGGTCGTTGCAGAGACACAGGGAGTCCGGGGTACCCCGGCCACACACACCCTTCACGGAGCGCCCAGCATGAGCCCTGCAGTCCCCAGCTGGCTGGCCAATGCTACGCGTACACACTCCTGCCCAGCGTGGGCAACGCGGCCAGCGCCGCGCCTCGCGTTTCCCCTGCCACGGCGCTTACCGGGTCGGTGTTGAGCGCTGTAAGCGGGGTCCGGGGGCTGGCTGCGGGGCAGCTCCCTGGGTGCAGCGGGGGTGGCTGCTGCTGCTGCTGCCTGAGCAGAGCCGGGTGCGTCTCCAGAGCCAGCTGCAGGTCGAGGATGTAGTCGATGACATGCTGCAGGATCTCCACTTTGCTGACCCGCTTGTTGGGCGGGATGGTGGGCACTAGCTTCCGGAGCCGGCTGTAACAGTCATTCATATCGCACTGCAGGCACAGCGACGCCGGCTCCTCGCCCGACGGGGCCCCCTTGCAGCCGTGCTCGGCCAGGCAGCGCAGAGCCAACTGCCCGCCTCCGCCGCCTCCTCCTCCGCCGCCGCCTCCTCCAGCGCCGCCGCAGCAGCCCGCTTGCGCCTTCCTGCTGGGGTGGCGGACGGGACTGACCGCCTTCATGGTGCACAGGGAGAGAGCCCCTCGGGCGCCGATGCACACCGCGGACCGCCCGCAATGCAACAAGAGCAAGAGGCAGCGCTCAGCCAACGCAGCGATCCCTTCCTAACGCAACCAAGGAGGGGCAGCCCGTCTCTGGATACAATCTCCGGGCTTTGCCAGAGGGGATGCCAGACCGTGCAAAGAAAATCCACCCACCCAGGCTAGTCATTCGCTCCCCTTCCCCTTCGCTCCCACTCCAGCCCAGCCGCCTCTGCTCAGCCCGGCTTGCAGCGCCGCCCTATATATATAGCACGGGGTACAGACAGGCGGGGCTCGCGCTGCCCTGGCCCGGGGAAAGGAGGAGGTAAGAGGCGCGCGGGGGCAGGGAAATGTGTGCAAAGGAGAGGGGAGGAGGGGGGTGCGGAGCGCCGCGCTTTGGCCAATCACCGCCGCCTCCTCCCTCCATGGAACGCCGCTCTGGCCAATGGCGAGGACGCTCCATGCCGTCAATGCTGTGGGGTCTCGGGCTGGGGGGACTGCTGAACCCAAGGGAGCGGAGGGAGGAGGAGGAGGAGAGAGAAGTTCCTAGGAAGGAAGAACTGCGGGAATGCGAATGGAATTCACTCTGCTGCTGAATGAGGCTGCTGAATCCTGCCGTTCCCATCGGCACTCACAAGTGGCTGTGCCAGCAGTAGGCATCCCCTCCTCTGATCTAGCCTTGAAGCCTGCAAGGAGCAATTGGAGATTGCTAATGTCATTTTACCGTACACACTTTTTTTTTTTTTTTTTTTTTTTTTTTGCTATTTATTCTTCAGACTGCTTAATCATCACCAGGAAGTATTTCTACCACTAACAGAGGTGGGGATGCTGTTTGCAATTTCTAGCCTCATTCAATGTATTTTTTTTAACCTTTCACTTCTTTCCTCCCCCTACACGTAGACACACAGAGTCTTTGGAGGGACGTTGATTTAAAGAAAAAAATAATCCAAATTTGAGTGCCGGGAGCTGGGGGGTAGAAGATCAAGAAAAGCAATTGCTGTGGAACATTAAATTAGAGCACATAACTATTAAAAATTCATGGAGATGGAGTATTTAAAATTCCTCTATGACATATAATATTAATCCATTTTATGTAAAATTCATACCTGTAAATTAATTTGTTCCATTAATGCATCAGATCACGTATTAGTAAATGTATCATGTTTTAAATATGATGCTAGAAATGTCCAGAGTTCTGCACTTTGAGACAGCACATTAAAATTAACAGGCACATACTCCAGAGTCCTGCCTAGGTCGTTGTGTGGTGGATTGCAGCATTTTAATTTAATCATGCCTTGCTTAAACTTTCTATTAACTCCTCATGAGGATTCAGAACAGATGCAGGTGAACTGAACATTAGAGTAAGAAATAAAAGGCACAATCTTGCAACTCACACAAACAGTCCTTACTCCTTACACATGTAAACTGTCTCAATGATTTCAACAGAACTATTTACTTGAGAAAAAAGAAAAGGAGTACTTGTGGCACCTTAGAGACTAACACATTTATTTGAGCATAAGCTTTCGTGAGCTACAGCTCACTTCATCGGATGCGTTTGGCATTCCTTAGTCTCTAAGGTGCCACAAGTACTCCTTTTCTTTTTGCAAATACAGACTAACACAGCTGCTACTCTGAAACCTGTCATTATTTACTTGAGTACAGTGTTGCTTGAATGAGCAAGGCTGCAAGACTGGAGAGTAAAATTTAATAGTAGGAAAGAAATTCATAGTTAATGGTGACTGATGATTGCATGCCCCCACCACACCTAGTCACAGAGTGATGTACAAAGGATACAGAGGGAAACAGTTAAGCCTAGAACCTTGAATGGGAGGAGAGGTTGGGTCATCTTTTCATAACAGTATAAAGAGTGCATATTTTCCACCCCCTAAAAGGTACAATATCAGTCCGCAATCCTGCAAAGACTTGTGTACATTCTTAACTGTACATACTATGAGTAGTGTGTACAATGGGGCTACTTACAGTGCATAAAATTAAGCACCTGTGTAAATCTTTGTAGGACTAGGATCTAAATTAGTGAGCTAAACAGTGACCATGTCATGACAGGCATATTGTCATCAGCTATATACTCTGCTATACCTTACACTGGTTTTATACTGTGAAACTCCAGGAACTTCAGTGAAGTTACTCCTGATTTTCATCAGTGTGATACATCAGGCCCTAAATTATAGTTATGCCTTGTCTATTCCCCAGGCTCTTGATGATATGGACAGACGTAAGGTGTTTCATTTTCAAAAAAATAATCTGTAGATAGTGTTAAGTATGTGGACTAAAATCTTGCTGATCTGATCTTAATTAAAATCTCTGTGAAACTAGGTACACTATAGAATTTAATTGGTCTATTTGTACAGAATCAGAGCTGATCTGACCTCACTGAAAATTTATAGGAAATCCTAGTATGTAACCATTTCTCCTGGAGCTGATCTGATGTGAACAGATGTGTATATATGTATAATAAACCCCATTGGCATCATGGAAATTCCATTGAGACTGATTTGGGTCCTAAAGATTAGTCAAGATTTTTGGAAATTTGCGATATCTCGATATGTTACAGATCTATTTTTCCATCAGTCTACTTCCATAACACATGAGCCAAATGGTACTGTATGGATTTTTGTGCATTGTTGCAGACTCAGCTAAAATTTATGAGAAAATGTTATGTGTTCCATTGCTGACCTATCAATATAAATCTGTGAAAAAAACTTGTCCCATAAATATTCAGGGACTTCCTCTGGTAACTCCCTATAATACAAATGATACATGATAGTCTGCCATGCATTGATGAGCAAGCAGACATCAGTTCCCTGTCAACAATTGGCCTGCTTCTGCTCTCATTGAAGTCATTGGCAGTTTTGCCATTGACTTCAATGGGAATAGGGCTGGGTACAATGTTTTTTCTGTTTAGATCGGATGTGCCCCAGAAGTTAATTAAATTGCTCTAGTGGTGTATTGGGAACCTCAATCTGTTAGGAATCATGCATTGAGTTGAGCATAGTGAAACTCTTTATCCATACAAGAAGAGTGGGGCAGTAACTGCTTTTCACTCCTTTACCCTATTAATAGCAATATTTTTCAACGTTCGAATATATAGGCGTTAACTGCTCCTGTTTTGAACCATACCAATTATGGATTTATAAAATCTCCTCTGGATATCTTAAAATGAGTGGTCCCTTCCAGGTTAGCTGGAGGAGTTCACCTCTGTTGGCTGAGTTACTCCGTGGATTAGAGTCCCAATTCCCAGTGTTACCAACTCTGGCTGTATATTTTGTGCTTGAAGTGATCATTTTATTTGAGAATGTCGAAATTCAAGTCAGATCATTAATATTAACTATAACAGTTTCTTTTGCTTTAAATATAAAAACAAAACAAGTTAAAAATGTAAACATCATTAATGGCTAACCTTCCTTGCATGAATGGAGCCATTTAAATCAGTGAGACTTCTCTCATGAGCAAAGCAAGTTGAATTTGGTCACACATTTCTGAATATGTGAACATATGATTCCAACAGAAAAATAAACCCTTCCATTGACAGTGTATCAGGGTCACATGGCTCTTCAGGACCTCATACAGTGTCAAGGAACAGTCACAGTTCTTCCAAGAGCCGAATGAATGAGACATTTCCACTGAGATTATACTTGATTCACAGGTCTTTTGTATACAATACTATGCTGTTGAACCAACTGCTGAATTTATTTAAAATATTTGCAGGATATAAAAATAGGGTTGCCAACCTCCAGGATTGTCCTGGACTCTCCAGGAATTAAAGATTAATCTTTAATTAAAGATTATGTCATGTGATGAAACCTCCAATGTCCAACCAAAATTGACAACCCTATATATAAAATATTAAAACCCCCACATTTATGCATGTAGTGTGCAGTAACCATTAAATAATTTAAGCCATTTACATTTTTTTAAATGGAAAAAGAACTGTATAGACACACAGCGAGTATTGTCTGCACACAAGATGCTATGGGATATAGCTTTTGAAAATTTTGCAATTCTTACTTAACAAGAATATTAAGAAGTGGCTTAGTTAACTGCTCCATTTTTTTCTGGACACAGTCTCTAAACAGCTGAGTGAAATCCAAAACATTTAGAATTATTTTGCATAAGGCTGATAACTGGTATAATGAGTTTTATCCTGATGTGTGCCCAATCTTGCAAGGAGCTGTGCACCTCCTGCACAAGGTACCGAGAACCTCCAGGGCTCACTGACTTCAGTGGGGGATGAGGATACTCAGCAT
This sequence comes from Dermochelys coriacea, assembly GCF_009764565.3. Lineage (NCBI taxonomy): Eukaryota > Metazoa > Chordata > Testudines > Dermochelyidae > Dermochelys > Dermochelys coriacea. Next base: position 110,496,075 of record NC_050069.1, read on the forward strand.
CTCACAGGACTGAACATTAAAAAAGCATTATAAATCTCTGAATGGTTTATGGTTTATCAGGATAATAGCAATTGATCCCTCAGTGGTGCTATTACTGTATATTATTGCTATCACTTAAACGGCAATAATGTTGGTTATTTAACTTCAATTAAAATATCTAGCTAGTTGTGATGTCATTTATAATAACGCAATAATGTGTATTGTGCTCTCCCAGCCAACCCCACATCTAATCTCCTGCTGGCAGCAGGGGTGAGGTAAAATGAAAAAAAGGGGAAAGGGGGGAAATGAAAAAAGTGATTATTAGATTACTCCTACATGCATATATCCACTTGGATCCCCATGTTAGATGGTAAGAATGACATGCTGCCTCCTGGACTCACAACGTGGGATCAGTGAAGATCCTTAGAATCAGGAGGAGGGCAAAGTATCATGGTACAGTACAATTGTTCACCACTTCTGCAATTCCTAAGAGTCAGGTGGAATTCATCCCTTTTCTGGATACTGTTCTGCCATCCTTGCCAGAGAGATGACTCATCCTGTGGGTTCAGCAAATTACTTCTTATGAGCAAGTTTTCTGCTTCTGGAATGTGCCAGGTTACATTAACTGGCAGGTGTTTTAAAAACATGTTCTAGGAGAGGAAAACCCTGGAACACCCAGTCTCCAGCAAGTTTCTCACCTCCAGATGCCACTTTAAATTACACTAATTAAAGTCTGCTATTCTATATATGTTTCAGGAACAAAATATAAAGATAGCCAACAAACTCACTTAACATAAGTTTGTTTTCTCCTTCCCTGTTTATGGTAATAAAAAAGCTGTTTTTCCTTTAAACAAAAAACAGATTTCCAAATCCTTCATCTCTGTTCTTTATAGCATCCTCCCCTATCTCCCACCATATGCATGAAGTTTATCACAGAATAAAGAGGAAAAAAATTGTGAGAAACCCTTGTTAGAATACTGGCAACACATACCTACCGTTTCCAACCACCCATTCCACTGGTGGTATGGATACAGACTTAAAATAATATGCTTATTCCACTTGCCCAAGATATAATAAAAGGACAATATAACCTTGCTTTATAACAGCTTTCATATATTGCATTATATTTCCATTTTGAAAGTATTTCAGAGTCAACAGATTTTTTTTGGATGATGAGGTATTTGTTCAATTTAAAGCATCCTTCCTCATCACAAATCAGAGGAGTCAGTATACTTACATAAAGTCATATACCTTGTCATGTGTTTTTCCTTCAGTTTCTGTCTTCTGCAAGTAGGTACAGAATAAATACAATAAGGGTGACCATTTCAGCGAGCAGAAGAGGTAGGAAAGTTTCCTCCACAGCATGATATTTGGACAGTTGCTTTTTTTTTTTTAAATATGTGGGGCTGGCAGCAACACCTATTATTAAGGTTACCTGATACTTCCCATTATAAGATGCTGTTTTCAGTTGCTTATAACTTCATCCAAACTACTACTATTTTGGCTGAAATTTACAATCCTGGCTGTCTGCTTTGGGTTGAATTTTGGGGGGAAATTTTGGATATACATTGAAATAACTAAAAAGGTTGATTCCTTATGAGTTGATGGGATGGAGAGGAGAAAAAATTTGCAGTGGGAGTAGAATATTTTCTTCCTCCTTCTCGTTTCTTCTCTCCTTTCCTTTTCTCCTCCCATCATTTTTTGTCCTTCCATGTGACAGAATGAGCACTAATCCAATAATTGCACAGGAATGTCTATTTCTTTAAACAATACTATTTTGTACACATTACCTTAAAATATTGTAGAACATGAGGCATCAACATCCTTTTTTTGAGGAAATGTACAGAAAACAAATCCTTCTAAATGTCAGATATAAAATTCCAAGGTGCATGTTTTCAAATTAATTCAATTAATTAATTCAATTAATTCAAATTAATTGAAGAGGCGAGGAAAGGAATTTAAGAGAATAGCTGAATATTCCTAGCAACTTATGTAAGAATAATATGCCAAATTCTAATACAAAGTAGCAGATTGAAGTTGAAGATCCAAACTTAACTTTGATTTTAATTCTTGTAGTTTTAGCACAGTCCAATGTGCTATGTCATGCTACTGGTTTTAAAACAGAACTCCACAGCAAACCTATAGGAAGATCTGCTTGTAAACTGATAACATGGTATGGCCTCATTTTATTTTCATATGTTTGTTATGGGTTTGTATTAAGATTCATTTTATCACACTTAATTCATCCTGCAGGGAGAATCAGCAAATAGCCCTAAATTAAATAAGTATCTGGATGTGTACATATTCACCTGCATATGTTATCAAGGGTATCAGAATTTATTTTCCTGGAAAAGGTACAGCTTTGTCAGTAAAGGCAACTAAGTTTAAGCTGCAAAAAAATCTGCAGAAATAAAAATAATACTTAGCACTTATATAGCATTTTATTTTTTGAAGCTCTCCGTTAGCATTAACTTTTTAATTATTCTGTTCTCCTGGAGTATTTTACTGTTTTCTCCAGAATCTCAGATTCCCCCCCCCCCCCGAAAGGAAGCTTCTACCTTTACTTGATTCTGCAGGTAGGGTCCTCGAGGCATACAGGGTGTATATTACACACCATGATTTGAATCAAGTGCACAATGTTCTTGAGCTGTTGTTATGAATTGGCTCTCAGTGCCCCTCTATGTGTGTGTTTCACCAACTCACCTTCACACATTACCAGCCTCTTCTGTTTCTCCTACAACAGTTGGTGACAAGATAACCATAGTAAATCTAAAACAAAATATATTAGTCGATTTAAAACCACAAAAAGTAAAACAAAATAGTATAAAATTATTTCCTCTTCTATCTACCTGCCAAACGTCAGGGTTTACAGTTCTGTTTCTCCCTGAACAAGTGGGGACCTCAGTAATACTTAAAGCACTATAGAGAATGCAGCTCATTATTCTAAATCAGGGATTCTCAAACTGGGGGTTGGGTCCCCGCAGGGGATTGCGAGGTTATTACATGGGGGGTCGTGAGCTGTCAGCCACTACCACAAACCACAAATGCTTTGCCTCAAGCATTTATAATGGTGTTAAATATATAAAAAAGTGTTTTTAATTTTGAGTCACTCTCAGAGGCTTGCTATGTGAAAGGGGTCACCAGTACAAAAGTTTGAGAACCACTATTCTAAATTATATTGATGTCATCATCTGCAACAGAAGAAGTGAAGAACTAGGAAGTCAGGTCTTGGAAACTAAAAATTCTTTCAATTTACCTTCAAATCCACTTATTCCTGTTTATGGGTCATATTGTGCAGTTCTAACGAATGCCCAATAATCTAATAAACTATTTACCTACTGATGTAGTATAGGAAGATCTCCCAAGTGTTTAAAAATAGAAATAACCATCTCTTCTTCTCTCTTCTTTTCCATCCTGTAGAAGAGACAGCTTGTGAAGAAATGACTGAAGGAAAGCTACAATAAAGAAATGAGTGTTGCATTTAATTATAATAGTGGTTAGTTCTCTGGTCATTGTCCATAGTCTAGATTCAGTTCACGTGAAAGTGCTGCCTCCTGAGCTCATGAGCTTCCCCCATTTGTTTAAATTAGATGTTGTGGAGGTCATGGTTTTACAGAGAGAGAGAGAGACTCTTTCATGTAGGTACGGTCAACCTCATTGGTTGCAATGTCTGCCAATACTGTTTCATTCAAATGGTCTGTTTAATTAAACAGTGACAACAGGACTGTCAAATGAAAACCTCTGTGCAGCGCAGCAGAGGTAGAAACGTGAGTGGATTAAAATCAAGTGATGCATTACAAATGAGGAGTGGTAGAATGGGAATAATAAAGAAAGGAGAAAGTGGAGAGAACATAGGATGATATAAGGATCAGTAAACTGAGATTCTCCACAATTAAATGTATGTTAGAGATTTACCAAATTTCACTTATTAGAAGGAACATTCAATTATTTTAATTTAGGTGTAAGGTACATCTCAGTGTTTTCCCTTTTGTAGTGAAGGATTTTGCAATGTGTTTCACGGACACATTTGAAATTTCCTTGTCACATAAAAAACCCTCCCATATGCAAACTGTCTCCATTTTACAACTTTGACTTTATTTTCTTATAAATGATATGTATGCAGTTAGCAAATTTCAATAATCACTCTGCCTATGTTAGATATCTAAATATTTCAAGTTATTTTCAATACCAGTGAATGTTTCCACTTCATAAGTATTTTCTAAAAATCACCCTGAAGTGTTAAATGCATTGTTGTTTCAGCAATGCCTACACTCTATTAACTTGATACTTTAAAGTACTGATCCTGCTCTCCATGGAGGGTTTGGCTTCTATGAAGAGGTTGTCTTGAGGAAGCAGCACAAACCCTTAGTTGGGTAGTTGTTCTTTAAATTAATGCTACTTCTTACCTGAATATGGTTATATGAGTAAGGACTGCTCATCTGAGTAATGGTTTGTAGAATTATGTACTAACTCATTAGCCTGTTTCAAGCTAAACACTTCAAGTAATTGTAATTATCTTAAAAGCACTTCAGAACAGTTTTTAAAAAAATTCTTATATATATTCCAAAAACAAAAAACCTTAATTTAAAAGGGATTAAGGTTGGTTAGGTTTGACAGCCCTCCAAGACAAACTCTAGAAAGCACCCTAGAAAGCAAGGAAATACCAAGTTATAGGTCCTCTCTTAACTGAACCCCAGTGCCCACATAGCGTATTTCCATTGACAGTAACAGAGTCCACATTGCTGCAAAGAGCTTTCTTCTGCCTCCAACTGATAAGAAAACATATTATATATTAATCTCCCTCAGAGTATAATGTAAATTATTATAGTTCATTAATAGACTATTATACACAATCTCAATTTAAAGTACAGAATGTTTTATTTAAAACTTGCACCTTACCTCCTCCTCCTTCTTGTCCTCTAGTGTCTTCTTTTTCATGAACGGTCTTGCATGTGTGGTGTTAGCACTCCCTGTGGTGTTTAATGTTTTAATAGGGTACATTGTCTCTCCTTTCCCTCTTTTACTGTACAGTTTCATTTTGATGTGGAGAGAGATGCAAGCTTATCTCCTTGCATTGTGACAAAATATGCCGCATAAAGTGGGTGTCTGTTTCTTTCTCCCTCCACTGTTTAAAGAGCTGATTGCTTCAGCTAGAGACCCATGTTGCTATAACACATTTTTTAAAAGCTCACTTATGCCACCTGAAACTTAAACTGAAGTTGCATAAACAGAACACACAATGGTGTAGACTCTGGTTACATCATTTATTTTCAATTATTATTGATGGAAATAACTTTCATAACTTGCTCATAGCTCTGCTTTGCTCTGTCACTTGTGAGCTATGAGGTCATCAATAACTCATGAAAATAAATGTCTTATTGATACTCAACATAGTGCATATCCAATATTTTGGTACTCATACACACATACTCTGCAAACCATAGGGAAAAGACTTGTGATGTTATTCCTTTTATCTTTTAAAAACAGTGACTTTTAAGTAGCAAGGTGGTGGTGGTTGTTTTTCCCCCCTGAATGGCATTTCACAAAGATATCTCACTAATTTATTTATAAGGATAAGTCTTCAGAACAAGGTAGCATTACCGTGCTGGCCTAGTAGTGCCTCTATACACCAGTACATTTATAATTGATTATATGGTCTATAGTGTTGTGGCTAGAATAAACTTAAGGTCAAATCTCTGGGAGAACAAATCTTGCCATTATTCTTGATGAGAAATAAATATGCGCAGGAACTAAAAAGTGCCGAAAAGGAATAAAATCCAATGTATAAAGGCATTTTGAACAATTCATTCCTAAATGAAAGTGCTTTTTCTTAGTTTTTCTTCATTGCCTTGATCTTCCTAAAACTGTTATTGGGGCAGGTTAATGGTTGACCTTTGAGGGAACCACATACCACTCTTTGTTCCCTAGCAGTCAGGATCTTGCAGAGGCTAGAAACTTTTGAGGGAGAGAATAGGATTAAACTGCTGTATGAAGTCCAGTGCAGGTGATGGTCAATGGGAGCTGAGAAATGAGTTTCTCAGGACATTTCCACCTTCCTTCATTAGAAGGAGTTTATTTCATTTATTGTGGTTACCTGGTGGAGATAGCTGATTGTCAATGATTGTGCGCTGATTAATTTTCTTAAGTATAGTCATTAAAAAGTTCATTATTAAAATATCAAAAAACTTTTAAACCATACAAATTGAATGAACAAATCATTTAGATTTAAGTTTCAAATTGATCACTAATGAAAAAGTTCCTTCTGGTATATTCTAACTTGATTCTCACATTAAAATAAATCATATGTACATAGTTGTTTAATTGCCATTCTCAAATTCCAAAAATGAGCAGCAAACTGGAAAGACGTAAAGACTCAGTCCTGCAAAGCCTTGCTCACATGAATGGTTTCAGGTAAGCAAGGGTTTGCAGGATTAGTTCCTCAGGACCTGATTCTGCAAATATTCATATGCTTAGCTTTATGTATGTGCGTAGTACCACCACTGGTACTACTCATGATTAAGCACATGTATAAATGTTTGCAGGATCTGAGCTTTGATTGCAAACTCTTCAAGTCTGAAACTTTGGCCTTATATACAAACAGAAGTTGCACCAGTTTAATTTAAATTAGTTTAAAAACAAAGTTAATTAAATCAGTGTATACATAAGTGTGAACATAAGAACAGCCATACTGGGTCAGCCCAAAGGTCCATCTAGCCCAGCCCAGTATCCTGTCCCGACAGCGGCCAATGCCAGGTGCCCCAGAGGGAATGAACAGAACAAGTAATCATCAAGTGATCCATCCCCAGCTTCTGGCAAACAGAGGCTAGGAACACCATCCCTGCCCATCCTGGTTAATAGCCATTGATCCTCTATGAACTTATCTAGTTCTTTTATTTATCCTGTTATAGTCTTGGTCTTCACAATATCTTCTGGCAAGGAGTTCCACAGGTTGACTGTGTGTTGTGTGAAAAAATACTTCCTTTTGTGTGGACATTCTTCTATTGGTTTAAAAGTGGCTTATACTTTAACTGCTATAAGCTACATTTAAATTGATTTAAGAGTGTCCACACACTGTTGTACTGGTTTAACTAAGTCAGTTTAGGATCCCTCTTTACTTTAGGTTATGTATATACTGCACACCTTACAATGGCTGCAGTTGTGTCGTTGTAAGGTGCACAGTTTAGTTGCTCTTTATTGCCAGGAAGGAGTTCTCCTGGTGACAAAATAAACCACCGGTAACTAGGGGCAGTAGCTTCATTGCCAGGAGCGTGGCTCCTGCCGACAAAGTGCTGTCCACACCAGTGCTTTTTGTTGTTAAAATTTTTGTCGTTCAGGGGGTGTTTTTTCACACCCTTGAGCAACAAAAATGTAGACAAAGCCTAATACTAATGAAGTTTTGTGTGTAGGGCAGGCCTTTGTCTCCTTATTGGTTATGAAGCACCTAGCACACATTTTGCATTATGGTCCTCGGCCTAAGCCCCCTGATATTAATAAGGGACCAGATAGCAAGTTGTTCTTTAGGAATTTACCCCATTATAAAGAGTAAGAATTACAATAAGAATTAATGATGAAAGTTATACTAAAACAAAATAAACAGAACACTGCAAGCTATTGTGCATGTTTGCAGAATCAGCCTAAATAAATATAATCAGCATATCATTTTGAAAACCAGGTTTATCACTTCACTATTAGCATTTCTTTGTGTTTCTCCCACTTTTGCAGTGATGGGTGCATCTTGTTGCTAACAGGGTTCTTACACTGTGGCAATCTGAAGCAGTAAAGTTTAAAAATATTGAGGTTTTAAATCTAATTGAAAAAAGTGAAAAAAATCCTTCATCCCATGAGTGAAGTACTTTGAAAATTGTTTTTAAATTAATCAAAAATGAAGAAGTCTGCATTCAAATGATTGAGAATTGGTAGGTTTGGAACAAAAACATCCGGCAAACGACAGATTTAAAGCGGGATAAATGGTAGTGATCACTTTAAGAAGCATATAATAAACCATGAGGAACAAATCCACCTCCATTCACCACATATAAAGTAAAACCTATAATGGGGAAAAAATAACATGGGGGAAATATTCAGTGGGAAAGAAGCCAAGACAATGAAGCTGGGTACAATTTAGCTACTGGATGGGGAGGGATTCCTTCCTCAACTCATAAACAGAGGTCAATGTGAGTGTAAGGGCAAATTATTATTTATTATTTTGTATTGTTTAAAATGGACTAGGTGATGAGTAAACACATTAAGATTGAGTGTGCACTTGTGCATAACCAGTTGTAACTACATATATTTGCATTCTACACCTATATGATATGGTCTGATATGTGCAATGGGGGAACTGTGAAGGGGCCAAATTCTGCAGTTATGTCTGTCCAATTCCAACCTGAGGCTGTGTGGCTCTAACTGAAAACAAAATTTGGCTCAATAATGCTTTTACATGTGCAGCTAAAAGCTTAGTGCCCAATCCCGCCTTTCTTTACTGAGTCAAGTAGTTCATTAAAAGAAAAGGAGGACGTGTGGCACCTTAGAGACTAAGTTTCAGAGGAGCAGCCGTGTTAGTCTGTATCCGCAAAAAGAAAAGGAGGACTTGGGGCACCTTAGAGACTAACACATTTAGGTTTCAGAGTAGCAGCCGTGTTAGTCTGTATTCGCAAAAAGAAAAGGAGGACTTGTGGCACCTTAGAGACTAATTTGTTAGTCTCTAAGGTGCCACAAGTCCTCCTTTTCTTTTAACACATTTAGGACTCCTTTTCTTAGAGACTAACACATTTATTTGAGCATAAGCTTTCGTGAGCGACAGCTCACTTCATCGGATGCATTCAGTGGACTCTCCCCACTGTATTTTCCACTGAATGCATCCCATGAAGTGAGCTGTCGCTCACGAAAGCTTATGCTCAAATAAATGTGTTAGTCTCTCAGGTGCCGCAAGTCCTCCTGTTCTTTTTGCGGATACAGACTAACTCGGCTGCTCCTCTGAAACTCGATGAATTTGCATGTCCTGAGGGACGCTGCGGGCTCCTCCAAGGCACGGGACGGGACCCGATAGGGAGCGCGAGGGCGAAGCAGGGGCCGTGGTAGCGCGTGGGCACGGGGGCCGGCTAGCGACTGCCAGAGAACGCTGCGGGACACACAGCGCCTGCGGCTTCCCCGCCCGCTGCTCACTTCCCTCCTCCCCCTCCCCCCGCCCGCTCCCCAGCTGATTCATTGGCTGTGACTGCCCAGACTGGCCGGCGCCGGGCGCGTGACATCATCCATTCACACTGCGGCCCAGCTGGCGCCGCCCGGGCGGTCGCCGTGGCAACGCGGACGCCAATCTCAGCGCAATGACTTCCAGCTGCACACAGCGAGCGGCGCTGGGCCCACAGCGCAGGCGCCGACGCGGCTTTCCCCGGCCGCCGCTGGCGCGCGCTTTGCTCGTGGGGAGGCTTGGGGCTGCGCGCGCGCGGGCCCATCCCCCTAGGGTCGTGCCTGCCCTGCGCCGCTGCTGGCGGTGCGCCGTGCCAGGGGGACGGTGCCAAATGAGCCCCGCACGGGGGAACCGCTCACCCAGCGGCGTCGAATGTGGTGGCCCTAGTCAGGCTAAAAGGAGTGAGTGGGGCCAAAGGCGTTTGCAGCAATAATAAATAATAATGATAACGCAAATTAACTGATCTTTGCAAAGCCCTTTGGAAATGCCGAGTGCGTTCCGGTGAAAGTGTGCTGCAGAGGGAAAAGGCCAACGCTTGAATCTCCTTGGAGCCTGAGGGTTCTCGCTGCTTTTGGCCCCCAAGGCACTGAAGAGCAGGAACAAAACAGAGACTGAGTCTAGCTGCTCTTGTGGATGAAGCGCAACGCAGACAATCCAGACCCTGGAACATGAATGCTGCAAAAAAGCCAGCGGTGCCACTTGGATCCAACCAATTGTTGGCCCTCTTCTCCCAAAATTTCCATGGCACCAGTAGAGAACAGATGTAGCTGTTCCTGCTGCACCAAAAATTTTGGACCTTGTTGCACCCAGGTGAATGAGGACCACAACAACTTTGGAGCTGGCATCAGGTGATTGCAGGATCTTTACAGCTTTTGGGCCCAAACTGTAAAAACTAAATAGAAACAAATGTAGCTACTTTTGCTTTACTGGAAAAAAATCCTCTTTTGAAAATCTCAGTGTTTCCAACTTTCACAATTGTATTGAGTCTTTTGTGATACTTAGTGTTTCTGTTGAAGCCTTAGCTCTTGAACTCAAGTGATTGAGAACCACAAATTTCATTTGAAAATAGGTAGTTTTCTAACCCTTGTGGTTGTGGAGAAAAGCTTGAAAACCTGACATGACTGTAACCTAAGATTCAAAAATCAAGAGCCAAATAAAAAGAATCCCCACTTCATTATTGCTAAAAATCATGAGACTTTTAGCAGTAATAATCCCGTAATTTTTGGTCCCTGACTCTTCTTTTTTTTTTTTTAAAGGTTCAAGTTAGTAGTACTGTGACTTTCCCAAACCACTAGGAGTCTGTGTCAAATCAGGGTGTTTCCTTGCTCTTAATACTATACTCAGCCAGCTCAAACTACTCTCTTCATCTAATGAATAGTACTTACCTGTTGCCTTGCAATTTATTGAATCACACTTTATAACTGAAAACAATTACAAATAGTATTCTTTATTATGGGCGGCAATACTAAACAAAGCTATGAGAACCCTATTTAAGAAGAAATAATTGCATTCCATGTGACTCAAAAAAATTAATAACAATAGTATTTTGCACAATTTAAAAATACTACCATTCTGATTTTTAATAAAATTGGGAATGCAGCAAAATGTTACTTTAAAAAAAATTATGGACAATTTAAATTGGATTATAATTGCTCTTTTGTGTCTTTAATTTATAACATTGAAACCAAATTGTTTAGATTGGAAAGAGCCAGTCTGTCATAGTTGGCATCTTGATACAAATAGTCCTCGTGTATAATGATCACTGATTATCTTCTCCACGTTATTTTGAGTTTGTTAAGCACAAGTATTCAACATTTATTCAAAAGCAAAACTCATGCTTACCTGTTTCAGGGTGAGGTCTGCGTGTAGGTGCTATTGTTTACTCCTCCCTTCCTACTAAACAACTTAGTTTTCATTTAGCAGATTTCCATATGGGACACTCTGGCTCCCTGTGCCATTCATCACTTTTTAGCTTGCGCTTTTTTTATGCGCAACACTTGACACCTGCACTGTGCATGATCAAGCCTTTACTGTTGCTTGTGCTTCAGGGGAGAGCTTCATATGGAAATCTGCTAAATGCTTAAGTGCTTTGCTGGATCAGTGCCTATGTCAGTACTTTCAAGATTAAGGCCTACAGCAGCCTATGGTGATCTACAGTCAGGCAGCAGCAATTGTGACTCAGTATAATCTGGACCATTCTCCAGGAACTGAAATGATAAATTTCCCATATACAGTGTCAGGAGTCACATTTGAACTCAGCACTTCCATTAGCAGGGTCTGGTGCATAAACATGCCTATTAGGAATGTTCATGGTTTTCTTACGCTTTTTCTTCACATCCACTTAAGAAACAGCTCACATTTGCTACAACAGACTTATCCATATTATAATTATGGCAACACTAAGATAAGAAAATGTGGAAAGTGTCACGTTCATGAGCACATTCCTTAACATAATACAGCATGGCCTATAGTATATGTTGTCTTCAAAGAGCAAGATATTGTCATTAATGTAAATATAAAAATATAGCTACATTTAAGAATGCTTAGACTTTAAAATGATTTGTTTACTGATTTGTAAACTGCTCTGTACTCATCCCAGGCATCAGTAACATCAAACAGTTACCATTATATGTTAGTGGCAGATGTCTGAGCTGGGCTCAAGATTTTCTCTCTTTATTTTTGATTTGTTTGTATCATTGGTTTCACGTCTCATGCTTCTGATAACTGGAATGTATTCAAGCAGGTTGCCTTATCCTGATATACATTTGTAGTTATTTTTTGTCAAGGTATCGAGATCTTGAGTGCCAGTAAATCAAAAGTTATTAATTATTATTCTTTTATTTTGGGCTAGATTGTCACTAGCTCTACATGCCACATATAAGGGAGTAAGGCACTCCTTTATTTTCATATGATGGGTTGCAGGGCAGGCTCTGCAAAGCCTCCAAATCCTCTTTTCCCCCATGCAGTTGGGTGAGAGGGGGCAGAATGAAGCATGGCCTTGGCTTTGTGCCCCCCTCCCCCCATATGCTGGCCAACATAGCTGTTCTGGCACACCAAATAACTTACATGTGCCAGGTAAAGACTCATCACCATTTATATCCTCTCAGGAGTAATGAGGAGATTGTTACTCTGAGCCACAGTTTGCCTATGGGGCAGTGGAGCTAGGTGCTGTCCTTGTTCAGGGCACATCATAAAGTGCCATCTAGCCCTTTACTAGTAAGTGCCACTCAAAATATGTTTGCTCAAAATTTTGTAGGATCCACAAGGAATTTGCTTATTGGGTTTGCAGAGAAAGATATGGGTTTGCTGTACATGGGTGGTGAATAGAGTTTGGCACCCCATGGTCTCGTGGGGTGCTATTGTGCAGCAGATTTGAGGTAGACAGGGCAAGGGCTGGAGGATCTGTCACTATGCTGATCTTCTGGTCCTTTCTCACAGTTGGCGGGGGGTAAGCTCATGGCTGAGAAGGCTTCACTAGACTTTAGTTTGGGGTAGTGGTTGTGCAACAGCTTCAGGTTTGATCCATAAACAGGGATGGGGGGAACTTTTCCTTATGGAGTCCCCCAGTGACTAGCATGTGAGCTTCATGATTTCAAGGTGTCTGGCTATTAGTTGTGATCAATTCAACTGCAATTCTTTTTGTCTCAAGGTATCTTGGGTTCCACTACCTCTTGCTCTAAAGAGTGCTTCTCTTCACTTAGGTTACCATCTTTTAAATTTTGTCATGTGGGACTATGAACAAAGTTTTCACAGCCACGATAGTGTGATAGTTGCACCATTGTGAAAATACAGTGCCATCATGAGTTAAAGATGAGTCGGCCTCAAAGTTACTCAATGTCTAGTAATATAAACTTACAAGATAGACTTGTGAAAACTGTAGAGGCCAAATTTAGAACCTTAAATCCAAATGCTTTTGAACTTTGGAGGCTCATGGGGAGTTGAATGCAAGTCCCAAGAGCTGAACTTTTCACTATAGCTTTGGTTTTGGGTCAGTTTTGGGATTCTGGTTCAAATGTGACTGTATTTTTGGGAGATCATTGTGAGGCCAATTTGAGGCCAAAATCTCATAATAACAGGTCCTGAATCTCAGTGCTTTCTGGCCTAAAGCCTAGATCTGACTGTACCTCAAACCCTGAAACTAACCTTAAACCTAATCAGATCTGAGTCCATATCTGAATGCTAGTCCCTTGGCTCAGTGATAGTTAAAATTTGAATTTAGTGTTGACCCAAAAAGAGTATGCAACTAGGAATACAAATCTTTCAAAGGCCTCTCTAACCTTTTCTGTTTCCTATTATATCATCAAAGTTAAACACAAGCAGGCATACACAAAAATTTCACATACTTGATAGGAGAATAGTTGCACAGTGTCATTTTGTTTACCTCTATTTGTGTGTGGGTGAATTTTGTGTCCATGAAATGTGATGGCTTGGATGCCCTGAAAACTGTAGCCCTCTAGTTATACATAGAAAAGATATAGCAACAGCATAAGATTTCCCATACCCACACGCCTGTTCAAAAAGGACTAAGACTGAAAGGGGTAATTCAGTTTCCGTGTCCATTCCGTCCTTGGCCTCTGCTGAGACTGCCAACAAGGTTGCAATTTGTGGGGCCAGATGACTTTTAAACATAAAGCTTCCACAGGATAATGTATTCACTGGTTATTTTCCTTGCATTTCTGCCATCCACCAGATCTGGCCCACCCATTCAGGGAAGGAAATAACATTCATACTGCACCTCTATTTAAATGATCAGGGACTAGCTGACAGTGTAAGCTCAGCTAGAGTTTTTCAACACTTTTCTTCAGCAGAGCCCTGTGGCACAAGCCACTTTGGGCATAATCCTTTCCAGTACAGGTACAATTAGTTGCACAAATAAGCACAAGGTAAACAATGATAAGAAATGATTGTGTAACCAAGCCCCTTATTTGGTTGATGAATATTATGTTTTATATCCTTTCTCTGCAGATCTACTCATTCTCCACCCATACTCCACTCCTCTTTTACCCTGTGAACTTATTCATAAAGGAGTTGGGTGCAGGTGGTTTGAGACTTAGAACCACCCAGCAACGAGGATTGCACATAATGCTAAATTTTATATTTGCCTTAGTAGCGTTAACTCTCACTTGTCCTTAAATGTGGGACCTCGTGCACTGTTCAAGGACTTGTAGGATCAAAGCCTTCATGGGGAGCTTGTTCTTCCAGAACAAGTAGTGTTTTATTTGAATTTTTTGGCCACTCCATTAAAAATTGTATTGGACCCTTTAAAATGATTTGATTGAGGGTGGTCTGCCTATGATTTCTATATTAAATCAGCAGTAATAGCCCTCTGTTTTTCACATGTTGGTTATTCTTTCACATTTTAGCAGCTCTGGTTCGACATCAGTAGATTGAGAGGTATGAAAGCCTAGATAACAGTTAGGGCTTGTCTTTGGGGGGAGGGATAGCTCAGTGGTTTGAGCATTGGCCTGCTAAACCCAGGGTTGTGAGTTCAATCCCTGAGGGGGCCATTTATGAACATGTTTTGAATATCCATTCCTACTCTCTGTGATTGATTTATTAGATCTTAATCTATAGTTACACTTTTGTCATCTTTAACTACTCCTTTTCTATCTAAAGCTTATGGGGGAAATAGCTGCAGTTAAGGACTTGCAAAGAGTCATTCTAAATTCAAATTTACTCAAAAGAGGATATTTCCAGATAAGTAAACTTGTTCTTTGCTTGTGTCCTCAGCCAGACCATAAGGGACTTGGACCAGGGGATATACATCTGCTACCGATTCAATGGCTCCCTTCCTCCTCTTTGAAGACTCAATGTATGACTAAGTTGCTGGAGAGGTTTCTTGCCGAGGCTCTTTTTTCAGCTGACTGTGTCTTGATGATCCGTAGACACAACGACCTTCAGGTCAGCATTGACAGATTTTCTGAAGCATCCCAGCTCTTTGGCCTCACCATCAATCTTGGGAAGACAGAGGTCTTGTTCCAACCAGTACCTCATTTCAATGCCCTAGTGCCAGCCATCTTCATCAAAGTGCATAGCTGAAAAATGTGGATCGGTTCAAGTATTTGGGCAGCACCATCTTGAGTGATGGTTCCCTTGATAAGAAAATTTCCTCCAGAATTAGTAAAGCCATTCAGGTCCTTGGCTGACTCTGAACAAAAGTCCTTAACCAACGCAACATCCATCTCTCCGCCAAATTGAAGATCTACAGTGCAGTGGTTCTAACATCTCTCCTGTATGGATCTGAGATGTGGACTCTTTATAGACGTTACATTAAACAGCTTGAGCAATTTCACATGCGCTCCCTCTGCTCAATAATGAGCATTTGCTGGCAGGGCAGAGTGACCAATACTAAGGTCCTTGAAAGAGCAAACAACAAACATTGAGGAAATGCTACTGAAAGCACATCTTAGGTGAACTGGACATGTCATCAAAATGGAAGACCACCGTCCCCCAAAACAGATCTTGTATGGGAAGCTGAGTCAGGGCAAAAGAAAGAAGGGTCATCCATATAAGTGTTTCAAAGATAACCTGAAGAGCGGTCTCCAATGGGCTGGCATCAATCTCCAAGAACTCGAGCAAATGGCTCAGAACAGGACTCGCTGGCAGTCTCTGATAAGATTAACACGTAACACATTTGAATGGGTTTGACAAAATCATCTCCAGGCTGCATGTGAAAGGCACCAGTGAGCTACATCATCAAACATAGATATAGACTTCCCAGGTCCTCAGTGTGGCCGACTCTATCCATCAGGGTTTGTCCTTCAGAGTCATATTTGTAGTCAGAGATGAGAACTGCGACAATATTGTCAGCGATGGACTACCAACAAACTCTCAGCCTAAGTTTTGTAGCAGACTTTTGAGAACCTGTAAGAGGGGAGAGTATTGTAAAAATAGATACTTAGTTGTGGTGGTTAGAGGAGTTTGCCATGGAGCCCTGGTTTATAGCAGCTGTCAGCAGTAGTAGGAGAAAAGTTGCTAGTCTTGAGAGTAGCAGCCGTGTTAGTCTGTATTCGCAAAAAGAAAAGGAGTACTTGTGGCGCCTTAGAGACTAGCAAATTTATTTGAGCATAAGCTTTCGTGAGCTACAGCTCACTTCATCGCTTCATTTTAAAATGCATTCGATGAAGTGAGCTGTAGCTCACGAAAGCTTATGCTCAAATAAATTTGTTAGTTGCTAGTCTGTAATCTGACAAAACTCACATTGAAATGTGAGTTTTACCTAAGAAAGCTGTGGAGATTATAGTTCCTGATTTTTATAAAGGGCTTGTTCCTAAGAAATAATAAGCCTGCTTCTGGTCTCACACCAGTTTTACACCATTTACCTTGGAGTTGTTCCTTCCTTACATCTATGCATGTGAATCAGGCTTGCTGGGTGCTCAGCAATAAGCAGGATCCAGTCTAAAATGAGTAAATCTGGAATTTGAGTAGTCACAGGTTTCTGTTCATTTGTCAAAACATGGGATTATTAATACAAAGCTTGCATGAATACTTTCTAAATGTGCAGAATGTGCTTTTCCCTTTTGTCAGTTTTCAAAGAAATTTAAAAAGATGGACAGGCTCATTTTGGTTTCTTTAAATCAGAACATGTTTTGTTTAAAAAAATCTGTCAGAACAATTATTCTTTAATTTCCCCCCCAAAATGAATTAAGGGCTTGTGAAAGATGCTATTTTGACAGGCTTGGAGAATGAAGCCCTCTTTTTATCCACCAAATAGATACAAGTGGCAATCAAAGCTTCTCCACACCACCGCACCAATCTAATGTATCACAACCCTGTCCTCAAGTCACAATTTCAAAGTTTAAACTACAATCAGAGGTGTGATTTCAGTTTGGGTAGCCATACCCACGCTGCCTTTAATCTAGCACTTCTAAAAATAGCAGTGAAGACACAGTGGCACAGACTTCAGAGTGGGCTCTACAAGCCTGCCTGGAACCCAGAACATGTACTTGTGTTGATAGCCCATGCTTCTGCATCTTCAATCACTGCTATTTTTAGGTGCGCTAGCTAGATTAAAGCTAGCGTTGGGTATATGTACCTGAGCTGCAGTCACACCTTGGACTGCAATATAGACATACCGTAAGGGTGAGAGGGTATTATAGGCTACAAACCAATTCATTCTTTCTGCCGAGAATCCTAAGACAGGTCAATCGTTGTCTGTTGTGGTGATGGATATTACCTGTTTTCTAACAATTGGAGTGAGACTCCTAGCTTATTTCATATCGGCCATTGAATGGTGGTCAGATGGCAAGAACTTCAGATTGCTACTGATGTGGGTTAGAACTGAAGCAATGACCTGTCAGTGAAAGCATCAATATGAAAACCCCCCACTCTCCTTCTGCATGATGAAAGTGATAGTTCTACTGTAACTCTAAATCCATAATGAACAGCAACCAACTACACATCATTTTCCCAGTTCTGTTCTTCATGTGTCTGTCATCAGCTTTGTACAGAGACTGAGTGCAATCTTGTTTAAAAACAGGAATAAAAAAGGAAGAAATAGCTACACGTTCATTAGAAGCAAAATCAGTTATTACTTTTAAAAACTACCTGCTTTCAATTAAGTAGGAAATTATCTAACCGGTTACTTAATTTGCTCTGGCTGGCAGTCCCACAACTGCTTTATGCTGAGTGGAGCATGAAATTAAATATGCAACAACTCTCTTAATGGTTATGTTTTTAGAAACATAGGTGGAATCATAGGTATTCTGTATAGCATCAAAAAAACCTTCGTAACGATAAACTGTTTTAGTGCACTGGATATCTTAAAAAAAACTACCACATTTTAGATTCTTTCAATATCTGGTTTATAATAAAATGATCTTCAGTTTAACTGATGCAAATGTGCATGTGGGAATTTATATATATATTTTAAATTACTTATATAAGGGAAGGGTGCCTCAGGTAATAGCCTGCTGATAAACCCTTTATATCACACCATATAGAATCATGGAAGTGTGGGACTTGAAGGGACCTCAATAGGTCATCTGGTCCAGTCTCCTGTACTCAATCCAGGACTAAGTAATAACTAGAGCATTCTTGACAGGTGTCTATCTAACCAGTTCTTAAAATCCTCCAATTTCCACAACCCCCCTAGGCAATTTGTTCCAGTGCTTAACTACGCTGATGGGAGTTTTTCCTAATGTCCAATTTCCATTTGAGAGATGGGGAAACTCAGGCACAGAAAGGCAAAGCAACTTCCCCAAGCTTACCCAGTAGTAGAGGTGGGAATAGAGCCCAGTTGTCCCGAGTCTAAGTCCTGTACTTTATTCACTAAGCCACATGGGTATTTGATTTCAAAAAGAAGATAAGCATCTTCCTTAGTAATATTCCCAAAGATTGTTTGAATGACTTCAGGATCAGAGTTCAAAGCAGCGCACTATGCTGTAGTCACAGTTTGAGCCACTGAAGTAGTAAATGCCTCAGTGTTTGCTTCATGTCTTGACTCAATGTTCATTGCTTGCAACATAATTTTTAAAGATTCCTCACAAATTTGGTAGGTGTCAACTCTTCCACAAAAGTAACAGAAGACCAATAAGAGGAGCAGGCCACTGCTATAGAAGATACATGGCTTGTAGTAGCAGCTTGCCACTCAGCTGACAATAAAAACAGATCGGTACCTTTCAGTTGGCCATTAGCTTTCCCAGGAATCATCTGCTTTTCTTCTTTAAGGAGCCAGCATATCAAATACCCCAAAATAACAAAAACAAATTATAACTAGGTTACAAAAACTAAACTAAAACAGAGAAGGCCTGATTTTCATTTACATTAAGGTCAATTTACACAGGTTTGGCAATGTAAGGGTCCTTCCAATAAGAATCAGGCCCCAGATATTCAAGAACATAGGGTTTTACATTCTAATGAACTGGAGGTTAGTGAGCAAAAGGGCAAAAAAGAAAAAATCTCAAGGGTACTGAGCTCAAAACTACAAAGTAATTAAAACTCAAACAACCACCAGCGATACCCTCAACCAAAGCCATCTTGGCTTATACCAACCATTGTCATCAGCTCCCTTTCACCATTGTCTTTAATGAGAGTTGTTGAGAAGAACAATCACCTGCTCTCACTCAATGTCTTCCATTGAGGTTGACAACATTCTATCTGCAGCTTACCCCTACAGAACCACCGGCGCCATCTTCATTAGAGTAAAAGCTACTGAAAACACATAAAGGCATTAGTGTAGATAGCAGGGTAAGATGGGTGTTACTGAAAAATGTTATGTGCACTCTGTTGCTATGCCTTTAGTGTTAAAAATATCTAAATGTTATATGAGTCTCGGATCCCGCTTTATTTACATAAAATATTTACACATGAAGCAAGACAATTTCACAACTTTAAAATGTATTTTCCTGTTAGATTAATCTTTTCATATGCTAACCACTTTTCAAGTAAACATTTTCATAGTCTCCTCTACATGAATATGGTTAAAAGCTTCCTTGTTATTTTATAGTTACAGCATTTCAAATGTATCCCATTTTGACATGGTTAGGCAACCTGCCAGTTTTACCACTAAATTATAGCAGAGAAAACACTCAGAAGAATTTGATTAGTTTTCTTCTTTCTCTCTGTATATAAGGAAGACAAATTTATATTGAAAATGGAAGTTAGATTCTGAAGAACTGCAGATATCCATATTTGTGGTGATAAAAATGTACACACATTTCTGGAATTGTATCTGATTTCTAATACTGCTTTCTATTAGTGCTGTATTTTTCATTTTTATCAACATCATCTACAGAAATGCTTGATTCAGAGTAGCAGCCGTGTTAGTCTGTATTCACAAAAAGAAAAGGAGTACTTGTGGCACCTTAGAGACTAACAAATTTATTAGAGCATAAGCTTTCGTGAGCTACAGCTCACTTCATCGGATGCATTTGCATAATGCATCCGATGAAGTGAGCTGTAGCTCACGAAAGCTTATGCTCTAATAAATTTGTTAGTCTCTAAGGTGCCACAAGTACTCCTTTTCTTTTTGAGAAATGCTTGAAAAACACAAAGCTAGACAAAAGATAAGATGTTGGGCTGTGAAGTTCAGGGAATTGGTAATGGGCAATGGAGTCTTTCCTTCACTAGTTCTATAGTGCCTTCAATCCAAGGATCTGAAATTCTTTACAAACATTAATGAATGAAGTTGCATAAGATCCCTGTGTGAGGTAGGTAAGATTATTAATATTTTACATATGGGGAGGCTGAGATATGGAGAGGTTAAGTGATCTGCACAAGGTGAAATAGCAAATCAGTGATTTGAACGGGAATAGAAATTTGAGCTCCTGATCCTCAAATTTCCCTCTTATTGCTTCTAGAACAGTGGTTCTCAACCAGGGATACGCGTATCCATGTGGGTAATGGAGGTCTTCCATGGGTTACATCAACTCTTCTAGAGATTTGTCTAGTTTTACAATAGGCTACATAAAAAGTCAGTACAAACTAAAATTTCATATAGACAATGACTTGTTTATACTGCTTCATATACTATGCGCTGAAGTGTAAATACAATCTTTATATTCCAATTGATTTATTTTATAATTATAAATAATTATAAAAATGATAAAGTAGGCAATTTTTCAGTAACAGTATGCTGTTGCGCTTCTGTATTCTTATGTTTGATTTTGTAAGCAAGTAGTTTTTAAATGAGGTGAAACTTGGGGGTATACAAGACAAATCAGACTCCTGAAAGGGGTACTGTTGTCTAGAAAGGTTGAGAGCCACTGTTCTAGAACATGATTCCTCTAGATCACTGATTTGAATTTAGTTATTTGGTTTGGTGAATTATGGATAGTAGTCACCAAATATTAATGCTATATTAGATGGCTTTTTGGTAGCCTATATTCAATGAATTGATGATCTCAGTCTATAGTCGAACATACAGATAAATGCCTCACAAAATTCACTCAATGTAAAAAAACAATACATAGACTGTATAAAAGCAAAGTTGTTTGTATTATTGTCTCCCCACTATTCTGGGTAGTGTTTTCACAGATTTATAGGCTTTAAGGTAAGATGGGACCATTGTGATAATCTAGTCTGTCCCTGTGTACAACACAAGACAAAAAATTTCACTCAGTACTTTCTGTATCAAGCCCATACAGAGGTGTTGGAACTAGGGCTGCCACACCCCCTAGCTTGAAGTGGTTTCCATCAGATACAGGGTTTACGATTTGGTTCAATGGCTCGCAGCACCCCCACTATGCAAATTCCAGCACCCCATAGCCCATATCTCATGGTTGAGCAAGAGCTTAATTTTTAGAAGACAAGTGCAATATAATGACCATAAGCTATACGGGACATGAACACTAAAGGGCTTGCTTGCTCTTAAATTATGTGTTCTCTCCATGTCACAATGGAGGCACAATAATTGGGTGGCATAAAGAAGCTTGCCACTGCCTGTATTGTGCATGTTTTGTGGAAACATTTTAGTAGCTAGTGTTATCTATCTATCACTTTATACTTTGAGTCAAACAGCTACTTATTTTTAAATAGGAATAAGAATACACATTTTCAATGTCAAAATGAATTTAAACTTTTATACACTGAAGGGTCAAGTCTCCATCTCTTATTGGCAGGGAGGAGAATTAAGCCTGTTACCTCAATTAAGGTTAAGAACGACCACACCAGGTCAGACCAGTGGTCCATTAGCCCAATATCCTTTCTTTTGACAGTGGCCAATGCCAGATGCTTCAGAGGGAATGAAAAGAACAGGTAATTGTCAAGTGATCCATCCCAGGTCGCCCATTCCCAGCTTCTGGCAAACAGAGGCTAGGAACACCATCCCTGCCCATCCTGGCTAATAGCCGTTGATGGACCTATCCTCCATGAATGTATCTAGTTCTTTTTTGAGCCCTGTTATAGTCTTGGACTTCAGAACATCCTCTGGCAAGGTTGACTGTGCATTGTGTGAAGAAATATTTCACAATACAATTGGTTCATGAGTTAGTTGTGAACAATTTATAGATTGTGACTTTAAAACCTGCTTTGTGTGTGAAAAAATCTTTAAAATCATAGTGTTGTCTGTTGTGCAAGATTACAAATAAGAATTAAATACAATGTAATGAATGTGTGATATAGCCCTGAAGTACAAGATTCAGCTAGTCTGAAAAAGGTTAAATTGTTTTAGGATAGCTAATGTAAGGGTTCCTCACCAGGATTCACGTGGGTGACATTTTGGAAGAGGCTGAAGCAGATGACTGAGACGGTCCCATGTTCATCTCTCTGTATAAAGATTTTGAAGTTTAGGGCTAGAATTTATTTACTTACCAAATTTGTTTGAAAAATGCTTACAAAGGCTTCAGGTGCTTGTACAAACAGTAAAACTATAAAGGATACTGTGATAGGGCACCTGCCCCACACTGTGCTCTAAGGGGTTAATAGGGCCCCTGGGAGGCTGCGCAGGAAGCAGCCAATCAGAAGGGCTAAAATGAGCAGCCGATCAGGGTCAGCAGGCCCATATAAGAAGAGTTTCAGGGCAAAGCACCTTCAGCAGCTGCCTAGAGCTTGAGGAGGGAAGCTCAGGCTCAGGCTCCTAGCAGGAGGAAGGAGTGCTAGCACCCTGGACAGAGCAGTGCTGCTAACAGCGACCAGAGGGGGTGCTAAAGATGGCTCTAGGTTGGCTGCAGGAATTTCCAAGCTGAGACCCTGAGGCAAGGGCAAAGAGGGGGCTGTGGGGAAGTGGCCCAGGGAAAGTTACTGAGAGGTTGGAGTGGTTGCAGTACATGGTTGCCATCTACAGGGTCCTTGGGCTGGCACCTGGAGTAGTAGGCAGGCCTGGATCTCTCCCCCCCACACCTCTCTTGCCATTGAGGAAGGGGCTATGCAATTGGCTGCAGTTGCCACTGAAGGAAGTGACTGGACAGTGGACTGCAGTTCCCCTGGAATGGGGGAGAACAGTGTGTGACATAGCCGGAGAGCTGTGTCATGAAGAGGATGTTGCAGTCCTGGGAGTGATGTGGGTCCTGGAGCAGAAGTGCTGGCAGCGAAACACCACCAGAAGAGGCTGCACTGGCTAGCAGAGTTAATCCCTGGGACAGCCAGCAGGAGGTGCCGCAGTGGTGAGTTGCACCCTATCACAGATACACACACCTTATCCCTGTCAGCATTCTGATGACTTAACAAACCACCCCAGCTTTCACTTTTTCATAGATATGGTTGTGACAGAACCACTCAATCGAATTTCAGCTTGGTGATTCTCTGTTGCTTATTAATGCTATGTAAATCATGTGTACAATAACGATATTATACATTGCAGTTAGACACTTGCAGCTGGCCTGTGCCAGCTGCCTCAGGTTCAAGGAGCTCAGGTGGCCAGTGGATCTGGAACTAGAGGTGCTGTGGGTGTGGCAGCACCCCAACTTGAAGTGGATACAGGGTTTACAGTTTGGTTCAAGAGGTTCCTGTACCTCCACTATGCAAATAGTTCCAGCAGCCCTGCGAGTGGCTGTTTAATTGCAGTGTAGATGTTCAGGCTTGGGCTGCAGCCTGAGCTCTGGGACCCTGCCACCTCACAGGGTTCTAGAGCCCAAGCTCCATTCCAAACATCTCCACTGCAATTAAACAGCCTCTTCACCTGGGTGAGCCTTTTAGCCCAAGTCAGCTGGCATGGGACAGCCACAGGTTTCTAATGGCAGTGGAGACATATTCTAAGGGTCTGATCCAAAGCCTGCTCATGTCAATCAGTACATTACCATTAACTTCAGTTGGCTTTGAATCAGACCCTGTCTGGGGAATAAAGTTAATGAGCAGACATTTTGAGTTAAGTCATAGATTCATAGAGTCCAAGGTCAGAAGGTGCCATTGTGCCCCCAATGCCACAGAACCTCCCTAAAATAATTCCGAGAGCAGATTGTTTAGAAAAACATCCAATCTTGATTTGATTTAAAAATGGTTTGTAGTTTTCATTTGTGAAACCAACTTTCACATTGGGTAAATAGTACTTGTGATACACTGAGTCTTCAAACCATGTTCTTTACAGTATTTTAAAATTTGACTATGTCTACATAGCATTCAATCAATAGCTAAGAAAAATATAACCCTGTCAGAAAGGGAGAGAGTATGGAGGGAGTAGTTATTGTACACACAGAAATAATTATGTTTAAGTAGGACAGTAAAATATCCACTTTTATTGCTTTTATTTATGTATATCATGCATCACTAGGGAAAGTGACCTGTAAGTGCCTCTTCTTTTATATCTGCATGTTAATGAGATTTTTTGCTTCCATTGAAGTGAATAGTAAAACTCACATAGGTGTCTGTGGTGAAGGATCATGTCCTAAAGGCTGCAGTCCTACAAACATTTATTCATGTAGGTAGTCCTTATTCACACGTTTATTCCCACTGAGGTAAATGGGATTACTTATAGTTTGTGAATAAGGATTTCTCACATGGGTAAGGGTTTGTTCAGGATCATAACCTAAGTGTATAACTTATTAATATGTTTAGAGAGAGTCAGGCCCTTACAACTTTTGTGACACAGGCAGTCTTCAGTTATCCTCTAATATACTGTGTACTGAGGAGCATTGCTGTAAAAACACTACAAAATGGCATGGCATAAAAGGATAGAAAGCTTAAAAGGAAAATAAAAGAAAGTAAAACTAGCCTGTCTTCTGTCCACTTTTCAAAGCACTTGTAGTTCACATTACAAAGCAGGTGAACTCATAATAGATGTTAACCAAAGAAAGTTTCTCTGTAGCTAGAGCATCTTCTAAATTAATGTAGTATTCTGAGAGAAACTTGAGTTCTGTTTCCAGACTAACAGAAATACTAAGTGAAGATAAAAGTGTCTGTCTCTACGCTGGGGTACCACTGGTAAAGCAGATACCCTGTAAACACGAATAGAGGACACTGATTAGCACTGTATAAGAACCTATATAGATAAGACCCTATCAAATTCACAAAAAGAAAAGGAGTACTTGTGGCACCTTAGTCTCTAAGGTGCCACAAGTACTCCTTTTCTTTTTGCGAATACAGACTAACACGGCTGCTACTCTGAAACCTATCAAATTCACAGTCCATTTTGGTCAATTTCATGGTCAGAGGATTTTAAAAATCGTAAATTTAATGATTTCAGCTATTTAAATCTGAAATTTCAGTGTTGTAATTGTAGGGGTCCTGACCCAAAAAGGAGCTCTCTGTGTGTGTGTGGGGGGCACAAGGTTATTGGGGGTTTGTGTGCGCGGTACTGCTACCCTTACTGCTCTGCTGCTGATGATGGCCGCGGCGCTACCTTCAGAGCTGAGCAGCTGGAGAGTGGCAGCTGCTGGCCGGGACCCCAGCTCTGAAGGCAGAGCTGCCACCAGCAGGCAGCAGTACAGAAGTAAGGATGGCATGGTGTGGTATAGCCACCCTTATTTCTGTGCTGCTGCTGCCTGCAGAGCTGGGCCCTCAGTCAGCAGCCACCACTCTCCGCTCGCCCAGCTCTGAAGGCAGCAGCGCAGAAGTAAGGGTGGCTTGTATGGTATGGTATGGTATGGTATTGCCACCCTTCTGTGCTGCTGCTGGTGGGGCACTGCCTTCAGAGCTCGGCACTAGCCAACAGCCGCCATTCTCCAGCCACCCAGCTCTGAAGGCAGCGCAGAAGCAAGGGTGGCAATACTGTGACCCCTCCCTAAAATAACTGTTACTCCCCTGCAACTCCTTTTTGAGTCAGGACCCCTAGTTTGAGAAACGCTGGTCTCCTTCTGTGAAATCTGTATAGTAAAGGGTAAAAGCACACAAGACCAGATTTCACCGGGAGGGAGAAACCAGATTTCAGTCTGTGACACATTTTTCATGGCCATGAATTTGGTAGGGCCCTATATATAGACTAGCATTGGACCCAATCCTACTCCCATTGCCTTCAATGGGAGTTTTATTACTGATTTTCATGAGAGCAAAATTAAGACCACAGGTGCCATCAGGGTGTCACATAGCAAAACAACATCTGACCCAGGGCTTTAGATCTCCCTTCAACAGTATAGTAGAATGACCATGAATCTTACCATCGTCAGAGGACCACGTAAGCCTTCCTTCCTGTCTGAAACTTTCTTGCATTAAGAGCAATATTAAGAATTAAACAAAAATATGACACATCTTTGCCCTGCATCCAGGGGTTGAAGGGAGAGAAGAACCCAAAGTTCAAGGGCATTTGGATTACAAGATGGATTTTTGTAATACCATAAGGTGTTTAGATTCCCCAAGGAATAAAGAGCATACTTTTATTATAAAGAAGGGTTATAAATAAAGTTAACAAACTGTTTTTTTCTACTCAATTTAAATACATTTACTTTTCCTTCTATAACCTTAAAGTGATGACATCTAAACAGTTTATTCTGCAGCATGAAATGCTGTATGTAAAAATATAGAACTAGGAATATTCAGCTATGCAAGGGACTTAACTGGTTGATCATCCCTCACTGTTTATTGCTTAATCATAAAGATAGAGATGCATGGCATTTCCTGGGGATTAATAACTGGTAGGGAGGAGTTAATGGTCTGAGGTGTGGCTGAGGGCCATTAACCCCAGCTGGTCATTAATCCTCATTATGAAGCACAGAAACTCAGCTCACCAAATATAGCAAAGGACAAACCAATCCTCTAATTATCCTTTTTTGCTGCTGCCTATTCTCCTTAGATCTATTGGAACCTGTACTGTAATTTTTGGATTAGGTGCTATAGTTCTCACTGAGGCAGAACTCCAATTCATGGTAGATTTGTCTAAACTACAGTTGAGTGAGAACTGTAGGACTTGGTTCTTAATGTGTAAATGGGAGCAGAAATTAAAGCAGCAGTAGTATGGGCACTGATAAGAAGCACCTAGAGAAACTGAGCATTTAGGATGTTCCATTACTGAATTAAATGAAGAGGGGGTGAGTTAAAAAAACTAAATTACTTCAAGTTCACAAAAATAAATTTACTTCCAAAAAACATGCTACAATGTAATGTAGTCTCCTGTGGGCTGTAATTGTTCTGTCTAATTTCAGTTGTTGGGTTTACTGTGTGTGGGTGTGTAGATGCTGGTGGTGGTGGCCTGTGATATATAGGAGGTTGGACTAGATCATCTTTTGGCCCCTTCTGGCCTTAAACTATTATTGCTCAAATTTTGTCTGTATTTCAGTACTGAGTGTATTTTAAAGGTCTCTCCTGCCTCTTTTATTCTGAGATTATAAAGTATTTTCTCTCATTAGATAGTTCCAAAAGCCACTCCTGTATGGCTTGTGGTAACTAGTATATAAAGTATCTATAATTCCAAAGTCCTTTCAATATGACAAAATTCCAAGTATTGCAGTCATTTTTACAATTATAAAGGTAAATGTTGGGAACAAGAGTTTTAAAAGTTTATGATTTGATGCATGCAAGAAATCACATCACTGTATTGCACTAGACATGTCAAATTAATGTAAACTCATTGGGCAGATTGTGTAGTTATGACATCTTGAATAATTTGTTTTAAAGAGACTGCAGATTCTATGCTCTTGCATACTCTTACTTTAGTAAAACTTTGAACCTACTAAGAACATTTTTTTTTACAAAAAGTAAATTCTAAAGTCCTTCACTCAGGCTCAAATTCTGTCCTGTTACATCAATACAATGCCCCATTAACCCATGGGCTTGCATAGTGAAACTGTGGAGAGAAGGTAGTCTTTAGTCCTTGGTCAAGTCAAATGAAAAGCACTGAGAATCTGATTCTCGACTGCCTTACACCTTGTGTAGTCTGATGGTACCAATCAGAATAGTATTTTTTCTACCTACTTTGCACAGATGAAAATAATTACACAAGATACATGGCAGTGGAGAATCAGGTCTTGGGGGTTTGACTTGAGTATAATTGAGGCCCAGTCTTAATCCAGTGAAGTCAATTGAGGTTTTGCCCTTTAATGTTAGGATTTGGCTTCTATAGTCCTCTTTACAAAACAAAACCAACAATCTCACCTCCCACCCTGATAAAGAGGATGAAAACCCATTTAGTTGGTATATCGGTGACAGAGGGTAATAAATTTTAGCACTTTGTCTCATCAAAATGGACACCAACTATGCATAGGTGGACTACAAGTATTTTAAGAAGGGTGTTGGAAATGGGAAGGGCCTATCCCTCTTAACTAGGGAGTACGGCTCTTCCTACATGACTGGGATTAAATGACAAGTTCACTGTGGAGTTAGGGCTCAGTCCTGCCATCTACACTCATACATGCGTACACAGATAGCCTTGTATAATACATAAATAAGGATCACAGGATCAGGCGCTCTGCTCTCACCTGGCTGGGACTGTTAATCACTATTACTGCCTTTTAAAGCCTGCTTCTCACTATGGACATTAATACATTTTCTGTTTCTGGGGAAAAAGAAAAGGAGGACTTGTGGCACCTAAGAGACTAACAAATTTGAGCATAAGCTTTCGTGAGCTACAGCTCACTTCATCCGATGTAGCTCACGAAAGCTTATGCTCAAATAAATTTGTTCGTTTCTAAGGTGCCACAAGTCCTCCTTTTCTTTTTGCGGATACAGACTAACACGGCTGCTACTCTGAAACCTGTTTCTGGGGAGGGACTCTCACATTTGGATCCCTGACCTGGTCTCTTTCTCCCCACTCTTCGTTAATAAACTTTTTTAACCCCTACCTTTATTCCGTCCCTATAAATCAAGCAAACAATACCTGCTGCTTTTTTAAAAAAAACAAAAACAAAAAACCCTCAAGTAAAACAAACCGACCCTCTAAGCCGTTGCTTTTAAAGTCGCACCACGCTGAGAGCCCATTTCAGTCTGCTCTGTGTTTCGCTGCACACACATGCAAATTATTTTGCAATCTGATGAGCTGGCCTTAAACAAAGAAACCTGCCTTAAATTCTTAGGCCAATTTTGCAAGGGGAAAAAAATCCCCTCATCCCTGTTGGATTTAGAATAAGCGAACCCCAGAAAGCGGTCTGGGATCAGTCATGCCCCTACCACAAAAAGCCCGGCGAAGGGGCTGCTCCTCCCACTGATCGGGGGAAGTTTGAGCCTCTGTTACCTAGTCCCGGCCAGAGCGAGAGGCTGCAGCCCTGGGAGAACCTAGGAGGGGCTGCTGTCGCGTGCCCGCCCGGCGTGTGCTGCTCCCTGGGCGGGGCGCTGGTTGCGCGGGGAAGCTGCATGGGCTCCGTGGTATCTCTGGAAGGCACCGGAAAGCTGTGAAAAGTCCCGCTCCCCCCGCCCACCTGCTCGCCCCCTGCTGATGAGACACGGCGCTCCCTCCTTGCACGGACCGGCTCGCTAGTGTGAGGTGCTGGGCACCTTGCTGCACTCCTGCGGGGCTTGAGCCCTGGGCACCAGGTACCTCTGGCAGTCCCGGTTTCCTGCCCTGTGTGACTTCTGCCTGGCCCTTCTGGTGTGGGGACTGCACCAATACAAGCCACAGCATAGGAATAACAAGAGGACGCCCAGTCTAGCTGGGGAGCTCCCTTGGGCAGTTGCAGGGCACAGGTCACCTTAGGAGGTGAGTGTCACTGAAAGCCTTTCTCTGGCTGATTTATCCCGAATCCCAGAGACTCATCAGATGCTGCTACAAAATAAAAATGGAGAGCCCCAGATCTACCTGCCTGTACATGGGCGTGATTCTCTCATGAAGCCTGGTCAGTGCTGAGGATGCTACCTTTGAACTCAGTAGCCCTGAGTTCAATCCCCAGCTCCTCCACTAGCTTCGTCTGTTACTTGGGCAAAATCACAACCTCTCTGGCCCAGATCCTCAAAGGTGTTTAGGCATCTAACTCCTGTTGATGTAGCACCCAAGTACTTGAGGATTTGGGCTGCTGGGCCTCAGTTCCTCATCTGTAAAAATGAGGATAAGAGGCACTTCCCTACCTCACAGGGGTGTCCTGAGGATAGATGCATTAAAGACTGTGGTGCTCAGGTGTTGTGGAAATGCGGTACGTATGTGTACCTAAGATAGCTAGACTTCCATTAGAGTCATAGCTGTATAAGTGCGGAAACCTAAATACAATTTGCCTGTTTTACCAAAGATTTGACCTGAATATTGTAAATAAAAATATAAATATTTATAATTCCTATCTCTTATACACTCTGAGGAAGAGGTTAATGAACAAACTTGAGACTCCAGTGTGATGGTTTCAGGTTACCCAGGACTGAGAGTCCTTTTGTTGCCCTCTCTCTGCTGTCTCCAGCAAGAGGAAGGCTTGCTGGTGCTTAACTGGGTGTGAGCTCCATGACATGACATAACCTGTTAGCCACCCAGGGACTCTCTTATGGGCTATGGTAGCCCCTACTTTTCCTTGCAGGTTAACAATCTGTGCACCCAGTCCCTGAGTCCCGTGAAGCAGTTGGGGGCAACTGCGGCTCATGGGCCACATCCGGCCTGTCAGGGTAATCTGCTGGCGGGCCGTCAGACAGTTTGTTTACACTGACTGTCCACAGGCACGGCCGCCCACCGCTTCCGTTGGCTGGGAATGGCAAACTGCGGTCAGTGGGAGCTGTGGGTGGCCATGCCTGTGGACGGTCAATGTAAACAAACTGTCTGATGGCCTGCCAGCAGATTACCCTGACTGGCTGGATGTGGCCCATGGGCCGCAGGTTGCCCCACACTGCTTTGAAGCATTCCCCTGTAGTGTTCTACCCTGTATATACTGAAAACTCACAAAAATACCAGGTTTGTTGTCTTCAGGGGAATAGTGCACACATGATCCTATGTGAGTCAACTCAGGATCAGCACCTAGCTTAATATCACAGCACTTAAATATATTTATAGTGAAAACAATAAGTTTATTATCAAAGATTGAAGATTCAAGAGATAGCAAGTAAGAATAATGGAAACAAAACGTTATATGTAAATCAAAATAATAATATGCTTTCTAGAGACTAAACTTAACTATTAAGCTTCCTGTCTAATGAAGTTTGTCTCACCCAAAGCTTTTTGCAATGTTGTCTTCAACCAAGGCTGGTTGTGATTCTGTTTTCATGAATGTAAACACATTGCCTGTTTACTTCCTCGATGCGGGATAAAAGGGTGTCTTCTTACCCTTTTTCTTATATCCTCATAGTTCATTGTCTGCACTCAGAGAGAGTGTAACTCCCATCGCTTGTTTTTACTCTTTGCTGTTTCCTTTTAACTTTATATCTCTCTATGTTCACTTTCAGAGTAGCAGCCGTGTTAGTCTGTATCCGATGAAGTGAGCTGTAGCTCACGAAAGCTTATGCTCTAATAAATTTGTTAGTCTCTAAGGTGCCACAAGTACTCCTTTTCTTTTTGTGTTGACTTTGTATGTAAATGTACATCCATTGTGTTAGATTGCAATGTTTAATTTAGATGCTGACAGGGAGACAGGTGAATATACATCTTTTGTCTGACAGGAAACCAGTTTCTCCATCTCTGTTGAGGTACAGAAACCAAAAAGGTATTTTCAGTATTCATACATCATTCCTTATATAGTATCTGTACATTCATTCATAACAATACCATTGTGACCCTGGATTTAATTTAAGACCTCACATGATATTCTGTGGTGAACCTGAATGTACATACCGGAATCAGGATATTCTTGTAACTTCCTTGCTAGTTGGAATTAAGGAGTACACACAGTCCTGAAAATACTTACATGATTTCAGTAGAACAACTCATATGAGTAAAGTTAAGCATGTATTTGCAGGATGAGTACATTGAAATAACTGTAGTTTACATTTCACCTAACACCATCCAAGCATCTTAAAATATTACTTAATTGGGCCTCAATATATTATTATTAGAGCTGAAGATATATACTCTCATATTAACTCTAATTTTACTGCTGGTGGGGGGTTGAGGAGTGTGATAAGGAGCACAAGAGTGTTAAAAAGTCTAGTAGCTTTTTGTGTGCACAAATATTTTACTGTCGGCAGTTTGGACTGCTGTGAAGCTGCTGAATGTTATTTTTACTTCAGGAACGGTTCAGCATACTTTATTGAATGTTTTGTGGTTGCCTGGCATCTTGGGGATACTATTTTTCTGTAGGAATGCAGGCATCCTCTCTTTTCATTCTTATTATTGTGGCTATAGTGGCTTTGGAGTAATGTCTTTCATTACATTTTCAGCGCTAGCTGTCAGCAGTACTAGTCCCATTTTATATGGTCGGGTACTTCGTGAGACCCAGTTCAGAAACTCTTTTAAGCATGTTTTTGGAGTATAAGGTATCTTGTATGAGACATGTTAGAATTACAGTATATAGGTTTATTTGTAGGCAAAATCTCTGCCTTTCTCTTCATTTCCTATAACCTTTCTTGTTTCTGGTTTGTATTTATTGCAGTTTTTGTAATTCTCAGGATTAACCTTTCATAAGTGTTCTTCTGGCCATATAAACTGTTTTATGGCAAAAAAGTGAAGTTTCTGAAATATCAGTTCACATGCAAAATTTCACTAGAAACTATTACACCCACAATAATCCTACAGCCCTTAGCTTTGTATATATGGAGAATTCTCTTTTGATTTTGGAGATCATGCCTACCAAAGGCTGTGGGGAAGTTGTGACATTTTGGGAATTACACAGATCAGTAAGGGATTCTTACCATCTACCTTATATCTTTGGGTGCCTTAATGCTATGCTGTTATGTCGCACAGCCTTGACACCAGTAGCCAGCCTACCAACATAAAGGTCTCATCCTAGCTTCCACCAAACTAGTGGAGCCTTTTATTTTATTTAAAGTGAATTTTGTAATGTGGTATTACACCACTTTGGGTTCGGTTCTGGTGGCTACAGTTTCAAGCTTGACAGTGAAAGTCACTTCTGCTACTTGCTTTAGATTTAGAATCTCTAGGAACACCTAAAGACCAAGGGTAGTGACCACACATACATTCACAAGTACAAGGTCTAGTCTGTTTTATAACTTTAATAAAAGTTACCATTGAAGTTATGATTACCCAAGCAAGTTACGAATATAATTATACTTACATCCTTAACAATCGTGTTAGGGTCTGATGCATCTCATGGATTGATCATCAATAGAAGGATGGTTCCTCCTGGAGTTTCCTGTAGGGAGCTCAGTTTTCGGGCTCTTGGGGCAGTCTTTTTTATAATGTGATTCTGTCTATACCTACTTTCTGAGCATGTCCATAAAAATGTCAACCCTCTTTTTCCTTATTGGTCTGATGTCCCCTAGAAACTTACGGGGCCCTGATTTCTAGGCTTGCGTAAAGGTTGCGTAGGCTCTCTTTACCCTCATTAGCACTGACACGAATCCTGTATCCTTTGGTTAAGACACATGTTGGAAACAGATTACTTTTACAGAATTTTTTTATGATTTAAAATTAATCTTCCAGCTAATTTTTTGGTACCTCTTCTCCCATAATCTTAGGGCATCGAGTTATTCTTCGGTCACAAATGTTAGCATTTCTTAGCTCCAAGGCCTAGTATGGCTAAGCTAAAATCTTACAGGCCTCAGCCTATAGGCCTTGCATTTCAGCTCTACTTACTTAGATACCTAATACATGATTATTCCCTGTACCCACTGATCAATCTTATGCTTCTATAATCCTACAACGCCACTCTATTTAGCATACAACTATATATAAATATGGGTTGTCAATTAATTGCAGTTAACTCACGTGATTAACTCAAATTAATTGTGATTAATCAGTTTTAATTGCACAGTTAAACAATAGAATTTATTGAATTATTAAATAATGAAATTTATTAAATATTTTTCAATGTTTCTACATTTTCAAATATTGATTTCAATTACAACTCAGAATACAAAGTGTATAGTGCTCACTTTATACTTTGATTACAAATATTTGCACTGTTGAAAGTTGAACTTACAAATGTAGAATTATGTACAAAAAATAACTGCATTAAAAAAAACAAAACAAAGTCCACTCAGTCCTATTTCCTGTTCAGCCAATTGCTCAGACAAACAAATTTGTTTACATTTGCAGGAGATAATGCTGCCTGCTTCTTGTTCACAGTGTCACCTGAAAGTGAGAACAGGTGTTTTCATGGCATTGTTATAGCTGGCATCACAAGATATTTACATGCCAGATGTGCTAAAGATTCATACGTCCCTTCATGTGTCATCCACCATTCAAGAGGTCATATGTGGCATGTAAATACCTTGCAAAAGTCCCATGAGAACGCCTGTTCTCACTTTCTGGTGCCATGGTAAATAAGAAGTGGGCAGCATTATTTCCCGTAAATGTAAACAAACTCATTTGTCTTAGCGATTGGCTGAACAAGAAGTAGGACTGGGTCGACTTGTAGGCGCTAAAGTTTTGCATTGTTTTGTTTGGAGTGTAGTTATGTAACAAAACAAAACTCTACATTTGTAAGTTGTACTTTCATGATAAAGAGACTGCACTACAGTACTTGTCTGAGGTGAATTAAAAAATACTGTTTTTTTTGTTGTTTTTACAGTGCAAATATTTGTAATCAAAGTATAAAGAAATCACTGTACACTTTGTATTCTGAATTGTAATTGAAATCAATATAATTGAAAATGTAGAAAACATTGAAAAATATTTAAATGGTATTCTATTATTGTTTAAGAGTGCAATTAATCATTCGATTTAATGTTTTTAATCGTGCGATTGTTTTTAATTGCTTGACAGCCTTAAAATATATATATATTTTAAATATATGTGTGTGTGTGTGTGTGTGTGTGTATGTATATAAAACATAACATGTTAGTTAATTATAAAATTATAAAATCACACAATAAATGAACAATGAACTAAAATAATTGGCTATATTAGTTACTCTTCTTCAGGATGATCTCAACTGTCATTCCAGTCCTGAGTCTCCCCAAAACAGTCTACTCTGCATTTTTAGCTACCAGACACTCAGCCTTTACCCTTCTGGTTTGTCACGCTAGACAGAATGAAACCTGTCCCCAGTTATCAGTTCACTTTCCACACGTACTCAACACAGATTGCACAACAGAGATCTATGTGGAGGCAAAAATAAACAAAAGATTTATTTAATAGAAAAATCAGACTCAGATGAAACAGCAAAGGAAGCAAATGCATACAAGTTACATAGAAAACAAACATGAGACGCAACTTCAGGTTTTATACTTGCATATATTGAGTACAGGGGACTGGACTAGATGACCTCTCAAGGTCCCTTCCAGTCCTGTGATTCTATGATAATTTCCCCTTTTTAATACAAGTTACTTATTGCCTTTGAACAGTTTCCCAACATGCCTTATATCATAATGGGGATCAAGCATTCCGCACACAGCACTCTGCCTAGATGCTGGTCCTTAGTTTTTTGGATAACAAACACAAATCTGCTTTAAAAAAAAAAATTTCTTTCTCCTGGCATCATGATGCATGGTTATTCAGAATGGGGAACACTGTCTCCCTACTTTCTTAATTTTCTAAACTGTTTGGGTTTTTTCTTCACTTTTAATGTCTATTAACGTTAATGGTTCACTTTTGTTTCTTCTTGGGTTGTACAATGCTAGGTGCTTGTAGCTAGTCTGATTTGGTTGGCGAGGCAGCCTCTCCCCGCCTGACTGCTTCACTGCCCAGCTGTGAGGTAAAGATGAATGTTGCAGTACAAATCATGAGCATGGCTCTACACATACCCAAATATATAAAACTCATAACCAGTCTATCTACATATCTCATAATTCTTTCATAAAAGACCTTACTCAACATTTTTTATACACAATAACGCTGTATACAGCCACTTGATTCAATTGCTTACTTTTTGGGATTCAGACCCCATGTTCTCACCCTTCAGGATCTTGATTGTTACAGAGGTCACTGCAAATTAGAGCAGCTCAGTGGTGCAAAGGTGGCTCCCTCCCGCCTATACTTGTCTCCTGTGAGGTGCTGCACAGAATCTAGCCGACATGTTCTGATCGCACCAGTTAAAAGTGGATAATATGGAGTCAATGGGGTTGAAGGAGAAGGTGGACAGTGAGAAATCCATTGATACTGCTCAGCAGAGGAACACATCCTTTTTCTTTCCATAGAAGATATGATGTCCTCCAACATCCATATATGTGTAAGCCGTAAAAAAGATAAGTTAATCTCAACTGAAGCAAAAGCTACAGCATCATTCATTGACCCATATTCTGCATAGTTCATTTTCTTCACTTCATCTTTTGACATGACCAGTCCATTGCCTCCACCTTTTTTTATATCATTCAAGAAAATCTTCACCTTGGTTTGATGTTTCAGAAATTTATTAATTACCCTCAGGTAGGTCTGGATTAAGGCAGGGGCTTTAGGGACTGCAGCCCAGGGCCCTGGCTCAAGGAGGGCCCCACAAAAATAAATCACAGGCAGCGATCTACAGATCTGGGCCACTAAAAGTCCTGTGGTGCAGGGGGGCACTCAGGCAGGCTGCCTGTATGCCGTGGCCCCAAGCTGCTCCCAGAAGCGGCTGGCTGCTAGCATGTCTCTGCAGCCCCTGGTGGCGGGAGGGGAGTGGAGGCAAGAAACAGGCCAATGGGAGCTACCAGGGTAGCACTAGCAGCGCACGGAGACACACTGTTCCCCTCCCACCCAGGGGCCACAGATTTGCTAGGAGCCAGCTGCTTCTGAGAGCAGCATGGGGCTATGGCAGGTAGGCAGCCTGCCTGAGCCCTACTGTGCCACTGGCTGGGAGCCGCCTGTAGTAAGCGCCTCCTGGCCAGAGTCTGCACCTCGCCCCCCCCCTTCACTGCAACTCCCTGCCCCAGATCAGAATCCCCCTCCTGCACCCAAACTCCCTCCCAGGAAAAAGACTTGTATATAGGGGCCCCACAAAATCTAATAGCCCTGGGCCCACAGGAGAGTTAATCTGGCCCTGCCCTGCGGCACCAAACATTCACCTTTCCCCATCCTGTTGCTGAATGCCCATAACTGTCTGTTTAAAAAAAAAAAGTAAAGCTGATGTCTTACTGTTTGTGCTGCTGTTCAATTTCACCCCAAACCTTTAGCTTGAAGCAGATGTATTTTAGTTGGCTTACTGCTTAACAGCTTTTATTTTTCAGATCTTGGATTATTGCATAATAACTTCTATTTTTCTGATCTACTGATCTTTTCTTCTATATTTACATTAAATATTTTAACATTGTTTGCATATTTATCTTGGGTCACATTCCTTACTCTGCAGGTTCACTTCTCTGATTCTGAAATCTGTAAAGATTCTGAATTTATAAATACCATCATCAAATGTAAGGTAGCTCAGTCCTTCTGTTTAGCTTTGGTAATTTCTTTCTGTTCTAGGTTTTCAACAATTTCCTTCCAATAGAAGGTGAAGAACTTTTGGTATGATGATGGTCCTGATTCCTCTTTCTCACCCACTTGGCATCAGCGTGCAGTAGCTTTGACCGCAATGGTGTTACTCTTCATTTTTACTAGTAGTAGAGGAGACCTAGGCCCAATGTGTCTTTGTCTGATTAAATACTTCAGCATGATATTTCATTTTCCGGACAAGCTTAAATATTAATATAAATGTATTTTAAGATTCTTGCAGTACATATGTTTCTGCTACTACTTCGCTTCCAGTACTTCTGAGGTCACTCTTCATTCCATCTAGTCAAAGGGCTTCTCAAAGTTTAGAACACTTTTTTTTTGCCCTCAGTGGTGTGTTCTATTTGGCTGTCCTTCCCAGAATGATTGATTGATAGTTCAATGAGCGATGTACAACTGTTTTATTATAGAACAGAATAACATTTGAATATTGTTGTTACTTCTGGACTTCCAGCTTTGCATAATTCCCACTCTCAGATTTGATAGGTTTGACTGGAATGGAGTTGAGAATAGAGTGTGGGTGTGGCTCACATTTCATAAGCAAGCCCTCTTCCCAACTCAGAAAAGGTTTATTTCCTGTTTGCCCCATCCAAAGTAAAAAACTAACTAAAAAACCACCACATATTAAGAGACAAGAGACTACTGAACATGATGGGCTAAAATTCACTGCAGGAATAAGCAGACATAACTCACTGAACAACTGAATTTGGTTTGTGTTGGAAGTGAACTTGGCTGGTGGTTCCTCAGTCTGTCAGGATAAGAACTGTGAAAAATACCAGTCTTCCAGAAATGCTGCAAGGAGGCCAGATGTAAATTTGTGTTGTTTGCATCAGTTACAAACAAATAGTGTGTCCACACATGTATAGTTGCAAATGTTTCAGGCATAGGAGATAGAGATCAAACCATGTGAATGAGCTGCATCCACCTATAGAATGGAAGAACTCTTAATGAAGCACTGTGGGAAATTAAATTGATTTTTTTTTATCCAGTTGAGTGAAGGGAGCAACTAGGGTTGCTGTATGCATTGTAGCAGATAGCTTTCAGATAAGAAAAGAAGTTAGCCTTCTTGCATTACCTCCTGAGCAGGAGTTAAAGACAATTGCAGCCTTTGTAGCTCCCGTAAGTGGAAAGATTGTTCTTGGATAATGATGCTAGTCAACCCAGAAAGTGTAGCAATGGGAGCGTGCTCCTTACATGTCTGTTTGCTCTGGCAGAATGTCTCCTAGAATTACTGGTGATGGTGTGGCTTTCACCTAATCCAGCACTAGTTAATGCCTTAAAAGCACACTTGAGCCCATATATAGTTCTGAGACGACAGAGCCTGCCCTCACTTCTGATTCACCTCTCACCTACTCCAGTATAAATCCAGTAGTTACTCCTGTGTAAAACTGAGATGAGATCAAAGTTGGATCCCAAATGCTGTAAATATAAGACACTAATATATTTTGTTAATTAAAATTCCAGTCACTGATGATGAACCCACCTCATTTATAAAGCATATCATGGGACATCTAATTTGGTAATCACCATACAGTTTATCAAAGATTCAATAGACATATATATTAGAAAATATATGTAATTAGGTGACTGGTGTCAAGTCCATGTATTCATATACCATTTATTAACTGGAACTTGCATCTTCAAACGTTTTAGTCAATACACGAACTTTTCTCAGCAAGATGCAAGTTAGGTGTTTATTTTAAATTGTGAGGCAATGCTACTGTTTCTTGTGAGAAAGGTAAGACATCAACATATGCTCCTCACTTTTGAAACCTCAAAGTAAAAGATAACCATGAAAAGCAATTGATATTCTTGTACAGGTTGAAATAGATATCTAAACAGAATGCTTCCATCTGGGGCTCTTGTATCAGCTCCAAGTTTGGGCTTCATCTTTGTCTCCATAGAGATTCCACAGTAGCTCATAAAACCAGCATACCAACATAGGGGGTATCTATGACCCAACCCATCACAAACTCATCCTATTACATTGATATTTTAGGGTTTTCCAGAGAAAGTGGGATCAGAAAACACATTATCTAATTTAGAGATGCTAGGACACAAAGCTAATCTTCTTCCAAATCATTTTATTAAGACAAGGGAGTTGCTTGTATTCTTTGTTAGGAGAATAGGACCCCAGGGTATGAAAGATTGTGGTGCCTCAGGACATAGGCCTTGTTGGAAGGCCTTTCATTTGATCCTCTTGTGTTTGTGTCTGTAGGTAACTCATGGTAATCTTTTTCTGACTCTTGTATTTTGGTTTTTAATGGTCATGACATACATTATGTGAAAGGTTTATAAGTAACTGTGAGCTGAGAGAACAGATGAGTTTGCTAAAAGCTTTTTAAATGGTATAGATAACATTAATGAACATATGACGTATCCAATTTGTCAGGGTTGGGAGGACCACAGATTTGTAATGTATGAATGCAGTTGCACATTATTTCTGATGTGCAGACTCTGAGGATCTCTAGATATTTGAATTGTTATGCTGGTGTGATTGCCATTACACAGACAAGATAAGGGGATAGTATGATGAGAGGCATGTCAAGAGATGAATGTATGGAAAGTATGTCAGTGTTTTTTATAAATAGCATTGTTCATAGGTCATCAGATGCACAGAGCATTTACTTTACAAAACAATGTTTCCAACATATAACATAAGGAATGTTTCTGTTATAACTTCAATAGATGATCACAGTTGAGGGTACAAAGTAATGAGATATTCTCAATGTTTTCCTAGTATAAATCCTGCACAAGCAACTCAGAAGGCAGATTGAACTGAATTCTAGTTTCCTGAATAAGAATAGAGATCTTTTCCTGAAAATAGAAATGTGAGAAGCATTATTTCTCCCACTGAGGACAATGAAGCTTTCAGATTGATGAATTTTTTAGTGCTGATACTTAAAAGGCCCAAAATATTTCGTATCACTTCAATACTGATTTGGAAAAAAATGGAACTTGCCCCCTCTCCCCCCAAATGTCTGGGCAGTTAGAATGTTGTCAAGTTATCGGGGTAAGGTGGAGAGAGAGTGTGTGTGTGAGCTTTCTCCTGGAAGCGTGTGTATACTGCAGTTAGACTCCACAAGTGGGAATCTAAATACATGATGCAATAGGAAGCAATGTGAATATGGAATGCACTGGACTCTGGAGCCGAGGTTTTTATAATCTAATATTGTACTGAATAACTTGGAGGAAATTTCTGTCTCCAGAAGTTGCTATTCCCAGATAGTCTACTCTTATGGTTTACACAGAAACCTGCCCTTCCAGAGGCTTTCCAAGTAGTAATGAGTCTCCTGGCCACTTCTTGCTCCTGAGAGGAAGGAAAATGCTACTGGTGGTTGGTGGTTTCACTGATTTCCGCCCTCCCACCCCCCCAGTAACAAAGCCACAATAGGCGTTGCATAAATTCTCATGGGCTGGAGAGGAGGAAACTCATGTTCTGGAGTTTCAGAAGTATAATGTATTTTGGGGCCAAGAAGGCCCCAGAGTGAGGCAAAATGTGTGTCGAGTGGGGCTAATGGAGAGGCTGCTGGCCCCTGCTCTTGATTTGTTGCTTTAGAAGGGAGGACCATTCACCATTCCTTTCTGAACAATACCTGGAAATGTAGATACAGTAAATACTATAGAGGGGAAACATCCTGAAGAAAGATTTTGGTGGAGGTTGGTTCTCATCTTGTCTAGACCTGTTTTTCCACTGCTACCTACACCAATACATCTATGGGAGGTATTTTTACGCCTCCCCTATTACCACTGTACCTGAGCACTTCACAGTCTTTAATGTTTTTATCCTCACCAAACCCCTGTAAGGTAGGAAAGTTTTTTTTTTTATCCTCATCTGTAAAAATGGGGAACTGAGGCACAGAGAGACCAAGTGACTTGCTCAAGGTGACGCAGAAAGTCTGTGGTAGAGCAGGAAGTTGAACCTGTGTCCCAAGCTAGTGTCCTAACCACTGGACCATCTGTCCTCTTTTAGGATAATTTTATTTTCATTTCTTTGTCTTTAATCAGAATCCAAACTCTCTCTCTCTACTGTAAACTAAAGGAGTCGTCATTTCTGTGGCCATAATAGTCTTTTTTGCAATTATGGCAAAGAGTCCTGTGGCACCTTATAGACTAACAGACGTATTGGAGCATAAGCTTTTGTGGGTGAATACATGACATACATCCGAAGTGGGTATTCACCCACGAAAGCTTATGCTCCAATACGACTGTTAGTCTATAAGATGCCACTGGACCCTTTGCCACTTTTACAGATCCAGACTAACACGGCTACCCCTCTGATATTTTGCAGTTATGTTGCCATACTTTCTTCTGCTGCTTTATTAGGTTGGTCTCATTTGTAAACTCTGTATCCAGATAGTTCGATCATCTAGGCTGGCTCTACAGGAACACATTTGACCGTGTTTGAACACTATGGTGAAGAACTGAGTTAGCTGACACAATGTTGACCACAATTTTGCATTTGCGAGTTAACTCTCTCCTGACACACTGCTGGACGTAAGTTGTCCTGGCCTACACTCACTGCCAAGTGGTTTGCAACGTCTCAGCTGATGTGATTCTTCACAACTGCGTTCAGATACGGTAAAAGTCTGTAGTGAAGACAAACCTTAAATTTATTATATTTTAATTATAACATAGGCATCTAATTTAGCAGCTCTTTCATATATGTTCATTGAACTTTTTACTCGCCACTTTCTTTTCACCATCTCCCTCATTTGTTTGTTCTTAATTTTTCCTGTAAAAACTTATTAGTAAGAATGTTGTCTTTAGCCTTGGTGAACCTCCCCCTCTCTCTCCATCTATTAGTTTAAAAAATAGCAAGGTAATTATCTCTATTAATAGTTTGCTTGTGCTTGACTGAAATGGTGCCTGACTCTTCTGTACCACTGATTTATTCCCAAGGAGCAGTTCCAGTTGTCTAAAAAGCCAATACCTTTGGACAGGCACCATCTGGTCAAGCACTTATTAACTCCCAAGATCCTACTCACTTCTACCAATGATCAGTATAATCTCCGAGAACACAACCTAAAGGATGCTGTCAATCTCGCTAGGCATCAAAATGGATCTTCCCCAAAGAAAGATAAATTCCATGCAGTATCTCTAGAGTAGGGTTAGTCAACAGGCAGACCATGGGCCAAATCCAGACCACCAGACACTTTTAAGCAGGCCCTGAATTCTTTATTTACTTATTAACGTTATTTTAATTTTCTCTGGAGTCTAGACCTTGACTATACCTTGAGCAAGAAATTTGGACCATGACATAAAATTGACTACCCCTGTCCTAGAAGATACCATAGAAAGGTAATTATGATTGTGTAAAGGTAAACATAATTAAAAACAAAAACTTAAAAATCCCCGAAGTCTGTCTAAGCTCTGCCTGAGGGAGGAGGAAGGGCAAAGGTGACTTCATACCATCAGTACATCTCCCCAATTTGTGGACTTGTGGGGATGCTGCTTTGGATCCAAGCACAGATCAGAGTGGTCTCAGGGCTGCTCTAATTTTTACCCGATTACCTCTGGCTCTGGCCATACCCCATACATGCCCCTGTGCCAAGTGCTGCAAGAAGGGTGGTATACAGCCTTTATGCTCTAAGGCAGTGGTTCTCAACCAGGGGTGCACAAGCAGGTTTCAGGGGGTCTGCCAAATAGGGCAAGCATAAGACTCATTAAGGCCTAGGGCAGAAAACTGAAGTTCCACCGCATGGATCTTAAGCCAGGGGCCCTGAGCTCGGCCACTCAGAGCTGAAGCCAAAGCCTGAGCACTGTTGCTTTGTGGCATGGGGCCCAGGCAATTGCCCTTCTTGCTACCCCTTAATGCTGGCCCTGGCTTTTATATGCAGAAAACCAGTTATTGTGACATAGGTGGGCCGTGGAGTTTTTAGAGCTGGTAGGGGAGGCCTCAGAAAGAAAAAGGGTGAGAATCCCTTCAAAATTGGGGGAATTCTCAGGTGACTGGATTTGCTGGTTCTATGCCCTTAGCACCAGCATAAAGGGGTTCTGGGACACTGAGGAATCATATCCATTGACTCTAAAAAACACCATCTTAGTATACCTGTTCTGAGCCCTTGAACATCCAGTGAAGATGAATTAGGTTATTAGGAGAATATAGCCCATAAGAACCTCTACCACTGAGGTCACATGTTCAAAATGAAGTGTAAAAGCAAAAAACCAGAACAGAGGGAATTACTTTTCTTCTTCACTGTAATGTCATCTAGAATTGCTGTTGAAGAGTGATAAAATATCAAAATCAATGACCACTAAAGGACTAAATTCCTCTTCCAGTACATACAAGCAACTTTTGTTGATTTCATTAAAAGGTTGGTTTTTTTTGTTTTTTGGTTTTTGTGTGTGTGTGTGTGTGTGTGTGTGTGTGTGTGTGTGTGCAGCAAAACAAGAATCAGGTCTGTCCATCTAAGCTTATATGCCATGCTCATTAATGAATGCTTAAATCACAGGGAATATTAACATATTTCGTAAAGCATGAAAAAAATAAACTCACAAATGACAGAACAGATTCTCTGAAAATGCTCCCTCCCATAACACCTCCCCTATAAATCATTTTTGGTTTAGAGAAAGCATGCGAAATTTCAGGAAATGTTTACAGAAAATTATATATAAAACTAAAAGTGGCTTTATTAATTACAGCAGTGCTACTGCCACACTACAATAACTTGTTTGATCTAATCTATCTATCCTAGATTGTTCTAGCATGCTTGACATTGTGATGTCTGAGCAAGTTTTTGCATTTATAAATTCCCAGACAAAAAAACTTAAAGTGAAGCTTAATATTTTTCAGATACCATTATGCCTGGTAGAGATACACCTTGCATTTGATTTTTTTTGCAGCTATTTTAATTTTAGTGCTCATTTGTTTTAAAAGGTTAAAATTAGCCAAAAATATCGTGTTTCATCTTGATGTAATCACATCAAAACATAGGATGTGTCCAGAGTTAAACCCTTCTATTGTTGTGCCATGAGGCATTATGCCTGCATGGTGCTTGTTTTCACCTCTCCACACTGGAGAGGATTCATTCAGTGCAAGGAAAAAGTGTAAGAGTATCTGCTTTTCTTTCTCCTCCCCCCTGCTTATTTTTCAAGGGGGATTTTTGCCAAGCAACGCATGTAGCAGAATTTCTGGCACTTTCTCCAACTGGAGAATGAATTGTTTAACTTGCAATCACTAGCATGGCACCCACTACGAAGACAAACTGGAAGATTGTCTACAAA
Organism: Dermochelys coriacea; assembly: GCF_009764565.3. Classification (NCBI taxonomy): domain Eukaryota; kingdom Metazoa; phylum Chordata; order Testudines; family Dermochelyidae; genus Dermochelys; species Dermochelys coriacea. Next base: position 110,540,636 of record NC_050069.1, read on the forward strand.
ACAGCTGCATGTTGGTGTGATTGCCCCAGTACAGCACTTGAAAGCTTTTTTTAATATTAAAACCTAGACACGGAATAAGTGAAAACCATAGCTGAAGTGAATGGCAATTATCAATCCATCTCCTAAGAGATTCTACTATTAAGGTGTTGTATAAAAAAAGTAGGACTAAAGATTGTATTCTTTTGGTCTTTTTTTTTTTTAATTTTTTTTTATTACCTTGCACCTTCTGTTGTCATTTGTACCTGTGCAAAATGGGCATGAAATGCTCTCAGATCAGAATGGTAATATTTTCACATTCCTTTTGCATGTAAGCAAGACAGTGAGGGAATGTGCCTTTTATTTTGAAAGGGAAAGCAGCAGTTTTATGTCATTTGCTGTACAGTATTTTTTGTCCTACCACAACACATTTATGCATGAGGCTATAGTGGGCCCAGTCTTACAGGCCATACATACAGGCTAGACTTCTGTTGAAGCCAGTGAGAATTTTACTTGTGTGAGACCTGCAGGATCATGCTACAATAAGCTTGAGAAATTCAGTTATCAATTGTTTATTGGCTATAGCAGCGCGGATAGGAGCTTATTGGTTTTATTGGTTTTTGCCAATATATTGTCTATTTTGAATTTTCACCTTTTTTGTTTTCAGGGAAGCATTTGCAGATGACTGGCATGGAAGCAAAAGAACAGCAGTGAGGTTAGAATTATATCTGGAATATTCCAAATAACCATGGGTAAGAGTGTTTGCAGTGTTGCTGTAGCCATGTCAATCCCAGATGATATCTTTTATTGGATCAACTTCTGTTGTTGAGAAAGACAAGCTTTTGAGTTTACGCAGAGCTCCTTTAGATCAGAACAAAATTTAGCACATAGTAAACTTAAAATATGCCCCCCCCCTTTTTAGGATCTGTGATGTCCTGTCCACAAAAGAATCATTTTCTCTCCTTCTGAGATGTACCAGTATGTTGTTGCATCATCTCCAGAACCGTGTTGGAGCATGGACACATGATGTAGGCATCAGGTAAATCTGTACATTTATATGTTGCAAAGCTCTGAGATGTAAAGGTTTAAACACTGTTTTGCTAGTTAACATCAGCCTGCTGGTCACAGGGGAGCTAGGTCAGACTTCAAGGAGAGAATTTTGGAACAAGATACTTCCACAAGGGCTTTATTTTAATGTTTAAACCTGAGCCTGGAAGGACCAATATACTAGCAAGCTGTAGGAATTCTCTTACTAGGACCTGGAAGATGTAAGATAAAACGTCCATAAGTATGGGTATTTATACTATATGGGTATATATATAGTCCTACAAACAAAAAACATTGTTACTTTAATTGTTAAAGTACAAATCCCATCAGTGGAAATCTCTGAAAATCTAGGAACTCACCAGTTTAGGTCCCCTTCCTCTACACTTCACAATACACATGCCACTTCTCCTTGTTGTACTGACTAACTCCCTTCCACTACTCACAGCATGCGTTCTTCCAATGGCGTCTCTTGGCAAAGATCAATTCAGTTGTGTTGTAAAAAGGGACGTAAACTTTGAATGTGTTGAATTTCAAAGTGGCTTATGTTTGAGATGTTACCACAATATGAGAGTGAAGTTTTAATTGGTGTAGAAGGGAAGCTAACAAAGTGTGAGACAACTGGGGCAAATATGAAAGGTGAGGATTTTTGGTTTTTCCTGCATAATGTTTACAGATATTTTACTTATTTTTCCATATTTTTTTTAATCTTCTGAATAGCTATAGTGCCTAACTTGGAGTGAATAGTGTGTTTGAATGGAATGAGTTTTTTATCCTGGGTTAAGCGCAAACCTCTGTGTAATCTTAACTATGGAGTCAGTCAGTATATATACTGGTACATGCCTAGACAATCCAATATGTGACACCATATAAGTGTGTGTGTGTGTGTGTGTGTGTGTGTGTGTGTGTGTGTGTAAAGGCAATCAGGCCCACAAGTCCTATCAGACATGGGAGTCCTATAATGTTTTTACTAAACTGGTAGATTGAGTGGCCAATATTCATAGTGCTCATAAATTGTCCCTGAAACTCTTCAATATGAAGGACAAATCTTAAGGAAAATTAAATAACACTCAAATGTTTTCTGATGGTGGGGGGAGAGAGGCTAAGGAACGTGATGTCTAATGATGGATGAATCTCCGAAGATTTGGATCAGATCAGAGTCACCCTAAAATTCAGATGATTATCTAAAACCTGAAACACTTTTGGTTCTTTCATTCACCTACTTTCTGCTCAAAAGCTCTAGCCACTCAGTGATCCATCTTGCAACTTCTTCCACCCACACTTTATCAGCTGCCAGTATCCACACCCACTCAACAGCTAGCTCTTCCTCCATTATTCCCCCCACTAATAGGCTCCCAGTACCCTGTGGCTAGCTCTCTAAACCCTGTCTCAAAGACTTCCAGCAACCTTCTAGGTTAATTCTGCTAGAATCCTTTAGCATAGGGCTCCTATGTTTCAGACCTGAAACACAGCTTTCAACTTGTTTCTTACCCAAAGAAAACAGTCTGTTAACTTGCTTGGAGTTAACTTCAGCCAATTTTTAAAATCTTAGTTTTAGTGTCAGTGCCAGGTTTCCAGGGGCTGATCCAGAATATGAATAAAACACATATACGTTGTTTTAGCCAACAGGTGTTGCAGCTTTTTTTTAATAAAGTAAAGCTGAATTAGACAAAATTCCTCAGACTATTGTATATGTGCCAATTATGCTGACATGAACTACGTTCCCCACTCTTCAAATAGCCTACTTTGGAAATCACCACTAAATACTTGCAGAATTGCTTTGAGTGACAATTACTTTAGACAAGTTACTGTCCTCATAGTTTCCTAGTGTTGCCATGTAATTAGGCAAGATGAAAAAGAGGAGACCCTATTGTGAAACACAGAAAAGGTGCTGTGCCCCTCCCTGGTCCAGTGCTGCAGAATAAATCTAGTTTAGCTTCCAGTTGTGCAGCTTCTGATCTTTAGTGCCTTTACCCAGCTGGTCCAGTTGAATTCTGACTTGGATTTTCAAGGTTTCCTCAGAAACACAGCCTGCATATATAAAGATTTCTTCCCTCCCTGCTCTTCTACATTTCAGAAATCTGAATGTCATGCTCATTAATCATGTCTGCTCTACAGTCCTGGATGATGGAGTTTTCAGTTTGTACAGAGTTACAAAATGATAGGAGGCAGCGCAAGCATCTTTGACTTACCCACCCATGTGTCTCAACCCCCTTCTTTGAGGTACCCCCTGTTGAGAGAACACTTAAATCTCTGTTCAGTCCTCCTGAGACTGCCACAGGTTCCAATAGTTCATGTTCTTATAATGTGTATGCCTTGTCCACTAGGGACTGTTCATTTCACTTATGCTACCAAATAGCCATCAGATATTGTAGTAACAGCCCAAATGCTGCATTCCTATGTCACTGCAGTTGTACAAGTGTAAATGGAAGCATCATTTTGTCCAAAGACTTTCAGTAACTATTGTGCTGGGCTGAATTTGAATGACCTAAAGGTGAAAAGCTCCATATTCCATTACTAATCCTGTGAGAGATCCAATTCCCCTGATGTTTAAGGATTTATTTAAACATTCTCAAGAACACTTCTTCCATCTGTCATCCGGATTTATGACTGTTTGTGTAACAGTTCCCAGCAGATATGGGAATTTATTAATTAGAAATATCAGCTGCAGTTTTGGTAATTGCATTTCCGGTTTGAAAGGTGAGGTCTGGAGATAATCTCCCTTTTGGTAAATGGTAAACATATCAAATGCTTGCTCATATGAGACAAAAATGCTTTTATAATTGCTGACTATGATCTGAAATAAAATTTCAGCCATTATAAGAAATAAATTCACTGAAGAAAAATCACTAATTCAAATTTCAGTAGGAAATGTTAACTAAATGTGTGGAGAAAAATTGCATTTCTTTCTGAATATTGGTGACTACCTGATAGAAGTCAGTAGGCTGCAATGGGTATTTCAGTTGCTCAGCACCTCTGAAAATCAGGCCACAACTTGCAAATTAGGAGCTCAGGTAGGCTCACCTTATGGAATCATAGCAATATAGGGCTGGAAGGGACCTCAAAGGGTATGTCTACACAGCAAAGAAAAATGTACAGCTGGCCTGTGCCAATTGGCTCAGGCTTGGAGGACTTGGGCTGCAGGCCTATGTCGTTGCTGTATAGACTTCTAGTCTTGGGATGGAGTCCAGCTCTGGGACCCTCCCACCCTGCAAGGTCCTAGAGCCCAGGCTCCAACCCAAGCCAAGAAGCCGACACAGCACTGAAACAGCCCTGCAGCCTGAGCCCCAGTGGGCTTTTCTTTGTGTGTAAACATACCCAAAGTCATCACGGCCAGCCCCAGTGCACTATGGCAGGACCAAGTCAAGCTAGATCAGTGGTGGGCAACCTGCTGGCTGCATGCGGCCGATCAGGATAATCCTCTGGTGGGCCGCGAGACAGTTTGTTTACATTGACCGTCCACAGGCTCGGCCAATGGGAGCTGTGGGAAGCGGTGTGGGCTGTAGGGATGTGCTGGCCACCACTTCCCACAGCTCCCATTGGCTGGGAACAGCGAACCGGAGCTGCGGGTGGCCAGGCCTGCGGACGGTCAATGTAAACAAACTGTCTCGCAGCCCATCAGCAGATTACCCTGATGGGCCGCAGGTTGCCCACCAGTGACCTAGATCATCCCTGACAGGTGTTTTTTAAATACAGGTTGGACAAAAGCCTCCAGGGATGGGTTTTCACATTCTTCCTTGGAAGCATATTCCAGAACTTAACTATTTTTACAGTTAGAAATTTTTTTCTAATTTCTAAACTAAATCTCCCTGGCTTCAGATTAAGCACATTACTTCTTGTCTTACCTATTTCAGTGGATGTGGAGAACAATGAATCAGTCTTCTTTATAGCAGCCCTTAATGTATTTGAAGGCTGTTATCAGGTCCCCACTCAGTCTCCTTTTCCCAAGGCTAACCATGCCCGGGTTTTTGACCTTTCCTCAGAAGTCAGGTTCTCTAAACCTTTTATCATTTTTGTTGCTCTCCTCTGGACTCTCTCCAATTTGTCCACATCTTTCCTAAAATGTGGTGCCCAGATTTGGACACAATACTCCAGCTGAGGCATAATCAGTGCTAAGTGGAGTGAGACAATTATCTTCTGTGTATTAAATACGACATTCCTGTTAATACAGCCCAGAATGATACTAGCATTTTTTGCAGCTGCAATCACTCTGTTGATTCATATTCAATGAGTGATCCATTATAATCCCCAGATCCTTTTCCACAGTACTCCTACCCAGCCAGTTACTCCTTATTTTGTAGCTGTGCATTTGATTTTTTTTCCTTCCTAAGTGTAGGACTTTGCACTTGTCTTTATGGAATTTCATCTTGTTGAATTCAGACCAGTTCTCCAATTTGTCAAGTTCATTTTGAATTTTAATCCTGGCCTCCATAGTGCTTGCAACCCCCTCTCATTTTGGAATTAGCTGAAAATTTTATAAGGTCACTCTCCACTCCAATATTTTCATTAATGACTTAGATAATGAAGAGTACTGAACCCAGGACTGACCACTGTGGGATCCCACTAAGTACATCCCCGCCCAGTTTGACAGTGAACCATTGATAACTGCTCCTTGAGTACAGTCTTTCAACCAGTGATGCACCCACTTTACAGTAATTTCATCTAGACTATATTTCTCTAGTTTGCTTATGAGAATGCCACGTGGTACTGTGTCAAAGTCTTACTGAAATCAAGATATTGAACACATTATTATGAAGAAAAGTCAAATGTCTAAGCAATTTCAGGAGTCAGGACACTTGTTCTTCCCAAAGCTGGTAGCAGCTTGAAGATTTTAATCTGTATGTCCAGGCAGGAAAGTATACTTTGCATTCCACAAAGTATCTCCTGGCAGCTGTAGGTTCATGATGTGTGGGAGAGGAAGGACTGATAAATTATTGTGGAACAAAGCAATTGCCCTAAATGAAAGTAAAAGTCTTATGAATGCTCCTTAACCTTTCTTCATCCAGTTTGCTTGGGTCTGTATGTCTAAATCTGTGCTTTGGTGTTGGAGAGAGATCATATACCTGGGATTGGGTCAAGTGAGGGACTACCTATAAGTGGAGGAGCCTCTTCTACAAAATACACATTCAAACGTTTCAAAGTCTCTGTATTTCATCAAGTTAGTGGGGGGAAGGGGGAACCTTCAGACTATTATTACAATTCTTTTCGGTTATGCAAGGTATTAAGGCTCAGAAGAAGACCCAATGCACCTGAAAATTTCAGAAATATACTCCAGAGATACCTGTTCTGCGTGAACAGGGCAATATTGTAATTTACAGATAAGCATAATGTATGTAAATCCTGGAGTCTGCAATCAAGTGTACAGAGCTTATGTAATTTACACTGGCAGAATAAACACATGCCCTGGCTGATTTGAGCTCTCCATTTGACCTCCTTGCTGAGACACTTCGGAAAAACAAGTCCTGTGATAGTCTCAGACAACCCTGCTTGAGGGTCACTTGATCTTTCATAAACTGTCCTATTTGCCCTCTGATTAACCACAAACTACAAAGAAGCCACATTCAAAGGTCTGCATTGATTCCCTACAAAAAATCTTGGAGCAAAATTAAGCTGCTGGTACATATCAGTCATTTGCAACCAAATTACTCTTAAAAATGTTAGAATTAAAAAAAATACATCTCTTCCCACCCCCATCAACACCTGGTAAAAAACAAAAACAAACAGAAAATGAAGTGTTAAGGTTGTACTTTTCAAACAAGACATCCAAGCTACTTTATCTCTGTCCCATAGAAATGCCCGCCTATTATTTCCCCTTCTTTGCACACAAATTATAGAAAATGTGCTCCACAAAACCTGGATTTATAATTTGTTTGATACATACATATTGCTAGTACTAAGAATCATGATCTGAAACCATGGAGCCACTTGACATTTTTACTCTAATAGAACGATTTGGGCCTGTTAGGGTTCTGTATGGGGACATGCTTGCTCTGTGTTTGGTGATGTTTGGTTAATTGACACAAATGCAAGAATCCTGGGAAACAAGCAGGGAGAACTGGAAGTCCTGGCACAGTCAAGGAATTACGATGTGATTGGAATATCAGAGACTTGGTGGGATAACTCGCATGACTGAAGTACTGTCATGGATGGATATAAACTGTTCAGGAAGGACAGGCAGGGCAGAAAAGGTGGGGGAGTTGCACTGTGTGTAAGAAAGCAGTATGACTGCTCAGAGCTTAAGTATGAAACTGCAGAAAAACCTGAGAGTCTCTGGATTAAGTTTAGAAGTGTGAGCAACAAGGGTGATGTCGTGGTGGGAGTCTGCTGCATACACCAGACCAAGGGGATGAGGTGGATGAGGCTTTCTTCCGGCAACTCACGGAAGTTACTAGATCGCAGGCCCTGGTTCTCATGGGAGACTTCAGTCACCCTGATATCTGCTGGAAGAGCAATACGGCAGTGCACAGACAATCCAGGAAGTTTTTGGAAAGTGTAGGGGACAATTTCTGGTGCAAGTGCTGGAGGTGCCAACTAGGGGCAGAGCTCTTCTTGACCTGCTGCTCACAAATCGGGAAGAATTAGTAGGGGAAGCAAAAGTGGATGGGAACCTGGGAGGCAGTGACCATGAGATGGTCGAGTTCAGGATCCTGATACAGGGAAGAAAGGAGAGTAGCAGAATACGGACCCTGGACTTCAGAAAAGCAGACTTTGACTCCTTCAGGGAACTGATGGGCAGGTCCCCTGGGAGAATAACATGAGGGGGAAAGGAGTCCAGGAGAGCTGGCTGTATTTTAAAGAATCCTTATTGAGGTTACACATCCCGATGTGTAGAAAGAATAGTAAATATGGCAGGCGACCAGCTTGGCTTAACAGTGAAATCCTTGCTGATCTTAAACACAAAAAAGAAGGTTACAAGAAGTGGAAGATTGGACATATGACCAGGGAAGAGTATAAAAATATTGTTTGAGCATGCAGGAGTGAAATCAGGAAGGCCAAATCACACCTGGAGTTGCAGCTAGCAAGAGATTTTAAGAGTAACAAGAAGGGTTTCTTCAGGTATGTTAGCAACAAGAAGAAAGTCAAGGAAAATGTGGGCCCCTTACTGAATGAGGGAGGCAACCTAGTGACAGAGGATATGGAAAAAGCTAATGTACTCAATGCTTTTTTTGCCTCTGTCTTCACGAACAAGGTCAGCTACCAGACTACTGCACTGGGCAGCACATGGTGGGGGGGGGGGAGTGACCAGCCCTCTATGGAGAAAGAAGTGGTTTGGGACTATTTAGAAAAGCTGGACAAGCACAAGTCCATGGGGCCAGATGTGCTGCATCTGAGAGTGCTAAAGGAATTGGCGGATGTGATTGCAGAGCCATTGGCCATTATCTTTGAAAACTCATGGCGATCAGGGAAGTCCCGGATGACTGGAAAAAGGCTAATGTAGTGCCCATCTTTAAAAAAGGGAAGAAGGAGGATCCAGGGAACTACAGGCCAGTCAGCCTCACCTCAGTCCCTGGAAAAATCATGGAGCAGATCCTCAAGGAATCAGTGCTGAAGCACTTAGAGGAGAGGAAAGTGATCAGGAACAGTCAGCATGGATTCACCAAGGGCAAGTCATACCTGACTAATCTAATTGCCTTCTATGATGAGATAACTGGCTCTGTGGATGAGGGGAAAGCAGTGGATGTGTTGTTCCTTGACTTTAGCAAAGCTTTTGACATTGTCTCCCACAGTATTCTTGCCAGCAAGTTAAAGAAGTATGGGCTGGATGAATGGACTATAAGGTGGATAGAAAGTTGCTAGATTGTCGGGTTCAATGGGTAGTGATCAATGGCTCCATGTCTAGTTGGCAGCCGGTATCAAGTGGAGTGCCCCAAGGGTCGGTCCTCGGGCTGGTTTTGTTCAATATTTTCATCAATGATCTGGAAGATGGTGTGGATTGCACCCTCAGCAAATTTGCAGATGACACTAAACTGGGAGGAGAGGTAGATATGCTGGAGGGTAGGGATAGGATACAGAGGGACCTAGACAAATTAGAGGATTGGGCCAAAAGAAATCTGAGGAGGTTCAACAAGGACAAGTGCAGAGTACTGCACTTAGGATGGAAGAATCCCATGCACCTCTACAAACTAGGGACTGAATGGCTAGGCAGCAGTTCTGCAGAAAAGGACCTAGGGGTGACAGTGGACGAGAAGCTGGATATGAGTCAACAGTGTGCTGTTGTTGCCAAAAAGGCCAATGGCATTTTGGGATGTATAAGTAGGGGCATTGCCAGCAGATCGAGGGACGTGATTGTTCCCCTCTATTCAACATTGGTGAGGCCTCATCTGGAGTACTGTGTCCAGTTTTGGGCCCCACACTGCAAGAAGGATGTGGAAAAATTGGAAAATGTCCAGCAGAGGGCACCAAAAATGATTAGGGGATTGGAACACATGACTTATGAGGAGAGGCTGAGGGAACTGGGATTGTTTAGTCTGCGGAAGAGAAGAATGAGGGGGGATTTGATAGCTGCTTTCAACTACCTGAAAGGGGGTTCCAAAGAGGATGGATCTAGACTGTTCTCAGTGGTAGCAGATGACAGAACAAGGAGTAATGGTCTCAAGTTGCAGTGGGGGGAGGTTTAGGTTGGATATTAGGAAAAACTTTTTCACTAGAAGGGTGGTGAAACACTGGAATGGGTTACCTAGGGAGGTGGTAGAATCTCCTTTCTTAGAAGTTTTTAAGGTCAGGCTTGACAAAGCCCTGGCTGGGATGATTTAGTTGGGGATTGGTCCTTCTTTGAGCAGGGGGTTGGACTAGATAACCTCCTGAGGTCCCTTCAGCCCTGATATTCTATGACTCCCACATAGGATTGTAGGGCCTAATCCTATGATATGTTGAACACCTCCAATAGGAGCTTAGTGCTCTCAACACCTTGCAGGATCGAACCCTTAATAAAGGCATGATTACTTTCAGTACTCTATTTTCTAATCAGGAATTTGTAAAATTCTTGTAGGTGTATTGTGAATGTCCCAGGGCTTAATTTGTGCCAGGGCTGAGCAGTTGGAAGCACTTGGCAGTTCTTAGCTCTGGCACCTCTGGGCTCACTGCATCAATTATGAATGTAAAAAAATTGCTTGAGCCCCAGCACCTCTTTTATTACAAATTAAGCACTGGCATCTTAAGAAAGATAACACCACAGTATGATTAAGATTAAGGCATTCTTGTTTTGGTGCTCACAAATAAAAATGAAACTGTTTCTTATGGATGGATAAGTTAGTATGTCTTCTGACTCCACCAGGCATTGGTATGGAGTCATAGCTAAGATAGTTTGGATGATTTGTTTGAGAAGTTCAGCTCTAGCTTTTTGTTTTCCAGGTTTCTGATTTGTGGGTTGGAGGGGAGTAATTTAGTGATATGCATTTAAACCACTGATATGAGCCTGTAATAATTAACTTCAAGCCAAAAAAGTTTCTTGTGGAGGGATTTCTTGGTTGGTTTTTTTTTTAACTGTTAATTCTGTTGGAGAATCCAGTTTCTGCAAACACTAGGTCAACAAGAGGGAGACCATGATCCAGAAGACCTAAGGTGGTCTAAGGGGGAGAGAATACCCCAGGGTCTGTTGATCATGAAATTCTGCTTATCACAGTTCCCACCTCCCATCTGTGGAGAGGAGTCCTGGATTCTGTAGACTTCCATGGTCTGTAAAAGGAGTCCCAATCCTGCAAAATATTATAAGGTCTTAGAAGCAGAGCTCTTCTCCTGTAAAGTTTGTGAGGTGAATAAAAGTACTGCTCTGATCCTGTCAATTTCCGAATGTAGTTCCAAAGATGGAGGGTGTGATCCTAAGAGCTGCAGTGAGGTGTGTGAGTCTGAGAGAGAAACTTGTCTGGCAGAAACATTGGGGGTCAGCAGAACCAAGGGTAAGAACCTCTTTGTGGTTTCTGCTGCTCTTCAGGCCCCATGTATGGGGTCCCAGGGAATGAAGACTCCATTCCCTGCTCCCCTGATTCTCCTGCTCCTCTGATTCCCCCAACTGAGAGGCTTAGGACCCATGTAACTTTCTAAGAGTGTAAGAATGCTCATCAGGGCATCCAGCCCCCTCACTAACCTTAGTAGACTCCTTGGGGACTCCTTAGGGGAGCCAAGGCCTCGCATGAATCCAGATCTCCAAATGAACCAAAAGCCTCTAAACCATCCTCCAACCCATATTGTCCACTTACAAGTCACAGCAGGCTCTCTAGGACTAACAAGCTTGATAAGAGCGGCAAAGAGGACTCTTTGCTGCTTTTACCAATCCAGACGAACACGGCTACCCCTCTGAAGCTTGATAAGGTTGTGGGGAGTTAGAGGAGGCATGGTGAGCCTCCTAAGACTTGTGCGTTAGGGGGGAGGTGATGAGCCTCATGTGGCTTATTGGTTGTCCCATACTACAGACTTCAGTAGGTCCAGAAGAATCCCCTGATTTCTCCCGCAAAATTTTCTTGTTTGTGTTGCACTACTGGAAGATACGGTGATCAACGTGGTATAAAAACATATGTAGCATAGAACAGAAAATTTCCAACAATTGTGTGACATGCTATACCAAGATTGCCAGAGAAGATGATCCCCAGCAGTGTTTAACATTCAAGTCAATAACTTCAGAAACTAGACTTTAATCAACAAAATTTTGATGCTATGTGCGACATCTTTGCTGGTGAACACCACTAGTTTTAGGATGTTATAATTAAGGAACAGCACTTCAAATCTTATAGAAAAATTCTGCTTTAGCCCCAAATCTAACCTACCAATGTTGAAATACTGTGACTTTTTGCATATATTTTCTTTTTTTTTTTTTTAGAAGGGATGCCAGGGTGGGATGGGGTGAGGAGGGCAAACTGAGATGTACTATGAAAACTTAGTGGCAAACTTAATTAGTAGAGTGTATAATAGTGCCCATAATAATGGCAGGCACACTAGCATAGTACACACATAAGAGCACTAAATACTGCACCAGCTGGAGACTCTGGAGATTTGTAAAGTATCTGTTCAAATTTTTCCCCATAGAAGATGGTTGTCAATAAAACATATCATTTTAATCTGCCTTTCCCAATAGTATGTTACAGGATTTTAACAAGATGCCATTCAATATGAATTCACTATTTTCTGTATGAAAAGATTTTGATTTTCAAATACACTTGAGCATTTTTTTTTTTTTTTTTTTTTTTGTACAGGAGCTACTGTAGTATTTTGTAGCAGTGAAGCAGCTCATGCACCTATTTCACCTTTGGCCCAGGTGAACTTGTGTGCATTATATATCAATAGACAAACAGTCCTAATCCATCAAACATTCATGGAGCCTTTGACTTAGTGAAGACAAGAACACCTAATGTTCCACAGTCAGAAACCTGAATTTGTAGTTTCAGTGAGTTTGTTGTAAGAACTGGGGGAACGCTAAACAGTGTTTAAAATTGCAAATAATCAATTTATTTTTTTTCAACGAAGCAGAAAGGGCAGGATCACTGCAGTAAACTCTAAGGGCTAAATTCAGTCCTCAAATGGGCTCATGCCTGTCTCCCAAGGAACTTAACATGGGCTCAGAACATGCATTCAGGGGTGTAACTTCTTCCTTAGGAAAGGTCAGTGAATTGTTAAGTACGGATTTAGTAAATTGCTAATATACCAGAATCCAGGAGAATAGCGAGAACTCCATTCACATATTATGTCTTTACATGTAAAGAGCAAACAGATTTTAAGATCTGGCCTTTTTATATAACACAGACAGTATAATTTAATTACTGCATCAAGCCTAAAACTTCTAGTTCACACACTAGATCATATGTTTAGAAGGGCATCCAATCTTGATTTTAAAGAATTCAAGTGACTGAGAATCCTCCGTGGCCCAGATCTTCAGAGGTGTTTAGGCACTTACCTCCAATTGACTTAAGTGGTAATTAGGAGTCTAAATACCTTTGATCTGGGCCCACATCCCTAAGTAAGCTGTTCCAACAGTTAACTACCCTCACTGATAAAATGTACACATTATTCTAAGTCTGCATGTGTTTCAGCTTCCAGGCTTAGTCTTCTTAATTAAATAGCCCTTTCTAATTGTATGCTTTCCGTCAGTAAGAAAAACCTTTATTTTAGATTAGGAGAACACCAGAACCAAAGAGAATAAACACAATATCTTCATGAGAGCACAGAATGCGTCTTTTCTGACAGTCTGCATTGAACCCAGAAAACAAAATGGCTGCTGAAATCTTCACATAGGGAAACAGCTTAGAAATTTAAAACTGCGGTACTCAGAAAATAAAGGGCATCCTAAGTTCATAACTGTATATACCACACACATTCCAAAATAGCCAGAACTACATATCCCAGTCTACACTGACCCTGACTAATGTCTAATTCTAAGAACATCACAGGCAGTTAGGTAATAGTGAACCTGCAGAGTTGTGTGAGAGATCTTTTTCATTGGTTCAACTTTTGCAAATAAGATTGCAGCTAGAAGCTCATTGCATGGTTTGTGCATCTTGTTTCTTCGCTCTGAATGTGTATAATTGCTTCAGGCCAGGTGATACAAAGAGAGACTGTCTTAGCTCTTCATGGACTGGTCTCACCCTGAGGCACATGTAAGTTGTGGTGAAGTGCTGACAATCAATGTGGAACAAGCACTGTGAGAGAGGTGGATTTTTCCATGTAGTGTTTTCATTCGTTAGAACCAGACACAAGAAAAGGAGGACTTGTGGCACCTTAGAGACTAACCAATTTATTTGAGCATAAGCTTTCGTGAGCTACAGCTCACTTCATCGTAGCTCACGAAAGCTTATGCTCAAATAAATTGGTTAGTCTCTAAGGTGCCACAAGTACTCCTTTTCTTTTTGCGAATACAGACTAACATGACTGCTACTCTGACACAAGAATGGGTGGCCATTGGCAGCTGGAAGAGGATAGGCAGAGAGAGAAGGTGAATTACTCTCCTTTGTTTTAACCATCCTCTACCTCTGAAGCCATGTATCACAGCTACCTTATTGTCAACTAAGGAGTTGGATGGGACTCCCTTAGACTATCAACGTTATTGTCAGATATTCTGAATGGTTCTTGATGAGAAGTGTGCAAATCTCCCCCTTTCAGAAGCTGAATCCATTGTCCTCCAGCGTTCTGAGCATCCAGTTGCTCAGGGAGTGAATGACTGGAAATCAAATTGGGGATTCTTTATTGACATTGCATAGTATTATCACAAAGCTACCTACTTAGTCCCTACATAGTAAGCTGTTTATATTTCAAATACCCACATGTCTGGTCATGTTATTGGTATTGTACAAAAATAAGAGCAATTCTTGGGTACAAATGCACCAGCAGTCATTAGCCGTTCTCACATCAGTGGTTTTACAGTTTTGTCTCCCATCAGTTTAATTGCCGTGGAATTTAAATGCATTGCAGGCTGTTAAGAAGCTGAAATCTTTAGCTTTCTTCAGAAATCTATCTGCCTGAAGCTAAACTTCAAGGATGAAATCCTTGCCCAATTGAAGTCCGTAGCAAAATTCCCACTGACTTTAGTGGGGACAGGATTTCACCCCAAGTCTTAAGAGGCAAAAAATCTGAAGTTGCCACAGCTTAGGAAGAAGAGGGCCTCTTTTGTAATCTTTCAGTACATTTTTATTTCAGTAAAAAGATGTTATTTAACATCAGTTCTCGCTTTGACATCCTTCCATGAAAGTGAGAGGAAGATGCCACTTGCCAAATTCAAACTTTCAATGTCTGTCAGGGGATACAAGACAATCCTCTTTTGAAATATGGATAAGATTAAGCTCACAGGGCTATCTGTATTACATAGGTATTGCTTTCTGCAGCAACCACTGGCTCTGATACTATATCAGCAATTGCAATTCTAGAGCAAAAAGACATACAGATATGTATTCTCTCTTTTTTTTTTTTTTTTGGAGGGCCTTGGAAATTAAGTTACTTCCAATGTGCTTTAATTACTAATAGACTGGGTCATTGGATTTAACAATGTCAACAAGAGTATCACTTTTACCTTAATTAGTCTAATTGAGAAATGTACTCATACATTTTGGCTTTTAGTAAACAGAGCAGCTTTCTAATTACAAAATTTAAAAGGACTAGTACATTCAAGAGAGAAGCACAGACATATGCCTGGAAAGATAGACAATAGCATAGAGACAGGTGATCAGAGCACACCAGTGGATAGTCGTAGATGATTATGATGAAAATGAAATTAATATCTTCAGGGATTCTGAAAGGAAGTAACTTGAAAGAAAAGCATATTCATGCATGCTGCATGCAGGCTACATAAAGGTGAGAGGAAGTTTGGTTGCCTTTTGATCCATGCTGGGCAGGATATGGGATAGAAAGTGATTTATTTTGGAATTGTTACTGCTGCTGTTAATTAGCTGAAGGATGAAATATTCGTGGCAGGCTGTGATTTGGCTTTCTCTTTCCATTCTTTCCTTCCTTCTGCAAAGTGTCCTACATTTGCCAAAAGGTAGCTACTCAAAGGTCGAGACCAAACCCCGTGTTCACTGGCTCTTCCTGTTGTCCTGCCTAACCTGGCAACTCTAAGAGTATAATAGTAAGTCAACAGCTGCTGGCCTTCCAGAAAAATGCTTCCTTTTTCCTTCTTGATGTGCTGTTGTTTCATTTGTTGCTCTGATCAGATGCACCTGTTCAAAATCATGTGCAAGTAGGTGAATCCTCCATAGTCCTGGTATGTAGATGAAATGATAGAATACTATTTTTTAAATAGTAGGTTCTGACATCTTAAAGCAAAAATAGTCTAAAAATATTCAAGTTGATAGTATCCTTTTAAGCAAACTCTCAGAATAGAAAGCATCCTATTCATGATTTGGATTTTGTTTGGTTTTTACGAAGAGAATCTCACTAACTGTAGACTCTTGCTCTCATACACACACACACTTCTGTTATAACTACTTCACTCTCCCTGCGTTTGATAGGCGCTGGATATAACAGCCATTGGGAGCTTGATTTTGTCTGTTAAAGCTACTGTGTAGGCCTTTTTGTAGACGGCAATGGTGGACCAATGAGTACAAGTAAACCATGTAAGCAACAGAGGAAGAGTTTACTTCCAGTTCTTTTTCCATTGACCCTTTGTTTGTGTGCAGTCTGAAAGAGAGATTTCTATTCCACATTTACCTTGTGTATTTCTTAGGAGTGAAATCAAAACAAAACCCTGTATCCAAACACCATATCTGAACTTTGTAGCTTTGTAATGAACAGATTCAAAAACCTGCGTTCAAACTTTCCTGAACCTGAGCATCAGTCTGGTTTGACTCTCAACTTTCCTAGAATTTGAGTTTGGATTTGGTCCATTATAGCAATTTGAGCTGCAAACTCAGATCTTAAATTTGGATCTGTGGACTTGCTTTGGGTAAATATCTAGCATTTCTGTGTCTTCTGCAACTTGGTAAAGTTTCAGTAAAGCAGAACTCTTTAGAACATTGATCTGAGAGCTGGATGTTGCTGGTAGGACTAGAGGTTAGGCACCGTACTTGCATGTTTCTAAAAGAATAACAAAAACTAAAGAGATAGCAAGGAGGTGATGAATGCTGGAGTATTTATGTATGTATGGTATACAAGCGATGGATCATTCTATTTGCCAAGAATTTTGGGGTTGAAAGCTGTCATGGTTTGAATTGTATGACCAGTCAAGCTGAATATATATTTTAATGGATTTTGCTTATAAGTTAGAGTAGCTGATCCTGCAAACTTCTTTAAAAGCAAATAATGTGAATGTGAAGAGTGACTTCATTCCCCAACATTTTTTAATGGATGGTGGATGCAGTATAAGTAACACAATATTCTTCTCTTGAAACCAGATCATGTGATCTGAAGCTTGCCATTTCACTCAAGCAACAGACCTGGACTGAATTGCTCAATGCATGGCTCTCCTTTCTCTGACACTTTCTCAGTGATGGCCCATATGTGTAGGTTATGCAGCCACTTCTGAGATCAGCGAGTTGTATATAAGAGTATCAGTGGGTGGCTGCATGTCAGAGAATTGTGTTCCATCCTAAAACCCCTTGTGTTATGGAGTATTGGTAAAATGAGGAACCTGATCAACCTGTAATCCCAGGCAAGCTTTTAGTGCCTGAGAGCTCCCACTCCTTGGATTGAACATTGAAACAGATTTGGAACTTGTTGAAGTATTGTTAGCAATGCGTAATTGCTAAAATGTTCTCTGCTTCCAGATTGGAACTGATTTTCTTTTTCAACCAGATATAGCTCATTTGTGACATACGAAGAGAAAAATGGGCAAAGACAGAAAAATGCGTATAGACAAGGCAGATGTTTTAATAATAATTAATACTAAGCCTAATATTAATGGGAAACATAACTGTCAATTAAACAAGGTAAATAAAACTATTTGGAAATGTCTCATCTTTTTTAGTAAATAACTTTTAAAGGGAGAAGCATATGTAACTTGGAAAGACTCATGTGGTTTAATTGCTTTTTGTAGTAAGAAATTGTCCAAGATTTTCAAATATGGCTGCCTAAAAAAGTGGCCTGAATTTTATGTGTTAAATACCATTTATTTCACTGTGACTTTAATGGGAGTTGTTGGGTTCAGACATTTTTTAAAATCAGGCTATTTATTTTGGTGCTTAAACAGGGATTTAGGAGACTAATTTTAGGTACCCATTAATGAAAAATCTTGGTTCTTATGCCTCACAATATGGGAATCCTGAATCAATAAAAGATCAGAAATTAACTTGTTCTAGAGTATTAAAAATTGAAGATTGTGGCATCTTCAGGCATTAAAAGGTAATTCCCATATCTGCAATGAGGTCTCGTATCTGACCTATGAGGTTGGGAGGTTCTAGAAAAGAGGATGCTCCTGAGGGGAGGGACTTCTCAGGAGAGCTGATTAGGCAGCTCGCCAGGAAAGAAGACACATAGAGGCTGCTCCGAGAAGGAGGGGGTACTGAAAGGGGAGGGCTAAGAGTTTCAAACCCTAGGCCTAGGGAGATGTGGAAGGACCTTACCAGACAGCAGCAGGCATGTCTGATCCCAGATGAACTATACTATCTGGAGAAGAGCTGCAGTGGTGTGACCTCTGCAGGGATCCTGAACTCCAGAGAGGGAACTCTTCCTCCAGGTGATGGTCAGAGGGCAATCCTACATCAAGAACATCTCACTGGTAATGAGTCTGGATGGAGGAGAAAGAGATGGATTGACTCAGGTGGAGAGGATGGACTAAAGTTAACTTCTTCCTTCCCCGCCCCCAAGCTAGGATATTGGGTAGAAGGCTTTGAGTAGAAGGGGGGCATTGTTCACTACATAAAAGCTTCCTTGATCTCACTGAAAGCCCGCTAGGGGAAACTGAGGCAGGGATGTGCACACAGTTCTGCACCAGGCTGTGAGGAGGCATATTAGCTTTGACACAAGGGGGCACCCCAGGGTAGGGGTCTGCCCTAATACCCCACTTTATGGGAGCATTCCAAGACTAACAGCTTGTAGGGGGCCCCCTGGTAGCACAAATCCTGCAAGAGTCAGGCTGTCAAGGAGCCAGAAGGGGCAGAAAGGAGACGAGTCAGCGCAGAGACAGAAGGCCCTAAGTAGCAGCTTTCTGATTCCGCAGATCTCCAAGATGTGTGTTTTCAGTGTTGCTGGCTGTTCTGCAGGGGAGCAAACTCTGTTCTCATAGAGAACAATTCATGTAAAAAACTGAGGGGAATCAGGGGTTGCTTGTGCATGGCATGATATGTCCCATAACTTGTCTGCTTCAATACCACAGTGATTGCATGATATAAGAACCTAAATAGAACTGGTTAGGAATTGTATTTATTTTGCAATAAAAACAGCTAAGCAATTGTAATCTATTATAAATTTGCATGATAAATTGCTAGAATAACTATACTTATTAAAATGGTCCCCGAAAAACAATGATCTTTCTGATTTACTTCACTTTACCCAGGCATCAATAAGGAATCAGATGAAGTGATTTCTAAAACATCTGTGGATGAAAGCTTGGGGTATTCTCCCTGGGTATGAAAGCAAGCAGTCCTTCTAATCCCTTATTTCATTAAATCTAATAATGAACACATGCTTGCTCAAAATCTTTTCCAAGGCGTAGATGGGTGGGCTACTGAGAAAAAGATTGATGATTGGCATCTGTATCTATGAGGTGGTCAGCTCATGATACGAATTCCTTCCCCTACTTCCAGAGCAGTTGTGTGCCACTCTTCCTCTGTACAAAGACCATTTGCTTTTCATGTAGTAATGAAGAACAATGTTTTAACAGACAAAGGCGCTTCTAGTTTATTATTGTGCTGTCTGACTAGCACTAGATGCTGGGAAAAATGGTAATTCACAGTGTGAATAATGCTTGTCTACCCATATGGGTTAGGGCTGAGCATGTACAATGTATATTGCATAAGGTACAATGGTGAACATTGTGAGAATGAGAGAAGCTCAAATTACAGCTGTTTTTGATAGACAAGGAACTATAGTCTCTTGTGGTTAAAAAAAACCCAAACAAAACCCAAAATATTGTCCTTTAAACAGTGTGTTGCTGCATTCAGTTACAATATGTTAGGTTTCAGTGTTTGCAAATTAATATACAAAATCTACAGATATACTGTTGGAACACCTGTGTTCTCCTATTTTCTCTTGTAAACTGATACAAGGCACAGGTGGCTCCTCATTAACTTATTTCATGAAAATATAAATACACTGCACAATTCTCTTGCCTTAACTATATAATTACCGAAACATGATTGTTACTGATTTAATGTAATCAACATTGTAAGGGGAATATTCTGAGCCCTTTGTGAATGGCTCTATTCTGAGGGGATTTACACCCCATGTAAATCTGATTTAAATGGGAATGTGGTGGAATGTGGCTTTCCTATTTAACCTATGCAAAAATCTATATTCTCCCACCTAGACTTCTTGCTGTGCAATGGGATACTCAGCTGGTGCACAGTGGGGGAAGGGAATGACAGAAGTCCAATAAGGATGGAGGAAGTAGGGGAGGGAATATCTCAAACAAGCAAATTATACATTTTGATTCAATATTCTGATATGCTTATCAATGCTTTCCAGAATGTGACACTGACACAAACTGCTAACAATATGGAAAAAGCAGCAAACATGTATGTGTCTCTATGGTACTATGATTTTTTTTAAAGGACTACTGTTCCAGTATAAATAAAAACCTAGAGGAAAAGCAACAGTGAACCATATTAACATTCAAAACCAGATATTTTTAAAATAATTTTAGTAGTGTAAAGGTATATTATCTTTGTGTTAATTTATTGAACGATAGCCAGATTTATTCAATTAAAATAATACACTTCAAGGTTAACTACCATTTGATGTTCACTTAGGCAAGCTATTGTATAGTTATGTAAATTTCATGAACAGAGCCACTACTTGAGTGTCTTAATTACAAGCAAAAAGTGTAATTTAAATATGAATAAATGAATAGTTGCCTGTATTTCCTGTTTACATTTTCCTGTCATCTTAAAGACAAAAATTAACTAGCCATCTATGTTGCATCTTCTGTCTCTAAAAGGAAAAATAATTCTTGTATACATTTAAAAAAGGAGAAAAAATTAGAAATGTCCCAGTCTTTACAGTGATTAACAATGTGAATTTTAATGTAGCCAGACCACAATTTCTGTGTATATATAGAGTATTTTTGTTTTTAACTAGTTTGTGTAGTTTTTCTGCATTGCTACTATACAGATTGCATAATTTAAAGAAAATATAATTTCTATATAAAATACTTTAGTCCTTTTAAACTTTCAGACAAGACTGTTCAAAGTTTATTTTTCATGCATATATTTTTAGTGCGAAGAGAGAGCATGAATTTCTTTTATATATAAACAGTGGTGTTATATAGTGTTCAAAATTGTTTTTTCTATATTCATTTATAACCATCATAAATGAAATTTTATGTAACAAAACATTTATAACATTATTCCCTCAATTTTTAGACCAAATTCCCTATGTTCCTATCACATGTAGACAGTCTTAGATTTTTTCCCCATTGTTTTGAATTTTTGTGTCTAAAAATGATCTAGAAATAAATCTGCTATTAATCAGTATCAACAAGGGAGGGATGATTAGTTAATAAAAAACATGCCTCATTTCTGTGGACCAAACAGCTAACTCTGGTTCTCAGTATGTACAGAAGCTCCTGAAATAATATTCCCATCCTTCAGTGATGTAGCTGCTGCTCTCCCCCAGGAATGAGAAGTTCACTATTCATTCTGTGCTTGCATCATCCTTTCCAACATGTTCCCACTGATACATTAAAGGAATTAATTGCTCATAATGATCTCACCATCTGTTAACAGAGGTTCATACCTACAGGCTGGTGGCATGTGGTGGTCCTATTCAGAAATCAATAGGCAATGCTGGGGGAACGCTTTCCCACATTGCCTTCCATTGCACTTTGAAAAGGGGAGGAGAGCTCAGTGTTGGCCATCTGCTCCTTGTCTTTCTGTGAGAGACCTTGATGCAGTCCAGCACAGCTCTGATCTGACTCCAATCTGATTGGAATGTGGCTGATCTGAGAGCCTCTCAAAGCTGTGAAAGTGAGTCAAAAGGAGATCCCCATTGTCCAGAATGGCTGAAAGAAAATGATCACTTTAAAATTCATAACTCCCAGGTGCCTGCCATCTATTCATGGGAAAAACCTCTGAACTTCTCTTCATTAAAAAGAGAGGGAGTTTTGCTAAAAAGAGAGAAAAGGAAATAGTTTGTGGGAATGTGCAGGGGATTTCAGGCTAAACAAATGAGGAATGTGGATTTTTTACTCTTAGTAAAAGAACCATGTAAGGAGAGGGAAACATTTGTAAAAGCCGGGCCTGTGTACTAGAGGCCCTTCCCTGGGGCACTACAGCAAAATAAAAAGGGACTTTTTTTCTCTAGGGAGTTTAAGGAGTTTTTTCCCTCTCTTACCTGTTTGAATGAGGATAGGAACAGTATATGAACAAAGTCCTGTTCTTACTTTCTTTGACATCCAAAACGAATTCATTCTCTTTCCTCCTCCCTTTTTCCCTATAGTTTATTGTTTTGGTTGCCTATAATGCTGACTTGACCATGGACACATGAAACATCAGTATGTGTCCTTGTAGGGCACTGTGCTTTTTGGGGGGGGGAGAAGAGGTGAAGGGGGCACATTCTTTTGGCCTGCCATCAAAACTTTCCCCTCCCCCACATTTTGTAATCTTTGGTGCCTGGCCTATCACAGATATCAGTGAGAAGCTCTTTGATTCCCCTCCCAGCTAATAAAACCTCCATATTGCCAAGCATTTCCAGATCCTTCCCCAATGCCCAAATACACTACACGCATTTCCAAAATCTGAACATCTTCACACAGGGCCTTAGAAAAATTTCAAATGGAATACGGTAGCTCCCTTTAGTCTGTTATAATTCTTGCCTAGGACTTTGAAACAGCCAAAGTAGAGACTGATTCCCAGAGAATAATGGGGTCAAAGGCCAGAAGGGACCATTGTGCTCATCTCATCTGACTCCTGAATAGAATCATAGAACTGAGGTCCCTTCCAGACCTACAGGAGGTCATCAAGTCCCTGTTCTGAGGCAGGATCAAGCAAACTTAGACTATACCTCACAGATCCAATGATGGGGATTCCACAACCTCCTTAGAAGCCTATTCTAGAGTCTAACTACCTTTATAGATGGAAAGTTTTTCCTAATATCTAACCAAAATCTACCTTGCTGCAGATTAAGCCTGTTACTGCTTGTCCTACTTTCAATGGATTACTGTCCACTTTGTAACAGCCCTTAACATATTTGAAGACTGTTATCAGGTTCCCCCTCAGGATTCTTGTCTAAAGACTAAACATGTGCAATGTTTTTAACTTTTCCTCTTAGATCAAGTTTTCGAAACCTTTAATCTTTTTTGTTGCTCTCCTCTAGACTCTCTCCAATTTGTCCACATCTTTCCTAAAGTGTGGTACCCAGAATTGGACAGTACTCTAGCTGAGGCTTCACCAGTGATGAGTAGAGTAGGACAGTTACCTCCAGTGTCTTACATACAACCCTCCTGTTAGTACACCCCAGAATGATGATAGTAGTTTTCACTACTGCATCACATTGTTCACTTATATTTGGTTTGTGACCCACTATAACCCCCAGATCCTTTTCAGCAGTACTACCACTTAGCCAGTTATTCCCATTTTGTAGTTGTACAATTGACTTTTCCTTCCTAAGTGTAGGACTTTGCTCTATTGAATTTTATCTTGTTGATTTCAGACCAGGTCTCCAATTTATTAAGATAATTTTGAATTCTAATCCTGTCCTCTAAAGTGCTTGCAACATCTACCAGCTTGGTGTTATCCATAAATTATATAGGCATACTCTCCACTGTACCACCCAAGTCATTAATGAAAATACTGAATAGTACTGAACCGAAGACTGACCCCCGAGGGACTCCACTAGACAAGTTTCCCCCAGTTTGACTGTGAACCACTGATAACTACCCTTTCACTATGGTCTTGCACCCAGGGTACAATCTGGACTGTTGAATATTTGTGTCCCCTTAATTCTCTAGCCTGGGGTGCCTTTTAAACGGTTTTGCTGTCAGAACCTCCACTCCTGGCCTGTTTCTACAGCATGCAAAACTACTCCCAGGTATGTTACATTAATGCTTTGACCAATCACTTATGAATCATATACAGGGTGACATCTGCAAATTCCTAGTCCCAGCCTTGTCCCCCAGAAATGTGCATCTTGTACTGATCAGTATGCTTCTGAACAGTCAAGCTCCTAGAAAGTCCATAATTTCAAGAAAAATCATATGCACCAGCCTTATTATCCGAAATGGAGTTTCCCACGCACCTTAATCCAAATATGCTGGTTAAAATAAAATAATGTAAGTTTATTAGCTATAGAAAGATAGATTTTAAGTGGTTACAAATAATGATGCATAGAAGTCAGGATTGGTTACAAAAGAAATACAAGATAAAACACAAGCTAATGGCTAACTTAATAAACTAACAGTACCTCTCACCTTGATTAAAGAGTTCCTAATAACCTGAAGCACAAATAATTAAGTTATCCTGGGGTAAAGGTACAAGCTTGAAACCTGGGACACCTGGTTTCAATTCTCTGCTCTACCACAGCCTGTCTGTGTGACCTTGGACAATTTTAATTGTTGTGAGCCTCAGTTTCTATCTGTAAAATAGGGACAATAGCACTTCCGTATCTCATAAGAACATAAAAATGGCCATACTGGGTCAGACCAAAGGTCCATCTAGCCCAGTATCCTGTCTTCCGAAAGTGGCCAATTCTATGTGCCCCGGAGGGAATGAACAGAACAGGTAATCATCAAGTGATCCGTCCCCTATCACCAGTTCCCAGCTTCCGGCAAACAGAGGCTTGGGACACCATCCCTGTCCATCCTGGCTAATAACTATTGATGGTCCTATCCTCCATGAACTTATCTAGTTCTAATTTGAACCCTGTTATAGACTTGGCCTTCAAAACGTCATCTGGGAAGGAGTTCCACAGATTGACTGTGCGTTGTGTGAAAAAATACTTCCTTTTGTTTGCTTTAAACTTGCTGCCTGTTCATTTCATTTGGTGGCCCCTAGTTCTTGTGTTATGAGAAGGAGTAAATAACACTTCCTTATTTACTTTTTCCACACCAGTAATGATTTTATAGACATCCATCATATCCCCCGTTAGTTGTCACGTTTCCAAAATGAAAAGTCCCAGTCTTATTAATCTCTCCTCATATGGCAGCTGTTCCATACCCCTAATCATTTTTGTTGCCCTTTTCTGAACCTTTTTCAATTCCAATATATCTTTTTTGAGATGGGGCGACCACATCTGCATGCAATATTCAAGATGTGGGCATACCATGGATTTATAGGGGCAATATATTTTTCTGTCATCTTAGCTATCCCTTTCTTAACGATTCCTAACATTGTTTGCTTTTTTGACTGCTGCTGCACACTGAGTGGATGTTTTCAGAAAACTATTCATAATGACTCCAAGATCTCTTTCCTGAGTAGTAAGAGCTAGTTTAGGCCCCATCATTTTGTACATATAGTTGGGATTATGTTTTCCAATGTGCATTACTTTGCATTTATCAGAATTGAATTTCATCTGCCATTTTGTTGCCCAGTCACTCAGTTCTGAGAGATCTGTTTGTAGCTCTTTGCAGTCTGCCTGGGACTTAACTATCTTGAGCAAATTTGTATCATCTGCAAATTTTGCCACCTTACTGTTTACCCCTTTTCCCAGGTCATTTATGAATATATTGAGTAGGATTGGGTCCAGTACAGACCCCTGCGGGACATCACTATTTATCTCTCTCCATTCTGAAAGATGACCATTTATTTCTACCCTTTGTTGCCTATCTTTTAACCAGTTACCAATCCATGAGAGGATCTACCTTCCTTATCCAATGACAGCTTAAGAGCCTTTGGTGAGGGACCTTGTCAAAGGCTTTCTGAAAATCTAAGTGCACTATATCCACTGGATCCCCTTTGTCCACATGCTTGTTGACCCCCTCAAAGAATTTTACTAGATTGGTGAGGTATGATTTCCCTTTACAAAAACCATGTTGACTCTTCCCCAACAAATTACATGCATCTATGTGTCTGACAATTTTGTTCTTCACTATAGTTTCAACCAGTTTGCCCAATACTGAAATCAGACTTCCCTGCCTGAAATTGCTGGGGTCACTTCTGGAGCCCTTTTAAAAAATTGGCATCACATCAGCTATCCCCCAGTCATTTGGTACAGAAGCTCATTTTAAATGATAGGTTACAGACTACAGTTAGTAGTTCTGCAATTTCACATTTGAGTTCCCTCAGAACTTTTGGACCTTACAGGAGTATCATGAAAATTAATCCATTAAAGATTGTGAGGTGCTCAGATACTATAGAAATGGCAGTCATATAGGCACTTAACTAGATTGTAAGTTCTTTAGGGCAGGGACCATTTTTCTGGTAAAGAATCTAGCACAACAGGGTTCTGGTCCATGAGTATGGTTCATAGACTTTATGGTAATAATAAGTAGAAATATTGGAAGAGTTGGGGATGCTCTCACAGTATCTTACTTGAAATTTGCTAGTGCCAGTGCTGGAATGCTAGTTTTACATTAGCCTTAACGTTAAAATGGATGACTCTTAAAGACAGTGGGGTCCACAGATTGGAGGATACAGAGGAAAAATGCAAGAAACTCAGCCCTGGTCTACACTACGAGTTTAGGTTGAATTTAGCAGCATTACATGGATTTAACCCTGCACTTGTCCACACAATGAAGCCATTTTTGTTGACTTAATGGAGTCTTAAAATCGATTTCTATACTCATCCCCGATGAGGGGATTAGTGCTGAAATAGACGTCACTGGGTTGAATTTGAGGTAGTGTGGATGCAATTTGATGGTATTGGACTCCTGTAGCTATCCCAGAGTGCTCCATTGTGACCGCTCTGGACAGCACTCTCAACTCGGATGCACTGGCCAGGTAGACAGGAAAAGCCTTATGAACTTTTGAATTTCATTTCCTGTTTGGCCAGCGTGGCGAGCTGATCATCACAGGTGACCATGCAGCAGAGGTGACCATGCAGTCCCAGAGTCATAAAAGAGCTCCAGCATGGACTGAACGGGAGGCACAGGAACTGATCGCTATATGGGGAGATGAATCCGTGCTATCAGAACTCTGTTCCAAAAGACAAAATGCCAAAATATTTGAAAAAATCTCCAAGGGCAGGAAGGACAGAGGCTATAACAGGGACCTGCAGCAGTGCTTCATGAAAGTTAAGGAGCTCAGGCAAGCCTACCAAAAACCCAAGAGGCAAATGCCCACTCGGCCTCAGAGCCCCAGACATGCCGCTTCTATGATGAGCTGCATGCAATTCTAGGGGGTGCCCCTACAACTACCCCACATCTGTACGTGGACTCCTGCAAGGGAGTCTCATGCAACAGGGATGAGGATTTTGGGGACGAGGAAGATGATAGCACACACCAGGCAAGCGGGGAAACCGTTCTGCCCGAGAGCCAGGAACTGTTCATCACCTTGGAGCCAATACCCTCCCAACCTGGGCTCCTGGACCTTGAAGGCGGTGAAGGCACCTCTGGTGAGTGTACCTTCGTAAATATAATACACTATTTATATGCAAGCATGTTTAAGGATTAATTTGCCCTGAAGACTTGGGATGCATTCGTGGCCAGTACAGCTACTGGAAAAGTGTGTTAACATGTCTGGGGATGGAGTGGAAAGCCTCCAGGGACATCTCCATGAAGCTCTCCTGGAGGTACTCCCAAAGTCTTTGCAAAAGGTTTCTGGGGAGGGCAGCCTTATTGAGTCCTCCATGGTAGGACACTTGACCACAGCAGGCCAGTGGCACGTAGTTTGGAATCATTGCATAAGAAAGCATGGCAGCATGTGGTCCTGGTGTTTGCTGGCATTCAAGCAACATCCGTTCTTCATCTCTCTGTGTTATTCTCAGGAGAGTGATATCATTCATGGTCACCTGGTTGAAATAGGGGAATTTTATTAAGGGGACATTTAGAGGTGGCCGTTCCTGCTGGGCTGTTTGCCTATGGCTGAAAAGAAATCATCTCTCTGTTAGCCACGTAGTGGGGGGAGGGGTGAAGCGATCATCTCAGAGAATTGGGGGGGAGGGGTTAGTTGGGTTTATGCTGCACGTTAAAACAAAAACATCAGTCCCTGCTTTTAAATGGCCAATGTGTCTTTTTCAATTTTACTCTCCCTTTTTTTCCTCCCACAGCTGCAAATGTTTCAATGCTGCCACTAGCATCTCCGGGTCAG
This sequence comes from Dermochelys coriacea, assembly GCF_009764565.3. Classification (NCBI taxonomy): domain Eukaryota; kingdom Metazoa; phylum Chordata; order Testudines; family Dermochelyidae; genus Dermochelys; species Dermochelys coriacea. The sequence continues at coordinate 110,568,409 of NC_050069.1, forward strand.
AAGATAGCACAGATAAGAAGGCGAAAAAAATGCATGTGCGATGAAATGTTCTCTGAGCTCATGCAGTCCATCCAAACTGAAAGAGCCCAGCGTGGAGGCAGACAATGGCAAAGTCCAGGAAAGCACAAAATGCACGCGAGGACAGATGGCTGGAGCAACAAGAGAGGGGGCAGCAGTGTGATGAGAGGAGGCAGGATGCAACGCTGAGGCTACTGGAGGATCAAACTGATATGCTCTGGTGTATGGTTGAGGTGCAGGAAAGGCACATACTGCCACTGCAGCCCCTATGTAATCAACTGCCCTCCTCCCCAGGTTCTATAGCCTCCTCACCCAGACATCCAAGAACGTGGGGGGGAGGGGTCTCGGGGCACCCAACCACTCCACCCCAGAGGATTGCCCAAGCAACAGAAGGCTGGCATTCAATAAGTTTTGAAGTGCAGTGTGGGCTTGTCCTTCCCTCCTCCCCCACCCCTTCCAGGCTACCTTGGAAGCTATCCTCCTATTTGTGTGACAAATTAATAAAGAATGCATGAATTTGAAACAGCAATGACTTTATTGCCTGTGCAAGCGGTGATCGAAGGGGGGCAGGGAGGGCGGTTGGCTTACAAGTGTGAGTAGAGTGAACCAAGGGGCGGCTGGTAATGAGACAGGACCAATAAACCTAGATCATCCATGACAGGTGTTTGTATAATCTGTTCTTAAAAACCTCCAATGACAAGAATTCTACAACCTTCCTTGGTAACCTGTTCCAGTGCTTAACTATTCTTTACTATTAGAAAGTTTTTCCTAGTATCAAACTTGAATCTCCCTTGCTACAAACTAAGCTGATTATTTCTGGTCCTACTCTCAGTGGACATGGAGAACAATTGATCACTATCCTTTTCCTTTTTAATATTTGAGGATTTCATCCTGGGCCCTCCACAGCCTTCTGTTCTCCAGATTAAACATCCTCAATTCTTTCAATCTTTCCTCATAAGTGATTTTTTCCCCTAAACCTGTTTTTGTTGCTCTGCTGTAGACTCTCTTCAATTTGTTCCTTTTTAGTTAACTGAAGTTTGATTTTTTTTTAACTCGTTTTTCTTAGCCAACTCAGCAGAAGTGAGTTCCTCAGAGGAATTTGAATACAATAAGATTTTATTTGAAAAATATTATGAAATTCAGTTAAATCTGTCCCTTATATATTTACATTTTGATAGAGGAATTAATATCATGTGCACAATATTAATTTTAGAATTTCCTGAATTTTGAATGTCACCATAACATTCTCTTAGGAAATTTCATACAAAAGAATTGTTAAGTCTCTTTAAAAGAAAAGGATAAAGGGGAGGCAGGAGAGAGAAAGAAGAAAACATAAAAAGGACTTTCACCCTCTAGGACTCCAGAAATTTTCTGGTCTGTGTAAATATCACAGAGTGGAACTCTATGGTCAGATACCACCAGACCACCCTATTCAATTGACCTTTTGATGTCTGCAGGAGGGAGGCTCTGTCCTGTATATATCTCAGGAAGTCCTTAGCAGAGGACCTATCTCCTGTGATCTTCAGCAGCTGTGCAAGTAACTGTGATCCAGATTTAAATGTTTAAAGATGTAGACTAGGCAGCTAGTTGGACTTTCAAAAACATCTAAGCAGGTTACGTGCCTAATTCCCTTTGTGCCATATTTTTAAAAGTGTCCACTAATCTTGAGTGCTTCCATTTTCATGTACCCAGTTGAGATATGTAAGGCTTAATATTCAGAGATGCTGATTGCTCACAGATCCCACTGACTTCAGTTGACTGAAAGCCGGGCTCTTGCCAAAACTTTCAAAGGAAGCTGCTGGTTTGGATGGCTCAGCTTCTGAGTTCCCAGTTTTAGAGTCTTGTGGCTGATTTTTTTAAGGAGCTGAGTATCCACAACTCCAACTGACGTGAATGGGAATGGCAAGTACTTATCTCTGAAATTTAAGTCTAGGCTGTCTGAAGCTGAAGCACATAAAATTAGCAGCCTATGTGAAAATTTGCGCCTTTTGTGTCTTCCTCATCCATGCAGCTCCTAAGGCATTTCACAGCTTACAGGTAGGCAGCAGCACTATCTAACTCTTTCACATCCCTTTATTCTTCCCTAGCTGCACGCTTCATGAGCTGTGAAAATGTGTTGCATATTCTTGGTACATGATTTTCAAAGGGTCATAACTTGGTCAAATCAAACCAATTTCTCTGGTACACACAGAGGTATTCCCACATTACACTTCAGTTTTCAATCTTCAGCCATTTGTCAGCTCTCATGATTCTTATCACAAGTCTCATAGCGATTTGGTGGTTTTCTTAAATCCACAATGCTTGGAGTCACATGATTATTTGAGAATCTCAGCTTTCATTTTTTAATTTCTAACCTGCCAAGGTTATGGAGAAATGCTTGCAAATGTAAATCCTAAAGTCCTTTACCAGAAAGGCTTATAGTAAACATCCAATTTATTAATCAAAATCTCCTGATTTTTTTTTAATCCAATCTGATTTTGGGGGGGGGCCTGATTTATGATTTATTTTATTTTATTTTAATGCTTTGATTTGTCAATAGGGTGTTTTGGCTGTGAAGCTGTGTAACATGCTAGTAGTATTTGCCTTGCCTGAAATGCACCACCCAGTCAACAGATGTTGATCCTGCTGGGAGAGGGTTTGGTAGGTTATGGCAACTCCCCAGGTAACTCATTAACTCTATTAGAGATAACAGGAGGAGAGGAAGTGGTTTGTTAAGGGGAGAAAAGCCTCTAGGGTATGGGCTGTGCATTTCTGCGGGAAAACTCTAAGAACAGCTAAATTTGGGCAGAAGACTATTTTTGTTTCTTATAATAAAGCCAAACCCTAGGGAGGGGATGTGTTTGGAGTTTAATAACTGTATGTGCTGTGTTTTTTAAGAGCAGGTTGAGAAAGCTGCATTCTGTTTAAAAAAATTGTTGAAATAATTTTTTATAATGGGGAAAACTATTTTCTTCTTACTCAATCTGTTGACCCATTTTTTGCCCATACTTCTGGAAAAAATCAACCTGGGCCAGACATGAAATCTACAAAAATAATAATAAATAATAATTAATCCACATGAGTGATAAAAGTTTCAAAAAGTTATAAGCAAATGAAAACATGAGGTTAGACTGTAAACATTTTTATAAACCTTAACTAGGAGACGCCACTGACATTTGTGCTCTTTACATTTTTCTATAGTATGTTGGGGCTGGGATGTGGGGCCACTGATGCTATTGCTATTGACCCCATTCTTCTTATTTTTTGGGACAAGTGCAAAGAAATCATATTCATTCCTGACAGAATGAACTATGAAAAATTCTTAGGCCTCTGTTTATTTTTGGGGTGTATCAGTGAGGAGACTGGCAAAATACAATGATGCTAATTTCAATTTGAAGATTCTTATTATTCTGTATTATGATTGTGCTAGATGTTGTTCAAACATAGGGCCAGATTATGACCTGCTGTACATGCCTATGCAGGGGCTGGCAACATATGTTGGGAGTAGGAGAGTGGGAGGGAGAGTAGCCTGTGTGGGACTGCTACTTACCTTCTGGTACAGATGGGCAAGGAATGCGTGGAGATTTGTTTCCATCTTCCACAATGTGCCAACAGCATAGCTGAGCTAGCACAGAGAAGAAAGCAATCTGTGCCAGTCATAGGTCTGGAACTGATTACATCTCTGCCCCATTCCAGAGCAAGGCTGGGAAACAAGAGATCTGAATTCCTGATTCAAAATCTGGTTCCTGGTCTTCTCTTGGGAGCTATGCACTCTGCCTTACTTGGGGCTGATGCCAAAGCCACAGTTGAGCTCATGATTAGACACAGTTCCTGCCCCAAAAGCTTAGAGATGGAGAGGAAAAGTGATGGATGAAGGGTGGAGGAGAGGAATAGAACATGCAATCACCATTTAAACAGATACATAACCATCCCCAACTGGCCCCCTCCTGAACCACTGTTAGTTGGTTAGATAGTGTAGTCTTCCTATAGAGTTTGGTTGTTTGGGAGGATTTAGAACAAGTGACCTGCCTTGTGTCCTAGTTTATAGAGGGTATTCCATGCAGGAGGGGCAGTGTGGAAGAAAGCATGAAGATAGTTATTGGAGGAAAAGACAAACAGGATGGTGTGGGTGGGAGGGAACAAGGCTTGTAAAAGTGTTGAAGCAGAGGGAACTGTGGGAACCCAAAAGCAAAATTATCCTGTCTCAATTCCTACATTGTTTTCCTTTCTAACTACATAGGGCAGTGGGCCAACGTCTGCCATGGGTTGCACATGGATGTAACTGAGGGAAGAATTTGGTTCAATGATTTTGTGTATGAAGATTTATTACAAATGCACATATGTAGTTTTGTTTTGGAAACTGAAATTTCACGGAGAGGGTGCATTTAGCTGATTTCTGTGAATGCTTGCCTGCAACTGTTATGATGGCTCCTCCTAATCACATGGGGTAGACTTGGCCAATCAGGGATCAAGAATAATTACTGTGTGATTTGTACTCAGTCTCTAATGATTTACATCTGTCTAGTAGAGCAAAATGTTCCAGTAAAAGGTTTACAGGCTCAGATAAGTATAAATAACAAGCTAGCTTGATATTTGTATGTGGGTTTTCCTTAATTTAGACTGTAGCAATCAACATTTTGTATATCTCTAGAACAGACAGTGTAGCCCTGAATTTTTGTTCTATATACATACACATAACAGAACTATAGAAATTAGACATGGAAAATTACTTTGTCCAGTACATCTTCCTGCAAATGCAGGATTGTTCTTTGCATTATCCAGACTCCCTCTTATCTATAGGCTCGCTACAGGTTCCTGAGTTGTGCAAGAACTTCAATTCTATTCCAAGTGCCTGATTCTCAGCTGTTTTGTACCTTGATTAGGCATTCTCACCTGTGCCAAATTCTGATTTAGCAGCGTTTTACAACTGCTTTGCACCGATGTAAACGATGGCCCCAATGTGCAAGGTGGTAGAGATTCTGGCTTTGACTCTAGGTGCTCTGTGAATTACGTGTTGTTTTTAAGACAATGGGGGTATGACTGAGTCAGTAAATATATAAAAAAAGGCCTTTTGATTCAGATATAAAGCTGTATACAGCTACGACATTAGCCAACTAACCCTTCAGCAAAAAGGTAAACAAACACCCCCTTGCCGCCAAAGCCCCAGTGAAAAGCTAAGTTTTGCTGCATGCCTTGAAGGTCAATAAGACTGGCCAGTGTTGGCTTAATGGAGGGAGCAAGTTCCAAAGTCAAGGAGCCCCTATTGAGAGAGCCCTGCCAGCAGCTTCCTTTTTCTTGAATTGATGGTACTCCAACTTGAGTTCTTTCTCTGACCTCAGCTGCAGTAGTATATTATAAGTATAGAGCAAAGCATATTGGGGATGATTCTATATAAAACATAGCTTTCGCATCAACTCACTTTGGGAAATCTGGCAAGAGGCAGTCCTGAGGTGATATAGCAGGATATGTGTCAGTTTTTGCCTATGGGTTACTGTGGTATTTATATGAATTTATGGTTACTGCACTATTAACATGCGCTTGTGAGTGTGATGGCCTAGGGTAATTTTGTGACAAGAGGAGTCTTCTTAAAATGTGTGTATGTTTGTTTATGCTGCATTTATATCTATTAAAGAAAATCAGTGGCAGATTTAGAACTATATTTTCCAAATTTGCTTTTGTTCTGTAACCGGTTTCCACAGACCCTCATTTGAGCAATGAACATTTCTCTGTATTAGGTTTTCTTAGGAAACTTTATTTTCTTACAATTTCCCCTTTGCAGATTAATATATTCCTGTTAGAATAATATATTCTTGTTAACTCTATACTGGTTAATTATTGTGTCTTGGTTCTGTGCCTCTGAATTGAACAGTGACCTATATTTCTACTATCAAAAAGTGTTCTGTAAGAATAATTTTCAAACTGATTTTCTTGGGCCTTCCTCTTTTAGACTGCAGATAAAAATGCAATTTATTGGGATGGGGGAGAGGCTCAAATGTGTATCAATTAAATTTAGTTTTGCATTTCATGCATATGAAAGACAATGAGGAAATAATAATCAGTGTCTTATTTGGGACTCGAATTAACATTTGCATCAGTCAGATTTTCAATTAGCACTGCCTTAGAAACCGTTGTCCAACTTTTGTCAATGTGGTGTAGAAGAAGAAGAAGAGCAAATAGATTGGAAATGTTCTGTGTCTCAAGCTCCTGGGAAAATGTAACAGGTGTTACAGCTCAGCTGGGTATGAGCTTTATGAAAAAAGCCCACTCAGACTTTACCCATAGAATTCCCCTTTCTTACTAGAGCTTCAAGTAGGAAGAAACTAATGACTTCATTACCATCTCAATTCTGGGAAATGCTTGGTCCAGACCTGAATCATTAAAGGAAAGGTATAGCACTCTGTGTGACCTTACAAGATCAAAATGTTATTTAGAGCAATTCCATTAGTCAAGGCTATAAACCTGAAAGAACACACCCTTTTGCGCCAGTTCTTAGGTCATAAAATGGGGAGGGGGGAGGGAGAGAAGAAAAAACATATTCTGAACTCATTGTGCTGCACGATTTCCTCTGCTTTCTTTGAAAACCCTCCACTTCCAGCACTTCTTCTCTTCACTCTGTGTTGTGACACATTTAATGGCTCTCGTTGTTTTCACTCTTCCAGGGGACTATAATTGGGGGGGATGATGCTGGAGCCAAGAATGATGTTAAATTTTCAAGCAGTAAAAGATAAAATAAATCTCTTCAGTATTGTAGTAATTAGCAGCAACTCTTTTTATTATTAGATAATTACATCTGCTAATAATCAAAAACGGGGGGAAAACTTAACCTATGAGAGACTGGCTCCTGGTTTGTTTATCGTTCCATCTATTGCTGCTTTTGTAACTGTAAGCAAAGAGACCTTCGTTAGTGAAAACGTGTTTTCACCAGCCGTCTCTCAAATTAATATGGGTATGTCTTTAAATGGCATTAACAGAGGAGTTCCTCCACTGAATCATTTTATTGTACTTAAAAAATATAGTCTTTAGACTTTTTATGGGGATATTCAAGAATACATGTAAAATGTATTTCTTAAACTATAGTTAAAGCACATCTGTTACAGTAAAATATAATAATCATACAGTCAAATAAAATAATGTTTAAAAAAACTGCAAAAGTATGCCTCCTGTCAGGTATGGATATGTTAAGGAGGGGAAGTTAGTACAATACAGTGGTTCCTTTGGAAGCATTATGGTCTAAAGGGGCAATGCACCCACCTGTTTGATTACTGCTCCTGCCTGGGTGGAGGTTGTATAAAGATGCATACACACATGTTTTGTGAGCAACTTTGCCTGATTTGTGGGCATTGGGGCAATTATGTACCTGATTCAGGTGTAGGAAATTAATGCATGCACCTTTTTTGTGCAATTTTTTGAAAATTTGGATCTGTGCCTTTTAAAAGGCACAGTGACTCCCATGGGTGCTGGGGATATGGTGGGAAGCAGAATTTTGTCGTCCCCCTGGAAAAGGTATGCTCTTCACAGTACGAGGTAGCTCAGCTATGCTGTGTGTGTCATGGATCTTCTCCTCCTAGACACATCTCCTCTGGGGCTGTTAGAGAGACAGGCAGTGCAACAGCCCTGAAGCCCACTTATGGCTGCCTCCTGCATTTTTGTGCAGAAGGGAAAGGTTCTTTGCGCAATGTGGCTTTTCGCAAGTGCCACTATTACAACGTCATAGCCATACTGTACTGTAGCTTTAAAACAAAACAAATGGTACTTTTCTGTCGCTACACTAGTGGTGTTCTTTTTACTATAGCTTAATAAAAATATTGCTAAATAAAACATGGATTTATTTATTTTTCATAGTGTTAGTAAAGAGGCTCTCTTGTGTGTCCCCTCCCCAGTCGCAATCCCATGGAGAATTCCCTGTTTCCTTCAAAATCATATGGACCTCCTCCTTTCCCATTTGCAATTGCGTAACTTTCATTGTCATCCAAAGTAACAACTCTGCCTTCATGGAGAATGTGCTGTTCTTTGATACATAGGGTAAGAGCTGTACCTGTAAGGGCTGGAGCAAGCTGAGCCTGCTTCTCTCTGTTGAAGATCTTTGTAATTCTTCTCATGCTCCAGTCCTAACTTGTCTTCTTTCCAAGCAGGGCTGAATTAGGCTATGTGGGGCCCTAGGTGCACCATAGCTGGGAAGCAGCAGTTTAGGACCCTTTCTCAGGAGCAACATGGGGGACCCTTGGAAAGGCAGGGGCAGCATCATCATTAGGGCCCCACCCAATACTTAACTCAGCAGCTATGGCATATCTGAATAGGTGGGTAAAGTATGCTAGCATATCTGGTCCTCTCCTGAACACCCCAGATTGCAGCAAACCTTGGAGTAAACACACACATAGATGCATGGACAGTTCCCACCTTTCAGTGCTGTGGTTTCAGGCTGTCTGTGGACTCAGGCTGACATCTCTGCTTTGGTTACATTTAGGTCACATTTTCTAGGTTTTCTTTGCAACCATGATGGCAGACACTCTCTTTAATGAAAGCTGAGATTCTGATATAATTGCCTGACTCCATGAGCTGGAGCCCTAAACATGGTGCTTATGCCTTAACAGGTTCTGTTTATAGGTTCTTGTCTCTAAACACATTGTATTTATGGAATCTCTTGTGTTACTAATAGGGCTGTCAAGCGATTAAAAAAGAATCATGATTAATTGTGCAATTAAAAAAATTAATAGCTATTAATTGCACTGTTAAACAATAATAGAGTATCATTTATTTAAATATTTGTGGATGTTTTCTACATTTTCAAATATATTGATTTCAATTACAATACAGAATACAAAGTGTACAGTGCTCACTTTATATTATTATTTTTATTAGAAATATTTATACTGTAAAAAACAAAAGAAATAGTATTTTTCAGTTCACCTAATACAAGTACTGTAGTGCTTAGTCTTTGTCATGAAAGTTGAATTTACAAATGTAGAATTATGTACAAAAAATAACTGCACTCGAAAATAAAACAATGTAAAACTTTAGAGCCTACAAGTCCACTCAGTCCTACTTCTTGTTCAGCCAGTCGCTCAGACAAACAAGTTTGTTTACATTTGCAGGAGATAATGCTGCCTACTTCTTGTTTACAATGTCACCTGAAAGTGAGAGCAGGCATTCTCATGGCATTTGTAGCCGGCACTGCAAGGCATTTGTGCCAGATATGCTAAACATTCGTATGTCCCTTCCTGCTTCGGCCACCAATCCAGAGGACATGCTTCCATGTTGATGACTCTCATTAAAAAAAAAAGTGTTAATTAAATTTGTGTGTAAATTCCTTGGGGGAGAATTGTATATCTTCTGCTCTCTTTTACCTGCATTCTGCCATATATTTCATGTTATAGCAGTCTCGGATGATGCTGTTCATTTTAAGAGCACTTTCACTGCAGATTTGACAAAACACAAAGAAGGTACCAATGTGAGATTTCTAAAAATAGCTACAGCACTCGACCCAAGGTTTAAGTATCTGAGATGCCTTCCAAAAACTGAGAGGGACGAGGTGTGAAGCATGCTTTCAGAAATCTTAAAAGAACAACACTCTGATGCGGAAACTACAAAGCCTGAACCACCAAGAAAGAAAATCAACCTTCTGCTGGTGGCATCTGACTCAGATGATGACAATGAACATGCGTTAGTCTGTACTGCTTTGGATTGTTATCACGAAGAATCCATCATCAGCATGGATGTATGTCCTCTGGAATGGTGATTGAAGCATGAAGGGACATATGAATCTTTAGCACATCTGACATGTAAATATCTTGCAACACTGGCTACAACAATGCCATGGGAACACCTGTTTTCACTTTCCGGTGACACTGTAAACAAGAATTGGGCAGCATTATCTCCTGCACATGTAAACAAACTTGTTTGTCTGAGCAATTGGCTGAACAAGAAGTAGGACTGAGTGGACTAGTAGGCGCTAAAGTTTTACATTGTTTTGTTTTTAAGTGCAGTTATGTAACAAAAAAATCTACATTTGTAAGTTGCACTTTCATGATAAAGAGATTGCACTACAGCACTTGTTTGAGGTGAATTGCAAAATGCTGTTTTATCATTTTTACAATGTAAATGTTGGTAATAAAAAAATAGTGAGTAGTGTACATTTTGTATTCGGTGCTGTAACTGAAATCAATATATTTGAAAATGTAAAAAACATTCAAAAATATTTAATCAGTATTCTATTGTTTAACAGTGTGATTAAAATCGATTAATCACAATAAATTTTTCTTGAGTTAATCACATGAGTTAACTGCGATTGATCAACAGTCCTAGTTACTAATATGCCAACTACATGTTGTTGTATGATCTTCAATGAACTGTGAGGAAAGGAGTCTGGAAAATCTTCTGTCTGCCTGAAACCTTCTGGCATGTCAGTTTTCAAGCTGAGAGCTCTCTGTTGTAACATGTATACTCCCAGCAGCTCTACTGTCAATCAATGAGGCTAAGAGCTCTTGTCATTTTTAAAAAATGTTTCTGTGCTCTTGCTGGTAACATTTGTCTATTTATGAATAACATGAATTCTGAGGTTTCTATGTGCCCTAGTTTATAAATGAGAGGGTTCAAAAAAAGAGTTAAGACTCTCAGTTTGAAAATCTGGGGAAAGTGATTTTTGTTTGTTAAAAGGAAGTAGCTTAACAAGTACATAACATTTCCACCCAAATGTACCCTTCAGAAAATTCAAATATGTGAAGATTTATCATTTCCAGTATTTGTCTTGACTTTTGTTTGGAAAAAAACATTCTAGAAAATTGCAAAGCTTCCATTAAGGGGAAAATGCTGGTGCACCCTTAATTATGGAGCCACTCTTGGCACCTCCATGTGATATTGCATATATATATATATAAAAATAGTAGCTTTCATATAGGCATCTCTGGGACTTTCCAAACAGGAATTAGTTAACCCTCTTAGTGCCTCTATATGGTATGTGTTGGAACAATTTTACAGATAGTTAATTGGTGCACAAAGAAATTAAAGCCCAATATTCCGATTTTTCTGAGGTAGTGAACATACAATGCCTATAACTTCTGTCACATTGCCTATGGAAATATATTTTGACATGTAGTGGCTTGAAATTATACATTATATTAAAGAGGCCAGTTTTCAAGGGTGAAATCCTGTTCCATTGTCTTCAGTGAAGATTTGGCTATTGATTTCAGTGGAGCTAGGGTTTCACCCTAAATGCTTATCCACTATGTAACATTTAATAAAGCATGTAATACACATTGTACAGAACTAAGTTTTTAGCTACTATGAACATGGTATCAAGGACATAAATAGAAGAGAAAAACAAAATGGAAACAGCAGTAGTTGTACTGAATAGGATTTGGCTGATTCGTTTCACTATTTTAAAAAATAATATTCATGCAGTAATGGCTTGTTGTTTTCATTGATGTACTAGAGGGAGCACTTGGGGAAAGCCTTGTCAAAACTTTACCTCCAAATTGAATAACACATTGAAATGATTTCCCTGCCTCCAACTATGTTCATCTCCTCTCTTTAAACTACTTAATCATTCTTGCCAGAGATGACTCACCTGGGGCTCATAAAATATTTCTAAAGAGCAAACTTTTCTTCCAATGGAGTGCAACAGATTGTTTGAAAATTAACTGCCATTTGGTGCAATTTCCCTAGGGAGAAAAGCCATAAATAGGCCTAAGATTTTTACCTCTCACTCCTCCAAGCACTTTGAATGGCACAGTTTTGAACACTGCTTCACAATCAATGATCGCTGTATTGTCTCTGTTCAAGGGTAAAGTAACCAATAGAGCAGTTGAAATGTTTGCTTCCTCAAAGGTGCTGCTTCTCTCCTTGGTTTGAGTATGAGAGAGTGGGAATACAAATGAATACACTGATCACTCTCTCAGCCCTTCTCCTCTCTGCAGCTCATACATCCCTAATACATAAGGGTTAGAGCTAGGCCAATGGCACATTTTTCTTCTTCTTGTTCTGGGAGTCCCTTTTTAAAATACTGGCAACATGACAGTAGGTATTTTGCTGCTCCATGATCTTCCTTTGGCTTCCTGGTATGTGTGCATGAAAGACTAGAGCGGTCACTGCTTTAGGGGCGGTTGGTTTATGTGCAGGTTTTGTTGAGGAAATTCTCAATACTTTAAACATGTTATACATGGAAGTTTAAAGCCAATACTTTTTTCTGTGCCTCTCTGTGTGGAGTATTCCTGTATGGCATGAAGTTCTACAATGTAAAAAGAAAAAACAAACAATAGTGTTTTGTTTTTAATTAAGAAAGGCAAATCAAAAAAACAGGTGGAGCTGGTCTGAAACACAGACATTTTTTCCAAACGTAAGAAGAAATATTTCTTTAGAGGAGGTTGGTGTTTGAATTTACCATTTTCCCTTCATCTAGGTGCTGGCTGTTTGCATTTCCTGACACCAGAAGTTCATTGTATTTAATAACCAACTTCCTATTGCATTAGCAAATTTCCATCTGGTTGGAAAGGTATGTGATTGCATTACTACTTATCTTCACAGCTATGATGCAAACTGTAATTTGCTTATAGCCTCATAAATATGACTAATGCAAAGATATACACATCATATCACCGCAGCAAGGTTTTGCTTTGTGCAGCATACACCTACATTTGTGAATGTAGTGTGGATAGAGAGGGGAGGGAAACATAGGAAACAGCAACTGTCCTGTAAAAGCTATGTTGTCCCCAAATTTTACCAATGGTTCATATGGAAAATCCAGAGGAAATTGCAACTAGAGTTCCTTTTGTAAATGATAGGACAGATCCTGAGTGTGTGTGTGTGTGTGTGTGTGTGTGTGAGATCATTCCTACAACTCAGAACTTGGCAAAGAGTGAGATTTCTGGAGAGGATGCCTCTCTCTGGAAGACTAGAACACGCATTTGGTGGGATGATGAATGTCTCTCTAAAATATTTCTACTTAACAAATTATAAACTGGAATACTTCTGGGCCTAGAATTAAAGTTAATTGCATTTTCCTACTTATCAGGTTTGTTGACTGCTCCAAAGAGATGGCTACTTTATGCGGCGATATCTGCTTGTGCATTTTTATCATATCTACTGCCCAGCTAATGAACCTGACCATAACAATCTGATTTGAGGGCTACCAATGGCTAGTTTGAGATAATGGGTGAAATATGAAACAAATGGGGCCAGGTTTTTACTTGTATTAAATTTTCATCTAGAGGCCTCAGCAAGATCAATCAACCTTAGGTACTTTATCTCCATTTTCATAGTATCTGATCTCCTTGCAATCTTTTAGTGCATTTATTCTCACACCCTTGTGCGGTAGGGAAGCGCTATTATCCCTATTTTACAAATAGCCTTTCTGTGCCTCAATGCCCTAAGAAAGATGCTTACAGTCACACATGAAGTCTGTGACAGACAGGGAATGAAGCCAGGTCTCTCAAATCCCAGACTAGCTCCCTAATCACTGCACCATCCTTCCTCAGAATCCTATTGTGCGTAGTGTGTACATATACCTAATGAGAAACAGTCCCAAAGAGCTTACAGCCCACAAAGACAAGGAGTAGAAGGGGAAACAGAGGCAAAGTGACTTGCCCAAGGACAAACAGGGCAGCAGCAGAGTCAAGAATAGAATTCTAGTACAGTACAGCATCCTGTCCCCTGGACCATGCGGCCTTTTCTCTGTAGGATTTTATGGTAAATACACCATAATGAAAGCTATTATATTGCTTATGCACATACTGTGCTTCCCTCTTCAAAGTAAAGAAACAGATATTTTCCTTTTGGACCCACATTATGTATGTGGCAAATCAGACCAGGTTATATAATACCACATGACATGAGCCTGAGCCCTCAATCATACAAACACAATTTGTGGCTTCTCTTGTGTATGGAAATGTGTATGAAATGTTGATAAAAGACCTGCCATTGGGTGGGTTTGCTGTCAGATCTGAGGTAGAGTAGATAGTGTGTATTTTATTTGGGTAATATCTCTTTCTAAAGATATATTTGTGTTTATCCCATTCAGTACTGGGGAGAGGGTGGTAGGTAGGTAGGTGTGTACAGATACACTATTACTGGATGGAATCAAACCTCAGGTGATTTTGTGATTATGTTCTCCTGCTAGTGGCTAAACTACTCCTCACAACTAATGGAGCTTCTTACGATGGAAAGTATCCAGCCTATGTAATATGCAATTTATCTTCTAAGTGGCCTGTAAAAATGCATCTTAAAGATATCATAATGGTCCCTTCTGACCTTAATATCTATGAATCTATATAGGGTAAAAAATTTAAAAATGCTGAAGTGACTTGGGAAATTAAGTTTTGTTGACTCCTTAGTGCTTTATGGCTAGATTATTAAAGGTATTTAGGCCCCAAAAGATGAAGATTGGCAACTAGACACTTTTGAAAATCCCACTAGGCACCTGTGTACATTTTAGGTGCATAAATACTTCTAAAAACCTGGCCCTACATCAGGCACTTTTGAAAGTTTTATGCTAGGTGTCTAAAGTTAGGACCCTAAATCCGCACTCAAAGGCAGTGAGTACATGCCTTTGTACATGCCACTAACTCCAGTCGGAGCTGGGGTTGCTCAGCATCTCTGAAAATCAGTAGTTTTTATTTAGATACATAAATATGGATTTAAGAGCCTAATTTTAGACATCCATATTTGAAACTTTTGGCTACAATTTGCCTGTATTTCAGCTAATCTTCACAAAAGTGCTTATCTCTGCACACTAATGAGATACTGTATAAGATATTGAGTTACAACTATTAATGATACAAATGGCTATATGGGGGAGTGAGTGATGCCAGATAAAGCCTATTCCGATGGCCTTAGTTCCATGTGTTGGAAACAACAACGGACACACTGCAATAAGTTGGTATCAGAAACTGGATATTCTTTAACTCACTGTTAACAAGCAGACATATCAAGGAAGTAACCATGTAGCATAAAGGCAAGCATCTCCTCATGAAAGGAGAAAGGCCTTCTGTATGTTTGGTGCCAGTCTATGATGTCGTGTTCATCAAAGCATGTTTGTGCTTAACTATCTCTTATTTCATGGTGTTTCTGTAAAGCTACCATAATGATGTCTTTAGGTTAAGATAAACCAAACTGAGCACTTGTTAGGTTTGTAAGCAACTGGCTATTGCATTAGGGGAAAACTGATCTCAAGCTTTAAAGGAAACAGAGGATGGAGTAGGCGACTCCCAAAGTAACAGCATCAATGGCATTGAGGAGACTGGGTCTTCATCTAAAGCAAGTACCCTGGGGAGCTGGTGGGAAGCTGGTGGTCACAAAGAGGGCTGTATGTGACAGAGACACTCCTTTATTGCATGAGCTACTGTAGAGGCTTGTGTTTCTGGGACTGATGGTCCTTGCAGTTTGGCTTGCGACCACGTTTTCTCAATGGACATAGCCATGGATCCATTACACTATGTCTAGTGAAGTAACACTGAGCTGTATTTGGTTCAGAGGTTAAATAATTTCCCTTTTGTCAAAAAGTAGACACAGGCACCAAGTAAAATAAAAGGCTTTATTACTAACCAAATGGACAGCTAACCGGCAGCACCTCACCCTATAGCTGGCAGAAACAATATTATACAGTTAGGGTCAGAACTAGAGAACAAATGACAAGAAGCGAGTTCTTAAGAAGAAGGGGTTAACAATAGCTCATGGTTTAACCCTGTATTAACCAAATAAAATCTTCTCTAGTGAAAGCATGAGTAGATTTATAAATGCATTATTCAGTCAAAAGTTACAAATGGAAAATGTCTATTAGGTCATGCAGTCCATCTCTTTGGAAAACTTATTCTCTTGGAGGTCTTCACAGGAATTTGAATCAACCCTAGAGAAGGTAAGCTCTCATACTCTGGGTGAGACTCATTCCCTGAGATCAACAAGCCAGCTACAGTAAGACTTTGGGTTCTCAAATCCTTTGAACTCTAAAGTCCAGAGTGTCTAAGTTGGATCCTGGCAGCTACAAGTAAATCACGTGACAGTTCCCACCTATTATGATCGGATTCCCCCTCCCCCCCCAGTGATAGTTTCACAAAGCTTGAGTGAGACCAAGAGAGGTTATTTTACAATCCTGTCATATCCAAAATTCTTTGAGTATCCCATAGGGAATGAGCAAATGATAAAAGCACCAGTAATGTGGGAAATTTTGACACTATCTGGTATTCTGTATTTGTATAATCTTAAAGTGTGCAAAATCTGAGACATAATATGATATACATACTTTGAGGGTAATATCATTTATCATGCACATGAGAATCAAAGGTTAAATGCAATTTTCAGTGAAGCAAAGACCTTGATACTGGAGTATAATGTGTTCAGTAGAGATTGTTGGAAAGGATTATTTCCCAGCAAAAAAGAGCTCAGATCATGTAATTCCCTATATTCTGCATATAAATAGGGAGAATCTGTATGTCAATTAGATTTGGTCAGAAACCTTCATTTTTGCTTTGTTACTGTGTGTGTGTGTGTGTGTGTGTGGCGGGGGGAACAAAGTTTTATGAAAAGTAATGAATTTGACTCGGGTCCCAATGCAAATAGCTAAATTTGGTACTTGGGCTACTACATCAGCCCTAATTGTGTCCCCCCATCAAAAAATCTCCCCCCCCCCAAATAAACACAGCTAAGCAGGATCCAGGTACCTTCTTGTCACTGTAGGTAACATTCTCCCCTATGTAGAGTGCCAGCCCATTTCTGTGCATCACTTAAGTCCCACTTAAACTTTCCCATTAGAGTTCAAGTGGGATTTAAGTGGTCTGTAGATCTTGGCTTGGCTCCTTGCACAGGGATGACTTTCACTCTGTATACCCAGACCCAGAGATGATGATGATGAATACAAATCAACCTGTTTGATGCTTTGGATTTCCTGGTGTGTTAATGGAGTATATTTGGCTATTGGGGTTTCCAGCAGCCTCAGGGAATTTTCTCAGAGGCCTTCTGGCCAATGTCTCTTGCTTTTATTTATACTGCCAAGCAGTGGAGTATGAGGAAAATTTAAAACTGGAGTAAAATAGGAAAATAAAATCCTCTTTTACAGAAGGTGATAGTAATTTTATTAAAATTATTCTTGAACCTTTATATTTAATTGAAAATAAAAAGGGAAATTGATTAAAGAAAATGAGTACCCTGAGATTCTGGTAACATTATAAACTGCTCATCTAATTTATGATGAGCTAGAAAACCTCACTGGAATTACTTCCTGGTAACTTAGTTACTTGTATTAATTTTGGCTGTGAGGAAATGTGTTGTGATGCCTTTCTTTAGTAACTCAAAAACATACCACCAAATTCTCCACTGGCATAACTCCAATGACTTAAGCCAGCAGAGAAATTTGGCCCATATTATGAGGAAGGTTGTCAATTTTGTGTTTTTTCCAGTTACATTCTTAGCATAATAATTTGAAATATTTTTTTCCCTGAACTCAGCTTTGTCTTTAGATGAGTGTACTTGAGAAATCAATAGACCCTAGTCATAAATGAACTGATCCTCATGCAGAGTTGGTTGAAAAATGGGAATTTTGGAAGGGGGGGATATTTGTCCCTGTTTTTGCTGTTGAAAACTTTTGTGCAAATGTGAATGAAAATTTTCTCCCTCATTTTGTGTATTTAAAAAAAAAAGAGAGAGATAATTTTGGAAATGATCAACTTGATTCAACCTCACGTTTCCATAACTCAAAGATAAACATCCCCTTTTCCCAGGATCATGTGGATGGGCATGAATGCTCCTTCTTGTGTTTGTTCGTACACACATAAACACACGCATATGTGTGTACCCACACACCTCTTCAGCTTCAGAACAGCCAAGGAAGAAATCTTAACTTGCCATTTCAAGTGTGCAGTCTCTGAAGAAATCAGGTTTTGAACTCTGAGAGAAAAATACAACAAAACATAGATGCATCTTGCATTGCTCAACTGGCCCACAGTTTTATTTACATCTCCACTCCCTCTCTCTCATCCCCTGCTCTCTTACATCTTGGAACACAGTTTTCCCTTCCCTATAGGAAGTCCCATTCATTCATGTTTTGAAGGAATTTCTTCATTCTCTTTCAGCAAGATTACCGCCATCCATGCCCCTTTTCCTCTTTTTCTGCCTTTGCCAGAGAGAGAGAGAGAGAGAGAGAAGCAGAGCCTGCCCAGATGGTTAAGGACCAAAAGGAAGGAACATTTTCTCATGCTTTTAAAAAGAGCACTTTCTTTCCTGCCTAATATTTAGCTCCTTCAAATGCAAATGGAGAGGTTTCGCTCCAAGGTTAGCATAACAATTATGGGAAAGCTTTAAATCTGAAGCATTTGTTTACATGATGAAAGGAGTCCACAGTCCAAAAGCTCTGAGGCCAGGGCTTTTCAGGAGCTATTTTCTAAGTAGTGAACTGCAAGTCAATTTTAGAACACAAAGAAAACCAATTTATATCACCGTGTAAGCTAATTTTGGAGGGAGTTGTACACTATAAATGATGTGGGGTTTTTTAAGTGTTACTGAAATAAACTAGTGATTTTTTTCCCCCATTGCATCTTGATGTTTAATGAGACTCCTGAACTCTTTGATTTTTGTGATCATTCAGCAAGGCCTTTATAATTAGGGACAGACAAAGCCAATGTAGCTCTAGTATTGCATGTGTGGATTTTCCTCCATACTCGGTATGAGTGTGTCAGGAGGGAACCCCTCAAAATCAGCAGAATTCCCAAAAGAAGTATTTTTTTCTGTCTTGTTTTTTCTGGTTTACTTGCTTCTCCATCCATCTCTCTCTCTCTCTCTCTCTCTCTCTCTCTCTCTATCCCTCAGAGAAAATAAATTCATTTAAGTGCATTTTGTGCTGGTGAAACATGTTACAGTGATAGGCCTGGAGATGGAAATATTTCATTTCAGTCTTAGAACTGGTCCATCATGGATAGCAGCTGTGCATGTTTCTCCAGTACTGTTCTGCCAATGCATCTTAACCTTGAAGCCAAATTAACATTGTACATTACATAGTACCATTCAGCACCTAGGTGCTTTTGAAAATCTCCCCTGCAAAGTGATAAGGGATTTAGATGCACAGTTCCCATTGACTAAATCACTTAGGCAAATTTGAAAATCTTGCCCTTTGTCATACATATAGCAACAATGAAATGCAGCTACTTCTGGATAGAAAACAGTAGCTACCATTCAGTGTGCATTGTAATATGAGTGGTGTAATTTTGGCCAAGGATAACCAGGCAAAACCTATTCTTACGAAAAGTGCCATGGGATTTCAACAACAGAATCCAGACAGGGCCTCTTTTTTTTGTTTTTTTAAAGATCTTGTCTTGGTTAGTATTAATTTATCAGCATGAAAAAAGGCAATGGTTTGAATCACTAGTTTCAGGGAATCTAGGTATTCCAAACTTATGCTCAGGACAGTAGGACATCCCCTTAAACTATCACTGTAGTAAGATACAAGAAGCGTTCTTTAAAATCTTTATTTACTAATTAAAGACTGCTTATGCTCATATGAAATTTTGTAGGAAATTCTGCATGCTGTTCTTCATACCACAAACCAGAGGATGGGAGTGCCACACTTATTAGCTTACAGTTCCTAAATTATCAGGAGAGTAGCAAATATCTCAGATATCCAGATAATAACTGAAATGATATTTGACTACTGTGCAGTCCTCATCCTGAATGATGATTTGACTTGCCCACTCTGATCGAAGTAGACACATGTTGAATAAGTGAACCCCTGACTACCAAAAGTTATTAGTACAATGTGTTCCTAAGCTGTATTCAGCTACCTGAAAGGGGGTTCCAAAGAGGATGGATCTAGACTGTTCTCAGTGATAGCAGATGACAGAACAAGGAGCAATGGTCTCAAGTGGCAGGGGGGGGGGGGCGGTTTAGGTTGGATATTAGGAAAAACTTTTTCATTAGGAGGGTGGTGAAGCACTGGAATGGGTTACCTAGAGAGGTGGTGGAATCTCCTTCCTTAGAGGTTTTTAAAGTCAGGCTTGACAAAGCCCCTGGCTGGGATGATTTAGTTGGGGATTGGTCCTGCTTTGAGCAGGGGTTTGGACTAGATAACCTCTTGAGATCCCTTCCAACCCTGATATTCTATGATTCTTTGATTCACTTTTTTATTAAGAACATAGGTTTGACCCAGAATGGCCATTCTTATGATTCATCGAGCCCAGTAGCCTGTCTTCTGACAGTGGCCGGTGCCAGATGCCTCAGAGAGAATAAACAGAACAAGGCAATTATTGAGTAATCCATTCTGTCGCCCAGTCCCAGCTTCTGGCAATCACAGATTATGGGATATCCAGAGCATGGGGTTGCATCTCTGACAGTCTTGGATAACAGCCATTGATGGCCTATCCTCCAAGAACTTACCTAATTCTTTTTGAACTGTTATATTTCTGGCCTTCACAACATCCTCAGACAACCAGTTCCATAGATTGACAGTGTATGTGTGAAGGAGTACTTCCTTATGTTTGTTTTAAACCTGCGTCCTATTAATTTCATAGGGTGACTTCTGGTTATTGTGTTATGCAAAGGGGTAACACTTTCTCCACATCATTCATAATTTTCTAGACCTCTGTTACAGTGGCTTTCAACCTTTCCAGACTGTACTCCTTTCAGGAGTCTGAATTATTTTGTGTACCCCCAAGTTACACCTCACTTAAACTACTTGCTTACAAAATCAGATGTAAAAATACAAAAGTGTCACAGCATACTATTAGTGAAAAATTGCTTACTTTCTCATTTTCACCATAATATAAAATAAATTAATTGGAAATAAACATTGTACTTACATTTCAGTATATAGCAGTATAAATAAGTCATTGTCTGTATGAAATGTTAGTTTGTACTGACTTTGCTAATGCTTTTTATGTAGCCTGTTGTAAAACTAAGCAAATATCTAGATGAGTTGATGTACCCCCGGGAAGACTTCTGTGTACCCTTAGGGTTACGCGTACCCCTTGTTGAGAGCCACTGTTCTATCATAGCCCCCCGCCCCCAGTCATCTCTTTTTCTAAGATGAAAAGAACCAGTCTTCTTACTTTCTCCTTGTATGGAAGCCATACCCCTAATAATTTGTGTTGTCTTTCTCTGTACCTTTTCCAATTCTGATATATCCTTAGTGAGATTGGATGACCAGAACTGTGCACAGTATTCAAGGTGTGGGTGTACTATTGATTTATATAATGACATTATTGATATTTTTTTGTCTTATTATCTATCACTTTCCTAATGGTTCCTAACATTGTTAGTTTTTTGACTTCCACTGCATATGGAGCAGTGTTTTCAGAGAACTATGCTCTATGATTCCAAGATCTTTCTTGAGTGGTAACACCTATTTTAGACCCCCACCGTTTTATATATACAGTTGGGTTTTTCCAATGTGGATTACTGTGCATTTATCAACATTGAATTTCATCTGCCATTTTGTCACCCAGTTTTGTGAGATTCCTCTGTAACTCTTTGCAGTCTGCTTTGGACTTAACTATTTTGAGCAATTTAGTATTTTCTGAAAACTTTGCCATTTCACTGTTTGCCCGCTTTTCTAAATAATTTATGATTGAACAGCTCTGGTCCCATAGATCTTTGGGAGACTCCACTATTTCCTCTCTCCATTGTGAAAACTGACCATTTTATTTCTACTCTTTGTTTTCTATCTTTTTAACCAGTTAGTGATCCATGACAAAATCTCTTATCCCGTGACTATTTAAGCAAAGTAAGAATATTTGTTGGTGACATTGTCAAAGGCTTTCTCAAAGTTCAAGTACTCTCTATTAACTGGATCGCCCTTGTTCATATGCTTGTTGACAGCCTAAAAAAATTCTAATATAGTAGTGAGGCACGATTTCCCTTTACAAAAGCCATGTTGATTCTTCCCCAACATATTGTGTTCATCTGTATGTCTGATAATTCTATTCTTTACTAGAGTTTCAACCAATTTACCTGGTAATGAAGTTAGGCTTACCAGCTTGTAACTGCCAGGCTCACCACTGGAACCTTTTTTAGAAATCTGCATTACAATAGTTCTCCTCCAGTTATCTGGTACAGAGGCTGATTTAAGTGATAAGTTACATACCACAGTTAGAAGTTCTGCAATTTCACATTTAAGTTCCTTCAGAAGTCTTGGGTGAACATCTAGTGATTTATTACTGTTTAATTAATCTATTTGTTCCCAAACCTCCTCTATTGACACCTCAGTCTGGGACAATTCCTCACATTTGTCTCCTAAAAAGAATGGCTCAAGGGTGGGACACTTTCTCACATCCTCTACAGTGAAGACAGGTGCAAAGAATTCATTTAGCTTCTCTGCAACAACCTTGTCTTCCTTAAGTACTCCTTTAGTTGCCCTGTGGCTCCACTGATTGTTTGGCAGGCTTCCTGCTTCTGATGTCCATAGATATGTAATATATTGCTGTTTTGTATCTTCTGCTAGTTGCTTTTCAGATTTTTTTTTTTTTGGCATGCCTAATTATACTTTTACACTTAACTTGCCAGAGTTCATGGTCCTTTCCATTTTCCTCAGTAGGATTTGACTTCAGATTTTTAAGGATGCCTCTTTGCCTCTAATGGCCTCTTTTACTCTGCTGTTTAGCTTTGGTGGCATTTTTTTGCATAAGTTGCTTTTAAAATAAACAATATACAAAGTAATGCAACACTTAGAAGCTCCAGTACATTAATAAAAGATGGATTCATTTAGTAGCCATAGAAGACCAGGTAAACAGCATGTAATGAACAGTGAAATAACAAAATGGGAATATTGTTAGCAAACCTGTTCCAGTTTACACCTGTTAACTACTGACAAGCTTAGAGAAATCACTAGGGACCAGATTTTGCCTTGGTATAAACAGGTGCAATTCCCATTGGTTTTAGTGCGAGTTGTCCTTGGATGAGCCCAGGGCTGAATTTGTTGATGTTTATTATTTTATCCAGTTATTATAATGAATCTGTCAATCATCCCAATTAAATAGATGTGTCATTTATCAGGGGAGTGGCTATTTGGATTTTTCTATACTGTATCCGTACATATGAAACCTGCAGCTGTATTCCTATGGCACTTTAATTTGAATGAATTCAGCAATTGGATGTGATAGGTACCTGGCACATAATTGTATAAATGCATTTGCTGGGTGTTTGTCAATTGGCAATGAAAGGGACGTCAGTATTAGCATTTAAGTTGTTATGATTAGGCTTTGCTGTTAACAACACATTAAAATGATTGTGGGAAATTCATTCCATTCTTAGTGCTTTTGTTTCAGTACTTGAGAATAAGAAGGAATGGACATAATTTCTCTTAAATGCAAGTCCCAAGCCTGCACAGTAATGTTTTCAAAACATTGAAAAACTCAACAATAAAATCTGCAGGAAGATCCTAAATCAATGGATTTCATGGAGATTTTTATGCTGATAGATTTCTCAAAGGCTGCAACTGACTGCTTTGGTACAAATAAATGTTAAATTCTCCAGTTTGTTGTAGAGTAATGATTAGTAAAGTCACACCTGCTATTCTGATTACTATGATTATAAATAAAGGTATAGGCCAATTTTTAAAAAGATGAACAAGTGCCTATATTTAGGCATGTAAATAAATGGCTTGATTTTTTCTTCAAAACCACTCAGCACTTCTGAAAATCAAGCCATTTATTTAGATGCCTAAACAAAGGTTTAGGAGAATAACTTTAAGCTCATATTTTTAAAAAGTCTGGTCTGTTATTACTCCATCTACCCCCAGAGTTAGTTACTTTGGGATAATTTTTTGTATACAGTAAACAGGCTTCACTCCTGAGGTAAGATTAAATTAATACATTCAGTCATTGATGTCCTAAAGCAGTTGTAATCTCGTTTTCTTCTTCACACATGAATTTTTTGGGAAGGTGATTGGATGAAGCGTTCTCATGTCTGAGTAGTAATTGCAGTTTCATGGAGCATTAAGTTAACTGGGATGTTGGAGAGGTACATCCCCTTGTCAGGTAATAGGGGCAGGCAGTAGTATGCAAATAGAAGCAGCTGGGAGATGATGTATGCCAGCGAATAATGGGAGAACTGAGACAGTGGAGGGGTAGAGTATGATGGCTGGATCATTGGTGCCTATATGGTGCAGGGTTGAGGCAGGTTGAGGTGCGAAATTAGATTAGGATGTGTAATTGGGCTGAATCCTGAGTACAGAATGTGTGTGGTGCATTGGCTTGAAGGGGTTAACTGCAGCTTTCCTCTTTGTTTTTGACTTGGGTTATAAAGGAGCTACTTCCAGATATTCTGATCTGTGATTAGTGATTCATATGTGTGTCTTGAATAACTTGTTGTTGAATTTGTTGTGATTAACATGTCCAGAAGTCCTTCAGAAACATTCTAACATGTTCCTCCTCCTTTTATTTATTTATTTATTTATTTATTTATTTTTTAAAGACCTGGAGAAAATTGCAAGGAATTATTTTAACACACCTTACATTTTTTTCTTGTTAAAAAATACCTTTCCCCTTTGTTTTTTCTCTTTCTTTTCTCAGAAGAGTGTGTGTGTGTATCTATATCTATATATATATATCCCTTTTTGATCTGAGTGGCTAGTCAAAATTCAGGGCCATGGGGATGTTCCAGCTGGAACCAGAAGTTGATGGAGTCTGGTATTTTCTTTGATGCACTTTTGTTTATTTACAAAGGATGTACAAAGTCCTGTGTCTCTGAACACAGAAGGAAGGCCGAAGAACAAAAGGAGCAGTTATAGTTTACAGCCTCCAAGTCTCCCCAGTAAATACCAGCTCTAAGAGCTCACTCTAGGTTTTTGCAAGGTCATATTGTGCTCACAGGCTATTGCGAGCCTTTCCTGCCCTTTTCTTCCACCCCTCCCCATATCTCCCAAGTACTTGGTCAAAATACCCACTCGAACTTTCCGTCCCCTGGATGCTGGTTTCCAGACAGACTCTATTAGGCTTTGCTTATTTGTGGGCCCTTAACTCTGTCTTACAACTTTCTTAAATGGGGGTAGGGTGTGGGGGAGGCTTATTCACACATCAGTTTGAACAAGGTTTTAACTCAGCCCATAAAGAGGTTTCATCTAGGTCCTCATAATAATGTTCTGTGTCCTTTCTGCTGTCTGGTATCAGTGCCCTACCCTATGCAGTGAAGAACTAAAATCCTAGTCATCTTGACAACTGAGATCACTAGAGTCAGTCAAGGCACCACGTTTTGTTCTTTTCTGTCCAGGGTGAGTATTTTGTGGCACAGCTCCCTTTCCATCATTTCTTGATTTAAGAAAATAACATTTTGCACTTTTATTGGGCTTTACATACAATAATTAATTGAGCCTCACGATATACCTCTGTGGGACATAAATACAATGAGTGGGGTCAATGAGGCATTTGTCAAGCTGGAGTTGCTCAAGTGTGGGTACCAACCTCAGGGTAGATGGTTAAGCAGCAGGGCAGAAACCCCAAACTGGTTGTGAATTCTGTACTTAAGTTTACATCTGATACTTAGTTGGTGAAATCTATGTGCTATAACAACCTAACCCAGGAGTCACAGACAGTCCCCTTGGGTACTCTGATCTCTCTTACCATCTATGCAAGCTTGCCTTTATGATAGATGGTCTCTTATACTTAAAAAAAAAAATCACAATAATATTCAGGTAACTCCCAGTCCCAAAGGACCAGTCACTTGCCTCAGGTCAATTGCATTTCAGATCTTACACCAAAGACACTTGTAGCCAATCCTATAATAAACTATCTAAAGATGTATTAATTGAGAAAAGGAAATGAGTTATTTACAAGGTTAAACCAGGTAAACATACACATTCAAATGAGTTAGTCTTAGGTTCCAAAAGGTGGTAGAAGCTTCTATAATAAGCAAGCTCTATATATCTTTTACGAGTAACTCAGGCCAAGCACTGGGGATCTTGTGCTTAGTAATCTTTGCCCTCAGAGTCCAAGCAACACAAAGTTTCTTCCTGTCAGGAATTCTTATTCCCTTCCCCCAGTGTTCAAGCTAACAGGATGAGTCCCAATGCATGTCACCTCTTTGTGGGTGTGGGGGGAGCAATCCAAGTCTTTTGTCCTCTGATGTTCCACAGTAGTTTGTCTGGTGCCTATGGACCTTCTTTTGATGGGCAGGAGATGCCCCGTCCTGTGGCAAACTAATATTTCACACTTGGTAATGCATCTCTCCTGACTGGTGGCATTCAGTTACAGAGCAAACACTTAAATAATACCTTATAACATGGGATACAGATATTATAAGTGAGATTAATGCATTCAGCAACTTGCAAGCATTTCATAGTCTAAACATTTTCATAAACCTACTACTACTTTAACAATACTAATACACAAGTGAGCCAGTCTGGTTTCCAGCTATGCATTTGTCAGTGTTCAGTTGAAGTCCATGGCATGACCTGGCACCTGGTATGCCAGCATCACATTACTCACTTGTCTAACAGGGCTGGGTTAACTCATAGGCTAATAAGGCTATAGCCTTAGGCCCTTCTACTTTTAGGCTCGACTTTAGGCCCTTATTTTTAGGCATTCCTATTTTTAGGCCCTACTGTAGGCCCTCCATTCCATATTGGATATTTCTTTGTACAAATTAATCCATCAAGACTGTTAATTCAATTTATGGTGGTTGTGATTTTTGTCTTTGTGGGCTAAGTAAGTGTTTGTAGGCCCAAGCAATATTGAACTTTGTACACAGGAGGCCTACACTGGACAACCATTTTGAGAAACCATTTTGAAGAAAGGAGGATGGCAGAAATTGAAGGAGGCCAAAGAAAGATGGCAAAGACAAGATGTAGTGCAGTCTAAGCTTGCAAAGTGCTCAAATTGACCTTTCCACTTCTGTAAACCTAATGAGTCTTGGAACTGTTCTTCAATAAATGTGGGATAGTTTTGATGAGTATGAAATTCAGGGAACTGCAAGGACTGATAACTATGAGTATAAATCAGCGAAATGCCACAAAAGACAGAATACATGGGATGATGCAACTGCCCACTCATTCGGTGACAAGGAACCTTTCAAAGTTAATACTTTCATCATAATCATCAGCAAACTGAAGAGTTCATTAGCACATCGGATTGAGGCTTACAAAAATATTGACAAAACCTTTAGTAGGCGAAAAAATTGTCAGTACAACATTTCAAGTTCCGAAGTTAGTGAAGGTATCAAACGTCTGTGTCAAAAGTACCCAGACGATCTCGCAGTAGATTTTACTAAAGAATTTCTTCCATTTGTTGAATTCATATCAATTTGATACAGAGAGAAAAAATGATGAAAGCAAATCTATTTGGATGTACTGGGTTATCATGCATCCGATGAAGTGAGCTGTAGCTCACGAAAGCTTATGCTCAAATAAATTTGTTAGTCTCTAAGGTGCCACAAGTACTCCTTTTCTTTTTGCGAATACAGACTAACACGGCTGCTACTCTGAAACCTGAGTTATCACTGAATCCAGTGTGATAGAATGTTTCCCAAATATTGAAACTGCATTAGAGCTGTATTTGTCACTATTGATCACTAACTGTAGTGGAGAACGTTCCTGCTCTCTTCTAACAAGGGTCAAAAATGTCCTCTGATCCACCATGACTCAAGAGCATCTCAGTGCTTTGTCCCTCTTGAACACTGAGAATGAAATTGTCAGGTCTGAATTACCATGATATCAGTCATGACTTTGCCACAGCTAAAGCTAGGAAAAAAACTTTGTTTGAAGAATTGAGTGCAGTGAGAGTAGAATAAACTTGTTAATTTTATATACATACATATTTATTTATATAAATGTTTAACTTCATAATTTCTCCCCCCCCCATTAGCCTTAGGCCCCTCATAACCTTAATTTGGCCCTGTTGCCTAAGGTCACTCATTGAATAAAGACTGGACTATACACAGTGCTTGTACTCATGGACGGCGGATATTGTAGTCAAGGGGAGGCTGTGCCTCCCCAACAGCCTACTGTTGTACCACCTCCAGGCTAGTGTGCCTCCTGCAGGGACTCGGGGCCGCCAGGGCGGCTGGTGCTGAGTTGCGCTGCCTGCCCTGCGCTCCAGGGCTGGCCGCTTAAGCACTGGGACTGGGGGCTGCCCGGAGCCCTGGGGCTGGGGGGAGGCGCGGCGACTGTGCTGCCTTGCTACATGGCCGCCTGACCCCCCCGGGGCTGGGGGCTGCCTGGAGCCCTGGGCCCGGGGGCATAGTGACCATGCTGCCCACACACCTGTAACTTTCATTTATCACACTCAGCCTGTAAAGCACAGTTAATTCTTTTGAGGCTGGTGTGGGGTAGGTATACCCCATCACACTCCCCACACTCAGAACTCCTGCTGATGAGCCCCACTCCCCGTGCACCTGGACCACCCTGATGAGCTACCTGGATCCCCACCACATCAAACCCCAACCAGCTGCACCTGGATCCCCCCCCACTAAGCCTCACTCCCCCAGCATCTGGCCCCCCACACCCAGACCCCCCTGTCAAGCTCTATTCTCCCCCCCAATGAACCCAACCACCTTCACCAGGACCTCCCTGCAGAGTCCCATTACCATTGCACCCAGAACCCCACAACAAGCCCCTGTGCATCTGGATCCCCCACTGAGCTGCCCGCACCCAGATTGCTCTATACAGAATTCTCTCAACCCACACCTGGATCCTCCCCCCAAGCCCCTCCATACTTGGATCCCACCTTGCTGAACTTGCCTGCCCACACCTGGTGCACCTGGCACAGAGGGGCCAGGCCCTGGGATGTTTCTGGGGCAGGGCTGGTCCTTGTGCTGTGTCAGGGTTGGATGCAGCCTCACCGCTGAGTATATGTCACAGGGGGTGTGTGGGGGAGAGGGGGAGCTGCACAGTAATTTCTTAACTCTGTGCTCCCCAATACCATGCTGGAGCTTTCACATTTATTTGACCGATATAATTTGCAAAATTTTGCAGAATTTTAAAATATTGTGTGCAGAATTTTTTTTTATGGGGGGGGCCCAGAATTTTTGTTTGTTTGTTTGTTTTGGCACAGAATGTCCTCAGGAGTAAATAGCCTATTGCACCACATCTTGTTTAATTCCATAGATTGCTAAACAGGTTTTAATGTTATTAAAGGGTCTCTGGCACTACTACTACTGAGCAGCCATGGCAGGGGGGACCCAGCCAATGGCAGTATGACTCCAGGAGGAGCTATATTACTACGGGGAGTGGAGTCAATGGAGGGAGGAGTTGTCCACAAAGATGACTGCTGCCTCAGTGGATATGGTATTGGGGAAATGGGGATTTCCTCAAGGTGGGACATGGGCCTCAAACTCCGAACTGCTTAAGGATTCTTGGGAGGAGAGTCTGCAAGGAGAACCGATGGTATTTCCTTGGTCCCACTTCTGTGGGCTCCTCTGTGGAGGGGGCAATCTGGCTCCCAGTTTTCACCACAGGGCTTTATTCTGAGCATAGTTTGGACCCTGCAGTGCTCTGTCTGCAAATCAGAAAATTCCTCCAGTCAGGAAATAAAGAAGCAACACACTATTTTAGAAAAACATATTGCCCCTTAATAATGTGTTACCAATGACATCCATGTATTCAGATGCCAATGTAGCATCTGCCATTTAACTCGGCTTTGGATAACTTACAGGCAATCAGTCAAAAAGTCATGTTTCTCTTTTACGTAATTCACTTGTTTTTCTCTGTACCATTTGCTAGTGTGGCATTATTCATACGCAAATATAGCAAAATGGGAGCTTGATATTTGCATAGAAGAAATATGCCCATTTATAGCAAGGAAAAATAATTAGTTGATAAAACGGGCTAAGTGTTAATCTCTAACACTGAAAATTGTAGTACACTTTTATTTGTGGCACGGCAAAGTGTTTTTATTAGATTTTCTTTCTTTTATTAAAAGTGTGACAAATAATAATTTGGTGTAATGATGAGCAGCAATCCAATAAAAAAACCCTCATTTGTAGTCTAAGGGAAGTGGGTACAAAAAAAGTGCTGAGTTGGAGTAAAATGTGTTTTTTTGTTGTTTATGTGGTAAAACAAAAGGGAAGGCGAGTGAATGTGTGTGTGTGTGGGAGCTTTAAACAATATTTTAAGATCACTAAGGGCCAGATTCTGCCAACCTAAGTCATAGTGAGTAATATGTTACTCTGCAAATACCAAATATTTATCAAGTACCATTGGTTTCAGTGGGACTACTCAAGGAGTCAGGTACAACTTGTGCAAGAGTATCATGATCTGGCCCTACAACTGTATTATGATATATAGGTAAAAAAAAATCCTATTTAATCTTGCATCTCTGTGGCCTCTCAAGGTCCATTTCAGCCCTACATTTCAATGATATAAAAGATATAGAGTAAAATTGTCAAAAGTACCTAAGTTCTAATTAAAAAGTCTAAATGTATGTTTACACTTAAACCACTATTGTGGCACAGCGGCAGTGCTTCAGTGGAGATGCTACCTGTGCCATTGGGAGGGGTTCTCCTAGCTGTGTAGATAATAGATACTATCTACATGTGTAGATACTACCTTCTCGAGAGGCAGTAGCTAGGTTGATGGAAAGAACATGGTCTACAATGGGAGTTAGGTCGGCATAGCTATGTCTCTCATGGGTGTTGATTCTTCACATTCCTGAAAAATGTAGCTAGGTACATTTGATGTAAGTTCCCAGTGTAGATCAGCCCTTAGGTGCTTAAGAGCCTAAAGGCTGGTATACACTGAAAAGTTACATTGTGTGAAAAATCCACATCCCCCGAGACACACAGATATGCCGACCTAACGCCCAGTGTAGACAGTGCTATATCAATGGAAGAATTCTTCTGTTGATCTAGCTACTGCCTCTCAAGGAGGTGGGGATTCACTACAGTGACAGGAGAGCCCCTCCCATCGCTGGAGTGAGTGTCGACATTGAAGCACTGCAGCTTTCCTGGTGTAGCATTTTATGTGTAGTCATGGCCTGAATCTCACTGAAAGACAATGGAACTTAGGCTCCTATGTCCAGGTATTCAAAGGTATTTAGGCTCCTAACTTCACTGAAATCAAAGTAAATACTTTAAGGATCTGGGCCCTAAATCACTTTTGAAGTGGGGACTTGGGCTCCTAAGTCAAGTCATTTAGATGTTTTTCAAAATTTTACATAAACTATGTATCTGCTGTTCATGTTCTTATCTTCTATGTGATCTAATATGATATTTACATAATGGATTCCGCTGAAGTATTAACTGACTAATCAAACATAAGCATATTTGCAGGTGATAATATATATAATGCTTTTTCATTTTTTATGAGAGCCCACTGTTTTCTTGTTGCTGCTTAGTTCAAATACATCCACCTAAGCTCTTCGTGCAGGAACCATCTTTGTTATGTGTTTGTACAGTGCCAAAGACAATGGGACCTTGTCCCTGAGTGCTACTGCAAAGCAAATAACTAATAATACCACCTAAGTGTCTGTGATCCTCCTTTAGGTACTTACAGTGACTACAATGAGATCCCAATCCCTCTAGTCTCATCTTCTCTCAAGGCAAGTTCTTAATCCTGTTATAAGACCTATCAGACCTAAGATCCTATACCTGGGATCAATTTAGCATTTTTTTTCTGGACCTTCTCCAGCATTTGTAGATTGTAATGGCTCCTTAGGAGCAATGATGGTTTTCCACATCAATGATCTCTAAGCTAAGGGTCTGTAACTGTATGCATTGACTCACTAGACAGAGACATTATAGCCAATCATGTAAATGACTCATGGGTTATAAGGGTATACATTTCATTATGATCTTTTTATTCTGTCAAATTACTTTTAGAAAAACAAAGGAAGCTAGTGCACACAAAACGTATCTTTAAAGTAATGCTTAGTGTCTGACTTTAAATTGGCCAGAACAAGGACAAATTTATTTAATGTCTTTTTGCCCTAACCTACCCCATTGTGCCTTCGATTGCAGCAGACCACAGAAAGTTCAGTGTGGTTTTTATTACCCCAGTGATGCCTTCTAGGGTGTGGCATAAGGCTGGTGTGAAAGATGAATGTGGGTTTAAGTGAGGCCCTTCATATTCCTTTAACACAGGTTTTTTGTGTTAATTCTATAACAGTAAAATCAAGAGAGTGCTGGCATTCAGTATCAGCTAGTACCAGCTCAGTTCACCTCCTGACCATAATGAATGTAAAATGCTGGTAGTAATAGATTGAAATTTTAAAAAACCCATCTTGGCATGTGATAGATTTGCAATCACATTTTGAGTCTTAGAGTGCTGCTTGATTGGAGATTAATGTGTGGGTGGATTGACCTTTCTTGCAAGAGCTGTTGTTTTTGCACTAAACGTGTGAAAAACAAATTTCAAATAGATGGCTTATTGCACTTTGTTGCAATTTATATTTATCACCCCTTTAGGTTTTTCAGTAGTAAAAGCCCTGATGAGTTTAATAAGTGCCATTATTCCTTTGCTTTTCTTGTGTGTGGGTGGATTTTGCTACCAACAGCAAGGTCAACGTCTTCTCATTCCCTGTGCCATCACATAACATGACATTCTTGATGGTTTTGTTTTAGGATTGATAATTTGTACTTTGCAAAGCAAATGTTTCCACCAGACTACTCATTCTGGCTGAAGAAAGCTTTTGCTGTGTTTAGCATATTTTAAAAAAAAACAATAAGGAATTTTATAAAATATTGTACTTCTATTCGTCCTCCTTTAAGCAAAATGTTTGAATCCTATATTGATAAAGTGATTTGTCTCTCTTCCATATTGATAGTTTGAAAGTCCATTTACTGGTTCTTAGAGCAGTTTCTTAAAATTAAAAAGATAGTTGTCCTTTTAATCTATTCCAGGCGTGGCCAAACCGTGACTTGCAAGCCACATGTGACCCTTTTACAGTTAGTGTGGCTCACAGAGCCCACTCCCAGCCCCTTTTCTCCACCTACCAGACTTGGGATGGACGGAAGCCCTGTGCCTTGTAGCAAAGTGGTGGGGGAGGGGTTTCTGCCCAGTGGGGAGGGGGATCTTGGGGCTTCAGCCCTGCAGGGTGCGCCTGCTGGGGTCGGGGCTTCAGCAGGAGTGGGGCTGAAGCCCTGAGCCCCAGTAAGTGCCTCTGGGGGTAGAAGCCCTGAGCTCTGGTAGGTGCATCCCAGCACATGAACTTCTGAAGATTGTCTTCAGGCTCAGAGGGTCAGTAAGTTTGGCCACACCTGATCTATTCTATTTTATTCCTTTTTAAATAAATGTATGTAGGCAATAGTTATAGATCATTCTATATTGCATAATAAACTAATCCTTAAATTGCTTTTTGAGCTAAAACTTCACAAGTCTGATTTGTTTTTATTACAGCTTTGTGTACTATGAATGAAATTCACCCATGTGCAGCGGACCAGCACTAGGCCCATGTTCTGTTTAAATCTGATTTAAACCGTATTTTTAGGATTTAAGTAGGACTTGAGTCATGCATAGACCTACTGCTGGCCTTCTCCATGGAGGTGATTTCTGCCTCACTATCCAGACTTCTTCCACACACACAGCATCACTATCAGCATCCCCTGTCTGTAAGTCTGGATAGGAGAAGAGGAGGAAAAGATGAAGTTGCCCAAACATAAGGCATTCAAAAATCAAATGAATCCATATTTGTGGATTGAAGTACTGGTACCTTATATTCAGAAAGCCCAAATTCCAGCCAGGTTGATGCTGAAATTAGGGTATCTCATCTTTTAGAAACCTCTCATAGAAAGTTCACTCAGCCTTCTTACGTAAAGGAAAATGGTCAAAATAAAACAAGCAAAGAGAAAACTTTATGTATTAGATTCATTATTTTTTTCAGAGTAGCAGCCGTGTTAGTCTGTATTCGCAAAAAGAAAAGGAGTACTTGTGGCACCTTAGAGACTAACAAATTTATTAGAGCATAAGCTTTCGTGAGCTACAGCTCACTTCATCGGAGGCATTTGGTGGAAAAAACAGAGGAGAGATTTATATACACACACACAGAGAACATGAAACAATGGGTTTATCATACACACTGTAAGGAGAGTGATCACTTAAGATAAGCCATCACCAACAGCGGGGGGGGGGGGGGGGGGAGGAGGAAAACCTTTCATGGTGACAAGCAGGTAGGCTAATTCCAGCAGTTAACAAGAATATCAGAGGAACAGTGGGGGGTGGGGTGGGAGGGAGAAATACCATGGGGAAATAGTTTTACTTTGTGTAATGACTCATCCATTCCCAGTCTCTATTCAAGCCTAAATTAATTGTATCCAGTTTGCAAATTAATTCCAATTCAGCTCTCTCGTTGGAGTCTGTTTTTGAAGCTTTTTTGTTGAAGTATAGCCACTCTTAGGTCTGTGATCGAGTGACCAGAGAGATTGAAGTGTTCTCCAACTGGTTTTTGAATGTTATAATTCTTGACGTCTGATTTGTGTCCATTCATTCTTTTACATAGAGACTGTCCAGTTTGGCCAATGTACATGGCAGAGGGGCATTGCTGGCACATGATGGCATATATCACATTGGTAGATGCGCAGGTGAACGAGCCTCTGATAGTGTGGCTGATGTGATTAGGCCCTATGATGGTATCCCCTGAATAGATATGTGGACAGAGTTGGCAACGGGCTTTGTTGCAAGGATAGGTTCCTGGGTTAGTGGTTCTGTTGTGTGGTGTGTGGTTGCTGGTGAGTATTTGCTTCAGATTGGGGGGCTGTCTGTAAGCAAGGACTAGCCTGTCTCCCAAGATCTGTGAGAGTGATGGCTCGTCCTTCAGGATAGGTTGTAGATCCTTGATGATGCGTTGGAGAGGTTTTAGTTGGGGGCTGAAGGTGATGGCTAGTGGCGTTCTGTTATTTTCTTTGTTGGGCCTGTCCTGTAGTAGGTGACTTCTGGGTACTCTTCTGGCTCTGTCAATCTGTTCTTCACTTCAGCAGGTGGGTATTGTAGTTGTAGGAATGCATGATAGAGATCTGTAGTGTTTTCTCTGTCTGAGGGGTTGGAGCAAATGCGGTTATATCGTAGCGCTTGGCTGTAGACAATGGATCGAGTGGTATGATCTGGATGAAAGCTAGAGGCATGTAGGTAGGAATAGCGGTCAGTAGGTTTCCGATATAGGGTGGTGTTTATGTGACCATCGCTTATTAGCACCGTAGTGTCCAGGAAGTGGATCTCTTGTGTGGACTGGTCCAGGCTGAGGTTGATGGTGGGATGGAAATTGTTGAAATCATGGTGGAATTCCTCAAGAGCTTCTTTTCCATGGGTCCAGATGATGAAGATGTCATCAATGTAGCGCAAGTAGAGTAGGGCATTAGGGGACGAGAGCTGAGGAAGCGTTGTTTTAAGTCAGCCATAAAAATGTTGGCATACTGTGGGGCCATGCGGGTACCCATCGCAGTGCCGCTGATTTGAAGGTATACATTGTCACCAAATGTGAAATAGTTATGGGTCAGGACAAAGTCACAAAGTTCTGCCACCAGGTTAGCCGTGACAGTATCGGGGATACTGTTCCTGACGGCTTGTAGTCCATCTTTGTGTGGAATGTTGGTGTAGAGGGCTTCTACATCCATAGTGGCTAGGATGGTGTTTTTAGGAAGATCACCAATGGACTGTAGTTTCCTCAGGAAATCGGTGGTGTCTCGAAGATAGCTGGGAGTGCTGGTAACGAAGGGCCTGAGGAGGGAGTCTACATAGCCAGACAATCCTGCTGTCAGGGTGCCAATGCCTGAGATGATGGGGCGTCCAGGATTTCCAGGTTTATGGATCTTGGGTAGCAGATAGAATACACCAGGTCGGGGCTCCAGGGGTGTGTCTGTGCGGATTTGTTCTTGTGCTTTTCAGGGAGTTTCTTGAGCAAATGCTGTAGTTTCTTTTGGTAACTCTCAGTGGGATCAGAGGGTAAGGCTTGTAGAAAGTGGTGTTGGAGAGCTGCCTAGTAGCCTCTTGTTCATACTCCGACCTATTCATGATGACGACACACCTCCTTTGTCAGCCTTTTTATTATGATGTCAGAGTTGTTTCTGAGGCTGTGGATGGCACTGTGTTCTGCATGGCTGAGGTTATGGGTAAGCGATGCTGCTTTTCCACAATTTCAGCTCGTGCACGTCGGCGGAAGCAGTCTATGTAGAAATCCTGGCTGCTGTTTCGACCTTCAGGAGGAGTCCACCCAGAATCCTTCTTTTTGTAGTGTTGGCAGGAAGGTCTCTGTGGGTTAATGTTGGTCAGAGGTGTGTTGGAAATATTCCTTGAGTCTGAGACGTCGAAAATAGGATTCTAGGTCACCACAGAACTGTATCATGTTCGTGGGGGTGGAGGGGCAAAAGGAGAGATTCCTTATGAACATATCTTTAGATATCAGTGATTTGAACCACTTTAAAGCAATAAAACACATATGTATCTTTCCTCTGTTAATAATACTACAGATCATAAAAACTGAAAGAATTTTAAAACTCGTTTTCTTTTTGCTGTATTTGCAGATTACATTTTACATTTCACTCATCTCACTTTTCTCCCTAGTCAGTTATACTTTCTGGTTCTGATGTGCTAGCACACAGTTGTGTTTAGGTTTACAACACTGAAGGGAAAAGTGTGAAGTGTCTTCAGAGAAATTTTAAAAAATTGGAAAACGTTTCTGTTCGCCTTAGGCTTTTTACATAAAGTTCTTACAACTCAGGCTATGGGTAGTTGACAGTGAACTTTTAATGAGGGTATATACCCATTCTGCATTTTTAGGATTTTCCCAATTTTAATAGGGTCATCCCATATACTGCAAGTATTCCTTAAGGGATGTGTGCCAACTTACTGCATTTACTACTTCTTTATAAAAAAATATTTCTGATTATGCATGCCCTCTTGTCTCCCTGCCCTCTGGTCTTCCCACTCTCTGCCACCAAACAAACAAATATTTTAACGAACAAACTCAGATATAAACCTAGATCTTGGCTGCAGAAAAGGAGCACACTGCACAATTCTCAAGGGAATGTATGTGCAAAAGTAGCTGTGAGCCTGTAAGCTGCTGGCCTATCTCCCCAGACCAGGAAGGACTCAGTGACACAACCAAATCTTTTTCAGGACACAAGTTTATTTTTCAAATATAAAACTTAGGCAAATATCAAATCAAAAAGCAGCCCCCTGCCCACCTGGGTTTTCCTCTTGTGCTTCTCAGCTTGGAAAGGAGGACATACCCTTGCCTTCAATTCCTCTGCTCCTGGGCCTACTGCAGGAAGCCATCTCCCACCTGCAATATTTCTCAGCTGAGCCTCTTGATGGCTTTTATAATCATTTGCTCCCTTCCCAGTGGGGTCAGAGAATTGAACAGGGCTGGCTGGCCTCAGACTCCCTAACCCTTTAAGGAACAGACTGTCCTGTTATGCAGCCATCTTTGCACTTCCCCCACATCCTGGCAGCTTACACTAGCTGCCAGGGGTCCCAAGGAGCTGTTATGGCCGCTAGGGATTGCTAGTGCACAGGAAGCCCAGCCTCTTTCCTGGCTATACCTGCTATGCCAGCTGCATGGAGTGGATGGTATAAGAAACATTACAACATCCTCTCTCTTTTATTTCAGTTGAGAACCAGAAAAAAGTCTGTATACAACCTCTGAGCACCTTGCCACTTACATTAAATTACAAATCAAATATAAATTCCAATCAAATCACCCCTTCACCAATGAGCACCTAAATATAAGGCCTGATTTTCAAGGGCAAGCTGGCTACGCTGGCTTTTGGGCTGCTCTGTTCAGTGTAAAGTGGCCCTAACGTGAGGGAGAATCTGGGCCATAAAATGGGAACCGGAAGGAATAAAAGAGAATTCTCTGGGTATTTTCTCTCTGTTTACATGAGAGGCAGCAGTCATTGATCTGACTATTTAGGACACGTTTTGGTACTACATAAAAAGATAATTTCACAGGGGATTTTAGCAGAATTTTATTCTCTGCTGTAGAGAGGGTCCAGCACTGACAAAAGGATTATGCACCACATAAGTTTCACTTATGCTTTATTTAGAGAGTTTGTAAATGTGATTTAAGTGATACAGAGATCTTATGCAGACCCTTGACACAGAGGTGAATTCCACCTGGATGAGGCAGAATTGATACCAGCCTCAGCTAGGTAATAGCTCTTTCTGTCCTCAAATGCATATGAAGCTTAGTCATTGTAGTGTCTGGGAATATTTATTTTTCCCAATTCCTCCAGTTTTTTGTGGCTTGAATACAAAGGGCTTGATCAAGACCAAAGAAGTCAATGAGAATTTTTCCATTTTTGTTTTTTACCAAGTGTTAAATTTTGGCCAGTTTAGAGAGAGAGACTTTTTTCTTCACATTCTCAGGGATGTGAAGAAGGGATGAGTAGAACACTGAATAGGAATGAAGAACAAATCTTTTTTACTCCCCAGAGTGTAGAACTTTCAGTACTAAAAATCATGAAGGAAGTAGATCCTGGAATTATTGCTATTAAATTAATCATTTTCATGAGCTTCATACACAACTAGCTCCTTGCTCTGCAGTTTGGCAGTATCACTTATTTCCTGTCTCATTGCTGCATGGAGACTCAGTGCTCACACTCCACAAGGAAAGATCTCTAGCTCAAAACCACCAAGAAAATATTGTTTCCATTAAAGTCACTGAATTCCTACATTCCAAACCCATGAGGGCCCTTGTATTATGAATCACTAGGGGTGGGTTTTAATGATGTCAATGAAAAAAAGATTCATGATTTTTTGGTATCTCATGACAATGTGTGATGACATAATATCCAGGAAGTCTTCCACCTGCAAGGTACATGTGAGAAGATCAGAAATTTGCATCCTGCATTTGGCAGACTGTCCATGCTTCGGCTATGCATTCTGAGAGAGCTGAATTCCCAGTTCTACTCTTGGATGTCCAGGTCTATTTCTGGGTGAGCCTGGTCTTCTAACAAGTGAGAGAGACTCACAAAGAGAATCCTCATGTAAGGATCCTGAATGACCTGCAAGAGCATATCGCATCTATTATGATTTTAAGTTGCTACTTCGCAATCAGATGATAAGTTGATATTTAGTGCAGAATCATTTTATGATAAATAGGTCAGGAAAATATAAGGAAATGGTGCTGGATAGGAGTATATAATGTTTCCACAACCAATCAGCTACTAAAATCTCTCTAGGCCTTCTTCTCTGATATCATCCACTGCAAAACCTGGATTTCAAACATGGAAATGTATAGCTAATTTTCATGCCTGCCCTAACATTTTATTAATAACTAGAAGCATTTATACTGTACATAATGATTTTTATCTTCAAAGCATTTTACAAACTAATCCACTCTCCCAGTCTCCTTCTAAATAGGAGGAGATAATACTGTAAGGTAAGAGTTATCGCCTCCCATTTTATATATGGGAAAACTGAGGTACAGAGGTTGATGGACTTGCCCCAAGTCACAGAAGAAGTCAGCATTGAGCTGGAATTAGAATTCAAGGCTGAGATTTTCAAAGTGACTAATGATTTTGAGTGTCTTTGACTTTTAATGCCCAATTTGGGGCATCTTAATTGGGCCTGATTTTCAGAGGGCAAATGCTCAGCACCGTTTGAAAATCAGGTCCCTTTAAGTTATCTCATGTATGGCACCTAAAATTATTAGTCACTTTTGAAAATCTAGTCCTTTCAAGAATTTCAGGCTCCCAGCCTTGTGCTCATTTCTCTGCATTCCTGCGTCTTTAGACTGTTCTCTGCTCCACCCCCCCCCCCAATTTTTAAAAAGCATTGCTGTGGCACTATGCCCCATATTCTTTGTAGAGATATGCTTATGATATGAATATGGATAACAAGATGTATTTTATACAAATGGGCCATGTGAGATATCATTGGAAAGGTTATGATTTACTGAATGTAATTATCCTATTTGCATGCATGCATCATTTCTGTACCCAAAGTTAGGAATATTAACTACGTATTAATTAAAGAAGTCTTTGCACCTGGGGAACACCCACCAGACTAAATGGAATTAGTCTGGCTGGTTAATCAATGAACTATTAGGGAGAACAATTCGTTGAACTAAAAATATTTTGCAGATATGTTTTGGGTTCCATGAACTTTTTTTTGTGGAATCACAGACAGGTTTCTAACAGAAATCTGGCGTGATTTCCTGCCACCTCACCTTGAGGGCTAGTAGGTGGTTCAGGTTTCCAGGTTCTGTGTCACAAGGGCATCCCAAACTTGCAGACTGCCTAAGGGCTGGGGACCCAAAGTCTTCCAGATTCCGCAACTCTGGAGCAGAAGTGTCATATCAGCGGTTCCAGATTCCCTCCCATGCAGCTGGGAACCTGAAAGCCCTGGGTGTTTCAATCACAAAATGTGTAAAGCTTAATGCAGTTTATGTTGAACAAGTGAAACTTTATTAAATGCTATGATCTGCTTTGTCCATGTGGCTGAGTTGCTTTCATCCTAACTCCTGTGTTCTCTGTTTTTCTCGTGACCCCTCAATAACGGTCCCTCCAGAGAGCATGGGCTCTCTGACTCCAGTTCCACTGATCATGTTACATCCTCCTATTTTTACAAACATTTTAATATTAACATTAAAACAATAATTGATGGCCAGAGGTTGCTAGCACATAGCCCAGTTGCAGTTTTGTCTTTGCCAGAGGCTCAGTTGGTTACATAGTCTCTGAGGCAGTTTGGCCTCCTCAGTTGGCACCATACCGAGTGGTCTATCTCCTGTCTCTCTGTCCTCTGTCTCAGAGTCTAGCAAATTATCTCTCTGTGAAGTCTTCTCTCTCCCTGTGGAGTTGGCCTGCAGATGGTTCTGTGGTGGACATCTTTATCTCTGTGGACTTTCTCGTGTTGTGTCTGCTGGCTTGTAGGTGCCTCCTGTTACTTCAGACTTGTCCATCTTGCAGTCACCTCATATGACCTGGATGTCACTGCCCCCATCCCCAACTCCTTTAGTCCATTCTTTCTGGGGTCTTCTACAATGACTGGATCCTCACAGGAGTGCCCATCTCCTTGGCTGTTATATCCTTGGCTGACCTGTCATACTCTAGTGCCTCCTTTCTCTCCATCCTTCTGGCTGAAACAGGTCTCCCCTCATTGGTAGCAGAGTTTTTATCCTTTGTCTCATCAGTGACTGTGATGGACTGTTTTGGCACCCCTGTGATGGGTATTCCTGTGTGCCAAGAATGCTTTACAAAGGGTCTGAACCAGAAGAGACAGCCTGCTGTAACAGTCTCTTGGCTGTTTTCACAGATGATTCTACCTTGCCATTACACTGGGTATGCTGGGAAGGAGATGTGGTGGTCAAACTCCCATTTATGTGCAAATCCGTTGAATCCAAGCGTGTTGAAGTCTGTTGTCCATGAATACAGCGTTTGGAATACCATATCATAAAGTGGGCCCTCAGTTTGCCAATCACTGACTTGCTTCTTGTATCAGGCCAGATATTACCTTCCCAAAAACTTGAGTAATGGCCTAGTAGTGCTTTTCCTTAAAATTAATAAGTCTGCTTTCCACCTTTTCCCATGGCTGAGTGGGCAGCTCATGTGGCTGATGGTATCATATGACTGGCAGAACCGTGTATTCAGTTCCAGACAGTAACATGCTTCTGAGCCCAACTGAGCTGTCAATGCCCATGTGTGAGGGCATGTATTTTTTTTTTCCCCATGACATCCTTACATAATGAAGATGGGAGGACAGGACAACATCTCTCCAGCCTCAAAAGGATTACATCCTTCCTATCTTTTTAA
Organism: Dermochelys coriacea; assembly: GCF_009764565.3. Classification (NCBI taxonomy): domain Eukaryota; kingdom Metazoa; phylum Chordata; order Testudines; family Dermochelyidae; genus Dermochelys; species Dermochelys coriacea. The sequence continues at coordinate 110,609,983 of NC_050069.1, forward strand.
TTTGAAATATGGTTCTTTTGTATCTCTACTTGGCTTTTTTCTTCTGGCCACCCCATTAGCATGGCTCTCTTGACTACCAGGAGTTGGATGTCCTTTTCCATTGCCTTTAGCTTTCTGGGTGAAAGCTTAATTTCCATCAGCTTTGCTGCTGAAGCTGGGACACTAAATCCATTCATATGGTGAACTATCATGGTGGTAAAGGCACCTCCTTCTCACCGTACTCGCTGATGCTGGGTATATACGCCTTGTTGAGGGCATCTGCTAACATTATTAATCATCCTGGTCAATATCTGATCTCTTCCTGGTAGCACTGGAGGCGCATCAACATGTGCTGTAATTTCTTTGGAACACTAAGAAGGGGCTTTGCCACAATTGTCTCTAAAGGTATGTGGTCTGATTGCTTTATTACTGGGTAGACATAAGTGTACTGATAGAATTGCTCCACTCCAAATACCACAATCAGAAGCTCTCTTTCTATTTGGGACATCCCTTATCAGTCTCTGACAAGGATGCGCTGGCGTAAGCGACCATCTGCTCCTTCAAAAGAGCTATGCCCAATCCTTTCTTTGGTGCATCACACTGGAGTGTCAGTGGCTCTCCTGGCTGGTGATAGTTCAAGGGCTTCAGTTATCCTTTGTTTCAGCATGTCAAATGCTTGCTGTTGGGACCTGCCTGTTCCCATTCAACATCTTGTTTTGTCACCTAATCTATGGATTCGACTACTGCAGCCAAGTGTGGACAGAATTTGGACAGAAAAAGTATCATTCCTATGAAGTGCTATACCACTTTCACATCCACTGGAGCTGGCATTTCTCTGATTGCTTTGATCTTGTTGGGATCTACTTTGTCTCTCTGCTGTGAGTAGATGTCTAATGTATGCCACCTCATGCTGTTTGAGTCACTTCCCCCCCCCCCCCCCACGGGTTGAGTTGCATGTTCTTCTTCCTGCAGAGATGACCCATGTCTGCCAATAGTGTGGGAGGAGGGCAGAGTGAAGGTAGCTGGCTTTAGCTGTGTTACTGAGAATGCTCAGTCCATGTGAGCATGCTCAGTCTAAGCCAAGCAGCAAATCTGGGGGCATGTGACCCAGGATGGTCATCCCTCCTCCCCGCCATACATCACGTCTGTCTCCCTGTATCACTGTAGAAAAGCTTTCGTTTTCTGTCCGTCTCATTCAGCTTTTGTATCATTGCTCTCTTCACCTATGATGAAGATATCACCTGCAATTATTTGCACCCTAGGCAACTCTTCCAGCACTCAGGTGAATCTTCTCTGGAACACCTCTGGTGTTGGGTTTATGCCATAGGCATGCAAAGTCATCTGTGGTGACCAAATAGTGTTGAAAAGGTTGACATCATGCTGGACTCTTATCCAGGCATACGTGCAAATCCATTCTACAGATTATAAAGATTTGGCTTTGGAAAGTTCTGGCAAGATGTCATCAATTGTGGGCAGTAGATAGTGGCATCTTTTCAATACTCAGTTCATTGGGTCTATCCAGATGTGTGAGTTGCCTGATGCTGCCTTTACTTTCACCATTCTGCTTATCCAGCTGTATTGGCCTCTGCAGTGGCTATGATATCACAGCTCTGTAGACTTTCAAGCTCCTTACGTAATGCCACTGGAATTTTCCTTCGTGATAACTACACAGGTTCCACTGTGGGGTCTACTTCCAGTCACAGCTTTCATTCAAGGCATCCATCTGTCGCTTTTGAAACATCCCCATATGCTTTTAAATTGTCTCCGTTGTCCCTGGGAGTCCCTCTTTTGCATCTTGTACTGCAGCTATAAAATTCTGACTCCATACCCTGATCCAGTGAATGGCTTTTTATGGCGGTATTCCCCAGGGGGATCTGTGGTGCACATGTTCCACCACCACAAACTTCAGTTGGCACCATCTGTTGTTTTTTGGGTTAGTTACTATGACATCATATGTTCTTACGGGCTGCATTATGTTCTCATACCTTATTAGATTGCACCTGCTTTTTGTAGTGGATGTGTTCAAGTCTCATTCATCCTGAGGAATCACACTGCAAAAGGTCCCACTCTCTAGCTGAAATCGCACAGGGTGTTTCCCTATTAACATTGTTGGATGCCTGGAGGTTGGTATGGTCCCTTGTTGCTTTCCTGTCCTGATAACCTGAACCTGAAGTGCTCCCTGACTCCAGAAGAGAGGCATGATCTCGTCACCACTGTCTGATGTGCCATCCCCTTCTTGTACAAGTCTGACTGAATCTTTCTGAGACTTTCCTTGACTCTTGCACATTGCTAAAATAGTTCAACTTGCCACATTCCTTGCTATGCTCTGCTAGTGCCAGGCTCTTCTCTCTCATCCATTCGTGCTGTCTTGCTATGGGTATGGAACCCTAAACTCCTGCTTTCCATTCTTGTTGTCTCACTGCATGTACTTTGGGGAGTTTTCTGCTTCTTAGGGCTTTCATCCTTCCTCTTGAGGCTTCCACTACATGTTCCATGTCTAAGCACCTGTCTAACGTGAAGTCATGTTCCCAAAGTAGCCACTTCTGCAGGTGTTGATCCCAAGTGCCACAGACTTTCCTGTTCGTAAGGCAGTAACACAGAAGGGTCTATCCCTTCCCTATGGGTTGGTCTCTAGTGAAAAAATCTGTGTCGCTCCACATTTTTGTTCTGCTTTGTAGAGCAATAGTTCCCAGGGCTCCTAGCACTGCTGTGAGGCTTGAGGTAGGGATCAGCTTCAGAGTGCTGCTACCTTGTTCCCCAATAAGATAAAGTAACAGGTTTTTTTTTTTACTTTTCTGCTGTCTTCCTCCTGCATGGCCAGGTCTGTGTACAACTCGAACTCCTCCTTCCACTGGGTCCCTTGCTGGGCTAGGTTTGTGTCTGAAAAATCCAAGGCTCCAGGGTCTTCAGACCAAGTCCCATGGGTCATGCTACCAGCTGCTGCATTGCACAGAAATCACAGCTCAGATGCTGCCACTATGTTTCACTCACAAAATGTGGAGCTGAGCACAGGTTAAGTTGAACAAGGGGAACTTTTATTAAAATCTCAGCACTACTCTGCCCATATGGCTGAGTTACTTTCAGCCTGACTCCCCGTGTTCTTAGTTCCACTGGTGTCCCCTCAATAATAGTCCCTCCAGGGAACAAGGGTCATCTGTAGGATTACCAGATAGCAACTGTGAAAAAACAGGACTGGGGTGGGGGGTTATAGGCGCCTATATAAGGAAAAAATCCCCAAAAACGGGACTGTCCTTTTAAAAATGGAATATCTGGTCACCCTAGTCATCTGACTCCAGTTTCACTTGATCATGATATACTGGGGACTTCTAGGGCTTCTAGGCTCACTGCCAACTGTTTGGAAGCCCTGGGATCTCTGGTCTCAGGGCAGCCACATGGCAGTGGCTGCCTGGGACCAGTGGACTCTAGGAGTCTGGATAGTTGCTGACTGAAATTGACAAGACTTGTGTCAATTCAGCCAGCCCCTCACAGGTGTCCTAGGGAGCACTTTCCCTTGTGGAAATACTGTGTTGGTGTTTCTGAAATAATTCTTTTTGACAATTTCTAGTTTGTAGGAAATTGCCAAAAATTTGGTTTCGTTCCAATCGGACTGAAACCAAATTTTGAAACATCAAAAAAAAATCCCTGTAAACTAGAAATTTTGTATTTCTGCCAGCTCTAGATGCAACATAAGAAGTGGTGGAAGCCATAGGTGCCGACTCCCTGGGTTCTCCGAGGCTGGAGCACCCACGGGGGAAAATTGATGGGTGATCTGCACCCACCAGCAGCTCCCCCCCGCACCCAGCCTCCTCGCCTGAGCACGCCGCCGAGTCCTGCTTCTCCCCCCCCCCCCAGTGCTTGCACCGCGAAACAGCTGGTTTGCGCCGCAAGCACTGGGAGGGAGCGGGAGGAGGAGGAATGCGGTGCGCTTGGGGAAGAGGCGGGCTGGGGTTGGGATTTGGTGAGGGGGTGGGGCCTGGGGTGTGTGGTGGGGGGGCGCAAGCGCCTTCCAGCACCAAGGAACGTTGGCACTTGTGGTAGAAGCTCCCTGAAAGTGGGGGGACCACCGGTGCCTGAACTATGGCCCTTCCCTCCCCCCAATGCTACCCTTTCCCCGGAGTCCCCCCCCGTGCCGCCTCTTTCCAGCCCCCTCCCCTGTCACTCACCCTTACATTGGTAAAAAGTGATGGGGCCATGGCTATCTGGCTTCCCCTGTTCTGTCACCCCTGCATTACATTCTTATTTTAATATTTTAACCTTTTTGAAGATCCTATAGGACATATGCTCAATCAAAAGAACCCACTTTGCTAGAGATTTTTGCATATCAAACAAGTAGTATTAAATATCACTAGCAGTTAAGAGAGCTATTCTAGCATTTCATGCAATATGAATAATCCCTATAATGGGGACCTGCTATCTGTTATAAAGACAGGGTTGGCAGCGATTGATCCAGCGGAGGTCGATTTATCGTGTCTAGTATAGAAGAGATAAAATGACTGTTGAGCGCTCTCCTGTCGACCTCCGGTATTCCACCAGAATTCCACCAAGAGAAGCACAAGCGGAGTCGATGGGAGAACATCAGCTGTTGGCTTACCGCAGTGAAGTAGAACTAAGTATGTCAACTTCAGCTATGCTATTCGTGTAGCTGAAGTTGCATACCTTAGATTGACCCCATGCGGTAGTGCAGACAAGCCCTCAGTGTAAAGATCTTTTTTAAGGCAACGATGGCAGGTCATCTGCATTCTAAGTGAACAGACCCTGGAGACAAGTAGCTTGTCTGGATAACGAGTCACTATGAAAAAAAAGTTTACTTCATAGGACTGCAACTTGCCTACAGCCTTTCTCTCAAAATAGGCACTTCTATATTAAAAAGAAAAAACCCCCCTCTGATTTAGCAGAGTGGGAACTTTGTTCCCTGATTCCATCCTGGCAAGATGTTTTGATGTCCATTTCCCTCCCCCTCTCCTTTTCTTTATTTTTTAAGCAACCTTTTACTTTCTGTGCTTGCACAGCAATATCTTTGATTATTGGTCTCTTTCACTGAATTGGAATTTGGCTCCATCCTGTCACTAGGTAAAGAGTTTAAACCCTTCATGGTTTTGTCAGGGTAAAGCAGAGCTGAAAAGCATTACATATGTTCCAAATTAAGAGAGGCAAGTCCTTTGCTGCGTTCAAGTGGGTCTTTTTTCCCACTCCCCTCGTTCTTCTGTTAAGGGCTCAGCGACAATGAAGCTTTAATCAGCTTCATTGATTTAAAGCTAATTTGCACTTGGCTTCAAGGCTAAGGTCTGTAGCACAAGTTGAAGACCTTTAAATCAGAAGTCAGAATGAAAAGCCTTAGGTATATCATATTGTGTGCTGGGTAAAAGAGTGACAGCTTCTGAAGACTGCAAATTAACTATAGAAAAAAGCACAAAGCAGTGTTTTCTTCTGTGTTAATGTAACCTTTGCTTGCTGAGTTACACAAGCTTTGCTATCAACATTTCTGCTTCATCATGTAAATTAATAGGGGTTGGCTGAATGTTTCAGCTCTGTGATGTTTTCTGTGCTTAAATTTTGCTTGGTTTCAGTTGGATTTAACCTAATTGCCAAACTGATTCCCATCCGTAATAAGTTTTAACATTTATTTTTCCCAAAGGAAAAAGTTGTCTTGTCTGTATTCTGCAATTAAGAAGGTGATGAAATATTCAGTATATGGCTCCACTCTGACTAAATTCTTTTGTTAACTTGATCAGATAAATGATAAAATATTAACCAGTTTGCTGCCTGAGCATGTGTGAGCTGTATAATGTTTATCAGGCATATTTTGATGTATTACAATTTTTCAAGTTGACTTAACCATGGAAAGGATCATTTCATTTTCCCTCCTCAGAATCAAAGAAAAATCAATACTTTTGATTGCATGTGGAGTACTAGAACATAAGTTTGGAATTTCTTAACAGTGCATACAACAATATTTCATTCATACTAGGCCAAACAGTCGTCATGGCAAATCCCAAAGGGATGTGGCCTCCTTGTGAGCGCCAACTGGATCGATCGCTGGCTAGGCCCTAAAGTGGCTTAGGTGTCTGTTCAGTTTGTCCCCACTGTCAATCTTACTGCGCCACCAAAGTTTTGGTGCCATGTGTCGCCGGGCATGGAGCAGCATTCCTTGGTGCACAATCCTCAGAATTTTTGGGTTTTCCATTCTAATGTGTCCATACCAAAAAGCCAGTGGAAACTGAAACAATGCTGATGGAAGTTGTTGCTTGGTTTAGCTCAGAATATTTTCATTTCTAATCTTGTCCTGCCATTTTGACATGAAGCAGCTGATGAAGACAACTAAAATTAAAAACAGGCCCATAATAGTATATATATATAAAATGCAGCAGAAATAATGCCCCATCCATTTGCAGTTTGACATTACTTTCTAAGCATAATCCATGGTGTACTACAATATACTGGATCACCATTGCTGGAATCTTACAAATGGCTCAATCTGCACAGAAACACGTTTATATATTATGTTCCTATCTTCTTTTTTTTATAAAAATGTGATGTGTTCATACAAATTAGGAGTCTGTGCATGCACAACCATTTGAATGCCTATCTGGGTGTGTGCAAACAGTTTTTTTTTTTTTTGCACATGCATATGAGCTATTTGCATGCTAGACCTAGATGTATGCAAATGTATGTGCAGAATCATATGTGCCTACTTTGAATATCTGCCCCTTTGCTTTTTTCAGTGTTTTACTACAAATATTTAGAAACATAGCACAACTTCAATTTGCTGAAAGGTATTGGCCTTTCAAATGAGTGTGACTGTTGGATAAGTAAGAGGGCAAGTCACAGGGCTCATTACAGTATCCATTAGGAATGTTTCTGCTTTTCTTTTTAAACCTGTTGGTACATTGACTGCACAGCTGTGGTAGATTCATGTACTGGAGCATTAAAGCAAAAACACTTTTTAACTTGAGTTGTTAGTTTCTATTAGAAATCGAATGGTGCCATTTTCCTAATTTGGCATTGTATGTATTTTAGACAGAATCAGCCTCTTTAAAGTTCCCTCATCACTGAAAATTAAAATAGATAAATATTTTTGCATTACTCTCTGGATATTTTTCTGGGGCTAGCTGCCATGTGATAAGACAATCTACATTTTAAAAGAACGTGCACAGATGTTTTTACTATCTTTGGCTGAACTAACTGTTCCACTTCTAAGATTATTGATATGATACAGGCTGTGATGTTTCGTAACATTCAAACAGAAGTTAGCTAAAACCATAACATACTTTTGCTGGAAGGTTACAGGAAGGTTGCAGTGTAACACTACTTTATTTCTTAGAATTCAGAATGATAAACTCATAGGAATCCCACAACAGAGAGAGACAAAACAGGCTGCTCCCTAAAACAGAGAGGCGCAAATCCATTCCATCTTACTCTAGGCTGTCTGTCTGCCTACTGACTGCTGCTAAGACCAGATCACCTTTCCTTCCCTATGCAGCCTGTTAGCTTGCAGGCAAGACAAGGAAAACCCCCTGAAATTTAAGGTGACAGTTTACAATTTTAACAGTTTTCAATACAGCTCAGGCTGTCTAACCTGAAGTAAATATGTCCATAACACTGAAATAAAGGCATCGGAACAGCAGCTTAAAAACCCATTTATTTGCCTGAGACTACTCTGGCATAGTCTAGCTTGGATGATGTGTTATTTTAAGGCTTGGTTTTTTCTTTTGGCATTAGTCCTCAGAGATAAAGGACCACATCCAGCAAATACTTACTTTGAGTAACTTGCCTTCTGTGACTAGTCCCAGTGCCTTCCATGGTATTGCTTCTGGGAGCAAAGTAATTAACACGTTAGATGTTTGCAGAATTGGGCTCCATTACATTTCAGTACAAGTCCAGTGTTCTATCTCTCCTGTGAAGCACCAAACACACTTTGGGGCACCTTTAAGTCATCATAATAATATAAACTGGGAGATTTAGTTTTGGTTAGCTGATGAATAGCTCTGAGGATACTATGGATTTGTATCATGATATTCAGGAATGTATGTATGTCATTCCATGTGGATCAAGATGAGAGCATTTACCCCCTGAGGTACTCAGATGTGCTACAAGGAAAACTGTGGCATAAATACTTAGACAGATGGATAAACCTCTAAATTTCATGACAAAAGTTAGAAACTTAGAAAGTTAGGACTGGGAGCCAATAACATGAGTTCCTGGTAACATGTTTGGCTGTCACAGCCCAATTTAAGCAGTATTGTGTGGTATTTCGTAAATTATATCCAGAATTAAGTGTCACAAAATTTGGAAAAAGGGAATCAGACACATGCATTCTTAGAAAAATTCCTTATGAAAATTCAGACATGTCCATAATTCGTCTAACAAATGTTGATAACAATGAACAATACTTGAGCATACTCCTCCCTAAATATCGGAATTATTTTTAGCAAACACAAATAAGCATAATTAGTAATTTTGTACTTAAGATAAAGAAGGCTAAACTGAAAGAAGACATTTAACTAAATCTTTTTCTATTCTTTGATCCATTTCTTTTATTCCCAGAAAATATTAGCTTTTTAAGTGTGCACTGAATGCAAACGGACACCAGCCAATCACTGTGTGCTCAGTTATAATGGACCAAATTCTGCAGTCAGTAGAAACTCGCTGCATGAAACAACTGTAGGACTGGGCCTAAGATCAAGATTAAAGCAAAACCTGACCTAAATGTATGAGTATCTGTACAGTAAACCTTTTGGATACCTAACATTTTCTCTCATTAGGCTGAAATCTACAAGGTTACTTTTGAAACTTTAAAGGCTTCATTAACTATGTTCAGACAAGCATTTAAAAAAAGGTGAAACACTTAACAGTTGAAGAGAGAAACAGGGACTTGCTCCTGGCTACAATCTTGAATTAGTGCTCAGTGACATGGTGATGGGTGCTTTATAAATACTCTGGTAGATAAACAAACAAATCAGATTTCCCCCATCTGAGGAAGGGACCTCAGAGGAACATGTGAAGAAAGAACAGTTATGGCCTGCCCCGGAGTTCTTTGTCTTCAGTGTAGCATGTCTGGGCTTTTACACCAAAATATTCATACTTGGGTGCCTTTTTAGGCACCTGAACTCTGACTTTTTTTTTTTAATACCAGAATAGGCTACCAGATCATTTAGTCTGACCTGTATATCACAGGTCACCAACAACCAGAATTATACCAAAATATTACAGCCCTCAGAGGACTAAACTATTGTGTGCCACAGGCAGAGAACATGAGTGTCATTATTTTCAGGGAAGCTGAGCACCTACAGGATTTATTGACCTCATTTGGCATTGTGTATATTCAATATCTTTGAAAATCAGGCCAATTGTATTCATTTACCTAAATATTTAATTATATGTTTAACTTGAGGAATCCAAGTCGGTATATTTTGAATGTAAGGCTCAAGTATAATGCAATTATGACATTGCTATTGTAAACACTTTATAGTGTCAGACCAGTCCTAGGAGATCAAAATCACATTACATTGCATGGTGGTTTGCACACACAACTCACCTTCTGGTGACTTTGGCCTGGATTAATGAGTGATAATTTTTAGGGCCTGATTGCACAGAAAGCAGCTCAGCTACCACCATGGCATTGTTATCCCCTCTCCCCAGGATCTCATGAATGGTGCTCTGGGGGAAGGATTCAAGTAACGGGCTGTTGGGGGGTGGGGAGGGGAATGCGTGTTTTCACACCACTGATCCTGTCCATTAGCTGGATAAGATAATACAGCCTGAGGTTGTATTATCTTTTCCCTGGAGCACTCCTTTCCTCCCTGGGAGGAAGCTGATACAGGGAGAGCCTTATTACTATTTATTATTTGAAGGGGGATTATTGCAGAGGTTTTCTCATGAGGGTTTTACCATGCTGGAGGAGATGATCTGACCTTAGGTGTGTTCCATTAATAAAATTCTAACGAAAAATGAGTCCTGCTCTCTTTATTTCTGAATTTTCTAGTGGTGAAGTGAATTCTGAAAATCTCCAAATACTAAAAAGCCGCAAAATCTTAGGGTGTATTGAAATTAGACAGGGTAGACTCAATCCTTCCTCCAGTGAAGTCAATGGGAGCTGTACTGTTGAAATCAATAACTGTAGGTTGCAACCATAATAAGTAAATTATATTTTTGTGGTTTTTTTTTCTATTTACATTTTTTAATGAATTGTTTCAAGGATAACTAGATTTTCTATATTTTTAGAATATTTGAATACACAAATATTTAATTTTGCTCTTACAAGTGCAGGTAACATTTTAAAAATTAATATACCAAATTAAAACTTCAAAGTAGCAAAAGCACATGTTCTTAGATCAGTGAAAACCCTAAAATCTACTGTGCTTCTGTTTGAAGCATGCTCATTTTAAAAGAACTGTTTAATTCACATCTCAATCAATTCTTAGTTATGTGTCAGTTAATATTACATAGCCAGATTATAGCCATAGAAGGTACATTTTCAAAGCAGTTCATTTTAACTTAGTCCACCATTAAGGGTTTGATACAAAGCCCATTGAAGTCAGTGGAGAAAGAAACTCCCATTTACCTCTGTGGGCTTTCAATCAGGCCTTAAATCCTCAGGCACTGCTTTAGGAATTTACCAGATAAAGAAACTACCCATCTATGTAGACATCAGTGATTGCATTTTTATAAGTCATGGTTTTGCAAAGAGAGGAACTTTTCAGCACTCACTTGAGGAAGGAATAGAAGAACTAGGCAACAATGTGACTGTTTTGCACTTACAGTCAAAACACTTACTCTATATTAGTCATACAGAGGCCAATGTACTTCATGCTTATTGATTCACCTTGCTGATAATTGTAGTACACTCATAATAAATGAACCCACTGAAAATTAGTCCACCTGTATTGTATCTGCTCCTTGTGCATAGATAGATTCATTGGTGTCAATTACGTTCAGATGATATGGTAAGGCAGCTTGAATAGTAATATTTTGTTGAACAGTTTATGTCCTTAAATACAGAAGCTTACAGGAGAAATAGTAATCCCTCTAAAATATTGAGTTATTATGTGGGATTTCTTTTCTTGACTTGATATTTCCTGTTTTTTTTGTTTCTCATTTTATATAAACAGAAGTTAGGGGAAAGGGAAGAGGAGGAAGATGGTTGTATTTTTTTTTCTCATTTCTTCTTTACCAGACTCTGTTGTTTCATTCATCATGCAAAATGTTGTTTATAACTGTTGAACTTTTCATTGGAAATGTGATATAAATGCTTTCACTGCCATTTTCTACAATCATGTTTTGACAAGGTTTGTGATTTCATTTAGAAAAAAATACATCCCCCCCTCCACCATCTTGTGTTTTTCTTAAAGTACTAGAGCCTGCATTTTTTAAGGCAGTGGTTTTCAACTTTTTTTTTTCATTTGCACACCCCTAAAAAATTTCAGATGGAAGCGTGGAACCCTTTGGAAATCTTAGACATGGTCTGCAGACCACAGGTTGAAAACCATGGCTATATGGTAACAACAACCTCTTGTGGACACCTTTAGACCTAGTCCCGCAACACCTTAGGTTTGCATTTGTTGCATTACAGTAGTGCCTAGAGGCCCACCCATTGATTTCAATGAGAATTAGGCATCCCAAATACCTTTTAAAATATGGTCTTAAGTCTCATTTTCAAAAGTGACTTAAGTGCTTAGGCTCCCAAGTCCCTTTGACTTTCGTTGACACTCAGGCCTTCTCAGTCATTTAGTCCTTGCAATGCTGACAAGAGCAACACATAATTACTTTAAAAATCTGGAAATCAAGAAATATATCTTCAGAGTTCAGAGGTCAGGTACAAAAGTGTTTTGATACCGTCACCATGGCCGATTGAAAATAAGAGCTAGACAATGCATTGAACACTTGCATAAATCTTAGTCTTCAAAGGACTTTACAAACACTGCCTATATCGATGGCTCTCAACCTTTCCAGACTCCTGTATCCTTTCAAGAATCTGATTTGTCTTGCGTACCCCCAAGTTTCACCTCATTTAAAAACTACTTGCTTACAAAATCAGACATAAAAATAGAAAGGTGCCGCAGCACACTGCTACTGAAAAATTGCTGACTTTCTCATTATTACCATATAGTTATAAAATAAATCAATTGGAATATAAATATTGTTCTTACATTTCAGTGTACAGTATATACAAGTCATAGTCTGTATGACATTTTAGTTTGTACTGACTTCGGTCATGCTTTTTCTGTAGCCTATTGTAAAACTAGGCAAATATCAAGTTGAGTTGATGTACCCCCTGAAAGACCTCTGCGTACTTCCAGGGATACGTGAAAGACCTCTGCGTACTTCCAGGTTGAGAACCACTGGCTTATATGATCATCCCAACATCCCTATAGATATGTATTACCCCTATTTTCTAAATGGGAATACTGAGATAGAAGTTAAAGGATTTACACTAGGGCAGAAAATGGTCTGTATTAGAGCAGGAATTGGAACTCTAGAATTCTTGGGCACAAACCTATGTGAATTCAACTAGAATATGCCTCTTCCTCTCTCTCACACAGTTTGCTGAAATACATGGGGAAAAAAGCATGTTCTTCGTAGAATCATAGAATATCAGGGGTGGAAGGGACCTCAGGAGGTCATCTAGTCCAAACCCCTGCTCAAAGCAGGACCAATCCCCAACTAAATCATCCCAGCCAGGGCTTTGTCAAGCCTGACCTTGGAAACCTCTAAGGAAGGAGATTCCACCACCTCCCTAGGTAACCCATTCCACTGCTTCACCACCCTCCTCATGAAAAAGTTTTTCATAACATCCAACCTAAACCTCCCCCACTGCAACTTGAGACCATTACTCCTTGTTCTGTCATCTGCTACCACTGAGAACAGTCTAGAACCATCCTCTTTGGAACCCCTCTTCAGGTAGTTGAAAGCAGCTATCAAATCCCCCCTTACTCTTCTCTGCTGTAGACTAAACAATCCCAGTTCCCTCAGCCTCTCCTCATAACTCATGTGCTCCAGCCTCCTAATAATTTTCGTTGACCTCTGCTGGACTCCTTCCAAGTTTTTCACATCCTTCTTGTAGTGTGGGTCCCAAAACTGGACACAGTACTCCAGATGAGGCCTCACTAATGTTGAATAGAGGGGAATGATCATATCTCTCTATCTGCTGGCAATGCACCTACTTATACAGCCGCAAATGCCATTAGCCTTCTTGGCAAGAAGGGCACACTATTGACTCATATCCAGCTTCTCGTCCACTGTAACCCCTAGGCCTTTTCTGCAGAACTGCTGCCTAGCCAGTCGGTCCCTAGTCTGTAGTGGTGCATGGGATTCTTCCGTCCGAAGTGCAGGACTCTGCACTTGTCCTTGTTGAACCTCATCAGATTTCTCTTGGCCCAATCTTCTAATTTGTCTAGGTCCCTCTGTATCCTGTCCCTTCCCTCCAGTGTATCTACCACTCCTCCCAGTTTAGTTTCATCTGCAAACTTGCTGAGGGTTCAATGCATGCCATCCTCCAGATCATTAATGAAGATATTGAACAAAACTGGCCCCAGGACCGACCCTTGGGGCACTCTGCTTGATACCGGCTGCCAACTAGACATGGAGCCATTGATCACTATCTGTTGAGCCCAACGATCTAGCCAGCTTCCATCTGTCAAAGTTTTTTCTCTCAGATCCATAGCTAGGGTTGTGTTCTTTTTATATTTTTTGCATTACAGTATTGCCTAGCAGCCCCACCCAACATCAGAGTCCAAGTGCTAGGCACTTTACAAACATACAATTAGAGCCAATCCCTGCTCTGAAGAGCTTACAGTCTAGACAAGACAAAGGGTATGTTGGAGCAAAGCAGAGGGTGAAGTGATTCGCTCAAGCATTCAGTCAAGCCAACCAAGCAGCAGATTAGTAACAAAACTGGATATAGAACCCAGGTCTCCTGACTTCCTGTCTAGAACCCTATCATCTAGACCATTCACCACATAACTTCATTTGCTTTATATGTTGAATGAGTGTAAATTGTGCACTGCAGGATGGAGAGAATTTTGTCCCAAATTTCAAACCCATTTGAAACTTTTAGAAGTCTGTTTTCAGGATAGTTTGGAAATTGGAAACTCTTTGATTGACAAGTGACTTCCCCTTCTCTATTAATACGAACCAATTTGAATAGAGTAGAAGGCCAAGCAGCACTACAGAAGGAAATAGGAGAGACAATAATGGAGGAGGGACAGCAGCGTGCAGACAATGAGTGGTGGTGAATCTGTAAAAAGAAGAGGGCCTTTATAGCACAGGAAAGACCTAGGGGGGAGGAGAAAGGAGAGATTGAGAAGAGTCCAAAAGGGAAACAGAATGCAGAGAGAGTGAGAGTGTACAAGAGACCTGTAGACATTCTAAACCTTTGAAAAAAGAACTGTCCAGCTTTCTGCTAAAGTCATGGAGTCATCGAGGGATAGGAATATAAAATATCTCCCCACCCCATTGAGTCACACAGAAGTTAATTTTTTTTTCAGCCTACAAGACAAAAAGTAACATATGTATTTATTTCAGAAAACACATGGTTTTACTGCATTTGTAGTAACTTCCCCTGAAAAAGAGAAGTGCATTATGTGTCATGTATTTAATTCTGTTTTCATGACCTCTGGTCATTATCAAAAGTCGTTGTGCAAAATGTCACATAGTAATATGACTCATCTGCTTAGCAACAAGAGCAGGAGAGTGTATGGGTAAAAATAAATGTATTCATTTTTAATCAAAACAAGAATTCATAGATCCAGGCCGGATTTTCTTTAAAATGATACAAGTTCTTCTAGCAAGAATCCTACTACACGTCTTTAGGAATAATAATGTACGGTATCCATAAGTGAGCAGTAGGTGAGTATTATTTATGGGTTACAGTAGTGGAGACGGCATCAGAATGTCCGAGTTCCAGACCCAACTCTAAAACTGACTTGCAGTGACATCGGGCAAGTGATTTCATGCCGCATTTTGCCCCTCTGTAATAGGGGGTTATATTTATCTACCTTAAAACAATGGTGTGAAGCTTAACTAATTAGCATTAATAAAGAGAAAAGAGATCCTCAGAGGATGAAAGGATCAAATCTAAGTGCAAAATGATGTTACAATATGTTGCTCCTTCTTGCAGCATTAAGAAATTATGAACAATAGTCTTTTGAACAGTATATAGACCAAATTCAGCATTGGCTTAACTGGCCCAAATTCAATTGAAATCAGTGGGAGCTTTGTCAGACTGTATCATGTCTGAATTATTACTTAAATTGACTGTACACTTTACAGTTAATTCTTCTCCTGGTGTAGGTTGTTTGTAAATAAAAGACAAACATTAGAGAAATAAAAATAACAGGTGTTCTGTTGTGAACAGCACACTAGTCATTAGCACATATGAAGGCAGTGGGTTTACTGTATTCTGTACAGACGTGCAGAAACACAATGAGCATAATAGTCCCTGCACTAAAAGTTGAAGAGTACCTGGCTCTCATGCTACCTATTAAGAAGGATTTGAGAACGCATTGCTAAAAATAATCAAAGTCACTATATTCCTCTTCACTGCTTCTAAGTCTCCCCATTCTTGCTTTTGTGTAACACGTTAGGGGTTGAATAAGGAGAGTTCCTTTCTGAAGGTTCTTGTCTTCATCCTGGGGAGATGAGAAAGAGAAGCTGTTTCTTCACACAGATTTTTATTAATAGTGACTAATAAGATTCATGCTCCTGTTAAGGCTCCTGTCTTGATATGGGTTTGTAAAAGCACCCATGCAGAAAATATGGGAGATAGTGTAGAGAGGCTTTCATAGCAGCTGATATGGGCTGTTCTTCATGGTTACTGGGAAGCATGTTCTTGATTACAAAAGCACTGCATACCTATATTAGTTTCTTCTTCTCCCTTTCAGCAGTCAGCAGTGAAAGGACTTGGAATTATCATAGTAAATTATAGTAGAGATGAGCTCAGGCAAACCATGGAGCCAGACATTTTCTGGAGAAAGTCTGGATCTGGATTCTAACTTTATGGCTTAGTGGATTCTCTAAATTATAGCTCTATATGCTACATTATTTCACACAGTTAATTTTCCTAAATGATATAGCGTAAAGTTGCTAATAAAGGGGTAAGAGTTTCACATCATGTTACACAGCTAAGTAATTATTTTCAGTATGAGATACAATTGGTAGTATAATTTGAAATACGGTAAGAAAGACTTTTCTAGCCAAATAAATAGACTGGGGAATAAACAAAATCAGCTTTCTTCAAGCTATAGGCCAAGGAAGAAGAAGGATAACGTTGTATAGGCAACTTCTGTATGAGATCATTTGGCTATTCTTAGTTTAGGCACTCTTTCTGTTTTTAGTATGTCAAGTTCTGTTTTTCTAATGTTCTTCTTGTACAGCAAAAGCACTGCTGCTTTTCAGGAGCTTAGGAATGTAGAATCCATGTATGTGGACTAGTGGTTACAGCAGACATCTGGAAACCCGGATGATTGAAATTCAGCCAGAGAAGCAATTTGCCCATGATCACAAATAACTTCGATTTTCTTTTACCTCCAACAACTTGGCCGTAAACTGAGTAAAAAGTAGGACTGCTTTGAAAAATAGATTCTGCACCTGAAGATGAGTTGTCCTGCTTAAGCAGCTTTTAGAGAAATATTTGCTTGCTTCATATTTAGAGCATATTTCAAATGAACAACAAAATGTGGCTTTTTACTAGTTGCAGTAAAAGCCATTTCGATCTGAAAATATTTTGATAAAGCAGGAAGTGGACAGGTGTCATGGTGGTGGGAGAAGATGAAGGTCAAAGGACAAATTCCACGTGCTGTAGCACATGTTCTTGATCTGGTTCTCACATTGTTCACATTTGCAAACCTGGAGAGAAATGTTGCTCTACCTCTAGGAAGACTATTGGGGCCTGATCTGTAAATACTTACTACATGAGTAGTGTTGACTACCAAGTGTAGTCCCCTGTAACAAAACAGGACTATGCCCTGTAATAACAGGCACTATGTTCTGCAGTAAATGTTAATAGGGGCTGATTCTGCTCATCCCCCCTTACTTAGGTTGTTCAGAATATTTCTTATGTAAATAATCTCCTGGACCTTGATCACACCTTCTGTGGAGGGGCCCTAGGAGGAGATCTGTTATAATCCATTGAAAATGACTGTGGGGCCTACCTATGACCTTGCGGAACCTGGGGAATCTGGGATTGGCTAGAGCCTGCTTCTGCACTGATTCAAGTTACGTAATTCAAGTTACATATCTTGAGTCTTTTGAAATAGGTTTGCAAATATATCCAAAAAGCATATAAATCAGTCCATTTCTGGGCTACATTAGTGAAGTGGAGAATCTTGTAATATTGTCACAAGATCTTATTATATTGATAGTATGGTCTTGTCAGACCTCATGATAATACCATTTTGTCCCACTGTACAAACTTGAGCCATTTGTCTGATCTTGAGAGCTGCTGAGACCCCACAATTCCCAATATTATGTTTTGAAACATAATTGCAAAATTACATTGTCACCAAACTCATGCTAAACTTTATCATTAAAAGTACTGTATATTGTTGTGAAAGTTATATATATTTAACAAAGCACAGAGCAGCTTTTAAAATGTTGCCAATGTGGTAAAAGAGTAGGGTTGATTTCCCTGACATGGTACATATAGTACACTTAAATATTGATAGTCTTCAGCTTGCAGTACAGTAGCTTAATAATGAAATACTTTGAAGAGGGAATGATGCTGTGAAGCTTGTGATACCGCTAATGGATTTGAAGAGGATGCTAATGCTTTGTAGAAGGAAGTGAATTGAGCTCTCGTGTGTAAAGGAGGATTATAAAATATAATTATGAAAAAGTAACAGTCACAGGCTTGAAGAAGTTCTGTTGATGTGTGGCTGCTACAAACAACTTGTTTTGTTGATGAGAAAGAAGACTTATATGGGTATATACTGCAGAAGCAATCTTCTCTATGAAATAACATGGAATGTACTCTAGAAATAGCCATTTTGTGAACTATGAAGTGAAAATTTAACGGAGTAAGACTGATATTGACAAAACTCATGCTGCTTTTCATTTGGAATAACAGTTGTCTACAAAAAGCTAAGCTTTTACGTCAAGAACTGCATGAAGGCTTTGGGGAAAAATACAGTACGATATAGCTGTCAAACTGGAAGAAAATTAGTGGTTTTCTTTTTAAGGAGCTAAAGGGAACCAAGAAATAAAATAATTTATGGTATCCAGCTGGGTATGGGAGAAGGATCTGAACATTTTTGAATACCATTCTCTAGTTCAGAAGAATGAAAGGCTTGTTGTTATAAATTGTAAGTATCATCGATTTGAATGCCCATAAATCAGCACTCTGGTGCGTGAATAATGCTGCTGAGTGCTGCTGACCTTGAATATTAGCCATTATCACCCTCACTGCTTCAGGTATCTGTTTTGCTATTCACACACTAACTTTTTACTTCTGTATGAAATAATTATGGTTCCAGTCTCGCAAAAATAAATGTAAGGAGTCTGAACTTAGGATATCGGTAGTGAATGATTAAACCCGTATCTGTCCCAACTTGATTTGGAATGTCCTAACACTGCATACATGTACACAAGTCTACTTCCAAAATCACCAGAGAGCCCAAAACATTTGACTGAATCTCATGACCCTTTTTAATATGGATTTGATTGCACTATTCCAAGTATGTGTGGGGTGAGATGGAATTGTAGCAAAAGGTTATGGTGATGGTCACTTTCAAAGGGCCTGAGCCTGTGTAGGATCTGGTCCTAAAATGATCTTTTCTCAGGGAACTTAGGAGAGAGCTGAGGACAGTTCTCGAGCTGCCTCTTTTTCTGTTAATGAAAAGAATGAATTTGAAATGAATCTGAAGTTGTGAAAATGCATGTGTGCACAGAAGCAAAAATATGTTGAACATTTTTAAAAAATAATCTATGAGGAAGTGCGGTGTCTTTCCTAAAGTTCGTGGGGGATCATTTTTCCAAGATCTCTGCCTGGAGGATCCCCAGGTGAAAGGGAGATCAGACTCCTCAGCTGGATCATCCACCCGACACTCTCAGGCTCGGGTGGACACTCTGTGAGTGGGTACACACATAGCCCTGGTCTACACTAGGAGTTGAGGTCAAATTTAGCAGCATTAGTCCTGTACCCGTCTACACCACGAAGCCCTTTCTTTCAACTTAAAGGGCTCTTAAAATTGATTTCCTTACTCCACCCCCGACAAGGGGATTAGCGCTAAAATTGACATTGCCAGGTCGAATTTGGGGTATTGTGGATGTGGTTACATGGTATTGGCTTCTGGGAGCGATCCCAGAGTGCTCCATTGTGACCGCTCTGGACAGCACTCTCAACTATGACGCACTGGCCAGGAAGACAGGAAAAGGCCTGCGAACTTTTGAATTTCAATTTCCTGTTTGGCCAGCGTGGCAAGTTGCAGGTGAGTGCAGAGCTCATCAGCAGAGGTGACCAGGATGGAGTCCCAGAATTGCAAAAGAGCTCCAGCATGGACAGAATGGGAGGTACAGGATCTAATTGCTGTATGGGGAGAGGAATCCGTGCTATCAGAACTATGTTCCAGTTTTCGAAAAGCCAAAACATTTGTCAAAATCTCCTAGGGCATGAAGGACAGAGGCCATAACAGGGACCCGAAGCAATGCCGCGTGAAACTTAAGGAGTTGAGGCAGGTCTACCAGAAAACCAGAGAGGCAAACGCCGCTCCAGGTCAGAGCCCAAAACGTGCCACTTCTATGATGAGCTGCATGCCATTTTAGGGGGTTCAGTCACCACTACCCCAGCTGTGTTGTTTGACTCCTTCAATGGGGATGGAGGCAACATGGAAGCAGGTTTTGGGGACAAGGAAGACGATGATGAGGAGGCTGTAGATAGCTCACAGCAAACAAGTGGAGAAACCAGTTTTCCTGACAGCCAGGAACTGTTTCTCACCCTGGACCTGGAGCCAGTACCCCCCGAACCCACCCAAGGCTGCCTCCCAGACCTCCCAGGCGGAGAAGGGACCTCTGGTGAGTGTACCTTTTTAAAATAGTATACATGGTTTAAAAGCAAGCATGTTTTAATGATTAATTTGCCCTGGCATTTGCGGCTCTCCTGGATGTACTCCTTTCTGGGGAGGTCAGCCTTATTCCATCTACCATGGTAGGACACTTTACCACTCCATGCCAGTAGCATGTACTCGGGAATCATTGTAGAACAAAGCATTGCAGTGTATGTTTGCTGGTGTTCAAACAACATCCATTCTTTATCTCTCTGTGTTATCCTTAGGAGAGTGGTATCATTCATGGTCACCTGATTGAAATAGGGTGCTTTTCTTAAGGGGACATTCAGAGGTGCCCATTCCTGCTGGGCTGTTTGCCTATGGCTGAACAGAAATGTTCCCCGCTGTTAGCCACGGGGGGGAGGGGCTAACCATGTGGCAGGGGGAGCCAAAATGCGACCTTGGAACAAAAGCACATGTGCTATGTATGTAATGTTAACAGCAAGGTTTACCGTGAAAGAGTGTACCCATTGTTCTATAAAATGTGTCTTTTTAAATACTACTGTCCCTTTTTTTTCTCCATCAACTGCATGTGTTTCAGGGATCACAGGATCTTCTCCTTCCCAGAGGCTAGTGAAGATTAGAAGGCGAAAAAAAAGCACTTGCAATGAAATGTTCCTCCCACACTGACAGAGCACAGATGAATGCATGGAGGCAGACAATGTCAGAGTGTAGGAAAGCACAAAATGACTGGGAGAAGAGGTAGCAGGCTGAAGAGAGTAAGTGGCGGGCTGAAGCTGAAAGGTGGCGGCAGCGTGATGAGAGGTGGCAGGATTCAATGCTGAGGCTGCTGGAGGATCAAACTAATATGCTCCAACATATGGTTGAGCTGCAGAAAAGGCAGCTGGAGCACAGACCACTGCTACAGCCCCTGTGTAACCAACCACCCTCCTCCCCAAGTTCCATAGCCTCCTCACCCAGATGCCCAAGAACGCAGTGGTGGGGCCTCTGGCCACCCAGCCACTCCACCTCAGAGGATTTCCCAAGCAACAGAAGGCTGGCATTCAATAAGTTTTAAAGTTTTAAACTTTTAAAGTGCTGTGTGGCCTTGTCCTTTCCTCCTTCACCACTCCTCCCGGGCTACCTTGGCAGTTGTCCCCCTATTTGTGTGATGAATTAATAAAGAATGCATGAATGTGAAGCAACAATGACTTCATTGCCTCTGCAAGCGGTGATCAAAGGGAGGAGAGGAGGGTGGTTAGTTTACAGGGAAGTAGAGTGAACCAAGGGGTGGGGGGTTTCATCAAGGAGAAACAAACAGAGCTTTCACACCATAGCCTGGCCAGTCATGAAACTCGTTTTCAAAGCTTCTCTGATGCACACCGCACCCTCCTGTGCTCCTCTAAATGCCCTGGTGTCTGGCTGCGCGTAACCAGTGGCCAGGCGATTTGCCTCAACCTCCCACCCCGCCATAAACGTCTCCCCCTTACTCTCACAGATATTGTGGAGCACACAGCAAGCAGTAGTAACTGTGGGAATATTGGTTTCGTTGAGGTCTAAACGACTCAGTAAACTGCGCCAGCGCGCTTTTAAACGTCCAAATGCACATTCTACCACCATTTTACACTTGCTCAACTTGTAGCTGAAGAGCTCCTGACTACTGTCCAGGCTGTGTGTGTATGGCTTCATGAGCCATGGCATTAAGGGGTAGGCTGGGTCCCCAAGGATAACTATAGGCATTTCAACATCCTCAACAGTTATTTTCTGGTCTGGGAATAAAGTCCCTTCCTGTAGCTTTTGAAACAGACCAGAGTTCCTGAAGTTGCGAGCGTCATATACCTTTCCCGGCCATCCCACATTGATGTTGGTGAAATGTCCCTTTTGATCCACCAGTGCTTGCAGCACTATTGAAAAGTACCCCTTGCAGTTTATATACTCGCCGGCTTGGTGCTCCGGTGCCAAGACAGGGATATGGGTTCAGTCTGTGGCCCCACCACAGTTAGGGAATCCCATTGCAGCAAAGCCATCCACTATGACCCGCACATTTCCAAGGGTCACTATCCTTGATATCAGCAGATCTTTGATTGCATTGGCTACTTGCATCACAGCAGCCCCCACATTGGATTTGCCGACTCCAAATTGATTCCTGACTGACCGGTAGCTTGCAAGCTTCCGCAGGGCTATTGCTACTTGCTTCTCAACTTTGAGGGCTGCTCTCATCTTGGTATTCATGTGCTTCAGGGCAGGGGAAAGCAAGTCACAAAGTTCCATGAAAGTGTCCTTACGCATGCAAAAGTTTTGCAGCCACTAGGAATCATCCCAAACCTGCAACACTATGCGGTCCCACCAGTCTGTGCTTGTTTCCCGGGCCCAGAATCGGTGTTCCACCGCATGAACCTGCCCCATTAGCACCATGATGCCCGCATTGCCAGGGCCCATGCTTTGAGAGAAGTCTGTATCCATGTCCTCATCACTCTCATCACCGTGCTGACGTCACCTACTTGCCCGGTTTCGCTTTGCCAGGTTCTGGTGCTGCATATACTGCTGGATAATGCGTGTGGTGTTTAATGTACTCCTAATTGCCAAAGTGATCTGAGCGGGCTCCATGCTTGCCATGGTATGGCATCTGCACAGAAAAAAGGCACGGAATGATTGTCTGCCGTTGCTATGACGGAGGAGGGGCGACTGACGACATGGCTTACAGGGTTGGCTTAAAGGGAACTAAAATCAACAAAGGGGGTGGCTTTACATCAAGGAGAAACAAAAACAACTGTCACACAGAATGGCCCCCTCAAGGATAGAACTCAAAACCCTGGGTTTAGCAGCCAATGCTCAACCCACTAAGCTATCCCTCCCTCTGGTATTTCAGGAAGGACTGAATATTCATTAAAGTTTTCAAGGTGCCCCTGACAGACCTCCCCAAAATGATTGTCGGCCATTGATTTCACAGAGGAAGGGAGGGAGGGACGGGGGAGCAAATGAATACAAAACAAATCTGGTCTATTTTTTGTTTTGATCCACTCCATCTATCTTTTTCATCTTTGGCTGGCAGCAGACGGTGCAGTAGGATTGCAAGCCATCCACATCTCCTGGCTGCTCAGCAGAAGATGGTGCAATAGGACTGCTAGCCATCCTTATCTCCTGCCTGCTCACCATAAGATGATACAATAGGACTGCCTGCAGGACTAAAGAGAATGACCTGATTGAGTCACTCCTAATTTAGTCCCTGCTCCCATGTCTGCCCAGGCGCTCCTGACCGACCTTACTGAGGCGGCCAGGAGCACCTTGGACATGATGATGATGGTTTTCAGGCCTATTGCACTGTCTGCTGCCACAAGGCAATGGGTTGCTGCTGCTGTGTAGCAATGCAGTACCGTGTCTGCCAGCACCCAGGAGACATACAGTGACAGTGAGCTGAGCGGGCTCCATGCTTGCCGTGGTATGGCGTCTGCACAGGTAACTCAGGAAAAAAGGGCGAAATGATTGTCTGCTGTTGCTTTCACGGAGGGAGGGCCTGATGCCACGTACCCAGAACCACCCGCGACAGTGTTTTTTGCCCCATCAGGCATTGGGATCTCAACCCAGAATTCCAATGGGCAGCGGAGACTGCGGAAACTGTGGAATAGCTACCCACAGTGCAACACTCCAGAAGTTGATGCTTGCCTCGGTACTGTGGACTCACTCCGCCGAGTTAATGCACTTATAGCATTTTGTGTGGGGACACGCACAATCGACTGTATAAAAACGATTTCTAAAAAACCGACTTCTATAAATTCAACCTAATTTTGTAGTGTAGACATATCCATGGGCATCTATGAATGTAAGCAAAAGTGAATATTCTAAAAGACAGACCTCAGCAACAGCCTTTTTTAAGCCTCATTTAGGACTTGATCTAACTCCCACTTCATTTGTTCTAGTGATTATTTTAAAAAAAATTAACCCAGCAAATTCCACTTAAAATGTATCTAAAGACTCTGTTAGAGATGGAAATGGAAGCATCAGAAGTCAGAAAATGTGGAGGGTAAGGCAACATGCACCACATGAACTCTGTCCCCTGGTTCACAAGTTACAATAGTCTTTTACATTATCAGATGCTATTACTTCTGCAAAACTTGTCTCTCAGTCAGTGCTCAGTGTGGTCAAAGGTGAATGAGGTACAGGCCTGGAAGTAATTATAGTATGTTTAAAAGATATAATGTAATGCATATGCACCAGAGGGACAGAGCTGGGTGCCTAACTATAGTGTTTAATTTTTTCACACGCTTAAAATTCTCTGAATGTGTTTTTTTATAAAATAGCTAGTATTGTTCCTACTTTTTGACCCATGGATTTAGCCAACATTTGGGGTCTTGGGGGTTGTTTTGGTTAGGAGAAATGAATGGTGGAGTCAGGTATTTCTTTGATGCAATCCTGTTTATTTACAAAGAATGTGTAAACATCCGATGAAGTGAGCTATATTTCACGAAAGCTTATGCTCAAATAAATTTGTTAGTCTCTAAGGTGCCACAAGTACTCCTTTTCTTTTTGTATAAACTCCTGTTTCCCTGAACATGAGGCAGTTTCTTTGTTCACAGTTCCAAGCCTCCATCAGCCAGCACTCAGCACAAAAAGCTTGCTTTTGGGAGGCTTTTTCTCAGGCTTACAGTCCCAGAGCTTATCCAGGTTGTGTCCTTCACTTTCTGTTCCTTCTCTGTGTTATGATGTTTTTTTGCTGCTGCTTTCGGTCTCGTGCACATAGCTGCTAAAACAATAGCCAGTGAAACCCCTCAACTCACATATACTTTGCATGTGCCTTTGTTTTCGGTGATGACATGCCTGTGCTTTCGTTAGAGGCTGCTATTGTTTCAGCTGTGTGGTTCCATGAAGGAGTTTAATTGTTTCGTATGTTTTTTCCAAATGAAGGGCAGCGGTTACATCCACCAGTTTCAAGGTTTAACCAAACCCATAACAGCATTATCCATTTGTAAAGTGCTTTGGGACTATTTGGGATAAAATCTTCTGTATTAAAAAATTGAGTTGTTCTACGTTGCTTAATCTGAATGCTAGAAAAAATGGATTTACAATAGGGATCCAAGCCATTAACCTTTTATTTTTTTTAGCTGAACAGAGGATCTGGTATGTGCCTATTTTTTATCACTCTTAAAACTAGAAGCTAGGATGACTGAGTTTAGTAGGATTTTGTCTGGTGAATAGCAAAAAATCTGGATGTCTTATTCATCATGGTATTGCTTTATAAGCAGCTATATTACAGTGAGTGCCCTTGTACTTGAAAAGTCAATCAGCTGAATGACTTGGAGGGAAGTTTTGTGTGCTGCAGTTTCACAGCCTAGCATTTTATGTTTCTGCTACACAGTTTCCCATGGTCAGTTATGGGCAGACCTGTTTAAGAGAAACTCTGGAAGCACAGAATATAGCCTTGCTTGGAGCCCTTTGCCATAGCCACATATTTCGCTCCAATTTCTTCTGTCTCCTGCCTGTCTGCTCCCAGGAAACAAACCCAATAAGATTAAAAATTAACCTCCCATATGACAAAGCTTTTAGGTTTTAGTTATAAATTAAATATTTGTAGGGCTGCCTCATACCCAGTCAGTGACCTGCCCTCCTCAAGTTCTCCTGATACTGCCTTAGCGCTTGTCTGCACATTTTTCGGTACTGATTTAACTATATTGATTTAGAAACCACTATCGGTAAACCAGTGTAATCCTCTGTGTGGACAGTTATACTGGTATAAAAGTACTTATATTGGTATAACTTATTTCAGTAAATTTATGGGAATAAGCTTTATCGCTATAAACACCTTTACACTGATATAACTCCATCCAAACCAGGAGTTATCTATATTGGCTCCTAAATGGATATTGTTAGATATAGATTGGTACAAAAAATGAGTACTTTAGTTTTGCGAGAACCAGTGTCTGCTCTTCCGATGCCACTCCACTACTGGGTGCAAGGTACTCATAAAATTTTGACATGAAAAAAAATACATGGTTTTATCTCTGGTAGACTAGGGACTTCAAGTTTTAATTTTGATGTGTTATGCCTCGACACCCCCTTCTCGGTAGCTTTGATTGTGGATTCTATGGAGGGGAATCAGTGAAACATATACGAGGCATAAAGAGTGCCATAATGAGAAATTAGAAGTACATCATCCACTTTCTTTCTTGCGTACACTCTGTGTGTGTGTGTGTGTGTGTATAATATATATATAATGTGGGAGGGGGAGAGGGGAGATTTTTTTTTTAAACTCCATTAATTGTAGCACCCTTTTGGAATCCTGACCATTTCCCCCCATACAATTTTGTCCTTTTCTGTCTGGCAAGCCTTAATCTATTCCTCATATTCATCACATGAAGCTGAAGTTAATACAGATGTGTGCTTTAAAATCTTCTACATATATAGGGCCTAGTAGTTTGGAGAATAATTTTTAGCAAATTTGATAATTTTTTTCTCCTCTGTTTGCCAAATTTCAGTACCAGCTTATGATTTCGTTGAATTGATGCTTTATTCAAAATTATTCACTTAATAAATTAGGCAAATAATTTTTACTCCAGAGGCTGTTTGTGACTAGCTCTTTGAAAGCATTAGATGTCTGGAACTTGGATCTGTGAGATTTCATTTTGATTGGATGTATGGGACATGTGGCAAGAGCTGGTCAGAAATTTGTTTTCCCTTGGAGAATTAGATGTAAATGAGAATTTTTCATTTTCAGCTGAAATTTTAGTTTCAGGTTTTCATTTTTCCAACAAATCTATTAAAAAAAATTTTTTTAAAGAAAAGCAGAGCTCATGAAATCTTCATTTAATTGAGAACACAAATTACATTAGAAAAGTTTTCACAAAACATTTCCAATCAGCACTGTATGTGCTATTCCGTTGCACAACTGTATGAGTGAAATTCATTTAGATGGCAGGTTTCAGAGTAGCAGCCGTTTTAGTCTTTATTCGCAAAAAGAAAAGGAGTACTTGTGGCACCTTAGAGACTAACAAATTTATTGGAGCATAAGCTTATGCTCTAATAAATTTGTTAGTCTCTAAGGTGCCACAAGTACTCCTTTTCATTTAGATGGGGAATTTTTCTTCAAAATTTACTTCTGTGAATATTCCTTAATATTATTTTGAACTTCTTTTTTTCTGCACAAACATTCCTTCTAAGGAACTTATTTGCTTGAACATTAGAGTAAAATTAACATAACCAGGACACAGACAGAGCTGGAATGAATTCATTTAAAAATGTAAAGACATATTTACAGATTTTTTTTTTATTCATCCAGTTCTGTACAAGATTTACCTCATCCAAACTCCCAGAAATTTCAGTGCAATTTCTGCCTGAGAAATCTGCCTACTTTTCTCTATGGTGCCTTCTGGTGCTGCAACATTATTTATGATTGAAAATCTTCTTTTACTGTGTCTCCCACACAATTCAAAAGGAACGAACAAAAACATGCACATGATGAAAAGTTATCACAAAACACTGGTATCCTATCATGTCTGGTTACATTCTTCTTCCTTGAGATGGAAGATAGGGGCAAAGGAGCCTTTCTATATTCCTTCCCACAGGGTACTATAACGGTCCCAGCACTTGGGACTCTATTCTACTTTTGCCAGTAGTGCAAACCACCTGAAAGGAAAGCATAGAGGTGGAGCACAGGTCTGGAAGGAGTGTTTGTTACGTTATTGATATTCCAGAGATAGCAAAACAGCAGACAAACTTAAAACAATTTGCATACGTCTAATGTATTCATTTCAGGCTAAATCCTAACTCTTATGTGAATTCCTGCTTCAGTTGAGGGAGAACAGAATGTCTTCTATCCCCGCACTACTCCTGGCTGCTAAGAATCAGTGGAACCGTTCAGCAGTTGCTACTTTAGCTTCAAGGCTGCAGTGGCACTGGTGCGCTGCATCTATGGATGGTTTTGGGCAGTGATCCATATAGTCACAGGTTAACTGGCTGCATTTCCTGAATTGCACCCCAAACTCCCTTGGTTTGGCTTGGTGGTTCAGAAAAAGGCACTGCTCCACAGTGAACAGGAAAAACAGTCTGTGTAATCTCTGTATCGTGAGGACCCTGGGTCCCACTCAGTTGAAGAACAACTAGTTCTTTGTGTCTAGGGCACTCATCACCTTTGCACAGGCAGCAGGATTTGGCTGACTAAAAGCCTCCTGGTATTAAATCACACGATGCAGGAACTACCCATAGAAAAATAAAATAAAGCCATTTAATATTAAGACCAAACTAAACAAGGTCAAGTAGACAAAAATGCCACTGGTTTCTCCAACTGCAGTCAAATCAGGGTTGGCTGTTAAATCAATAGAGGAAAAGAGATCAGTTAATATGCCCTTCTTTTTCTTGTTAAAAGCCTAAGAAAGGTCACTCAATGTCATTCGAAGACGTTCGATAGGATTTTCATTCTGAAAGTGATTTCCTCTATTAAGACATAACCTGCCTGGACACTTAGATCTCCATTGACTAAAATGACTTGCTTCTGATGTCTTGGCTAATGTAAATCACATAAAAAATAATGCGATCCTAGCATGTAACTATGGACTTTCATCTGTAAACAGTAAGCAGTCACATTGCCATTGTTTTGTCCTTGGAATTATGTTGTTGTTGAAGGTGCTGATATCAGTCTGCAAATATGTCTTAAGACATTAGGTCAAATTCAGAGGTGATGTGTACAGTGTTGCAGGTGAGACCCATTTAAACTCGGTTGGACTCCCTTACACTTTGTTAAATTGACTTAGATATACGTATAACCACTGTACCATCGTTAAGGAGTCTAAGTTGATCTAATTTACACTAAGAGCCAGAATAAGGTCCAAGATTGTGTAAATTAAAGTAGCTGTAATCCTAGTCAACTACTTACTCTGCACATACTACACACCTTTATCACATAACTTTCCTCTTCCAGACCTCCAGAATAATGCAGTTTTGAGGCTGCAGTGGGATGAAAAAGCAATAGCTAACACCCCAACTAGAGCTACTGGAAGTATCTTACCCAGACAAGACCCTTCTTGTTACATTGCACATCTCTTTTTCCATTGTTTTAAAAACTTTCTTCTTCCACTCTATGTTGCTGTATTTATGACAAAGTAATGATAAATACAGTGTATATGGCATAAAATCTGTGGTGGATTATTTTTTCTTGTATCTAATGCAGAACAACTGATAAGTTCTTATTCTTTTCTGAAAGATCTGACTTCTTGAATTTTCTTCGGCTTGTGTAACTTAGTTTTTCATTTAGTTGATTCAGGTCTAAAAACCTTCTATTTATGACTGTGTTGCTGTGAATATGCTTTTACGGGTTGCTTTCATTTGGGAAAGGGTGTTAATCTTTGGTAGCTTGGAAAACTCAGAGAGGAGGCAGCATTGTGTGATTAGATAGTATTCTGTTATTACCATCCAAGGTTCTCTTCATCACCTTCAGGCAGGATTCTGTTTTCTGATTGGGCTTTATTCTTGAGGGTTTTCTGTTTCTTTTTAATGCACTGCAGGTCATTATTTTGTGACTGTTACTTTCCTGTGGATGGGCTTCTTAAATTTTATTATGTTTGTGCCTGGCAGGATATTTGAAAAACGGTCTATTTGTCTTATGCTGTGGGTAATTTGCCCTCTGGCACGTGGCTTCCCCCTAGAATGGATCACAAAGTAAAATGTAAAGGAGTACTTGTGGCACCTTAGAGACTAACAAATTTATTAGAGCATAAGCTTTCGTGAGCTACAGCTCACTTCATGGGATGCATTTGGTGGAAAAAACAGAGGAGAGATTTATATACACACACACAGAGAACATGAAACAATGGGTTTATCATACACACTGTAAGGAGAGTGATCACTTAAGATAAGCCATCACCAACAGCGGGGGGGGGGGAGGAGGAAAACCTTTCATGGTGACAAGCAGGTAGGCTAATTCCAGCAGTTAACAAGAATATCAGAGGAACAGTGGGGGGTGGGGTGGGAGGGAGAAATACCATGGGGAAATAGTTTTACTTTGTGTAATGACTCATCCATTCCCAGTCTCTATTCAAGCCTAAGTTAATTGTATCCAGTTTGCAAATTAATTCCAATTCAGCAGTCTCTCGTTGGAGTCTGTTTTTGAAGCTTTTTTGTTGAAGTATAGCCACTCTTAGGTCTGTGATCGAGTGACCAGAGAGATTGAAGTGTTCTCCAACTGGTTTTTGAATGTTATAATTCTTGACGTCTGATTTGTGTCCATTCATTCTTTTACGTAGAGACTGTCCAGTTTGGCCAATGTACATGGCAGAGGGGCATTGCTGGCACATGATGGCATATATCACATTGGTAGATGCACAGGTGAATGAGCCTCTGATAGTGTGGCTGATGTGATTAGGCCCTATGATGGTATCCCCTGAATAGATATGTGGACAGAGTTGGCAACGGGCTTTGTTGCAAGGATAGGTTCCTGGGTTAGTGGTTCTGTTGTGTGGTGTGTGGTTGCTGGTGAGTATTTGCTTCAGATTGGGGGGCTGTCTGTAAGCAAGGACTGGTCTGTCTCCCAAGATCTGAGAGAGCGATGGCTCGTCCTTCAGGATAGGTTGTAGATCCTTGATGATGCGTTGGAGGGGTTTTAGTTGGGGGCTGAAGGTGATGGCTAGTGGCGTTCTGTTGTTTTCTTTGTTGGGCCTGTCCTGTAGTAGGTGACTTCTGGGTACTCTTCTGGCTCTGTCAATCTGTTTCTTCACTTCAGCAGGTGGGTACTGTAGTTGTAGGAATGCATGATAGAGATCTTGTAGGTGTTTGTCTCTGTCTGAGGGGTTGGAGCAAATGCGGTTATATCGTAGCGCTTGGCTGTAGACAATGGATCGAGTGGTATGATCTGGATGAAAGCTAGAGGCATGTAGGTAGGAATAGCGGTCAGTAGGTTTCCGATATAGGGTGGTGTTTATGTGACCATCGCTTATTAGCACCGTAGTGTCCAGGAAGTGGATCTCTTGTGTGGACTGGTCCAGGCTGAGGTTGATGGTGGGATGGAAATTGTTGAAATCATGGTGGAATTCCTCAAGAGCTTCTTTTCCATGGGTCCAGATGATGAAGATGTCATCAATGTAGCGCAAGTAGAGTAGGGGCATTAGGGAACGAGAGCTGAGGAAGCGTTGTTCTAAGTCAGCCATAAAAATGTTGGCATACTGTGGGGCCATGCGGGTACCCATCGCAGTGCCGCTGATTTGAAGGTATACATTGTCACCAAATGTGAAATAGTTATGGGTCAGGACAAAGTCACAAAGTTCTGCCACCAGGTTAGCCGTGACAGTATCGGGGATACTGTTCCTGACGGCTTGTAGTCCATCTTTGTGTGGAATGTTGGTGTAGAGGGCTTCTACATCCATAGTGGCTAGGATGGTGTTTTTAGGAAGATCACCAATGGACTGTAGTTTCCTCAGGAAATCGGTGGTGTCTCGAAGATAGCTGGGAGTGCTGGTAACGAAGGGCCTGAGGAGGGAGTCTACATAGCCAGACAATCCTGCTGTCAGGGTGCCAATGCCTGAGATGATGGGGCGTCCAGGATTTCCAGGTTTATGGATCTTGGGTAGCAGATAGAATACCCCAGGTCCTGGCTCCAGGGGTGTGTCTGTGCGGATTTGTTCTTGTGCTTTTTCAGGGAGTTTCTTGAGCAAATGCTGTAGTTTCTTTTGGTAACTCTCAGTGGGATCAGAGGGTAGTGGCTTGTAGAAAGTGGTGTTGGAGAGCTGCCTAGTAGCCTCTTGTTCATACTCCGACCTATTCATGATGACGACAGCACCTCCTTTGTCAGCCTTTTTGATTATGATGTCAGAGTTGTTTCTGAGGCTGTGGATGGCACTGTGTTCTGCATGGCTGAGGTTATGGGGTAAGCGATGCTGCTTTTCCACAATTTCAGCTCGTGCACGTCGGCGGAAGCAGTCTATGTAGAAATCCAGGCTGCTGTTTCGACCTTCAGGAGGAGTCCACCTAGAATCCTTCTTTTTGTAGTGTTGGCAGGAAGGTCTCTGTGGGTTAATATGTTGGTCAGAGGTGTGTTGGAAACTACAGTCCTGAGGAAACTACAGTCCATTGGTGATCTTCCTAAAAACACCATCCTAGCCACTATGGATGTAGAAGCCCTCTACACCAACATTCCACACAAAGATGGACTACAAGCCGTCAGGAACAGTATCCCCGATACTGTCACGGCTAACCTGGTGGCAGAACTTTGTGACTTTGTCCTGACCCATAACTATTTCACATTTGGTGACAATGTATACCTTCAAATCAGCGGCACTGCGATGGGTACCCGCATGGCCCCACAGTATGCCAACATTTTTATGGCTGACTTAGAACAACGCTTCCTCAGCTCTCGTTCCCTAATGCCCCTACTCTACTTGCGCTACATTGATGACATCTTCATCATCTGGACCCATGGAAAAGAAGCTCTTGAGGAATTCCACCATGATTTCAACAATTTCCATCCCACCATCAACCTCAGCCTGGACCAGTCCACACAAGAGATCCACTTCCTGGACACTACGGTGCTAATAAGCGATGGTCACATAAACACCACCCTATATCGGAAACCTACTGACCGCTATTCCTACCTACATGCCTCTAGCTTTCATCCAGATCATACCACTCGATCCATTGTCTACAGCCAAGCGCTACGATATAACCGCATTTGCTCCAACCCCTCAGACAGAGACAAACACCTACAAGATCTCTATCATGCATTCCTACAACTACAGTACCCACCTGCTGAAGTGAAGAAACAGATTGACAGAGCCAGAAGAGTACCCAGAAGTCACCTACTACAGGACAGGCCCAACAAAGAAAACAACAGAACGCCACTAGCCATCACCTTCAGCCCCCAACTAAAACCCCTCCAACGCATCATCAAGGATCTACAACCTATCCTGAAGGACGAGCCATCGCTCTCTCAGATCTTGGGAGACAGACCAGTCCTTGCTTACAGACAGCCCCCCAATCTGAAGCAAATACTCACCAGCAACCACACACCACACAACAGAACCACTAACCCAGGAACCTATCCTTGCAACAAAGCCCGTTGCCAACTCTGTCCACATATCTATTCAGGGGATACCATCATAGGGCCTAATCACATCAGCCACACTATCAGAGGCTCGTTCACCTGTGCATCTACCAATGTGATATATGCCATCATGTGCCAGCAATGCCCCTCTGCCATGTACATTGGCCAAACTGGACAGTCTCTACGTAAAAGAATGAATGGACACAAATCAGACGTCAAGAATTATAACATTCAAAAACCAGTTGGAGAACACTTCAATCTCTCTGGTCACTCGATCACAGACCTAAGAGTGGCTATACTTCAACAAAAAAGCTTCAAAAACAGACTCCAACGAGAGACTGCTGAATTGGAATTAATTTGCAAACTGGATACAATTAACTTAGGCTTGAATAGAGACTGGGAATGGATGAGTCATTACACAAAGTAAAACTATTTCCCCATGGTATTTCTCCCTCCCACCCCACCCCCCACTGTTCCTCTGATATTCTTGTTAACTGCTGGAATTAGCCTACCTGCTTGTCACCATGAAAGGTTTTCCTCCTCCCCCCCCCTGCTGTTGGTGATGGCTTATCTTAAGTGATCACTCTCCTTACAGTGTGTATGATAAACCCATTGTTTCATGTTCTCTGTGTGTGTGTATATAAATCTCTCCTCTGTTTTTTCCACCAAATGCATCCGATGAAGTGAGCTGTAGCTCACGAAAGCTTATGCTCTAAT
The DNA here is from genome assembly GCF_009764565.3 of Dermochelys coriacea. Taxonomy (NCBI): domain Eukaryota; kingdom Metazoa; phylum Chordata; order Testudines; family Dermochelyidae; genus Dermochelys; species Dermochelys coriacea. The sequence continues at coordinate 110,643,673 of NC_050069.1, forward strand.
AAATTTGTTAGTCTCTAAGGTGCCACAAGTACTCCTTTTCTTTTTGCGAATACAGACTAACACGGCTGCTACTCTGAAAAAAGTAAAATGTGAATGTAGTGTGCATTACTATAAAGATGGTTGTAGTCTCCCAGCCTCAATGATGCTGTTGCTGCTCCTTTGTCTGAATTCAGCAGAGATAAGTATCCCTTTCTGGGACAAGACTGATATGGGGGAGGAGGGAAGCTCTAAAACCAAGATTTCATTTTTGTAAGGGTCAGTGCTAGAGTCCTGCATATATACAAAAATTTTTTCCCGCGTCTGAGCTGTGATGCGCATAAACTGTCCACAGATATCCGCCACCCATGGATGTGGATATCTGTGGATATAAAGTGGATATCCACAGATTTGCAGGGCTCTAGTCAGTGTCACACACACCAACATAGGGTCCCAATTCTTCCCCTTTGACTTGCACCATTTTGATGAAGCCTCTATGTTACATGACTGTCCTTTAGGCAAAGAAGGCTGGATCTGACTCTCTTTGGAGCCCACCACCTTTTCTCCAAGCTGAACAGAGTAAGCAATGAAGAGAAACAGGAGGCTTTTGATTGCTCCCTTCCTTTTCTGGTTTCTACTAGGGTCCTGTCCAATTTGGATTTAAATCAATGGGGGTCTTTTTTTGTCTTCAATGGGAACTGAGTTAGGCTCATGAGAAACTAAGACACTAAATCTGCAAATGGAACCTGGATCTCTTTCTTCAGTAGAACATAGTACGAACCATGGATGCCATTTAAACAGCTCTAACAGATTTTCAGTATTCCATTTTCAGGATGGAAAATAGACTCACTGCTTCATGTAAAGAGAGATGGGTTCCTCTTGCTGCTTTTTGTCCTTTTTCTTCCTCACCTTTGTTAATTTATATTCTAATAGTAGAAATTAGACATGGAAAAAGACAATCATACAGGGCCTGATCCAAAGTCAAAGGGAGTCATTAACTCCACCTTGCATAATGACAGGTTTCAGAGTAGCAGCCGTGTTAGTCTGTATTCGCAAAAAGAAAAGGAGTACTTGTGGCACCTTAGAGACTAACAAATTTATTAGAGCATAAGCTTTCGTGAGCTACAGCTCACTTCATCGGATGCATTTGGTGGAAAAAACAGAGTGATCTCTCCTCTGTTTTTTCCACCAAATGCATCCGATGAAGTGAGCTGTAGCTCACGAAAGCTTATGCTCTAATAAATTTGTTAGTCTCTAAGGTGCCACAAGTACTCCTTTTCTATTAACTCCACCGGTGCAGTATTGCTCCCTACAGTATATTCTCCAATGCTATGGTCCAGGTTAGTTTTTGATGTTTGTCCCTTTTATAATGCACTCATCACAGTGGCATCTGAACAAAATTGTTCCATGTGATGGACCTTGTCCCTCCAGTTCTTTTGGGAGATTATTCCACAGTCTAACAGACCTTGCTCTCAGGCCATTTATCCTGATTATTCAACCTAACTTTTCTTTTTCTTAATTTCACACCATTACCCCTAGCCTCTTGTACCATTCTAAATAATTTGTTTTCCCTGTTCTTGACTATTTTTTCTCTTCCGCCTTTCTTTGGATCCTTCCTAAACTCTTACTTGTTGAGGGAATAGATAGTTTATTTTCAATGGTCTTCCACTAGCTAGCCTTGTGCTGGGCTCACGTGATCCTGGATGTATCAACTGAAAGCATTATTATGACAAAATGCTGTTTCCAGAGGCAAGGGAGGGAGAGTGGTTGCATAAAACTTGAGGCAGCTTCCAAAATATGGAATAAGATTTGAACAACACAGGGGTGGTGGCACATCACCGTGTCACTGTCTAAAAAGATGGATATTATAACCCTGGATATGATACACAAGATAATTGTATCTACTGTATCACTTTAGTCTGTTCCCAGATGGTGGATGATAACTTTGCATTTCTTTCAGTCTACTTAGCATGGCCTCTGGGAATCTCAAGCTTTTTGCCAAATATAACATGCCCAGTGAGTGATTGTGATAAATAAATGGGGGGGATAGCTCCCTTTGATGGACACCCAGCCAGCCAGTTAGCTGTAAAATCCCTCTTGGTAGCTGTTCTTTACTTGCTTTACCTGTAAAGGGTTAAAAAGTCACCCAGGTAAAGAAAAAAAAAAGTGGGCACCTGACCAAAGGAGCCAGTGGGAAGGTAGAACTTTTTAAAATTGGGAAAGAAACTTTCCCTTTTTCTGTTGTTCTCTGGGCTGGAGGGACAGAGCAGCCATGCTATAAGCAGCTTAAGCCAGGTATATCATAAATTATCAAATCATGCCTAAAACTACTTATCTGAACTTCAAATGTGTAAGTAGATCAGAATGTTTGGCTAGACTCGATTAGGGTTATTTCCTTTATTTCTTATTGGCTTGTGGACTCCTCTGTGCTAACCCCAGATGCTTTTGTTTGCTTGTAACCTTTAAGCTGAACCGCCAAGAAAGCTATTTTGGGTGCTTGATTTTTGGAATTGCTCTTTTAAAATCTAGCAAAAGCCTAAGTTCCAGATATATTTTCTTTCTTTTTGTTTTTAATAACATTTACCTTTTTTAAGAACAGAATTGGATTTTTGGTGTCCTAAGAGGTTTGTGCATGTTGTTTGATTAGCTGGTAGCCACAACTAATTTCCTTTGTTTCCTTTCTCATTTCTTCCCTGGAGGGGGGGTGAAAGGGCTTAAGGTTACCCCACAGGGAGGAATTCTCAAGTGCTCCTTCCTAGGTTCAAAGAGAGTTTTGTGGCACTTGGGTGGTGGCAGCATTTACCAAGCCACGGTCAGAGAAAAACTGTAACTTTGGGAGTTTAATACAAGCCTGGAGTGGCCAGTATTTTTAAAATCCTTGTAGGCCCCACTTCTGTACTCGGGGTGACAGAGTTGGGATTCAGCCTTAGCAGCGACACTGGAGGATCTTCCAGAGGGGTGAAAGTGATATTGTATGGAACTTTTCATAACCCTAAATTAGTACATACATGTCTTATGAGGTTTAAGGTTTGTTAGGTAGGGGTTTTTGTGGTGGGGAAAACAAACATCCAGATAGACTAAATTACAAGAGGTTTTTTTTTCTTTTGTTTTTGTAACATCTTCCCTTTTTCATATCAGTACATTGTGTTTTGAACTTGGTCTTTATTGAACAATATCAACAAGGCAATCACAAAGCTTCTGTACCTCTACTTTAACCAGTTTCAGAGTAGCAGCCGTGTTAGTCTGTATTCGCAAAAAGAAAAGGAGTACTTGTGGCACCTTAGAGACTAACAAATTTATTAGAGCATAAGCTTTCGTGAGCTACAGCTCACAAGTGGGAAACTTAATTTAGAACATCTGATTATGGAGGTATTGGTAGCAACTCTGTAGTTGAGGCTGAGTTGTGATTTCCACTTATAGCAGAACTAAAACCCTCTTTTAATCTCTGAAGGAAATTAGTCTCTGAATTTGGTACAGTATCTTTTCAAGGGACAATTGCATTTTCTAGGGCAAAATATTTCCTAACTTTTTCAGAGATAACATATAAAAATGCAATGCTCCCTCCTGAAATTTAGCTCTGACTGTCTCTCATTTCTTTAGTATTCTGTAGTTAAACAGTCACAGTTCCAATCAACTCCAAAATTCTGTCTCTCTCTTTCACATGTGTACATATACAGACACTGTGATAATGTGTCTCCCAGACACAGGAGACTCTGGAAATTTTCAAATTAAACACATTCCTCTTATTGAGGATAAGTTAACTGAATTCCTCCAAGATTAGCTGGTGGAACGAGTCGGATCCATTGTCTGATGCAGCCTCCTTGTCTGCACTGCACAGTCGGACTCTATACCTCCACTCGTTATGTAGTGACCCTCAGCCATCCCCTGACCTAGATGACTTTATGCCCACCCCTAGCCATGACCCTCTCCCAGTTGAGTACATGGTAAAGTTTGCCAAAAGTCATTGTCTTACGAGCCCCCTCTGGCTTGTCAGAGCAGAGCTCCCCCTTTGGTGAACATGGGAAGTTTGTCAAACACATGCTGCCTTAGTCGTGATGCTTTGAGCTCCATTTGTCAGGGGAGCTCGTTTGCAAGTTTCCTTCTCTCCCTTATCCCCTATATCCTAGACCTTAACAGCAAAAGGAGGGGAAGGTGGTGAGGACAGGGAAAAGAGAGACAAACTGCCCTTAAAGATGGAACTTTGCTGCTGAGGCTGGTGAATTTTCCATTGTTTGCCAGAGGAGGAGCTCTGCTCCAATGAAGAGGAGTGAACAGGGAGTTTCTCAGACTAATATGTCTAATGATCACACTATATGAGATCAGTGGGAGATGAGGGAGACACTGTGTGAGTTAGAAAAACTGGATGTGTCCACTGTGGGTGGCTAGAAGTGATAAGAAGTTTGTGATGACAAAGTCTGTGAGTGTGTGTGGATTTTCTGTTATGATGATTGGGTGGTCAGGCCTATAAATTAAAGTTGTCCTGGATGTTATATAAACTCAGCTGGATACTTCCTTGACTTTTTCTTCGAATGAACTTTAAGGAAATGCATTTGAGCAACCTTAACTCAAACCTAACCAAGCTTTATTTTTGTAGGGGAAAATAATAGGATCCAGATAGAGCCCTTGTTATTTTTGAAGTACTTTTAATCTTTATTAAAAATGAACTTTAGCATTGTACTGTAATCCAGCCTCATTTGAAAAAGCATTTCAAAATGGCACACCAACTGCATGTAAAACGTGCTACAGCTGAAACTATTTTACACAGTAACATTACTACCAACCTGCTGGAATGGGGAAAGATGCCTCTTCTTTCTATTAATGCCTTACAACAAATTCTTCTGGTGACTGAAAATGTAAGTCATGATTTTCCTTTATTTGGAGCTCTGGGCTGTCTGTGCCTATGTGCTGAAAGGCATTGATGTACTATTGAAAGAGCACCACACTGCTCATTTAATCAGCCTTGGCAGTGCATTTTACATAGAGTAGATCACATCTGACTGATTTATCACAGACTTTGAGGCATATTTTTCTGTGGAGCAGGCATATCTCCTATTAATGATAAAAGGAGTTATACACATGTGTCAAACAAAACCCCTCCATTGTCTGCTTGCAGTAATGTTTCTGCAGATGCAGTCCCACCTACAGAATAAGACTGTGGGTGAGTATTTTGTTAATATGTTTTGGAAAATTAAATCTGTGGAGCAAGACCACTACAGAAATACACCATATCAACTGGTTCCTCTGGGTATCCCTAAAAGATGGATCTTTTCACACATTAATCTCCTGTCCTTTATTCGGGAACATTTGGACTGGATGAATAACATTAAAGGGAATACTATTACATGCTTTAGCTACCAGACCAATTAAGTAAATACTCAGAACAATGCACCTAAGCTTTAGGCAGGTACTTTCTCCATCTCTCTGCCTGTCATTCATAAACACATTCTTTCATTAGAAGAGCAAATGGTGCATGCTTCTGCTCTATTTGAAAATTTCTGATTAGCCAGCACAGATATCTTCATACAGTTTTATATGAAACACATCTGCACAGAGCCCACCCGCAGCCAGGGGTGAAAAGGATACTATCTAATCTATCATCTACTCAAGCTGTGCCCAGAATGAGCTGGGCACAGTCCATGTACGTGGGAAGACTCTTCCCAGAGGGGTACAATCAAAATATGTGCATCATATACATTGGTTGGTTTATTTTTTTTTATTAATTAAATACATGTCTACTTCAACTGACTGGCCCTCAGATGATCTGTCATTAGTTGGTCTAGCTTCTCGTAGGCCTCACAGAAGAGAAATGGGTCTTGAGGAGAGGGTAGATGCATTGCTGATCTGTTCCTGGAGCATGTTCCATGGCTGGGGCTGTGTGGAAGAAAGAATGAAGAGAGTTGAGAAGGGAACAAATGGGTGGTCACGGCTGGTATTATTGGTGGGGACAACGGTGGGTTGAGGAACTAAAATTTCTTGCAGTCTCAGTCCAAGGGAAAACACACCTTAGGCATTCAAGCTACTGAATGTATAGTGATCAGCTGATATCCAAAAGTATAATATTTGTTTATGCAGCAAAAGTATATCTTGTGTGCTTTCTGCAGACTAGTAATTAGCCATATAGGGATAGAGATGGGTCCTATACATTGAAGTGTGAATATTTACAAACATGTACTCATTATTCTAATGAGAGGAACATGTTGTTTCCCCCTAAATACAAGGGCCCGTATTTATGATGCAATTTGCCATTACTTGAGTGAGCCCTAGTGCGCTTGTATGGATTGTGCTACAGAGAGCAGAGCAAGACTGGATTAGAGAGACATGGTGCTGGCGTGGAGAAAACAGTGCCTGGCATCACCTGAATCTAATTAGAAGAAGTGTGAAAATCCTATGTCGAATTCAAAGGTGTCTTCTATATTGGAACACTTTCTAGTCCTGGCATTGCTTTACCACTACCAGAGTGTTAATATTTTCCTTAGAATCTCTTCATGTATTTAATAGGGGAGACAGTGTGTCCTAGGGGATAGAGCACTGGATTGGGACTCAGGAAACCCGGGTTATATTCCTGGCTATGCTGCTGGACTGCTGTGTGACCCATGGCAAGTCATTTCATCTCTCCATGCTTCAATAAATTAGAGGATAATGATACTGACCTCCTTTGTAAAGCACTTTGGGATCAACTAATGAAAAATGCTACATAACAGCTAGGTGGTATTATTATTGCTATTATTAATTTCCAGTTTAATTTTTAAAAGTGGGATATAATTCAGTTAAAATATTTTTAAACTAGTTTATATTAACATTTCTGCAGCCATCTCACCATTCCCTGTGGTCTTGCCTAATTACTTTGTAAACTTAGCAAGATTGGGCCTGGGTAGTAATTGGATAGACTGCCTAGGACAATTTAGGGGCGATAGGAAGTGGGGATGATGATTCTGTGTGCTGTTCTTCCTACTCAAAGGTTTCAGAGTAGCAGCCGTGTTAGTCTGTATTCGCAAAAAGAAAAGGAGTACCGGTGGCACCTTAGAGACTAACAAATTTATTAGAGCATAAGCTTTCGTGAGCTACAGCTCACTTCATCGGAAGCATCCGATGAAGTGAGCTGTAGCTCACGAAAGCTTATGCTCTAATAAATTTGTTAGTCTCTAAGGTGCCACCGGTACTCCTTTTCTTTTTGTTCTTCCTACTGACTTAGTGTTTAACTAATATCTCATCATCTGAGTCACGGTTACTGTTTTGGTACAGATGTCAAATCAAGGCCACATCCATTTGTGGTCATTAAAGATCACATGGCACGCTTTGCACATAAAAATAGAGGTGTTAGTCTCTGTGTCCTCATCAGATTCCATCTTGGATAATTAAATTTTATTGGCATAAATTTCCCCAGTAATTTAATTGGACAAGACATTAATCTTCACTTTCTGCCCTAAACAATGGCATAAAGGTATCTATATGTAATCTGAAAAATGCTTTGGGAATACTCTGGATGAAAGGCGCTACAGAAATGTAAGAAACCTTTTATACATGTAAAGGTTTTATGAATTCATACAGAGTTTTCTAACTTAAAAACTATTGCTATGGAAATTAACAAAGGCAAAGACCCATGAAATGAAACTCATGTTGGCAAAGAGGCCAGTTAGTGGTCTCGCTGGAGTGTCGCTTCTATGAACTTTTGTCATGTGTAAGCCATTGTTTTATCAGGAAGGAGAGCTCCTATCCTCAAATTTTCCCCTTCTGGACTTTAGAAGTATCTTTTCTGTGACGCAACCAACATCTCTCAGACTGTGAATAACAGTCTATGATGGCATATAAATTTGGGTGCCCATTTGGCAGCACGTCAGGCATTATCAAGTGTTTAACAGAGAAAAGTAATATTCAAATTTGAAGCTGGTCATCACTTCAGAATTGCAGAGTACCTCAAAATAAACATGGTGAAACATCCTGACATCACTGTGACGCAATGCCACAGCACAAACGTTGCATCACACATCAGGATGCTGTGGCATGCTTATGTTATGGCTCTCTGTGACTCCGTTTGGGATACATCGCCCTTCCTCATTCCTCCTACATGGAAAGACAACAGAAGGTGTACTTTTTTCAGAGTAGCAGCCGTGTTAGTCTGTATTCGCAAAAAGAAAAGGAGTACCCGTGGCACCTTAGAGACTAACAAATTTATTAGAGCATAAGCTTTCGTGAGCTACAGCTCACTTCATCGGATGCATTTGGTGGAAAAAGCAGAGAAGAGATTTATATACACACACACACACACACACACACAGAACATGAAACAATGGGTTTATCATACACACTGTAAGGAGAGTGATCACTTAAGATAAGCCATCACCAGCAGCAGGGGGGGGGGAAAGGAGGAAAACCTTTCATGGTGACAAGCAAGGTAGGCTAATTCCAGCAGTTAACAAGAATATCAGAGGAACAGTGGGAGGAGGGGGGGTGGGAGGGAGAAATACCATGGGGAAATAGTTTTACTTTGTATAATGACTCATCCATTCCCAGTCTCTATTCAAGCCTAAGTTAATTGTATCCAGTTTGCAAATTAATTCCAATTCAGCAGTCTCTCGTTGGAGTCTGTTTTTGAAGCTTTTTTGTTGAAGTATAGCCACTCTTAGGTCTGTAATCGAGTGACCAGAGAGATTGAAGTGTTCTCCAACTGGTTTTGAATGTTATAATTCTTGACATCTGATTTGTGTCCATTCATTCTTTTACATAGAGACTGTCCAGTTTGGCCAATGTACATGGCAGAGGGGCATTGCTGGCACATGATGGCATATATCACATTGGTAGATGCGCAGGTGAACGAGCCTCTGATAGTGTGGCTGATGTGATTAGGCCCTATGATGGTATCCCCTGAATAGATATGTGGACAGAGTTGGCAACGGGCTTTGTTGCAAGGATAGGTTCCTGGGTTAGTGGTTCTGTTGTGTGGTGTGTGGTTGCTGGTGAGTATTTGCTTCAGATTGGGGGGCTTTTTGGTGTACTTTTTGTCTCTCTTTCTCTCTCTCTCTCTCCCTCCTAATCCATTTCTGGATTCTTGAAAGGAGAGGAAACATGACAATTACTGACTCCAGTTTGTTACTTAGGGCCCCCTAGAAAGGGAGCAGTTCTGTGACCAGTGCTCCAATCACTGTACCTGAGGCCAAGTACAATGAAAGGAATCCATTCCAACTTGTAGACTTTTCAAGAGCTTCATGTTGTGTGCAGCAATTTGGCGGACAGCTTTAGAATCACAGGTTGAGGATCACTACCTTACATTTTTTACCAGTAAAATACAGCTGGTATTGGAAGCCACGGTGAAGAAACACCTGAAGCAAGCTTTTCTTTAGAAACAGATAAAACAGTAGTCCTCTTGCCTATTACGGTATGTGAATATTGTGAAGTACATGCACTATGTTAGAAGAAGTCTTTTTAAAAAGTATTCTTCGGTTTGCTTGTCAGTAACATTCCTGAGTTGCACTAATTTTGAAAAATTCAGAATGGAGTTTTGCCACTTTAGAGATAATCCATGAAAGCTCTCTTCCTGCAGACAGCAATAAATCATCCCGTCCACTAAAAGCCTGGATGTCATTTAAAATTTATTGCACAAAGCTGGTAGTGGACTTAAAAGCCATTTCACGTGTCTTATTACTTCAGTCATCTAATTTATGGGTTTCAGCCACAATTGTAGTTGAAAAAGTATTTTCCTTCAACTGATCACTGATTGCTGCTTTTGCATTCATTTTTCCTTTGCACTAGATTTTTATATTTTCTATGATAATTGCAAGCATATTTTGTCATCTAGGAGAGTTTCTTTCAGTTTCAGATCCAAAGGTGCCATCCAAGCTGATGGAGATTGACTAAGCTTTACCAGCTCTTAGCTACACTTGTCAAAAGGTATCTTAGTTATTGTTAGTTGAGCAATCTTGCCCGGGGGAAGGAGAAGCTGTCAAGAGCTCCCTTGTTTAACATGAGAATCTGTGGCTCCGTGGAGGGAGTATGAAGGCAACCTATTAAACGCAGATGAGGTAAGCATAAGTAGCACACTTAACACAAAGGATGATAAGATAGTGGTGCCCTTTATGCTGTACTGCAGAGACATTTTTTCTTTTCCCATTCTGAAAACTAGGCTGAATTTACTCCCCCAGATTAGAGCTTTCTTTAATGCCAATCATTTTGATCTTCATAATGAAAGACAAAATGAATGACAAACTGGTAAACCAAATAAAAAGAACAAACAAATGTTAAAATATTACCCTTAAATATAATGTATTTTTTTTTGTAGATTATGAGGTTTGGGGCTAAAACCCACATATTCACAGCAAACATGAATGACTCATTCTGGTAAATGAACTCTTTCTTTGTGTATTTGTGTGTATGCATATAATAGAAATGAGTGATTATTATTTTAACACTGCCCAAAAATGTGCTAGACACCTCCCAGTATAGGAAAAATGAGACATAATCCTTACCCTGAGGAGTTTATACACTAATTCTGAATGTGGCTAAATGAGGTGTGTAGTAGGACAGGAATAGTATCAGGGATAACTTGGTTATTCAGCAAAGGTTAGAGCACAGCATGATGGCACAAGAATTTATGTAATGAGGTAAATTGATAGAATGCATAAGTACTACACTGAGCTGGTGACTTTCCTTTAGGCATTGGAGAAGAAGTGGCCCTTCAGGGGGATTTAAGAAGAGAGGACTGTGGCCTTGTGGAACAGCTCAGGAAGCAAGTTCCATGCTTGGAAGAAGGGACAGAGATGGCTGTGAGGAGAAGTGGTAAAGACAATGTCAAGGTTGGCATCAGTGGGAAGGTGACATGAAAAGGAATGAAGCTAGATAAGAAGGAAGGTCCCTATGTCAAGAAGCTTGAATTTGATGTAGTGGAGTATGGGAAGCCAATGAAAGTGTTCAACAAAGGGCATGATACATTCAGATCTGTGAGCAGAAGATGATTTTAGTGGCTGCATTTTATATGGACAGGAGTGGGATAGTTAGAGTGACCAGAACCCAGAGAGGAGAGGTGGTCATGGTAATTAGGATCAGACAGGGGTTAGCAAACTTCATCGCACCATGACCCCCTTCTGACAACAAAGTTACTACATGACCCCAGGGGGAAGGCCTGAGCCTGAGCCTGAGCCCTGCTGCCCTGGATGGAGGGAAAGGGGACCGGAGCCCGAGCCCGCCACCCCGGGTTGGGGGAGAGGGGGCTGCAGCTCAAGCCCCGCTGCCCTGGATGGGGGTTGAGCTCAGGCTTCAGCTTCAGCCGTGGGTCCCAGCAAGTCTAATGCTGGCCCTGGTGACCCCATTAAAATGGGGTCATGACCCACTTTGGGGTCCCAACTCACAGTTTGAGAACCACTGGGATAGGATATAATGAGGGCATGGATTAGAGCATTGCCTTTGGACAGGGAGAAAAAGCTAGATTGTAGGAACATAGTGTAAGCTGAATTGGCAAGATATAGTCCATGTCTGCAGGTGTGTGGAAAGAAAGGGAGGAACTGGAGCTGCGGGAAATGGAGAGGGTTTCTGAGGAAAGATCATGACTTCAACTTAACCATAACTAAAGCTGATAAGATAGAGATCATATTTTGCATAATAAAATATATTTAGATTCTATAACAGTGGGTGTTCTAGGTGTCTGAGAACATAGGAGTATTCTATGCCACAGACCCAAGATGCAGTATTTGGCAAGGGAGCTCTTGCTTCCTGGAGTTAGGAGCTTTGTGGTCAGCCACATGTGAGTTGAGGGGTTTTACACAGTCTTCTATTCTCAGTCACTTTTCCCCCCTCTGCTGTCTCTGCTGTGGCTGTAATCATGACACACAGGCACAACCGTGCAGCAGAGACGGTAGACGGTATGCTCCAAGACTGTAATGCATCTGTAAACTGATTGTGAACAGGCCAAGACAGGGCCGACCTTAGGATTTATGGGGCCCTATGCAGTATTACTAAACTGGTGCCCCTATGCCCAACTTGGAGCACAGCCAACACCCCTGCCTGCGGACCCCCAAAAGATCTCCCCCATTGCTGACACACACCGAGCTTCGTATGCAGCAGACGCTGCAGCAGCCCGGGGGAAAGGGACGAGGCAGCAAAGGATACCGAGCCACCCAACCCGCCTCACGGCGGCGGAGAGTCACAGTTCCACGCAGAGACACCCGTTACTCTCTCCCTCATGCAGAATGCCCTGTGCTGGCACATTCGGCTCTGTGAATATGGCCCCTGCCTAAGGAGACTGCAGTGCATGCTGAGTGTGTGGGAGCTGACCTGCTCTTACCTGCTGTCCCAGTAGTGCCCAAAATTTTCGGGTGCCCTAGGCAACTGTGTATGCTGCGTATGCCTAAGGATGGTCCTGAGCCAAGGACACCTCTTTTCACCCTTTCCAGCCCAAAGACACCGTTAAAGTGGAATGTGTAAAATACCCTCATAGAGATGCTTTGATTTTACTGTTGCCCATGGTTTGCAGGCTTTATGAAAATTCATAGCTAAATATTCTTCTTAGTGTATGCACAACATGCCTCCGGTGGCACGAGACCAGGATTCATCACCGTATTTGGTCTCCTGGTTGGACCATTAGCTACCCTGGCCTGGACTGGGTACAGACTGGGAGGGCTACGTGAATGCTGATCCATAGCTAAATGAGACTGCATATCATAGGTGCTGGAACTGGGGGGGGGGGGAGGAGGGAGATGGATGCTGCTGCACCCCCTGGCTTGATGGGGTTTCCATTATATACAGGGTTTACAGTTTGGTTCAATGTCTCTTAGCACCCCCACTCTAAAAATTGTTCCAGCACCCCTGCCACATATTATGCCAGATGGAGTGGTTAGTGGTACTATAGTAATGTCTAGACACCCCAACTGTGAGATTGTGTCCCATTGCACTAGGTACCATGTGCACACATGGTGAGAGACTGTCTCTGCCCCAAAGAACTGGCAGTTTAAATAGATAAGACAGACAAAGGAAAGTGGGGAAAGGAGAAACAGAGGGATGAATTGACCTACCCATGGCCAAATAGCAGGTCAATGACAGAGCCGGGAATGGATAATTCTCAAATTCTACAGCACACATATGTGGACCTGGGCCAGCAACTTTCGGCAACAGAACAGCAACACTGAAAGGGAGTGGTAGTCAATTATCTTCTGGGCCCTGCAAAGAGGACTGAACACAGAAGTCCAATCACATAACCTAGAAACCGAGGCCCATTAGAGATGCAGTATTTGCAGGGAATGGATGGTAGGGGCCTGTAAATGTTTATAGAAGTTTTAGATAAGCATTCTAACTTCTGGATGCTTCTCTGAGCCTCTGTGCTTGTTTAGCAGTTAGTTCATCGCCTTCATTAGTGATTACTCTGACAGGACTGAATTTTAGTCACTTAAAGTGGCTAAAGTCTTTGTTCATTCTTTTGGAAGTATTAACAGGTTTACAAATCCTTGCCATGTAAATATCAGAAACAAGACAATTATTACAACGGTAAGCTGTTGTTTAAAGAGACATTATACAGGAATATAGTAATCAGATGTCTGTTTAAGAGGTCTGAGCGTGACTGCACCACTATGCCATGTCCTTTCTAGTGATTTTATAAAACTGTGTAATCAGAGATGTCACTCATTTAACAGACCCAGCATGTCCATCAAATGTTAATGTACAAAAATATTGGACAGGTGTGCTGGCTTTTTGCAGGTGAATGTATTTTGAGTGTTCAATATTATGACTAATAATCTTCTGAGCTGGTCTGTGACTTTTTAAAGACATTCATATTCAGATTTTAATGGCCTCCAGTGAAGTGATTCTGATTATAGCTTCAGGTGGAAAGAATAGCATCCATTAACACCCTTTTCTGCACATAGTGTGACTTCAAAATTAGTAACTTCCCACATATGTTGGATGCATTTGCTGTGATCCGTGTGTTTGTTTATTTTTTTTAAATCAACTATATGCACAACCTCAAATTGTAGAAAGGAAATGATATTTTGAACTGTGAAATATTTTTGAGAATGAATAAAAACAAAAAACATGGGTTTTTAAAGGATTTTCTTTGTTTGCAATAAAGACCTGGTTCATTCCACATACAGGAGTATGGAATAATCAAGCTTAGGCAATGGATTCTTGGATTCCAATTTCTGGAATAATCTCATCTGTGTTCGCTATGTGGAGCCATTGCATGAACTCTGGATCCACTAGAGCTCTGCAGCCATGGAAACTAGTACACATTCTCTGGGGAAAAAACGAACGCACCTGATGTAGTCTTCTAGATGCTCTCACATTCCCCAAGGTCTGTGGGGAAAGGGACATATTTCCTCCTCCACATGAGTGACAGGCAGCCTGGGGAACCTTACAGAGACTGTCTGAAAACATTATCCTGGTGAACAGCTCTGAAAAGGGCTTTTATCCAAAGAAAGAAGATGGTGGCCTGTCATAGAAAAAAAAAGTACCTTTCACATCTTGTTTTAAAAAAGAGCTCCATAAGATAAAATAATTGTAAAATTACTTAGCACTTTTATAGCACAATGTGCAAAGGATGGCTCTTAATCCTCACAACTCCCCTGTGATGTACATAGATAAATATAATTATCTCCATTATCCACATGGGGAGTCTGGAACACAGGGGTGTGGTGACTTGCTCAAAGCTACACAGAAAGTTAAGGGGAGGGCCAAGATAAACTTGAGAATTCTTTACTTCCAACCCATTGATCATTCCTCTAGACTGCCCTGCCTGTCTGACAGGAAAGGGAAGGGATCCTCCTACTACTACAACCACATAAGAGTTTCTAACCCCTTAGGGCTGCCATAACTCTTGTCTTCAATAGTTTTAGTACACAACAAAGAACGACGGTCATGGAACCATAAAGGGCTGATGGAGGACAGTGGATTGGACGCTCTGTGGCTCCTGTCTTCACAGATGATGTGGATCCCTTCAACATACATTTGCACATGGCCTGACTATCCTCAGAGTTGGGTGGCTTAGTGGATTGAGTGGTGCTTCCATACCCATTTCCAATGTGTAAATTGGCCAGAGGATATAGCTCTGACAGGTCAATGGCTTTAAACCCAGAATGCACATTTCCACATTAAAAACAGATTTTGGAACTATGTATATTTTACCACTTATGACTCTCAAACACAGATCTAACAAGGAAGTGATGTAGAGTTTGACTCCCAAACATTCATTAAGTCTTAATTTCCGAGAATCAAAGACGATTCAAAGAAAAACAGCGTATAGCAGTATTCTGACTCCTAAGAGGCATGTTTTCTGCTGCTTATGCCACCCAGGAAGCTATATAAACTGACAGCCGGGTTTGGGAAAAATACATATCCTGAAGCTTGATATCAGACTTCTGCAGATTCTAAGCACCACCTGTGTATATCTGTGGATACTGGAGTACATCCAAGAAGAGGCTGAGGAGAGAGACAAAAAAGAGATGATCACAACAGCAGGAGGAGGCAGTAGAACCAATTCAGTGTTTAGATGACAGTGTTGTGGAAAGTTTGCTTTACAAATCCACTGCTGTTTAGAAAGCTGATGCTGTAATACAGAACACAGCACTGGAAGTCACAAGATGGCAAAAGATTAATGAGCTTGGGTTAGGTTTTTAATAGCTTCTGGTTGATTTTTTTTCATCACATACATAATAGTATGCAAACACAAACAAATTAGTTAAATATTAACATAATTTTTTAAAAAGATAATAAATAGCAGCACATGCCAGAGCTCCTACATCTAACAATGAAACAATAAGTTATCAGTTCCAAAATCAGTTCAACAGAAATTATATTGAAAGATCAGTTTTTGTGGGGCCTTACAGAAATAAGAGAAATTTCAGTCTCTTTGGAGAAGAGTTTAACTATAAGGACCTGGGCCTGAGCAATTAACGTAGCTGTTAATGTCAAGAGAGGTATGATGATTTACACCCGCTAAGGATCTGGCTTGTACTGCAAGCATTACATAGATTGCCTTTATTGCATTTCTTACCATTCACACCTCAGCATCATGTTCTCACTCCGGTTGGCCAAAATCTTCCTCAAAGATTCAGATTTTTAAATTGATTTCCATCATCCATGGTCATGTCCTCTGTGTTCGCTTTCTGTGAACATTCCTGCAATCAAGTTTTGACAGCAAAAATACCATCTGGAAGCAAATTTGAAAGATGCACATGCCATTTCAGGAGCCAAATTTTGAATCTGCATGCACAATTATTTGTGCCAGAAGTGCTTGTGCACTCATTCATTCTGGAAATAGAAATAATACCAGATGACCACTCACAATTATCCAACAGAATAGCAATTATTGGACAGTGCATAGAGTTAAAAAATGTTGCCCTAAAATTGGTTGAATGCTTACAGAAGAACTTGAAGGAATTGTGATCCGCTCAGAGAATTTCCATGAGCAGAAGAGGCTAAATTCATCTAGTAAATGGCTCATTGTGAATTATGTGCTCAGCTCTGTCTCTATTTGGATCCCATAATTAGACTAGGAATTGAACAAAACCTTTATAACATTAGTGTAGCTTATTACTTGACTGGATTTAGTTTCTGCTATTTCCCCTTGGTTTTTGTTTTTAAGGCAATATTTGTTACAAGAATCAATATCTTTCCATTTTCTGATCTCTTTACAATCTTTGCCAGGAGATGGGAGGTATGGAAATGAGAGCACCTTCTCTGTAGTATGGGCTGTTCTTCTTTGACCTTGTCATTAAAAGAGAGTCTATATGTTAACTTGTCTCTTCCATGAGGCCGGAGAGACACACAGGCAAAGTGGATAGGAAGACCCACAGCCATGCAGCTTAGCACACAGCAAATTGCTAATGAACCTATATTTCAGTTTAAAGTACAAAGTATTAACAAAAAATAAAATTGCTCTCTGTGCTTTGTTTCCTGCTTTACGTCCCATTTTTCCTCCACTCCCACACATTTAATTAGAAAATCTGATGCAACCAGAGATGTTATCTGCGGTAGTATGTGTTTGTCAGGAATGCATTCTTTGACACAGCTGATAAGCATTCTGTGGTGTGGGTAGTTAATTGGTAGTGAAAAGGAAACGTCTGGACTAGCATATGAGAAGCTTCCTAACTGTTTCTCCTGCCACTGGTCTCACTGGCAGTAGGTTCATGAGCCAAGGGGTGGTGTGGTGTACCCAGTGGCTAGAGGTCCTGCCAATATTGCCCTCCCTCTAGCAGAACTGCACAGAGCACCTGCACCTTTGGAAACAGTTCTAAGTCCCCCATCCTTCTTTTAAGGAAGCAGGAATGGGAGTAACATAGTGATCCCAAGCATGTAGGACCAAATCCTCTCCTTGGCCCACATTAGTCAGCAAATATTTTGAGAACAAGATAAGGGGAAAGTTGATTTTATTGTGACTTTCCCTGCTAAAGCCAAATAAAGCTCATTTTAAAACAAACTGCAGTGGTTTGGGTTAGTTGAAAGATGTTGTCAATGCTGGCAAACCCAATATTGTCTCTTCTTATTTACTTTTGTGTTGCAGACATGTGCGTTGTGCAGTCTGCTATTCCCTGATGTGCTTGGCTGCACCATTCTGGTGAACTGGTAGCAGTCAAATTTCCAAGACCCCTGCACTTTAGAAGAGATCAAAGCAGAGCTCGGGTTACTTTTTATTACCCTGCTAGCTAGCTAACTGTTAACCACTCATTATATTCTCTGGGCCAAATCCTGCCCTGTGCTTGATGGGTATAATGGTCGGGGGAAGAAGATGTGAAGAATCCTGCAGTGCTCTCATGTAGTAGCAGGCAAGATTTATATCTAGCACTTAAGAAAATGCTAAGGTGGGAAGGAGGGCGAGAGGTGTTGGTCATCATAGCCCCAAGGGCATAGTCTTCTGGTTAGGGATCAGAGCTAGGCCTCCAACTGGCAGGAGCATGTGCACACACTCCTCCTTTTAGGAGAAGCAGTAAGGGACACATGGCAACACTTTCCTTTCCCACCCACCCTCTGGTATCCTATCCTATACAAGCAGGATTGTTCTTGGGCCATATACTAATCCTGCTGTCCTTCTTGCATAGTTCCCAGCAGTAACTGCTGTGTGTTTAATACATAGAGTGCAGTGCTAATACTGTAGATGTGTAGATATGCTTGAGTGGGTGTCCAAGCATCTACAAGACACACACACATAACAGTGAAAAAATCAGTGTCATTTGTTATTTGAAATGTGTAATTATGCCTAAAGACAGCAAACAGTGATCAATCTGGTGTGGCATCTGCAAACAATGATCAGTCTGCTGGGGAAGTCCCTAAGTGGGGGGAGAGTGAGATTTCCATTCAGACTGCCACTAAGGCCCACCAGAGACAGACTGATGCAGGTCGTAGGCCCTACCAAAACTATAAGTTGAGCTTTGGAAGAAGGGTGTATCCAAAACAATCTGAACTAGAAAAGAGGCTGAGGGATAGGGCGGGGGGGCACAACTTGTTTGAGGACTTAGAAGGGGCGGAATGGGAAAGCATTTGAGACCTGTCTTATTGTTTCCAAGCCAATTGACCAATCCCTAGGCCAGGAGAGAGAATCTATTATTCTGCAACGCTGCAGCTGTGCCACAGTAGCACTTCAATGTAGCTACTCACTATAGTGATGGAACGGGTTCTTCTTTCGGTAGAGTTACTCCACATCCTCAAGAGGCAACAGCTAGGTTGATGGAAGAACATCTATTGATCTAGCACTGTCTATGTTGGAGGTTAAATCAACTTAACTATGTTGTTCAGGGGTAGGGATTTTTTATTCCCTTGAGTGACATAGCTGGGTTGATTTAATTTTTGAGCACAGACCTGGTCTAAAAGTCATAGGAAAAAGTGGCTCCTACAGTGGGCAAGGAAGAAAATTATAGATTGATAAACAATTGGTCCCAAACCTCCCCATCCCTTTATGGGAAAGTTGTAGAGAATATAATGGAAAATCGTAAGTTTTCTCTAGAGTTTTTGGACCATCATATTGAATTTTAATATGGAGTTTACCTCTACTATGGAATTTGATAAACTGGTTTAAAAAAATCCTACTGGGAGGTTATCTGTCTAACTTTGGGTTTTCTATAGTGCTTGTCACTGCAGCATCTAAGTGCTTCTCTGTCATTCTCTATTACAATCTAGAAAAATTTCTCCAGATCACAATTGGATTCATCTCATACAGGCATAGACCATAAAGGGGGACAAAATACATACATACATAGCTAGTGGGTTGTAAATATTTGTAAGACAACAGTAAATTCTATCTATAGGATTTTTCCATAATCTGATTGTATACCCTGGAGGCATATAACCAACTAGTAAGGGTCAAATTTACATGTGACATTAACGGTCATTGGGTGGTGTTGGTATTATTTATTATTTGTATTGCCTTCAAGCTTAGGAGCCCTAATCATGGACTAGGACCCCAGTGTGCTAGGTGCTGTACAAACACAGAACAAAAAGATGGTCCCTCTCCCAAGGGGCTTACAATCTATCTTATTGTTTATATTCAACTAGCACCCAAATATGCAGGGCACTGTACAAAACACAGGGACGTACAGTTTCTGTGTTGAAGAGTTTACAGTCTGAAAACACAAAACGGCCTAAGGTTAGAAGGAAAAGACACAAGTAATGTGATCAAAGCAGTGATTGGCACATGCTTGCCAATAATTGTTTATTTTTATTTTTTGTTTGTATTACAGTAGCACTAGGGGTGAAAGTAAGCCGGTATGGGCTGGTGCAGCGTACCGGTAAAAAGTGGCCGCCAGTACCTAGCTGACTTTAAAGCGCTGCCGTGGCAGTGCTTTAATGTCATTGCCACTTTTCCTCTCCCGCCCCCGGGCCACTGACCTCCATATTGGTGCACATAACAAAATTCATGTGGTGGGAGTGGGGCCAAGGGGTTTGGAGTGTGGGAGGGGGCTCAGGGCTGGGGCAGAGGATTGGGGTGGGTGGAGGGTGAGAGCTCTGGGGTGGGGCCGGGGATGAGGGCCTCAGGGCTGGGGCAGAGGGTTGTGGTGCAGGGGCTGAGGGCTCCAGTTGGGGGTGCAGGCTCTGGGATGGGGCCAGGGATGAGGGGTTTGGAATGCAGGCTTCCCCGGGACTAGGGTGGGGAGAGAGGACTCCCCCAGCTCTCTCTCCCTGCAGAAGCACCCGGGCTGCGGGGGGGAGAGGCACCTCTCCCCCAGCAGTGGCAAGTCCAGGGAAGGTCCTTGTTGGGGCTGACAGACACCACTCCCCGCCGTGGCAGGTCCATGCTGGGGGAGAGGCATCTCTCCCCGCCGCAGCCCCGAGTCCCTGCGTGGGGCTTAATAGACTGCACAGCTTAGAGGCAACTTAGGTGATGGCATTTAAAAAAAATGATATATCGACATGAATTTTTATGGCATGGTTTAGGGAAATCTCTCTACATTTTCTGCACCAAAGGCACGAATCCTTCCCCCAAATGGTGTATATTTTGTGCCTGAGTGCTCCAAGGTGCACTGCATGAGGGTGAAGGTGCAAGGAGCACTCTTTCATGCTCCTGGGAACGGCCACATTCCTCGTGTTCTTTGGAGCATGGGTCTGCTCTCTCTTCTGCCCCGCTTCAGGAAAGCACTGTCCTTAAATCTCAGCCAGTGAGACTTAAGCAAGTGCTTGACTTTAAGCAAATGCTTAAATGCTTTCCTGAATGGGGACCCATGTGCAAGACACCCCAAAGAGGGTAGGCAGAGGCAGGGCCATGGTCCCATACCTAAACACAGTGGTCAGCAGAGTTAGCTGCGTGCATAGAGGGAGTAGGTTATTTCAGGTGTAGTAGCACCAGTTGCACTCCTGTACAACAGAGAACTTCAGAAGGAATTCTGCCTCCATGCATCATTCCCAAAGGGCAGCTGTGCCTAAATGGATCTAATGGACTAGTAAGCCCATGGACAGGAGGGGGATGCTACAGAGGCAGCATAGAGTTTCTGTTGAATCTGATGCATAATTCTAATTCTTTCTTAATTCTAGTTTGTTTTAGGTTTCTTGCAGACATATTATTTAGTTGAATTACTTATTTTAAATTGTTAATGTCCCCATGTACCCACGCAAAAGAGCTGCAATAGCAAATTCCCTAAAAAGCTTTTATTTCTATTTAAAAAGGTAATTAAATGTTGGAATGAGATTTTAAAACAGGCAATTTTGACACAACAGGATTTAAAGATCTCATATGGCATATGAGGGAGAGAATGCCCTCTTCTTGCATCTCCTTGCTCTAGATTGTATTGTCTCATTAAAATGCCCCTCTCCCGTAATCACTATTTCACAGTTCAGCCACCTCCAGCTACTGTGAAACAGCTGTGCAAAGGTCAAGTGCAAGAGGGCAATGTGAAAAGAAAATTATACCACAGCTCCCAGGGTTTCCATCCATGCTGTTAACAAATTTACTGACGCAAGGGGTAATTTTTACAGACGCTGTCCTTTTTTTTACTGACACTGACTCTTAGGACTCCATAGGGAGCAGACACTGACATCTCTTTCGACTTTGAAAAGCATGTAGCGAAAGCAAAATAGTTTTGTGCAAAGATTTACATAGTGTGTATAAATATTGTGTTTTATCATGTTGAAATAACAATTCCATGCCACAACGTTAAATTTTTAATTAATACATTGTGCTCATCTTTCATCTTTTTACATCTGTGTTTCTGTGATTACAAGATGGGATGGGCTTGATCCAAAACCCGGGATGCAAACGCCTATAAAGTTTAGGGAACTTCAGATCAGGACACAAAGGCTTGGGCCTGTCTTGTCTCTGATCCCGGCAGGAGCTCTGTGCAGATGGACCCTTGCACCCATGTGGGTATCCTCATGAGCTTATTGCAGGAGCAGGCGCTCTGCTTGTAGATTCCAGGGTGGCTGGCATACTTGACTTCAGCTAGAACAGCAGCAGCTATAGAAACTCAGAAATAGTAGCTCTCCGTCTTAGTTTCTTGTTCAGCTTTTGTCTCTTGAATCTTCACCTTTGCCCAATTATTCTCTGACATTTCAGTCCTGTATAAACAAATTGGTTTCTGTTTCAGTTTTTAAACCTGGCCACCAAGCTGTGCTCTGTGTGATTCACTTAATTTTTTTCCTTTTGCCACTCAGATTCCCTCTCTGTTGTTGACGGTGACTGGAAAATAGGCATACAAAGCATTTTGCATTCTCTGAATGCGCCACACAGTAATTCTGCTGTCTGAAAACTCTGTAATGTCAATAATTGATGCACTTGAGAAGTGGTAATTAAATTAGTTAATTATGCTGGTAAAATTACATGCAATTATGTGACTGCAGGGTATGTTTAGTAAATTAGGCTTTCCCATACTCACTACATATTGTGGTGCCAATTTTGTTCCTTGATGATTAGGTAGCTTTTGATATTACTTAATTGATTTAATACCTGGATCTTCATTAGCCCTCGATCGCTATGCAATGTATGTCTGACATTTTTCTCTCTGGTATTTTACAGAGTATTGTTCATCCAAAAAAAAAAAAAAGTCAATCTATGTACACACACATTCCTTTCAGATGCTAAAGTATCAAGACTTCAAGGAAAATATTCTGTTCTACAAGTGTGTTGTGGTGATTCACACACTGGTGTGCGATGCCAATCAAGTAATTGTCCCTGGACACCCTCTAAACCAAAATGACTGATTTCATTTATTTTTCTCTTGAAAGATCAAAATAAATAGATGTGTGAAGAGAAATTGGTGTTGTGACAGCTGGTTTAATGAAACCTGTTATCTTTTGGGAGGTGCAGTGAAAGGTTATTAAAAGGTGACAGTAATTCAAATAAAATTTTCTAGGGGGTCAGACCTGATTGGGTTCAGCCCACAGACGGAACCTTTTCAAACCAAAGATGTTTGGAGTTCTTCAGTCACACTGGCTGAATATCTTGCTTGTCTGAATTACCTCTCAACAGATGGTTACCTTCATCTTGGCTAACTTGGCTAACTCCCAGATGATAACTCCCAGAAACCTTTCCCAGCACTACATGCACATGTACACATGCTCTCTGAACTTGTACTTCAGGGAATGATTGTAGGGCCTGGTCCCTTCCTTGGACATTAAGTGAAATAAAATCCCAGAATCTGAGGTCATAGCTGGTTCTTCACTTATTTACTCTTCTTAGAACAGAATCTCCATGGGGGTAAAACAACTGCTCATTTTGGACTTATTGGGTTAAAAAGCAGACAGCATTGTCTGGCTCTACCTGTGTCCAACTTAGTTGTGCCCCAGTATCCAGAACAGAGTGCCATCTGAGTGACCCAGGCAGATAAGAGAGTGAGGCAACAGTACAGCTTCAGTACAGCTTCCATGACTTAGTGGCAACAATTTAACCTCTGGAGGGTATAATCTCCCTCAAGTGACTTCCAAGCATTAGAAAATGATGATGACTCATTGTCTAGTACCGATGTAAAGCTTCTGGGAACTCCATAAACATACAAAAATAAAGGAGATTCAGCTTGCATAACTCAGTTGCTGTGAGGGCTCACACTGTTCTCTTTTCTCTACCTTCCCAATGCTATTCACCAGAGTGCCAGGGAATGCAAAGACATTACACTCATGCCAAAACACAAAAGGTGGTCCATGCTAATGATGTACTAATCAGTGAACAGAACATGCATTGTGAGAAAAAACTGGCAAAGAGGCTCTGAATCAGATTGATAGCATTGTCACAGTCTTTTACTCTTAAAAGGAGAACACGCATTTTTGTTCTATGTCTGCCTTTGCTATCCAGGCTCTGGTTTATGATGGACATAATGTTAACCTATTGGGTTGATAATCTATACTACTTCTATTTAGAAACTAAATTTTGTTTACACTATTTGATTTCTTTTCTGTGTTCCAACCTTGTTTCGGTGACGTTTCTTGTGCAAATTCTCATTTTTCTGTGAAATCTAGTTTTGGCCAATTGCCCTCTTTACAGGACAAATGCACAACTTGTGTTTAAACTTTACCACCTGAACTTCTTTGAATGGGTTCACCCTCTGATTTTATTGTTTTCACAGTGCTTAACAATAGAATGGATTTGTTGCTAACATATGTTTTGATACCTTGTGCCTGGTTATTAATGGATTTTAAGAGCTGAGAATATAATGCGTAAGCATGGAAAATCCATAAATTCAGAAAACATAGGGTCTGCCTGAGGATTTCTGCAGAATTGTCCAGAATTAGTTTACAGGCAGAAAAAAATCTTGCCCTTTTGGATACAAAAATACCAAAGTTTCTTAAGATAATAATGAAACAGGCAAGTTGGGTTTTATATTTATAGTACTGGCCATGTGCACTGCTTCTACACTGAGGTTTGTAGAAACAGGATAGGAACTGTAGGATTTTGATGGACTGTATGTGCTTATTCCAATACCAGGAAATGCTGTTCTATTTAATAAGCTAATAAATATATTTTGAAAAATCTCAGTTGTGTCTTATGATAAGAGCTGTTATTAAAATGTCAGTGAAGCCAAGCAGAAGAAAAAACAAAGAAAAAACCCTTTGCAAAAATTGTGCAGATTTGGAGGGAACCCCCCTCAAAGATTTCTTTGGGTCATGGAACCTCTGTGGACTTTTAATGGGCCTACCTGTGTGTCTGCTACAATACCACCTGCCTTGTTTGGCAACCTTGAATACCAATAAACGTTGTGTTCAGTATTCATGATTTGGGTGTGTGTGTTAGAATACCGATGACAAATAGGAGAGATCACATATAAAATATTTCTAGTAGACAGGGGCTGAGGAGATGGGTAGGAACTTCATAAGAAACTTGACTTTCAGCATTATGAAGTCAGTATATCTAAAACATTCTATCTTTATTTGGCATATTTGTGTTAGCAAAGCTGGCATGCTACCTTGTCAGCTGGCGTAATGCCATCCCAACAGATGGGCAGGACTAGAGGCAGCCAAGAGACCATGTATGAGCATCAAATATGTGTGTTGAGGGCAGGATCCCTAGACAAGAGTGTTGAAACGTCTGTCTGTCCTGTGCTTATGTGCCTGTAGTTAAGGTGATATGCCATAACTATTCCCACTCTGAACTGGATTAATTGCAGAAGGATAAGACCCACCTTCCTCATCCAATGCAAGATGAGCTTTTGGGTCTATTGAATCATGATAAATATTCTGCAGAGTGTCGGGAGAACACTGGTGAATCTCAAGGTGTACTTGTGCATTTGTTACCTATTGAGATATTTTTAACTAGTAGTGTTAAATATACTGGGACAAATTCAGAGGCACTATGTAAGTTAGACTCCCTTAGGTGTACTTACACACACACACACACACACACCCCAAAGTGAGTGAGTGTAAAGAGTTCCAGTTGGTGTAACTTATATACTGAGTAGCTGAATGAAGCTGTTAGAGAGTGTAAGCTAAAACTGAGGAGACCTCCTGTAACTTGCACATTCTTAAAAACCCTAGTAGTTGCAAACTCCTATTTGTTTGTCTGCCAGTCCTTGCTAATCGATAGGCATTTATACCACATTCATCACAGTGGCTTCTTGGCTGCTGGCATGTGGCTAACTCAGACTTAGATGCCTTCACACTGTTGGGGTATGTTTACATTGCAACTAGACATCCGCAGCTGGCCTCTGACAGCTGACTCGGGCTTGTGGGTCTGTTTAATTGCAGTGCAGATGTTCGGGCTCCTGCTGCAGCCCAAGGTCTAGGTCCTTCCCACCTCGCAGGGTCCTAGAACCTGGGCTCCAGTCTCAGTCTGAACATCTACACCACAGATAAACAGCTCCTTAGTCTGAGACCAGTGGCATGGGTCAGCTGCAGGTGTCTAATTGCAGTGCAGACATACTCTTAGACTCAGCCTAGTTCAGAGGTGGTTGAAAACAGGTTGTAAATTAAATGATAGTAAGTGGGTTTGAGTCTAAGGGCCAGATTTTTAAATGTATTGAGATGCCTGAAGATGCTGATAGGAGCCTCGCGGGACTTCAAAAATGCCACAGTGGGAGGTAGGTGCTGAGGTGCTTTTGAAAACCCCAATAAGCACCTAGGCACCTAAATATTTTTAAAAATCTTACCCTCAGTAAATTAGTCTGTGTATGTAGAGGGAGTATTAGTTGATGTAAGATACTCAGTGTGCGGGGCTGTAAGAAAATGTACACGTAAGAAAATTGCATCAGTTTTTAACTTGAACTGACTTTTAAACTGGTGCAAACTCCTGTATGGACAGTCTTATTTCAGTTTGACTGACTCACTTCTTCAGTTTAAACTTATTTCCAGAAGACTTCTTTAGATAAAACTGGTGTGATTTTCTTGTGTAGACAAGTCTTAAGTTACATCAGTTTAGACTCCCTCTAGAATTAGACTAACATCTGAATTTGGCCTACTGAAACTGGTGAAAACTTATATCTATAGGACAGTATAACAGGACGTTTTGCTAGGAGGCTAATGTAATGAGCCCGATAGAGGGGGAGTCAGAACAATCAGAACAATAGGAAGAGGCAAAATTGTGTTTTATCTCAAATCAGTTGGGGTGAAATAGAAATCAATTAAGTGAGGAATAATCACAATTAAATCAGTTAGTTGTTTTAGCAGGAATGGCCATTAAGGCATACACAGTAAATTACTGTAGCTTTACAAGTATCTACTATATATTAACTACTGTTATTTTAATTAAACTCACTTTATAGGTAACTATATTTATTGAAATACAGAATTTTGAATTAGAAAATACAACGCACTAGAACATAACCCCCTCTGCTATACATTCACTTTTCAGTTTCTCACTTTTCAGCCTCTGTAAGCTCAGAGTTTGGAGGAAAAGGTCTTAGGGTGTTTAGTTGTCTCTTGAGGATTCCTCTTGTGCAATCTTTGTTTATTGTTCATGTATTCCTTGATGCGATGTGTTGGCTTCCAGATTGAACAATTATAGCCCCCTGCTCCTTTCTGGCTTACAGTCCCTTTGGTCTCTGGCAGTTTCTCTATTCTTGTGTACCTTAAGATGCTGTCCGGATGTTTTGTTTTACAATCCTTGCTATTTTCTTTCTTCTGCTACAGCTCACTTCCTCATTACTTAAGTCTGTTTCTCTTTTTAATTACAGTTTCTTTAATTGCAGCTTATTTTCTTCACATTTCATTCTTCTTTACTCGTCTCACAATTTTCTAACATTTTTCTGATAGTTTCTTAGATTACTTAGAGACTCTTTCATTATTTTTTGTCTTGTTTAACTGTACTGTTCTTCCTTTAACTTTCCCTCTTTTCCGCTCCTACCACTGTCTTTCCTCTTTCTAGGGACTGTCCCTTTTGTGGCTACCCCTGTTGTTCCTACTATCAGTCTTTGCTCTCCCTCCTGAACTGAACTTTCTTCCTCTCAGCTTTGGTCCTGGTGCCACTCTGGCCACTGCCAGGCAGTGGCCAATGTGTGGGAGTGATACGTGAGGTCAGGTGCCCCCCTAATTTCTGCCAGGGTTTATATGCCCTGCCCTGAACCCTGCTGCATAGAACCAGAATCTTTAAATTGTGCCCACACCCACTATCAACAGTTATGTGTTGTCTCTGCTACTAGGGCTCCTATCCACTGGCTCCCCCCTTACTACATTCTTTTTTTCTGCTGCTAATTGCTGCCTTGCTTGCTAGTGGCTTATCTCTCTCACCTGGTTCTGAACAGCCTCCCTCCAGACTCCACCAGCCATTTCCACTGCTGCCTGTTTGGCCTGCTCACACCAGCGCTCTGAGGGGGAAGCTGCTACTTGCTTTACCCCATAGGTTTTTTCCCTTTTTTCCTTCCCCCACCCCCCAAATATCCCAGGTTCGAGCTTCCCCTGCTTCAACTGCCCCAGAATCCTTGGAGTTCTCAAGACTTTGCCCAGAGAAGCTGTTTTGTGAGTAGCAGCAGACACACTTATACATTAATGAAGCCAGCACTTTATCAGTTCACATGTGGAAAGTTCTCTTTCCAACCAGGGTGTTTGGGAGGCAGGGTGTCTTTTTTCAATAAAAGATGAAATTCTGCAGAAGTTGAAGTCCATCACCCGGAAAAGTTTCCTACTTGCCATAGGTGAGTGGATCACTGAATTTTTCAAGTTTTGATGGGATCAATCTAATCTAATCTGTTCAATTATTTATTCATTGCTATTATCTTATCACCTTCTCTTGCCAATGGACATCTTGAATAACTTGGCATGAATAACGCTATATGAAACCATATATTATTCTGTTAATTTTAGTTAATAGTACTACAGCTAAACTGATGGTGTTTAACTGCACAACTAAATTATTCCAGTCCCTGTAAACATAAATCATATTGTTGCCTGTGTTAAATAGCTCTTGTTGGTCTGGAGGGCTCATGAGACTGATAATAGGTTCAGTATCCTTTCTTCTCTAGGGCATTGATTTGAGTCTTGCCCACAGATATCAGATGGCTGTTTGTTGGCTCATGCAAATCACTTGGTCTCTATTCAGTTCCTAACAGGTAGGCGTCTAGATATATATATAAAAAAATTACCCTCATCATCACCACCCTTACTAGCACTCCTGGAAGAAAAGCTCCAGATTGTAGAGACACGAAAGTTGCTCTTATTGAAAGATGAAATCAAATCAAATACCAGAAGAGGCCTTTCTGCTGCAGGGAATTTTAACGGGAATTTAGTCTTCATGAGTCTTGTATTTATCTACAAAACATCATGAGCAGCCTCAGGACAAGCTTCCACATGTACCCCATCAACATGCCTCCTCTCTATCCTGGAGAAAGTGCCCCACAGATAGAGGTAGGGGAGAGTAATTGAAAAATATTCACACCCATGCAGTCCTTAGCTTTGACTATAAGCTAGAGCTGTTAGTTAGTTAGTGATTTTTGTAATGTGGATACCAGTGTGACAGTTCAGGGGTGAGCTGCATTTGTGATTTCTTCCCCCAGTCTCTCCTTTGGACACACTTTCCAAGTGACACTCTGCCTATGCTTTTCCCGGAGTGGAACTCCATGGTTCACCTCCCATTAGACTGTGTCATCCAGTGACAACACTTTCTAGTCTCACTGTACTGTCACAGTTACAAGGCAAACAGGGCCTTATATTCTCTTAGAGTCCCTTACAAGTGCACCTTTCAGGTGACAGGGTTTGGTACTGTCAGCTTTCTCCAGGTGGAACATGTGTGTTTCTACCACTCTTAGACTGGGTCCTGGGGTGGCAGCCCGCCATCTCCAATCATGTTAACAGGACAGACTCAGCTGTATTTGGTACCTGCAAGAAACTTTCCTTCAGGAGCTTGTGACCAGTAGCTGACTAAAGTAACACAAAATAGCTCCTTCCAAACACACACCTTGTCTATTCACCCATAAGTACATAGCAAGCAGAGAAAAGGGTTAAAACAAACAGTGCTACTAACAGAACTAACAAAAGTCTGCATGCCTTAGTCTTGCCTCAGACACATCCCACAGGGTGTGTACCCAACTGCCCTCTTGCCTACTCTGCCCCCTGTCTCTCTTTGTCAGCATCTCCTCTCAGGCAGCTGCTTGCAACTCCATCCTCTTTCCCCTTTCTTTTTTCTGAGGGGTGCTTTTAACTGTTTATGGTCCTTTAGATCTCTAGTCTCTGGCCTTGGCAAAATAGCTGTGAAACCTTTGGCAGGCGCCTAGAAAGAGAGCACCTTTCCAATCAATGGCCTACCCGTTGTTCCCTTAGCTCCATTGAAGTTTTTTACCCAGAGATATTTTAGCTCTGACCATTGTTTTATTTCCTGCTTGCTCTTTCTAACAGTCCTTTTTGATTCAGCTCCATGTAGTCAGACAGAATAATCTCAAGCAGGTAAACTGAGGTACAGATGTTATCTTCCTTATTCTCTACAACTTGTCCAGAAGAAAATGAACCAATTTATTCCATACAGGCCACAGAACAGCAATCAGATGGCAAAGTGAGTTTGATCACTACTAATCAAGGGTGGATTTAATCAGGTAACCAGGAGCAGAAAGATTCATAATCCTGAGTGATTCACTTTCCTTCCTCCACTTGTTCTTTTTAATGAATTTTTAATGAATCTGTAAACTCAGGAGTAGTACCGAATGATTGGAGAATTGCTAATATAGTTCCTATTTTTAAGAAAGGAAAAAAAAAGTGATCCGGGTAACTACAGGCCAGTTAGTTTGACATCTGTAGTATGCAAGGTCCTGGAAAAAATTTTGAAGGAGAAATTAGTTAAGGACATTGAAGTCAATGGTAAATGGGACAAAATACAACATGGTTTTACAAAAGGTAGATCGTGCCAAACCAACCTAATCTCCTTTTTTGAAAAAGTAACAGATTTTTTAGATAAAGGAAATGCAGTGGATCTAATTTACCTAGATTTCAGTAAGGCATTTGATACCGTGCCACATGGGGAATTATTAGTTAAATTGGAGAAGATGGGGATCAATATGAACATCAAAAGGTGGATAAGGAATTGGTTAAAGGGGAGACTGCAACGGGACCTACTGAAAGGCGAACTGTCAGGTTGGAGGGAGGTTACCAGTGGAGTTCCTCAGGGATCGGTTTTGGGACCAATCTTATTTAATCTTTTTATTACTGACCTTGGCACAAAAAGTGGGAGTGTGCTAATAAAGTTTGCAGATGATACAAAGCTGGGAGGTATTGCCAATTCGGAGAAGGATCGGGATATTATACAGGAGGATCTAGATGACCTTGTAAACTGGAGTAATAGTAATAGGATGAAATTTAATAGTGAGAAGTGTAAGGTTATGCATTTGGGGATTAATAACAAGAATTTTAGTTATAAGTTGGGGACGCATCAATTAGAAGTAATGGAAGAGGAGAAGGACCTTGGAGTATTGGTTGATCATAGGATGACTATGAGCTGCCAATGTGATATGGCTGTGAAAAAAGCTAATGTGGTTTTGGGATGCATCAGGAGAGGCATTTCCAGTAGGGATAAGGAGGTTTTAGTACCATTATACAAGGCACTGGTGAGACCTCACCTAGAATACTGTGTGCAGTTCTGGTCTCCCATGTTTAAAAAGGATGAATTCAAACTGGAGCAGGTACAGAGAAGGGCTACTAGGATGATCCGAGGAATGGAAAACTTGTCTTATGAAAGGAGACTTAAGGAGCTTGGCTTGTTTAGCCTAACTAAAAGAAGGTTGAGGGGAGATATGATTGCTCTCTATAAATATATCAGAGGGATAAATACAGGAGAGGGAGAGGAATTATTTCAGCTCAACCCCAATGTGGACACAAGAACAAATGGGTATAAACTGGCCACCAGGAAGTTTAGACTTGAAATTAGACGAAGGTTTCTAACCATCAGAGGAGTGAAGTTTTGCAATAGCCTTTCAAGGGAAGCAGTGGGGGCAAAAGATCTATCTGGTTTTAAGATTCTACTCGATAAGTTTATGGAGGAGATGGTATGATGGGATAATGGGATTTTGGTAAGTAATTTATCTTTAAATATTCAGGGTAAATAGGACTAATCCCCTGAGATGGGATATTAGATGGATGGGATCTGAGTTACTACAGAAAATTCTTTCCTGGGTATCTGGCTGGTGAATCTTGCCCATATGCTCAGGGTTTAGCTGATCGTCATATTTGGGGTCGGGAAGGAATTTTCCTCCAGGGCAAATTGGAGAGGCCCTGGAGGTTTTTCACCTTCCTCTGTAGCATGGGGCATGGGTGACTTGAGGGAGGCTTCTCTGCTCCTTGAAGTCTTTAAACCATGATTTAAGGACTTCAATAGCTCAGGCGTAGGTGAGGTTTTTTGTAGGAGTGGGTGGGTGAGATTCTGTGGCCTGCGCTGTGCAGGAGGTCAGACTAGATGATCAGAATGGTCCCTTCTGACCTTAGTATCTATGAATCTATGAATCTATCTATGTTCTATTTAAAAAAACAAAACTGAGATGTCCTGGCTTGGTAGGATTTTATTTTAGCATCAGAGCTGTACGAGGAAGGACTCGTTCATTGAATACACTACATCATTTACAGTAATCTGCACTGAGAACACAGTCAGTTACACATCCCTTAAGCCTAAAAGAAAAATAGTTTAATTATCTGTAATCCTCCGCAAAGACTTCTGAGGCATCATTTTTGATTTCACAACATCACAACAATCCACCTAGATTCCTAAAGCTCCACACATAGCACCACCAAACCAAAACTGTCTTAACAACAAGCTTTCTACCAATACATCCTTGTCACTTACATTTCAAATTCTAATTAGTGCCAACAGCTGCAGACAATGTTCCCTTTGAAGCAAAAATGTAGTTGCTGGATGCCTGGCAAGGAAAAATGAATGTGAACACCAGGACACCACCTAGAGTAGGTACAATACAATTATATGTTTGTTTATGTATGCCACTCCTGATCCATCACAACTTGTCCATTATTTGAACTGAGTTCAAAGATGGTTCCATGAGTACGAGTCCTCAGCACAAACTAAGGATGCCTATTTTCTGTTGTAGCTCATCTTTCATCTCAGTTTCTTAATGGTTCGTGGCTGTCCTCTCTCTACTTCCCTCACTTCCTTTCTTCATGCTAATGCAGTTGATCATGAATGCTGAAAAGACAATTCAGTCCTTATTTTATCCCCAATCATTTTCAGGTGGCAAATTGGGTTTATCAAATGCTGAAGCTGCATTGGTTCTGAGATCAAGATAATTAGCTGCTTGATTACTTGTGGGTACATCTGTGGTATGTGTGCATACCTAGACTGGTTAGGTATTTCATCATCCAAATAACCTAGAGCCTGTTGGTTAGTGCTCTAGTCCTGGTATTATCTGGTCATGTATTGGAAACCTGTAAATATACTTGCTCCTCTTTTACATGGGAGGTCCCAGCAAATAGTTCTGGGGAGTTGCTCTTCTGCCCCATAGGGATCTCTTATGCACGGTGCCTCAGGAATCCATCTTGTCATCTATACTGTTGATTGCTGCTGGGAGACTTGAGAAGGAAACATGGACTGCAGTGTCTCAAATATGCTCTATGTATCCAGCTCTATGTATCCATTATATCCAATCCTGCCACTGCTATGGAACAAATGACCCTGTGTCTGCATGAGAATCATGGCTTGGGAGAGAGCTAGCAGACTGAGATTAAACTGGATCTATTCCAAAGGCTCAGCAAACTGGAATTTGTGGGCTGCTGTTTTGCTAAGGTCAGTACAGTGTTACCAGTGTAAATTGTTGGTGCCCAAATTTACAAGATGCTGAGCACCCCACGCTGCTGTTAGCTTCAAAGGGAAGAGAGTGTGCTCACCACCCAGGGCCAGCTCCGCTTTTTTGCTGCCCCAAGCAGCGAAAAAAAAGAAGAAAGAAAAAACCCCTGATTGAGCTGCCACTGAAGTGCCGCCAAAGTGGAAGGGAGGGAATTAAGGACCCGCTGCCTAATTGCTGCCGAAGACCTGGACGTGCCACCCCAATAACTGACGGAGTGCTGCCCCTTTTTATTGGCTGCCCCAGGCACCTGCTTCCTTCACTGGTGCCTGGAGCCGGCCCTGTCACCACCACACAAGATCTGAACCTTGGTTAATAGCATTGTGTTGCTATTACTTCCTGTTTTGGTATGGGTCTCAGTACTGCCAACCCTAAAGATTAAAAAATCATTAGTCAGGCCCCCAAAAAGTATGAGATTGGCTTAAAAATCATGAGACTTTAAAAATAGTAAATTTGTGGTTCTTTTTCTTTCCTTTCTGGTTTTTGAAACTTTCAGGGGGCACTTAGGTCACATTTTCTAGATTTTCTTTGCAACTATTGTTGTTAAATTAAAGCTGTGATTCTTGTATTCTTGTCTAATTTTCAGGAGCTCAGACTTTAAGTAAAACATCATATATAATACTAAAACCTCTCCAGCGTATCATCAACGATCTACAACCTATCCTGAAAAATGTTCCCTCACTCTCACAGATCTTGGGATACAGACTAGTCCTCGCTCACAGTCAGCGCCCCGCAACCTGAAGCAAATACTCTCCATCAACCACACAACGAAAACACTAACCCAGGAACCTATCCTTGCAACAAAGCCTAATGCCAACTCTGTCCACATATTTATTCAAGTGACACCATCATAGGACCTAATCACATTAGCCACGCCATCAGGGGCTCGTTCACCTGCACATCTACCAATGTGATATGTGCCAGCAATGCCCCTCTGCCATGTACCTTGGTCAAACCAGACAGTCTCTATGCAAAAGAATAAATGGACACAAATCTGACATCAGGAATCATAACATTCAAAAACCGGTAGGAGAACACTTCAACCTCTCTGGCCACGCAGTAAAAGACTTAAGGGTGGCAATTTTGCAACAGAAAAGCTTCAAAAACAGACTCCAAGGAGAAACTGCTAAGCTTGAATTAATATGCAAACTAGATACCATTAACTTGGGTTTGAATAGAGACTGGGAGTGGCTGGGTCATTACCCATATTGAATCTATTTCCACATTAAGTGTCCTCACACCTTCTTGTCAACTATCTAAATGGGCCATCTTGATTATCACTACAAAAGGTTTTTTTCTCCTGCTGATAATAGCTCATCTTAATTAATTATCCTCTTACAGTTTGTATGGCAACTTCCACCTTCTCTGTATGTGTATATATATCTTCTTACTATATGTTCCATTCAATGCATCCGATGAAGTGGGCTATAGCCCATGAAAGCTTATGCTCTAATACATTTCTTAGTCTCTAAGGTGCCGCAAGTACTCCTGTTCTTTTTATAATACAATTGTAAACATTGGCACAGGGGTTCTGCCTCTCTCTGGTTGTGTTCTGTCAGTTTCTCAACAGATCTGAAAAACATCGGCTCCAACTCCATGGGTGCTCCAGAGCTGGAGCACCCCAGGAAAAAAATAGTGTGTGCTCAGCACCCATCGGCAGCCCTGCGGATCAGCTCCCCCACCCCCAGCCCTCCTGCCCACCAGCAGGTCCCGCCAATCAGCTCCTTCCCCTCCTAGTACCTTCCATCCGCCACAATCAGCTGTTCAGCAGTGTGAAGGAGGCGTTGGGGAGGGAGGGGGAGGAGCCAGGGCAGGCAGAAGTGGGGGTGGGAGCAGAACGGGGTGGGGGTGGGAAGAGGCACAGTGGGGATGGGAAGAGGGGGAGCAGGGGTGGAGCAGGGGTCGAGCACCCCCTGGGAACTGGGGAAGTTGGCACCACTGCTTAAAGACAGCCATCGTTATTGAACTGATTCATTCTAAAAAGCTACATAAAATAAAATGAGGTGATATATACTTACAGTAAACTACAAGCTACTTGAGAACTTACTTATCAGTCAGACGTGCCTATCCAAGATGTTGACCCCCAACCTAAAATGTGTTAAATATGTTAATCTGTTTGTACTTGGAAAGAGAATTTATGTATACAGATCACTGCAGTGTGGGTCTCTCTCTTTGTGTGTATTTAAAGAGGAAAGATTTTTGTTTCTTTGCGTAAGGAATACTTTCATTTTACAGTGTATCAAAAGTAACCCTAACTAAGCCATATAAAGGCATATCACAACTTTAGACTTTGTGACTCACTTATTTCTTGATTATATGCCAAACACAAATTCCAGTTCTTTGTGTTTTACTTACAATAACATTAGTACGTAATTCTACAGATTCAATCAAAGCTACACTTAATATAAAAAAAACAAATTCTTTATTTTATAGCCACATTAAATACTTTCTCCTACAATGCTTTTGGGGAAAGTTTTTTTTATTTATGGATTTTCACAATGTGAGAGACTTTGCTTTGGTTTTAGTGCTCGGTATTTATAGTCATGGAATGATCATTTTCTGGTTGATTTCACATTGAGCTCTCTCAAAACTAGTTGTAATAGTTTCATGATCTTTAAATGTTTTCCTTCTATCATTGCTGTTGCAATATATTATGCTTTATATTCTTAAGCTATTAGCTCTGCACTCAGTTAATGATTTGTTGTTGTTTTTTTTTATGTAGAGTATCTAAAAGCATACAACTGGCTTGTTTGTTTACAATTACAAAGTATGTAAACCTAACAATGAAGAAAGTAGCAAGAGATTGTTCCAATAATACTGCTGGAGACAGGTCAGCAAACAATGTAGCATTTTTGTTTTAATTTTTAAAAATATCTTTTGCCAAAGGATTAATTTTTATGATTGTTGGCTGTTTATTATCATTTATCTTTTTTCTTTGGAAGAGGGAAAGGAATAAATGCTTCTTATTTTACATATGCTTTCAGTGTTTAGAGGATTTTGCTAATTACTTACAGGCTGTTTTCTTTGACCTTTGGGCCCAGTTCAGTTTAGAGATGCACAGATGCAGAACTTTTGCATTCCCTGAGGCTGTTCAAATGCACATTGTTCCAGGAAGGCAGTGAAATAACCGCAAAAAGAAAAGGAGGACTTGTGGCACCTTTGAGACTAACACATTTATTTGAGCATAAGCTTTCGTGAGCTACAGCTCACCGATGAAGTGTGCTGCAGCTCACAAAAGCCTATGCTCAAATAAATTTGTTAGTCTCTAAGGTGCCACAAGTCCTCCTTTTCTTTTTGCGGATACAGACTAACATGGCTGTAACTCTGAAACCAGTGAAATAAATGTAATCCACTTTCACCACAGGAATGCACAGCCACCTCTGCACCCCCTATATAGAAGGAAGTGCTCTTACCTGTATAGGCAGGAAAAATGAGATGAGAGAGAGAATGTAGGCACCAGACACCCTATTTCTTGGGTAGCAAGGATCCTTGGTCAGAAAAGTCACACCAACCAGTGACTTGGAATAAGAGGAACTGCATAGAGCTTTCTGTGTTCCCATAGCCCCTGTGGGAGCATGGGCACCATTGCAGTAGATAACCAATCCATTCTGCCTGTGGGATGGCCACACCACAATCCCCATTGCAGGCAGACGTTAGGGAACTAAATACACAGAGGGTAATGCCTGGCAACTCCCACTTTGTGCTTGGTTCTGTCAATATGGTTTAGAACATACACATCTGTTAGCTGCTCCTAAATTCCCAAAGCCATACGGGAACACTGTACCCTGAGAACGCCGGGCAAGTGTACCTGGCAAATCGTTGCCTTGCCCACACTTTCAGGCACCGATTTAAGGATAGCATCTCTATTCAGGACAGCTTAAGTCCCACTGGAGTCTATTCTTATGTGCTGCCCTGAACAGGGAGGGACCTAAGTAAATTCTTAAGTACTTTCTTGAATCA
Source organism: Dermochelys coriacea (assembly GCF_009764565.3). Lineage (NCBI taxonomy): Eukaryota > Metazoa > Chordata > Testudines > Dermochelyidae > Dermochelys > Dermochelys coriacea. The sequence goes on from NC_050069.1 coordinate 110,680,692, forward strand.
GGACCAAAATGCCCGCTGTGTCCAGGCGCCATACCTTACTGTATGTGCAATAAATCTTTTTCTGGTTCCCACTTAGCTCTCTTTAAACCACTGGTGTCTGTTACATCTCTTGTGCTTTGGACAGGGCAAACTGCCATCTATGCCTTCTTGCTATGGATTGGCTGCTCCTTTATCACGTGTAGTAAGAGTTGGCCTCTCCCTCCAACAGGAAGACTTGCTCCCGACAGTCCAGATCCAGCAGGAGTCATTCCAGTTCCATGGCATAGTAGGAGCACTTGTGCATACGTTTGTGAAGATGACCTGAACACAGCCCCTTGTTAGTTCTTTGTGATTAACAGTCATGTACCAAGTTTGTAATTGTTGATGTTTAAAAAGTTACTAACTTTAATATTTAATATACTTAAGAGTAAAGATGGGCCTGACCTGTGAAGTTTTGATCCACATAGGAATTTCATCTAAGTGCAGGGTGTTAAGATCCGGGCTTTTGGTCCAGGCTCACCTCTGCTTAAGAAGTTCTCAGTGCTGAACAGGAATGGAAACATCCCCCTAGTCATGGCAGGGCAGTGGAAGGCTCCCAAACTGGCAAGTTTCCGCAGTGCAGGGGCAGAGGAACAAGGCCACAGACAGGTATGGGTGGGGATGAGAAGGGGATGGGTTGGGAAAAGATTAAGGGTTTGGCCAGCAGATTTGTACCTATGCAGATAAATTGGGAAAAATCCTGATGTAGGGGGAGCAAGAGGGTGGCGCACACAACAGCTCATATGTTGTGTTCACCCCCTTAGTGAACTCACCCCCTGAGTTCCCTGCAAAATGTCCCTGGGAACTAGTCCTACAAAATAAAGGCTAATACTCTCCCTCTTCTTCTGTAAGATTATAGAGCTGACTGTGGCTTTGAAGAGGAGAGACTTTGACACTTTTTTGGCCCTCTCTGTGTATGATGGCTGGATGTGATGGTGATGGGACAGGAAGGGATATTGAAATGGCATCATAGAAGATTAGGGTTGGAAGGGACCTCAGGAGGTCATCTAGTCCAACCCCCTGCTCAAAGCAGGACCAATCCCCTATTTTTGCCCCAGATCCCTAAATAGCCCCCTCAAGGATTTAAATCACAATCCTGGGTTTAGCAGGCCAATGCTCAAACCACTGAGCTATCTCCCCCCCCCCACCATGTGAGCTCCATAGTAATGTGGCCTAAGGATTGATTTATTTTGATTCCAATTGTTGATTGAATATATGAGGAAATGAAAACAAAAGTACAAGCATCTATACAGCAATGTCCATGTCTGTTTAGTGGGGGGAGTGATAAATTTGTATTTGAAATAACTACAAGGCCAGTAAAACTCAGGATCACTAACTGCAATAATGAATACTAAACAACCAGTATTCACAAAAGCACATGATGTAATTATGTGGTCAATGTATGCAGTGTGACTATAAATATCTTCATACAACAGCTGTACAGCAGGCTTTTTACACGGGGCACAGAGATACCATTTTTTTCTAACATACTCTCTCAGTTGAGAAATGTGTAACTTAGAGGTGAATACAAATTGAACAGAAAACATCAGACACCTGAGACTGGCCACAAAATACATTTATACTAGTGCAAGAAGAATGTCTTGAAGAAGAAAACAGGATACAAACCTTCAAATTTAAAATCCTCAATAACAAATTATTAAAAATAATCCTAAACCATCCTCTCAGGACTCAGAAGTTGGTTTATCAAGCTGTTTTGGGGCAGACTTCTTCTCCTGGAAAATGAATCTCCTTTAGAGTCGTAGTCAGAATGGTAACTATAGAAAAATTGCACCTTCTTGCTCATCCAGTTGGATGTGTATCATATCCGTTTGCTTTACTAGAAAAAATAAGCGATTTTATTTTTGTGAGTAGTGCAGAGTCAACTGGGGGAGAATGAGGTGGATTTTAATCTAGCTCATGCATTATCCATGGAATTGTTAAATTAAGAGGTAAACTGATCACATTTATTGCAGAAGTCAGTGAAAGACAATAAATATTGAATTCCACAATATCATCATAACAAATCACTTTCATATAACTATACTGTAAAATTTATTCTCAGTTTTCCTGAATACAGGATAACAGCCTCAATAACCCTTTTCATGAAAGCTTTTAAAACTAATGTAAGGTTTTACATCATGCTCTGGGTTGCCAATCTTAAATCTGGAAGTAATAGAATCTATTTGCTTTTACATTGGGCCTTTTGTTGTCTGCTGACTCTCCAATATCTTAGCCCTCTTCCAGCCACCGGTTGATTGCCAATGTAACATTTGTGCAGAAGAAATGAGTCTTTTGCTGGCTAGTTCAGATATTGGTTTACTAACAAACCCCACAGGTTCTATGCTCTCTGCACTGCCTACAATCCTCAACAATCTATTTTCTGGGCCTGGATCTGCACTGAGTTTCCACCAGTAGGGGTTTGAGATATCCAGCACACAACTGTAAACTTGCTAGAGTTTTTAAACTTTCTAAATGTTGAACTTGCTAGAGCATTTTTCCAGTGCCTCATTAAACTGTTAAACAAAGCAGTGTTCAGTTGGGAATTTAAAGTCCAGTATTTTTAACAAAAGTAAAGCTGCCAGCCTTTTACTTCCCCATACTGCAAGTTTGTGTCTGATGACATTTTGTCAATGGAAGAAGATATTACAACAGCATTTTCTGGAAGCATTAAAATGTTCTGTTTTATAGCTGTTTTTTCCTTCTTAGTGCTCTCTATTCTTACTAGTGTGTCTTTTTGCTATATTCCAGTATAACAATTAGATAATAGAACTTTTAAAATAACTTCCTTCACACAAAGTGTCCCAAAATGCTTTCCAGAGTTGAAGAATAGGATTACAAAGGCAAATAATAAACACTAATAGAGGGGGAGAAAAATTAAGAGGTGCAAGCACTAGGGAGGAAAGAGATATTTTCAGAGAAGTTATGTGCACACCCAGGAGGAGATGGAGAGCAGGTGAGGCAGAGAGAAAGTGAGGAGAAGAAAGCTTTTGCACCACCAGAGCTAGGAACGTGGAAAGGGACAGAAAGGAAGCTAGTGCTTGCTGAGCAGGGAGGGACAGGATTTATCAGGTGGGTGGGAGCAAGTCCATGGAGAATTTTTAAAACAAGGAAGTCAGTTTTGAACTGTCTCCTGTCTGAACCAAAAGAAAGCCAGTGGAGTTCAGAATTACCAACCCCAAATGTTCAAAACTCACGAGCTCCCCATTAAGTGGCTTAAAAATCACGAGATTTCCAAAAATAAACATTAGATTCTTTTTATTTGCCTTCTGATTTTGGAGTCTTTAAGGTTCATGGTTTTTAAGTTTCTCTCTGCAACCATGAAGACGAGAAGCGTTTTTTAAATGAAAGCCAAGAATTCTGTATAATAACCCCACTCTAGAAGTTCGGGCTTTAAGAAAAAAATCAAATAATATGAGACTGCTGATAAAATGGCAAGAGTTGGCCACACTGGGCATTGGCAAATGAGATATTTGCGCATTTCTTTGAACGGACAAGAAGGCTAGTGGTGGCATGGTGCATGTCCCAAAGTCTGGGGAGATTGGAGTGAGGTCCATAGATAGTCAAATAAAAGTGGGGAAGTTTGAGGAGCTCTGAGAAAGCAATGTAAACATTTAAAGGGGCCATCTCCTGGAAAATTTTGACATGCCAGGTTCAATTTTCCAGTTTTTAAGAAGGTTTGGTTTATTATTTATTGATAGGCTTTTTTCATGTTCGCATCATGGCAGTGTCTGGACACCTCACAAAAATTAATGAATATATCCTCGCAACTCCCTTGGGAGGTGAGGAAGTATTGTCATTATTTTAGAGTTTAGGAAATTGAGGCCCAAGGTCACACAAGAAGTCTGTGGTAGAGGTAGGAACTGACACCACATGTACTCCATGGCTCCATGTCTAGTTGGCAGCCGGTGTCAAGTGGAGTGCCCCAGGGGTCGGTCCTGGGGCCCGTTTTGTTCAATATCTTCATAAATGATCTGGAGGATGGTGTGGATTGCACTCTCAGCAAATTTGCGGATGATACTAAACTGGGAGGAGTGGTAGATACGCTGGAGGGGAGGGATAGGATACAGAAGGACCTAGACAAATTGGAAGATTGGGCCAAAAGAAATCTAATGAGGTTCAATAAGGATAAGTGCAGGGTCCTGCACTTAGGATGGAAGAATCCAATGCACCGCTACAGACTAGGGACCGAATGGCTCGGCAGCAGTTCTGCGGAAAAGGACCTAGGGGTGACAGTGGACGAGAAGCTGGATATGAGTCAGCAGTGTGCCCTTGTTGCCAAGAAGGCCAATGGCATTTTGGGATGTATAAGTAGGGGCATAGCGAGCAGATCGAGGGACGTGATCGTTCCCCTCTATTCGACACTGGTGAGGCCTCATCTGGAGTACTGTGTCCAGTTTTGGGCCCCACACTACAAGAAGGATGTGGATAAATTGGAAAGAGTACAGCGAAGGGCAACAAAAATGATTAGGGGTCTAGAGCACATGACTTATGAGGAGAGGCTGAGGGAGCTGGGATTGTTTAGTCTGCAGAAGAGAAGAATGAGGGGGGATTTGATAGCTGCTTTCAACTACCTGAAAGGGGGTTTCAAAGAGGATGGCTCTAGACTGTTCTCAATGGTAGCAGATGACAGAACGAGGAGTAATGGTCTCAAGTTGCAATGGGGGAGGTTTAGATTGGATATTAGGAAAAACTTTTTCACTAAGAGGGTGGTGAAACACTGGAATGCGTTACCTAGGGAGGTGGTAGAATCTCCTTCCTTAGAGGTTTTTAAGGTCAGGCTTGACAAAGCCCTGGCTAGGATGATTTAACTGGGACTTGGTCCTGCTTTGAGCAGGGGGTTGGACTAGATGACCTTCTGGGGTCCCTTCCAACCCTGATATTCTATGATTCTATGATTCTATGATTCTACTAATTCCCAGTCCAATGTTTTAACCACAAGACCAACCTTCCTCTCTCTTAGGCACTATAAAATGTTATATATAAAAATATAAGCCTGCCATCACAATTACAGAGTTAGCTGCAGCTCTGTACCCCTCTGGTCTCTCTGAGTGTACTGCCTTAGGTGTCAGGCCTTGTGTCTTTGGCTCTCTGTGGTGGAATTCTGCCATTCTCCCACATTTAGACTGTGCCATGGGCTGCAATACCTTCTGTGTCAACCATGCTTACCTAGGAGGTCCAACTGGGTTTGGCACTGTTTCTTCCCTTCAGGAGTCCATGACCAGTGATGAATAAACAACCTTCTTCAAACCCAAGTGCTTATTTTAACAGTAGAAAACAACACATTGAAACAACAGTAGAAACAATAGTTAGTTGAAAGCGAGCCCTGATCTACAAACTTATGTCAATATAACTACATCACTCAGGTGTGTGGAAAATCCACACCCCTGAACAACACAGTTATACCAACCTAACTCCCAGTGTAGGCAGCTCTACATCAATGGAAGGGCTTCTCCTGTCAACACAGCTACCTCAACCTGAGGTGGAGTACCTGTGCCAATGGGAGAAACTCTCCAGTCAGTGTAGGTAGCGTCTTGACTAAGCACTACAGCAGAGCAGTTGCACCAGTGCAATTGCATCTCTACAGTGCTGTAAGCATAGACAAGCCCTGAAATTAAATATCTAAAATTTCAGCCTGAAAGAGAAATGTTTGAAGATAGTATTAACAAGTCAAAAGAAGAGTGGTGATAGGATATAGATCACTATAATTATCACCACACAGATTTAAAGGGCAAATTTTTCAGTGAGTGGAGGTACACTTGTAAAAAAAAGTGTACACACAACTGTGCTCTTAAATTAACATGCTCATTTACTGAAATAGTGCTTACAGTTGCACACACAATCCAAAGACCCATTGTATACACAAATGCAAAAACTGTGCATACAAATCAGTAAAATGCACAACCTACATAAGAAACACAATTGCACTAACATTGCACTAACATTTGTGCACATAGCTTTTGGACCATCTTGTTTTGAAATTTGGCTCAAAACGTAAAGCTTTACACAGTAGATGTGATGAAACATAACCCATATGAAAAAATCTTTATCTTATTGCAGGTTTGTAATCACCAGTGTCCCAGACACTGTTAAAAGCAGCGAGTTCACTTTGATGTATTAGTTTAAAGTTTGCTGCAGAGACTCTGATGGGCTGTCTACATAGAAACATCCTCTGCAAACATTATCCGCTCTCTTCAGAAAACTCCTTTTATAAAGGAGTCAGGATTGTTTTGCGCTGCCACTATGAACTCTCCCTAACTACAAACAAGTCTCATTTATAAAAAGAAAATTTGAAACCTGGACAGCATGAGAAGGCGTCTAACTCCCATCAGCATGCTGCCTGCAGCAGCATTATATATATATATAAAAAAATAGCCCAACCATAGATCAACATTATTGATGATAGCTCAGGAACTGTAAAGCCTCCACACATATCCCTGGGCTTGTTTTGAACAGCAGAGGTTGGGTTGACTTGACTTAAAAATGGACTTAAAAATAGACTGTGGCATGCTTTGAGCAGTCAATGATTCTTTTTACCTGTAATAAAATAAACTAAATCTTAATCTTTCTGGGAATGTTTTTGTGTAAACTGAAGAGAGTAACGGAACTGATATTTTGGGCAAATAATTCCTGACATGGTAGAGATTTAGAAAATGATTATACTGATATCTGAGCTGAGTTTGCAAAACTGAAGATAAGTGTGCATGTATATTTTTGCTGGTTGGGGCTCTTGATAAGGTCTCAGAGAAAGTTGGAACAGCACAAAATTGGTAAAAAAAAAAGAAGGAAATGGGAGAAACAGTATAAATAAAACATGGAGAAAGAGTCAAAAAAATTAAAATCATATTTGTGTATAATCAGAAGAAAACAATAATTAGACAATGGTTTTATCATTCAGGCTAAACATCAGTGTTGTAAGTAGAGCAGTGCAAGAACTTTGGAATTAAAAAAAAATCATTCTGAATCAGGATTCCTGCTCAAGAGACCAGGGAGTTGGTCAGGAGGTTGTTCAGAGATTACAGACTGAGATAGGTACCCACTGGTGTGGCAGAAGAAGCTAGGCTTGCCTAGGTTACCATGGGGATGGTTGAGTTTTAAGTAAGATAGACATGTGGAGATGGTTTTAAAATAATGGGCATATTTAGCCCATTATTTGGACTGACACAATTCATTTTGTGGGGAGCATGCCCTCTGGGTAATACTCAGATTCCTAAATATGAGCATTTGATTCTAAAAACTGCAAGAATAGAATTTCCTTAGGCCTAGTGCACTCTTGAGCATCTCTTAGCCCAGAGTTACTAAAGGGACTGCAGCAGCAGGAAGAGGATCATACATTCAGATATGTCTCCTGTATTCAGTTCTCTCAGATCCTCTTCCTCCACCACAGTGAATAGCATGCAACTTCATCACAAGTTGTGGAAATTCTCCCAGATGCTTTCTGTTCACACACTAAGGAAGCAACTCTGCACCAATAACTTGTTCAAGCAGAGTAAACCTTGCTGCTTGCAACAGCATCTTTTATTGTGAACCTTACAACCAAACAAACAATACAGTAGAAGCATTTCTTCAAAGACTAAAAACTTGCTTGCACACTAACAAGGTTGTAAGATTGGAAGCCTGTGTATAACAGTGCTACCTAATGACATCTACCTTACCGATACATTATTAAAGCTTTAGGTACAGTATAAGTCACGCAGAATTCATTTCTGATAGGAAGTCATTTGTATTACAGGAAACATTTAACCTGTTTATGCCTCCTTACTCTCTGCTTGTCATATTGTATCAGTACTGAGTTGAGTAACAGAGCTAGAGAGACTTGTAATTTGACTGTGAAACTCCATTGCTACAGAATGCTAAGGAGACCAAGGATTTAGCAGGATTATAAAAGAGACTGGACATATATCTGGATAACAAGAATATCCAGAGTTGCAGTAGTTAATGCTAACAAATTTTAAAAGGGTTTAAACCAGTATCTGACTTTTAGGAATCAGGACAAGACCACTGTAAGGGGCAAACTATCCCAAATCTTTCCACTGGAGGGAGGATTCTTGAACTTTGTTTTTGGAAGCACCTCATGCTTGCCACTGCCGGAGACAGGAACTGGAGTGGATTTGATGGACTACGGGTCTGATCCAGGATAACAATGCCTATCTTCTTATTACATTATTTTTCTTACTCTTTTATTCCAGAGACCATTATATGATTCTGACACATTTAGTTTGAAAACACTTAACTAGCATTACTAAAGAGACGTGTTGTAGCGCTACCCAAGTTTGTGTTTGTCAGTTTGTTCTTGTAGCGTTGGGTCCAGGGACTACAGTCCCTAGGATGTGCTGGAGGAGAGGGAGGTGAGAGTGGAGAAAGAGGAGAAGGAAAGGAAGAATGTGAGCTCTGTGAAAGAGTGAGGGGAATGAATTTTACCTTTGCTGTTGTCAAACTACCCGAATCTTCCTCAAAGGGGTTCAGATACAAAACAAATAGGTGATGAGCATAAAAGAACCACAGAGAGACAGAAACCTAACTTACCCATGTGCCTCATGATTCCTGCTGCTGCTGCCCCCCAGGGAGACCCCATAGGCCCAGTGCCTACTGCTATCTGCAACTACAGCTTGCAGATAAGAGAAATTTAAAGGAGCACAGTGCTCCTTTTCCCCAGCCAGCACATTCCTCTACAGGTCTGAGTATCCCAGCTGCACCACAAACCATACCAGGGCCAACCAGCCATTTCTATAAGCAGCATTTCTTACCAGCTGATTCTTCTTGCTCAATTCATCAGGTGTCTCCAGCTTGCTTCCACACTTATTACCATGATGCAAGTTCTGCCTCCACCGTTCTTCATGCCTACCCCAAAAGATCATGTGCTCCCTTGGAAACAATGGAAGTCTGACTTCAGCAACTATATCCTTGCTATAGAAACTTCTTCTTGCACTCCAGCAAAACAGAAGCCTTACGGCTTCATTGCCTTGGTTCTGAAGGGCAATGAATCTTCAACCATCTTCCTCCTGTTATCAACTTACCTCAAGAGGCAGCTCCATATGATGCTGCTCTCTGAGCCCTGGATAATCATTTTAATCCTCTACTAAATGTTGTTGCCTAACACTTCAAGTTCTGTTCCTGTGTGCAGATGCCTTACAAGCCCATCGACCATTACATGAGTTGAGTATAACCTGTGAACAAATTGTCATGAAGACCAAAGGTTCCAAGATTCATGAATAAGGCTACGATTTAGTCACAAGTATTTTTAGGATAAGTCATGGACAGGTCATGGGCAGTAAACTAAAATTCACGGCCCGTGACCTGTCCATGACTTATCCTAAAAATACCCGTGATTAAATCTGCTGGAGGGGTGCCGGAGTCCATGGAACCAGCTGCCCGGAGCCAGGGACCACGGCTGCTCCAGCTGTCTGGTTGGGGACCACTGCCTAGGGCCACTGGAGCAGCAGTTGCTGTGGCTGTCCTGGGGGTCACCTGAGCATCTGGCTCTGGGATCAGCCACACTGGCCCCTGAAAAAGCCATGAAATCTGTGACACACAGAGCCCTATTCATGAACGGCTCCTCATGACAAAATGCCAGGGGTGAAAGTAAGTCTTGGGACTTACTGATACGGGGCTGGGCTGGGGCCGGCTCTGGCCCCTGGAAGGGGCGGGGCCTCGGACGGAAGGGGCAGGGCTGGGAGAGGTCAGAGCCTCCTTCCCCCTCCCTGGGGTAACAGCGGCAGTGATTTAAAGGGCCCTGGGCGATAGCGGTGGCCAGAGCCCTGGGCCTTTTAAATCGTCCCTGGAGCTCCGCCGCCGCTTCCCCAGGGCTCCGGCAGCAGGGCTCCGGGGATGAGGCTCCGGCCGCCACTACCGCCCCAGGCCCTTTAAATCGTCCCCAGAGCTTGCCGGAGCCCTGGGGAAGTGGTGGCGGGGCTCCGGGAATGATTTAAAGGGCCCAGGGCTCGGCCGCCGCTACCACCCTGGGCCCTTTAAATCACCGCCCCAGTCCCACCGCCGCAACCCCAGGGCTCTGGCAGCGGGGCTCCAGCAGCAATTTCAAGGGACGGGGGCTCCAGCCACTGCTAAGAGCCGCAGGCTCTTTAAATTGCGCCTGGGGGAGCTGATCCACCCCGATACAGCACACCGGCTCTTGCCGGTACGCTGTACCGGGGCGTACTGGCTTACTTTCACCTCTGCAAAAGGCCTTACCTTGGAGAAAATCATAGAAACTGCCCAAAAGTGAAAAGCGCCATCCACTGTGCTAAGTCACTTTCCATGACATCAGATGTCTTCCAGACTGCAGAGGTTAATGCAGTCAGATACAAGATTGCAACCCAGAAAGCTCCTAAGTCTACATCCACAGTGCCTTTACTTTCCCACACACCACATTGCTACAAGTGCTACAGATATAGTGACCCTGATCATGAGACAGGCTTTCAAGGGTGTCCTGCTAAGCAATCGATATGCAAGAAGTGCAACAAAAAAGGGCACTTTGCTAAAGTCTATAAATCTGTCATCAATGTTGTATTTGAAATTCTAAAAGATAACGATGGTGAAAAGAAAAGGAGTACTTGTGGCACCTTAGAGACTAACAAATTTATCTGAGCATTAGTCTCTAAGGTGCCACAAGTACTCCTTTTGTTTTTGCGAATACAGACTAACACGGCTGCTAGTCTGAAACCTGTAATGATGGTGAAGTGAATCCTGATGGTGTTGTGAACATGATAGGAGAACACCATACCACTCCACATTGCCAAGTGTGAGTCAATGCCCAGGAGATGAGGATGTTAGCAGATTCTGGTTTGCCTTGCACTATCATTCCCATCGAACTCTACACTATTTGCCAGCTCCCAACCTGACCTGGATCCTCCAGAATATATGCCACAGGGTATGGTGGATCTCCCATCCCCATCAATGGCTATTTTACAGCTTCCCTCAAGTATGAAGGCTGTAATGCTCAAGGGAAAAAAATCTATGTAACCCAAAGGGAGTTTCTATTTTAGGATGAAATCATCAACAATGATATTAGATGCAAACATACAGAACCTACCCTGTAAACTGAGGATAGACTACAACCAGGACTTTCCAGAAGTTTTCACCAGTATTACAGATGTTGCAAAAAAAGTCCAAGCACAATATCCAACTAAAAAACAATGTGGTGCCTGTACAACATAAACTGTTAAATATACCAATTTCACCGAGACAACTGCTTGAGGAGATTTGGAAACTGTTCAGAGCAGGTACTATTGAACAGAGTGATTCCTCAGAATGGATTTCTCCTGTTCTCACCAGGAAGCCTAATGTGCGTGAACTTGAGAGATCTAAACTTCCACATTGTTATGGATTGTCATCCTCCACACAATGCCAGTGAAATGCTGCTCACCTTGAAGGAGGCAAGAATATTTATGAGCAGTGATTTATCCACAACTTATCACTAGATATCCTTAATGAAAGAATCCCAGAAGTACACCGCTTTCATCACTCCAGAAGGTTTGTTGCAATTCAAATGGATGCCATTTGGGTTGGCCTCTGCAGCATCTGTATTGTAGAGAAGATAAAATACTTCAGGATCTAAAGACTTGCATAGCCAACACATGCCTTACAAGACAATCATACCAGAACACTTGCCGCTACATAGACACATATCACATGAGCTGTCCCTTGTAATGAATAGATTTTTGAGAACTGACCTCATGTTGTACCTACACTTCTGAGAGTATGATTTGATTCACCTGCCACATGAAGGACAATTAGGAATGAGTCTGGTTTCCAGCTTGGACCAGAGGACACTGATGACACCGACAGTAATGATGGACTATTCATAGTAGTAGGAATTGCTCCACTGCCTATTCTTGTTCCTGACTCTCCTGGTATTGGTAGAAGTGTGAGACAAAGGAGACTGCCTAAAAGATTGGAAGATTTTGTTACTGGACTTGAGTGATGGCTAGACTGCTTCACCTTTTACAGTGATTATTCTGAACGGGGAGTGTGTTGTTTTTCTAGCTACTGCAGATAGCTAACCCCATTTGTGTTTGTAAATTTGTTCCTAGGGGTTTCCTGTAGCTTTGGGTTCAGGAACTACAATTCCCAGGATGTGCTGGACAAGAGAAAGGAGAAAGAAAGACATAATATAAGCTCTGTGAAAGAATGAGAGGAATAAACCTTACTTTTGCTGTTATCAAGCTTCCCAGAACTTCCTCAAAATGGGGTTCAGGTACAAAAATGTGCTTGAGTAAAGCTCATATTGGCACAAACTCTGTCTAATTAGTTGGAGTGTGATAGTGGATGCTCAGTGGCTGTACTTGTTGTTCCAATAACTGGGCATTTTAACAGAAAAACGTAAAGGGTAGCCAGAAAAAAATCTTTCATTAGGTTTGCCTCTGTGTGCTAAATTTATGACTCAGCTTTTAAGCATGAAAAATACTCACAGTACCAGGTCTCCCTGGCAAAGCCAGGTGTATCAACATTCCAGAAACCATTCTTGAGAGAAACACTGAAAAAATGACCCATTCCCACATTTCAGTGATGTTTTCTTGTTCTCTAAGTTGTCATATTTATTCATCTATGTGGTTAAAACAATGTGACATGTTGAATTGTTCTTTGGAAATATGTATGTATTATTGCAGTGTATGAGATAATGGTCAGATGATTGTTCCTGTCTCTTCAGTCTGACAAGGTAACTGCAGTGCTCTGAAAACCAGGTCAGTCACAATAATAATTAATATCTAGCTCTATCTGTACTAGTTCTCAAAAGTCTTATCATTATACCCATTTTGCAGATTGGGAAACTGGCCACACAGAGGTGAAGTGATTTGCCAGTCAGTGGTAGATCCAGGAAAAGAACCCACGTGTGGTGAGTCCCACAGGGCACTGTCCACTGGGCCACACTGCCTCCCACATGTGACAGTTAGGGATGAATCAATCCACTACAGATGGACCTTCTTGAAGGTTCCTAAATGTTTAGCTAACTCCCCCACCCTTTTCATTCCCAATTATTATTATTTTTTGCATTTTTATTCTTTTCTAGCTTCTGGCTGAGGCCAGAAGTGGAAGAGCTGAGGTGCTAGAAAAGTATTTTTTTTTTTTTGCAACCTCCGGCAGTTCAGACAGGTAAGATAAATTCTGACTTTTTGGGAGTTTATTTGAATAGATCCTGAATTCTGAACATTAGGCCAAATTGTGCCAAAATAGTGCACAGGGACTCTATGAAAGCAGCATTCGTGGTTACCCTATAGTCTGCATGACCACTACCCATTGACAGGTTTCAGAGTAGCAGCCATGTTAGTCTGTATTTGCAAAAAGAAAAGGAGTACTTGTGGCACCTTAGAGACTAACAAATTTATTTGAGCATAAGCTTTTGTGAGCTACAGCTCACTTCATCGGATGCATTGACTCACCAGATCCAGTATTTAAATAGTATGCATAATTTAAATAGTATGGATTACAGAGACAGTACCAAGACAATGGTAGGCTTATTCTGATTCATGGGTATATGCCTGTGTATTTCTACTTTCCTTCAGTTAATGTCTGAGATCTGAAGTTATAAGGTAACTTGTAACTTGCTATGTAAATGGTAAGTGGGTGAAATGCTGCAGTCCCCAATCAAAATTCTGAGTTCAGTGAGAGTTTTGACTGTAAAGATTGCAGGATTTGGTCTAGTAGTATCATTTCTACTTCCTTTATGCTTGTGGATAGACAAGGGTATTGTGATATATACTCACAAGAGCATAGCAGACAAGCAGAGCAGAGAGATGACTCACTGCAGTTTGCTCTGTTACAGCACAATTACCAATGTCACGGTCCTTTCTTTGTCTTTTGTCCACTGAGGTCGGTGTTTAGGTGTCCATGACAATTGCATAGTTCAGTGAAGCTCAAACAAATTCAACTCTCTCTAAAGCAACCAAAATCTTCCCTTCTATTTCTATTCAGTCAGCTGTCCCTGCACACACCAAGTGCTCTGAGACTTCCGCAGACAAGTTGGGTGTTCTAGCTTCAACAAATGCAGCTATATATTAAAATAGATCTATAGCACCAGAAGAGACTTGCATGATGTTTAATAGGCAAGAGCACATTTCCTTCCATAGTGCTACTTCTATGCCAGGCTTGCTTAGTTATTCCTGTCCTCTTGATCCACCCCCTGCACCCATTGCAATAAAGAGAAATTCATTTGTCCCCTCTGTGACAGAGTGCTAGGGGTTGTGACAGGGTCAGATCAGATGGCTACAGGAGAGTGATAGAAGGCAGATATATTAGCCCCAGGTGAAGTAGGTCCCTTTTCCCTGGGTAAGGTAAAAGGGAAGGTTCCAGAACAATCAGGAACTTTCTGGAAACAATTAAGGCAGACAGGCTGATTGGAACTCCTGCAGCCAATCAAGAAGCTGCTAGAATCAATTAAGATAGGCAGGCTAATCAGGGCACCAGGTTTAAAAAGAAGCTCACTTCAGTTTGTGGTGTGTGTGTGAGGAGCTGGGAGCAAGAGGCACAAGAAGCAGTGAGTGAGTGAGTGAGTGAGTGAGTGAGTGAGTGAGTGAGCATGCATGCATACTACTGGAAGACTGAGAAGTACAAGCATTATTGGACATCAGGAGGAAGGTCCTGTGGTGAGAATAAAGAAGGTGTTGGGAGGAGGCCATGGGGAAGTAGCTAAGGGAGTTGTAGCTGTCTTGCAGCTGTTACAGAAGCCACTGTAGACAGCTGCAATCCACAGGGCCCTGGGCTGATGAGCTAAAGAGTGCAATCAACCCATCAGCTGGGAACAGTTAAAGACAGGACAGAAATGAAGGGGAAGTTTTCCAGGGGCCATGGAATCAATGCAGGATCTCAGGATGAGGAGATCTTTTTCTCTTCCCTCCTGTGAGAGTGGGCTAAGGGAGAAGTTCTGTCCATCTTTGTCCTGCTGCAGGAGGCCATTCTGATGAACTGGTGGAGGGGACCTAATGAATAACACAGTGGTGCTTATAAACTTGAAAGCATCCAGCCTGTTTGTGATGGTCCCAAGGGCAGAGAAAGTAACCCTGTCACGCATCCTTTTACAGTTACAGATATGTTGATCATTCTGTGGCACAAATTCAGTATCCTATGTGGTTAATTACATTGTGTTGCTCATATAAAGAGGTAGTTGTTTGTCTCTGTAGTAGCCTTCATTCTGGTGGAGCATGTGATACTTCCTGTGGATAAAAGGGGAAGATTTAAAATACTTGTATGGTATGTTCAGTTATTAATATTAACTACATTACTAGCAATTAATGGCAGTTCTGCTTGCAGAGTAGATATAGAATCAAAGACTAAATAATAACCCACTATTAGCTACATTTCTCCTATACAGGGAGTTACTTTTTTCATCTCAAATTTTTTGCTGATTTAATTTCACTCCTAAAGAGTATGTGTAGAACAATTCTGTCTGACACACTTTTCTTGTGAGACAAGTTGGGGGGAGGTACTATCTTTTATTGGACCAACTTATCTTGGTGAGAGAAACAAGCTTTTCAGCTACACAGAGCTATTCTCTGGACTGGGAAAGGTACTTTTAGTGTCAAAGCTAAATACAACATCAAATAGACAGTTTAGCATAAGTAGTTAGCACATATTATTTTAAGGCACCAGTCCAGGTAAAGTGGCCCATTAACAGTCCTGTGGCACTGAATGCATCCGATGAAGTGAGCTGTAGCTCACGAAAGCTTATGCTCAAATAAAAGTGTTAGTCTCTAATGTGCCACAAGTACTCCTTTTCTTGATGTCAATAGAGTTGAACTATGGTGAGTGAGATCAGAATCTGGTCCTGTGTGTGTCCTGTATAGTCCTTTTGAGTATATAGAATGTCCACACATGTAGTTTGTACGTTTTCTCATCTTGGGCCGGATCCAAAGCCCCTTGAAGTCAGTGGGCAGAATCCCATTAGCTTTAATGGGCTTTAGATCAGGCCAGTTGGGTTTCATTTTCAAACTTCAGTGTTGTTGTATGTTGGGCACCCAGAACCTGCATTTGGTACTCACCTCAACAACTAGCTTTCCAAGAACTCAGTTCAACTCCAGTTTTCGTCACTTGGGGTATCATCATTTGGCATAGAGCAAAGCTATGCTGAGTTGCTCAGACTAAGCATAGGGAGTGGGCATAGGGCGTACCACACATCCAAAGTTACCCAGAAAACCACTTCCTTTATATACATTTTCACATTATGTTGCATTTATTATTATATATTACATCACGTGTTGGGATTGGCTTGGTTACTTTGTAGCAGGGATCAGCAACCTTTGGCATGCGGCCCGCCAGGGTAAGCCCCCTGGCAGGCTGGGCCAATTTGTTTAACTGCTGCATCCACAGGTTCGGCCGATCGCAACTCCCACTGGCCACGATTCGCAGCTCCAGGCCAATGGGGGCTGCAGAAAGTGACGGCCAGTACATCCCTTGGCCCACATCGCTTCCCGCAGCCCCCATTAGCCTGGAGCAGCGAACCGTAGCCAGTGGGAGCTGCAATGGACTGAACCTGCAGACATGGCAGGTAAACAAACTGGCCCGGCCTGCCAGGGGGCTTACCCTGGTGGGCCGCGGGCCAAAGGTTGCTGATCCTTGTCATAGTCTAGTAGAAATGTCTTACATACTTTTGCGGGGTTTTTTGTAACCTGTCGTTCTTATTCCCTTGCTCACTTGCTCTTAAATCTTTACTTTTGTTAATAAACTTAAATTGGTTTTTACTATAAATAATTACAGTGCTGTGTTTTTATAAAGGACCAGATCCTGAACTGAATCAGTCAAGCTGTGTGTGCACTGTCTCTTTGGACAACTCACTTGATTGTTACTGTCAGTGTCCAGTGACCGGGGCTGGATACTATAGAGGGGGATGCTGTCATAAATATAAAGGGAAGGCTAACCACCTTTAAATCCCTCCTGGCCAGAGGGAAAAACCCTTCCACCAGTCTCTAAGGTGCCACAAGTACTCCTTTTCTTTTTGTAAATACAGACTAACATGGCTGCTACTCTGAAACCTGTCGTCATACAGAACAGTGTAACACTGCATATGGTATTTCAAGGAGAATGAACCAACATCAAGTAGAATATTCTGGTACCTTCTATGTACTTTTGTAAATACATGTAACTATATCACCTCTGACCACGTCTTACAAGCTAAGCAAAGTCAAGCCTGCTCAGTACTTGGATGGAAGAGCATCAAAGTAAAGACTTGGAAGTCTAAGAGCCAAATTCTGATCTCCGTTTCTTTGGTGCAAATCCACAGTATCTCCATTAACTTTAGTAGAGTTACTGTGGATTTATATTTAGGTAACAGAATAGAATCAAGCATGCCAAGGGGCTGGAAGAGAGGAGCTGTAGCCAGACAAGCATCTAACAGGATAAGATACAACTTAAAATAGCCCACCACACACACACACATTTCTCTTTAACTTATGCTTTCTTAAATCATCTTCTAGCCTCTCAGCATGTCTAAGTCAATGTATATTCGCCTTGCAGATTTTTACACTCACTTTATGTGTAAATTACACCTCCTTATACCTCACTTCTGAGTCATCATTGTCTTCACAAGTCGATATTTAGGTTATTCAACCATCTAGCTGCTGCACTGAGGGAAGTAAGGTCTTGTAGCCCATCCTCCAATCTTCTAATTATGCACTTCTCCACCACATTTGACCACCTGTGTCACTGTCTTGCAGTCACACTGGGAAGATTGGGCTAAGCCAAATTTCTGCATTGTGGCAGCAATTCTGGCTGTTCCACTCAGCTGTCTGTTATGCCTAGTCCAGGATCTGCCTCCCAGGTTGCAAACCGGTAAGTGTAAGTTAGGGCTTTTGAAGTCCTTCAGTGAACCTGTCGTGTAATCTGAGACTGGCACTGGACTGGCAGCACTGGACATGAATGACTGCTGCAAAAGGATGTAGCAGAGTCAGTTGTGGCAAGTCAGCAGGAACTGCAGCTGTGGGTCAGTGTTCCCTCAAATTTTTCCCATCAATGTGCGGAATGAAGTTTGTTATATGGAGGTGGTGTGTCGCACATCCTCTTCATATTGGTGCACATAATAAAATTCATGTGGTGGGGGTGGGGCCAAGGGGTTTGGAGTGTGGGAAGGGGGCTCAGGGCTGGGGCAGAGGGTTGGGGTGCAGGAGTGTGAGAACTCTACCTGGGTCTGGGCTGCAATGTGCCACCCTGGCTGTGGCAGGTCCAGGCCACAACAGAGTTGGAGAAGGGGCACCCCGGCAGGTTGGTGACTGGGCTAGGTGGACAGGGGCTAGGTGGTCAGGAAAGGGGCGCTCCACCCCCAGGCAGGCCACGGCCGATCCCCAGGCAGGTTCCCTGAGTGCCTACATGGCACTAAATAGGCTGCTGCATGGCCACGTAGCTTACAAGGAACTAAGGTTTAGGTGTTTTCTTCTGGAAGTGTGTGTTGCTTATTTGCACCTATTGGAACCGTTGTCAGCCTTGTGTACAGCAGATTGTTTTAATCTCATAGCCCTGCATGCAGGTTTAAGAGTGATGGTATGTCATGGAAGTTCTGGAGGAGTGATATCAACCAGCACATATGTTAATAAGTGGCTAATGATACGAGTGGCTGTATTCAGATCCAAACCAATGAGATGTGAGAAGTGTGCTGACTTCTGCCCCAAACGGCTGAACAATATTTTGAAGTCACAGGACTGAGGTTCATAGAACATTTGCCTCTGCTCCTCAGGAGACTAGCTTCTGGATCAAGACAATTGGGAGGTGATCTGTTTATTTGAGTGTTGTAGATGGGACTGGTATGTTAGATTGGGTCCAGTATGACTCCTAATTAAGTGACAACTGGCTGGAAAGGGACAGGATGATCCTCGGCACAGACTGTAAGGGGTTGATTGGCCAAGCAGTTGTTCAGATGCAAAGTTGTGGCAACTATTGCAAAAACTCCTTATGTATTTTCCATGTCCATAGCAGAATATCTGTAGTGGCTTGAGGTTATCAATCCAAGCCAATCTGGAGTTCTGAGACATTAGAAGGAGTTGGTGGGTTTTTTGTTTTGTTTTTTTTATTTTTACTTTTTGAGAAATGGTCTCACTTTTCTTAGACATCTTCTAACTCAAATACTAGCTAAGTGAAGTCTTTCTAGTGTCTTTTATATCTTAGAGCGATAATACTCAATTAGATATACCTGCAGGCCTGTTTGAGAATTTTATGACAAGAGGCAGACGATTTGGACAGAAGGCTGACAAAATTAAAAAAACTTCAGCTGCCAATAAATAAAGACCTTGATTGCAGCATAAGTATTGCTGTTTCTATCTTTTAACAAAGTTTATAAATCAACATTATTACCTGTGTTTGTGGCAACCTCTAATAGGAGAGGTGACATCAAGCTTTGTGAACAGCAGTTTGTAGGTCAGGGCAAGATGTATGCACTGATAAAGATGCTTCTCTGTCAGGCGATTGCTGTGTTGGTTTTTTATAATGTTCATGGTAGAAAACTCAGATTCTCATCTTTTTAACATCATTAAAAGATAGATGGCTAGATTCTGGCTATTTTGAAACCTGGTCAGCATATTAAGTCCAGAAATCACAAAGTCCCACTTCTCTGAATTTTGCCTTTAAGATATCTGAGCTCTGGAGCCTTACAATTTGTATTTTAAAAGGCACCTTCATCAAGAACATTCCTTGCTTCAGTAGGCCAAGATCCATCAGCAGAGACAACAAACGACTCACAAACAAAAGCAAATCCTTTGGTACTTTAAAATTCTCAAATAGCATTTTAAAATTTTTGATCAGATTGTTTAGGAATTCTTGCATCATTTTCATTGAAATTCCCTGGGTAGTGACAACACGCAATGTGGGAAAGTGCAACATCTTTCCTATTCAGTTTGTCTGAAAGATTTCAAGATTCCTTTGAAGGACACACACTTTTTCAAACAGATCCCTGACACTGTTTGTACAGCCTTGGAGCTACAAGTTGAGGGAATTCAAGTGACTAGTAATATCACACAGGAAAAATCTACCTCTGACATAGAGGGGACATCATTCATAAATTCCAGCCTTGTTGGTCTTGTTTGAAAGAGAGTCTATTTCTTTTTGAAACATATAAAACCTCTCTAACACATGCCTCCAGATTAACCAGCAAACATCATTATGCTGCAACAGGCCACTGTGTTTGGCTGAAATGTCGTATAAAAGAGCTTTAAAAAGACAATGCTTCAAGCTAGAAGTTGTGTGTATGTAGTTCAGTAATCTCATCACAATGCCCATTGTTTGTTTGTTTGTTTTTTTTCAAGTTCCCAGACAATTTACTGCACAGGACAATCTGATGAATGGTGCAGTGCAGTGTATTTAATGAAGGGTATATCGCTGCCAAATGTGAAGCAAAGCCCTGCTCTTTCCCTATCATGGAGGGACCTCAGTCTGTAACAAGCAAGTTTACTTTCTGCTGATCTAAACAATTTTTTTTTTTTTTTCAAAAAAGCCTTCTTTGGTGTAGGTTTCTAATGGTATTAAACACAAAAAATTCTTCCTGGAAAATTTCACCATCATAAAATCTAACAAACCATGATAGCTGAGCAGTGTCACTTAAATTGCTTGTCCACTGCAAGAGACATGTATTTGCTTTTTTTTTAAACTGAAAAGCAGTGCTGAACTACCATCTTCGCACTGCCACAGACAAGGGAACTTTCTTCACACAGTTCACAATATCATCTTTGCTTTTATCTCCGGCAAAAAGCTCCTCCATCTTTTCCAGTGTGCACTCCTTCACAAGCTCGGCATCCAGGAAAGGCTTTTTTTTTTTTTTCTTTTTAGCTAGTGCCAACCTTATCCAAAGAGAAGCAGCTGTTGCTTTTTTTTCCTGTACAGTTGCTGATGTTGTGAGAATGACATTTGAAGTACAATACGAAGACTTCAGATCTTCAATTTTGTCATGTCTTGCAACACTGCCAGTAGGACAGGCTGCCTGGAAATTACTGTGCTTTGATTCAAAGTGGCGCCTCACGCTGGTGGCCTTCCAGATGGATATAGCGGTTTGCCATATTAAACACACAGATTTTGCATTTAAATGAGGTGGCATAATAAGAAAATCCACTGTCCAATTTGGGTTGTTAACTCTGGTTTTGCTGTCAACTCTGTGATGGTTACTCTCACTCGCTTTCATTTTGTCTCCCTTTCCATCATTAACATAAAAATGGGTAGCGTAATATCTCAAGCGTAGCTGCTGCTATTGCAAGAACTCAAGATCCAGTAAGCAGGGCTTAATTTGAGCTGAGGCTTGCCGAGGCTGAACCCTGGCACCTCTAGGCTTGTCAGTTCCCAGCACCTCTGGGCTCCTGGACAGCAGTTGCTGCTCTCTAGCCACCCAGCTCTGAAGGCAGAGCCACCCCCAGCAGCAGCGCAGAAGTAAGGGTGGCATGGCATGGTATTGCCACCCTGACGTCTGCGCGCTGCAGGCAGTGGCCCTGCCTTCAGAACTGGTCGCCTGGCCAGTAATCGCTCCTCTCTGGCTGCCCAGCCAATGCTTAATTTGTGCCCGGGCACCTTTTTCATTACAAATTAAGCAGTGCCAGTAAGTTATGTACTGAGGAAGTAATAGGCAAATGATTAGGCAGTGCATCACTGTTTGTAAATTGAACGACAAACATTTTTTTAAGGTGAGCTGGGTGGGCCACACAGGAAGCCTTGGTGGGACAAATTTTGCCCATGGGCCGCCTATTGAGTTATCACTGTCCTAGGGGTTACATTGTGCCTTTTAAGCTGAACCCTGTGTTGGGAGTGCCACAGAGCTATGTTGTCCCAAGGCGAGCTGAGGGAATAACTGTACCTTTTTTAATGGCCTGCCTGGAAACCCCTCTCTACCTGCCCTAACCACTCACCAAATGTAGGTTCTGAAGCCCTGCCCCCTAGATATAATGCAGAAATGCATCTTTATCTTGTCTCTGCACAGGGACTGCTGGTTGCTGAGTATCCAATACACCCAAGTGAATAACTAACTTTGGTTCGTCTTCCTCTAGAGGGGAGAAGGGAGCTGGTTTGTGTGTGTGTGTGTGTGTGTGTGTGTGTGTGTGCGTGCACGAGTGCAGATCCTGCTTGTGCTCCCTTCATTAAGGTCAGTTGCTCACATCATTTGATGGAGGGAACTGAGATAAATCCAGCACATATTCTCTTCATTTGTCCATTCAGTACTGGTCCTGCCTGTTGCACTGGCATCAGGAAGCTGCACATCACCTATCATCCATGCATCGCCTGCTGATAAATTTGGGCAACTTTTCACGGACGGGGGTTTGAGACTAAGGATTTACGTTTAATCTCTGTCTTCATAACACATAGTTGAAGTCTCCCACAGATCACAGACATAGGCTAGTGCAGGTTATGTCCGCACACAACTCAAGAGTGTACCTTTGGGATTCATACAGAGGGTAGATTTAACTTTTGTGAAGATTTCCAACTCTTAGTTAGAGGTTATAAGGGTCAAAGGGGCAGAGGTAAAGTTGCTATTGGGGATGTTCAGATTTACCCATATTATTTGAATTGTATTATAAGATTTTATTAATACTTAAATCACTGTTATCTCAGAAAATAATTTCTAGGGAATATTTGATAAAGCCCCCTTTTCAGTTCTTGGATTGTGTTTGAGCAGTTTATGGTTTTCATGATTTGAAATTATATGTTGGTCTGGAGATTGTTCTCAAGCAGTGTGTTATGACTATTTAGAAGCCAGAGTCTGAGCTCTGTTGGTTAATTTTGATTGGATAAATGTAGTTCCTAGGATCAAGATTCTGGGGTATATGCTCATGTTTTCAAGTTCAAAATTTGTTTTCCACAAACATTCCCTAATATTGACATATCATTCACTGTTTCTGCAAATAGTCCTGCTGGAAAACTTGTCCATGAAAAGTTATTTGCAGAAAGCACACACAAAAGCAATACAGATGCAGGTGAAGTACATTCCAATTTTTCATAAATATTCTTGGCACATTTTTGAGGTATTTCCCCAGCTCTCTGTACCATATTCTTATTTATATGTGGGCAATATTTTTTAAAAATAGAGAATATTCTGTATATAAAGTTTGTAAAGCAATTTGAGATCCTTTGGGACGAAAAGTGAAGTAATCAGCAACTGGAAGTTATCATTATACTATGCACAAATCATATTCTTGTGAATAGGGATTTTTTTAAAATATCTACTTTACCTAACAAGTTTCAGTGCAGTAAAAATAGCATAGTTTGTTATTAAACAAAGATATTTTTCTTGCACTTGTAAAATTTAGTGATACATAAGCTTGTGTGCATATCATCAAGATATTTGCTCCAGCAAGTGTTCTGACAACCTTTGTAGTTTGTGAGGACATAACTAGATACATTTTGTGAAAGAAACTCAAAATGTTACCTTCTGTTCCAATGAACTGAATACATTTGGTTCAGGATATCTTGCGAGAACTTGTGCCATAGCCTTGTGTCTGAAGGCTCTTGGGAGTTCAGAATTGAAACCAGCTTTCTTTTGTTCAGCAATCAGCACAGAAATCACGTCGGCAGGCTTTCATGTGCTCTCAGTGTCCAGCGATGCTGTCACCATCTAGTTCCAAATAAAACTCCAAGATCCCTGGCTAACATCATCCTTTGGATTTCCTGGCCCAGTGAACAGCTGCCCCTCATTGCAATTTGCAGTCAAGCTAAGGCTCTCCAGCCAGCCTGGAACAAAGACTGACTCAGTACAGATCACCTACTGGCACTACGCTTGCTAAATCCTGACTCCCCTGCTCCTTTTGTCCTTTCTTTCCTGTAAATGTCTATGCAATTTGTATCCTAGTAATAATAGTCATTTTTCTGTTTCTGGTTCCCAGTTATAGTTAAATACTTTGCACCCATGCAGTACCTTTTGTCTGAAGATCTCAAAATACTTCAGACACACTGATTCATCTCCGAGATGAATAGCTATTGCATCCATTTTACAAATGGATTAACTGCAGAACAGTTACCTGACTTTCCCAAGGTCGTGTAGCAAGTTTATGTAAAGCCAGGAATAGAACCCAAGTGTCCTGATTCCCAACCTCCTGTTCTAACTTGTTGTCTCCCTGTTAATAAAATGTTCTCCAAATATAGCTATATAATAAGATTCCAGAATTGTCACTGTCTGTATATCATTCTGAAGCCTAGAATGTCAGTTGAGTCAGTCTGAAGTGATGGAAACAGCTGCAGGCATGTTGAGAGCTCTTTTTGTTTAGCATATCACCTGGTTCATAGTCTGTTACTTTCCAGTTTTTAAATTCTCCAGCCATTTTCAGTCTTTTACACTTTACACCTATCCGACAGTTTTCACCTAGTAATGAATACAATCCATACAAGTATACATTAATAAACTATCATTTAATTTGTTTAGGGTTCTTTTGGCCTATACTACTAGCAAAAATAAGAGTATCAGGCCCTGAGGTTCAAATTCAGGCGGAGCCACTGTCTCATCGTATGATTTTTGGTTAAGCTATTTGACCTTCCTGTACTTTACACAATATTGTTGTAAATGTAAATAACAGCAAGACGTTGCTGCAAAACAGATACTGGATTACTTGAAATTACTGTGAGTAAAAGCAGTAGTAGGTTATGATTGAAGGCCTTCATGTGGCTGGAATGATTCTAGGTCTTGATTGCATTCCTATTCTTGCTCTGTGGTTATGGTAAACATGAGTAAGGCTAGTTGTGAATTTTCTTTTTCAAAGGAAATATCATTTCAGCCTCAGGACTTGGAGGGTTTTTGACACGGTACTATTTATAAAAGAGTAATTGTTGTTGGATGTCATAAGAAGAGGTCTTGTGTTGTGGGGGAGGGGACAAAAAGGTGGGAAACCAAATGAGCCACGACTGTGGTGCTCCCCGGAAGCCAACATAACGTCTGTCTCAAGTTAAGTTACTTTTTCATGCGCTTTGCCTCAGAGTCGAGAATTAAAGAAACAGAACAAGCTTCAGCCTGTGCTTGACCATTGCTGCCCCCTGAGCCTGATCTGAATGAAAGTTCACCTGGGCTTATGCCTCTGCTGAGTGTGGAAAGGCAAAAGTTTCCATTGGACTCTCAGCCAAAAACTATGTTCCAATAAGGACAAATTTGCAAAAGGGGCAAAGACCAAAAAGTAATGGGAGCACAGTTGTTTGTTATGAGTGCCCAGAAGTGTGGTAGGCCTTGCACCAAAACAAAAACAGCCCTTTCCCTAACACTGAGTTTAGAGACTGAGGCCCTGAACCAATCCAACTTGTGAACCCTGCAGATGCAGAACTTCCTTGTAATCAACAAGACTCCATGTAGGCACAAGCATTCACCTGTGGGGATCCAATTGCAGGATCAGGATCTAAGTTCGGATGTGGTTCGAAGGCTGCGGGTTATAAATAGATATACATGTTCCTCCTCTATGTAGAGGAAGGAAACAAGTAGAACAGGGATGGGCAAATGTTTTGGCCTGAGGGACACATCTGGATATGGAAATTGTATCGCAGGCCATGAATGCTCACGAAATTGGGGGTTGGGGTGCAGGAGGGGGTGAGGGCTCTGGCTGGAGGTGTAGGCTCTGGGGTAGGGCCAGAAATGAGGAGTTCAGGGTGAGGGAGAGGGCTCCAGGCTGGGGCAGGGGGTTGGGTTGCAGGAGAGGGTCAGGGGTGCAGGCTCCAGGTGGCACTTACCTGAAGCAGCGGCATGTTCATCCTCCGGCTCCTACATGATGGTGCAGCCAGGCGGCTCTGTGTGCTGTCCTGTCCACAGGCACCACCCCTGCAGCTTCGGGTGCTGGGGTAAATCAATGTAGCTCCACCGACTAAAGTGGAGCTGGACTGGTTTACACCAACTGAAGATGTGATTCCTGGATCCCAAGACCCCTTGTATTCAGGAACATTTCCATTGGTGCATTTGTAACTCAAGACCATCTGAAAGTTGGTCTTAAACAGAGCCCAAAAAAGAACTTCTAAATCCTTTCAGTCAGTTTGCTGCTTACTGGGGGCCAGATTGTGCCTGATTGCTTCATAGGTGCATAGAGATTAAAGGAAGAAGGAGCACTCTGTACTTCTTCTTCTTCTTGACTCCTTATACAGCAGAGGTCACCAGGTTAACCATGGCTCATGAGTAACATGTGGCTCTTTCACAGTTAAAGTGTGGCTTGTGGCAGCCTCCCCCATTCTCCGCCTACCATACTGGGGTGGAGGGAGCTTGGGGCTTTTGCCCTGTGGCAGGGTGATGGGGTTAGGGGCTTCTGCCAGAGATGACTGGTGTCTGCTGAGAGTGTGGGGGGGATACACAATGTAAAGGTTTGCCCCCCAACAGCTTGCATCATGCCACCCTCTTATCCTCAGCAGCTCCTCCCTGCAGTTCCCAAGTTTTAGCTCCACATGGAGAGGCAGCAGCAAACAGGTGATAGCTGCAGGGAGGGGCTGCTGTTTTAGCTCTGTGGCTTAGCAAAAGCCATGGCTCTCCCTGAAGCTCTCACATGTTTGCTGCTGGTTCCAGCAGCTGCCGTGCAGGGAGGGGGCCTGGCAGCACTATGTGACTGAGCATAGCCAGCAAATCCTGGCAAAAATCCACACACACGTTGCCTCCGCTTTTGCCCAGTGGGATAGGAGCCTCGGAGCTTCAGCCCCGCAGGACAGGCCTGCTGAGTGGCAGGACTTAGCCCCACGGGGTGTCCCTGCTGGGGTTCAGAACTTCAGCAGGAGCAGGGCAGATGCCCCAAGCCCCGGCAGGCACTGCCTGTGCAGCTGGAGCCCTGAGACCTCCTTCCCCTCAGAGCTGAAGCCCAGATCCCCAGCAGGGGTGCCCTGTGGGGCTGAAACACCAAGCTCCGGCAGGCATGTCCCGGCTCAAACTTCTGAATATTGTCGTATGTGGCTCAGAGGGTCAGTAAGTTTGTCCACCCCTGCTATACAGCAGCAGAGCACAATTATAATCCCTCCATGTTCCTTCAAAGGGGCAGGTGGGAGATGGATCCATGCCCCCAACCCCACTCCAATGTGCACCAGCCAGCAGAGCTGCCCAAATGCACAGGTGAGAGTGTGCTGCACCATCTGAAAAGGTGTAACATTGGGCATGCTCTCCCTGTGAGTTTGGGAGCTGTGGCAGGAATTGCGGTGGAAGAACATGAGAAGAAGCTGGAAGTGGTTGGTTCTTTTTTTGGGGGGGAGGTATAATTGTATCTGTTTCCTATTTGCTCTAACTTGATGTCGTTTGTGCAAATTAGCCCCTAACCAGGAAGATAGGAGAGGGAATGAAAGATTTGCTATTTTAAAATAGCATGACATCTAACTTGCAAATATCTTTGTGAATGACAGGCATAAGGAAGCGAAGGAAAAAGGAATCGTTGTGGCATCAGTCCCAATAACTTCAAAATTTCTTGGCATTTTATTTGTGTGTAGAGCTATTCCCTGATGTGTCAGCTTTGTCTAACTGTATGTCTATATAATTCCCTTAAGGATAATCTGTGCTGTGAGTACAGAATACAGAGGTATTGCTGTTGTAGCTGAAATATTCCATACATCTAAGCCTGCTACTCAATCTGAAATTTACAAAGCATGTTCTCAGTATGGGAATGTTCCCAACTCCTTCAATTGTTAACAAGATATATTGCTTCTCTCATCCTTAGATCATCCTTTGGCACACACAGAAGTGCTATTACTTGGCTTTCTAAATTTAGTAACGTTAGAGACCTCAAATTATAAATTTAATGCTCTACGAAACTGACACTCCAGGAGAAGTTTTTTCTGGCTCTTTATTGATTCTTTCTTGAGAGTTTTTTTGTTTCATGAAATATATCTGTTTTCTTTAAACCATTAAAAAATGGAAAAATATGCTAGACAACCTCACCAAAGCATGTTGGCCTGGAAAAGGAAATGAATGGAGGAGGGGGAAAACCATATGTAAACCATTACTACTACTGGGTTAAGATATGGTACCACTCCACAGTGAGGGACTAACTGGACTGTGACCAAGGACATAGAAAGTTAGCAGCATTCTAGTTCCTAATACAGAGCCAGTGCTTTCATGAAGGCCCAGCATTTGATTTGAGCATTGATGTAGAAATGATAGATGATGGGATATTGTTGTTTGCTTCAAGTTTTCAAATAGTTAGTATAGCTTTAAATCTCAAACTGAGTAAGAGGAAGAAGTTTACTTGACTATCTTTTGCCTAAGTCACAGTAGCAGAGAATCTGAAGATGTGAGGCAGTTGATATATAAGCAAAACTCCATGTCCATCATTTTAATAAAATACTAGTCTTTTGAGACAAGGTGGTTTGACCTCACAGCACTTAACCATGTTCTCTGCACCTGTGTTCCTGCAGAGATACTACAGCTGCAACCACTAGACTGTGATGGCGTGTCCACCCCACACTGGCCTGTAAGGGGTTAATGGCATGCTAGGGAGGCAGTGCAGAAAGCAGTCAATAAGAGTGGGGCTGTGAGGAGCAGCCAGGCAGGCCCATATAAGAAGAGCTGCAGAGCAGGTTCAGTTGCTCCCTAGGGCTTGAGGAGGGAGAATGTTAGAACCTTGAACAGAGCAGTACTGGGCAGGATTAGGGGAGTGAGCATGAGTTCCTGCCTGGCTGCTAAGACTGGCATGCTGAGGCCCTGAGATAACGGCGGAGAAGGTGCTGAGGCTGCGGGAAAGTGGCCCAGGGAAGTAGACTGAGAGGTTTGAGGGGGCGCAGCATGTGGCTGCCATCTACAATGTCCCTGGGCTGGGACCTGGAATAGGAGGCAGGGCTGGGTCCCCCACTCACCACTGAGGAAGTGGCTGGACTGTCAGACTGCAGTACTGTACCCCGGAAGGGGGAACACAGTGTGGCACAGCTGGAGGGCTGTGTCCCAAGAGGATGCTGTGGTCTTTAGAGTGACCCGGGTCCAGGAGCAGGAGTGATGGCAGGCAAGACACCACCGAGAGTCAGCATACTGACTGTGCAGCTGATCTGCAAGATGACCAGCAGAAGATGCTAGCATGGTGAGTTGCCCCCTCCATCATAAGCACTATCTCAGTAAATCTGGATCCAGCCATGCCATTTGCCTGTTTGGTTCTTATCTCTGCTCTGCCAACATAATTCTTGGAATGACCTGGAGACTTGCTACTGCTGGTATTTAAATTCTTCATTCTCTATCTGATATCTACAATGAAAAGCATTCAAAACAGCTCCTTGCAGAATCTGATAGGATGTTTTTGACAATCAATCTTTTTTTGAATAATCATGCATAAAATGAAAAGGAGTACTTGTGGCATCTTAGAGACTAATACATTTATTTGAGCATCGTAAGTACTCCTTTTCTTTTTGCAAATACGAATTCAAGCTAGAAATTATTTTTCCTTCCCCAGAAAATCCATGAAAAATTCCTTCTTTCCTGAGAATGCAAATGTATTTTCTTTCCCGTATTGACATCACAGCTCCTTTCCAATATTGCTGAAGTACTTTCCTTGCCTTTGGATCCCTGCTTACATAAAAGTGATCTAAACTATCGGAGCACAAGATATAGTCTCACCAGTATCTGTCTGCCCATCTCTACCACCTGTGATATGTCTGTGATAGTCTGAGTTGAGAGCTCTTGAGTTCTAATCATGGCAGTGCCACGGGCTTGCTATGTGGCCTTGGGTAAATCACTCTACCTCTCTCTCACATTTTTCATACCTCCTATGGTGTTTTGAGAATTTATGAGCTAATCATAATTAATAATAATTAATACCTAGTACTTTTCATCTGTCTAATTTGAAGCATATTACAAATGGGGGAGGCGGGGAGCTTAGTGTCTGTGTACACTGAGTACGTAAGTGGTCTCTAAATGCTAAGTATTATTATTATTAATTGTTCTCATAATGCAGCAGTTTCTGTACATTGTTCATTGATGTTGGCATTATGAATATGGGAATTTAGATAGAGCCCCTGAGACTAAGGGAGTTTGAAGAACATGATTGAAAGTGTTACAAGAGTGATCTACAAAAGATGCCTGTATCTATGTAAATAATTAATGTGCTAGGAGACTGAACAATGCTGCATATTCCTGACTTCCAAGTGTTTCTAGGACCAGTGGAGCACAGCTCTGATGTTCTCACGGTAACCACCATTGCTGAGCTTCACTGCTGCATGCTGTACCAGTTGTAGGTAACTCTGGGCTGTAGCTTTTATGCCCAACTGTGCTCGGCATTGTTACCCAGCCAGGAGGTACCAAAGATGTATATTATTGAGGCCAGTCTCCTGGCAGACCGAGGTGGTAGATGGAATGTGTTTCTTGTAGACACTGCTGTGAGAGAGCTTGGGGCTAGGCAGGGCTGTCCCCAGCTATTTTGGTGGCTACGTAGGGAGAGCTGTGTGGGGCCCCAGGCCTCCACGGGGGAGAGTGGGAGGGGCTGGCCACAGGCCTCCATGGGAGAGCGGGGGCTGGCCATTTCCTGCGGAAAGTGGCGTGACCCGGCCCCAGCCTGCTCCGCTCCCCCGGCTCCCAGCTGTGCTGCGCCTCAGCCTGCTCCACCCCTCATGGTTCCCCCCCTCCCCCCAAGCCTGGGAGCAGGCTGGGGCCAGGTCGCTCCACTTACCACACTGTGAGTGCAGGGTAGGGCCTGGCTGCAATCTTCAGGGGAGTAGGGGCAGGGCTGGGGCAGGGGCAGAGCAGGGGCGGGGGCTTGGGGAAGAGCTGGAGCAGCACGCAGCTGCACAGGGCAAGGATGGCCCTGGGGCCAGGTGAACTCCTGAAAGTCTGCTAAACTGGGGAATGATTTGACTAGATGTATACCTACAACTATACCCAGTGGATGCCATTGAATGGCTACAAACCTCTTTAAAATTCATTTCTCTGCCAGCAAGTATAACCCTGACTGCATGTTACATTTGCTGAGCACTGCTGAGAATCAGTCCACACCAGTCTTGGTTATTTTTCCAGCATTTGAGATTCTAAATAACTGTACAGCCTGGGAACTGTTCCCCCCCTCTTCCCAGTATTCAAGAGTCTAATTAAGCCTTACGTTAATTATTAGCTCCATTTTACAAGGGGAACAGCCTTCTGGGAATCTGCTGTGTTGTGGCATCAAAGGCCTAGTGTCAATCTGCTTATTGAGGCCTGAGCTCCTTTAGGCTACTGCCCTGATTGAGTCCTTAACTAAATAGCCTGGGAACTGTTTCTTTCTCCAGCATTTATTGGAAATTCTAATTAAGATTTGCATTTTTTTAAAAAGATTAATCCAGCCCCCTGAAAAAGCTCAGAGTTCTCATTGGTTCTCTTATGGCATAAAAGGACTTTCCCAAAAAGTGAAGGGGGTCAGGTAGCAGAGATTTTTCTTCATACAATAGATGTCATTATCCAGGGGTCATAGCCAGACATAGGGATTGAGAGCCATAGACTGGAGGGTAGTCTCTTCTGCACTGGCCATCTCTTGACCAGGCTCTTCTGCCTGAAGACCTCCTAGAGTTGTGTCCTCAAAATGTAGGTCTAATGGATTTAAATTTAAGAGACAGAGCTAGGTAATTGGGGAGCCACTGGTCAGAGGCTGAGGCTGAAGTGCAGACTCTCCCACTGAAAAGATGCTGCTGCTGCTGCTGCTGCTGTTTCTGCTATTGCCAGATTTAGCTTTTCTGGGAATACATGGGCCTGCTGACATAGGAGAAGAAGAAGGATACTGAAGAGATGGCAGAGAAATAGTTGTAGACGGAACTAAGCTATTGGTGGGGTGTTACACTGACAGACCCCAGTTGTTGGCGGGTGGGATCGAATCTGGGACCTCTGGAGCTGAATGAATGCGCCTCTACTGCATAAGCTAAAAGCCACATGGCTTGCGCATGTTGGTGGCTTTTTCTTTTTCTCTCTCTCTCTCTCCCCTTCCCCCTTTTGTCCCCCCCCCAGCCACACCTCGATGGGCCAGAACAACAGAAGGTGTACGGGTTACACAAGGTACTGTTTTGGGGGAACTACCTTCTTTGCTAAGCAGGCACAGCAGTAGCAAAATATTTACCTGGATGCTGTACTGCAGGTGTGCCTGTCTTTGCTTTCTTCTATCACATCATCCTCGTGCATGATGTCAAGTCACCAGTAGTGGTCATCGGGAAGTATGCTCGGATTGTGTCTTGTGACGATGGGTACATTTGCACTAGGTGACTGAACTGTTGCTGTGGTGACTACATAACATTGGTTGCATCAGTTGTCCTTGAAGTGGTTCGTTGCTCAGGCACAGTGACTCTCAAATGGTACAGGCTTGATGTAGGAATTATTAGGTGATGTCCTATGGCTTACATTATGCAGATTATCATAATTGTCCCTTCTGACCTTAAAAATCCACAAATCTATATAGTGTTTTGATATGCCTGACCAGAGTATTTGTGCATATATAATCAGAATATTTATGTGTGCATTTTTGTACGTGCAATTTTGAAGATTTGTCCATTAATGTATGTTGGTTGTGTTTTAAGAGATTAGTAACAAACAGCAGTTTGTTTAGTGTGTGTGTGTGTGTGTATTTTATGAATACAAGTTGCTATATGATTAAATCCTGCTCCTTTGTAAGTGGTGAGTAACAACTGGAACTCTTTGATGGGTTTATGTAATGGTTTAATAGATTTCTGTATAATGCAGTATCCTTCATTAGAAGTTGTGCTGTTGCTGACTGCAGTGTAAAGTCTATTTTGTATATGTTATAGAAGTAAATCGGCCAGGTGAGAGCCATTCTCTTGCCCTTTTTAAATGTCCTTTTAACAAAAATCTGGACAGTGGAAACAAGGAAAAAGGTTAGGGAGAAGCAATAATAAGCCCTAGCCAGTCAAACACCTGTGCATTTTTCCACAGAGGTTTATTTTCTTTTAACTGGTCTTAATAGCCTTTCAGTAGTTGTAACACTTCCCTTTGAGTGTTGAATGTCCAAGGAGTATAACATTCCCAAGGGTTCTTGCCAAATAGTTAGTGATCGTGAGTGCTATTATCTCTTGGGATCCTTCATATTGAGCCCTGGTCTACACTACGAGTTTAAGTCGAATTTAGCAGCATTAGATCAATTTAACCCTGCACCCGTCCACACGACAAAGCCATTTTTGTCAACTTAAAGGGCTCTTAAAATCTATTTCTGTAATCCTCCCTGATGAAGGGATTAGTGCTGAAATCGACATTGCCGGGTCGAATTTGGGGTAGTGTGGATGCAATTCAATGGTATTGGCCTCTGGGAGCTATCCCAGAGTGCTCCATTGTGACCACTCTGGACAGCACTTTCAACTCAGATGCACTAGCCAGGTACACAGGAAAAGCACAGGGAACTTTTGAATTTAATTTCCTGTTTGGCCAGCGTGGTGAGCTCATCAGCAGAGGTGACCATGCAGAGCTCATCAGCACAAGTGACCATGCAGTCCCAGAATAGCAAAAGAGCTCCAGCATGGACCGAGCGAGAGGTACTGGATCTGATCGCTGTATGGGGAGATAAATCCATCCTATCAGAACTCCGTTCCAGAAGATGAAATGCCAATATATTTGAAAAAATCTCCAAGGGCATGGTGGACAGAGGCTATAATAGGGACCTGCAGCAGTGCCATGTGAAAATTAAGGAGCTTGGGCAAGCCTACCAAAAAACTAAAGAGGCAAACAGCCACTCCGGGTCAGAGCCTCAGACATGCCGCTTCTATGATGAGCTGCATGCCATTCTAGGGGGTGCCCCTACCATTACCCCACCACTGTCCATGGACACCTGCAAAGGGGGAGTCTCATGCAACAGGGATGCACATTTTGGGGATGAGGAGGAGGAGGATAGCGCACAACAGGCAAGTGGAGAAACTGTTCTCCCCAACAGCCAGGAACTGTTTATCCCCCTGGAGCCAATACCCTCCCAAGGCAGGCTCCTGGACCATGAAACCGGAGAAGGCATCTCTGGTGAGTGTACCTTTGTAAATATAATACATGGTTTAAAAGCAAGCGTGTTTAATGATTGATTTGCCTTGAAGACTTGGGAAGCATTTGCAGCCAGTACAGCTACTGGAAAAGTCAGTTAAAGTGTCTGGGGATGGAGAAGAAGTAAGGGTTTGCCCTATGTGAGGAAAGTTGTACCAGTTTAATTTAAATAAACCAGTGAAAAACCTTGCATAGGCACTCTGATTTCAGTTTAAGGGCTTGTCTACACAGGGACTATTATTTGCACCAGAGCTATTCCAATATAACTCTCCCAGTGGCACTCTATTCCAGAATAAAAATGCCTATTTCAGAATAATGAAATTATTCCAGAATAAAAGTGACTTTATTCTGGAATAGAGTATCTACAGGGGGATTTACCAGAATAGCTATAATACAATAGTTATTCTGCTATGGCTTTGCTAGCTACTTTCCCTGTGTAGACAAGCCCTAAGAGTGGCTTATTTTGCCTTAGTTTCAGTCAGTAAGGAGTTGACCTAAACTGGATCAATATAAACCACTCTTAAACCAAAATAAGAATGTCTGTGCAGAATTATGGAGTAGGGTGAGCAGATGTCCTGATTTTATAGGGACAGTCCTGATATTCAGGGCTTTGTCTTATACAGGTGCCTATTACACCCCTCCCCCATCCCAATTTTTCACACTTGCTATCTGGTCACCCTATTATGCAGTGACGCAAGTTTAAAAACACTTCTTTGGTTAAACTGATGCAAGACTGTGTATAGCTGAGGCTAATCTACCCCTGCCTTTCCCTGTCAAAACTGGTAAGTTTTGAGAATCAAACCAACCAGTTCATTAATTTCAATAAGCCATGGAAAGAATTTCTGAACTAGTGATAGGTATGATGCATTGAAATCCGTTAAGTCTCGGTGTAATCTACCCAAGTGCATGAAAACATTTTAGAAAGAGAAATCTCTGAATAGTGTTTGAACCGAACTGTGAAAATTCACAGTGGAAAACCGTGTCTCTGGTGGCATTCATCCCGATCTCTGGACACTGCTAAACCTGCCATCAATTACTTTAGAGACAAGGGTGTGTGTGTGTGTGTGTGTGTGTGTGTGTGTGAATATCTTTTATTGAACCAGCTTCTGTCTAATAAAAGATATTACCCACTTGGTTTCTCTAATATCCTAGGGCCAACAGGGCTATAGCTGCACTGCATACATGAATTACTCTAATCAGTTTAACTTTTTAAAAAAAATTAGTTTTTCACTGTGGATTTTTTAAAACAGTCATAGACATGATACAAAGTATTCTGAAGCTAGAAATAAGCACCTAGTGATGCTAAATTAAAATTGCATTTTGGTACAAAGAAACCTGATCCAACTTCATCCTTAGATCCTTTTAAAATGCAGCTTATACAGCCTATAATGCCTTCTTCAGTGTAGCATCCCAGGTCCTCCCAGGTATTTATAAATTTGTCCTCACAAGAAATCACAATTCTCATATTGTCACTGGAGAACTGAAACAAAAATATTTAGTGACATGCCCAAGATCACTTTCTGTGACAGCCCAGAATTGAGCACATCTCCTGACTCCCAAGTCCAGTTCACATCTTAACAGCAAGATCTTTCTTCCTCCCTCACCAAATCTGGGACCTCCTCTCCATCCTCCCCTTCCTTTTTGACACCATTGATTATACCCTCCTACTATGGAGTAGGTAAGGAATCTATAGGCATCATTATACCCATCACTGAAATGTAGCCACTTCTGGGGGACACAACTGGTGTTCAGTAACATGAGACAACAGTTGAGGAGAATAATGCCATAACTGAAACTGCCAGGGAATATTTAGAATGGCAGAATGTAATTACCTGAGTTGGAATTTGGTTGTGACACCAGGATTAACATCCACACTCATACAAAAAGTGCCAGAGGGGGTCAGAACATCAATTTAACATCTTCCTGAAAGTTATGATCTCCAGCAGCACTGAACAACATAACTGGGCATTAGTGCAGTACAGATGGAAGGGGAACAGTTCCACCTCCTGAGTCACAAGTGTCACTTCCTGATGCACTTAGCTATGCCTTTTTGGATCTCCTATTCTATCCCATCCCAGTACTGACCTGGATCAACCCTGCTTCATTGATGAGACTGATAGTACCATAGCGCAAAGTGGCTGTCATGCTGTCTGGAGTTATGCATCCGATGAAGTGAGCTGTAGCTCACGAAAGCTTATGCTCTAATAAATTTGTTAGTCTCTAAGGTGCCACAAGTACTCCTTTTCTTTTTGCAAATACAGACTAACACGGCTGCTACTCTGAAACCAATGTCTGGAGTTGCTCACTACCATTAGTGCCTACCTGAGGGCAAAAATAGGGCAGATGCTCCAATCTGGTGATGTGTTCTCTAATTCCATTTCACCAAGCCAGTAACAAATGTAAACTCCCAGATCACTGTCATAGTCTTACCATGGAGTCACAGATTCTCCAGTCTATCTTGCCACCCAGGCAGACTGGACTTCATGATAAATGGTCACTTACACCAAAAATTACACCATATTCAGTTGCTTCCTGTCCCAAGAGACCAGTAACTTATCCTGATCATCTGGTACCCTAGATCTTATACTGAAGACAATGGCTATTGCCAATCCTGTAATTAAATATCTAAAGGTTTATTAATTAGGAAAAGGAAATGAGTTATTTACATTTTAAAGCTAACATAAACACACAAATGAGTTACCATCTAAATCCTAAGAATGACAGAGTTGTAGGGGTCAATTCAAAGTGTCTTTCAGGGCAGACCCAGGAGATAACTGCTGGGGATCTCTGGCTTCAGTGTGGTTTCTCTGGCCCTGTAAGAGTTTAAAGAGCAAAGAGATGAAAAATCTTCAACTATTTTTATTTCCCTCTTCCAACATTCAAAGTGATGGGATGAGGCCTTCTGTATATAATACTTTGTGGGTGGATGGGTCAATTAACAATGCTTTTGTCTTATAATGGCCCATTCAACCTTTAATAGTTCTCCTGGATTGGGTGGGAAGGGCAGGGGGCGAGGAGACCATTCCCATGCTTGGGTTCACAAGTTCAGAGCAAACATTTTCAAAATTATAAAGCAAAACTTACATATTTTCTTACAGCATGGAACACAGACATTACAAGTGAGATTAATGCTTGCAGCAACTTACAAGCATTTCATAGAGTCTCAATGGTAAGTACACTCTTATAAGACTAATGCCTATTTTTAGCAAAACTAATGTACAGGTGAACTGGTCTGATCTCTAGCGATGAATTTGTCTGTTTTTAGCTGATGCCTGTAGATTGGGCAAGAAGCTGGCATCTGGCCTGCTAGTGTCACAGTGGCATAGTTAAAGTAGGAAATATAGCTGTATTTAATAATTCAATAATAGTAATTGTATATTGCAGCCTTACTGTCATCTTGGTGCACAGATTAAACTGGAATTGTCCATCACTGTTTTCTGCTTTGATAATCAGAATAACCAGAAATACATTTTTACATGAACTTGTTTAGCTTTGGTGACAACAGTTTTTAAAATTTGTTTTCTGCAGATGGAATATACAGTTCAACTACTTATCTGCTGCATGCAGATGAGATGCAACCTTACTTATTTCTGACTTACCATATCTGAAATGAAGTCTAAATAAAAATAGAGCAAGTACAGATCCTTCAGAAACTAGTTTGATGAATAGCTTAAGATACAGTCATAAAGCCGTCAAGTTTGACATGCTGTTGTTTACTATATAAATCATGCAGTTGCTATAGCAAAAAGGTTATGGTTGATTGCTAGCTCTAGCAGATCATTGAATGAAAACTCGTGTCCAAATCCACTCCACCAGGTTCTGAGAATGTAAATGTGTACTTTAGTCTGTAGAGTAGATTATATTAATTCCAATTTATTTGAATTTAGGGGTCTGCACCAAAAATGGAACATTGTTATAGTGGTACTAGGTGGGTTACATTTTTAAAAAAATCAGACCTAAATTGCAGACCTAAAACTGGTAATTATGGGCCTTAGAAGGTGCTAAGATGTTTGACATCATCAACTCCTACTGATGTCAATGCAAACATAAAACATCAACTACTTTCTTTTGCAGTCCCACTGAAGTCAAACCCCAAAATATTGAATACCTTACATTAGGACACAGAACCATGATTCTAGGCCTACCTACCTATTTATCTATTCAATATTGCAAGTATATAGTCCACATAAATAGACACCTACTTGTGTGACTGAATTTAGCTTATAGAGGTGCATGTGTAAGGCCTACATTTTTTCAAAAGTGATGAAAAACTTTCAATTTTGGTAGTGTGCAAAAAAAATCTTCCTGTTTCCACTTCTGCTAAACCCTTTGATTTCTTTTATGAAAGTGTTTTTTTCTTTGCACACACAGTGAAATCCCAGTTGCATCTTGCTGTGTGCTGACCATGCACTCCTGTCTGCCTACTGAGTTATCATTTGGATTCATATTAATTATGTCAGTTCAATGGGGCTGTGTTCAGTAAACACCTTGAGAACATTGTATGCTTTCCTGTTAGTGGTGTTTAGCATCGAGGTGATCAAAATGCAAGACTATGGGTATAATCCAAATCCTACGAATGTTACCCTTTCATGGGGGATTTTTGGGGGGGAAATGGGAAGTGGGAGAACAAATGAAGAAACTAGATTAGTTCTCTTTGGATCAATAGCCGTGCCTCCTTCCATCGTTGTGTTAAGTGGTCAATAGTAACAGTACTGTAGTGTCTAGCATTGTTCATTGACTGAAAAAGGAAATATTTATTAAACCCAACCTTTGCAGTTACAATTCAAAACACGATCTATTTCTTAATACTATTCACCTTAATTTGCATGATCAGTTTTTTTTTTTCTGACAATGATTCAAGGATTAAGATGCATCCAAACAGACCTCAGCCGGCAAAGGTAAATCCCTCTGGTGCGCTGAGCATTATAAATTTAAATCCAGGGTGTGGGTTTGGTTGACATACTGTACTTAGTAAGACAGGTACAAATGATTGGGAAGAATAACTTGCTCTGAATCCCTCTTTATTCTTATGCCCAGAGGGTTTTGCTTTAGGGAAGATTACCCAAACTTTAAGAATATCTTAATGTAATATATTAGTAATTAAGCAACAGTGTGAGGAGAGAAGCTTGTGGACAAACAATACCAACCAATAAGCTGTAAAATAGTAAAAGCACCTTGAGAATGAAGAGAGTTTATATGAGCCCAATTACTTTCTCTTCAAACTGTAGATGCATTAGAAATCGGCACTTAGAATCATAGAATATCAGGGTTGGAAGGGACCCCAGAAGGTCATCTAGTCCAACCCCCTGCTCAAAGCTTGTTTGCAAGAGTGCGGTTTTTTAGTCCTGGTCTCTCAGGGGTGTGGAAAATTCATACCCCTGAGCAACACAGTTATACTGACCTAACTCCCGGTGTAGATGGTGCAATATCAATGGGGCTTCCCTGGTCACTATAGCTACCGTCTCTCAGGGAAGTGGAGTACCTATGCCAACCAGAGAAGCTCCGGATAGGTAGTGTCTTCAGTAAGTGCTACAGTGGCGCAGCTGCAGTGCTGTAAAGTGTAGACAAGCCCTTCCTCACATGGAGATATAAATTGCCCTTAAAGTAATCAGAGCTTGAATTTTTCTTTATTTACAGCTGTCCTACCTGCTATTCATTACACATTCTTCCACAGAGAGAATTTGTGTACAGATTCCTTCTAGATAATCTGACTTTTTCACAGTGGAAAACAGCAGATTTTTACCTGTAGGAGGTATTTCTTATATCATCCCCTGAGGCTATTTTGTAAACTGTGTAAAGTTACATAATCGGTTACATGTCAGCAACAGCACAGCTAAAGAATACATCTCCCTTTAAGGGAGGTCACTGTGAATATATTGATGTTCACTCTTTTCTAGATGTGTTCTTCTCTTTCGCTGTGCTTGAATAAAATTGTTTTATGTCTCTAATGCATTTTCTTCCAATCAAGACAGTTGTGATTAAGAAAGTTCCCAGGAAACTGGACAACCAGAGTTGGCACTAGAGAATTCTGCATTGTTATTGGCTGTACTTGCCTGTTCAAGAGTGACAAAAGTATAAACCCATCTCGTTCAAGACTGACCTTGTGCACTAGA
Organism: Dermochelys coriacea; assembly: GCF_009764565.3. NCBI lineage: Eukaryota > Metazoa > Chordata > Testudines > Dermochelyidae > Dermochelys > Dermochelys coriacea. The sequence continues at coordinate 110,720,610 of NC_050069.1, forward strand.
GAAATACCATTTACAGGCAAGAAAAATGGTCTTTCCTGTCCAAACTAGACCAGTCCTTAACACTGTCACGTGAAAGCTCAGAGCTATAAGACTTAAAGGGGGGAAAAAGCTCTTTGCTTCCTCTGTAGGAGAAAAGGGAAAATCTAGCTTCTGCTCATTTCAGTTTACATAAATGATAACTGGACTTCAGTGTAGTTCCGTACCATGTTTTGTGTTGTATTATCTGAAGCTTCTTTATATTTATTTAGGAATGATACTGAATTTGTTTTATGAATGTATTTATGAAAGATATACCCTGGAGAAAGGGGATCACGTGATCTGAGGATTGGTGGACTTGAATTGGATAGTGAGACCAAAATAAGGAATACAGATACTCTCTAGGGCTCTTGATTTGCTCTGGGCTTCCTGCTTAGAGTTGTGGATCCTGGTGAACCTGACTTTGCAGAACTGACAGCCACAGATGGGGCCAGCTTTGTGGGACCAGGACCTGAAAGATGAACCACTATAAATAAAGTCAGCTCCAGCAGGAATTGGTGAGAGCAGGCTCTGGTTGTGCTGGCTTCCCTGGACTGGACAGAGTGCCAGGAACCTTGTTCCGGCACAAACTTGACTGCCGCTGAGCTTCACTGGGTTTGTGAGTGGAAGAGAAGGCAGGGAAGTGGGGGCTGTATTTGACATCCAGGATCCTAACAAGCTGGACAATTAACTGAAGCTGTGGGATCTGCCATGTCCTTCAATTCCTGTTTTCTAGTTTTGTTCATTTAATTTGATCATGTAAACAGATGTGTATCTTGTTCCCCAAGTATAAAGTATTCTCCTGTGGACTTTGGGAGTGGAGAAGAAACACCTGGAAAGATGACCGGGGGTTAGATTTTAAGTTCCTCAAGTCTAAGAGTCGATAAGCATTTAAGTGGGATTTGAGCAAGGTGATTTATTTATTTTAAAAGGGATCCCTAGACATATTGGATGAAAATCTGCAGTTAACATGAAGGAGGACTGGATGTCACCCATTGAATCAGGCTATTGTTATTGCTATTGGCACCTGGCAGAAGGGTTACAGAGGTGTTAGATAAGCTATTGCCACTCAAAGCTTTCCTCCAAGGAGTCTTCTGTATTTAGCTGTCCACCTTAAGAGATGAAATGCATCCTCCTGAAGAATTCAGACAAAATTCTGCCCTCAGTTACTTTGATGCTAAAAATGTTAGTTTCCAGCAAGAAGTTCATACATTTTTCAACTAGTTTTTAAAAACAAACAAACAAAAAACCCCTATTCTTTGGAGAAGATTGGATTTTGTTTTGTTCCATTATTTTAAAATATTTTATTTTGTATTCAACCTTGATGGAAATCTTCGCTTATCAAGTAAATTTCTGTGGATTGCAGATCTAAAAAGTCCAGTGCCAATTTAAAAATAAGAATGAGACAGCAGGAACGTAAATGGGATTTTCATTGGGTGCCAGCATTCCTTTTTCATTACTTCAATTAATGATCTCATCATGACAGGAACTTGTTACCAATTTGCTCATCTTCTGAAGGAGTGACATTGGCATAGCTGGGATGCTTTATGGTTAAGGAAAACTATGCTAAGGCACTTACAGTTGACTGCTCCAATTACAGTTGCATGTATTAGCAATTTTTCACACTTTATATTTGAAGCAGATTGTTTGACTTTCATGGAACAATTTGTTAACCTTTGGGTCCTGCTTGAGACCCACTCATGTTATCCAGAAATATCTGTTTATTTTGAAAGTAACACTTTAAAGTTAAAATGTCCTTCTCTTATCTTATGCATGCAAGAGACACAGAATATTTTATGGAAAAAACGAATTTAACTCAACAAATTATGAATGCTCCATAAGATAATGTATGTGTTTCACCTTGGAGACTGATCAATGCCATTTTGCTACAGGGATGCTACTGATTATGTTGCATGGTAGCAAGCAATATTTGGAATCATCCATTGATATTACAGTAGGCCAATCTCAGTTCATTCAGACTTTGTCAGGGTAGCTTTATGGTCAAGAAGAGGTTGTATGGTGGCTTTTTAAAATTAATTTCTGAGCATGAAACGCTTGACATTTTCCCCCTTTGAGTAGAATTGTTGTAATACATACTATCTTCAGTAGTTGCTGAGTATCTGCTTAGAATAAGCACCTGAAGGTAGCTAGGTTCAGGAAATCCACCACCAGGGGTTGAAAGTAGAGTGAAGCCGGAGTGTGAAGCCTTTACCACATCTTCCGAGGGGGGAAAAAAAAGTGGTAGTAGGGGAGTGAGTACTCAAGCCGGGCGGGGGTGGGGGAGAACTGTGATCCCTACCACTTCTCTCTTTCTTCAGTCTCTGGCCATATCCCCAAGGGAGTGGCCCTGCAGCCAGTTATACTAATGGGTAGTAACAAGAAGCTTTGATATTTTTAATGCAGAAGCCCTTTTTCTTCCAGTGCCAATATGTTCTGATCTTAGCTTTGGACGAAGGAAACGTATTGCCTATCACCATTGCTTGGTGGTGATATAAAGTCCTCAGATATCTTGTTTAGTAGGTATTCAGGAGACAGGTTGGCTGGAACAAGGACACAGCAGTCTTAGTAAATGCATAACACTCAGCAAAATCTGATCCTGCTCAGGCTTCCAGAAACACAGTTTACAACGAGCATGCTCAGAAGTTTAACATATAATTATGTCCATGCTAATCCTTCCAGTACTAACATCACATCATCTCATTGGCATGTTTTCCCCTTTTTAAGAACATGAGCCTTCCAGAGCTCTGTTGTGCTCCTAGTCCAATTATGGCTATTGTAGTTAGATTTTTGTTCGTTTTTTTTTTTTTAAATATTGTCATAGCAGTGGGCCTGACAGCCTGTGGTTAGAGCTGTGAGAATCCTTTATAACATTTCATCGTGTTTCATTACAAAACCAGCCACAAGCCAAGTTTGTTGAGGTTCACAAAATGTTTATCCAACTTGGACCAAGTTCTGAGGAAACCTGGGACCCATTTAAGGTTCTGAGTCGAAACCATGACAGACATGGTGATTTTGTGCATGGTTTTGACATGAGATTAGGCAAATCTTTATACAGTGGGAGCCATTAAAAGCACCTTTGTCATTCCATATTGACTGCAGTTCCATAGTGTCTCTACTCTATGTCTAAGAGGATACTATGGTTACTCTAAAATCCCTTGAGGACTAAAGTATCAACACTTGCTAATTTGTATTGGCCATTACTATGATTCCATTCTGAGAAACCTATCTCCACCCTCATACAGGACTCAATGGTGACTTAAAGCCACAGCCCTCAAAACCATTATCCTGTCCCCTCTCAGCCTCTCTTTCTCTTCTGGGTAAGATAGTACTGGCAGTCATCCTGGCCTGAAGCAGCCCTGGGGCTCCCTGAAATTCAAGGACTGCCTTTGTGCTCCACTCCTCTGTAGTCATCCAAGATTTTTTTCACTTCCTTTTTAGCATCCTGGGAATGACATTTATTTCAGAAAAACTGGGATTATGTTGCATTTCCTTGAACTTTAAAGTTCCAGAACAGTAGGTATTTTCTTGGAAGAAGTGACACTGGATGTTTGACAGAAATCAGTGATCTAATGACCTTTGATTAAAGTCTGCAGCTGGGAAATAATTTTGACAAAGGCAACTTTGAGGAGTGATTCAGAAATCCGGAATTTTGAAATCCTTTTCAACATCTCAGCCTACACACATCACACACAAAAACAAAACAAAAAATAATCCCACCAACAAACAAGTGAGACAATGGCTTTGTTTGTAAAAGTGGTTGCTTCATATAGTTGAGTGATTAATTTGGGACCCCAGGAATTCATCAGAGCATATTTTCCCACACATCCAATGCAGTCCAGCATTAATATATTTATCCCTTTGTAATTTTCATTTTTCAGCTATTTTCAACTCTTTACCATCAGCAGCTGTGATACTTCTACAAGAAAATTCATTTTATCAGTGCAATTTATATATATATATATATATATATATATATATATATATATTTTTTTTTACTGTTGTTGTTGTTGGAAGAGTCTGTGTGAATAATGAATCTGAAACTTGGCTCAAATCCTCACTTCAAGACTTTCAAAAATCTTTTTATATTGTGTAGCCAATAACTAGCTTCTTCCTTTGTCAAAAGAATAGCTTTTTTGTTTGCCCACAGAACTGTATTACTTAGGGCAGAGCAGTGACTTATCACAGGATGATAATCCATTGGTCTGTAGACAACTCTATAAACTCCACATGCAATTTACCAAATAACAGATTACAGGCTTTGAGGCAAACACTTTTTTATATCCATTTTTGAAAGCTTTGTATTAAATCTTGAGAAAAATAGCTGTAGTGCAAATGTATACTGAACAAACTAGAAGGATTTTACAGACTAGCTAGATGCAATTTTATCATAGACAATGTTCCCTGGGGAACATTGCATTTTAAAGGCCCAATCGTGATACGCACTGAGTGCTTTCAACTCCTGTTGAAGCTGGTGAGGTTTGGAGTCAAGTTTCATATCCATTATTCATGCAGAACCTTCCAACAAAAATAACAGACGCAATGAATTAATGAAAGAGCTGGTTGCAAAAGAGGAAAAGGATTTTGTGAAAAATTTTAAAGTTGCTTCCATGTTGCATGGTTTGAAATAAACCAATTTTACATTCTGTGTCAAATATTCCATGCTCTGTTTTACTCAATCACTTTCAAAATAATTGCTGAAAATATTAATTAACAGAAAATGGCACCCTTTCTTTGGTTTTACACTGAAAACTAAAATACATTTTTTTTTTTTTTTTTTGGTAAAACAAAAAACACCAAACATTTTAAATATGTTTAAAACCTATTTTGATATTTTCAGTACAAAGTAACTCATACAATTTCGTGAGAAACAGAAAATTAAGAGTTGACAGTTTTTTCACAGAATTTTTTGTCTGGGGAGAAAAGGTCATTTTTTATGATAAATCTTATGTGAAAACAAATTGATGTATTCTAGTTTATTAATGAGCCAGATTATGCAGTTGCTTTGGCTGTTAATGCATATAGCGTGTTGCCCCTGAGACACTTAAGAAGGGGTATGTGTGATATACAATTTCTTTGCTTTCTATATCATTACGGATCATCAAGGAATCCGTACAGGAACATGGTAGTGTGGTTTTTTTTTTGTTTTTTTTTTTTGTTTGTTTTTTTTGCCTTCCCCCTCCCCCCACCCCCAACCAACGCCAATTAGTGATTAACTGGCAAATAAACATCAGCATAAAATGCATCTTTTTAAAACAGTCTTTGTCCATAACATGGCAGTACACGTGGATTCCAAATATAAGACTGCATAGTGAAATAATGACTTACTATGAAAGCCTACATATATTTTCAGTGACACAAGCAATGGGGCAGTCGGTTCATGATCAAACAGTGGCTAAGACATCAGTACATAACTGACCTTGTGTTTAAAATAAATAATAGGAGTGAGAAGGCAGGAAGCAATTTAGCTGGGAGAGGAGGCAAGACTAAGGGACAGATCCTGAGCTATGATAGTTTACACCAGCTGAGACTGTCCCCAGGAGGCTGACTCTAATGCTATGGAAGTCCATGGGAATTTTGTTGTTGACTTCATTAGGAACAGGCAATTAATTGTGGCACCAAAACCAATGTGAATGATGAGCCTTTCTGTTAGCAATTTAGTAAGTGTAAGGGATGGGATGTAGGCAATCTGGCCTAGCACTCACAGCTGCTGGGCTGAGACCTACCCACCAGGGACGGGAGTCACTGGGCTGGAGTTGGAGGAATTGCAAGGCCAGGTCACGGTCAGAGTCAGGCCAGGGTCAGAAATCAGAGGTAGGACCAGGTTAGAATCAAGAGGCAGGAACTGAGGTGAAAGTCAGGCTGGAGTCAGAGACCAGAGATCAGGAGATGAGGGAAAGTCTGGCATTGCAGCAGGTCAATGTCTGTGTGGTTGCTCAGACAGCTTCTGGGGGCAACCCCTGGGGTTAAGTAGAGGCACTTGCCCAATCAAAGGGGGAGGGGAGAGTTTTTCATTTTTGTTAGGTTTACCTGAAACTGTTTTTTATTTCACAGATACAGTTTTCTGAAATGTTTATTGTCCATATCTTCCAGTTGCTACATAACAATGCATTATTCACATCCAATGGTTGTGGGTGTAACTCGTACAGCCCAATGGGACATGACATGGAGAATAATGTTAAAAAAAAAAAAACAGTGTTAAGGGAAACTAGTTTTTTGACAAAAAATAGCTACATTTTCCAGAATTTTCCTAAAACCATAACAGGTTGTAATAGGAAGAGCCAGGCCATAGGCAAAATACCCACTACAATTGATGAGTGTAAAACATTACTCTATTCATTTGCTACCTCAAACCAGGAAAGTTAATAGACTTAAAGGGACACAGGCCGAAGATCTCGTCTACCTATTCAAGACACCAATTCAGGAACTCGCTAAGCATGTTTGTTTGTCTGTCACTCTTCAGTTAAGCACTTAAGTAGATGCTTGACTTAAGCATGCACTTTGAAGTTAAGCACTTGCTACAGGGCTTTCGTGAATAGGAATATGTTTCTGAATAATGCCTATATAGGGGGATGTTTTTCCAAGGCACAGCAGACAATTGGGTGAAAGAAAGGATGGTTCCATAGTTAGAGTGCTATCCTGGTACTTGGAAGACCTGTGTGCAATACCTGCTTTGCCACAGACTCTGTGTGACCTTAGGTGAGTCACTTAAACTCTGTTCCTCATCTGTAAAATGGGATAATGATATCTCCCTACCTCACAGGGATGTTGTGAGGATAAATACATTAAAGATTATTAGGTGCTCAGCTCTTAGGCTAATAGGGCCCTATAACTACAGTAGAAAGCAGGGCTGGCAGAATTTGGTGCTGGGGTAGTGGGGACTAGCACCCTCACAGTGGACATAGTACCAGGGCAGATCTATGTTTCTGCCCCCATGTGTCGCTCTCTGTAAACTGTGCACATGCGTGGAGGGTGGGAACCTAGAGAGTGGGACCTGGAGAGGCTGGAGCAGCCAGTGTGGTGTCTGGTATCAGGATAGGTTGCAGGTAGGAAGCCCCTTGTTGAGTCTCAGTGTGTCCTCTCACTCCCCATGCAAAGCACCTCTGCTCCATTTAAAGTGAGCTTCTGCCCCCACTGGTAGACAGGGCCCCAGTGATCTTCAGTGAGCATTGGGTGCCTAACTACTCTTCTTGCCTCTGACAATTTCCCACCAAGGGAGTAGTAAGAACTACTCATGTGAGTAAGAGGTTGCAGGATTGGGCCCTCTACATAAAGTGTGCATGTATCACTTCATCCACTTCTAATGTTCAGCTTCTTCTGAGGTAATGAACAATAGCTATCTTAACTTGGTACTTTACGGTTTGATAGAAAATCTTCTCAAATTAAAGTCCTGGGAAGAATTTACAGAGGTGGACTGAAATTGCTTGAGTTAGAATATAACTAGAATGCTGTGTTTATGTCTCTTTCCTTCAGAAAGAACGATGGGCTATTTAAAGGATGAAAGTGGCCAGGGCATCAGTTGTTTTTTTTTTTTTTTGAATGATTCTAAAAATACCATTTCCAGCAACACAGTGTCCTCTAATTCCATTGTGGAATTTTGGTACAGTATCTGAATCATCTGGGCTCTTTCCCATAACTCTTAATTTTTTGCTAGTGATCTCCCAAGTATTTTTGAGGCCCATTTCTCCTTCGCCTATGACATTGGATGAGATCACAGCCTGAAGTGACTGTGTAATTAAAACAACAATAAAACACTACTGTATTAGTAGTGGTGAAGGATTATTGGACACAATGAATTTTTTACATTTCAGTTTTTTCCTTACTTTTACTTGATATGCTAACTACTGAAATACTTGTTTAGGCAGCTGTTGAGATGGTCAAGTATGTGTAGCAAGGTGCCTGACAGTTTTCTAAGGGTAAAACTTGAGGAGAAAAATGACATGCATTGCGTTATCTTCTGCTGGTCAGGGATATATGGCTTCATTTTCAGCAAACTATTGAACTAATTAACACATTGAAGACCAGGAGAGGAAAAAAGGATTTACAATCAACAAGAAGAGCTCATGTAAATCAATCCTTTCTCTTCTCTTCTTAACTATAATCTATTTGTCAGTTCCTTTGAGTTAGTATAAAGTATATCATTTTTTTATATTTTAATTTTCATGTATCGCATTGAAACAAGTCTTACTAAGTTTACATGTGTTAATTCTATAAAAAGAGAATGCTTATACTCAGGTCTGGGTGAATTATTTGTTATCCAATCTTAGCCTTTTTTGTTTGCAAAGCAAACCTGATTTCTATGGATATGTTGGTTTATAAGTATTCATGACCTAGCTTGTGTGAATAAGTTTTAGTTTATGGGTTATTCATGAATAGTTCATTTCAAATAGATGCTGGTCTTGATGTGCAATTAATTGTGTAAGTCACATGATATTGTTTCTGTTACTAGATTGCATTCTGAATGTTATTAAACAGGAGAATGAGTACTAATATTCATGCTAAAACTTTCAGGAGTCCTGAACATTGTTTAAATAACTTGGCAATTTTCCAATACAGTGAACAATATAATTCCATGAATAACAGCTGAGCTAATTCACCTGATAACTTATTTGTGAAAATATTTGTGAATTGCTCTGCGTGGTTTGACCTGCTCTGCTTATATTACCCAAGCAGTAGTTGCTTTAGGCTGATTCTCCTTTACTTACAAACACTGGTCTGACGCCACTGAAGTCAATAGAATTGTCCTGAATTACACAGGGGTGTAAATGGTAGGAAAATCAGGTCCTCCCAAACAAATTTGTTACGTTTCATAGCATACATAATTCCTCTGTTTGTAAGAAAAATCACATACCCTTGCTTTAAAGTTGCAACATGACTAGGGCCCTACCAAATTCTTGGCCATGAAAAATGCATCACAGACCCTGAAATCTGGTCTCCCCCCATGAAATCTTTTAACTTATACTGTACAGATTTCATGGGGGGGAGAGGACTATTGCCACCCTTACTTCTGCACTGCCTTCAGAGCTGGGTGGCCAGAAAGGCAGCAGCTGTTGACTGAGAGCCCACCTCTGCAAGCAGCAGCGCAGAAGTAAAGGTGGCAATACCATACCATGCCACTCTTACTTCTGCACTGCTGCCTTCAGAGTTGGATGGCCGGAGAGTGGCAGCTGCTGACTGACGGCCCCTCTCTGCAGGCAGCAGCGCAGAAGTAAGGGTGGCAATACCATACCATGCCATCCTTACTTCTGTGCTGCTGGTGGTGACGACTCTGCCTTCAGAGCTGGGCTCCCGGCCAGCAGCCATGCTCTCCAGCTGCCCAGCTCCAAAGGCAACACCACCAGCAGCAGCAGCATATAAGTAAGGTTAGCAGTATCTCATCCCCCCCCCCCCAACAATAACCTTGCAACCCTCCCCACCCCAGCTCCTTTTTTGGGTTAGGATCCCTACAATTACAACACTGTGAAATTTCAGATTTAAATAGCTGAAATCGTGACATTTTATGATTTTAAAATCCTATGACCATAAAATGGACCATGAATTTAGTAGGGCCCTAAAAATAACATGACTCTTTCTTAGAATTCAGAACACACAAGAAATCTAAAGCAGAGAGAAACAAAACAGGCTGCTTCCTAAAACAGGGAGGTACTCCGTCTTATGCTAACTTGCTGCTTGGAAAATGAATCTGTGATGGCAAGTCTCAGATCACCCAATTCCCTACAGAGCTCCTTGTCTGAAAGCAGGGTAAGGATTTAAAGTTACAGCTTGTAATTTTTACAGTTTTCAATACACCACAAAAATAAGGCCAAATTCTCAGCTTACATAAATCAGTGTATCTCTATTTGCACTATGTCAATTTATACCAGCTTAGAATCTGGTCCTTAAGATGATATCCACAGCTAAATTAAGTTCTTTTAAATCAACACTCTATATAAACTATAGAAGAGAAAAGCCACCTCCCACCCCATTACCTCCACCCTGGACATTTTCAGTCAGTTGGGTACCAGTTCCACTGGTCCAGCAATGCATTCTGTAATATGGCACAAAGTTGACCCTTTAGGTTCTGTTTGACCATTCAGGTAAATCATACAATTTTTGTTGAAAATTGACGTCTACTATGTTCTGGGCAATTGCACACACATCTGAGACTTGAGGAAACTTTCTAACAAAAATCATCAATAGAAAAATTTAGTATATGGAAAGGCGTGCCTTTCATGAGAAATTTTGAAAATTTGAGGCTCAAAGACAAGAAAAAAAACTCAATTTCTGTGAGTTTAACCATTCTGTCATCTATTCTTAGTTTATTTTAATGCAGTTTCAAAAGGTGTGGGGTTTGTTTTTGCTAAGACTTGTATAGAAAGTGCTACAATTTTTCTGACAGTTTGGAAAACAAGTGATGAACGTAGTGAAGTAAATTCCATTGAACTAATTAAATCTCTGGTAGTATTGTCAGCTTATCCACATACTGTATAATTGGTCACAAACTGTATTGCTGTCTGCAAAAAGCAGGATCAGGCTTAATTTTTGTCTGTGAATTCTACATGTTTTTAGAATAGCTCCGGTGGGAAATGGTAACATTTGGCAATATAGTTTTACCACATTTTATGTATTTCCCTCTTTTTCCCCCCCCCCACATGGGAAGAAGGTTTTGTATTCCCATTTCACAGTTTCACTGTGTTTAGACAATGCCTTATCATTAGGGAATTAGCAATAAATTTGCTTTTTTCAATCCATCCTTCCCTGGCGAGTTATTTGTTTTTTAGATGGTTCTATTGCCTTTACTGTAGATGACAACTGAGAAATTTTAACAAAGCAAGAATGTGTCTGCTTGTGTTGAAAGAAAGTCCTTTATCTCTGATTGTACAAAAAGGTCTATGAATGGACCAGTACATTACTCATACTCTGGCAGAAGAAGCTCTGTATTTTAGTATCAGATTTATATTATTTTTTCTTTTTGGAGGATAGATCTGTCAGTGGCCATTAGTCAAGATGGTCAGGGATGCAATCCCTTGCTCTGGGTGTCCCTAAGTCTCTGACTGTCAGATGCTGGGACTGGACAACAGGGGAAGGATCACTTGATAATTGCCCTGTTCCATTAATTCCCTCTGAAACGTCTGGCATTGGCCACTGTCAGAAGTCAGGATACTGGGCTAGATGGACCATTGGTCTGATCCATTCTTATGTTTGTTTTATGTTCTAATTTTAAAATTTTCCTATTTTGTGTGTTAAATGGTCACACCTTGATACAAGTACAAGTCTGGCTTGTTAGAACCTTGTTAGAATTAGTTCTTCAAAGAAAGCTTGCTTTGAAGTTTCAGTAGCTCTAAACATTTCTTTTTATATGCATGGAATGAGAAATCTTGGCCCCGCAGTGAACTCAGTAGATGTTTTTCCTATTGGCTTTAATGAGTCCAGGATTTCACCCATTCTGTTTCTGTGGGGATGAACATTGTCTTTTTTTATGGGCTCATGCATATCTCTTTGGGATAAATTGATTTAGAATGAGTTCTTGATATCAGAAATGAGTGTCTCCTACTTCTGGTCTAGCTTCAGTCTTTTATTCCGCATGTTAAAGAAATAAAATCCAATATACTTTTGACCATTTATGATTTTTCCCTGGTTGTCTTGCGCAATAAAACTGAACAAACCTGTTTCACTTTAGTTCCTAGTTTATTTCACTTTCTGGTTTTCATGCACCAACATAATGCTCTTTGGGCTGTACATCACCACAGGTGACTATTTGAATAAATAAATACACCTGTTAGAGAAAAGAATGGGGCACTAATCACAGAGGAGTAGCAGGTACACTTTTGGAATATATTCAAGGGACTGTCTTCTACACTTAATTTCATATCTTCAGATACTCAAGAAGACAGTCTCATCACCAGAGAGGATGACAGTCTTAGGGATTTCAACAGACAATTTCTGGATTCTTTAGGAAATCTGCACTGGCTACTACTCTGAAAACTATGGGAATACTTGCAGAGTATGGTACTGCTGAGGGTAAGAGTGGCAGAATTGGGTCAAGAGTTGGTAACACAGGACAGGGAAACAGAAGTCATCTGAGAAATTCTAAAGGTAAGGTGCTAGATGTTGAGAGAACCATTGGGAAATCACTTTAATTTAAATGGAAGCTTTATCCTTTAAAATATGCCAAATAGACTACCTAACCTGGATTTTTCTTGAGAAGGTAGAGAGGGTTGGTGCTTTACATGACTGATACAAATGCAACTCCAGCATTACAGGAATCAAAAGACCTTATCATCCCAGACAGTTATCCTGCAATTGTGGCAGTCACCAAAAAGCAGTTCCCAGAGACAGTTCAAATGGCCCCAGTGGTTAAACATACCACGCGGAGCAAGCTAAATAGTCTGCTTTTGTTTGGGATGAAGTTTCGTTATCCTTCAAAGACTTTTCTATATCTGCTACAAAGTCATTACAGTTTTGGCATTTTTCCTGACAGTTTTATGGCATTATTTATTTTAATGTACTGTAAGTTATTCATTTTGGTACAGGGCTCAAAAATATTCCCATAAATGCCACTTCAGTTGGGTGAATGCTACATTTTATCATTCACATTGCCCTGGGCGCTTCTGTTGCTTTTCCAGATCTTTGTGTTCTGTCCAACAGTGTTGAACCAATTTCAGCGCAGAACACAACAGGTTAAAGATCATACATGGGGATTTTGATCTCTTTTCTTATTTATCTCAGCTCTGTTTCTGCCACCCTTGCTCCTGTTGAGTAGTACTGTTCCAGCAAGAAGTACCATTCATTTCAAGAGCACTCTTTGTGCAGTAAGGTACTATTCAGTGGACTAAATTGTGTATATCTGGGAAATTGGATGTTGGCATCTTTTTAAATCAGTATCTGGTGTAAGGCAGGACTATGTCTTGACCTCTGCACTCTTTTTTTTCAGGCAACGGATTTCTTAATGCAGCATTCTGCCAGTTCCATAGGCATTAAGATCTGTGATCTCTTGCTGTCTGACCTTGACTATGCTGATGACGTTGTTCTTCTAGAACAGAGCACCAGCAGGTTTCTCAAGGCATTCCAACCAATGGAGGAGTCAGCTAAGGCTGGTATCCATGCTTTGTAGTCAGAGACAAAGCTGCAAAATCTAGGATCAGGACCACCTGCGACTCCACTCTTTGAATAATGAAACTATCAAAGCAGTCTACAGCTTTTGCTATTTGGGTTCTATACTCCAACTCTCACATGGAGGCTCTCCATAGGATTGGCATCACTGTGTCTGCCATTGGTTGCTTACAACAAATATGAAATCAACATCATTTCAGCATGACAACTAAGTTCAGGATCTATTCAAGCTGTATCCTGTCCGTACTGCTGTATGGTTGTGAAACATGGACACTACGCTGCTCAGATTGGGCAAAACTAGAACTTTTCCACACACAGTGTCAACACTGTACATTGGGCATAAAGTGGAATGACTTCATTTGTAATGCAGATGTTTATGGTTGCTCCATTCTACAGACTACCGACCACTGTAGCTTTTCGGACATGTTGCAAGAATGCCACAAGATGGTCTGGCGAATGCCATTCTCCGAGTGAAACATCCAGCATAAAATTCCACCAACTGAGGGGTGAAGATGGTCCAAGTCAGACCCCTATTACATGGGTGCATCAAGTCTGTACCAACATTAGACTCTCAGCCCGTCAAGCCCTCTTGGCTGCATGGGAACCAACCAAATGCTGAACGATCACTACGGCTGACCCTTCGGCTAAGTGTTGAAGAAGAAGGTGGTATCGATTCTGGGAACAGCCACTACATTGACTGATATTACTAGAGACCCCAGCTGGCCACGTTTATTCAGACTGGGCTCAGTTGTAAGTCCTCCCTCATTCCCCTGCACTGCACCCATCCCAACATCGCCAGACCTTGCACAGACGCAGAGCAGCTCCTCCTTCTCCTGCATAAGTGGATGGGAAAGACAGGAGACTTGGCATTGCCCTCCCCTCCCCCCCGCCCCCCATCAACATATCCTCTAGCACATGCTGAGCCAGTGAGTGGGGGAGGTGAATTTAAGTATGCCTGGAAAAGGGCAGGCACAACTTCATTCTTCTGTGGAACCAGGGAAAGCAGGGTCTGAACTGTGACCTTCAGAGTTATAATTCAATTCCTCTCCTATCCCAGGGCAACACAGCTTTGTACTGCTCCTTACTCAGACTTGACTGTAAGGTTTGGTTGGAGTGCCTTGAGAAACCTTTTGGGGCTCTGTATTAGAAGAACAACGTCATCAGCATAGTCAAGGTCAGACAGCAAGAGATCACAGATCTTAATGCCTATGGAACTGGCGGAATGCTGCATTAGGAAATCCATTGCCTGACAAAAGAGTGCAGAGGCCAAGACACAGTCCTGCCTTACACCAGATACTGATTTAAAAGGTGCCAACATCCAATTTCCCAGATATACACAAGCTCTGGTTCCATTATGCAGCTCGCTAATCAAGTCTAGCGGAGTGGTTGGGACACTATGCCCTTTAAGGCCTTCCATAGCACAACTCAGTCAACTGAATCAATTGCAGCCTTAAAATCGACATATGCCACATGCAGAAGCTTCATGAACTCACAGTATATCTCTGACAACAAGCAGAGGACCAAAATGGTGGCCCTTTTCCTGGTGAAGCCTGACTATTGGGAGCGATGCTTCCAATGTAGCAGGGTCTCCAAATGCTCCAGCAGAACATGTGCAAGCATCTTCCCTGGCATGGACAACAAGGTGATTGGCCTGTAGCTCTTACGTTCACTGCGCAGTTCCTTGTCCTTATAAAGTGAGGTCGTAATACCGTCCTTCCAGGCGGTTTGTTCTTCCAGGTGATTCTGCACAACAAGCAAAAGATAGGCAGAAGACATTCCGCTACAGGGTCCATAGCACATTTTAGCAGCTCTGGGGGATGCCGTCTGCACCAACTGCACATCCGTTTTTCAGTTTGCAGATGGCATGCTTCACCTCACCCAACATTGGTGCATTGGTACAAGTGTCTGGGTCTGAAACCAAAGTGGCAGCCAAATCATCCAGTTCTGAGCAAGTGTCAGCTGGAGGGTGGTCCACCCAGCATGAGAGGATGTCATCATCTGATTTACATGGATGCCTTGGTTATTCAAAATGCTGTTCATAGCAACTACCTCTTGGCCGCTGAGTTTGTAGATTGCACAGAATGCCAGCTTTAATTCTCCCCTGGGTAAGCCACATTCAACATCACCCACCACTTGGTTACAATGTGCCTTGTGATTGCCAAGTGCTAGGGCATTGGATTTTCGCTTCAGCTGATTACAGATGCACTTATTGCTCATTGGTGGGCTGTGGCCTTCAATGTAATTGTCTGGAAAGCCTCCTCTGATAGCCATGGTTTACATGCTGGGTGGCTACAGCTGATCATCGGCTAGGCAGATTGGCGCAGGATGGAGGTGAACCAGAGACCAGGTGACCTCAGTGTTGTCTGGCATGTCGGCTAGGGCATCTTACATCTATACAAAATTTGTTGGCTAAACTCGGCATGCAGAGAAGTGTATCAATGTCAGATTTCTTCATCGCAGAGAGTTTACGTGCTCATCAAAGTACCATGCAGGCAACCACTAGGTGGTGATCCGTGTTCGCTGCACATTCTGCCCCGCAATATAATCTGCAGAGATGCCTGTCACGTGTGATGATGTGGTCCAACTCCTTCTGAGTGGGGCTGTTGTGAGAGATCCAGGCCATCTGGTGTATGCATCACTGCTTGAACCAAAACCCAGGAATGGAAAGATTCTGAGAGGTGCAGAATGTGAGCAAGCAGCACAAGTTATTGGTGGGTATATCCAAACTGTAATGGCCAATGACCGGTTCAAGCCCAATTTGCAGGGTGTCAGTAACTGCATTTAGGTCACCCAGGATCATGAGATTATCATGTGGAGGGGGTGCACACTAGAGATTCCAATTGGTCATAGAAATGATCTGTGACTAAATCAGCAGATTCCTCTGTCCGTGCATAGGCTACTATGACAGTAAGGTGACCATGCCTATGTTTAAGATGTACAATAATCAGTCAAGGACATGGGCATCCGAGTTATCAAGGAGAACCTGGCCTCACCTCACAGTAATAATGCTACCACCATGTAAGTGTGTAGGACCCCCAGAATACAGAAGTAATGAATCTTCCACCTTGTGGCATCCATGATCTATCAGCCTTGCTTCCATTAGGCCTGAGATTGATATGCCGAGATGGTCTATTTCATGTGAGACTGCAACTGGATGACCATGCCTGTAAAGAGTTGAACATTCCATGTTGCCATTTTGAGGGATTGGCAGATATCCCAGCTGTGATGGAACACAGTCATGGTATGCTGCAGATGCGCCTGCCGACATCAGAGGACACGCGTCCCCAGGGGGGCTCTGGCATGAGCCTGTCACAAGTGCACCTGGGGAAGACAGCACCAGCAGGGGCATCTGCAGCTGAGAGTAAAGCAGGGGCTTTAACCCTGGTGCTGAGTGTGAAGCTGTTCATGTTGATCAAAAACAAGCGCAAACGATTCTCCCAAACAATACCTTGTCCCACTTGGATGAGACAGAGGCAAGGTAATGCAAAACTTTTCCTGGTCTACAAGTCCTGGCTTCACACTATGCGACCTGAGCTGTTGAGTCATTCTCAGTGACTTCCTTCCCCTTGAGTAGCTAGGTGTAGCTGCTGTCCTGTGTTTTCATCACCCATGTTAGCCATCATTTTCAGGGTTCTTGTTGGACCTGTCCACCTTGCATAATACCCAAGGTGATATTTCAGACCAGCCTTCATCGCTGATATCACCGCTCCAACGAGCAATCCCCTACTTCAGATCTTACACCCCTCTACCCATGTGGCGCCAACTTCCACTGTTCCCGGTGGGTGCTCGGCCCAACTCTTTCCCCACCCTCGCCCTGCCCCCCCTTCCACCATTTCCCAAAGTCCCTGCCCCTTTCCCGCCCCCATTCCACACCCTTCCCATAGGTCCCTGCCCCACCTCTTCTCCTCTTCCTTCCCTGAGTGCACCGTGTCCCTGCTCCTCTCCCTCCTCCCTCCTGGAAAGTCCTAAGTGCGGGCAAACAGCTGTTTGGCAGGAGGAAGCACTGTGGGAGGTAGGCAGAGGAGTGGGGACACAGCGCGCTCAGGGAGGGGAGTAGGTGGGGTGGGAGGTGAGGGGAGCTTGGCTGCTGGTGAGTGCAGAGCACCCACTAATTTTTCCCCATGGGTGTTCCAGCCCCGGAGCACCCACAGAGTCATAGCTTATGCTTCCACCATGATGAGATAAAGGTTGCACGTGTCGGGGGGAATCAAAACCTGCTTAGACTCCCCTCCTCCACCGTCTCAGTTTAAAACAAACAGTGATAACGCCTCTTTCCCCCCTCTGGTTTTTTTCCACCTAACTTAAAAAGTTATTTATAATTAATTTCTAACTACCAGTAGAAGCACGTGAACGGCATTGGAAACTGTCTGTCTGATTTTCTTCTGTGTGGTTAGTCACATGTTTGATTGACTTGGCTCCCAAGCTGATGTTTACACTGTTGTATTCATCTTCCTCAGATGACTGTGACATGCAACCCGAATGCAGTGAAGCTGACAGGGAAAGCGAGGAGAACCAGACAGATGACAACTTCTCCATTTTTCAGAGCTGATGCAGGATGATCTGTCACCTAATTGTAGGCCATTGCCTGTCATTATTTACTTACAGCTGTAATGTGGGTAAAATGAGTAGGAAAGAGAGAAGTGACAAGTAGCAAGCAAGAAAGAGACTATTTACATTCCTTCCCCTAAAGACAAACAGTTGGTGTCTCTTCAGGAATACAATATTGCCACTTAATATCCTATATATACAGCAATGATTTCTATATGCTGTGAGAGCTCGTCCGTGCCAGTTGTGTAAGGTACTACAGCATTTGGATCTTTTGCAAGGTAGGTCTGCAAACCCTACCCAGACCCAGTTCTAACCCACACCCATTGTGATCCACAAGGAGACCCTTTCTGCAGTGCATGGGGTGCACAAATGCGTTGCCCGCTGTACAGGGGATTGAACCAGGGACTTAACTGAAAGCATGAATCTCTAAAGTTAGAGCTAAAGAGCTGAGAGCTGTAACAGACTCATCTTCTGTGGTTGGGCAGAGTGGGATAGAGAGAGATGTTGACCAGTGGGTTATATAGGCAGTACTGTGTAGCTGATCCACCAGATGACCACTCTGTGAGGTCTCAAGATGTGCAGAGGGCCTTATGCTGGCCTTCCCTACCACTCATGTGAATATTGCTCATGAGGCCCAAGTAGTATGTATGGGGCATATGCGGAGAGGGGACACTCGTTCTCACTTCTGAAACCCCTGCTTACTTGTGTGGTTCAAGTCACATACTAGCCTTCAGTGAGAGGTGAAAGAGAATCCCCCCACATCGCACTCAGCAATGCGTGTGCGATATGGCAAAAATAAATGTTGCATTTTCTTAGTTTTCATCTGCTTTTGGGGAAATGGATGGGGCTATTGGACTTGCAATTGATTTAATTTTTTTTTAAGAGCAGGCCATCAGCTGGTCATCCTGTGGCCACACTCACAGCATCTGCCGTAAATATCACATTCTGTCTTAGTAATTTCCTCCCTTCATTATTCTGTAAAGGGATATTCAGAAAGGAAAAAGAGAGGCTTTTAAACCTAAAACACCTCAGTGCAATTGTTTCAGTTCTTTGCCCAGATGCTACCGTATCCTCTCCCATTTTAGTGTGATAATGTGCAGTGTTGTTGGCATTTAATGGAATAAACCATAATGTAGGAAATGTGAGTTATCTACATGAAACAATCCTGTTGTGGGCCATGGACATGGGTTCTCTGCCCCACTCCCAACCGTCCTCCCCACTAGTCCTGATACAAGGGAGCATGTTGGATTGGGGAGGAAAAACAGATAGCTAGAGCATGCTCTACCCTAGCTACTCATAGCTGGCAGACTATCCCTTGCAGACCATTGCCAGCTACTACGCCTGCACTCATTCTACATACTGGGCAGAGAATCAGGGAGCCATAATTGATGTCTTTCCTTCCTTCTCTTTTGAGTATTAACTCTGCAAAGTAGAGAATCAGGCCCTTAGAATCAATTCCTAAAATGCTTGAGTTCCTGTAGCACCTGATCAGATTTGTGGCACTAAGACACATGATTATACAGTCACAGAACACAGAATGAATGTGTAGGAAAAGAGAGATAACCCATTGTCCTATGGCTTAAACTAAAGTTTTCTGGTGAGGCCTTGTTGAGACAACAGAGCATATACTTCCTGATATGGCCATTATGGATATAAATTCTGCATTCACCTATGCAGGTGTTGGACTGACATCCTTTCTTCATCTGTAAACATTAGTGTTCATATCTGTGAACAGCACATTAGTATTAAGTTTCCCATGGAAGGTTTTTTGGGGGGAGGGGAAAGGAGGGGAGGATTGTGTAGCAGTATCAGGGCCTAAAATTGTAATGACTTCAGAATCAAGATTAATAAACTAAACTAGTTCATAAATAAGATCAATATTTTTCAATACTAATTAATATAAAATATTTAATCTTGGGGCATAATGGAATATTGTATTTGTGATGGATCCATTAGCACACACATACTTATACAACTATGTTCACGTTTATATATTTTTAATGAACTTTCCCTTTCTGTAAATTTTGATCTAATGATTCGTTTATTTTGGATAGATAATGTGGTTAACAATTACCAACAGCTAAATCATTAAAAATCTACCAGTAATTCTTCTGTGGCTATATAGTTATCCACCTATACAGAACAAATGGCTAACTAACCCAACGTCTTTCCTTCCTCCTCATACCATTTATGCCCAGAAAACCATGGCTTAGGTGTCTGGCATCCAAACAACTTCCTTGATAATTTCTATCTGGGTTTGGCCCATGCCAACATTTAACACCATAATCAAAGTCAAACGTGCAGAAGCTAGAGAAAATTAAAGGAAAACAGTGGCCAAATACAGTGTATTTTCCTCCACCTTCCATCCCAGCTGGAGATGAATCAAATACGTTTAGAAAAGTTGTTACCCACATACAGAGAGATTATTTAAAGATTGTTTGGGATATTTTGCCTATCACGTCTGCCTTAAAAAAAATCTGTCTTTAGCTAAGGGCAGGGCTGGCTCTAGGCTTTTTGCCACCCCAAGCAAAAAAACATTTTGGCTGCCCCCCACACCAGTCCTGGTCTCTCTTCCCCCCCCCCGACTCCGTCCGCTCCTCCCTCACCTCCAGCCGGTCCGGCGCTGGCAGGGTTGGGGTAAGCAGTGGGGCTCCCAGAGTCCCTTCAGCTGGGGCTGCCGCCTCCAGGACCAGCCAGGAATTGGAAGGCCAGAGACAGGGAACGCCCAAATAGGGGGCTAAGGAGCCAGGACAGGGCAGCCTCATAGGGAGCGGCTGGGGGGGGAGCGGAGCCCCGGAGAGCGGAATGCGGGCCCCGCATGGCAACACCCCGGGCACCGGTCCCCTCTATGGACCTGCTGCTGCTCCTGCTCCTGGCTGCTCTGCCACAGCCCCTGGGCAGCTTGGGCCACTTAGCCCAGCCCCAGCTGCAGCACTGGGGGGCAGCCGCCTGCGGCATTTGCAGGCCCCCAGCCCGAGTGTCCCACGCTTCATGTGTCAGAGCCTGCTGGATGGCTTGGCTGCAGGTTTGGCCTCCCACTGCGGCTCTTCCACCTGGACTTCGGCATCAGGTTGGGGGCTGGGATGGCATCTACCTGGGTGAGCGCCTACAGGGCTGGCCCCCAAGCAAAAAAAAAAATGGCCCAAATGCCGCCCCTGAAATGTGCCGCCCCAAGCACCTGCTTGCTTTGCTGATGCGTAGAGCTGGCCCTGGCTAAGGGCTTGTCTACACTTACAGCGCTGCTGCCGCAGCAGCATGCCTGGCGCAACTGTAGCACTTAATGAAGATGCTACCTACACCGATGAGAGTTTCTCCCGCCAGCATAGGTACTCCTCCTTGAGAGGCGGTAGCTATGTTGATGGGAGAAGCCCTCCTGCCAACGTAGCGCTGTCTACACTGGGGGGTTAGGTTGGTATAATTACGTCACTCATGGATGTGGATTTTTCACACCCCTCAGCAATGTAGTTATACCAACATAAGTAGATTTAAAAAGAGAGTCATACATACATATTCTTATCGAAGTGTAGCTGCTCTAGACATAGCTCATGTGGGTTGTGTTTATTCCACATTTCTGAGCTGGGAGAAATAGCCTACCCTTTTGTAGGCAGGTCCCTCTGTCTCAGACTGTCAGCTTTTTCACTGATGCATCCTGGCCAGCTTCTCTGACCACATCTCCTTCTCCCTTTCTTAGGTTCTTTTTGGTTTTTTGTCACCTTTGATCCCAGATTTAGCTTTGGGGAAGGTACCCCATTCTAGAGTGAATGGAGCCAACTGTTCTCTTAACTCCTTTGAAGCTCGGTACCTGAGAGGTTGTCTTATCTGGAAAAAAGAAAAGGAGTACTTGTGGCACCTTAGAGACTAACAAATTTATTAGAGCATAAACTTTCGTGAGCTACAACTCACTTCATCGGATGCATTTCATTGTTTAACCCTTCCTGGGTTCATTAACAACTCCCCGTTACAGCCTCCTTTAATTTAACTATATGTATTTAGGCAGATAACAATAATAATACCAAACTGAACAGGGAGACAGTCATACATAATATTCATAAAAGATAATACAGGCATTTTACAAATTCAACACACCAGCCTTATACTGTTTTGCTTCTGAGCTCTGATGAGTTTACAGCACATGTAGTTATGGCTGCAGATGAGGGTTACCACCTGACTGGGTTTTTTTTATAGATTTCCCAGTTGCCAGAAAAATAATTTAATTTGCTGGGTTTTTTTAATGTGGGTCTAAAGATTTGCATTATTATCACAATACACTGGGATCTCGAATGTTAAAAGTTTCTGTGTCCAGCCAAAGATGCTGCAGTGTTCCTACTTCTGCAGTTTAAGCAATAACAGATCAAAACTGTTGAAAATACAGCAGCTGTCTGCCCACCAACAAGGAAGCACACCATATGCATGTGTGTGGGAGAGGGTTTGAGTCACACGGAGAGTGAGGAGACTTGTGATGTTATCCATCTTATTTATATGTGTTGTCTCTCTAGATACTATAGGTGGCTGTTGAAGGGTGGAGGGAGTTGCAGAGTTGCCTTGTGGTTGGGGTAACGGTGGGTTTGCCGTGTTGGGGGGAGGGGGTGGGAGAGGGTGCCAGATTTTTACCAAAGGTTTGTTAACGGAGTGTGACCACACTTTTCAGGGTCCAAGACAAACTACAAGGCAGACTCAAGTAGGGTGCAGTAGCACACTGAGTGCATTGAGGCAGTTCCCTACCACCCCTGGACTAGAGGTTCCCTGTAACAGTTTCCTTGGGCCCCTCAGGCCTGTCCCAAGCAGCACAGACAGCTCATTTGTCCTTTTTTGTAATAAAGCACAAAAAAGTGTCGCCAAAAGAAACTCCATAGTTCTGTGCCAGACCTTCTTTCCTCCAGAGGTCTCTGGCAGTCAGCAGAGGTCCTGGGCTAGTTTTTTTTCCTGTCAGCCCACTACTGAGTTGTCCTCTTTCCCTTTTAACTGCCCCTTCATTACCTCATTAACCTGTGGTGGCTCAGTGTGGGTTTGGTATACCTCAACACACTGAGCTCTGACTGAAGTTTCAGAAACTGCAGAAGTGGTGGGAGGAAGAAATCCTGGTAAATTTGGGCAGTAATTTTCCAGTTTGAGTTTTCCTGGTTTGACCATTAGCACAATCTGGAGGGTGGAGGAGACTAGAAGAGGAGATGTACAGAATAAAAAAATCTGGATGAAATACTGTGAGGGCCAGGCTGTGTGGTAGCGTATCCTGAAAGAATACCTGCCCAATGTAGCAGTGTCCATAAAGAGTCTCTGCTTGGGAAGCCCACCTGTAACACTCACTTATATACACCCTTGTTCCAAAACAGCACTCTTCGACATGAAATGAAATTCCTTGTCTCAGTGTGAGTGTATTACCAATGTAATGTGACTTTTGGAAGGGTTACAGCACATTCTGAATGATGTATGAAATGAAAAATCCCTACGTAGTGCACTGAAAGCATGTACAGTGCTTGGTGAGACACTGCCAATAATCTTAACAAGTGGTTCCTTCAAACATTTTCCACTTCAGTCAGCAATGCATCTGACATTCCCTAGGTAAAATATTCCCCTCCTTTATTATACCCTGCCAAAGTCCCTCAGTTTCACATTCTCCCCTCTGTCCCAAATATTCATTAATTCCATACTTGTCCCCCTCCAAACTTTCTATACACACCCCATCCTTTGGCCTAGCCCCTCTCGACTTTTCTTGCTACCTGATGGAAGCTCCTTTAGATGGCTATTCTATTTGACAAAGCTGTGACCAAGGGACACATTGAAACTAACCTCCAGATGGCCCAGGGTGCATAAGGTTTTACAGAGATCCTCTTGGTAGGATGTCTGCATAAGAAGTCACTAAAGGTTGGCATTGTAGGTCTCTTCAGAGAGCCAGCAGCCCACTGTTTATCATAATCACTTTGAAATGTTTGTACAGATAATATGTAAGGAGTTGTGTATCTGTACTAAAGACTATGTTCTTAAGGTCTTGGAGTTAAGGCTGATCACCAGGAGGTGACAAGTGCTCTTTTCAGGCTGGGTGTTAAGTAGAGCAGCAGTCTGAGGTGGACCTTGTAAGCTGCGGTGTGCTGTTGCTTTGGAAGCAGTGAATCTGTGAATACTGTGAGTGTCCAGTGGCTGGACACTCAGGGGAAATGCTTACAGAGCTCAGGGTTGGAGTGTCCTAATTGCTAACCTATTAAGAGACAGTAGGGCCTGCCTAGGCCTAGAGAGAGGTGTTCGTGTTGCCCACAGCTGGTGGAGTTGTGGTGCTGTCCTGTGGCAAACATAGACAAGGCTTCCCTACCCCAAGGGTGGGTGGTAGCAAGGTGCCTCACAAATTCTTTCTCACAACAGCAGCAGTGATGGTCAGCCAGTCACTCTCCTGTATCTTGCTGTGAGCTGAGTCGTTAGGCATGTGGTTTGGTTCTGAAAATGGGCAGGTTCCCTTTACTGTGCCAGAGGTCTTGCCTCACTGGTGAGAGCAGGCTTGATCTCCCCTGGCTGGTGGATAGAGAAACAGAACTCCGGGAGGGAAGGAATCAATAGTTTTAAAGAACATCTCTCTCAGTTCACTCCACCATTTCGCAATCGCACAGTCTGTGTGTGGGGGGCAAAGGGGCGGGGTGATGATTAAACTAAGCATTTGGATCATAGAATATCATGGTTGGAAGGGACCTCAGAAGGTCATATAGTCCAACCCCCTGCTCAAAGCAGGACCAATCCCCAATTTTTGCCCCAGATCCCAAAATGGTCCCCTCAAGGACTGAGCTCACAAACCAGGGTTTAGCAGGCTAACGCTCAAACCACTGAGCTATACCCTGGAATAGATCTTTGTTGTAGTTACACTGACCAATCAATCCCTAAATAATTTCAATTTTTATTGTGTGTGCCACTTCTCTAATGATATTGGGCCAAATTCTGACCTCAGTTACACCTGGGCATACCCAGAGTAGCTCTACTGAAGGCAATGGAGTTATTCTGAATTTAAGCCCCATTTCTGGAAAGCACTTAAGCACATGCTCAAATCTATCCTTATTCAGCAAAGCAGCTCCACAGATGCTTAATATGGTTGCTTTCCTGAGCTGAGGGTCTCTTAGTAGTGTAAATGAGACAGAGTCTGACCTATTATACATGGAAGCATGCATGAATATATGTATATGTATGTATATGTGGGTAAATGTATATACTAAGGGTGAAATCCTAGCCCTATTGAAGTCAAGGGCAAAATTCCCATTGGCGTCAATGACACCAGGATTTCACCATTTAGAGAGAGAGAGAGAGAGAGAGAGAGAGAGAGAGTGTGTGTGTATATATAAATAGTGTGAGTATATAAAATAGATAATTCCTGAGGTTTAAATTCTGGTATTTACAAAACGTCCGAGAGCACAATAGAAACAGGTTTTCAAATAAGAAGCAGCATTTTCTGGCTACCTTTTACTTTATCTCATAGAGATACATTTGTATTTCACATGAAGAAGCCTTTGCAGGTGCACAATAAGCAATCAAAGCTCACCCCATGCATATCAGGAGAAACCATATAACCTATGCACAGTTTGGCTTAATTCAGTAAGGTAAAAACCAGCCACAATTAAGTGATGTCATCCCATGCTATCTGTCATTCCATGTCTTTTTTGTCGGTACCCAAAACTGAAAACTTTAATTAAAAATAATTGAAAATGGAACCAAATATTTCTTAGCTGAGTTGTCCTTAAAAATATGAATGAGTCATTTAGATAACATTCACAATACCAGCAGCACAGGGGTACTTTAGAGAATACGTTTCAGTGCAGAGACATTTTGAAACAAAAATTGTAATGTTCTAAATGGAATTAGATGAGCGAAACTGTGTCATACTGAGATGAAATATAAATAAGTGCTTAGGGCTCAATCTATGAAAAATGGATGCACTCTTTCTAAAGCATTTTCTTCTGTGGAGGTTTCTCTTCTGTAGAACCCATCCGTGGGATTGTTTGGGTTTTTTCCCCTTGTATAGTAGAATGTGGTTTTGCCACTCATTTAAACCCTTCTTTCAACTCAGTGTCTGTCTCTGTATTAAGCCCCCATGGACCTACAAAAGCCAAGGGCCGATGGAAACAATAAGCATTTTGTGTTCAAATGTACAACCTACAGAAAGTTCATATGTTAAGTCTTGGAAACATTTCCAAAGAGGTTGTTTCATAAACAGTGTCCATGTGGGGCAGATCTGACTTGTGCTGCTGTCTTTTGTGCAGATATTCCAGGAGGATTTAATATGTTGTTTACTCTCAAATTAATACATAAAGTAACATTTATGGTAACATGTTCTAAATCCCAGTCCCAGTTCAATCTCTCTCTCTCCCCCCGCCACAACCCTCCAAGCCTCTTCATCTCTTGTCCAGTCCTCCAAACCATCCCTTTCTTTATTCCCCCCCGCCCCGATAACCATTAGAAGCATTTTCCAAGCCCCTGGTTTTTTTCGTACCAAAGCACTCACATTACTGACCTACTCTCCAACCAATAACAAAGGGCATGGAAACATCCTCTTCTCATCCTCATCCTCCATTTACTTTATGCACCCATAATGAAACAGCCTTCCTGCTCTGGCTTTTTACCTTTGAAACACTATGCAGAATGTGGTTGGGTGGAGGGGGGGAGAACGTGGTTGGGAACCTGATCCTGTGAGGTTCTGAAAGCTCTCGATTCCCATTGACTTCACCAACTCACAGGAGCAGGCCCTAGAATTGTGCACAAAAAGGAAGGATGGATTCATGGAAAGCTAAATACTGTGGGCATGATTCTCATCTCTCACCAATGTAAATGAAGACGTGATGTCAACAGAGTTGAACTATGGTGAGTGAGATCAGAATCTGGTCCTGTGTGTGTCCTGTATAGTCCTTTTGAGTATATAGAATGTCCACATATGTATTTTGTATGTTTTCTCATCTTGGGCCGGATCCAAAGCCCCTTGAAGTCAGTGGGCAGAATCCCGTTAGCTTTAATGGGCTTTAGATCAGGCCAGTTGGGTTTCATTTTCAAACTTCAGTGTTGTTGTATGTTGGGCACCCAGAACCTGCATTTGGTACTCACCTCAACAACTAGCTTTCCAAGAACTCAGTTCAACTCCAGTTTTCGTCACTTGGGGTATCATCATTTGGCATAGAGCAAAGCTATGCTGAGTTGCTCAGACTAAGCATAGGGAGTGGGCATAGGGCGTACCACACATCCAGAGTTACCCAGAAAACCACTTCCTTTATATACATTTTCACATTATGTTGCATTTATTATTATATATTGCATCACATGTGTTGAGATTGGCTTGGTTACTTTGTAACAAAGGGTTCTCTCTCTGTCTGTGTGTTGTCTCTCTCTCTCTGTCTGTGTGTTGTCTTCTGCTGGGACCAGAGCAGGAATGCAGGTCAGAACTCATGTAAAGGGTTAATAAGCAATCTAGTTAGATATGCATTAGAGTCTGTTTTGTTTAAATGGCTGATAAAATAAGTTGTGCTGAATGGAATGTATATTCTTGTTTTTGTGTCTTTTTGTAACTTAACATTTTGCCTAGAAGGATTCTCTGTTTTGAATCTGATTACCCTGTAAGGTATTTACCATCCTGATTTTACAAAGGTGATTCTTTTACTTTTTCTTCAATTAAAATTCTTCTTTTAAGAACCTGATTGCTTTTTCCTTGTTCTTAAGATCTAAGGGTTTGGGTCTGTGTTCACCTATGCAAATTGATGAGGATTTTTATCAAGCCTTCCCCAGGAAAGGGGGTTTAGAGCTTGGGGGGAGTTTGGGGAGAAAGAAGTTTCCAAGTGGGCTCTTTCCTGGTTATATTTGTTAGACGCTTGGTGGTGGCGGCAATAAAGTCCAGGGACAAAAGGTAAAAATAGTTTGTACCTTGGGGAAGTTTTAACCTAAGCTGGTAACAATAAGCTTAGGGGGGTTTTCATGCCGGTCCCCTCATCTGTACCCTAGAGTTCAGAGTGGGGAAGGAACCTTGACAGATGCTGATAGAGGAGCTTGGGGGTTGATGTGTGTATGTCACTAGCCTGCACAGAGAGGGTGAGGTCTGCAGAGACCTGTAAGCCGGTGATGGTGGGGCCAGAGGCTCTTGGTTTAAGGGAGCTGAACTGCAGCCGGCATACACAAGACTGCTTCATGCTAAAAGCAGGTAGTGAAAAGGTACCTCACAACCCTGCATGCCCTTAGGGAGCATCACAATTTGTACATGCTGCTGTTCTTTCTCCTTGAAACAAATGACACCTCCCCACGCCCATGAGTGAAAAGCAGAGAAAAGAGTTGTAACTGTAAGGTCAAATTCTGCTTCCATTTTTACTGATATAAAT
The DNA here is from genome assembly GCF_009764565.3 of Dermochelys coriacea. Taxonomy (NCBI): domain Eukaryota; kingdom Metazoa; phylum Chordata; order Testudines; family Dermochelyidae; genus Dermochelys; species Dermochelys coriacea. Next base: position 110,748,587 of record NC_050069.1, read on the forward strand.
ATGAAATAACTTCATTGACTTTGATAACTGTTAATGATAATTTGTAATTGTGTGTTATTTTGGTAGATAAAGAAAAAGTCAAAATATATTTAGCCAGGCATTTCCATGAACCATTCATTATTTCCATGGTGAAAGGTTTGTAGGTGGTGAGTCACAGAGAAAACTCATGTTCTGTTTATAGTGAAAGACCATTTCAGCTTCACAGAAGATATTTATTGCAAAGACCCTCAAGAAATATCAATTGGGAGTTTTCTTTGTGGATTGTTGCCTTCCATTTGCCGAAAATAGTTCTATTCCACAGTCCACACAACATGTCAACTTTGAGACTCATATTCTAAAATGTGCTCCCCGATGATAAATTGCAGTCATGAGATTCTATTTTCTATTTATAGTTGAAATGAAACACTTGAGGAAAAATTCTAAACCAAAGCAATTTCATAGAAATCTCATAAATTTTTCCTTATGTGTGCATCAGTTTAAAAAACCCTCCTGTACTGTCTTTTCAGCTCTGCAGGAATTCTTTAACAATCAACTTGTTGTGAGATCAAAGTAGGAGACTCTCAAGCTTGTGAAACTGATAATGTATCCATATAATCTAGATAGCATGCCTTTTGAGTATACTCCCTTTCAAACCCTAAGGGGAAAGGACACTTAATCATCATACAGTGCAAATACATCCAAAATTTGATACAGTTTTTGGAATAAAAAACAATTATCTCCATAACAGATGAAATTATGTTTTTACTTCCTTTGGCTCTTCTTGCTTGCTTGTTTGAAGCTATCAGTAATTTCTATGAAGTATCTTGGGTACTTTGAAAACTTTCTTCCATATTTATAGCTTTCAAGCCACACTCTCCATTTCTTTCTTTTAAAGTACATCATTTATGCATCTTATGCACAATAATCTGCTCTGTTGAAGAGTTCAGGGTAGCAGGAATTGGAAAAGGATGCTTGCTTAGAGATACCACTGTGACTGTCTGAAAGAAAGAGATGCATCCATCTCCTCCCACTGTGTACAACCCTAATCAGCAGTTGTGAGCCTGGTTTGCATTAATGGTGTACTCAGTGACAATAGATCTTTCAGGTAACAATGACGGGAAAGTGATGATAACTCCAGTAATGAACCGAGTGATAAGTACATAGTGTGTATATGTTGTGCACAGTCTTCAGCCCAGTTTCTTTTAGCGGAATTGTTTGCCTGCAATTGGAAAAAAGAAAAACCTGCACATTCGTTAAGTGCTATGTCTGTCTGTTAGTTGCTTGTATGCAAAGTGCATTTGGAAAGTGGGGATTCATGAGAAATGAAGCATCGTGTTGAAGAAACATAGGGGTAGAGGAAGATGAGTTGCTAAAGTAATAATGATACTTATCCCTTTCTACGGCACTTTGAAAATGTAAAGAGCTGAGTAAAACATTGATTAATTCTCATTTTTTTTATTATAGCTCTAGCCCCCAAAGATACTCGTTTCCCATACTTTAAAGAGGTAGTGCTGAAATAAAGGTATTTACACTGAGATTTAATATAGTTGCTTGTATGCTACTAAAGCTTTGAATCAACAATGTGGCTCTGATAGAAACTGTTATCACAGGGCGGGAGAGAATGAGAATGTATGTCAGGCATAGGAAACGTAGAGAATGACGTTTAAATAATTACAGGGTTGTGAAACAAACTGCACAAAGTCATCAAATTGAGAATTAAGATCGATATAGAATCCTCTCAAACTGTACACATGTGCAGGAAATTGAGAACAGCAATTTGAGTTAGGGGTTCCTTAACTCTTAACTTTGAATTTCCTCTATTAGCATGAGTCATACACAGGGGTTTTGTTTGTTTTGTTTGTTTTTTTGTTTTGTTTTTTTTGTTTGTGTTGTTCAGATTTTCTTGGCATAGGGGGAAAAATTGCAACTGACTAACAAATGGGACAATAACATCCCAAATTTAAGGGCCAAATCATGACTATCTGTCTATGGGTGTATTATAAGCAGGGGAGAGCACAATGCACTCCCTCTGGAGGCAGCCATTACTTGGCTATACGTGCAGCTGAGTACAGTGGGTGTGCGGAATGGCTAACACTGCCGGCGCTGCTAGCCAGTGCAAGCTAGGTGGGTTTGGGCAGAACAGAATGCCAGGTCCATGACCATGCCCCCTCTGTGCACCAGAGCCCCGCTCCAGCAAATCACTCAAGTATGTGCTTAACTTTAGCGATGGCAGTAGTCCCACTGGGATGAACAGGAATAATTGTGTGCTTAAAGTCAAGCATGTGCATTTGAGGATTGGAATTTAAGGGCCTGATTTGAAGCTCAGTGAAGTATATGGGGGAGGGGTCTTCTATTGATTGCAATGGGTTTTGGATCAGACCCCAGCAAGGGAATGTGTATGTGTGGGAGAGCAAGTTACAGCTTTCCCGGGGTGTAGACATACCTGCTCCTTCCCAGGCTCCCCTGGTGCCGCTTGGAGGCATTATGGCTTTTACAGACCTAAATGCCTCCATCTATTACTGATGGGCTGCACAGGGTGTTCCCTTTGCCTCACTGCACTTGAAACAATCCTCTAGCTCTAAATCCTATTGGTGAGAAATGTCTAGGCAATGGATGGGGTTCTTTTTTCCAGAAAGTAGGAGGGATTGATAGGTGTAACTCCCAGTGTCACCCAAGGCCTGGGCTGAATTCAATTAGGACCCTTCAGCACACATCATGCCATGAGGCTGCCCTTGGCACAACTCCCAGCAGGGGCAGGTGGACTCTCCTTCCCCCCACCCCAGTTGCATGTGGTCCCCTCTTCTTCCCAGGAACAGCAGCAGGCCCACCTCCCTCATGGGAGCAGTAGTGTTAGCAACAGAAGTCCCCATTCACCCTTACTGAAATACAGAGGGTCCCCCTAATTCTTAGCCCAGTAGCCAGGTGGTATCTGCTTGATGGCAGAGGGGGTGGTGGGGCCCATTTTCACTCTTCTCCTCCACACACAGCAGGCCCCTCTTCTCCTCCACACACAGAGTACTCTGCTGGGGTGGTGTTGGTGGGACCACTGGGGCTGTTGGTCTGGGACAGCACCCCAGAGATGCATGTCAGATTCAGGCAGAGACCACCACATTGTTACACTCAGGTCACATTTTTCAGCTTTGCTTTACAACAAAGGCTTACTTTTCTTTTTTTAATGCAAGCTAGGATTCCTTTTTTAATTTAAATTAAGGCAAAGTTACAAAAAACCATTAACATACTACATCATATATTATGTATTCAGGCTCGGGCTAATATTTAAAGAACCTAGTTAAAGATTCTGCCTTGCTGGCTGGGGAGCCCTCCTCTGAGTACCTTGAAAGGGTGAACACATTTGTAAATTCCCTTCCTCTTCTTGGTGCCTCTCTTGTGTCAGACTTGGTGTGAACCAACCTGAGATTCTGTCCTCAACACATGACTCTAGGCATGGCCTCTAGTGCCTGTACCTTAATCTGGGTCTGTATAAAGCACTTAGAGAGCTTGGTAAGAGGCACTTTTTAAAGATGATTGGGTTCTTCATACATAAAACCCCACTCCCAATGCCTATGGAAATAGGGATATCCCAGGATTTAATCCTGTTCAAAAAATACCTTGAATGCTCTTCTTTCCATTTATCTGAGACAATCTGGGGATGCAGTCTAGAAATCAGCTGAAAAAGAAAACTTACAGTATGTTGCAGGGACTGGAAAGATCACAATAGTTACTAAAACAGAACTGTGTTACAAAGGTCATTGATCACATTCAGCAACTGATTTACAAATAGTACACTAATAAGTTAGAGCCCAAGCTGGAAATGGTATCTACACCAGCAGCCCCTTGTACGCCTGCACACAGTCCCATTGAAATCAGTGGAACTACGTATATGTTGGTAGATAGATAAAATAAGCAGACAGATTCAATTTTTTAAAATGTCAGGATTCCCAAATCTCCTTGATGGGGTTAAAAAGTCTCAAAACTTAATTTTAAAAAAAGTGAAGTTGTTTTTGATTAATTAGACCAAACCAAAGCATGTGAAATTGATATTGTTGTTTTACACCATAACTTAAAAGCACTTTCATTTCTTTCCTCCTCTTTCTCCTCTCTCACAAATCTTTTCTCTCTCTTCTCTCTTCCTGATCACTGCACTCGGTTGACACAGTCTCACATTAAATTTGGGACTACTTTGCAAAATGGCCTCTCCATCACAAGGTTTGCATGCTTTAAATGCCAGCTCTGATTTTCAACTGCTTCTTACCAGTTTAAGTCAGATAAATTTGTTCACTGCAGCTAGTATGTCTTGCCTATTTTTAACCAAACCTTTTAGCTGGCAGTGACAACAAAGTTCTTCTTTTGCTCAAAGATGGCTTGGTGTTTTATTTAACTGGGCTGCTGAGAGTAATTAGTAAATGTATCTGTGCAGATGCAACAGTGGTATACACATGGGTACAGTTTCTTTTTAAAATAAGAAAACTGTTCAATAAAATTACTTAATTTCAAACATATTCCCAGATAATATTTTCAGTTATGAAAAATAAACCAATCAGCATATGAATATAAAACCATACTTGAAATGGTGTTTTCTTCCACTTGGAAATAAGGGAAAAGACCTTATAAATATTTGGATTCATTCAGTCACTAGACATTAATTTCCAGAACTCATTTGCTATTGAAAGCCCTCACTGCCCAACAGAAAATATAGTCCATTTAGCTACTTGTGTTGCACAAAAGCCATTGCCTCCTACAATGGTAACAGCTGAATGTTTTCACTGCTCATGCAGTTTAATTTGCTAGCTGCTGGATCATCAGAAATTCTAATCAACTCTGATCTAATGTAAAGTGCTATATGGCATTCATCAACTATTTTAGCCTTGAATGCACCATGCAGGTTTTAATCAAAGGTATGCAACCGCTAGCAAAAAAGAAAGACAAGAATTATGACAGTGTCCTATCCGGACATCACAGACAGCAATAAAGTTCACCCGCCTCATACCAAGAACAAATGGAGGAACGTAAGAGGTGCCTCTGTTTGAATGATTGCAGAAAAACACAACTGTCGTTTCTGGGGTACGTTTTCAGTACAGCGTACAGACATCTAGCTGCATGACTCCCTGTAATGCTGACACTATATTAACAGTGCAGGCTCACACACTGCAGCTTGCAGGATTCTCTCGAGGTGTCTGAGCACCCTTAGCTGCATTGCTTTCAATGGGAGCTAAGGGTAATAAGCCAGTGCTTTGCATGATTGGGCCCAAAGTCCTTCCTTCCTTCCCCCCACCGTTGCACCATTAGCATCATTTACATGTTTCTTATTTCAGTTTCAGAGGAATAAATTTACCTCCCAATTTAGCAAATCCCAGGAAGGTGTATGACTTACTTTAAAAGGGTATTAAATAGTCATGATGGTTTGAACGATCAGAAAACTACCCTGTTTGATTTAAACATATGTTCTAGAGTCTGAAAATGTCCATAGTTTGTTGTTCCTAAGAAATATCGACATGGTAATTCAGGCCATGTTTACACTACAAAATTTGTCGACCTAATTTCCATTGGCATACAGCTGCCATAGTTATTAAATCGCTTGTATGTGTTCATGCTTGGTTCCTGGGGTAGGCGGTTACCGTTCTCACTAGGAGTACCTGTATCGATTGTATTGTCAGTGTGGGGCATTGTAGGATGGCTCCTGAAGGCCAGTAACAGTCAATGTAAGCAACCCAGTGTCTACAGTGACACTGCATTGACCTAATTACATTGACTATGACTTTACACCGCTCAGGGAGATGGTCTTATTAAATCGGCATAGAAAGGCACATATGTTGGTGGTAACCAAATTTAAGTGATGACCCTTCCACAGCTAGGTCAACTCAAAGCAACTTATGTTGACCTAACCATGAAGTGTAAACTAGGCCTCAGTATAGTGACGAATTCTCTATCAGCTTAATTTGGGTGGACATTGACCTGAATCTTCAGGTGCGCTGAAGCAGTCCCATCTCAGCACAGATGGAGAGTTGCTGATCAGAGGATGGTTTGGGCACTGGCACAAATATGAGCTGTTCTAATTTGTGCCAGCTTGTGGCAGCCTTTGGCTGTTATGCCAGCTGAAGATTAAAGGAGTGCAACATCGTCTGACCAGGCCTCCTCCATTGAATAGCAGGCATAGGAAAGGGAGATGCAGAGCTGGCTTTGCCTCCTATTAGAGGGGTATCCTTAGCTGCCATTTTAAGTCAGTTTTTGGAGGCATTTGCACGTCTGAAGCTATGCGAAGAAAGTGTGTGTGTGTGTGTGTGGTGGGGGGGAGGGGTAGTAAAGATTTGGCTCTCAAGATTGATCATGCCACTTTGAGAGTATATTCTGCATGAGATGTATTGATTTTAATTGGAGTCACATGGCTAAATCCTCACATAACTTGAAATTTAGAGGGTAAAGCTATCGACTCACTTCCTTGTAGTCAGTCATTCCCACTAGTGTAAATGGGAGTTATACATGCATATCCATGAAAACATTATCCCTTCCTAATGTGATGTGCCTGTGGTTCAGTCCTGCAAGGTACTGAAAGCTCTGGCTTGATCCAGCAAAGCATGTGAGTATACTTAACATAAAGTATGTGAGTAGTTTTTAATGGGACTCTGTGCTTTGTTTGATCAGTCCAGAATGCTCAGCTTCTTGAAGGAGTGAGCCCTGTCTGTCTTTCTGGACATGCATTTACACCACAGTCATCACCATAGTGTCTGAGCCCCGACTGGAATTATCACCTCTTTTGTCACTGCCTCTTGATGTGCAATATATATTATTTTGAAGTTTGAGATGAACCCAAGTTAAAATCACTTCTGGCAACTGCTTAATTTGGGGAACATTTGTGGCTAAAGCCTATCTCTACTTCCTGTTTTGGCCAGTGTGCCACTGCGCATGTGTGTCAGTAATTTCTCATGATACATGGGGCCAAACCAGAAGGGTTATATTTTTCAGATTAATGTGTAATAGAAATGAGAATAAAAAAACCCCCATAGTTTTCACCAAGGTAGTCCACTTACATCACCTTGTTTTTTGTTGTGGGCTTATTGTATTATTTTGAGTTCCAAAGGTGAATAATAACTAATGAAATACTGCAGAGATTTAGTTCCAGGTCACAGCTAAATAATGAAAAACCAGCAGTCACTGAGGATTTGATTTACACACTGCAATGACTATGTGATAGTCTCTTTTGTGAGAAGAAAAGTATCTCTCTGGAGACCACATCCTAAGACCAATGGCAAACATTCAAGCTCCCTGATGCTTCAAATGTCAATTATACCAAAGTCTCTTATTGTATAATGTAGGTCTGTTATAATAATACCGTCTGGAACTGCAATAATAATGTGACTGGATTTCCAAACAGTACAGATGGGAGGGGACATTGATCAATACAGCACTAATGATGGTCTTGTTTTTTCACTGAAAGGCTTGTGATAGGTTTATAGCACTTCCTTCCGAAACCATGCTGTGTCGCAGTGTTGGTTTACTACCTGCTGTTATTGCTTTTGTGTAACAAGGTGTTAGAAAGACGTGTCTGTCAAGTTTTAAGGTTGTGAGGTGGTGTTGTTTTTTTAATGCATGTCACAGTTTCAGACACTGTGGGCTTGTCTACACTGCCCCACAGTTCAGACTACAGAGGCGGGAATGGCATTGCTCACCAAAGTGCTGTTCTGCAACTCCCCTGTGTGGATGCTGCAGGCATGAATGAAGAGGTTCCTAGTTCACGTTAACGTAGTCCACTTTAGACAGGACAATATTAATACAAACTAGGAACCTTTTAGTTCACTCCCGGAGTGTCCACACACAGTTACAGTGCAGCACTTTGCAGTGTTCTTCTGTTCATGCCGATGTAGTCTGGGGCAGTGTAAACATAGCCAAAGATGCCGCTTTGTTTATTCAAGTGGATCCGTCCTCAACTTTGTATGTGCAATGTTTTTTCAAGCACTAACACTTGCATACACACAGGATACACAAGAAAAATTCATTTGCACCCAATTTATTCTCTTTTTGTATAGGCCCAAGGTTTTTTCCTGGATAAGTGCCATTATTTGCATACACAAGTGTTATGCAAAATGTAGTGTGCAAACAAAGAGAGAGAAAGTTGAGACCTGTTGGAAAATAGGGCCCTTAATCTTGGCCTCTGAAGCCGTGGGGAGAAAACTACAACCCTAAAATCTGATGAAACTTGAACACATGTTTGTGTGCATGCAAATGGAAGCCATGTTTTGATAATGCACCCCTGCATGTTGGTAAAAAACCCAGTCACTAAGGAAATAAAAGAATATATGAAAAGTATTTAAAGTTTAAAAAAAACACATTTTCTGCAGTTTTACAGAAGATATTTCATTCCCTGATACGTTTGAATGATGGATTCCACACATTTTGTTACCTGAAGTGAAAGAGATGGAACAAAATTATAGCCTGAATATGAAGTGAGCTGTAGCTCACGAAAGCTTATGCTCAAATAAATTTGTTAGCCTCTAAGGTGCCACAAGTCCTCCTTTTCTTTTTGCGAATACAGACTAACACGGCTACTACTCTGTAACATATAATAATAGAAAAGCCTCTGTGGAAGCTCTTCATTATTGTACGTTTCAGAACAGAAAAGACAAACTGCTTGTGCAGTGGCACAGATCCAATCTCGAACTAGAATCAATTGCTTTGCCAACACTGAACACGAAGGATGTTCATTGTTTGCAAATTGAGTTTTGTGCAGAGGCACCTTTTCTTAATGCTCACACCGCTGATGATCAGTTTTTTTTCCTTTGCAGAAACTCTTGCAGTGAAGAAGCTACAGCTGATTCTGTGCTTCCCGTCCCAGAGGGTGGGGAAGCTTTTCACTTCACAGTGTGATTTCTTCATAATAGCTGCATGAGAACAGCATGCCTATGTTTTGAAAAGGCAGTGACCAATATTATAATGCAATTACTTATGTTAAGCTTCTCACTGGGTAATCTTTTACAAGAAAAAATAACTTCCCCTATAAAGCCTCATAATATTCTTGTATGCAGTGTTGTTGTAGCCATGTCGATCCCAGGATATTAGAGAGACAAAGTGGGTGAGGTGTATTTAGCTGTGACACTCTGAGTTAAGTTTCCTAGTCCTGAAGAAGAGCTCTGGGTAAACTTGAAAGCTTGTCTCTCTCACCAGAAGTGAGTCCAATAAAAGCTATTACCTCACCCACCTTGTTGCTTTCATAATATTTTTGTTACCTAGCCAAGATCTGACACTATATGATTGGTGATATGGCAAAAAACAATCTTGACACTTTTATGTTTAGCCCCTTGGACAGAGCAGATATGGCGTCTATTTCAAGTCTTCTTGACTGGGACTGTAATATTTTGTGTCTCCAGGATTTGGATTCCAATAGTATCATGGTGACACTAACTTTGCAAAGCTGTCTTTGTATTGCCAGCTGTACTCACATGCAGAGCAATGAATAGGATTCCAAATTACAGAGAGCTCCTCCCTACTAGAGCTCATGCTTTACATCAGGGGTGGGCATACTTTTTGCCCTGAGGGCCGCATCGGGATAAAGAAATTGTATGGCAGGCCATAAATGCCTGGTGGCGGAGGGGGACTCTATAGGGTGTAGCATGGGGGGGCTCTATAAGGGATGTTATCGAGATGCGGGGAGGTGGGACTAATGGGGTGTGGTGCAGGGCAGAGGGACTCTACAGGGGTAGCACTGGGGACTCCTAGGGGCCCTGCTGGCAGTGTCACCAAGGCGGCAGTACCAGGTACCGCCACGGCGGAGGCACCCTAGCTGGAATGGGTGCGGCCCCTGGGTGGTTTTGAGGCTCTTGAGGATGACCAGGAGAGGATTGGGTGCACTGTCATGTGGCAGGGCTGCCGCATAGGGGCAGGGTTCCCATCCCGGAGCAGCGCGGTGAAGTCTCGCCTGCGCACTGTGGCTCTGCACGTGCTGGAAAATGGTGGAATTGTGAATTGGGGGCTGAGGAGCGCCAGGTGGGCGGAGCAGGGCAAGCCCCTGACCCTGCTCCCCGGTAGGAGCTCAAGGGCCAGGTAAAAATATCTGATGGCCGGAAGTGGCCCGCAGGCCATGGTTTGCCCACGGCTGCTTTATATGCTCCTTGGAAAACAATCCAACTAGCTGACATCATGGTAAGGGCAATCCAAATACTACATTAGCATGTGTGTGTATATAGCTGGGTATGTATTATGGTTGAGTCAATCACTTAGTCAAATTATGCCTAGATTTCTCTTGGTGTAATGGCTCTGAACTGATTGCAGTTTTCTCAAATGTATTGGTCATTCAGTGACATTTGTTGTGAATTGTGTTTACTCTGACTCATAGTAATGTTTGAAATTCAAAATATGAAATTTGAGCTGTGACGCTTAGCGGAGATTGGTCACATGGTACTGTTTCTATTCCTTGATTGGATGAGTATAACTCTCATGATCAGGTTTCAGATGTGAATCCTTAGAGAAAGTTATTTTAAAATTCACATGCTGGGAGTACTCAGGGTAAAAAAATTGCTCTCCCAAACATTTGGGCTAGTTAACTCAATCACAGGGTGTTGGCAGAAAGTGAACACAAAAGAGCTGTAGAGCTGCAGTGAATTTATTTAAAAATTTGAGTGGCTACAGAAAGGTTTTTTGCAATATTCCTGAGTTCTGCTATCTTTATATATAGAGTAAAATCTCATTAATATGCAGTTGCTGAGCCATAATTTGCACTTGAAGAAAAGGTCTCTTGAGAATCTTTAGTAAAGACTGACTAGCAGAGAGCAGTTGTGAGGATTCCTTTAACTTCTCTAATTTAAACTACAGCATGTTTACTAGTCTGTTAGTATTATATTATGAAGTATTATTTGAAATGATTTAATTACACTCATCAAATGAAGTACAAATAATTTAACTGCACTTAAAGGAATGGAGTACATTTTGTGATATATTATGCTTCATTTCTGTTTGTGGGGTTACCTTCCCGGCCCACCGCTTATTTACTAATTAACAACATTTAGTAATTTGCAAAGTGCCTTCCCAGTGATTTGCTGAGGTTCCTCCGTGTATGTGAGTATATGTATAAAGTCTTAAAGTTTTGTGTACATGGTAATTGGAGCCAAAGTAACTAAATCAGTTATAATTCACATCATTGGGTATTTTGATGCAAATCTGTGTGTAGACACTCTGAATTTGGAATAAGAGTGCCTATTTTGATATAAGTTAAGTATAAAAATCAGTATAAATTATATTGAAATAGGACTTTTACTCTGAAATCTGTGTCTCATACACAGGCTTGCACTGAATTAACTAAGGGTGTGAATTACAATGGATTCAGTTACTTTGATCCCATTTTCCGTATAAACAAGCCCTTAAATGTTGGAGTTTTTACCATCCTTTATGACTCTTATCTTACAAAAAATCTTTGTTTTCAGGCAATAGGGTGCACTCTCTGAGTTTACTGAGTGGGGGAGCAAGGGCTACAGATGTTTCTCTTGGCTTATGCACTCTCTAAAGTTCCCCCTTGGAAAAATGTGATTCCAGTTGATGTAATAAAAATCACAGGATAATTCCAAGGTACCTTGGTGATTGTGTATTATTCTCCTGAACAACAAATTAAGACTACTCTGTCATCAAAGTTGTCTAAGATTGTTAATGTAGTAGCTCAATCTCCAATGTGGAGTAATTTCTCTTCATTTCAGTGGCCCCAATCATTTTCATCAGTACCATGAACCTGGGATGGATTATTCTAGTATCACAAGAGCTCCTCTTGTGGTGCTGGTGTATAAATCCAGATCTTATGACTAGGTCCTGGACCACCTATGATAAGTGTGAAGGAGTTTTTAAAACTCAGAGGCATTTCTAGAATTAAAGCTATCTCATCCTGTTCCAAAGAAATAGCTATGGAAGAGGAAAGAATTACATTAAAAATTGTATGGTCAATTTTAGAGAAACCAAACCTTATCCTCCCCTCTTGTGGGAAGGATTAGCAGTGGTGGAAGGGGAAGAGGCATGACCCACTCATCCACAGCCCAAGGATCTGGGGGAAATCCTGGCCTGATACCTGTAGTGTAAGGACGGACACACACACACGAAAAAGTAGCAGTTAGAGAACTCCCTAACCAGGAAGTTCTTACATTTATTAAGTTCCCCACACCAACACATCCTGGTCCTCTCTCGTAACTGTGGAGGACCCAGAACTCTATAACTTCTCCGCAATCCCTGTGAATTTTGGAACATTTGTACAGTGTGGCTGCTGTCCTGCTCCCTTTCCCTTCTCTCCCCACAAGTTGAGCATGGTGATCCTGCTGTCAATGAATCCCCACTCCAGCTCTAATTATTTTCCCCTCTGGGAGGCATAGTAGCCATGGGCTGAAAATTAAAATTACAATGAGCATAATTCATTTATGCAGCATTTTTCTATGTACTTTATGATGAATTTGGATGGGACTCATGCCATGTACAGCAGCGACTTCTTAGCTTTTTCTAGTCAGCCATGCTCCCATAATGCAGTTTGTGCTTTGTTTGACTGGAGGATCCATTTATGGCTGTGGGGAAAATGTATTCTCCTACTCCTAATAGCCTTTTCCTCTGCTTTGCTTCACCAAACTAGTGAAGTTTCAGCCCACTTAAGCTGGGTTTTTTCCCCTCTCTATCTGGCAGTAGAAGGAACACAGGTGTTAGGACTTTGAATATGTTGGACTGTCAAGAACATATCTGTGTTAGCCTCCTGAGGCCCAAATATACCACAGTGACTTTTTCAATAGGTGAGATTCCCAAATGGAGGAGGAAGTGAAAAATAAGGGGAGGTTCATTTCTTTAACCTGATTTGTATTGCCTAAATTCAGTGGCATTTGCAGAACTTCTAACATAAAATGCATTTTGTAAAAGAGAAAAAAGTAATACTCTAAACGGGATGGGGGTGTTGTGTCTAGTCTCAAATTAGTACTAGATTATGTGCTTAGCTACCCCAGCATTTATCTACAGCAACTGCACTGAAGCCAAAGGGGTAACTCTATTTTATAATTGGTATAACCTGAGGTTGCAATGTGGCCCAATGGAGTTGGGAGATATATTAAAAAACAGGAACTCTCTTACCTTCCTTCCAAGGCATACACTCACTTAGACACCCAATCCCCCGATCCCAGCAACTTCCTTTCTCCACAATACTAGCTAACCCCACCAAAACCTGCAGCCATATTGATCTATTCTTCCTTTGAGCACCTTCTTCCCTTTCATTGTTGTCCTATCCAAAACTCTGTATAATTTTAAGGCACACAATACAATAGATGTTTTCTTCGGGATTTCCCAGAATTTGTCACCATTATTGGTCTCTTCTTTCTAGTTCCATAATCACTGGGATCATTAAATACATATAAGTGATCCCTCTGGACAGCTGTTGGTCACACCATAATTCCCTTGCACTGAATAATTTACAAAATTAACATCTTTTGGGTAAAAGTCTTAATGTTTCTGATTCTATTGTTACTTACCATGACAGCTGTGTCCTATCTTAGCTATCACAACTCTGTCTTTTATGATCTTTCCAAATCTCGGCTCTTTAAACTTCAGAGGGTTCAGAAAGCTAGGTGTAGATTGAGAAGGTTGCTTCCACACATTCACATCCTCTTTGACCTTCACTAACTTCCTGTCTATCATTGAATTCCATTGAAATTGCCCTCCTTGTAGTCAAAACTCTTCACAGATTCACTCCTCTTTACCTCCCAGAGCTCATATCAATCTACTTGCTGGGCCAGTTTCTCTGTTCCTCCAGTCTTGGCCTCCCTCTCTTTCCATGTCCTGAGACAAGTCTCCTCAGCTGGATGGTTGTTTTTTATTTATGGTGCTACATGTGTCTGGAACTTTCTCTAGCCTCCCTTCTAAGCCACTAAATCAATTTCTCATTTTATTTACAATTTGCCTTTAAATGTTAATTTTCTCTATTGCTAATGACTAATACTCTTTCTATGGTGATCTGTGATACTGTACTTAAATATGCCACAGAAATTTTATTTTTAAAGTCAGATGCACAATTGTATAGGTAAAAATGTGTGCTCAGCATGCAAGTAGACATCACACTCAGTCACAGTAACTTAATTAATTAATTTGCTTTGTAAACATGTTGCTAATTCACCCAATATGTACCTGAGCCATGTCCTAGCTGTTCTTAAAACACTTTAATTTTACATGGATGTATTTTTTAAAAGTGCATATACAAAAAGGCCCTGTTGTGTTGAAAAGGAGTGCAAATATCGTGGGGTTTAAATACTGTATGTTGTTATGAAGGGTTGTTTTGTTTATTGTCCTGTTGAAACAGTAGCCCAGCTAGCTAACAGTGGGACATAATTATATTTTTATAACTTTAAGAGTTTTGTTGCTATCTCATGGAGTCTTATATTTAAAAGTATTTTCAATAACAATGTGATCTATCTCTGCAGCTGGGCTCTCAGGACTGTTTTAGAGGCCTCTCCAGCAGATGTTTTGCACCATAAAAAGGGTCCGTGATTACTAGTCTCTTTGCCCTTGAATTGTCCTGGAAGTATCTGGAAATGAGTGCATGAACTTTCCAGGGTTTTAAAAGAATTAACTCTGTCCTTCATACAGAATTTAGAAGCATATCAGGCTGCCAATGCAATAACCATGCAGCATTTGACAAGCTCTTCACTTCTTGAACTCATCAGTGCTTCAAAACAGAGTAGATGGGATGCCCTGGGGTTTGTTTATAATGAGGTGATTCATTAGGTCTTGGAAAACTTAAGATCTGCTCCTGAAAGGTGCTGAGCACATGCAACTCCCAATGCATTAACTCTTGGTAAATCAGGATCCCTTATTCCTTGGAATAACTTTTCCACAATGAAAGGCCATCCCCTCTGAGAATTAGCTGTAGCATGCACTTACTGGAGCAGAAGAGAGAAAAGTTGAGACTTCCCATACAATAGCGTGGTCTCAAGGGGCTGATCTGAAGCTTATTGAAATTAAGAGGACTCTTTCCCGTGACTTGAGAGGGCTTTGGATCAAGTCTTTAGAGGTGATCAGGTTTTGCACATCCCACAATCCTTATTCATTAGTTTTATATTTGAATGAGACATGCAATAGTATGTAGATATACAGAAATATAATGCAGAGCAAAATCAAAACATGATTGAAAACCTCTATAGGGTTTAACAACTAAATCCCTGGAAGACAAATACAGTAATAACACACCATATACTTGAGGGATACACTTGTTCTTTTCCCCAACTCTTCTCTGAGATCCCTATTGTCTGTATCTGTTTTAGAAGCAATTAGATAAGCAGACCAGAAATCTGATTTTAGTTCTACACCACAGTCCGCTTCTAAACATCTCGATGAAGATGGGTTTTTTTTTTCTGCAGTGAATATCTGGTAAATGGAAATTTTACTTGTGTGAGTTAGATTTTGTTTCAGATGAAATTGTAAATGTAGGATAATTAAGTACAGATCTAAAAAAAAAAGATTGATGGTAAGGGTAAGGATATTTTATGTGCTTTATGTACTAAAGCCTCCAAATCTTATTACACGGAGGGGCAGATCCTTAACTGACATAAAAGTTGATGATATGCCCTGAGTTGTTAGTGTGTGGCAAAATAGAAGTTATATATATAACTTCATTAAATCAACAAATTTTCAGATTGGGGAGGATTTTACCATTCACATGTTATCATTTTAGCCACTTGATTGCAACAGCCCCTGCTCTGAATATAATGAAAACATTTGCATCCCTTTAAAGACCTCTCCATTGCTGCAAAATTGTACTGTCATTAGAACCATTTATAGTCACTTTTGCAAAATCAAGCTGGAACACTGAGTGAGGTCTGGAAATAATAAGGCACCTAAATAGAGACTGATTTTTTTATGCATAATTTTTTTATGTGAAGTATTATTTTTCATCTGCCTTTTGTCGTTCGGGAAAGCAATATTTATTTGCAATTATTTCAAAAGCTTCAGAGAAGCAAATTAATAAAAACACATCAAAACTGTCCCATGTATTTTTTGATAATCATTATCTCAATTTAGTAAATGTTTGCCCATTGCTAAATTTGCCTTACATGCACATAGCCCTACTAACTTTGTAGGGAAACTCACATGACCTCAGGTAGATGTACACCTGTAGAATCACAAAGCTTGAAGGTAAACTTTACATCTCATCTTAAAACAATCATAATTCATTTGCTGGCAAACCAGCCTCAAGGACAGCCTCACTGAGCATTCGCCTCCCCATACATCAGTATATATTTTTATGGTCTCAATGCTGAATTTCTCTGTAGAAATTCCCATTGTGCTTTCATCTTACATTAAAATGAATGGGACTTGAAGATGCTGAGCCCCTCTCAGGATCTGACCTTGGCCCTGTCTGTCTGCCAGGAAGTAAGTCTGCTTTCTCTCCAAAGAAATACAAGTGAAAACCTGTCTGATTTCTATTGCTGGTGATGTGCAAGGTGGTGAGAACTTCCAGTTCCCACAGGCTACAAAATGAGACATTGGGATGGAAGGTTCTGTAGTATTACTAGTACCCTGAGCAGTAGTGACAAGTTTTAGAAATACTTGTCTCTGTTGTAGGATCCCTCTTCATTTCTTTCTCTACCCCGCCACTTCCTCATCTCCATTCCACCCCTGAGCCCCTCTGCAGGCTGCCCATTTAGACCAAATCCTGCATTTGATATGTACCAAAACCTCCCTCTGAGTTGTGACAGGAGGCAGATATTAGCCCAGTGCCTTTAAAGGGCTCCGACTGACTTCAGTCAAAGGTCTGAGAGTGAAAGGAATGGAGGATCAAGCCCCATCAGTAGCTGGAAGAATAAGGTTTCAGAGTAGCAGCAGTGTTAGTCTGTATTTGCAAAAAGAAAAGGAGTACTTGTGGCACCTTAGAGACTAACAAATTTATTTGAGCATAAGCTTTCGTGAGCTACAGCTCACTTCATCGGATGCATACCGATTTTTGGAAGAATAAGCTTTCATGTTAGCAAGCAGTGGAAATCGGAAAGTTTCAACAATGTAAAATAAGTTATTTAAAGTAAAAAAAAAAATCATGGTTAATATCCATTGATCCAACTGTCAGAGAGGCCCCACCTTCTAACCGACACAGTTTACCTCACATCAGGTTTGAAACGTTCTGGTTCTCCAGTCTATTTAATGGGGAAGATAACTGGCACATCAAATTGCCAAGATGCTGGCTCCCTGTGTGATTATTAATTATTCTTTTTTTATTCGCAAAAAGAAAAGGAGTACTTGTGGCACCTTAGAGACTAACAAATTTGTTAGTCTAAGGTGCCACAAGTACTCCTTTTCTTTTTGCGAATACAGACTAACACGGCTGCTACTCTGAAACCTGTCTTTTTTTATTATACACTTTTATACTATAATAGTTTTATTCTTAACTCTTCTTTATAATTAGCTGTAGTGATTAGAATATCTTGGAGTTTTCTTTAGTGAAGGCGAATGAAACAAGGCATGCAAAACCTTAAAAGAGAAACAGTGATGCTGGGCCAAGAAGTAATAAGCTATGAGGAAGAAGAAAGACAGAGTGAACGTGGTTGATTGGCTTACAGGAAACTAGTGCCACCAATCCCCATTCCTTCTTCCTTCATCTCAAAAATTTTATTAATTTATTACAATTCATTCAGTTTATTAAATATAAAACAACAAGGATTTTTAAAGATGTGTTATGTGCTGCATCTAATGCAACATCTCTGTTATGAATTGCAGAGGAGTTTTTTTTTTAATATAAATATTTTATTGAAGAGAAAGGAGGAGAGTGAGCGAGAGAGGAAGGAAGAATATGAAGCAGAATATCTAATAGCATGCACCAGATTCACATTGCCTTATCAAGAAAATATTTGTGTAGTGATGAGCAGTCTAAGGGCTTGTCTACTGTGGGAAATTGAATAACTATTCCCCTATAGCTATTCAAGTATAATTCCCTGTGTGGATACTCTTATGTTTAGGGCCCTATGAAATTCACAGCCATGAAAAACGTGTTATGGATGGTGAAATCTGGTCTTTTATGTACTTTTACCCTATACTATAAAAGCACCTTATAGTATGGGCTAAAAGTATACAAAAGTACACAGCATTTCTCAAACTGCCTTTTTTCAAATACATATTCATGTTTTGTTACAACACCATGAGATTTAAGATTGAAATATCTGAAACCGTGAAATTCAAGATTTTTAAAATGCTATGGCCATGAAATTTACCAAAACGGACCATGAATTTGGTGAGGCCCTACTCATGCTGGAATGAAAGTGCCCTTTTCTGCAATAAGGATGTCCACTTGGGCATTATACTGGAATCGCTGTAGTGCTTTAAATTAACATCTGACCTTGTTTTGGAATAACTTCCCCATATGGACAAGCCCTAACACTTGTTGTAGAGTGCTAGCATCCTTCAGGATAGGTGCATCTCCTACTCCAGGATCTCAGTCAATAAACATCCAGAAAAGAGCAGCGTGGCTCAGAAGCTGCTCCATTTTTCATGGAATGGGAAAGAGGAGTGAGGAGCAGAGAGATATTGAGTCACTCCTCCTTTAAGAAGTGGGAAGAGTCATGAGGAACAGCCCTGGAGAGGAGGAATGCAGCATCTGAGGGCTTCCTGCATGTCAAGGAGAGTAACAGTGGCACCAGCACTGTTGTGGAGGGAGCAGAACTGATTGATTTGAGGGAAGAAAGCAGATTGATTTCCACAAGAAGAGAACTGCATTGATTGGAAAGAAAAAAACTGCTTTATTTGAGGGTCGGGGCAACATCATTGTTTTTGGTGCAGCAGAATGATGGGGGGGATGTGCATATGGCATTTTGAGTGGAAATGTGGCAGCCCAGAGGTATTTTTCAATTGGGCAAGTACACTTAATCCTAGGGCAAGTAACTGTCAAGGAAAAGATTTTTTTCAAACCCAGGATATTAGCTGATTTATTGAATCTTCAAGGTCTCTGTTGTTCTTATTTCTCTCCCACAGTATGGGTGGGAAGGAATGTGTTTTCTTTACCCAAAGATCTCACTAGGAAATTATAATATAATATATAATTTACATTAAGGGCAAATTCAAATTTAAGTCACTTTGCAGCAAAATTACCACCATTCCTACACACTCCCAGATTGCTGCTGCTCCTTTGAATGAAGAAGGAAAAACCTAGAAAATATTTCTGTCAAGTGTATGTCCTCAATGAGAAGGCCCATTGAATATCTTACATGTTTTAGCCTAATACAATATCTTTCATTTAGCAAGACTGCTGATCACATTCAGCATAGAGTCACACATTTAGTAGAGTTCCAGTCTGAGAAACATGAAAGGTTTGAGAGAGACTTTGTTTCCTGTGGTTTTAAAAATACTTTGGGCCTGATTACCTGCTTGTTTACATTAGTGTAAAATGGGAATAACTGTTTTGAGGTTTAATGTAAGTGATGACAGATTCAGCACTTGGGGGCTGATTCTTCATTTCATTACATAAAAAAAGCCTAAGTGAGTGGAGAGTGAGGTCCTTCATTTGTAAGAGCTTCATTTGGAAAGTGCACAAAAGACAAGATAGGCCATCTGTGTTAAAACAAGCCATATCTGTTTCTTGTATGCACCCAGCAATTCTACTTTCTAAGCAATCACACTGCTGGAATCTTATTCATCCATTGAGTAAACTATATGTTTGTTCTTACAATTATGTAAATAAGGGAAGTGGTTAAGATTTAGACCTGGAACAATAATGTTACCACCATCATCCCTTCAATAAACAACAGGCTTTGTGGGTAACATTAGCTGTACCTTACATATCGTGCACTGGGGAACACACAATGCTGACACAGAGACTGCATGCAATTCTTATTGTATTTACAATCATATTTAGCCAGAGTATCTTCTTGTGCTATTTAAACATCTTTGAAAGGAAGCTCTGTTTCATCAATGGTGATGCATCAGTATTTGCTAATAAAGCCGCATAGTGTGTAGTATATACAAATACAACCAAAATTAATTTAGGTGTAATGGACATGAGTGATCTATAGTAAATGTGACATTTCAAATTGTGAGAAAATATGAAAATGGGCTATTTCCATGTGTCGTCATCCTTCTGGTTAAATGAGACTTCTGTTTTTGATGAAGCCACCAAGCAGTCACATTTTGGAGTTTCACAGTAGTTAGAGCCCATTGTGTACAGGATAGAATAATTATTCTACTTCTACCCAGGAAACCCTCTCTCCCTACCATGGAGGAATTTGGAATAAAACGTCTCATTCCAGGAAACAGACTTTCCAAATAAGCCTGGGCATTGAGTCAAAATGTGGGCTCCAAATCCGTTCCTTTTCTTAATAAGAATCAGCACTTTAAGAAATGCTGCTTTACAAGGAAATAATTGCATTAGTCAGCCTCTTGGCACGGGCACGGATTGGAACCTTTTCCTTTAATCAGGCCCTACCTCTCCCCCAAGGCGCTTAGAGCCTCAAAAGATACTAACTCCCAGGGGGTCTTTCTTTAAACAGACTTTTCCTTCGGTATCTAGATCCCCCACTGCCTTGAAATTATTCAACTAAGCCCCCAATCCAATAGTTTGAGCCACATGCCCGTGTGGGACATCACTGACTTCTGGTACACTGCGTGGGGGGATATGAAAGGAGCAGGGCTGGCTCCAACTTTTTTGCCACCCGAAGCGGCGAAGGAAAAACAAAAACAAAAAAACCAAGCCTGGTTGAGTTGCCGCCAAAGAGAAAGAGAAGGACTGCAGGGCCCGCCGCTGAAGACCCGGACGTGCTGCCCCAATGACGGACGGAGTGCTGCTCCTTTCTATTGGCCGCCCTAGGCATCTGCTTCCTTCGCAGAATTTTCTTCTCAGATGTTAAGAACTTAGAACTTCACTGGTGCCTGGAGCCAGCCCTGGAAAGGAGCATCCACCCCATTTTGCCGACATGCACAGTAAGTGGGCAGGATTCCAACTCAGGGCTTCCTTAAGTGCTAGGCAGAGGCTCCAGCTAACACACCTGCTCAAATTGTGGCATGGGGGCTCTAACTACACAGGCAAGAGGATTTGTAGTGCATAGTCAGGCTTTTGTCCCTCCCCGGGTCCATTCTTCTGCCATTAGGAAGAGAATATACTGCTCCACTCAGGACTGCTGCAAAGTGTATTGTCTCCCCAGATCCACCCAGGTGCAATGTTCTGAGTGTGGTGTTTGGTCCCATCTAGTGGCACTGAGACCACTTAAAGATAGAGAGATAAAATGAGTCTGCTCTACAGCCTTAGCTAACAGCTGGTTGGCTTTTAGCTCATGCGGTAGAGGCTCATGCACTAAGCTCCAGAGATCCCCAGTTCAATCCTGCCCAATGACAACCGGGGTCTGTCGGTGTTACACTGAGTGCTAGCAGGATGGCTCCTAGAAACTACTGGGCTACTTTGTGCCCTCTAGTGTAGCCCACAGTAGTACTTCAGGCAGAATTTTCCTCTCAGATGTTAAGAACTTAGATGTAGAATTTCTATTTATTCCATATTCGATTAAGAAACTCAACACCATGTTCAGTTTAAATATAAGGAAGGCATAATGTCAGAGGCTGACAAGAAGGGTTGTGGTTCCTGTGGACAGATGGTGAAAGGTGCAGATGAAGAACCTTAATAGACTAGAAGAGAGATTGCGTGGAACAGTGCCTATTCTGACCAATAGGTTATAGGGACATAACAGGCTCCTTCTTCCCAAGCAATGGAACGATCGCTCACATGTGGTGAAGGGTTTCCTGTG
Source organism: Dermochelys coriacea (assembly GCF_009764565.3). NCBI lineage: Eukaryota > Metazoa > Chordata > Testudines > Dermochelyidae > Dermochelys > Dermochelys coriacea. The sequence continues at coordinate 110,770,267 of NC_050069.1, forward strand.
CAGAACTAGTCTATTACTTGGGAAGATCAGACCTGATATGTCTCTGTGGCTAAGTGTGTGAAAGAGTGCTTCTTTCCCAGTGTGAGAGGGTGTCTATTTGAGTGCCAGTTAAATGGGAACATGTTTTGATTTAGCACATACTTAGGGCTATGCTGTGACTTTGCATCTCGTTCTGTGTAAGGCACAGGGCATATCTGGGCCACCCCAGGAGGATCCCTAGTTTGCTGAGCCACAATACCTCCCCTGCTCCATGGGAAGAATTATTTGCTTCAAGCCAGCTCAACTCTTCTGCATGGTATGTTATAGCAGAGGGGAAGGGGCAGAAACAAGCCTTCACTTCCTCTCCTGCCTTCGCCGCATCTGCTTGCTCATAGCAGCTGCAAGGAACTTGCTTTCTCATTGCCCTTCCCTAGAACCAAAATGGATGAAGCCATACAAGGGCGTTAGGGAAAAGAGAGTTATTGTCTCTTACTCCCCTGAATTAGAATCAGTTACAGTCTAGCCCTCAGCATTTTCATCCACAGATCTCAGCACTTTACAAAGGGGGTGAGCATTTACAATTCATGCCTGTGGTGGGCAGCTCTTTTAGCTGAAACAAACCAACCATGAAACACCCCCACTCTCCACTTCAATCAAACTTCCCACTCAACCCTCTTAAAGCAATTTACAAATACAAATGAGTTCATCTTCACAGCACTCCTTTGAGCTGGCTGTTGCTCCCATTTAACAGGTAAGGCCTTGGTCTACACTACAAACATAGGTGGGTATAACTATGTTACTGAGCAAAGCAGTTATACTAACCTAACTCCTGGTATAGATAGCGCTATGTTAATAGGTGGGCTTCTCCTGTCAATGTAGATACCGCCTCTCAGGGAGACGGAGTACCTACACCAATGGGAGAAGTTCTCCCGTCAGTGTAGGTAGCATCTTCACTAAGAGCTACAGTGGCACAGCTGCCGTGCAGTAAGTGTAGACAAGCCCATAGAAAAAGAGGCCTTACTTCAGAGGTCACACAGGAAGTCTGTTGCAGAACCAAGAATAGAAGCCAGATCTCCTGAGTCCTAGCCCAGTGCGTTAACCACAAGATTTTCCCTCCACTGCCTCATAATAAAATATGCTGTGTTCTCAAGAACTGGATAAAGTAAATGGATCGGGAGTGGGACTAGTTATTTTATTGCTCCTAGCAACAGATTGCCAAGAACGACTCCGAATCAGACAAGTCAGTGGGGTGCACAAAGGAGAAGTACCAACAGGCCTTAACAGACATCCATTAGCATCTAGTGCCCTCATCAGCACTACTTAAAAAAACATCCTTTCAAATGTTATTAATTTGCACATTCAGTATCTGGTTGAATTTTATTGAGATGAGTAGACATGTGGGTCTTCATCTCATCATCAGCCAGCATGTGCATTTCACATCTGCTCTTTACGAATGCCCAGGCTACCAGTAGAGTAACATTCACTATTGGCCTTTATAGTACTATGGCAAGGTCAGGCAAAGCTCTCTAAAGGTATGTCATATAGTAGAGAATTAGAGTGGAGCAGAGTACATCACCCCCTGTGCCCCAGTCTTGGGAAGATTATCTCCAGAAGCATAATCTCTCAGGATGCTTCCCCAAAGGAAAGTGCAACCTCACAGTGACCCGTCTGCAGGGGTTTGTGAAATGTACAATCTAGCCCATTAAATAGAAGACCCCCAGGGAATGTCTATTCTGCAATTAGACTCCCGCAACTGGCCCGTGTTAGCCAAATTGGGCTCACAAGGCTCGGGCGAAGGAGCTGTTTAACTGCTGTGTAGATATTTCGGCTCAGTCTGGAGGCTGGGCTCTAGGACCCTGTGAAGGGGAAGGTCCCAGACACTGGGCTGCAGCTTAAACCCAAATACCTCCACTGCAATTAAACAGACCCTTGGCTTGAGCCCCATGAGCCTGAGTCAGCTGGCATGGGTCAGCGCGGGTGTCTAATTGCAGTGTAGATATACTTTCTGAAGTTAGCTAGAGAGCAGGGTGAATGGGATACAGCCCAGTGATTTCTTGTCCCCTCTTTGCTGATGTTCACTCTGCAGTATGTTTCAGATGCTCTATTTTTATTTTTTCACTTTGGGGTTGATATTGTGCCAGTTGTAACTTGCTTCTGCCCAGATAAATAACAGTAGCAAACATTTCTAGATTGGCTGCTGTTGACCTAATGGGAAAGTAATGTGTAGGTGTAGATCTAAGTCACCACCTGTACATCCCCATACAAGAGATCACGATTAAAGCTGCCCTTGTTAAAAAAGAAAATGCTGATTTTTCCTCTGGGAAAGGGGTTTTTTTTTTAAAGTCAATGGATTAGAGTTTGTGAAAGTGAAGGACTGATAACACCAATTTGAGCCAGGCACAGTGTTATGAATTCAGCTTTATCATTAGCCCAAAACTGCAGACAGCGACTGACACACAAAAATAATGGGAAGACTTTCACATGCCTGTTGGATGCTTAACACCCAGTGACATTTTGGGCATCTGATACAATCTGATTTGTTCCTTTAAGAAATCCTCCCACGTGACTTGCTAGGGTCACAGAAATTCAGTGTCAAAGTCAGGGGTAGAACCCAGATCTCCAGGCCTGTGTTTTAACCACTAGCCCATACGTTCTCTCTTTGTTTGGATTTAGATCCTCTGCCTCCAGATACTCGCATTCTGGATTATTAGTGGAGTTATTATTTAGAATGTAACAGTGTCTATAGTGTGCTTTCCAAACACAGAGAAAACAAAACTTTCTCTGCCCCAAAGCATTTGTCATTGGGGGGAGGAGGGGAAGGACACAGAATGGGGGAAAGGAATGTAACATGATAGTAGGTATGCCAGCCATCACTCTGACAACCCTACTAGCATTTCCACTTTGTTTTGTTTTTTACATTGACTATATGTTTTACAATAGCACCTAAGAATCGCCATCAAGCATCAGGGCTTCATTGTGCTAGGTGCTGTACAGACAAGTGATAAACGTAACAGTCCATACCCCAGAGAGCTCCTCACCTAGATGGCAAACAGGACACAACAAGTTGACAAAATGGACAGAGTACGAGTGGGACAGAACAATGGCAGAGGTGACAGAAAAAAGTAGAGGTGAAATCTCGCCATTTTCCTAGCCAATGCTAGATGGATGTGATTTGGTGGGCATCACAGCAGAGGTAGGTTTTAAGGAGGAATTTATAGGAGGCTATGATTGTTGCTTTACAAATTTTGATGGAGAGTTTTTTTCCATGAAAGAGAGGCAGATAGAAGAAAACATAGCGATGCATGAAGGAGAAACAGACTGGTGAGAGCTTGATGCTGCTATCTTTGACAGGTGGCTGTTGATAGCTTGATCAATGAGTAGATCTGTTAGATAAGGTGGGCTAGATGGAGAAGTGCCTTAAAGATAAAGACAAGGAACTTTTGTTTGATGCAGCGGAGAGAAGGACCCAGTAGAGCAGGGGAGTGCAAACTTTTTGGCCTGAGGGCCACATCAGGGAATAGAAATTGTATGGAGGAATGCTCACAAAACTGGGGTGGGGGTGTGGGCTCTGGGGTGGGGCTGTGGAGGAGGAATTTGGGGTGTAGGAGGGTGCTCTGGGCTGGGACCAAAGGGTTCGGAGGGTGGGAGGGGGGATCAGGGCTGAGGCAGGGGTGCGGGAAGGGGTTCAGGTTTTGGCTGGGGGTGCAGGCTCTGGGGTGGGGCTGTGGATGAGAGATTCGGGGTGCAGGAGGGTGCTCTGGGCTGGGATAGAGGGGTCTTGAGATAGAGGGGATCAATGTGGGGCAGCAGGTTGGGGTCTGGGGAGAGGCTCAGGGGTGTGACCCCCGACCCAATGCCCCCTGGAGTGGGGCAGAGTTGCATGGTGCAGCTCAGGGGCTTGCTTAACATGGCTCATGGCCATAGTTTGCCCACCCCTGCAGTAGAGGGATATAAAGAGGGGTTGATATACCCAGAGCTAAGATGATGAGTAAAGGGCAGAGAGAAGATTACAGTTGTCAAAGTGTGAGTAGATCCCAGGCTGAACAAGTGATGGAAAGGCCAAATCTTTGTAATATTATGTAGGCAGAGGGTCAAAAGAGATACCTAAATCAAAGATCATGCCCATGTTTTGGTCCTCAGAGAACTGGAGGATGGTGGTGGAGAAATTGAGGGGAAGTGAAGGTTTGTGGGGGAAGATCAGTAGAGAGACCCCTATCAGAACCTGAGGCTGGAATTGGGATGATTTCTGGTAAGTTTTTTTTTAGCATGCATGTAGGTTCTCTTATTGTGTTTAATGTTTTCTCTGTAATGCTTTCATCTTTATAAGTAATCATATTTATTCTTAAGAGCTGTATGGTAACATAACTGAGGGCTGTTACACTGTTCATTACACTGGGCCAGAATGTGAGCTTTGCTTTCTCTCCAGAGGTTATGAACAGTGTAATGCCATCTAGCTTGCTGGGGATATCACAGTGTAGGGAGGGAACTGTGCAGCTGGAAAGGACAGGAGGGAGAGAGATGTAGGTCTCTGCCCAAGAGAGGAATATCTGAAAGCCAGAAACCTAAAAGTGGGTGTGCTTGGTGGCGCATGGTAGGGGAGTACAGGTGCATTTCCCCTGAACTGTGACAGCCATGTTTGTGTTAAGAGCACCTAGAAATAGGGAGTAGAGAGAGAAGAGCAGGGGATCAAAGACTGGGCCTGTGAAGGCCCCCAGTGTAAGAGGGAGAGAGAAAGAGGAGGAGCATGGAAGGAGACCAAGGCTTCTTAGTAGAAATGAGTCTTGTGGGGGATATGAATGATGAGAGGGGAAATTATGTATGAGGGTGGCATTGAAGAAGATACAGAAACAGTTATGAGAAAATCAGATGAGTCTGGCAACAGGGTTGGTATCAGCATTGGAAAAATTGTAATGAATTTAAATATGTGCTATCAGAGGCAATGGAGGAAGAGCAGCATCACACAATCACAAGAGCAGAGCAGAAATGGGGGGATTTCCTGATTTTTTTCTAATTATGGGTATATAGAACTTCAATGACATACAATGGGCAGAGGATGACTACCAAATGCAGAATCACACAGACCACGTGACAGAGAGTCTAAATCCAGCAACTGAGGGGCTATATAAGACTCTCAAAAACCTGGATCATTTCCTCTAATCCCATTCTGGTGCAGACGGTTCTAAAAGTCTGTCAGGCAAAGATTTTTCTGATTTGCTATTAGGAAATATTCAGCTCACTAAATAGGGGTAATGTTCATGCTGGGAGGCAAATGTATTACTTGACTCACCCATTCCTGCTGGAGGAAAAAAGGGGCATTGGCTTAGCTAAATAATTGCTTCTTTGTTCTCTCTTTATATAAGCTTTGGTATGGAACTGTAATCAGGTGTTTACTGAAGACTTAACCATGACAATGTGGTGAATGATGTTACTAGAGTGCAAGGAATTGTACAGAAGGAACTGTACTGCCATTAACTATTTATTTATCTATTAGCTGTAGAGCACTAAAAGTATGCTGAATGCTATAAAGCAGTGGTGGGGAGCCTGTGGCCTGCGGGACGCACGCGGCCCATCAGCGTAATCCACTGGTGGGCCATGAGACAGTTTGCTTTCATTGACCATCTGCAGGCATGGCCACCCGCAGCTCCCGGTGGCCGTGATTCGCCTGTAATTACTCAATTTGTGTATGCAAGTATTAATTGCAGGCACTGTGATTGTGAAAGCAAATGATTAGCTAGATGCCACTGGTTGTCTGAGGAATAACATACTCCTTTTTTGAAAATTTAGGCCAAATACTAAAGCTGGTTGACATTTTTCCCCTGAAACTTTTTTTAAATTTATTTCAGCAAAGTTTTTAGGGGGGGCGGGTTTCCAGTTGAAATTTGCATACTTGGGTTTTTTTAATTAAAAATGTTGTTTTTGGTTTTCAAAAACTTTTTTAAATCAAAAAGTAATTTTATTTTTAAACCAAAAGTGGTTTTGGAAATGGCAAATGTTTTGGGTTTTGATTTTTATTTCAATGAGAAACCAAAGCATATTCATGGGAAATTTAGGAAGAAAAAAAAAAGGATTAAAATAAAAATTTCTCATGGAAAATTATTGGAATTTTTCAGCTAACTCTACAGAATACCTAGTTACATTGAGGCAGAAATGGATAGTAGGAATATATCTGAGGGAAGTGTGATTTTATTTACATGTTCAGAATTTCACTCAGGCAACTAAGCCTTCTTAGAGCTTTTTAGTGTCATTTAATCCCTTGGTGTCAGTGATCATGGCTCACCCCACTGCAGGCTGGGAAATTATTGGGCAAGGACTAGAGAGGGGATCCTGAGGAGAAAAAGCGAGAGTATCACCCAAGAAACAAAGCCTAACATTAATTTAGCCTAGGGGACAGTAAAGTACGAGAATAAGCATTATTGATTGACCTTTAACATGAGGAATGATGAAGGTCCAGATCTTCTGTGGGTTTAAATCAGTGCAGCCAGTAGAGCTGTGCCATTTTACACCCACTGAGTGTCTGCCCATAAAATAATTGTTAGAAACGTCTATTTTAATTGCATTCATAGTCCTCATTTCCTTAAAAGAGGAGTTCTTCATCCCCATTCCCTTCCCTATCGAACAACTTTTTTTTGTTTTTTCAGAGTAAAAGATCTCAAATGTTTCAGAAAACCACATGGCACTTTTTAAATCTATATATCAAGGTGTTGCCAAATCCCTAACCCCTTTCCTGCTTTTCTCCCCTCTCATCATCTTCTTAGCCAGAGGGTTTTAGCAACTCGAGCATTTGTGAAACAGCTGACAGGATTTGGCCCTGATTTCATTTTTTTTCTCTGTAAAAAGTTTCAGTGTCGCAACTCTCGGGATGGAGTGCTTTGCTCTGAGATTCTGCCTACACAATGGCTGGTTTTAAACAATTCTGTTTAATCAAGAGTGAAGTAAATGGCAGAAATTCAATGTTCTAGATCAGCAGTTTCCAGGATTGATACATCTTAATCAAGCAATTAGGTGACATTTTTTGTTATTGTTTGGTGTTTTCCACATAGGAGAAGGGAACAGATTTGCTGCTTTGCTCTGATGACTGCTAGCAGCAGTGTTTGTTGTTAACAGAGACATTTACACCTAACCACCAGTTGGCAGGTGTTAACACTTTGTTACTTTCTATTCCCACATGCTGAGGATTGTGGGAAGGCTGCCAAGTTCTCTGTCTTGTGTAACACTTCAGTTTTACAGTAACAACAACACAATTAAAAAAACTGAATGATAGAAAAGGAAACAAAAGAATTGAATCCTTTGCCTACCTACTAGACCTGAAGGGAATAGCAGGCTTTGTGAAAAGTCTGAGTTGTTTAGTTTTTGTTTCTTTGGGGGCAAATGGGTGAAGGTTGGAGGGATATTTGTATTATAATCCAGTGTTATAAGAAGCACAAGTTGCATACTATATGCCATGACATTTGTATTCCGGTTCTGACATTTGCATTCATTTGTATTCAGAAAAGCTATGATTATTAATATAGCATAAAATGCATGGAAATAATAAGGAAAGAGAATTGTAATGCTTTGATTCACTTTTGGATAACTCTGGTATGTGGGAAATGTTATTTTCCACTGGTACATCCTTTCTGCAAACCTCAGATGTGTACAGTCTAATACAAAGTGACTGTGATTAGGAAAAATCTTAGGAAATAAAATATTCTTTCTCTATGAAATATAGCCAACATATATGAAAATAAATCCTCCTTCTCTTTCTCTCATCCACGTGCGTCACCTTTAGTTGCCTTATCAGGGCAGTTACTTTAGCCTTAGGATCCTTGTTTTATACTTAAGTAGAGTCCACAGTGATTAATTTATTGCTGATGCAGTGAAGTTAGATTGATTTTGATTTACAGACACAGATGGGGTGCAGAGCAGCTGCAGAATCAAGTGCGCAGTCAGGGCTGGCTCCAGCTTTTTTGCCGCCCCAAGTAGCAAAGAAAAGAAAAGAAAAGAAAAACCCGATTGAGCTGCTGCTGAAGAGGAAGAGAGGGAATGAAGGACCCGCTGCCGAATTGCTGCCGAAGACCCGGATGTGCAACCCCAATACTGCACGAGTGCCACCCCTTTCTATTGGCTGCCCCAGGCACCTGCTTCCTTTGCTGGTGCCTGGAGCCAGCCCTGTGCACAGTGTGTAGTGATTGTTGTCTTGATGTGAAACAGTATCTGCTGCCATTAAGGAGGCCTGTAGACCGAAAGCCATTGACTAAATTCTGTGTTGACTTGCATCAGTGATTGATTTACTCCACTGGCATCAGTGAGTTTGCATGGAGTAACCAGAAAGCCAACCCAGAATTTGGCTCACTATTTCCCAAGTCTATTGAATTATCCCTCCTGTGCAGTGAAGTGGGATTGCACATATTTGCTCTTGTATAGCATGCTTCAAAAGGAGGCTTGGTGGAAATGACTGCAATTCTGTCTCCTGATAGTGGCATTATGGTTGTGGCAATTGTCATTTTAATTCATGGAGGTACATAAGGATGGTAATGTGGACACCCTGGAATTACCTAAGTAGAGAAAATGAGAATATTATGGGGGTGGTGCAGTAATGGTTATGCCAAAGTAGTGACTTCAGAAGCACAGTAGCTAAAGCTAAGGTGTAAGAAGAAAGAAGAGACTGGCAGCAACACTGCTAGCAGTACTGTAGTAAGTGTAAGCCCCAGAGCTAGAAGGATTACAGGGACAGAACTCAATGCTTCCCCCTATAGGAGGAAGGGGAAAGTCTAGCTGCTGGCAGGCTTTATTTACACAAATCATAATTTTGCATACCCAAAGTTCCATGTAGTGTGTTCCGTTGCATTCTTTTGAGTTTATGTTCTGATCTATGAATGCTAATAGTTAGTTAACATAACTGTATTCAAGAAGGTTTCAGAGTAGCAGCCGTGTTAGTCTGTATCTGCAAAAAGAAAAGGAGGACTTGTGGCACCTTAGAAACTAACAAATTTATTTGAGCATAAGCTTTCGTGAGCTACAGCTCACTTCATCAGATGCATTCAAGAAAGGACACATGAATTGTGTATAAAGTTGGTCACCCTCAGCTGGCCTTTGGCAGGGTATGGAATCCAAATTCAATAACGGAATCCAAATTCAATCCAAATTCAATCAAATTCCAATTAATGAACCCAGCCCTTCTTACTGCCATTGATGCCTGGTGGAAGAGGCGCAGTCATATTAGGAAAGAATTCATGGTTCTTCAGCAGCTGAAATTTGGTGCAACTCTCTATTGGTGAACAGTTGCATATTTGCTGAAAAATTCTGTGTGGCTTGGATGTAATAGGTCTAAGAGAAGCCTTTTAAAAGCCCAAATCATAGAATATCAGGGTTGGAAGGGACCTTAGAAGGTCATCTAGTCCAACCCCCTGCTCAAAGCAGGGCCAATCTCCAACTAAATCATCCCAGCCAGGGCTTTGTCAAGCCTGACCTTAAAAACCTCTAAGGAAAGGGACTCCACCACCTCCCTAGGTAACCCATTCCAGTGCTTCACCACCCTCCTACTGAAAATTTTTTTCCTAGTATCCAACCTAAAGCTCTCCCACTGCAATTTGAGAACATTACTCCTTGTTCTGTCATCTGCTACCACTGAGAACAGTCTAGATCTATCCTCTTTGGAACCCCCTTTCAGGTAGTTGAAAGCAGCTATCAAATCCCCCCTCATTCTTTTCTTCTGCAGACTATACAATCCCAGTTCCCTCAGCCTTTCCTCATAAATCATGTGCTCCAGCCCCCTAATCATTTTTTTGCCCTCCACTGGACTCTTTCTAATTTTTCCACAACCTTCTTGTAATGTGGAGCCCAAAACTGGACACAGTACTCCAGATGAGGACTCACCAATGCTGAATAGAGAGGAATGATCACGTCTCTCGATCTGCTGGCAATGCTCCTACGTATACAGCCCGAAATGCCATTTGCCTTCATGGCAACAAGAGTACACTGTTGACTCATATCCAGCTTCTCGTCCACTGTAACCCCTAGCTCCTTTACTGCAGAACTGCTGCGTAGCCACTTGGTCCCTAGTCTGTAGCAGTGCATGGGATTCTTCCGTCTTAAGTGCAGGACACTGCACTTGTCCTTGTTGAACTTCATTAGATTTCTTTTGGCCCAATCCTCTAATTTGTCTAGGTCCCTCTGTATCCTATCCCTACCCTCCAGCATATCTACCACTCCTTCCAGTTTAGTGTCATCTGCAAACTTGCTGAGGGTGCAATCCACGCCATCCTGCAGATCATTAATGAAGATATTGAACAAAACCGGCCCCAGGACCGACCCTTCGGGCACTCCACTTGATACCAGCTGCCAACTTGGCATGGAGCCATTGATCATTACCCGTTAAGCCCGATAATGTAGCCAGCTTTCTATCCACCTTATAGTCCATGCATCCATACTTCTTTAACTTGCTAGCAAGACTACTATAGGAGACCGTATCAAAAGCTAAATTGGGGGAAAAGAACACAAGGAAGACTTTTCCCACTCAAAGCCGTACTCTACTTGTTTGGAAAGCCTTTGATTACTCAAGAAGGAATATTAGAAATAGACTCATGTTGTTTGAACACTCAGTGATATGCTGAGTAGGAACTTGACTACATGTTCCATCAGTCTATGGAGCTTCCTTCCTTCATCATTAAAAATCTTTAATTAAACTGGGTTTACTCAACATTTGTTCTAGGGCAACAGATAATTTTCATCTCAAAATCAACTGAAAGTTCTAAACAGAGCAGGTTATACTGGACTAGATCAGGGCTGGAAGGTGAAGTGAGATAAATTCAGATTATAAATAAGGAAAACATTTTTAACAGTAAGGATAATTTAAAGATTGTAACAACTTACATATAGGGATGTGATCCATTCTCTGTCACCTGAAACGTTTAAATCAAGATTGGATGTCTTTCTAAAAGATATGCTGTAGGTCAGATAGAAATTATGGGCCTGATGCAGGAGTCATTTGGTGAAATTCTCTGGCCTGTGTTTTACAAGAGGCTAGACTAGATGATCATAAAGTTCCCTTCTGGCTTGAAAAATCTATGCACTATTGAAAGTGAACAATGTATTAAATTAATGTAGCCCTTTTTTCTTTTCATGAAATTATCCATGAATATAGTCATGCATTGTTTGTTCTTCCCAATTGTGTGATCCCCAAACCCATAAATTGCCTCCAAGAAGGTAGCACACTTACTTCTGGGGTAAATATTTGCTCAAATACATATTTGCAACGTGCTCTTTGTCTGCAGACATTTTTGCAAACAAAAATTCTCCTGTTTTCAGTTCTTCATGGAAAGTGATTCAGAGGAGACACAAATATCATTAAACGGAATTTGTGGATGTAGTCAAGTGAATGATCACAAATACATATTTGCAGAATGTGTCCAGGTATGGTCCTGATACGTGTACTACGCATTATTTGTGTTGTCGAGCATCCCTGGTAGAAAAATGGCATATTTTGAGGAAAGATGGTAGAAAAAGAAGGAAAGGAAGGATGGGCTTGTCTTTAAGGTACTGAAATAGGACTCAGAAGAGCTGAGTTTGATTTCTAGCTCTGCTGCATATTTCCTCTTCCTTTAATATTTTTATGCCTCAGTTCTCTTTCTGTAAAATGGGGATCGTGATACTTTTTGATCTGAGTTGAAAGAATAAATGTGTTAATTTTTGTTAAGTGCTCAGATGAACAGATAGTGACCAGCGCCTTAAAAACCATAAAAATAAATGAAAACGTATATATGATATCAGTTATTATGTATTTGTATTATGGTAGTACCAAGAGAGTCCTAATCAGGACTTAGGCACCATTGTGCTAGGTATTATGCAAACACAAGTCATAATTCCTGCCCAAGGAGCTTGCAGCCTAAGATCCTGCAATGCTTATGTGGGGACTTTACTCACTTGCATAAAATTATGTGTCTAAGGGTTTAAAGGACTGGGGCCTAACTTAATTATTTGTCAGCTCCTCAGTTGCTCTGTTTTGAGTAAAGTAGGATCCTCTGCACTTTGCAAAAGGGTTCATGTTTAATTTGGCTCATTTGCTCTTTATAATGGAAATAAGGAAAGAACAATTTCTTAAATTACTGGGAGGATTTATTTTTGAGTATTTTTTCTTTTTTTCCCAGCCTGCCCAGGTTTAAACAGTGGCGAGAAACTCTGTTCTTACCCAGCTGTACTGTCTGAGGAAAGCAGTTTCTTTTTCTGCATCAAGATCATAACTGTTAGAGATAGAAGACTTCTTAGCTCATTCAGTTTCCTAGAGATTGGACATACCAGATATTAAACTGATATTCCAGTGGTTCTTAACCAAAAAGCCAAGCAGAAGTGAGGGCAAATGGATGCACATGACTTCTCTATCCATGTCACTGGAGGATTTTGCATTAGATAAGTTAAAGTTTCAAGCACTCTCCCACTCTTCCAAGAAACAGTAATCACCGTGGATCAGCTATGGCAGGTTAGTTTGTTTAGTTTGCTTTCTTTTTTAATAGTCCCTTGGATGGGAGTGTCATAGCCAGGAGTTAGTTACTCAAGTGTCTCTCTTACTGGAAAAATATAATGGTCTCCTTAAATTGTACTCCTTACATTGACATGTGCACTAGTGAGGGACTCAAGTGAACTTTACCCTGTACTTAGCCATTGCTTATGCTTTTCAGTTAAATTGTTTCACTCACATAAGTGATTTTTCACAGTAGTGCAGTGCAGTTTTTTTCTTATTATTTTTGTATGCAATCTTAGAACTCTGCAGTTCCATGGATAAGCCCTTTCGTGCTCCAGTAGCAGTACAAAATTACATATTTGTAGTGGCAGCAATGCTGTTATTTACTGCACTTTTGCATGTGTGGATTACATATTCTGGGTCATATTGTCTATGAGCCTGATCCTGCAACACTCACTCTCACAAGCAATCCCACTGAAGTCTGAAAAACAGTAAAGCCCAGCTCCATGAAGAAAAGGGGACATAGAACTAAATGTCCCCAGATATTGAGTACACTGCCATTCAAAAGGCCATTTCATACATCAGAGAAGAAATTCATCAAAGTAGAACTCTGCATCAGAAAATTCTCTAGGAGGGATAACAATTCCCCAGTGCCGCTCACTTGTAGACAGTGTTCAATTTGTGCCAGCTGAGCCCTGGCTCTTCTAGACTTCGGGAGTTCATTGCCCCGGCACCTCTGGGCTTGCCACATCAGTTATAAAAGTAAAATATTGCATGAGCCCAGGCACCTAATTACTTGAACCCCGGCACCTCTTTCTTTACAATTTAAGCACTGCTTGTAGGGCATGATTGTCAGAGTTGTTGAGCACTCACCTTCACGGGTTGCCCCCCTTTAAGATGCCACCTGATTTGCTGAGATACCACTGAGCCAGCCTGTTCTGCCAGCATGAGACCCCTTTTTACCTGTCTTGCTGAGCCAGGCTCTTAAGCCTCCTCTATCACACACACAGGCAGGGCCACACCCAACTGCAGAATGCCACAGACACTGAGATCAGCTCTGGGAAGACTCAGCCTAAGGGATTTGCCCCAGCACTCGGGTGTCCACCTCCCTGGGAGTGCAGACCCAAAGGTATATTATGCAATCCGCCTCCTCCCTCAATGTGGAAGAAGGTATGCACAGCCTCTTATCCCTCCCCTCCCCCACCCAATTATGAATTGCACAAACTGGGTTATATTATAAACAAGAAATAGGTTTATTAACTACAAAAGGTCGATCTGAAGTGGTTAAGGAGATAGCAAACAGAACAAAGCTGATTACTAAGCAAATAAAACAAAACATTCAAACTAAACTTGTTTCACTAAAGAAATTGGTTACAAATAGTAATTTCTCACCTTAGATATTGTTACCGGCAGATTACAGAAAGTCTTGAAAGGCAGCTGCACTGGCCTGCAGCTTCAGACTTCAGGTATTATTACTCACAAGTTAGACGCCCTTCCAGCTTGGGCTCAACTGTTCTTCCCTCCGTTCAGTTCCTGCTTCCTGGTGTTTTTCAGTGTCTCTTTGGGTGTGGAGGCAGAGGAGAACCTCGATGACGTCGCTCCCCTGCCTTATATAGCTCTTGTTTGAGGAGGGAACCCTTTGTCTTCCAGTGGAAAAATGCTGGCATTCCAAAAGGGGAGGAGCGGTGTCCAGTACCAGGTGATTCAGACCCACGTCTCTGCAAGGCTGTGGCAGCCATTACTCGTTGGCTGTCTCGAGCATCCACAGGAAGACTAAGCTCTTTTACAGTCCATTGTCTTTGCTAATGGGCCATTAGCACTGTCTGGTTTTCTCATTGTTGTACCTCAAGGGCTAGTTGGGGGTGACATCCAAATTAACCCATTTGAAATACAGATACACAGTCAATATTCCTAACTTCAGATACAGAAATGATACAGGCATACACATTGGATAATCACATTCAGTAAATCATAACCTATCCAGTGATATCTTACATGAGCCATCTTGCATAAAGTACATCTCAGTTGTGTCATATCCATATCATATGCATATTTACATAAAGAATATGATGTGTAATGTCACACTCCCTATTCCCATTGATTTTTTTCTGGGGTTGTGGGGTCTCAGCACTTCTAAAAAGTCAGCACATTACTTCTTTCAGAAAATAAACTCTGGGGCTCCTAAGTGTAAAAATGAGCAGCTTGGCAAGATCCTAAATGTGTTCAACTTCTTGGGCCATGTACTGAAGTCTGCTGACAGTGTTGTAGAATTGACATGACCTTTTTGTCCAATCGGAGATCATCAACCAACAAGATATTGAAGTGTCCATGCCACGCTCAGGCTTAAAAGGTGTCAAATGAGTTGTAGGGCTCTAGATAATATCATAAGTGACTGCTTTGATACAATCTTCTCAATCATCTTACTTGAAGGGGGAATTTGTTTCAACAAGGTACAGAAAAAATCCAGATCAGGTACATTCTTCTGTCTGTCTGTCTTTTTTAAAAAAAATAGTTAAGTGTTCTATTAAACACATATAGCCCTGTCAACGTAAAAGTCATTTTTCCCAATAGCAGATGTACTGCTCTGCCGGCTGAATTCCTGAAATAAAAGATATCTGGTTCTGCTACCAAGCAGTACTTGGTACTCAGATACCTGAGTGATAGGCAAGGTATAAGAACCTGCTCAGATTAGGACTGTACTTATTAAACAGTCTTTCTATAAATTAAATCTTCTTCAGGCACCTTTCTATGAGTTAGGTTATTTATTGGTCAACTTGAGTTTGAGTTTGAGTCTGCAGTTGTTCTATGCAGGAAACTCTTCAGCAGAAGTTCTACACGTGGAGTGGTTGCAGAACTGGACTTGGTAAAATCCTGGCCTTATAGAAGTCAGTGACGGTTTTGCAATTTAAATAGACCTAGGATTCCACCCCAGACCAAGATTACGTCATGTCTATATGGGTATCAAATGGCAAACATTTGTTGTGTGGCACTTTTTATATATACCTGTGACTGTCATGAGCTGGTTCTATGCTGGATTGTTGAGTCTGCATGAAAAGGATTCTGGATTGGTTTTTGCCACACACCAATCTGATAATGGTCTGGATTAAATCACTCCTTTTCTGCCTGCAGATGTTCATACTTCAGCGACACAGCGAAGCACAATGGTGTGGAGGCAAGCTGGAGAATGGCTCCCAATGTGGTGGGATCAGGGTCAGATTAATGCAGTGGCTTTAGGGGCTGCAGCCTAGGGCCTTGGGCTAAGAGGGACCTCGCAGGCCGCTTGTGGCATGCTGCTGCTTTTGATCTGGCTTGCGGCAAGCCCCCCCAGCCCTGAAGCTGCAACCCACAGGCTTGCTGAGGCCCCTAGGCAAGGGGTGTTCAGGGAATCTCTGCATGCTGCCCCCACCCCCAGTGCTTGCTCCACAACTCCCATTGGCCAGGTACCCCAGCCAATGGGAGGTGCGGGGTTGGCACCTGCGGGAATGGACAGCGTGCACCGCACAGAACGGCCTGGCCATTCTGCCTAGGGACCGGATATGCTGGCCCACCACGGGGAGCAGAGCAGCACGGAGCCAGGGCAGGCAGGGATCCTACCTTAGCCCTGCTGCACCGCCAACTAGAAGCCGCCTGAGGTAAGCTCCTCCCAGCCAGAGCCTGCACCCCACAGCCCCTCCCACACTGCAGTCCCCAGCCCTGAGCCCATTTCCCCACTCCAAACCCCCAGGGGCCCCACAAATCTAATAGCCCCAGGCCCACAGGAAAGTCAATCCACAAGAAGTCTCTCCTGAATTTTTTTTTCATGTTAATGAAATACTGATGCTGTGGGAACTGGTGAGTCAAGAAATGCCCCTCTCCCTTCAAGAGGCCAGTACTGGAGTGCAGATGGTTCACAGACGGGAACATTAATGTATTGTGCCATGGTACTGATGCTTCCCTTTGTTTTGTTACTAATTAATTATCCTGATTTTCAAATGGCTGGCTCCTAGGTGTCAAAGGGTAACTGGTACAGATAGCAGAAAGCTAACACTAACTTCACTTCATTATTTTTTCTTGGAAACTTAAAAATTCCAATCTCATTACATTAAGCTAAGTCATGCAGAAATGCACCAGCTGTTCTTTGGATAGTGGAAGCCAAATTCAGCATTACATTCTTTTTTCTTCAGAGGCCCATTCTAAAACTACTTGACACAATAAAGTAAAGGAATCTTATCTGTGCTCTCCTTCCATTTATTTGCTTTTCCTAACTTATTTCTTTAAGGTGGACTGTTTCCAGCACATAGCAAGAAAATAAAATAAAAAAGGTCAATGAATTCGTTTACAGATTGGTTATTCAGTCTCCCGCTGAAGTGGAGAGGCTCAATGGTGTTGAGGGAATAATTATAGCTTCATACCCCCATTCTCCTGTGATGGATATGCTGCTCTGGACAGTCATAACCCAAGGATCTTTCTGACCAGGTGAATGAAATCAAATTACTGGACTTTTCTTTTTAATGACAGTTCTCTCTGCTGGCATGTTTGCTGAAGCTCCCTGGTCTCTTTGCCTCCATGGAGGAGATTAGTGCTGTCTTCTTCTGCTCCCTATATGAGAGCCTTTTGCAACTTATCCTTCCCCTTTGGAAAATAAAATTCCCATTATATTTTCCCCTGTTAACTTTATCCCACCACGTGGCTTCCATTTGGAAGGGAGAGGAGCTTCACTGAAGCACGCTGGAGCGGGCTGGGAGACTCCCATTACTTAGCAATAGCTGCTGCTGACGTTGGGCAGCCAAAGTAGCCATGTCAAAGGGCTCCTGCCCCCCACTCTCACACTCGGAAGAGGAAATTTGCATTTGGAGTGGCGGGTACCACTTGAAGGACATTCCTCTAGCAGACAAGGTTTCCCCCGGCACTGAACAATGGAGATCTGCTTCTGCACCCAGCAGCTCAGCTGTCGCCTGTTTCCCTGCACAACATGTTGGGGACACAGCAGAGAGTTCAGCAAGGCAGTTTAAACAGCTGACGTTGGCCAGCCTCCCGTTGGATCACCATCACACCCCCATTACAGGGCTCCCTGGTGCTGACGTACAGTTTTGGATGGCCTTGGGCACAGTAGCAGAACAATTTGTGAACCAACACTGCCAGTTGGTTCCCCCATCAGCACCTGCTTGAAGGGATCACCTCTGTGTCAGCAGCAGGTAGCTCTTGAACTGGTTTGTTCAGGACAGTAATCACTTTTTGTGTATGTGCAGTGCCCAGGACAATGGGGCCTGATCTGGGTGCTAATGTAATGCTGCTGATCATTTCAGAACTCCGGAGGAAAGGGCTGTATTGAACCTCTTCTGTTTGCTATTTCTAATTTCTGTAACAGGATTTCCCAGAGCCAACATTCAGTCCAACTACTGCTATTTAAACACTAGGTATAAAGGCTTGACTGATGTCACTTTAATAGGAAAAGGAACTGAATGTTAAAATCAGGGGCTTCCTTGAGGGGTCAGAATGGCAGTTGTAGATTGCATATGTGGCAAACATGAAGTCAGGTTGTGTCCTTGCATCTGCCTAGAAGCAGCATGCTGTAGACAGCGTATACCAGGGGTTGGCAACCTTTGGCACCCAGTCCATCAGGGTAAAGCCGTTGGCAGGCCGGGGTGCTTTGTTTATCTGGAGCGTCTGCAGGCACAAAGCCCCACAGCTCCCACTGGCCATGGTTTGCCATTCCTGGCCAATGGGAGCTGCAGGAAGCGGCACGGGCAGAGGGACATGCTAGTCACTGCTTCCCGCAGCTCCCATTGGCCAGGAACGGTGAACCGCGGCCAGTGGGAGCTGTGGGACTCCGTGCCTGCAGACGCTCCAGATAAACAAAGCACAAAGGCTTCACCCTGATGGGCAGGGTGCCAAAGGTTGCAGACCCTGGCGTATACAGTTCTGCTGTGTTGCCTGCATTTGCACCTTGAATCTGCAATATTTCAGTGATGATTGAGGCAGTTTTGGACAACTTATTTATCTGACTAACAAGAAATACAATAAACCCAGCTGTATTTAGTCTTTGCAATGGGATCCCGTCTCTGAGTATCCGAGTATTAAGTGGGTCATAAGGAAATGTGGCACTGCGTAGTGCCCTTCCTGCTGAAGTTAACCCTTTATAGCACAGAAATTATGCTTGGCAAAGCCATAGTGCATATATACATGCATTCAAATTATGCTGAAAACTTTTCATAAGACTGTGTAATGTATGAGCTGATATTTTTTCTTATTCATCCACATTTCATTAGAGGGATTTGTCACTGTTTTTAGTGTTTTAAATCAAAGTGTTTTTAACGTAAAAGACAAAGCTATAAAAAAAGTCAAAATCAGATGGTTAGTGTAGCTCACTGGAAGGTTACAGCTGAAGTCTAAAGTGAACACATTATCAATGATTGCACTAGGTATACGTCTGTAAATTACTGTATCGCGGCATGGTGGACTATTTTGATCTTCATATGCTAATTGTAATTGGCTAGCCATTCCATCTCTCCCTGCACACAGTCTTGTTAACTCATGGGAAAGGAGTGGACAGGCTAGCAAATCAAAATACTAGGTACTTACTATAAAATGCTGTTTGCTCTAACTTAAAGAATATGAAAACATTGACACTTCTAATGCTGTCTCTTCTGTGTGCCAAAGACTGTGTTGGGAACAAAAAATTACAGAGTTTGGAAAGCCTTTTATCTAACAAAAATTGTAAAGAAAATGGAAACGGGCACAAGTGTAATACAATTACTGCATGTTTAGAAGGATGTCATTTAGGCCCTGATCCAGCAAGATACTTAAGCACATGTCTGATTTTAAGCATGCAAGTAATCCTATTGAAATCACAGGGACTATTTATGTGTTTAAAGTTAACCATATGGTTAAATACTTTCCTAGATTCAGGTTGTGATAAATGAAGGGAGGGTAGCTCCCTTTTATGGACACCCAGCCAGCCAGTTAGCTATAAAATCCCTGTTAGTAGCTGTTCTCCACTTGCTTTACCTGTAAAGGGTTAAAAAGTCCATAGGGAAGGAGTGGGCACTTGACCAAAACAGCCAATGGGAAGGCTAGAACTTTTTAAAATTGGAAAAATCTTCCCCTTTGTCTCTCTCTGTTTTTCTCCTGGAGAGCAGAGAAAGGGCTGGAACTATGCGGTAAAAAACCTTGGGCCAGGTATGAAAATCATCAGATCATACCTAGAAAAACTACTCATTTGAAACCCCAGATATGTAAGTAGATCAGGAAATGTCTAGGAAGACGTAATTAGGTGTATTTCTTTTATTTCTTTATGGCTTGTGAATTCTTCTGTGCTAACCCCAGGTACTTTTTTTTGCTTGTAACCTTTAAACTGGATCTCAAGAGAGCTATTCTTGATTCTTAATTTTTGTATTTGCTCTTTTGAAAAAGCCCAAGTTCCAGATGTATTTTCTTTCTTTTTGTTTTTAATAAAATTTACCTTTTTTAAGAACAGGATTGGATTTTTGGTGTCCTAAGAGGTATGTGCTCATGTTGTTTAATTAGTTGGTGGCAACAGCTGATTTCCTTTGTTTTCTTTCTCAGTTCTTCCCTGGACTGGGGGTGAAAGGGCTTGAGGGTACCCCACAGGAAGGAATTCCCAAGTGCGCCTTCCTGGGTTCTCAAAGGGATTTTTGCACTTGGGTGGTGGCATCATCTACGCATCCAAGGTCAGAGAAAAGCTGTAACCTTGATAGTTTAATACAAGCCTGGAGTGGCCAGTATTAAATTTTAGAATCCTTGCAGGCTCCCACCTTCTGCACTCAGAGTGCCAGAGTGGGGAATCAGCCTTGACACAGGTCTTACTGCCTTTGCAGTAGAAATGCAGAAAGATACATTTGTGCTTACTGCCTGACTACAATAATACTTACTTACCTAGAAGTTTACCTGGGATGAAAGTGAAGCAAAAGAATTTATCATGGATAAGGTGGGTCTAGCAGTTGTGTAACATGACAAGGAAAACAGAACCTTGTTTCGCAGATCCTTTGGTCTGAGGCACTTAACTTCAGTTGCACTACAGTAGTACAGCATTTTATAGGTGTAGGTAAATGCAGTGCTTAATATGTAATGAAAGAGATGCCGGTACTCAAGCAATTAGGTGCAAATTTTTTACTTTCATAACTGACATGGCAAGCCCAGAGGTGCTGGGGCTATGAACTGCCAAGCCTAGAGGTGCCGGGACTCTGCTCTGGCAAGCTCAGGCACAAATTAAGCCCTGGGTAAATGTCATTACAATGGCCACAGGTTCTTTCTGTAGTTTCCCCAGGAAGCTCAGATTTAAATCCATCATACACAATGATCTCCGTATACGTGCCAATAATATTCTTAATTGTTATTCAGTTTTTTCTTGAGCCGATTTGCTGCGTGAATATTGCTTGGCATGCCTACAAAACTCCAATTGTTTGTATATTTGGTTTGCTTCTGCCTAACTTTAAATAAATGTGTATGGGAGTGTGAAGAAGTGAGAAGCACAGTGGGGAAAGTAACTGAAATACTTCCCTGATAGACAGTATTTTCTAAATGGACAACCTATCCTAATTCTTAATTACTGAGGGACAATCTCCACTCATTGATATATTTTGCTTTCCACAACCAAATCTCCATACAACTTCTCATGAGTGATGTACCCGAATACTGGGATGCTAATATCTAAACTGTATCCTTAAATTTATTCACCTAAATTTGGGTTATTGCTGATTATGTACTCTATGTATCATGACTTTTAAAAACAAACTTTGTATTTGTGGATAATCTAAGCACTATACCCAGATGCACAGACACTCTTTTCTCAACCTCTGTATTATATAATTTTAACATTAGCTTTAATACAATTTTTACACCTTCACAGGACAGGCTGGAGCCTGGGGTGTAATCAAGGAGGCCTTGCCCTGCCCTAGGGCTGGGCTATATTAATAGGAAAAAGTACAGGAAGCTGAGGGGGAGAGAGAGGGGAGAAGAAAACCTGCAGGCTGCAGTGGCTGTTTTCTCTCAGGCTCTAGGCCTACACTGCAGACCTGCAGCGAGGCTGTGGCTGGCTTGGGCTGGAGCCTGGGTTCTGAGACCCCATTGGCAGGATGAGGGAGGGGGTCTCCAGCCCAAGTCGGAACATCTACTTTGCTATTTTTAGCCCCACAGCCTGAGCTTTGCGAACCTGGATCTGGTGCCTTGGGCTGAGACACGGTGCTGCAGGTTTTTGATTGCAGTGTAGACATACTGTAGGAGATCAGCCTAACCAGAGGCTTTGTTTGAACCATCGCCCACAGTACTGGAGTGCTAGAGGGTGCACAGGGACTGCCCACACCTTTACAGGGAATCGGCACTGCATGAAGAAAAGGAGTACTTGGGGAACCTTAGAGACTAACAAATTTATTTGAGCATAAGCTTTTGTGAGCTACAGCTCACTTCATTGCATGCATTCGGTGGAAAATACAGTGGGGAGATTTATATACACACACAGAGAACATGAAACAATGGGTTTTATCATACATACTGTAAGGCGAGTGATCACTTAAGATGAGCTATTACCAGCAGGAAGGGGGGGGGGAAGAAAACCTTTTGTGGTGATAATCAAGGTGGGCCATTTCCAGCAGTTGATAAGAACGTCTGAGGAACAGTGGGGGGGGGGGAGAAATAACATGGGGAAATAGTTTTACTTTGTGTAATGTCCCATCCACTCCCAGTCTCTATTCAAGCCTAAGTTAATTGTATCTAGTTTGCAAATTAATTCCAATTCAGCAGTCTCTCGTTGGAGTCTGTTTCTGAAGTTTTTTTGCTGAAGAATAGCCACTCTCAGGTCTGTAATCGAGTGACAAGAGAGATTGAAGTGTTCTCCGACTGGTTTTTGAATGTTATAATTCTTGACATCTGATTTGTGTCCATTTATTCTTTTACATAGAGACTGTCCAGTTTGATCAATGTACATGGCAGAGGGGCATTGCTGCCACATGATGGCATATATCACATTGGTAGATGTGCAGGTGAATGACCCTCTGACAGTGTGGCTGATGTGATTAGGTCCTATGATGGTGTCTCCTGAATAGATATGTGGACACAGTTGGCAATGGGCTTTGTTGCAAGGATAGGTTCCTGGGTTAGTGGTTCTGTTGTGTGGTGTATGGTTGCTGGTGAGTATTTGCTTCAGGTTGGGGGGTTGTCTGTAAGCAAGGACTGGCCTGTCTCCCAAGATCTGTGAGAGTGATGGGTCGTCCTTCAGGATAGGTTGTAGATCCTTGATGATGCGTTGGAGAGGTTTTAGTTGGGGGCTGAAGGTGATGGCTAGTGGCGTTCTGTTATTTTCTTTGTTGGGCCTGTCCTGTAGTAGGTGACTTCTGGGTACTCTTCTGGCTCTGTCAATCTGTTTCTTCACTTCAGCAGGTGGGTATTGTAGTTGTAAGAATGCATGATAGAGATCTTGTAGGTGTTTGTCTCTGTCTAAGGGGTTGGAGCAAATGCGGTTATATCGTAGAGCTTGGTTGTAGTCAATGGATCGTGTAGTGTGATCTGGATGAAAGCTAGAGGCATGTAGGTAGGAATAGCGGTCAGTAAGTTTCCGATATAGGGTGGTGTTTATGTGACCATTGCTTATTAGCACCGTAGTGTCCAGGAAGTGGATCTCTTGTGTGGACTGGTCCAGGCTGAGGTTGATGGTGGGATGGAAATTGTTGAAATCATGGTGGAATTCCTCAAGGGCTTCTTTTCTATGGGTCCAGATGATGAAGATGTCATCAATGTAGCACAAGTAGGGTAGGGGCATTAGGGGATGAGAGCTGAGGAAGCGTTATTCTAAGTCAGCCATAAAACTGTTGGCATACTGTGGGGCCATGCGGGTACCCAGCAGTGCCGCTGATTTGAAGGTATATATTGTCCCCAAACATGAAATAGTTATAGGTGAGGACAAAGTCACAAAGTTCAGCCACCAGGTTAGCTGTGACATTATCGGGGATACTGTTCCTGACGGCTTATACTCCATCTTTGTGTGGAATGTTGATGTAGAGGGCTTTTACATCCATAGTGACAGATTTCAGAGTAGCAGCCGTGTTAGTCTGTATTCGCAAAAAGAAAAGGAGTACTTGTGGCACCTTAGAGACTAACAAATTTATTAGAGCATAAGCTTTCGTGAGCTCACGAAAGCTTATGCTCTAATAAATTTGTTAGTCTCTAAGGTGCCACAAGTACTCCTTTTCTTTTTACATCCATAGTGGCCAGGATGGTGCATGAGCATTTAAACACTTGGCTGTGCAGATGTTGTGATGTTTATCACTCTTCATCCCTTTTAGAAAAGAAATCCTGATGACTCTCAGCTCTAAGTGACATGTCTGTAATTGATCAAATGCTTTCATATATGTTCATGGGTGTGAGACTGTCCTCATAGGTTTCAAAACCCTGTCAATAAGAAGAAACATTTTATCCCTTCTCAGAGTGTGGCTACCAGCACACACACTAAAATGTCACCAAAAATGCAGATTTAGGTTGATTTGGACAAATTGTTTTAGTTGTGGGGGAGGGGGGAAACCTGAAAAATTTCAAAAGTGTATATATTGGCATTTCCAAGATGAAACATTTGGACTTTTCATTTTGGAAAGATGTTTCATTTTGGCATTTTTTTCTCAATTATATTTTTAAAAAAAAATGTTTAAAAAAACCCTTCAAGATTGAAACAAAATATTTAGTTTTGAGTTGACTGAAATTTGTTAGGGGACACAAAACGAAACTTTTTTAAAACATTTTGTTTTGCCAGAAAATTCATAATATTTTCATTTCAGTTTGACCTTCAGTGATTCTTTTAATTTTATTTTTCAGTTCAGCCACCAAACCAAAATATGGTTATTCGCACAGCTCCAGCGGTGAGTCCCTCTATTTTCAGTGCACAGAAGTCTCTTTTTCATGCAGAGATGGCAGAAGGCGCAATAAAGATGCAGTAGAAATCAGAGAGGTTGAATAGGAGTTATTAGGGAGCCATTGGAGGGAATGGGAAGGTGAGAGTAGAAGTAGAGCAGGAAGCTGAAGCTATAAAATAATAAAACAAGTTATAATATATGGTCCTGTAATTCTGTCTTGTGGTCCTCAAACATCTGACAGGTTTCAGAGTATCCCTCTTGTGGTTTATGATAAACCCCTTGATAGAATTTTAGACCCTATTAATAACAGTTGCTTGTTATTTATTGTATATCGTAGCGTTGGAATCTGCTTTTCTAGGAAGACCTTTTCCTCTCTCTCTCTCTCTCCTCACTGGGTTTGTTTTGTTTTTCTACCAAATGTTACATACTGTAATTTAAAAAGAAAAGAAAAGGATGATAAAATGACTAAGTGTGTCTCTAGGGAGGATGTATTTGATTAATGTGCCTAAGGGCCAGATTTTCAAAGGACCTCTCTGATTTGTATGTATTCAAAAATGGCACTTATTGAAGTTGGGCACTTAAATGCATGCAAATACCTGTTAGCATGTGCATGCAAATGTGTGCGCACAAACTGGAAGCCTTTTGAAAATCAGATCCCAGGGTGATTTTAGCATGAGGTAAAGAGCCAAGTCATGATGACTGATATTCCATGCGAGTGTCAGCAGAATTCTAACAGAAACCAGGAGAAAGGCCTAAGTGCATTGCCTTTACTTGCCAGCATCACCTCTGAAATGTGTGTAGGATTAGCTTTTCTTACACAAGCCAACTTCCTGCAAGCTCATGATAGGCAGATTCATACACTCCGCAAACTCTTGCGAAGTGTGTGATTTCCACAAAAGTTTGATCTCCGTGAGGTTGGTGTAGTATGTTGATTAACATGTTATTTCTGAGAAGTGGTGTAGGAGGGGAGAGGTTATGAAAGAGTCTTCTTGATTTCATTACTTTCTTTCCCCCCTTATCCTGTGTGCCAAGAGCACTTAGGAGATTCATGGTCCTTGATTGGCATGCAAGTTTTAAAAGAGGGAGAGAGAGAGAAAATCAAGGGACTCCATTAGAAATTGCTTCTGCTAGCTCATTAATCTTTTACTGCAAATAATACATGCAAAACTTGAGTTAGCAAAGCTCCAAAGAATAACATTTTTGTGGGGTTGTAACAAATTAAAGAAATAAATTACCAGTAAGTCACCAGCCCAGCAGGGAAGTGCTTGAAACCTCCAGGCTTCATGTGCTTTACTATTCTAAAAATAAATAAAATAAATAAATAAATAAATAAATAAAATAAAAGACATTTCAGTTGAAAATTAATATTTATTTTAAATGGCCGTGTTGGGTTTTGCTGCAGCCCAGCTCCTCGCAACCTCCCACTTTCCCCTCCCCTGCAGCTGGAGTTTGGAAACTGAGTGAAGAAAATGAAGGCATGAAGACAGACGGATAAGCTAGCCCAGTGGGGGTCGGTGGATGCTCTTTACTAGCAAAGGACTGTAAAGAAAAATTCAAACTAGAATGCTTGGGAGCAGAACTGTGTACAGACCACCTGATCCAGCAGACTCCTTAAGCATGTATCCAAT
Organism: Dermochelys coriacea; assembly: GCF_009764565.3. NCBI lineage: Eukaryota > Metazoa > Chordata > Testudines > Dermochelyidae > Dermochelys > Dermochelys coriacea. The sequence continues at coordinate 110,796,147 of NC_050069.1, forward strand.
TTTCAGCATGCGAGTAATCTCATTGAAATCATGTTTGAAGTTAGCCAGGATGCTTAAGAACTTTGCTAGAATGAGGGACCTAGGGCCCAATCTGAATCCCATTCAATCAATGGACTCCTAGTGCCTTCAGTGGGCTTTGGTAGTGGTGGCCGGTGCCCAAAACAATAGGTAGGGCTGCAGGTGGGAAACTGGCTTGCGCGCACAGGGCTGTACTTTTACTGCAGCATGGTCATATTTTCAACGTGCAATACTGGGCCACAGGGAAGTAGAAGAAAAAGGGGTTCCCTCTTTCCTCTCCCCCTCTTTCAGAATTAAATATTAAGACACTTTACAGTCAAGGTCGGGGCGGGGGGGAACAATATTTATCCCTTTGTTCACTGTTCTCTCCTAAAACCAATTTCAACCCATCCAATCTAGCTGCTACCTATCTTCTCCCTCAGCATCCCTTCCCCAGTGCATGCCACCAATTCACCCAAATCCTCTGTCATCAATTGACTTCCTTTCCTCCCTGCATTCACACCCGGCAATCCAATCCAATCCTCACCTGGGAAAGGACTACTATATTCCATATCTTTTTCGCGTGTCTGCACTGGCGCACCTGTTATCTTTACCAGCCAATTGATCTGGGGGACAGTTATCCTTCAGTGATGAACAAAGATCTAGGGGAAGATTTTCAAAGCGCTTACATGCCTAATTCCCACTGAATTTCATTGAGAGTTTGGTGCTTAACTCTCACTTATGCCTTTGAAAATCTCCCTCCACTCCCACCAAGTGTCCATACTGAAACTGTATATATAATTTCATACAAAAAAACCCCTATGTTAAAAGGCCATTTATTGAAGTTACACAGTCAGGCACTCATAAGTTAGGAAATGCCAGAATTAAGGTTGCTTGTGCCCTCTTCATTTGGCTCCCTTGTGCATCTGCATTATGATAATCTTTAACTACGTGATCACATGCTATGTTTTCCACAGGACACCCACCACATTTGGTGCGAGGGATGGATGCTACTCACTTGGTAAATAGCTATTCAAGATTTTGTTTGGTCCTCATTGTTCAATGTGTGGCCCCAGGCCATATTTATTGCAAACAATGCTTTAACGACAGAAATATTAATTTCCTCATTGACTTTTCTATGTCTCTCATCATTGTAGTAGCAGAGTTCTTCACAAATATTAATTTATTTTCAAAGTATGGGCATAACCATGTATTTTTCACGAGCCTAATTCTCAGAAATGGCTGAACTATTTTGGCTAACATTTTCCAAAGTGTTCATCCTGAGGCAGACACCTGGCATGGAAAATTTTAGTCCAAATAGTTAGTTTGGTGAAGTTGAAAGCAACCGAAAAAGGGTCTTATAATGGGAAGTGTTGGGAAATCTTAATATTACTTCCTGGGTCTGATCTCAGACATTCAGCATCCCCTTCCACACGGTGCACTTCCCAAAGCAAGTCCACCCAGGCGGGGCTCCTGGGGAAGCCAGAGGGCTCTGCACCCCAACTCCGCAGTCAGACGTGACTCTCAGCCAGCTGGTAAAACAGAAGGTTTATTAGTCAACAGGAACATCTTGGGAGGATGGGAGCCCAGAGCCAAGGCTCTGGCCCTCCTCCTGTGCCCTAAGCCAGCTGAGACTGACTTGCTTCCAGCTGCCTGGCCCCTGCCCTGCCATTGCTCCTCCTCCAGCCTTTGTCTTGCTTCCCAGGCCAGAGTCACCTGATTGCATCCCTCTCCTAGGTCTCAGGTTATGAAGGGGTGGCCATAGCATCCGTACAGGCAGCTGGAGCAGCTTCCACAAAAGTCACACACAGCATCCATGCAAAACAGCAAGACACACACAACATAACAAGGGGAAATCCCCACTTTGTCACAGTGCCCTGCAAATTGGTCTTGAACATACCTCTATATAAATGAATGATATAAAAATATAAATTTACTCTAAAGAAATCCTTTTTTATTAGGCAGCTTTTCCAGTTCTGTGACCAACTTTTTCCTTTCCTTTAACCCAGGTCTGTATTTATTTTTTTTAAAAGTACAATAATTAAATTAAGAATCTGATCAGCACCTATTTGATGTTGAAATTATTTTAATATAACAGTATTGCTAAAGGAACTTAATATAATAAAGAAAGATCTTATTATCTGAAAACTTGCCACTAAAAGGATTTGGCATCTAAAAAGTGAGTTGCTGTAAACTCATAAAAACCACTTATACGGGGTCTGAAAGTTATTCCAAATGTGGCTGAGAAGATTTATCTGGGTATTAAAAATAGAACTGCTTGAAGTTCAAGAGTAAAATGTTCAGAGGCAACAAAGTCCCATTTTCAAAAGGAACTTAGGAATTCAGGAGGCTAAAGCCCCAATTTATAAAGGTATTTACCTGACAAAAAATGCAGATCAGTGCCTAAATTCTATTGAGTTCAAAATCTTTTGACTTTCAATGAGATTTAGGCTCCTAAATGAATTTTGAAAATAGGACTTAAGCTCCTAAATCAGTTAGGTATTTTTGAAATTTTTACCACTAGTCACAATAACTATTTCAGAGATTACCTCACCTCACTTCGCATTCATAGAGTTCCTGGGTCCAAACCTGCCCACCGCAACACAGGTGCAACTCTTCTGGAAGTCATTGGGAATTGCACTTGGGTAAACGAGGACAAAAAGTGGGTCCCTTGTGACACTGGTAAGTAGCCATGATGATGACTTATTAAATTATTGACCAAAGGGCCATAGATGTGCACACAGTACTACAGCTATAGGCAAAAAAATGTGAGCCCTGTCCCATGGATCTTAAAATATGTCACAATAAAGAACACAATAAAAAGGAAAATAGACAATGGTATGTTGCTTATCAATCAGCCTTCAGAAATCAGGTTGGTTAATGAACTCTTTGATTTATTCCAGGGCCATCCAGCTCCATCTGACTGTTAAAGCTTCTGGCCCAGATCCTCAAAAGTATTAAGGTGCCCAACTTCAATGGGGCATGCTTTGACCCCTAGCCTGGGAAGTAATGTAGTCACTCACATACTAACTTCACATCATCTCCTTTACTTAGTTATCTCAATGTCCATTGTGACATTCTATACCTTGGGGGAGCGTCCTGGAACCCCATATTCCTCATTTTTATATAATCATGATCTTGCATATGAAGCATGCCTTGTAAGGTGTCAAGGTTCCTTCCCCACTCTGAACTCTAAGGTACAGATGTGGGGACCTGCATGAAAACCTCCTAAGCTTACTTTTACCAGGTTAGGTTAAAACTTCCCCAAGGTACAAACTATTTTACCTTTTGCCCTTGGACTTTCGCAGCCATCACCAAATGTCTAACCAGTATTTTATTAGGAAAGAGCCCATTTGGAAACGTCTTTCCCTCCAAAATCCTCACCAAAACCTTGCACCCTCCTTGGTTTGGTAAAACTCCTCACCAATTTGCATAGGTGACCACAGACCCAAACCCTTAGATCTTAAGAACAATGAAAAAGCATTCAATTTCTTAAAAGAAGAATTTTAATAGAAGAAAAAGTAAAAAGAATCATCTCTGTAAAATCAGGATGTAAAATTACAGGGTAATTAGATTCAAAACATAGAAAATCCCTCTAGGCAAAACCTTAAGTTACAAAAAGACACAAAGACAGGAATATCCATTCCATTTAGCACAGCTTATTTTCTCAGCCATTTAAACAAACAGAATCTAATGCATATCTAGCTAGATTACTTACTAAGTTCTGAGACTCCATTCCTGTTCTGTCCCCAGCAAAAGCATCACACAGATAGGCCCAGACCCTTTCTCTCCCCCCCCCAGCTTTGAAAGTATCTTATCTCCTCATTGGTCATTGTGGTCAGGTGCCAGCGAGGTTATCCTAGCTTCTTAACCCTTTACAGGTGAAAGGGTTTTTCCTCCTGCCAGGAGGGATTTTAAAGGTGTTTACCCTTCCCTTAATATTTATGACTTAAGGTATCAGGGGAAAGGTTATGATCTGCTGAAAGTCATTTCTCTGTCTATAGATGTAGATCATTAATGCATATGAAGTTATGAGAATTGTGTTGTATGATGGTCACTAAAACATGCTGTAAGTTGGGGAATCAACCAGATATTATCTCCCCAGAGGCAACAGCAAGGAAAGTAGCCAAGGCCCAGCTGGGGTGTCAAACAACCCATCAACAGCCATTGTCCAGCAAGGGAGCTATAATGCAATGACTCACCTGCATGAGACCACACCTGGGGAATTGCTCAACCCTGCTTGGAGAGACTCAGCATTGCCCCAGACATGCCTGGATTTGTGTTTTCCAAGCACATGGACTGAGGGTATAAAACAGACAGAGTGGCCATATGCTTGGCCCACCTCCTGCCCCCATCAACTAAGACACTGAGAAGAAGACAAGACTCCAACAGAGCAGATTGGACAAACCTGTATATTAAGAACTGCAATATTCAGTGGGGTGAGAAAAAGTGCTTAATCTGGATGTTGCCTAGCCTAATAGGGTTGAGAATTTAGACTGCGTGCTTATATTTTATTTCTGTTGGTAACTAACTCTGACTTTTTGCCTATCACTTAAAATCTTTCATTTATAGTCAATACATTTGTTTAACTGTTTGTCTTTACCAGTGAGTTTGTATGAAGTGTGTGGCAAATCTGCTCAGGGTACAAAGGCTGGTGTATGTTCACTTTCCATTGATGAAGTGGGGAACCAATTAATAAATCTGCATTGCTCATCTTGAGCAGTGCAGGACAGTATATTGGTGAGGCACTGTACTGGGAGCTGGGGGGATTTGGCTCTGGTGCCTTTCTCTGGGTGATTCATGCGTCTCTGTGGGCATTCATGCAATCTAGCTGGGTGTGGGGCTCCACGTGCTGTGGTGCTGAGTGAGCACAGCACCTGGAGGGGTTTGCTGCTGGTCACTAGCAAGGCACTGTGCGAAAGAGCCCAGGCTGGAGAGAGTTCACGGGGCACAGCGGTCCCACAGTCCCAGGCTGCACCCCAGGAGGATCCTGTTACATCCATAACATGTTAAATAGGCTTACATATGTTGGGACAAGGCTAGCAAAATCAAGATGGTGGGAAAGGGAACTGGCATTTCTCCATTGATAGCAGATTGTGCGCGTTGTATGTTTCATGTGTGTCGTGTTGATTTAATTTGAATAGTAAATTTTTTTGTTTTTTAAGAAGTTTTTATTAAATTTGCTGTTTAAATAGATTTAATGAGCCAACACCTGCCTGTAGCTGAGCACCTGCTACTCTGACAGTAATGAGGATTGCAAGTGCTCAATGCCTCTCAGAATGTGGCCCATATTATTTAAATGTTAACTAACATGTGCTGCCACAGAGCTCACTTGTATTTACTTGAACTATATTCTGTTTGTTTGGAAGCTAAAAAGCAGACAAATATTTGTGAGAGATTTGATATTCATTGCAGAAATATTCACACTGAATGTCTGGCACAAATGATATTACATGTGAAGGGTTAGAAATCGTCCCTGTGCTGTATTGTATAGACATGAAAATGTCCAGAGCTCTTTTGGACTTAGGCAAAAAATGTACTTAAATTTTTATGAGCTTATCTAGGGTTTCAAGCAAAATTTTAACTTGGGCTCTCTTTATTTGTCTTCACTCTGAGCTATTTGTTAATATTAAGCGGCTGTAAGGAGAACAAACAGTACTTAGGTCTCAGAAGTAGTTACAGTTATAGAATAATTTATCTTTAAAAGGAACGGCATTTACTTATGTTCTCATCCCAAAGATATGCACGGGAGATGGTGCTAAGCCAAAAGAAAGTGATGGAACCCTGGTTATTTGAATAGCCACAGTGATAACAGAAGCAACTTAATTTTTCTTGGGCCTGAATTCTTTGTTTTACTGGTCAATATAGCAAAAATCTGTACTGTGTGTAATATCTTATAGTGTACAGCCAGCTTTCGATGTTAAACATTGCTTTCTAGTCTGCAAACTGCAGTAAAAGCTGGTTATAATACTTCCTGCACACCTAGTAGTAATGCTTTACAAAAAGAGTGCCATCTAAACTGAATCACAGATTTTCAGGCCTTATAGATGAAGACGACCTATTACATCATCTGCAGTAGGCCATCCCTCGCTAATGCAAGATTACTCCCTAGAGTATACTGAGTGCTTTGTATAGTATAGATGTAAATTACGCAGCAAAGAGGGGGAGGCTACCACTGCTTCCCATGTGGGGGTTATTCCAAAATCTAGCAGACATCATTGATAGAATAGATGGGAAAGATCCTATCTTAAATGTCCTTTCCCCCCATATCTGTTATATATGCTGTCTTGGACAATAGTTCCTCTCCTGCTTTGGGTTTTTAAAGACTTAAGTAATTGTAGCCAGTTACCAAATTCCCATCTATTGCCATCATTTAGTCAATTTCTCTGTATATTTAATATTTCTTCATTTGTCCTTCTAACTTTGTCATCAGTTCTTTCATTGTTACTCCTGGTGACCTCTTTCAAGCACTGGACAAGGCCAGAACTGAATGCAGTAAGCTCGGTGTGGTCCCATCAGAGCTGTTAAGAAGCACTATAAACTCCATGACTTGGTTCTGCATATGCAGCTCAAAATCACATCGGCTCTTCCTATGGTAATCTCACAACCAATTTGCTGCCCATTTTTATGACTAGGCCTTTTTCAGCATCACTAATTTCTAAACACAGGAAACCTCCCTGTGACCGTTAACTAAACATGAACTATCTGAAGGTTACTTATGTCACCCAGGATTATTGCATGCTGCAGAGGAGACAGGACACAGGGCAAAGACTGAGGTGTTGGGGCTGGCAAATGTGTGTAGTGCTCTGGAGCTTCCCAGGAGTGGAGTTTTGCTTCATGCTCAGAACCAGCGGCAGCTGATCGGAGCCGCTGCTGTTAATGGAGCAAGTACCTTCACCTACCTCATGATGGCACTGCACAATTCTGCCTCTCCCCAGCTAGTCTTCTATGTCCAGGACCTATCTTGGCCCCTTCTTGCCCTGTCGTCTTCTGGGCTCAGGAATTCCACTGTTGCAAAGCTTAGCCCTGCAGACTAATATCTTGCTTTAATAATACCTCACTCTTTTATAGCAGTTTCCATCTGTAGTTCTCCAAGTGCTTTACAAAGGAAGGTAAATCACATTATCTGCATTTTACAGATGAGGACACTGATGCACAGATGGTGAAGGAACTTGTTCCAGCTGATGCAGCAGGTCAGTGGATCTCTTACCTGTGGTGCTTCAAGATTTCACAGGACTGGAGCTCCCCATGATCTGAATATCTAGTAATCTGAAATCTTTGGCTGTACTCTAAGACATTCAGATACTCCACATTCCCTTGGATTTCCTTCCCACTGAACTTCTGCAGACTGTATTTTTCCTATGATGAATTAGCCAGCCTTTCCCTGTCTTTGATGTTGTATGTTAAAACTCATCATATGACATATCATTAAAAACAATTGGTATCTTAGCTGTCAACAGCATTGATGCCGAATGGAAATTGCCCTTTCAACCAATGATACATGTTGTTGTTGGACCCCAGTGAGCTGCACACAGGTAAACAATCTCCTCATAACTGAGCTCAAAAACTGCACATCTTTCCCCAGTTAGATGTGGGGAGCCAGCGAAGCCAGGTGGGGGTAGGGGTGGGAGAGGAGAGAGAGAGAAATAAAAATGAGCCCTGGGCAAAACTTCCCCATACATGGGCTTCAATTTAAATGTGTGTCTATGTTTAGAGTTTTCTCCATGGATGGTAATTTAGCAACCTCTAGGCTTGTGAGCCTGTGACATTTGAAAAACAAGAAAGTTTGCTCATCAAGTGGATCAAGCCCTATGTCCTATCTGTACACAAACACATATCCATATTTGCTTTCCTAGGACAAGTCAGTAAATTGGGATTAGAATTTCCAGATCAAAAAAGGCTGGCTGTTAAAAGTGGTCTGAATTCAGCCTTTAGGAGAGGCAGTGTGATCCAGTGAGTGGGGGTCATGGACTGGCAATCAGAATACCTTGGTTCTATTGCCAGTTCTGCCACTGACCTGATGTGTGTGACCTTGGGCAAGTCATGTCTCTGTGTCTCAGTTTCCCATCTATAAAATGGGAATAATGGTGGGGATTAGCTTCTTTTGTAAAAAGCTTTGAGATTTGGGGGCAAAAAGCACTATATACAAAGTAACTATTTTTATTTTTAAATTAACTCATCCATCAGTCAGATCTAAATACCCATTTACCAATATAGAAACTGCTACCTATCCAAATCAGACAGTGTGCAAAAATGAGAGTATTCCACAATGCTGCATAGTGTCAGGACAGCTATAGCAAATGAGTTGGCATTTGATTAAAACAAAAAAGCAACCAGATTCTAGCTGCACCTGGCTATAAGAAGTGGTATAATTTCATTGCACTAAACACTGCCCGTTCTCTTTTGACTCCTTTTTAGTATTTCGCGATCCCTTTTGTGTTGTCCTACCTGAGATTAGATAAAAAGTTATTTGGAGAAAGGACCACATCTTATTTGGCCTGTGAGGAGTATGGCACACTTCTGAGCACTGCTAAAATAAATAATTATCCTAGTAACACCCCAGACCGCTTGTGCAAAAACATGGACATGCAATTCTGAGAGCAAAAATGTAGAGACAGCATTGGAAATTTTATCCAAAAAGAAACATGTAAAGGGAAAGTGTGCATAGATAGATTTTTTTAAAAATCTCTCCTTCTGTAAATGCTGTGTACTAAATTTAGGTCCTGAGATACATGGGTGGTGGGTACAATAGGCTGGGGAAGGCTGTACCTCCCCAAGCAGCCCTGCCCACGCTCTGTCCCTCCTTCTTGTCCTTCCCCCTTGGCCCTAGCCCAGGCAGGCTGCTCCTTTTCCAGGGAGCCGGCTGGACCTGTGGCAGGTGGACTTGGGGTGGCTCATGGCTGGGGCTGCCCAGCGCTGGGAGAACTGGGGCTGTGCTGCTTGGTGCTCCAGGGTTGGGGGAAGGGCTTAATTTTAAGCAAGACTATAGTCCCATTGAGATCAGAGCTTAGCATCGTAAATGTTTTCTCCTTGTAAGCTTTTCTTCCTTTCCAATACTCATGATACTGAATTACTAGAACTTAATCAGAAGAAAAGGAAGCCAGAGCTTGCTCAGACACCAAGACCTCAGAAACCTGAATAGATTTTTCAGCTCCAGACCCCAGCAGCTTAGAATACAAACTGTAGCATTCTGCGATTTAAACCCGTATGTTCAGGAATTCTTTCTCCTGCAATCCCACAGGGACCCCAGAACTGAGAGCTTCACACTTTAGGTCTGAACTAACATGCCAAATCGCTAATGCAGGCCCGTAACTATTTTTAGATGCAAATAACATTTCTTTCTGTAGATTGAAGCACCCACTTCATTATAAATAAAATAATGATTTGGAACCTCCAAACCAACTTTCAAGGGATGGCTCTGCACAAACTCTGTGTATGGACAATGAAGGAACCAGCTTGTTTAACTTCAATAGACTGGTCCCTGCAGTAATTATTAATTATTGTTATTATTGGTGTTTGTATTACAATAGAGCTGTAATTATAGACCAGAAGCCCCTTGTGCTAGGTGCTTTACAAACACAGGACAGATGGCCCCTGCCCCAAAGAGCCTACAATCTAAAGTATTCTGTTGTACTCACCCAACATAACAATTAGCAATAGATGTTGACACCATTATTAGGCACACTACTTCATGTGATATGGACATATGCTAAATTAGATTCTTATAGGTGCTAGGGATGAAATCTCCCTGTTGAGGTCAATGGGCGTTTTGGGACCATGATATCATCCCAGGCCTACTATTAACTATTATGATACTATTTAATTATGGTCATAGTATTGTCCTTGGATCTTGCCATTTTATTACTATTCTAGGCATTTTTCACAACACTGTGACCAGTGTTTTTAAAACGGTTCTTGTATGTTGCTCTATAGCAAATGAATTAATCTTTATGAAATGGGGGGTAGGACTCAGTGGCCTAGTTACAATGGAAAGACTACCTTTCAAAATAATGGAAAAGCTAAAGACTTGCAATAGCATGTGGTCTAATTTCCAGAACCTATGTGAATGGACATGAATTATTATATACCTTACCGTCAACATACATTTGCTTCCTCTTCTTATATATGGGAGAAGAAGTGGGTGTGTGGGTGGGTGTGTATAATATAGGTAAATCAGGCTTGGTATATTTCTTTCTGCACATGAAAAGTTCAAAACCAATATAAACATTCTGAACAACAAAATGGTAGTAGTGACTACCAGATGAGCCACACCAACTCAGAAAAGTCTAGATATCAGGATGGGGCAATTAAAACAAGGCCAAAAAATATTTTTAGCACTATGTTTTTAAAAAAACTACAAACTTTTTTCATTGTTTTTACTTTTGTTTTAAAAAAATATTTTTCAAGGGCTTCTGGATTTATTTTTGACTGTGATACATGTCATTGGGGAATGTCGCAGTTCTGAATAAGATCTTGAGCTCACCAGAGCATTGAATGATTGAATGATCCAAACTGAAAACTCAAAGGGCTTTCAGCCCCCATTAAGAAGTATGGTTTCCAAGTTCATGTGGCGTCACTAGTACATCAGAAATGGCTCGGCCCAGTCAAGATCCAGAAAGCAAACCAAGCATAACCCCAGATGCATAATACCAACAATGCACGGTACAACTGAAATTTTATCTTTTCAGCTGATGATTTCAAAGTCCTTTCCATGTACATACTAATGAGTTTCACAATGCACCTGCAGGGTGGGTGTGGGTTATATTTGGATCACTCTCTCACATTTAAAATGCAGCCACCTTTTGGGGGGAACCACGGCAGCTGCATAACTGTTCAAATGCTTATATGAACCTTATCTAAAATTTCTGAACCTCTTCGACCTGCAAAACTGAGATGGAAATCAGGGTTTCTCCTGAATTTCTAGTGTTTCCTGAAATAGCCTTTCTCATGTATTTTTCAGCTATTGCTTTCAGTCTTGGTCAGAACCAGAAGGTATAAAGGCATGCCCCAAAGTAACAAAAGAGCTAATAAAGCAAGATGTTTGTTAGTTTTGAGCAAAGGTTTTAGCTGACTCCTACTCTAGCCAAAGAAGCTGGTCCATCCCCTGTACAACTTTTTAGCATTTTAGTAAAAATAACCAAAACTTAAATAAAGAATTAACTTAAAAATAAGTTTAAGTAACCACAGGGTCAGAAGACTTAGAATGATGGAACACTCTGCTCCTGTTATAGGGGAGAACGAGAAACAACAGTTCTGTCCAGCTTCATTTGCATGAATTATAATGTTGCTCTATCCATCATTCTACCTACTGAGTTTTGTTGCTTTGGTTGAAATTTTCCTGTTTAGCCTGTGTGAGTGATGATAGATTATTATTGTAATTGAAATCATAAAATGGCATGAAATTTTGCAGGATATGCCCGGGTGTGGGTGGGAAAGAGTGTGTCACTCTGAGATTACAGGGCGTGGATTTTAGTTTGATGATAAATTATGATCAGTAGAAAAGAAGAAAGAAAAGACTCTGTCCTGGAGGTCAGAAGAGTTATTCTAAGGAGCTGAGACTAAGGGTCCTATTTTGCTCTGGGTTCCACCACGTGGAGATGCTGTGGGAGTGAAGGCACTGCAGAGCTGACTGATGTGATGGTGATGGTGGCCGATGATGATAATGCAGAGCTGAATTTGCAGTGAGGCTGGCCTGGCCTAGTGAAAGTGTCAGTGAAGAGATGACTTTCTACCAAGGTCTGGTTGGATCAGCAGCAATACAGAGCTGATTGCACAGTGACCTGATAGGTGGCAGCAGTTCTAAGCTGACTTTACAGTGCTCTGGCCCAGTAGGCCAGGAAGAGACTAATCACAGAACTGGACCAGGTAGGTGCACAGTGAAGCTGTGCAGGTCATCTTCTCTGTAATGGAGCAAACCAGTGGAGGAGAGCCATTCATTGACTACCACTGGGTCTAATTGGATCTGTGAATGTGAGGTTTTAGGTGGGTGGGCTTTGTGGTGGGACTAAGAGTTCTGCACCTCCGTAAGTCAGACAGTTATTATTTGGAGCTGTGGGGTGGACCAAATTCCTGATTATTTTCTTATGTGTAAATGTATACAGTTGGTTTTAATATTTCATTTGATTGTTTTCCCTTTTCCCCAGAATTTTCATAGAATCATAGAAACATAGACTATAAGGTCAGAATGGACCATTATGATCGTCTAGTCTGTCCTCCTGCACAACGCAGGCCACAGAATCTTACCCACTCACTCCTGTAACAAACCTTTAACCTATGTCTGAGTACTGAAGTCCTCAAATCATGATTTAAAGACTTTGAGGTGCAGAGAATCCTCCAGCAAGTGATCCATGCCCAACGCTGCAGAAGAAGGTGAAAAACCCCCAGGGACGCTGCCAATTTGCCCTGTAGGAAAATTCCTTCCCAACCCCAAATATGGTGATCAGCTAAACCCTAAGCATGTGGGCAAGACTCATCAGCCAGATACCCAGGAAAGAATTCTCTGTAGTAACTCAGATCCCACCCCATCTAACATCCCATCACAGGCCATTGGGCATATCTACCACTAACAGTTGAAGATCAATTCATTGCCCAAATTTGGCATCATATCATTCCTTCCATAAACTTATCAAGCTTAGTCTTGAAGCCAGATATGTCTTTTGCCCCCACTGCTTCCATTGGAAGGCTGTTCCAGAACTTCGCTCCTCTGATGGTTAGAAACCTTTGTCTAATTTCAAGTCTAAGCTTCCTGATGGCCAGTTTATATCCATTTGTTTTTGTGTCCACATTGGTACTGCGCTTAAATAATTCTTCTCCCTCCATGGTATTTATCCCTCTGATATATTTATAGAGAGCAATCATATCTCCTCTCAGTCTTCTTTTGGTTAGGCTAAACAAGCCAAGCTAAATAAATAAGTGCTTGAGGTTCCATGTTCTCAAAGGACCTGGAGTGCTTGCAAGTGGGGAAGAACCATCTGCAAAGATGGCCAGGAAGGTTTTATTTTAATTTCTCAGAGTGAGAAATATGAGTACAGCTCTCAGTGGGGCCTCTAGCCATAATTCTGTTTATTTTAGAAGAAACAACCCTGAGACAGACTGAACCTGGTCCCTGTTGCTGCCATTAGTAACAAGGTTACACATATTTTAGCATAGATTTTCATGAATCCTGACTCCTGGTCATAGTAGGCAAGGCAAGTACTAAACCAACACATAGGAGTCTAGGGTTAGAAGTTATAAAATGAAACTCAAATGATGAATTCTTTCTTTGAGACACAAAGGCCAAATGTTCAAAATTGGGTGGTATTGGGTGTGCCTGCAAAACCTCATGTTGGCACCTTAAAAGAGGCATGCAGTGTGCGAACTCAGTAATTGTACCCCCTAATGGGCTATGTGCTTGCATGAGCCAATATCTGATTTGTGCGCACAAAGGCTCGTTGTGCCCAGGTTTGAGAATTGGTCTCATTATTTTTATTTCACCATATCAAACTTCATTTGAGGTTTCTTTCAAATGATCTAGTCTCAAAACCCCCCACAGGGTCCCTACTTCCACTGTCTGAATTCTTTTTGGAATCTACCACCTCTGAGGAACAAAAGTCTTTTGACCCCTGTTTGCTTTTGCTGAGTTTTAGAGAGGTCCCAAGGGTCATAGTTCAAACTGCTGGTCTGCCCCCTCCCAAAGCTGCTCACTTGGGATGTGTATCCTCTGATGTAACAAAAAGTATCAAATTAATTCATCTTGTGCCCTCTCTCTTGCTGTCCTTCAAGCCACAAGGAAACCTCTGACATCTCCCACATGTTCAGATCTTGACACTTCGCCTAAATCATTGTAGATGAGGAATGGTCTGAAGTTACCTGCAAAATGTAGGTGACTTTTTTTCTGCCTTCATGTAATGGGTGTTTTACCTCACACACATCACTCTGTTTGTCAGGAGCAGAGGATCCTGAAGGCTATAGGCACTGGAATTAGGGGTGCTGGCCTGAAATGGTTTCCATCATATACAGGGTTTACAGTTTGGCTCAATGGCTCTCAGCACTCCCACTATAAAAATTGTTCCAGCATCCATGCTGAAGGCTCAGCTGTTTCATTGGGGTGAGTTGGCCTCCCACAAATCTCTAACTTCCTCTTTGAACATGTTCAGATAGAATCACCATATACCATGACCCGAAAGAAAGTAGATAAAACACTAATCTAATAAAATCCTGTTGCCACATTATCTACCCTAGGTGAAGCTTCACTTATCCCCATCTGAGATCAGTAAAACCTGAAGTCAGAATTTAGCTGAAAACTTGCAATACAGATTTGATCTGAATTTTTTTTAAACAGAAGAAATATATCCCTAAGTTTAAAGATAGGAAGGAATCTTGGTTCCTGTAATGCAGCATAAAGGTGGTATCCAGCTGACATAAATTCAATCCCCATCTAGGGACTTCATTGCATTCACAATTCATATTCAATTTATTGCCTTCACATGAAAGGAGACTGGATTTCAGAGTCAGATGAGTGGGTGACATTGAATACAAGACTGTGTAGCACTTTATAGAACTTTTCTTTTATTAGCAGCTCTATAATCACATTTAAGTTAGACTGAAAATTTGAACTAATTCCTTCCCCCAAGGCGCAGGCTCTAATAATGGTAAAAATCTGTGAAATAGGATAAATACAATTCAATAATTATATTGATAAATAAAATGAAAATCAACTAATTGTGTCATTCACTCAGATGCTTGCCTCTGTTGTTGCTGGCTTTCTGCTTCAGTGCCTGCTAAACTTTTCTGTCACACTTCAATAAATTTAATTGTGCAGAATAAATGAGCTAATTTTTGAAGTCACAGGCTCTGTTTGCAAGATAAGGGTGGTGATTTATTGACCTCCTCTAGCTCTGTAAGGGTGCCACCCTCCTTTTCTACTGACAACTGTGTGAATTTTTGTACCTCTCTCTGTCTTGCTTAATTCTGCTTTGTATTTACCTTCCCATTTTACTTCTTGAAATCACTTAGCATATCATAATAGACCAAAGATTCTCACTTCATTCAGTGCTTATGGCAAGAAAACTCGAAGCAATTAGAAAAGTTTCAGGGTTTTTGTAATGTTGTTTCTTCCTGCAGCTGCTGGATCCTGCTGGTTTTGTGGGCTCTGAAGGAGAATACTGGAAATGGGCCCAAGTGGAACACCAGATACAGACCCATCCCCAAATTTTATGGAAACTCATTCTGAATTGATTCATGAATGGTCATTTGCCCATCCCTAGAAGATACACACTTCAGTGGTAGTTCTGGTTAGTGACTTACACCCAATCACAGGCGGAGGCAGGAGGGCAATCTCTAGAGTTGTACTGGCTGTCTGAAAACTTTATCCACTCTTTAATTTTTTAGAGCTGTTTGTTTAGGATGCTGTGGATACTGGGGTGGGGGTGGGGAGGGATCTGGTTCTGACTCACCACTGTGTGACTCCAGTTTCGTGCCATTGTAATCAGTGGAGTTCCGCTATTGTGCAATTGTCATAAAGCAGGAGTAATACCACCCACCCATTTCAATGGGTCGAAAACTTGATTAGAATCATAGAATCATAGAATATCAGGGTTGGAAGGGACCCCAGAAGGTCATCTAGTCCAACCCCCTGCTCAAAGCAGGACCAAGTCCCAGTTAAATCATCCCAGCCAGGGCTTTGTCAAGCCTGACCTTAAAAACCTCTAAGGAAGGAGA
The DNA here is from genome assembly GCF_009764565.3 of Dermochelys coriacea. NCBI lineage: Eukaryota > Metazoa > Chordata > Testudines > Dermochelyidae > Dermochelys > Dermochelys coriacea. Next base: position 110,811,843 of record NC_050069.1, read on the forward strand.
TTCTACCACCTCCCTAGGTAACGCATTCCAGTGTTTCACCACCCTCTTAGTGAAAAAGTTTTTCCTAATATCCAATCTAAACCTCCCCCATTGCAACTTGAGACCATTACTCCTCGTTCTGTCATCTGCTACCATTGAGAACAGTCTAGAGCCATCCTCTTTGAAACCCCCTTTCAGGTAGTTGAAAGCAGCTATCAAATCCCCCCTCATTCTTCTCTTCTGCAGACTAAACAATCCCAGCTCCCTCAGCCTCTCCTCATAAGTCATGTGCTCTAGACCCCTAATCATTTTTGTTGCCCTTCGCTGTACTCTTTCCAATTTATCCACATCCTTCCTGTAGTGTGGGGCCCAAAACTGGACACAGTACTCCAGATGAGGCCTCACCAGTGTCGAATAGAGGGGAACGATCACGTCCCTCGATCTGCTCGCTATGCCCCTACTTATACATCCCAAAATGCCATTGGCCTTCTTGGCAACAAGGGCACACTGCTGACTCATATCCAGCTTCTCGTCCACTGTCACCCCTAGGTCCTTTTCCGCAGAACTGCTGCCGAGCCATTCGGTCCCTAGTCTGTAGCGGTGCATTGGATTCTTCCATCCTAAGTGCAGGACCCTGCATTTATCCTTATTGAACCTCATTAGATTTCTTTTGGCCCAATCCTCCAATTTGTCTAGGTCCTTCTGTATCCTATCCCTCCCCTCCAGCGTATCTACCACTCCTCCCAGTTTAGTATCATCCGCAAATTTGCTGAGAGTGCAATCCACACCATCCTCCAGATCATTTATGAAGATATTGAACAAAACGGGCCCCAGGACCGACCCCTGGGGCACTCCACTTGACACCGGCTGCCAACTAGACATGGAGCCATTGATCACTACCCGTTGAGCCCGACAATCTAGCCAGCTTTCTACCCACCTTATAGTGCATTCATCCAGCCCATACTTCCTTAACTTGCTGACAAGAATGCTGTGGGAGACCGTGTCAAAAGCTTTGCTAAAGTCAAGAAACAATACATCCACTGCTTTCCCTTCATCCACAGAACCAGTAATCTCATCATAAAAGGCGATTAGATTAGTCAGGCATGACCTTCCCTTGGTGAATCCATGCTGACTGTTCCTGATCACTTTCCTCTCCTCTAAGTGCTTCAGGATTGATTCTTTGAGGACCTGCTCCATGATTTTTCCAGGGACTGAGGTGAGGCTGACCGGCCTGTAGTTCCCAGGATCCTCCTTCTTCCCTTTTTTAAAGATGGGCACTACATTAGCCTTTTTCCAGTCATCCGGGACTTCCCCCGTTCGCCACGAGTTTTCAAAGATAATGGCCAAGGGCTCTGCAATCACAGCCGCCAATTCCTTCAGCACTCTCGGATGCAATTCGTCCGGCCCCATGGACTTGTGCACGTCCAGCTTTTCTAAATAGTCCCTAACCACCTCTATCTCTACAGAGGGCTGGCCATCTCTTCCCCGTTTTGTGTTGCCCAGCACAGCAGTCTGGGAGCTGACCTTGTTAGTGAAAACAGAGGCAAAAAAAGCATTGAGTACATTAGCTTTTTCCACATCCTCTGTCACTAGCTTGCCTCCCTCATTCAGTAAGGGGCCCACACTTTCCTTGGCTTTCTTCTTGTTGCCAACATACCTGAAGAAACCCTTCTTGTTACTCTTGACATCTCTTGCTAGCTGCAGCTCCAGGTGCGATTTGGCCCTCCTGATATCTTTCCTACATGCCCGAGCAATATTTTTATACTCTTCCCTGGTCATATGTCCAACCTTCCACTTCTTGTAAGCTTCTTTTTTATGTTTAAGATCCGCTAGGATTTCACCATTAAGCCAAGCTGGTCGCCTGCCATATTTACTATTCTTTCGACTCATCGGGATGGTTTGTCCCTGTAACCTCAACAGGGATTCCTTGAAATACAGCCAGCTCTCCTGGACTCCCTTCCCTTTCATGTTAGTCCCCCAGGGGATCCTGGCCATCTGTTCCCTGAGGGAGTCAAAGTCTGCTTTCCTGAAGTCCAGGGTCCGTATCCTGCTGCTTACCTTTCTTCCCTGCGTCAGGATCCTGAACTCAACCAACTCATGGTCACTGCCTCCCAGATTCCCATCCACTTTTGCTTCCCCCACTAATTCTACCCGGTTTGTGAGCAGCAGGTCAAGAAAAGCGCTCCCCCTAGTTGGCTCCCCTAGCACTTGCACCAGGAAATTGTCCCCTACGCTTTCCAAAAACTTCCTGGATTGTCTATGCACCGCTGTATTGCTCTCCCAGCAGATATCAGGAAAATTAAAGTCACCCATGAGAATCAGAGCATGCGATCTAGTAGCTTCCGTGAGTTGCCGGAAGAAAGCCTCATCCACCTCATCCCCCTGGTCCGGTGGTCTATAGCAGACTCCCACCATGACATCACTCTTGTTGCACACACTTCTAAACTTAATCCAGAGACACTCAGGTTTTTCCACAGTTTCGTACCGGAGCTCTGAGCAGTCATACTGCTCCCTTACATACAGTGCTACTCCCCCACCTTTTCTGCCCTGCCTGTCCTTCCTGAACAGTTTATAACCATCCATGACTGTACTCCAGTCATGTGAGTTATCCCACCAAGTCTCTGTTATTCCAATCACGTCATAATTCCTTGACATCACCAGGACCTCCAGTTCTCCCTGCTTGTTTCCAAGGCTTTGTGCATTTGTATATAAGCACTTGAGATAACCTGTTGATCGCCCCTCATTCCCAGTATGAGGCAGGAGCCCTCCCCTCACAGACCTTCCTGCCTGTGCTTCCTCCCGGTATCCCGCTTTCCCACTTACCTCAGGGCTTTGGTCTCCTTCCCCCGGTGAACCTAGTTTAAAGCCCTCCTCACTAGGTTAGCCAGCCTGCTGGCAAAGATGTTCTTCCCTCTCTTCGTAAGATGGAGCCCGTCTCTGCCCAGCACTCCTCCTTCATGGAACACCATCCCATGGTCAAAGAATCCAAAGCCTTCTCTCCGACACCACCTGCGTAGCCATTCGTTGACCTCCACGATTCGACGGTCCCTACCCAGGCCTTTTCCTTCCACGGGGAGGATGGACGAGAACACCACTTGCGCCTCCAACTCCTTTATCCTTCTTCCCAGAGCCACGTAGTCCGCAGTGATCCGCTCAAGGTCATTCTTGGCAGTATCATTGGTGCCCACGTGGAGAAGCAGGAAGGGGTAGCGATCCGAGGGCTTGATGAGTCTCGGCAGTCTCTCCGTCACATCACGAATCTTAGCCCCTGGCAAGCAGCAGACTTCTCGGTTTTCCCGGTCAGGGCGGCAGATAGATGACTCAGTCCCCCGGAGGAGAGAGTCCCCGACCACCACCACCCGCCTTCTCCTCTTGGGAGTGGTGGTCGTGGAACCCCCAACCTCAGGACATCGCATCTCATGCCTCCCAACCAGCGGAGTCTCCTTCCGCTTTCTCCCCCCAGACATATCATCTGGTCCACTCTCCGCATTGGTACCTGTGGAGAGAACATGAAAGCGGTTAGTTACCTGTGTCTGTGTTACTGGAACCCGGACATTCCGCTTACCTCTTCTGGAGGTCACATGTTGCCAAGCTTCTTCACTGGCCTCTTGGCTCCTCTGTGCAACCTGCTCTACATCTTTAGAGCTTTGTGCCCCTAGAAGGCTATCCTGAGTTTGGTCCAGAAAATCCTCAGTCTCTCGTATACAACGCAGGATCGTTACCTGTTGCTCCAGACCTTCAATCTTCTCTTCCAATATGGAGACCAGCTTGCACTTTGTACAGACAAAGTCGCTTCTGTCCTGTGGAAGAAAGACAAACATGGCACATCCAGTGCAGGTCACAACAGCTGAACCCCCCCCTTCCATATCACCTACCTACTATGACCTTCCTCAGAGACGTTGGCAAGATGTAAGCCTCACTGGGCTCACTCCAGGCGAACTCCCAGGCAAACTCCTGCTGTGAGCTGCTCTGCTGTCCCCGCTGCTCCGCTGCCGCTCAGCTGGTTCGCGAGGCTCTGGCTATTTTTAAACAGCCAGGCTTCCCTGACGCAAACACACAGACACCCTAATGCCCGCCCCCTGCAGGCTAGCAGCCAATCAGACACTCACTCAGGCTCCCTCCCAGCAAACACACGCTCGGATACTTCCTCAGCAAGCAAACACACACACTCGGATACTTACCAGTCCCAGGCAAACTCCTGCTGTGAGCTGCTCTGCTGTCCCCGCTGCTCCGCTGGTTCGCTGCCGCTCAGCTGGTTCGCGAGGCTCTGGCTATTTTTAGACTTATAATTAGACTTGTGATGACTGGAACAAGCCAGTAGAAGGGAGGCGGAAGAGCACTTGCTTGCTGTGGGATGCAGGGGTGGCCCCTACCTCTCCAGAGGCTCTATCTATTCATTGGCCAGCGGGGGAGGAAAGGAGCTGATTGGTCCCTTGCTCTCCCTATTCATTAATTTTAGCCCTATTTTGGGCCATTTTACTTTATTTCAGCGGAAATGTCATGGTGAGTCAGGCGCTCCAATTTCCTGATTACCTGTTAACTGATGCTGAGGCAGTTTTCTTAGTAAAACATCTAGATGAGATCCTTGACAAAATTGGCCTTTTTAGGAAGGTCAGCTCTTCAGCTCCAGTTCTGGATTGAGGGTTACCACCTTTAGATTAAACAAAAAATTTAAAAAAATTGAAAGGATGGTTCAATACTCATGATACAAATCTCTCTCTGACATAGTAGAGCAATTTAACACCCACTTGTCACACTCTGGTAAAAATACCCTGGAATTAACTCCCCCACAGCTTTGGTACCATGTTAAACCAAAATCCCCGGAGAGAGAAAAACATCAACAAAAGTGAACAAGCAAATCAGCTATGTCAGAAGGAGACTCAAAGGTCTATATCGCCCCACACATGCAAATGACTCCCATAAATGCTAAGGGTTGTTATATGAGCATGTGGAGGGAAAACATCCTTCTTGTTGTTAAATGTTCATCTGCAGTGTTGAACTGAGTAAACTATGTAAACCAAATAATTTCCCATCATGTCACCTATTGTGTGCTGTAGCTACTGTGTGACTGAAGCAACCCTCTCCCTCCCCTGCCCCTAGCGTAGTGCTAGGAAACAAGTCAGTGTAAACATTTATAAAGGAAAAGAACCCCATCTCTAGAATCTGGTAAAATCCTGGTCCCATTGAGGAACATGGCAAAAATTCCATTGACTTCTCTGGAGCCAGGATTTCATCCTAGATCTCTAGAATCTAAGATGTGTAGAGCTTCTTTCCTCATTTTTTCTTTGTTGTTGTTGTAAACCCTCCTCTGTCGTAATTTTCTATTCAAGAACACTTACCACGTACTCCATATTTCCTGCTAGGTGTTCACCAGGTGAAAGGTTTCCCAGGGAATTAGAGGGGGAAGAGTCACAATATCCCTTGTATCAAGCAGTCCAAATTTCTTCCAAGCTCTTCATCATGTCTTTAACCTGAACCATGTGTGCTCCTGAATCTTCTTTTTTTTTTTAATAGAGAGGATTGATTTTGTAGCATAATACAGAGCTAATCAAAAAGGGTTTTCTACATTTAGGTGCTGCTTTCCATCAGAACAGTAACATAGGTCCAACTTAACAGTCTATCCCAGCAGCTCCATGTGGATCTGACAGCATTTGGCAAGAGACTGTAATTACCAGACAGCTCTACTTTTAATCCATGAAGTTGACCTTTGCTCCTTCATAGCCATGGGTTCTTCAGCTCAGAGTATCCTGGAAGCCTTTGAGTCTATACCTGGGGCCATGACATTGATTTTTATTAAAGTATGAAATGAAATTGAAGTAGGGCCTGAACACATTGCCTGAGGAAGAAAATGGTGCCAAGTTTAACAGAATGAAATTCCAGCAGCGCGTAATGTTTTATTGGGCTGTGGTGAAATACTTCACAGAAAGGTTTCCAGTTTATAAAACTCTTTCAAAACACGATAAACTTTTTACATTGAGGGGCCATTATCATTTCTATCTATGGCATTTTTGTGTGAAACCATTTCAAGAGCCCTCCAGATTGATTGCACAGAAGTCTGGAAGAAAGCGTTGGTACTGAATGGCTGGTCGAAAAATAAACCTTGTTACAAAAATCTGTGGGAGCTGCAGGGTCATAACAAACTGAGCTATTGAATGAAGGTGGGATTATGAAAACAAGTTTATCAGTCTAGAAAATGATATGCCAAAGACTTCCTAACCTTTCATATACAGCTAAGCTTGTGGTATACCATTTGACCGCAATAACAGTTCTGAATACAATGAACCAGGCCAATCATCTTATCAATATCTATTACTAATTATTCTTATTCACTATTCATTTCTGACAGTGTCCATAAACTAGCCTCTGTACTGACACAACTGAAGACACAGTACTTGCCTTAGACAGGTGACTTTCTAAACAGCAAAACTAACAGACTGAGAGATGGAAGGGAGGGGAAAGGGGAACAACAAACTAGTAAAGTGACCAGGTAGTTGTGTGGTGATTGACTAGCTGTAGTTTTCTTTCTGTCCTTGGTACTTCTCTGACCCCCAATCCCACAGTGTCTGAGCACCTCACAATCTTTAATGTATTTATCCTCACAAAACCCCTGTGAGGGAAGGAAGCACTATTATCCCCATTTTACTGATGGGAAACTAAGACACAGAGAGTCTAAGTGACTTGCCCAAGGTCACACAGGAAGACTGGCACTGCAGGTAATTTAACGCAGGTCTCCCGAGTCACATGGTAGCACTATAACCAATGGATTATCCATTACCTAAATGTCAGCTGTAAGTGTCTTCATAAACAAGATACCAATGCAAGAGGTTTTTGTATGCAATGCTAGAGTGATTAGGTGCAGACATGGTAACATTGTGTAACATTCCTGAAACACATTTATGAAAGGGGATCCTTCTAGTCTATGGTACAGTCCCAAATTTAACATGGGCCTATCAGATCTGCTGCTGTTTAAAGTGCAGAGCGAAGATCAATGTGCTCTCTCTAACCACCTCTAGGGGAATAAAGCCCCCATAAGGCCTTCTCCTTCCTCCAAACCTTCTGTGAAGAAGAGTGGGGGAGAGAGAAGATCTGCTGCCCTGTCCTCTCCACCATGGGCGGAAATAGAGTAAATGGATTCAACCTGATTGGGAAGGGAGAGATAAGATATTTGAAGAGATTTACAGGGAGAAGAGAATGATTTGAAGAGATGGATGCAACTCCAGCATAATGTGCAGGCTCCTCACACTCCAAAGCTGTCCTGTCTAGGTATGTGCAAACATGTATAAAACCCCACAATTGTAATGCTTGCCATTGCCAGGACAACAGCCCAGAAACTCTGGCATATATGGTTCTGTAGACGCAGTAAAAGGAGTGCTCATCTTCCAATTCATCTTGAGTCTCTACTGTAACTCTCCATACCAAACCCCAACCGCCACAGTCTATTGGGTTTTAAAGAAAGAGCAGGGCATGTGATGTAATGATTCAGTACTATGTGCATATTCTGCTATATATATATATATATATATATATATATATATATATGCTAATACAAATTCTTCCCTCATTTATACCTCTCTGACCTCATTGCAGTTGCATGGGTATAACTGAAGGTCATTGGTGCCATCTGAAAATGTCAAAAATGCCACCAAAATGGGACATTCAGAATCATTAAAGAGCAGCCAAAGATGATCATGTATCGGACACAGAGCAGGGCAAACAGTGTCTACCACTAGAAGGCTTCACTGCCAAATGCCAAATCGGGACAGAATCTGCACACCTGGGGCTGGAGATAATGCGAGTTCTGTGCAGGCCTGGGCCCAAGATGCACAGTACATATCTGGATGAAGTTTAGGGGTGTTCAGAATCAGGGTTTTGGCTCATTCTGCTATCAAATTAGAGGCGACCCCAGAGCTTAGACTCCCATTTGAACTATCCATAAGTGCACAGAGTATTCAGCTCCAGAGTTTCAGTTTAGGGACATCCCTAGTTTGTTGGCGCCTGAGAATTACGATGGCAATACCAAAATCAGCAAACTACATCTTAAAAACAGGGATGGAAAGGGGGAGGGGATTAAAAATCGAAGAAAATAGGAAATACTGAAACCCATGTGATAACCCATTAAGTCTCAAGAAGAAACCAAAGTGAGGCGAATGCTAATGTTCACACCTGCAGAGAACAACCATTCTTTGCCAACACAGAGATCAGATTTCTAGCATGAGCCTCGCATTTGGCTCTGGGACAAAGCCCATACATTTTCCACTCAGCGAGTTCAGAAGACTGACCTGATATGATAAGATCTGATAGCCCAATGCTTCACAAACGCATGCTCTCTGTGAAGGGTTTGATTAGCCTGTGGGTTTGGAAACTGCCTCAGACTAGTTTATATAACATCAGCCAATGTGCAGATTTGTGTATTCTACTGTAATTACTTAAATAGGGGATTTTGCATGCTACAGCCAGTGATTCATGACTGGCAGGGTATCTGCAAAACCAGGCTTTCATTGGGATTATGGGATGTAAAATGCCTGAAGGTTTTTGCCTTGGATAGCAGACCTGCTATTGCATCCATATAGGGTTTGTCTAAGAAATGGCATCAGTGTTTTGTAGCATCCTGCTACCTTTCCTCCACCCAAAGCCTTGCTATTGGGTGGTATTTTTGAAAGAAAACCAGTTTCGTTGAATTGTGGCTGTGGAGCTCATCGGTTCAGTGGGCTTGATGTTGGCCATTCAGTGTAAGAAAAGAGAACCAAGAAGGTTTCCTTCTAGAGCTTGCTGGTGTCACATTTGCAATGAAACAATTTTTGCTTAAAAGCAGTTTGTGAAGAAGGCATGCAGGCTGAGGTTCTTCTCAGAGCCACCCAGGGGATTGAACCACACAACTCCGAAACTTCCAGAATCCCTCCTCCACTTCGAAAATGTCAACCACCTTCTCTCCTGGAGCCATTTTTTTAAAGAAATCTCCGACACAGCTCATCAAAGCTATTTCAAAGCTAGGGGAGATTAGAAGAAAGACACCATGTTGTTTGAGGTAGAAAATTCACATCAATGTATCAGACAGGCATCGGGGGCTAGCAAGGCTTGGAATCTGTGCAGTAACTCACACACAGAGCAGACTGAAGCTTTTTCCTTATGTGAAGTCCAACAGAAACTAGGAGTGGAGAACTATAAATCTCTGCACAGTACTGCAGCTTTCCACTTTTTGCTCTTTCCAGAAATGTATACAACTCTGACTGATAAAAGCCCCAATTCACACAGCAGATAGCTGGCTCAGGTCTGATGGAATTTCACTGCTGAATTTTCTCTGTCAGCACTGGAATAGCCCAGTTTAACTTCTGTTAGTTAGATGCGTGTTTTCATTTTTTTTAATTGCTGTTCTGTGGTTGCCTGTGAGTTCTAGTTATGCCAGACAAATGATTTGGGGCATATTAGTTGCTGTTTTTGTGTAGGAATCCATGGAGTTGTGCGTATTATTGCTATATATTTTGAAGTGCTTTCTCATTCACTTCTCTCTATAGGCTAAAGACTCTATTGTGTTATTAGAGAAGTGCAAACAACTACACTCCCTCCTTGTACCCCTCATTCTAGAAGTCAGTACAGCAACACAGCTCAGCTAAGCACACCTAGTCATAAGCAGATACAAGGTTAAAGTAAATAACATGACAGCATGTTCAGGGTTGGTCAGATTCTCCATCAACCTTAAATCTCCACACATAGGGGGCATGCCAGTCTACAGCAGCAAGAGACACAGAGGATTTGCTGTCTACTCCTTAGTAACTTTTGGTTGTCCGTGTTTTGAGCTGCCTAGTGATCTCAAGTTTCAGAGTAGCAGCCGTGTTAGTCTGTATTCGCAAAAAGAAAAGGAGTACTTGTGGCACCTTTAGAGACTAACAAATTTATTTGAGCATAAGCTTTCATGAGCTACAGCTCACTTCATCGGATGCATTTCCGATGAAGTGAGCTGTAGCTCACGAAAGCTTATGCTCTAATAAATTTGTTAGTTTCTAAGGTGCCACAAGTACTCCTTTTCTTCTAGTGATCTCAGTCTCTGACAGGCTGATTCTGTTGCAAAAGGTTATTAAAGTATGAAGGCACCAGTCAGTGTAGAGCTCTGTCTACAGTATTATCTAATGCCAAGGGCAGAACCTTGTGTTCTCAGCTGAGATCTACCGTTCAACAGAGGGCTTTAGGGTTAGGCTTTTTGTACAAGTTTTTAAAATAAACAGCAGCTTTGTCTGCTTTCCCTCTCAGTAATCTCAGCTCTGTTTTAGTGTACTTGGGCATGCGCAGCAACGCTCCAAAACAGATCATCAGAAGGCACTCAGCACAGCAGAGATGCAGGTGGAACAAGGTGTACAGCCCCTTTCTTCCATATGTCCCTCTACAGGGCTTGACTAAACCTTGACCCGAAAAGGAAACTAGTCTAACCCCCAACTATATAAGGGATCCAAACTCTTTTGTCCCAGGGCTCTCGGTTGCTAAGTATATTTTTTCGGGGGGAGAGGGGGTGTTAAAAGAGGCACATTCTTCATCCTGACCTATGTAAGTCCTAAGCCAGCTCTTAGCACTTGACTTTAATTTGCAATCCCTCAAATGAAACTTCCAGGGTCTCCTGCCACTTTATATAAACCAATTCAGGTTGATTAATTTTTTTGTAAATTCTTAGGTGCAGGATTGCGAGCCCCTTATTCCTGTTCATCAACCATTATTGAGAGGGACTGTTCCACTGGAGTCAATGGGACTAATCTGTGCCAGGAAGAACCTACCAGTGTGAGTATAGGGTTAACAGTCTGGCCTGTGCATTTTTCCAACTATTTAAATGATCACTGCAGCTGAATGATATTTGGTGTGTAGTATAAAATCAGATCAAAAGGCTGTTTCACTAGGTAAGGGGAAAATAGGGTGTAGCCTGAAGCAATCTAAGGTGACAGATAAGAGTTTGGCTGTGTGTACAGCATATATAGCACGCATACACACTTTACTAGTATTTCATTTGCCTGATTAGTGCATTGTTTCAGTCTCATTTCCAAACATCCTGTGAGTTCTTTTCAATGTGAAAAAAGTTAGACACTTACTCTATCTGTTGTTAAATCCCCGGCTCTCTGTACCTTTGCTGTATACAAAGTAGAAGTGTGGATGAACCAGCAAATCCATTGCCAGTCAATTTAATAAATCTTTTAACAGCTCAGAGGTGGCTGCAGCTTGCCAGGTACCAGGTTTTAAACTTAGTAGCCGGCGTGTGGGGAGTGAGGAGTTTGGATGGGTGGGGCGTAGAGGAGGAAGAGAAGCTGGAGAAGGTGTTTTTGTGGCTGTGCCTCTTGTAGAGCATGGTTACTTCTTGTAATAAATATGACTGTGATGAAAGGATTCTGGCTGTAGAACAGAAAATGGTGTGTTTCAAATTCAATCCGTTCCCTGCAGTGGGCCACTTACTTCCTTTGTTTCCTAGCACAAGTGAAACAATTCCGTTGTTTCTCTGCATGATTAGCAGTGTGAGTGACCTTCAGCCTTGCCACTTAAAACTAACTCAAGATATTCACACTGTCTATGCCAAATGAAAAAATAAACCCTTTCCTCTATCCCTCCCCTTCCACTGCACATGCACGCGCAAACCAGTGCCACCCTGCCCATATGCTAGTGCTGCAAGGGAAGTTCCCTCCTCTGCACATATCTCTCTCCACCTGGCACAAAGCTGACGGGGATTTTTCACCTCCTTACCCTCCTTTCTCTTCTTTGATTAACTTTGGACCAGATGGCCAGTCCCCAATCTCCCAGCATGTATTTGACTGACAGGAGCCTTTGATAAACCTCAGAAGAATTAAGTCATCTTCAGGTCACCTCCCCTGCCTGGCCTTTAACATCCCACACATACCACCATTATCTGCTGAATAGAAGACAAAGGAAATTAGCTCCAATTCCCTATCATCCCTATTATTTCCACACTGATTTAAAGAGGAAGCAATGAGATGCCCTTCACTTTCCTTCCAAAGGTACAAATGTCAGCTGTTAAGAAATGCAAACAAGAGGTTTCCCATGTTAATGGATGGGCTTCTTTGTAAAGCCAAGAACTGGTAAAGTGGATTTATTTAGTCGTGGCCTAGAAAATACTTAACATACTTCTAAACAAATTCTTTAACTACTTTTACTCTGTACACACTGCAGAGTGCTTTTGAAGCCTTAATGTTTTGGGATGGGGATAAATAATGAGGTGATATACAGCATTTTGATGTTCTTTCCATTTGTAGTTGTCGAATCTTCATACCAGGGGTAGAAATGGGCTTGAACCAAAATTCTGGATCCAAAGATCTTTGAAATATGGGGGAGTTTATCTGCATCTGGATCCAATCTCTGAGATTCAGGGCCTATCTCCAATTAAGAGAGGAAAAACTGTTTGGATAAAATAGGAGAAACCAAATCTCCAACCAGAACAGAACCTCTTTGGAGGCTCATAAAAGTTTTTTCTCTCTTTGCTCCTTCCCCTCCCGCCCCTCTTTGGATGTTTCTGACCTTTAAACTTTTGGCTGGGACCAGAAGCACCAATATAACATGAAAATGACCTGAACATATTTTCAGCCTGCCTAGAAGCAACAAGTGCTAGAAATCTCACAAGAGCACTTATTCTTATGTGATTTCCTTCCCAAATTTGCAGGCCTTAATGAGTTTCACTGTCAGTTAGCTCTGTTAGGTTCAGCAATCAAAAGTATCTGACCATTTGGGTGCTTATGCGAAACCAATTTCCAGATCTTTGAGGTTCATCTGCATACTCTCAAGATAGAATTAAAAGTGTACAGCTTTCCAAATTACCTCTTGGTAAAATTAGTCCTATAAAGCCATATTTTATAGTGTTATATAGCTTTTCTTTCCCTTCTTTGCCTTTTATTTTAGCAACCATCTTCTAGCACCAACAGTCAGGCTATTGCCAGTCAATGCCTACTCTTCAGGCAGATCCACGGATAGGCTGGGGCAAGAAATTTACCAATCAACAGCAAGGGTTCCTTTAGGACTGTTTATGGTGACTCCAGACCCTGTTGTGGGGAACCTAGGGTACAGCTACATTATGATAAAAGACGTACTGCACAGCTGTGGCTGGCCCACAGCTTGTGGGCTTGCGAAGCTTGGTAGTATAGCTGTGTAGATGTCTGGGCTCTGAGGCCCTCACCCATTGCAGGGGTTCAGAGTCTGGGCTCCATTCTGAGCCCAAACAGCTACGTTGCTATTTTTAACCTTGCAGCCCCAGCGCCATAAGCCCAAATCAGCTGACACAGGCACTGAGACTGAGTGCTGCAGATTTTTTATCACAGTGTAGATTTACATTTAGGGCCTGTCTGCTTATCTGAAGATGGCAACTACTGCACGGGCACTTATTTCTTATTTCATTTATTAATCATTAGAGCCAGCTGAAGGGTGAGAGTTACAAAGAGTATGAAACCTGTTACAAATATGAGCAGTATGCTGCAGTGTTTGTTGTGCACTGCAGGGCCCATTTTGTTGCATGGCATTAATCCATTTTGTTTGCTGCTTATCTGTATGGCAACCTGCCCTGTGATGAGAAGAATAGACTGCTCAGATGGCCTTCAATGGGTAGCAGCTCCCTCTCTCTTAATTCCCATTTAAAGCTTATATCAGAGATCCCTTCATGTCAGGATGCTCTGAGGGTTGTTTTCACAGATTTTGAAGCTAGAAGGGACCATTATGATTATCTACTCTGACCTCCTGTATAACACAGGCCAAAGAACCTCACCTAGTGATATCAGTTGTGGCTGACCTCAGGCATATATTTTCAAAGGCACCCACTCTTGATTTAATCCCCCTGAGATGCAATACTATTCTCTCATTTCTGGAGCAAGCCTTTCTTCTTCCTTCCCTACCCTCTTCTCTGGACAACATTATTTTTTCCAGATCAGCCAGGTATTCTTCCAGATTACATGCTTCCCTTCCTATAACCACCAACTTTCTTACCTTCCAACAGCCTTACTCCTTCTCCCCAGCCTCCACAAATCTCCTGACTAATGATATCCCCAACACAATGTCTTATCAGAATCTTTGCTGTGCCAAACCAAGAAGCTCTGTTCCAATATTGCACTCTGGTCAAAGGTAATGTAGATTGCAATGGGTGCTTCTTACTCCGGGAGATATGGGAAGGTGCTCTTTGAACAAAGCAGTCTTTACAATTAATAATATCTATGAATCCATGATACTGTTACAGTCTCTCTAATTAGTGCTTGCCGTGCTACTGCATTTTAAAATCCTTGTTCCTTGGCAACCTCAGCGCATCTTCTCCATGAAGCTGCAAATTCTTCTGCATGCTCTCTAGCCAAAACCTGAAGGAGGGATGGAGCGACTAGTAGAATAGTGCCATATGAAGATTCTGTTGCATCCATATGAGACTTGGGCAACCAGCAGCCTCCTCCTAAGAGCTTGCTGTCTGCAGATAGGATTAAGGCATCAGAAGACTCTTACCAAGATCCTATTTTCTTTGGAGAGGGATCCAAGTCATGTGGAGGCACTCTGTGCCAGAGATTGAAATCTATGGTCAGAACTAAAGTATTCTTGAGACAAGTTCTTTGGCAAAGATAGCAGAATCACAGAGCACTATCAGTCCTGTAGTTTTGTATAATGTATGTTACCACTTGCATTGTCTGGCCATCCACACCTATGCTGACGTGAGCATTTCAAGTGTAGACAAGCCCTAAGAATGTGTTACTCCAGTGAGGCCGTTTATTTCACTGGCAGTCTATGACATAGGTTATTTTCTCAGTCGGTGCTGAAGTACATCGAAAGCACAGCAATAGCTGTAATTTCAAGTTTTTCTATTTTTTTTTAGGCAGATGTATTGACTATCTATAATTCAAAGCACAGGGGGTTCGTACTTTTCATTTTGCTTATAAGAAGGTCATGGTGAAATCATGCGATTGAATATTTTTCATGAAGCTGCCTATGACAAAGACAAAGAGGAAGGGTTTGTCAGAGCACTATGAAAAGGAAGTGAAAGAAAGGAAGAGAGAGATCTGTATTAGATTTTAAGGTATGTTTGAAAGAATGAATTTTTTTTAAAAATGCTTTCAAATCCTCAGGGACTTTCCAATTTATCAAGAAAGACACATTCTTCCTAATGAAAGGTTACTGACCTTCATGAATGTGACAGTTCAATTACAGCCCATTCATATGCAGAGCAGCCGTTGATAAAGGAGTTAGGAAATGTGACTAGAATAGCAAAAAATGAAAGCAAAAAATAAAAAGAAAAATGTCTATATTTTTTATTGTGGAGCAAGCATTCTAAATAAGGTTCACTCAGGTAGTAGAACCTTTTCTTCTCTGGCCCAGCAACCCATTAGATTTGCTTCAGTGAATACATTGACTTTCCTCCCCTTCTTTTTCTACTAATATTTCCGTCTTTTTAATCCCCTGAACTACTAAACCTAACAAATCATAAAACCTTTAGGGTGCTGAGATGCCGGGTTTCAAAGATTTCCCCCCCTCCCCCGACTGGCAGAGAAAACTGGAATGTGTTATTTTAAGTGCTTGACTAGTATTTAAACTCTTAAATGGATGGAAAGTTAAAGCAGCAGGCAAACGTGCACACACCCACACACACATGCACACACACCCTTCCCTCCTTCTTCTGCCCTCCTCCCCCTCCCCACTTGGCCTATCCAAGACTGTTAATAGCGAAAGCAGATATTGGCTAGACTTTCTGGAGCCAGCCTTCAGTCAGTGGAGGGTGACACCTGTGAGCTGATGTTTGTTGAACTCCTCCAGGTGTAGGAAAGATGCTTAAATTGACACAAAGCAGGAGCTGTAAAAAGAGCCAAGGGTGTCACTCATATATAGCTCCTAGGGCCAAGATATTGTGAAACAGCTGTAAAGAAAAAAAAGTTTCAGAAACTGTGAAATAATTACTATATATAAATATATATACTCATATAAAATATGTACACTACACACACACACAGCCCCCTTGCAAATGAAGGTGATCGCTCTGCAATTTATCACATGGCTATGTGAGAAACACCCTCTCCTTTGGCATAGCTCTCACAGGTTGCCATGATTTGCAGGTGACTCATGATGGATGAAACTAGAAGGGAAGCAGATGGAACGGGAGTGGTGTAAGCCCTGGTGCTGAGCTTGATCAACTGCAGCATCTAACATTTTTAAAGTCTGTATCATGGTTGTGCAGAAGGCAAAGTCACATATCCAGCAAAGCACTTAAATACATGCTTAATGGTTAATCTGGGCTGCCTCCACCAGCTTACAGAGTTGAATTTTTTTCCAGTGTTAGTAATTTTCAGGCTACTTTACCAATAAAATCAGTAGGAATGGGACCAACTATTCTGCTTCCTTGGTAACAGAGAAATACCTTGAGAGGAAAAATGCAAAGCATTCACTGCTTACCTTATGACCAGGAATGGTTTCTGAGACACTGGAAGTGCTGTGGGCACATAAGGCCACCACTTGCTCATAGGACCCATATTCATCTTGGTGGGTTGAAGCCTGTGGGGAGACATTGGACCCTTGTTGGCAGGAGTTCTCAGTATCTGTCTTTGTCAAGTAGGGTACCTGGTGTTTCAGGAATATACCGGTGAGACCTCCCTTCAAGAAATCATCACTTGACTACCTTGCCAACTACTGGCCCATATTAAATCACACATTTTTAGGTGACTACTGGGGAGAGGATGGCAAAGGAGCTCTTGCAATATTTAGTGTCTTCTTTGACTCTTCTTCTTCTCGTCTGATTTTGGATCGGGGCTGTGATGGAGACTATTTTGGCAGCCTTGAGTGTTAATCTCCGCATAGCAATAAATAAAGTGACTGTGCTGATTTTATTGGCTCTGTCAGATACATTTGATACTATTGACCATAAGGAACAGTTGATATGCTGGCAATCCCTAGTAGGAATAGTTGGGCTCACATTGAAGTGGCTCTATGTCTATTTGTCTGAGAGGACCTAGAAGGTAGTTGTAGGCAATAGTTCATCTGCAGAGTGCTACCAGGTTCTGCTTTCTTAAATCTCTTGTTCTTCATGTATGAGATACCACTAGGAGGGTTAGTGAGGTGACTTTGGGTGAGGTGCCATTAATATGCTGATGAGATCTATCTCATCAAATTCTGTTGATGCAGTGAAATAGGTGGCACAATGTCTACTTGAGACTGGGCCTGGATGGAGGCTAGCTGACTACGGCTCAGTCCAAAAGAGATGGTAGGATGTGGGAAGCAACCATAAGAATTCGCAAGGAATGGCACTGCAAACTGAGGGAATGTGACTGCCATTTGAGACACAAATTCAAACTGCAGAGTTAAAGTTAGACCTGAGTCTGCTTTTGAATGCACAGGTGGCAGCTGTAGTCAAGAATGCCGTTTTTTATCCATATATGGTGAGGTGAGTAAGACCATTTGTTTTGGATGCAGATTATGCTATATTATGCATACCATTGTCACATTAGACTTCTATAAAGCACTTTGCTATGTCATGACCCCACTCTGAAACTGAAGCTGGTGCAGTATGTGTCCACATTCTAATTAAATGGAGTTCCAGGCTGAGAGCACATAACACCAGGACCCACACTGGCTACTGCTGAATTTCTGGGTGGAAGGAAAGGTGCTGATTTTTCTTTTTAAAGCCCAAAATGTTTTGGGACCCAGTTACCTGCAAAATCATCTCTCTTTTATAATACTGCACAGATTAGTGATTAGTTTAAGTGCTCAGGCTGGAGTTTACTTGCCATAAACAGGAAATGACTGCAAGAAGATCGTTCGCCAGCAGGGCCTTATTTCTCTAAAAATAATTTTCCCCATTGGTCTGCAAGAGCCCAGATTAACTAGCTTCCCAAACATACTGCAAGACCCATCTTCTTTCCCAGGCACGGCAGAGAGAAGTTTTCTTGGTTGACTGAGGCTGTCATGGCAGGATGAGCAGTTTGTCGCTAATTACTAACAAGATTTTAGATGAGATTAGGATGACCAGACAGCAAATGTGAAAAATTGGGATGGGGAGTGGGGGGTAATAGGAGCCTATATAAGAAAAAGACCCAAAAATCAGGACTATCCCTATAAAATCGGGACATCTGGTCACCCTAGATGAGATTGAAATATTAATTTTAAGGACACACAGAGCATTGAATGGGCACTGGCTGATCTTAGACATCTTTTAAAATTCCACATAAATCAAATCTTGTATTCTTTGTGAAGAATTGCAGAGACAAATAGTATCAAGTATCTTTGATTTCATCATCTGCCCTGTACCCATTAATCCCTCTCCTGTGAATTTATTCTAACATTTCAAGCTTATAAGTAGCATCTAACAACCACCATACTTTAAAAATTAACCTATGGTGATTAAAAACATCCTAAAACCTTTATAAGTTTATTCCTTTCCCTCAAAAATGTGGGAACAAACACAAAGTGCACCTGCCAGAGGCTCAGGACAGTCCCAGGATAGTGACAACTTCTGTCTGGATAAATATGTCACAGCTTTAATGTCAGATATCTCACAACCCTGCAAGACAAGAATTGGGGACTTAACTCCACTAAAGGGGGTGATTCCCAAAGGCACCCCAAGCTTCCAAGCTTTGAAAGGCCTAAGATATCGGTCTTTAAAATTGAGACATTTTGAGTCTAGATATGCACTCCCAGATAATTTAATGGGTTTGTATAGCTCCCTCCGTACAGTTAAACTCATGATATTTAGGACCCATTCATCATAGCACTTAAGCATATGCTTAGGTTTTAAGCATGTGCTTATGTCCCATTGAAATCAATGGGATCATATGTGCTTTTTCTGAATCAGGCCCTAAATCAGTTAAGCTTTTCAACTAGAGGGATACAAGAAATAGTTCCAGTAAATTCTATAAAGCTCCCTAACTCATTCCTAAAATAGTTTGTTGGTGATCTATGTAGTATATATGAAATATGATGTGATATAAAGCTTTTACTGGAACTCATTTCAGAAAGCCTCCATGACTCACTTGTGTCTTTGCCCCTTCTGGGTAATACAACAGTCCTGACACTGCAGTCTCAGTGAGATCTACAAAACAAGCCTATAATACTTGAGGTTATTGAAACGTGAAACATTTTGAAATCTGATTTACTTTTTCACCACTGATTTAAATGTATTTACTTTTTGCACAAAATTCAGCTTAGACAATGGACAATGCATCTCAGCCAGCCAGTCAGCCTGACTTTAATTTCTAGTTAGCGTTACTTGCTGCTTCGCTTTAGAATATATGCTTTTTAATATTCAAAATAAATTAAAAACTGTCTCTAGAGAATGTAAAAATAAAACGGCCAGAATGAGAAGATAAATCAAATGTAAGTCTTGGTCTTAAAGTTTGTTGACAGGGTTCCTTTAAAGTTTACTTCTCACTGTGAGACTTAAGTGTGCAGTCAGGCATATGACTGAGAGCAATCCTAATGGGCAGACTGTAGTAAGCTCACAGGCAAGGAAGGCTTGTTCACCAGGGGAAAAAACACAGTCCACTGCTGCTCAAGCTAGGATGAACTTTACATACTGTATGCCGTTTTTGCTTGATTAAAAATGTATTCATCCTTAAAGGTAAATCACCCTAGGACTTACAATAAGTCACAAATACAAAGATGAATTTATTGAATGTACGTTTATGTAACAGTCTCTTTCTTTCTTTGCAAAATTCGTATTAGTTGGTTGGTGACTTCTGTTCACTCACTGTCCAGGCAGGTTCTTATGAATCCATTCACATGGAAATCAAACTGCACCTGAGCAAACATTGGAAGGTGGGGGAGGAATTGCTTTCCTTTTGCAGCCGCAAACAGTACATGCCTTATGCATGTTTCTTAGGGGAAAATTTTCTCTCATGACAAATTGCTTGATAAAATATTGTAGGAATTAACTTTAGAGTGGTTAATAAAGTGAAATTGTTCTTTTACTGTTCCATCCTTCCTTTGATTTCGGGAAGAAGAGGCTGCACCAAAAAATAAAAAATTCAGGAGAAAAAAAATCTAATCTCATCTTCGGCCTTTCAGTGAACCTGAATGTGAAAATGTGCTAGGAGAGCCCCCCAATGAACTTATAAGGGATGGCATGGAGGAAGGTCTGATATATTTGGAGAGTTCTTCTATAGAATACTACAGAAATAAGCCAGGAGGTATGCGCCGCAATTTACTTTGGAAAAGTCTATAATCCTATTCTAGTGGTCTGAGTGGTATGTAACCTCAACAGAAGCTCAGCCTGTACAGGACTAGGAATCAGAGTAGCAGCCGTGTTAGTCTATATTCGCAAAAAGAAAAGGAGTGCTTGTGGCACCTTAGAGACTAACAAATTTATTAGAGCATAAGCTTTCGTGAGCTACAGCTCACTTCATCGGATGCATTTGGTGGAAAAAACAGAGAGGAGATTTATATACACACACAGAGAACATGAAACAATGGGTTTATCATACACACTGTAAGGAGAGTGATCACTTAAGATAAGCCATCACCAGCAGCATGGGGGGGGAGGAGGAAAACCTTTCATGGTGACAAGCAAGGTAGGCTATTTCCAGCAGTTAACAAGAATATCTGAGGAACAGTGGGGGTGGGGTGGGGGGGAGAAATACCATGGGGAAATAGTTTTACTTTGTGTAATGACTCATCCATTCCCAGTCTCTATTCAAGCCTAAGTTAATTGTATCCAGTTTGCAAATTAATTCCAATTCAGCAGTCTCTCGTTGGAGTCTGTTTTTGAAGCTTTTTTGTTGAAGGATAGCCACTCTTAGGTCTGTAATCGAGTGACCAGAGAGATTGAAGTGTTCTCCAACTGGTTTTTGAATGTTATAATTCTTGACGTCTGATTTGTGTCCATTCATTCTTTTACATAGAAACTGTCCAGTTTGGCCAATGTACATGGCAGAGGGGCATTGCTGGCACATGATGGCATATATCACCTTGGTAGATGCGCAGGTGAACGAGCCTCTGATAGTGTGGCTGATGTGATTAGGCCCTATGATGGTATCCCCTCCACATATCTATTCAGGGGATACCTCAGATATTCTTGTTAACTGCTGGAAATAGCCTACCTTGCTTGTCACCATGAAAGGTTTTCCTCCTTTCCCCCTCCTGCTGCTGGTGATGGCTTATCTTAAGTGATCACTCTCCTTACAGTGTGTATGATAAACCCATTGTTTCATGTTCTCTGTGTGTGTATATAAATCTCCCCTCTGTTTTTTCCACCAAATGCATCCGATGAAGTGAGCTGTAGCTCACGAAAGCTTATGCTACTTGCTTATGCTCTAATAAATTTGTTAGTCTCTAAGGTGCCACAAGTACTCCTTTTCTTTTTAGGACTAGGAATGGAACCTCAGATCAGCTTGTGAAAGAACAATCAGTCCAGCCCAGGAACATGGCCTCTGAAACAATTTCAGTTCCTATTAATAGTCACTCAATGGACCAAACTGTTGCTGGATTTGTTTGCCTCAAGTGACCACAGAAAACTGAACATCTATGAAAGCAGGTGCTGTGCAGCAACAGTGTGGGGAAGTAGGTGTATTTTTATTTAAATGAATATTTCAACTGGGATATACATTGCAGACAGTGCTACTAATTTAAAAAAACCCAGAAGAAAATAAAAACACAAAACAGAGATGCTGGCTGGCAATAATACTGAATCTACAAATAGGACAGACACTTTCCCTCCTAGCGTCTCAGGACATGTTTACAATAGAATCCCATACCACAAGCACCTCCAGAGCAGCAGCCATGGCCTATATTCAGGAAATATTACATCTGTTTGTGTATATAGCTAACTAGCTGAAGCAATTAAAGAGGGCCTACCACCGAAGTGTCAAAGTGTTTAGGTTTCTCCAAAAGAGCATTTTCTGCATTGATAAAAGCAAGAAAAACAGTTACATTCAAGATTTATTACAGAATCTGGGCATTTCTCCAGAAAAAACACAAGTTTCCAAAATCCTAGAATTTTTGCATGATAGCTCTATATTGAGGTCAAGCTAACAAGCTTTATGAAGGTGCAGGCTTTTCTGATGGTGACAGTCTGGGTTTGTTGTCTTTTTGCGTCTTTATGATGTGTAAAGCAATTCTGATTTTTAAGATCTTGTTGGTTTTTTCCTGCTTATTTGCTAGTCTTGTCTTGTCTTCCTTGGTTTTGCTAGAGGACTTGCTGCTGGTTTTAGGGATGAGGACTGTGAGCTCTATCAGCTTCTTTTTGAAGGGGCAAGATGTTGAAGCTTTAACAAAGACATTTTTCTCACATTTCTCAGGCATTTGAGTCTAATACGTATTAATAAAACCAAAGAAAACCCCCAAAGTTTGAAATGTCTGAACAAAAATAACTTTTCCTTTAAATTAAATAGGGTTCACTTTTATGGTATCTCTGAGGTTATAATTCTGCCAGTTCTCCTGTCATCCATAGAGTCTCCCGGGAGAAGTGAGACAAACAAGGCATGAATTCCTATTAAAAAAAACAGAAGAAAAAAAGAAACTCTTAAAAAAGTGGGGAGGGCAGAAAAGGCAGAGCCCTCTTTTTTTTAAAACCACAAACTCAGCTCAGCCAGCTTAACCACCCACTTGAGGACTGAGGATTTTTTGGTTTGCTGGTAACTGCGAAAAATTGAAAAAAGTTGTTTTCCATTAACTAAAAAGAAAATATTACAAACATTTTGGTCAATTGAAAAGTAAAAAAAAAATGTTTTGGATCAAACAAATCTTCTGTTTTGTTTTGAATTGGAATGGTTTGTTTTCATTTTGACCATTTCAAACATTTTTTTATTGTTTTAAAGATACAATTAAAGGAAATTAAATATAAAAGCTCATTTTGAACCAAAAAATAAAATCAAAATCCCATTTTGACATAGACAAAACAAAACATTTCAATTTTTTCAGAATTGTTTGTTTCTGACCAGAGCAATTTGGCGAAACCAACAAGAATTCATGAAGTGTGCTGAATTTGCATTTTTTTACTGAAAAAAATGTCAGCTGAAAATTTTTGCCCAGCTCGCCTGAGGATTTCCTTTGTGTAAGGGGAGCCCCCAGTTGGGCTCAGCAGCCCCCTCTTTTGGCCACAGGTATAGAAGGCATGGCCAGAGTGTGACTGTGTTGCCAAGACCCCAGAGCCAGCATAACTAATATCCTGGGACCAAAACAACTACACCAGCATAGCAAGCACAACTTATCGTCATGTGAAGATCAGAAAAGTGCAATGGTGGAGATGAGCCAATCCTTAAGATCTAGCCTGGTTTCCTGAGTGCTTTGTGTGCATTTCCCTAGTCTTTTAATATCATGGGTTTCCCATGTATTAAACTAGATGTTTCTATTTGGCCTGTTCTCGCATTAAGCAGCAGTCCCTCATCTCAGTGCCACATCCGACAGAGGTCTGTGAATTTTATTCCTTTCCTTCTTGTCTCAGAAATATAACTTGATTCATGTGCAATGTGAGAGAAGGGGTTTTTATTTTCCCAGTAAAGATTGTGTGGGAAGAAAAATATCCATGCTGTCAAACTCTTCATGACTAATAAATATTAACTGCATCGTCTTCTAATTATCCAAAAAAAAAATTTGAATATGTTGCCAACTACTTAAACCATCTGCTAAAAAGCACGCTTAGAGGTTTCATCAGAAAAATAGGCAATGGGGTGAAAATGTGAATAATTTAACCCAGAACCTAGATGAATAGGACATTGTGAATTTCATTTAAATTGTAGGGGGTTTGTAGGAGTCTCCACATTAGTGACAATCTTGTACATGAAGTACTCTGTAAACCTTTTTCCATGAGGATATAATTGAATGCTCAAATTAGCACGCAAGCATTGAAAAAACTCTTTAATTAGGGTGTGGAGGATTTAAGATTCCACCTGCAGCACCCATTTTGAAAATCAAGCTAAACATAGTACATGTCCATTGTCTAGTCCGGGCAATACAATAATTAAACTCAACAGAATAAGTACTGGACAGAGTAACAAGATTAGTTTCCATTTAAGTTTTGCAAGGCAGATGCGTACCAGTTTGGCTCCCATTCACATTTTTCTTACTTTTGCTTTCTTGTGCATTCTTCATTTCTCTTGTTCTGGCAAACTTGTTGCTGTGATGTCTTGAGGAAAACGAGAGAGAGAGAGAGAGAGAGAGACTTTGAAATGCCAGGCAGCAAGCAGGAATAACCCAAAAAGCAAGTGATATTTCAAAGCTTTGGGTCAAAATGAGTCATCAAGCTCTGGGGCCTGCATCTTCTCAGAAACTCTTTGAATTCTAGATGCTTACTGCCCTTTTCACCACTAATAATGAGACAATCAATAAAGTATTTGATCCATTCCATGAAGGCATTACAGAAATTGGTGCTATGCTCTTAGACATGAAAAAAACCATTTTGATATACATGCTAAAATTGTCATGCTCAAGCCAACTGTACAGGATCATGGCTCATTGTTTCATTCTTTAATGACTTCCAGCAGGATTATAAAGAACTTTATAGAAAGAACAAATATGTGCCAAGAATATTGAGCTATTTTATATATTAAATATTGAGATGCTCAGGATCACAGATTCCATAACTAGTTATATAAAGTATTGTTTGTGAAGTGGATCCTTCCAGCATGTAATTTTCATGGCAGGGGTCTCCTCATGCTCACAATGAAGGCAAGGAAAATTTCCATTCCCAATGGAAATCTCATTCAGTTCAGCAGGAGACAAGCAATCCTTTAGTCAGGTTTGAGATTTAGTAACTGGGGAAGAAAAAAATGGGTAAAAAGGCAATGTGAATAGTGTTGATTACTCAGTCTACTTAAAACCTGTCCAGTAATATCTTCAGATGTGAAGGTGATTCTGTGTGGGGGCAGAGGAGTACCAGTTTTTCCTGGTTATATTACAGACACTTGAGTGGACACAGAGCTCTCGAGTCGTATTCTCCATCCAAAGATGATGAGGATCTCCCACTGACTTCAGGGAGATGTCCCTAGAAATGTGACTTCAATTACCAGTTTAATATTTAATTTCCTTTTCTTCTGAAAGATTTACAGTCTTATTTTACCCCAAGTTAGACTCTTGTGATACATGCCAAATAGGCTAAAGTTTCCGTTTGAATCAGTTTCTGGGATTACTTGTCATTTTAACCCTCCTTTCTATTATTATTATTATCTAAACATTAAATATAAAATTCAGTAGGAAACCCTGGACATAGCCTGAGGCCAGAATGTGAGTGATCACAGCCTCTCTGCGTCAAGATCTCTATATCATCTACCCACTGGATGGGAGTGTGTAGCAATGCGAGGACGCACCGGCACGGCGCCTCCTGCTGGTCATCTGGGAATTAGCTCTTTTCCAGATTACGGAGCACCCTCTGCAGGCCAGTGTCTCGCCTGCCACTGTCCCTCCTGGACCCCGGTGCCTGTTTACACTGGGGTTCTGCCCCAGCAGTACCCCACACTCTGGGTCTCCCTTCCAAGGGGAACCCCCACCCTCTAAACCCACCTTGCCTCAGTGGCTACTGCCAGTCACCATCTAGCCCCCGCTCACTGGGGCAGACTGCCGTCTGTAATGGCCACTCATCACTGGCAAAGGGTTAGGGCCAGCTGCCTCTGCCTATCCCTGGGCTGCCCCTCTGCAGATCCCGTACCTTTCATAGGCTTTAAACAAGGCCTGCAGCCTGGGGATTTACTAGGCTGGAGCTCCCCAGCTCCCTTTTGCCCTTCCCCAACACTGCTCCACTTCAGGTACCTTGCTCCCAGGCAGCTAGCCCCTCCCACTCCAGGGCTAGAGTGAGCCTCCTAGAGCTTCTGGCCCTCAGCCCGCTTACAGGGACAGCTGTGGTCTGATTAGGGCGTGGCCCCAGATGTGGCCACTTCCCCCAATCAGCCTAGTTTTTCTCAGCCGCAGACCTCTTCAGGGCTGCTTTTACTATTGGCTCCCCCAGGCAACCATCTCCCAGGGCTGTTTTAACCTCTTCAGGGCCAGAGCGGGGTGACCAGCCCACTACAGAGTACAACAAAGATTATGCGCTCTTAGGACATAATCTCCCTAGTGCGAATTCTGGGAGAGAGAAGACTTGCACCATCTCCCACGCAGTTCCCATGGTGAAATGCAAAAATCTATAATTCGTGTGTGTGTGTGTGTGTGTGTGTGTGTATGTGTAAATACGATTTGGGAGCTGTTCCTCCCCAACTATTGGTCCTCATTTCTCAGCGCTTAGGATGTTAGGCAGGATGTTAGTGCTGAAAGATATATAATGGACAGCGTTACCCAGTTGTGTTGTGCAAGTTTTCCAGGTAAAGAGACTGGCGGTATTTTTTTTTAATGTGACTTACTGGGTATTTTTTGTTTATTGTGACTGAGCAACATTTATGATGTACTGAAATACTGGCATATGATTTGCTTCACTTTCAGTTAATTGCTGGTTGTGTTGATTTAGGTCAATTGAAAATGAAGTAATTCCTCCCACTTCTATTGTAAAAATCCATGAATTCAAATCCCAAGAGATTATAGTTGTTCAAGATGCCTAGGGACCGAACATTCTCTTGTGTGCTGGAATGGTGGCTGGCAAAACCCCAGAGTCCCAAGAGAGGGACATGGTCAGCCAGCTTTCAGACCCCACCAAGTCAAATGCATGCACATTGCTGTTGGAAGTAAGTGCTGGGGTGGGAAAACACGTTGCTCTTTTTTAGAGCTGTAATAAACAGCACTGCCAAGCACTTTGGGCCTGATCTGAAGCCCACTGTAACCAATGGGAATCTTTCCACTGACTTGACTGAGCTTCGGAACAGGCCCTTCCTCCACCCGTTTATTCCTTTCTTCCCTGTTCAGAGAGGACCATTGCTCAGAGGCTCTCCACAGCCACTACCACATTTTTCTGCAGTATGCCTCAAAACAGTAAGGCCAGTATCTGGCCCTTAGGTGTTCATTACTACATCCTGATTCCAGATCTAATTTTTCCAAATAAAATTTTTCCCAGTCATTTTCTTTGAGTTAATTCCCACCTGAAATTAAGTTTGCTGTAGGCTATAATAAAAGTACTGGGGAATAGAATTATAACAGAAGAAATATAAAGGACATCTAATATTGAAAACCTCATACTGTATACTCAAATATTAGTTCTCTCCTCTTTCTAAATATAATTTCCTTCTTTGACAGGGTTACTGGCCTAGTGGATGTGGGGAAACAGTAGATGTGATATATCTGGATTTTAGTAAGACTTTTTACATAGTTCTCAGATATCTTAGAGAAATGTGGTCTAGATGAAGTCACTATAAGGGGATGCACAACTGATTGAAAGTCTCTACTCAAAGAGTAGCTAGCAAGGGTTTGCTGTCAAACTGGGAGGTCAAATCTGAGGAGGCCCCTCAAGAGTCCATCCTGGATCCAATATTATTCAATATTTTCATTAATGACTTGGATAATGGAGTGGAGAGTATACTTCTAAAATCTGCAGATTCACCAAGCTGCGGGGACGAGGGAGGGAGGGTTGAAACCACTTTGGAGGGCAGGATTAGAATTCTGTGACACATGAAAGGGTTAAACAGCCTGCAAAATAAATAACCCTCAAAAGACGTGGGGAGATAATGTTTGTGTTTTTTGGTGTATTTACATATGTATGAGTAGGGTCGACAATGTAATCAACAGTCCCTATCTATACTGTATTCTGATAATTCAGAGGGTCAAAAGAAGATCCTAGCGTTTAAATGAATTGTAAACTCGGGATATCTTGGTATTCATCTCTCTTTGAAATGTACTGTAAATGGTGGAGGAACAAGCAAATGGCCTTATGTTAATTCGTATAGCAAAGTACCGGTGATGGACCTCCTTCAAAGTCATCCTAATTACCTTTTGTTCCCTGAGGCACTCCAACCTGTCAAAAGACATGAATTGTATAAAAGATCCTTGGATCCTGATTCTGTCATCTCAGATCTGCTTAGGCTTCACAGGGGAAGTTTGAGTTGCAAGACTGAGGTCCCAGTTATGCTGGTACTCCCTGAGTATGATATTTGGACATTGGACTATGACCTATGAACTGAATTCTAAAGAAACTCTTTGCAACTACAAAGCTCACCATCTCTGCTATGAATCTGAACCTAAATGGATTGAACACATGTCTGTATGTATATTTATCTTTTAACCATACTTTCTCTTTTTTGTTTTTTAATACATTTTAGTTTAGTTAATAAGAATTGGCTGTAGCGTGTATTTGGGTAAGATCTGAAACATTCATTAACCTGGGAGGTAATGTGTCCAATCCTCTGGGATTGGTAGAACCTTTTCTTTTATATGATGAAATAAGATTTTTAGAAATCATCATATTTGACGTGGGTACCTGGATGGAGGCCTGAGGCTGGATCACTTTAAGAGAACTGTGTTGTTTGGACTCCTGAGTAACCAGTAAGGTAATAAAGAAGCTGTTTTATGGTGGCTTGGTAAATCCAAGAATTGGAATATCCACCAGCTTTTGGGGGATTATCTGCCCCATTCTTTGCAGTTCAACTGAGTGACCACAGTTGGCTCCCGACTAGGACCCTCTCACAAATTCAAAAGGACCTTGACAAACTGGAGAATCGGTCGGTATTCAACAAGATGACATTAAATAAAGACAAATGCAAAATACTTCACTTAGATAGGAAACATGGAATGTACAACCACAAAATGGGGAATAACTGGCAAGGTGGCAGTCCTGCTGAGAAGGATCTGGGGGATATAGTGGATCACACACTGAATATGAATCAACAATTGTGAAAAAAGCGAATGCCATTGTGGTGTATTAACAGGAGTGTGTATTAACATTGTGGTGTATTAACAGGGGTCTAGTATGTAAGACACTGGAGGTAATTGTCCCACTCTACTTGGTACTGGTGACACCTCAGCTGGAGTACTGTGTACAATTATGGGCACCACACTTTAGGAAAGATGAGGTCAGATTGGACAGAGACCAGAGGAGAGCAACAAAAATGATAAAAGGTTTAGAAAATCTGACCTACTTGGAATGGTCAAACAAACTGGGTGTGTTTAGTCTTGAGAAAAGAAGACTGAGGGGTGACCTGATACCAGTCTTCAAATATGTTAAGGGCTGTTGTAAAGAGGAAAGTGATCAGTTGTTCCCCATGTCCGTTGAAGCTAGGACAAGAAATAAGGGCTTAACCTGCAGCAGGGAGAAATAGGTTAGATATTAGGAAAAGCTTTCTAACAATAAGGATAATTAAGGACTGGATAGGGAGGTTGTGGAATCCCGGTCATTGGAGGTATTTAAGAACAGGTTTGACAAACACGTGTCAGGGATGGTCTAAGTTTACTTGGTCTTGCCTCAGCATAGGGGGCTGGATTTGATAATTTCTCAAGGTCCCTTCCAACCCTACATTTCTATGACTCTATAATGCTGATTTTCTCTTGTTTCTATAAACCTCCCGGCTATTCACTGTGGCTCTTTATATATATAATGCCGGAGTACATGTTAAGGTCAGTTTATAGAAATTACTGATCGTCGAGACAATAACAGAGGAAAAAAGTAATATTGAATAGAGCTAAAAAATTCCTAATGGTTACATAAGGCAACAACAAAGGAGCTTGTACTGTCTTTCTCTTTCATAGAAAAGTCTATGATTCTGCATACAACAAATCCATGAAGGTTTGAACACTAACTGCAGAGCATGTTGGCAATCAATTCACCCCTCTTGCAACTGGTGATGGATTTTCTATAGATCTTATCACTAGGCAGAACAGAAATAAGATGCAATATGTTCCTGCCACAGACAAGAACTGCCGCTTTTAAATTCTGTGCCTTAAATTTTTTACTCTTTTTACTTGCTTTGCTAGTCTGGTGATGTTATCAACTTCATGAGAGCTTTTGTTTAGGGTTTATTTTTCCTCCTCTTGGTGTTTCCTTTCACATTTTGGCTGAATTTAAATGAAACTTTCTGCCTGCCAAAAGCAGTCCTATAACTGAACAGTATCTCTGCAAAACTTCATTTAAACATTAAACAAAGACACTGGGATAACCAAAGCTTGTCATTTGGGGATGTATAGTATGTTTCAGTATGCTCTGGTTTCTCCAGACACAAGTACAGTGAAGAGGCCAAGCTGGCTCTGGTGAAGCTTACTGGTCTCCCATCTCCTGAGGGGGCACAGTGACGAGGAGATGCCCTGGCTAAAGGGGAGCAAATCAACTAGCTTTCCTAGCACCAGAGCAATTCTGTGTGTTTTAGGTCCTTTAAAGGTGCTGCCCCCATTGGCTGTGCTGCAAAATCACATGGCAGTCCCTGAAAGTTCTACTGGCTATTGTTACTTGTTCCTTCAGAGCGACTTCAGAGCCTAAGAACTGATCTACGCCACAAACTTATGTCAGTATAACTACATCGCTCAGGGGTGTGGAAAATCCACACCAACCTCACCCCCGGTGTAGACAGCGCTGTTTCAATGGAAGGGCTTCTCCTGTCATTATAGCTACCACCTACCACCTCCCAAGGAGATGGAGTACCTACATCAACAGGAGACGCTCTCCCATTGGCATAGTAGTGTCTTCACTATGTGCTACAGTGGCACAGCTCCACTGGTACAGCTGCAGCACCATAAGTGTAGACAAGCCCTAAATAATAATTGGACCTAATGGGAAGATTCCTCTTGATTTCAGTGGACTTTTGGATCATCTCTAAAGGCCAGAATCTGCATTCAGTATTCATAGTAAGTAGTACTTTCTCCATGAATAACCCCACTGATTTCAATAGAACTATTCACCTGGGAAAGTATTACACAATGTCAAATTTGCAGGTTCTGGTCCAAATTAATTATACCTGAGATACTGGAATCTTTTCTAACCAAATGATCTTTTTTTAAAATGATTTTTTTAAATCACCAACATTATTAATTATTTTTTAAAAAGACATTATGCCTGTCTTTCAATTCCACCCCCCCCAAACCATTATATGTATATTTGTTTTAATTTTTCATTTACTGAAACTGGGTTTTCACTAAGTGAAAAATACAGAAAATCACTGTGATAATAAACACAACAAGGAGTCTTTGTGGCACCTTAGAGACTAAGTCATCTTAGTCTCTAAGGTGCCACAAAGACTCCTCGTTATTTTTGCTGATACAGACTAACACAGCTACCACTCTGAAACCTGTCACCATTGTGATAATGTTTTTGATATTTTGTTCAATAAAAATTGAAGGGAGGTGGTTGAAAAAATGAAAAGAAAAAGGTGTCCATTTTAAACCCTGCGATTTCTTAAATTTTGAAATTTGTCATGAAATTAGATTTTCGTTTTCTGATCAGCTCTAATTTAAACCTTTCTAGCAACCTCTTCATATCCTAGTTGCTTGTGAAGCTCACACTGGAACAGACCTTCACTATTTTCTATGGCAAATGCTTAAGCTGGGAAGACAAATGCATTAGACTCTCCTGGATCAAGCATGCCATCAACCATCCACCAAAAAGTTACATCAGAACAAAGCCATTTCTAAACTTTGTTTAAAGTAAAGCTGAGGCCATCCTACTCTCATGAAAGTGGGGGGAAACCACTTAAAATCAGGAAGCTACATTATGTGCAGATTATGAAATTAAAATGAATGCATCTTTTGCCAGCTGGTTTCACACCTCCGGTTGGCAATCCATACAGGTTTGGAAGGGAATTAAATCAATTTTTCAGCGGAACTAACTATTTTTGTTATCATATAGATTCCATAAGCTATGCTTTGGGGCTGTCAAGACAGGCAGACAGCTACATGAGGGGTGGACGGAGAGAGGATGATGGAGATGAAATCATGACCTCCACTGACTCTGCAGGAAGAAAGGCACTCATCCCATCCACAACAGTTCTTCAACCTGGCTTGATTTTTGAATAGGCCCCACTCAGGGCCTTCCACTGAACAAAGCATGTAAAAAGTCATCTGATGTGGGTATTGCTTCAAATGAGAATTTCATATGTCTTCTAGGCTTTAATTACTTTTATTTTACTTCTTTTGCACTTGGGGCTGTGATTGCTTTGGACAAAATGAAATAGATAAATAAAGAGAAATACTGTCTCTTTAAAAAATGGGCAAGAGAGAAGAGTTGGGACCACAAAGGATCTGCCTAGATGCTAGCCTGAAAATTAGCTGATAGGCTTGTGATAAAATGTGTTCATGATGGCAGAAGTTTCTTATCACTGCATGAGGTGCAGTAATATTGCTATTACTTGTTGTTCTTAAAAATCACCTGCCCTCTAGGACCTTTAAGTGTTATTAGAGTGGAAATGGAGTTGTATCAGCTTTCGGTCAGGAATTGCTGCTTTACTTCAGAACTGATGAGTTAGCTCTTAGCATTTTCAGAAAAGGGCTCTTAGCATTATCAGAAAAGGGCCCTCAAAGCACAATGCAGCAACTGATTTTCCAACATGCAGAGCAAATCCATGCTGTGTATTGTAGGTCAGGATCACGTCTTAAGTTGTGTACTAACTGCAGGATTAAATATCTTCTGGCAATCGGGCATTTGTTTTCTGGCGTGTATTCATAGCAAGTTCTGGAATAATGACTGGATACTGCTCTTTCTCTTTGGTGTTTCCCATCCTCCAATGGATTATGGGGAAATTCAGCCCTGTGCAGAAGGCCAGAACATCATCTATGCACCATGTAAGTCCCATTTAAGCCCGTTTTGATTAGTTAAGTAGTGCATAGCCTCTATACAGGGGT
The DNA here is from genome assembly GCF_009764565.3 of Dermochelys coriacea. Classification (NCBI taxonomy): domain Eukaryota; kingdom Metazoa; phylum Chordata; order Testudines; family Dermochelyidae; genus Dermochelys; species Dermochelys coriacea. The sequence continues at coordinate 110,844,414 of NC_050069.1, forward strand.
GATTGTCTCTTCCTGTCAGTAATAATTACAATAGACATGGTTTGAATTTTCGGCTTAACTCTCTTAGTAGGATTGGTTTGGGTCCAAGTTCCATTTGATCTGAATCACTAAGCTCTAGCGGTTCCTGTTGCACAATCAATGTTCAAGGCCATTTGGCTAAAAAGTTTGGGTTCTGAATCACATATAATTTGTAAGTGTTGTTGTAGCCATGTTGGCCCCAGGATATTAGAGAGCCAATGTGAGTGAGGTAATATTTTTTATTGGATCATCTTTAGTCGATGAGAGAGACAAGCTGAGGAAGAGCTCTGTGCAGTTTGACAGTTTCTCTCTCTCACCAACAAAAGTTGGTCCAATAAAAGATATTACCTCACCCGCCTTGTTTTTCAAATATAGTTTGCAAATGATGCTTTAGTGGAGCATGGTACTATTGGCCAGAGAAAATTAGAGAATGTGCACAGTAATGTTTATAGAGCCAAACTAGAGATTAGTTTCTATATGCTACAAAACACCAGACAGTGTTAGAGCCAGACATCTCTAATGGCTAACCAGCACCAACACTATAATACTCCAACAGCCTAAGTACTGGCATGACCCTGCGGCTCAGAAGAGCAGTTCTAGATATATGTGTGGTACTGAAGCTAGGAAAGTCAATGCATTGCCATGTTAAAGACTGGTTTATTACAAGCAAAATGCTGCATGCATTTTGTCATGTGGAAATATCACTGCTGAAGACTGATAAGGAAGCAGCAAAATCACTGGGGAGAGAACTAAGTAGGAGCCTGAAAACATTTCTGAAAAAAGAGAATGAGAGGGAGAGAAGGAGCCAGAGATGTTCATAGAAATCCTTTTGTAGCTGTCTTTTTGAACTCTGTCTTCAAGACTACAATAATTTATTCATCAGAAAAGGTTCACAAACATGCTAAATCTATATTTGTAGATTTATATGTTATTGAATAATACAGAAAAGAACGTAAATCATTTGTACACAACTTTTGTTGCGCCATGGGTCACAATCGGTCACAATCATAACTTTCCAGATCCCAAGGGTTAGTGAGGTGCAGTCCTAATCTGCATACATATTACCATACATTTATACAGGAACTGAATCAGAGATGAATGTGCACAGTTATTATCATTGTGTATTTACAGAGTGTGGACAGAACTTTACAAAACACATAGGAACACAAGATATATTTTGAGAGCTGTAGAGTAAGACTGGCACAGTTTTTCTGAAACCTGTTTCTTGATGACCTCACTCATCTTTGAGCGGGCCACATGCATTAAACAATACAGGCTTCAGTGTTGACTTCAATGTTGACTTCTTCAGATTCATAACAGAAAAGATCTGATCTTCCAAAGAGGTACCCACAGCTATTACACAATTCTGGATCTTCCTGTGGATGGACCACATGAGCTTACATGGCTGGAGAACAGGAATCTTAAATTCTTATTGTCTTGTCAAATCTACCTGAACTCCATTTCCCAACGCTATTGCTGGTTCTTCCTCTCTCTCTTCTCATCCCCCACATTAGCAGAGAAGAGGTTACATATTATCAGACCTTTTCATGCATTTTCTGGTGCTGATTAACCATTTACCCACTGGAATCAGCATTTCTGGATATGGGGTAGATGCTGATCCTGCAGTGAAAGACAGATTGGCCCCGGGGCAGCAATAGTGACTGTCACATTGCTGTAGTCTTGAATGACAAGGATGGTTAATTTCACTTCCCAAAAGATGGAATATTGGTGCAAAGGGTCACTGACACCATGGTCATACACCATTTTATTCCTAAAGAAAGAACCCCAAGAGAGGTCTTTAAGCCTATGTTCCTCTTGAGGTTCTGCAGAACAGGAGGGAAATGGCAAATAAAGATTATAAGGCTGATTTTTAAAGTTAACCAGCAATGGGCATTGACATTTAGTAAATTGGCCAATGGCATCCCTAGTCAGAGAAGATCCTGGGACGATTGCCAAACTGCCAACACAATGGCTGGATAAGTCTCCTAAAGGACACGCAGGGCACTGCTGGGAGAAATATTCCCTTTGACTTCAAGGCACTATGATGCTCTGCATCAATTACTATCTAAAGAGATGGAAGAACAGTACAATGTGCTCAGAATAAAATGCTCTACAGGCAAGTTTAGATTTTATACTTAAAATGGACATTTATGGAATTTCATTCAGTGCCTCTTGTCTTGAGAAAAAGTGCAAAATGACAAGGAAAAGAACAGAGCATAGCTGTTTCTGGTACCATGTAGTGGGGAACCTGAACTAAAACCTCAAATCTGAACAACTGAAGGCTGAGACTGTTTGAATCCAGACTCAGATTCAAACTTTGCAGCTTGGGCCATCTCTCTAGTACAATCAAAACTTGACTAGTTCCAGATATAGGCCAGATCCTCTGCTGAGTAAGTCAGTTGACTTCAATGGAGCAAGGTCTTGTTACATCAACTAACATTTGCACATGGTGTTATTAAAAAAATGTGGCAGGTGTCTGTCATCCCAGCAATACTTACAGGAATGATGGTTGTAACTGAGAGTAGAGGAAAACATGATTGACTTTTCCAGGTATATATTCCAGTGGATCCAGCATCTGAGAATGTATTTGATACATACAGAGCTAAGTCCATATGCAGGGATAAGAGTGTATTCATCTGGGAGCATAGAACTCATATAAGCCAAAGTAAAGGGAGTGTTTCAGTTTTCATATAAAATGGATAATGTTGCAGTGTCATTAAATAAAAGTTACATGTTATTTGATTTCTGATACAAAGCAGTACACTCTCAGATACTATAGTGATGAGCTGAATTGTTCGTTAACAATGCGGTTCAACGCTACATTATTTGTGTCATGTGACTGGTCACTTGAGTCATATGGTATTTCTGCACTGTGACTGGATGACTGAAACTTTTTCAACAGGAATAACAAATAATGAATAATGAAAGCTATGCTCTAGTTCAAATGAGAATTAATGTGGGAAAAGCCCTATGGAGGTCAGGCTAAGTGATCACAATGCTTCCTTCTGGCCTTGGTATTTATGAATCAGTTTTTGTAATCCTTCAGCCGGCTCTAATTTTGGGTGATCTGTTGAGCAAGTACTGATGGCCTGAATTAGTACTTCCTTGAATCTAGCTTATGTGTTTTCAGAAAACTCTTTTTTGTTTGTTCATGTTTTTTCTGTAGCTTATTTGTTGTTGTTTTTATACCTTATGATTCCATGTGAGGCACTGGGCTCTTCTAGCACCATTACTATAGCCATGTTGTGTATGTTACATGGAAGAGGGCACCATGTATGGTTTTTTTCCCAGCAAAACTTACAGCTCTAATGGGGGAAAATCCTAATTAATACTAGGGGATTCACATAGGAAAGCATATCTTTTAATTTTAACACCATATATGCAAAATATAGGTATATTTATATCCCATATTAGGATAATGATTTAATATGTCAGGGATATATATGTTGTTTCTTTCTACAATATCTATGATCCTATGTTAGTCAAGGGGTGTGTGTACATGTATAGATAAATAGATCTAAAGATATACAAATATAGATATATCGTGTTCTTTTAAAGAACCTAACGTAAAGAAGATGAAGAAATTGTGGTTTACTTATCAATTGTATTTCTCTTCTTAATAGTGTTTGCTATTTGTTCATAAAACGGCAGTTTCTCTAGAGGCGTATACAGTAGCTAAAAACTATATTCGTATATCCCATCATAAAGTAATGTATATTTATTTTTTAAAGTATGTCCTTTTTATTTTCTTTATTATCCACCCCTTTTAGCTCTCACCTCCTCTTTGTTAAAGAGGATGATGCGTGTTTTCGTCTGGAATCAACCTCCCCATCCAAACTGGGCTCATGACCCATCATGCTACTGCTGGTATAGCTACAAGTCTGACTGTGAGTCTAAGCCTGGCTTACTCTCCCATCTGGCACCACAAAATTGCTGTCGATCAAGTGACCACCGATAATTTCGGACGCAGGGTATTGCAAACAGCGACTATCACCTCTGTCATCACTTCCAAGGGTTTGAGGCTTGTCCTTGTTGCTTTGCTAATTTGCTTTATTTATTTACTGTAGGTGCTTCTGCCACATCTTTGTGTACATTGGTAAATGGAAGCGACCAATTGCATGGTTGAAAAAAACCCAGGTAAAAGCTTCTGTTTGTGCCTACTGGTAGTGTAGGTGGGGCTCTTGTTGAGGCTCTTCCTTCTGGGTATAGCAGTGAAATAAGGCTAGATTTTGACATCTATTTACAGCCATAATTAAGACAAGTGAGCTCAATGCTCAACTGCACTGAGCTCACATTCAGTGCATGTGAAAGGGACGGGGAGCAAAACTGGCTACAAACAATCTATACACTTTTCTCAATTCTTAGCCAGCCAGGGAGACAAACTGGTCCCTGGCATAAGTTAGAGCAGCCATAGGGCTGAGGGTGCAAGTTAGAGCAGCCACAGGACTGTTCTAACTTGCACAGGCTAGAATGATTCCCTATGGACTATTCTGCTAGCTGGGGATTGATGTAGTGCATCACCATTGGTGACTTCAAGGGTGTAAGATCAGATCCTGCAACAGGACACCTTGCAAACCTTTTAGCAAATTAGAAGCCAGCCATTTGTATTTGCATTCTGTGAACAATCATGCAGGTGGAAGTGGAAATAATAGACTTCTTCTTTTTATCTTTGTTCTTCATTGTGCACCACATTTTGGTGCTGGAAGGTTGGGAGATATAGTAGAGTGCTGGTGCTCTGCTCTTGCTTGGAAATAAAATGCAGAAGCAAGATCCTTTCCCAGATAGTCCCATTCTCTCTCCTGCTCCCAGTCCTAGTCTCCTTGTGCATCTAGTCCCAATCTTCCCCATACCTGATCTCCCAATCTGTTTCCCTCCCATCCCCCCCAACTAGCCTCCAGTCCCAATCTCCTTCTACCCAGGCTCCTTGTCCCAGTCTAGTTTCCCCCTCCAAGTCTGGCTCTTGTCCTCTCTGCTCAGACCACAGAACTTCCTCCTCCATACTGCCCGAGGCATGCAGAGGGGGTCACTGAGAACACAGGAGAGCAGTCTCCCTGCTCTCAGCTCCTCTGCCCAGCTCCAATCTGATCAGAATTGCAAACGCTAGGAAAGTCCTGCTCAGGACCATACTGGAGCATGCCCCATGTGGACAGAACCTTTGGGGAATTTAACTGCGAAGCTCTAGCAAGGCTTTTCAGCATGTGTGAATTGTGATTTTTTCTCATAGGCTTATAACATGACCAAATTTGGGGAGACTTTCAATTTTCCCATGTAGGTGAGGCGCCAAAGCACTCTTGAAAATGTCACTATGCACCTATCCGCATCTTTCAACAGCAGTGTGGAGAGGAAGATTTACTTCTTGTGTCTTGCTTACAACACACTTGCTAATGCATCCCAGAATGATGTTTGCTTTTTTTTTAAACAGTGTTACACTGGTCACTCATATTTAGCTTGTGGTCCACTATGACCCTCGGGATCCCTTTCCACAGTACTCCTTCCTAGGCAGTCATTTCCCATTTTGTATGTGTGCAACTGATTTTTCCTTCCTAAGTGGAGCACTTTGCATTTGGCCTTATTGAATTTCATCCTATTTACTTCAGACTATTTCTCCAGTTTGTCCAGATCATTTTGAATTTTAATTCTATCCTCCAAAGCACTTGCAACCCCTCCCAGCTTGGTATCATCCACAAATGTTATAAGTGTACTCTCCATGTCATTATCTTGCAACCCCTCCCAGCCTGGTATCATCAAACTTTATAAGCATTCTCTCCATGCTATTATCTTAACTTCTCTTTGCAACTGTTCCTAGCACCAGAACTCAGAAAACAAACCACGTGATTTTGGTGTGCCTGTGTGTGTGCTGATTTTCTTTATTTGTACATGCCAAGTGGGAATTGCAGATAGGTAGAAGACGTTCCTTCTTACTACCCTCTCTTTAATGGACATGATTCATTTGATGATACAACCAGGGTTGCCAGAATAGGGGAGGCCAGGTGGCCATGGCCCCATCACTTTTTATCAGCTGTAAGGGCAAGCAACAGGGGGAGGGGGCAGAGAGGAGCAAGCAGGGAACAGGGTCTTGGGGGGAAGATGCAGTGCAGGGACTGGGTCTGGGGGGTCGGGAGGGGCAGTGGCTCTGGCAGAAGGGGTGTGTGAGCGGGGGAGGACTATCATTCGGGCACCAGTGGCCTCCTCCCCACTTCTAGGGAATTTCTGTCACTCCTGGATAGAATGCATGGTGAAGGCTGGCAAAACCTCTATGTAGCCAAGTGAAGATGTTAGGCCACAACTGGAGTATTGTGTCCAGTTCTGGGCACTACATTTCAGGAAAGATGTGGACAAACTGGAAAAAGTCCAGACAAGAGGAACAAAAATGATTAAAGGTCTAGAAAACTTGACCTATGAGGGAAGATTGAAAGAATTGGGTTTGTTTAGTCTCGAGAAGAGAAGACTGAGAGGAGACATGATACAGTTTTCAAGTAATAAAAGGTTGTTACAAGCAGGCGGGAGAAAAATTGTTCTCCTTAACCTCTGAGGATGGGACAAGAAGCAATGAGCTTAAATTGCAGCAAGGGCAGTTGAGGTTGGACATTAGGAAAAACTTTCTGTCAGGGTGGTTAAGCACTAGAATAAATTGCCTAGATAGGTGTGAAATCTCCATCATTGGAGATTTTTAAGAGCAGGTTAGACAAACACCTGTCAGGGGTGGTTTAAATAATACTTAGTCCTGCCATGAGTGCAGGGGACTGGACTAGATGACCTCTCAAGGTCCCTTCCAGTCCTAAAATTCTATAATTTGTGGACAGGTGTGCACTGTCTCTACCCAGAATGAATGCAGTCACTAGTGCTATGAAATCAGCAAATAAAGACTGGTGCAGTTGTACATTGCAAAACACAACTGTGATGTCATGGATATCATTAACTATTGGTTAAGTTATCCATTTACCCCTGTACAACTAAACCTCCTCTCAGGACCACCTCCACCCCTCACTGACTTGAGACCACTTCAAAGTGCCTCCAGTACAGCTCACTTTGACTTTTAAAGAAGGAAAATAAAAGGACTTGCTGAAGTCTCTGTTTACTTAAGATGTCCAGCAGCAGAGAGATGGCTGTCCTAAACTTGCTTTATTCAGTTTATAGAATGTTGGTGTGATGTATGAAAAGTATGGCTGTCTCCCAAGCGTGGTCATATGCCTGATATCAACAACATCCACTGTGCTATACAATATTTACCCAGACACATTGTCCTGCTTTGACACACAGAATCTACTGAAGCAGCCACAGGGCTGTTTTAATTTATAATGATTAGAATAGTTCCCAAGGAGCCATTCTTTCATTGGGGACTGATGTCATGCATCACCAATGGTGATTTTAATGATCAGGCCCTAAACTGAAGTGAGTAACCTGCACTCATTCCTTGGCACTAACATGGATTCATGGTATTTATGGATTCTTATATGTACCAAGGTATGTCAGTATCCTTTTCAAATGGGTTGGACCTTTGGGATTCAATAAATGAGCCACTATATATGGGAAGGAAGAGCAGAGGGATAGCATTTGTTTTTAGATAAGCAATACGGTATGGATGAAGCATTTTGTTCCTTATAATGTTGCTGGTTGAGCTCTGCTCTTCTATTCAATAACTAAAGTTAAACAGACAAAATTAGACGAAGATTTCTAACCATCAGAGGAGTGAAGTTTTGCAATAGCCTTCCAAGGGAAGTAGTGGGGGCAAAAGATCTATCTGGTTTTAAGATTCTACTCGATAAGTTTATGGAGGAGATGGTATGATGGGATAATGTGATTTTGGTAAGTAATTGATCTTTAAATATTCAGGGTAAATAGGCCTAATCCCCTGAGATGGGATATTAGATGGATGGGATCCGAGTTACCCAGGAAAGAATTTTCTGTAGTATCTGGCTGGTGAATCTTGCCTATATGCTCAGGGTTTAGCTGATTGCCATATTTGGGGTCAGGAAGGAATTTTCCTCCAGGGCAGATTGGAGAGGCCCTGTAGGTTTTTTGCCTTCTTCTGTAGCATGGGGCATGGGTGACTTGAGGGAGGCTTCTCTGCTCCTTGAAGTCTTTAAACCATGATTTGAGGACTTCAATAGCTCAGACATAGGTGAGGTTTTTCATAGGAGTGGGTGGGTGAGATTCTGTGGCCTGTGCTGTGCAGGAGGTCGGACTAGATGATCAGAATGGTCCCTTCTGACCTTAGTATCTATGAATCTATGAATCTAAAATGTCAGTACAGGTTAGGCTAGAAAACACAGAATTTTCTCCACCAAGATTGAAGTGTCATTAAAGGAGAGCAAACATGTAAATTTCAACAGCTCTGCTGAATACCCTCACAGGAGAGGAAATTAAATCGATCATTGCAAGGTTCAATAGAATGTAAATATACTAATAATTACACAATAACGCATTGTACGTGACTTCTATATTAATGTCACCTGAATTTATCATGAGCCACATTGTGCCAATGAATATTCAGTTTGTGCTATGCAGGATATATCTTTGTGTAAATATTGTATAACACAACTAGGTGTCATTGTTATCAGGCGGGCAGACTGCTCATACATCACCTCAATCTTTCCATAATCACGAAGTAAAGCGAGGGCAGCTAGAACAACCATAACTCTGCTGCTGTCTAAAGTAAGCAAACTTACCCAAGTGCCTTTATTTCCCATTACAATTCTGGGCAATTATACGTCTTGGACATCAAAAGCCAGCTTCCCAGTTTGTTGAAAAAAAGTTTCAGAATAGAATCTTGGGCACTAAGGACCTGATCCAAAATCCACTGACGTTATTGTTACTGTAGAGAAATCTATACAGTGTAAGTTCATAAACTTAATGTTGAGGAAGATATGCACAGCTTCTTGCCCCACTCCCCCAGTTATAAATTGTACTAACTGGGTTTCATAATAAACAAAAATGAGTATATTAACTACAAAAGGCAGATTTTAAGTGATTATAAGGGATAGCAAACAGATTAAAGCAGATTACCAAGCAAATAAAACAAAACATGCATCCTAAGCTTAAGATCTCAAAGAAACTGGTTACAAGTAGCCATTTCTCACCCTAAATGTTGGTTTTGGGCAGGTTGCAGAAATTCTTGAAGGTCAGCTACTCTGCTTTCAGCTTAAATCTTCAGGTATCTTATTCAGAGACCAGAGTAGCAGCCGTGTTAGTCTGTATTCGCAAAAAGAAAAGGAGTACTTGTGGCACCTTAGAGACTAACAAATTTATTAGAGCATAAGCTTTCGTGAGCTACAGCTCACTTCATCGGATGCATTTGGTGGAAAAAACAGAGGAGAGATTTATATACACACACACAGAGAACATGAAACAATGGGTTTATCATACACACTGTAAGGAGAAAAGGAGTACTTGTGGCACCTTAGAGACTAACAAATTTATTAGAGCATAAGCTTTCGTGAGCTACAGCTCACTTCATCGGATGTAAGGAGAGTGATCACTTAAGATAAGCCATCACCAGCAGCAGGGGGGGGGAAAGGAGGAAAACCTTTCATGGTGACAAGCAGGTAGGCTAATTCCAGCAGTTAACAAGAATATCAGAGGAACAGTGGGGGGTGGGGTGGGAGGGAGAAATACCATGGGGAAATAGTTTTACTTTGTGTAATGACTCATCCATTCCCAGTCTCTATTCAAGCCTAAGTTAATTGTATCCAGTTTGCAAATTAATTCCAATTCAGCAGTCTCTCGTTGGAGTCTGTTTTTGAAGCTTTTTTGTTGAAGTATAGCCACTCTTAGGTCTGGTTTCAGAGTAGCAGCCGTGTTAGTCTGTATTCGCAAAAAGAAAAGGAGTACTTGTGGCACCTTAGAGACTAACAAATTTATTAGAGCATAAGCTTTCGTGAGCTACAGCTCACTTCATCGGATGCATTTGGTGGAAAAATCCGATGAAGTGAGCTGTAGCTCACGAAAGCTTATGCTCTAATAAATTTGTTAGTCTCTAAGGTGCCACAAGTACTCCTTTTCTTTTTACTCTTAGGTCTGTGATCGAGTGACCAGAGAGATTGAAGTGTTCTCCAACTGGTTTTTGAATGTTATAATTCTTGACGTCTGATTTGTGTCCATTCATTCTTTTACGTAGAGACTGTCCAGTTTGGCCATGGCAGAGGGGCATTGCTGGCACATGATGGCATATATCACATTGGTAGATGCGCAGGTGAACGAGCCTCTGATAGTGTGGCTGATGTGATTAGGCCCTATGATGGTATCCCCTGAATAGATATGTGGACAGAGTTGGCAACGGGCTTTGTTGCAAGGATAGGTTCCTGGGTTAGTGGTTCTGTTGTGTGGTGTGTGGTTGCTGGTGAGTATTTGCTTCAAATTGGGGGGCTGTCTGTAAGCAAGGACTGGTCTGTCTCCCAAGATCTGAGAGAGCGATGGCTCATCCTTCAGGATAGGTTGTAGATCCTTGATGATGCGTTGGAGAGGTTTTAGTTGGGGGCTGAAGGTGATGGCTAGTGGCGTTCTGTTGTTTTCTTTGTTTGGGCCTGTCCTGTAGTAGGTGACTTCTGGGTACTCTTCTGGCTCCGTCAATCTGTTTCTTCACTTCAGCAGGTGGGTATTGTAGTTGTAGGAATGCATGATAGAGATCTTGTAGGTGTTTGTCTCTGTCTGAGGGGTTGGAGCAAATGCGGTTATATCGTAGCGCTTGGCTGTAGACAATGGATCGAGTGGTATGATCTGGATGAAAGCTAGAGGCATGTAGGTAGGAATAGCGGTCAGTAGGTTTCCGATATAGGGTGGTGTTTATGTGACCATCGCTTATTAGCACCGTAGTGTCCAGGAAGTGGATCTCTTGTGTGGACGGGTCCAGGCTGAGGTTGATGGTGGGATGGAAATTGTTGAAATCATGGTGGAATTCTTCAAGAGCTTCTTTTCCATGGGTCCAGATGATGAAGATGTCATCAATGTAGCGCAAGTAGAGTAGGGGCATTAGGGGACGAGAGCTGAGGAAGCGTTGTTCTAAGTCACATTCTTGAAGAATTCCACCATGATTTCAACAATTTCCATCCCACCATCAACCTCAGCCTGGACCAGTCCACACAAGAGATCCACTTCCTGGACACTACGGTGCTAATAAGCGATGGTCACATAAACACCACCCTATATCGGAAACCTACTGACCGCTATTCCTACCTACATGCCTCTAGCTTTCATCCAGATCATACCACTCGATCCATTGTCTACAGCCAAGCGCTACGATATAACCGCATTTGCTCCAACCCCTCAGATAGAGACAAACACCTACAAGATCTCTATCATGCATTCCTACAACTACAATACCCACCTGCTGAAGTGAAGAAACAGATTGACGGAGCCAGAAGAGTACCCAGAAGTCACCTACTACAGGACAGGCCCAACAAAGAAAACAACAGAACGCCACTAGCCATCACCTTCAGCCCCCAACTAAAACCTCTCCAACGCATCATCAAGGATCTACAACCTATCCTGAAGGACGAGCCATCGCTCTCTCAGATCTTGGGAGACAGACCAGTCCTTGCTTACAGACAGCCCCCCAATTTGAAGCAAATACTCACCAGCAACAACACACCACACAACAGAACCACTAACCCAGGAACCTATCCTTGCAACAAAGCCCGTTGCCAACTCTGTCCACATATCTATTCAGGGGATACCATCATAGGGCCTAATCACATCAGCCACACTATCAGAGGCTCGTTCACCTGCGCATCTACCAATGTGATATATGCCATCATGTGCCAGCAATGCCCCTCTGCCATGGCCAAACTGGACAGTCTCTACGTAAAAGAATGAATGGACACAAATCAGACGTCAAGAATTATAACATTCAAAAACCAGTTGGAGAACACTTCAATCTCTCTGGTCACTCGATCACAGACCTAAGAGTGGCTATACTTCAACAAAAAAGCTTCAAAAACAGACTCCAACGAGAGACTGCTGAATTGGAATTAATTTGCAAACTGGATACAATTAACTTAGGCTTGAATAGAGACTGGGAATGGATGAGTCATTACACAAAGTAAAACTATTTCCCCATGGTATTTCTCCCTCCCACCCCACCCTCCACTGTTCCTCTGATATTCTTGTTAACTGCTGGAATTAGCCTACCTGCTTGTCACCATGAAAGGTTTTCCTCCTTTCCCCCCCCCCTGCTGCTGGTGATGGCTTATCTTAAGTGATCACTCTCCTTACAGTGTGTATGATAAACCCATTGTTTCATGTTCTCTGTGTGTGTGTATATAAATCTCTCCTCTGTTTTTTCCACCAAATGCATCCGATGAAGTGAGCTGTAGCTCACGAAAGCTTATGCTCTAATAAATTTGTTAGTCTCTAAGGTGCCACAAGTACTCCTTTTCTTTATTCAGAGACCAGATTCCTTTTCCAGCCTGGGTTCAGTACTCCTCCTTTTCATTTGTCCTTGTTACTTAGGTGTTTCCAGCAGTCATCCTGGGTGGGAAATTCAGTGAAGAGTGAACCAAGATCAACTTACTCCCCAGCCTTAAATAAGATTTACATAAGGTGGGAATCTTTTGTTTCCCAGACCCTTCCAGTGGAAAAATACCAGCTCAAGATGGGAACCTGTACCAGGTGACATAATCACCTGATCTTGTAGTATAAAGCAGCAACCCAGAAAGCTTCTCAGGAAGGAGAGAGATTAGTATCTTCCAAGTCTTTTTGTTTCTTCCTAATGACTCATCAAGGCTGATGGCCTGCCGTCTGGTGGGTGTTTCCCAAGTACACACACAGTTGTAGTTGTTACATAGTCAATATTCCTAACTTTAGATACAGAAATTATACATGCAGACACATTGGATAATCACATTCAGTAAATCATAACCTTTCCATGATATCTCACACGACCATCTAGCATAAAACATATCTTAGTTATGCCATATCATATCATAACAATGTTTCTATGAAGAATATGTGGTGTAACATCATAGTGAGATCATCATGAAGCCTTAAAAATTCTATTCTAGACATTTTGAGTCAATATCCCTGACAATGCTGTGAATAAACAAACAATTCTTTGTAGAGATGCACTTCAGTAAATCCTTAATTTTATACTAATTCCAAAAATAATTGTCTCTAGAAGCATGACCATCTACTATATTATGTTGCCATAATAGATACAGTGTCTGCGGTGCTATATAAAAGCAGTATTGCCACATTATAAAGCTTGGTGGACATAGCTATTTTTATCTTTGAACTTGTTCCCCCAAATTACTCAGTTTTCCCATTGGAAAATGGGGTTTTGCCTACGTATACATTTTCAATGAGAAAATATTTATATCGGTGGAATTTTTTTGCCAGGAAAGTCTAAGCAAAATATGTTTCATTTCAATCCAAAATTTTATGTTTCAGTTTGTCAACCTGAAACTAAGCATTCAGGTTGATGTGACGCTCTGGGACACAACTGCCCCAGTGCCTCATGCAAGTTCTAGTTCTGGGTCCTACATAGGGCTGCCAATTTTGGTTGGATGCATTCCTGGAAATTTCAACACATGACACAATCTTTAATTAAAGATCAATCTTTAATTCCTGGAGACTCCAGGCCAATCCTGGAGAGCTGACAACCCTAGTCCTGCATGACTCCATTCTCCCATATGGGTCCTACTCCCCAGCTCAACTGCATTTTCCACAATGGGCAGCAGGCTCATTCTGTATCTGAGCTGCTCTGGAGCATCTTGTTCGTTCAATGCTTCCATCCAGTTTGGAATGAAAACAAATGTTTGAATATCACAAATTGCTAAAGGATAGAAACTCCATTTTTCAATCAGCTCTAATTATTTCATATGTCCAGTCTAGTTTTAAGAAGTCTAAGCACTTCCCTTGGAGACTATTCTACAGCCACTTGGATCTCAATTGTCAGGAAAATTTTCCTGATATATAAACCTATTTTTTCTCATAGTTTCATGGAGTTTAAGGCCAGAAGGAACCACCAGTTCATCTAGTTTCACTGCTTGTATATCACAGCCCACCAACCACCACCCAGCACCCACAACAATTGAAATTAGACCAAAATGTTGACTAACGTTCTAGTCATGTCAAACCCAGCCACAACCCCTGCCGCTAGTAGTAACCTCCATATTAGAGCAGGTCAGAAAAATTTTTCATCATAATTTGCCAATTCGTTGAAATTGAAACATTCGCAGAGATGGTACCATTATGACAAAGTTCCAATAGAAACCTGTCTGGGTTCCTGCCCTTACTTGCCTGGCTCCTTGGCAGCCTGCCTGGTAAGCTGACAGGGAGCTGACTGCCTGTAAACCCCAGTTCCTGGGCTCATGGTTCCTTGGCAGTCTAGGCTTCCAGGATCCCTGACTCACTGCCCCAGAGCCAGGTCTCCATTCCCTTTTGGTTTTCATTCTGAACAAGAACAAAGCCAAATGCTGAACTATAAAAATCCTCCATGAAATGGAATTACCAATCTCCACCCAATTCTGCTCAGTATAGAAAACAAAGGGCAATCCAAAGAGAGGGAGGGGAAAGGAAAAATAGAGCCTGCTTCCTCTAAACAACACCCAGCACTGGCTGGTGGCTACAACTAACCAAATCTCTAAATGTGTACAACATCTCCAGTACAAGGATCAGCAATGATTTTCCTTAGCATATTGTTTAATCCCTAGTTTAGATCATTACTACAATGATACATAAGACCAAACTGTGACATTCTATACCTCGGGGGAACACCCAGCACCCCATGTTCATCCTTATCATATGATTGTGTGGTATCTAATGCAAAGTTTGTCATGACAGGTGTCTTCAGAAGGTTCATGATGCACTGAACATTGTTGTTATGGTAATGTTATAGTAATCATTGTTATAGTAATGTTATGTTATAGGTTGTAATTTCATGTATATATTTATGAGGCTGAAAACGTGTCCTCATGGTTTAAAGCAATCCCAGCAAAAACTCTCCAGAAGCAGAGGGGCAGTGCACACCTCATCAGCGCATGTATGAAACTAACCCAGCCCAGCCTCACAGGAACAAAGGACAGTGGCCTAGGCAACAACAAAGGATCTGTTGGACTCTCAAGTGAGTCACCCCCATTCCTTTGGTCAGCTTGGGACTGCAATGAGGTCATGCTCAGCTGACTCTTAAGAGGGGGGCAAAACCAAGAGGGAAGAAAAAACATGATAAAAGGGAGAGACTTTGCCATGCTTTTCCTCTCTCTTCCACCTCCATCTACAGACATCACCACCAAGCGACTGAAAGGCTGATCAAAGGGGAGAGCCTGGCTGAAGGGCAACCAGCCAGCCTATGCTGAGAAGCATCTAAGTTTGTGAGGGCACTGAAAGTGATAAGATCAGTTTAGAATGAGTTTTGCTTTCATTTCATTTGACCAAATTCGATTTGTTATGCTTTGACTTATAATCACTTAAAATCTATCTTTGTAGTTAATAAGCGGTTTGTTTATTCTACCTGAAGCTGTGTGTTTGTTTTGAAGCATGTCAGAGACTCCCCATGGGATAACAAGCCTGCTACATATCAATTTCTTTGTTAAACTGACAAACTCATATAAGCTTGCAGTGTCCACTGGGCATAACTGGACACTGCAAGATGGAGGTTCCTAGGGTTGAGTCTGAGACCGGAGATATTGGCTAGTGTCATTCGGTTGGAAGTAACTGGGAGCAGCTTACATGCCAGATGCTGTGCATGAACAGTCCAGGAGTGGGGGTTCTCACAGCAGAGCAGGGTAAGGCTGGCTCACAGAATCAAAGACTGGAGTGACCTAGCAGATCACCGGTCCAGATAACACCAGAGGGGAACATCACACAAACCTATCATTTATCTTTGTGCTACATGCCAAGCTGACACATTGCAATTTGCCCATTAGTTATGGTTCTTCAGTCACTTTTCTATTCAAACATAGTCAGGATGTCCTGATAAAACAGGTGATTTTTAGTGCTGGTGAGCTACCCATAAATCTTCAGTATCTGGACATAATTCATAGAAATAGTCATAGAATGAACAACACACTGTGTAGAGCTGAACAACAAACTAAATAATGTAGATACTTTTGGGGAAGTTAGGGGATCTGGATTTTCTTGTTGGCTGTGCCTCATTTTCCCCATCTAAAAAATGGGCTAATGATACTTCCTTCCGAAATGAGCATCAGGAGATGCTGAGAATGCCAGAGTACGAGCAAGATCATCCAGTGAAACCAAAGGCCTAGGATATGCTCACTTTCCAGAGAGTGTTGTGATTAAAAAGGCAATTTTAGTAAGCAGACCCAAGAAATCCTGAAGAGCCTTTCACTCTTTTGGAGGTGACTTGAGAGGTATATCTTGCAAGTTTTCTACCTCCATTTTGCAGCTAATCCCCTAAGGATATTGCTACACTGCAATCTGACGTATAATGCAGCTAGAGTAGACAAATCTATGCTAGTATTGCTAAAAATATCAGCATAGATGCAGTGACACAGCCTTCGGTGCGGGCTGTACAAGCCTTGTGGGGACCCTCTCACGGTGATGAAGCTGCTGCAGCTACACTTCTATTTTTAGCCATGCTAGTGCTGATAAAGCTAGTAAGGGTATACCTATCTGTGCTACAATCACATCTCGGCTTGCAGTGTAGCCATACCCTAAGACTCCTACCTAGGGTATCTGCAGCCGTCTTTGCAGGCCATCCTAATAGGTCATTTTATTTTACTTAAAAGCTATGGTGAGTGTTTATTAGGAATCTTGAGAATCTTTTTGCAAGCTGATTTTGGAGTGACAGCAACTTTTGCCTCTGAGCTTGTAGTACACACACTGGAGTATCAGCTATCAAAACATATTGGTGTAGCATATGCAGAAGTCATGAAGTGGGGTTGGTTATTAAAGTCTGGAACATAAAGCAAAGTAATAAAATGCAGCTCCACTCATGTAATGATTTGTATTTGTACATAGAGAAAATAAGGTAAGTGACTCTTTTGCCATGGTAGTGGCATTTCATTCTCCCCTGCAATCTGAAAACTTATGTGAAAAATCTGTTCTGCCCTTTGGGATGTGACGGAGGACTCAGGTATGGTTATTACTAGAATGTTTAGTTCTAGTCATGCAAGTTGTCCTTTGGAACATGCTACTTTTCTGGCATTCATATGCTTCATGTGAAAAATCAGCGTTTGAAGGGCACAATATAAAAAAATATTTTTACTAATTATGCACGTTCTGAGATTCATTGGGTGAAATCCTGGCCCTATTGAAGGCAAGGGAAAAACTCCTATTGACTTCAATCTGACCAGGATTTCACCCATAGATTTTAAGGCCAGAAAGGGATTGAGGGAGGGGGGTTGTCATGAACTGCCCCTTCCCCGAGAGCAATTCAATTAAGTTTGAGAGACCAGGTGGATTTTAACCATGTATTGAAATCCACAATAGAAGCCAAATGAATGATCCCAGACTACAGTACAGCAAGCAGTCTCACTCCCTGCTAGGTTGTCTGGTGAGGCATACTGATTACAGGCAGACGAACCTTCCTCACTGTTCAGTCTGTCACCTTTCCACACCGAGAAGCTCTTAACCCCAACCATAAGGTTATGCCTGCACCTTGTAATGGTCCCATACACAGCCTGCCAGACAGACCCATCCACAGCTCCCCTTATTGTGGAAAAAGGGGAAACCCAAACATGTATTACAACCATAGGCGTGCGCACGGGGTGTGCTGGGTGTGCCTAGGCACACCCTAATGCTCTGAGCTCCAGCTGGGAAGGCTGCTCCTTCCCTCTCCCACGCTGGAGGCTCGGGGGAGGGAGGAGGAGGCTGCAGCAGTTGCAGGCAGCGATGACGGCGGAGCCATGTTTACATCGCTGTTGCGCTGCTGGCCCCAGCAGCGCAGGGTGAGTGGGGTCGGCCCAGGGGCCCAGCTCCACCAATATTTAGGGCCAGGTGTCCCCCCAACCCCACCTGCTGCCCCCCGTGCCTCTCCCAGCCCCCTCTTGCTACCCCTTCACACCTCCCTGGGCCATGGAGCAGAGCCCTCACCCCCCACACTCATACTCTCGCCCTGAGCCCCTCCCACACCCCAAACCCCTCATTCCCAGCCCCAGACAGAGCCCTCACCCCCCTACACTTCTACTCGCACCCTGAGCCTCTCCCACACCCAAACCCTTCATCTGCAGCCACACCCCTCACCTCTGCACCCTGCACCCCAATCCCCTGCCCCAGTGTAGGGCCTGCACTCCAGATCTCCCCCACCCAAACTCCCTCCCAAAGCCTTGGGCAGGTGTGGGGCAGAGTTTGGACCAGGGTGGGTTCAGGGCACCACCAAAATTTCTACAAACCTGCCACCCCTGGTGACAGGGTCCCACCCGCACATGGTGTATTTGTTGCCTGTACAAACTTCCCCAGCAGCTGCACAAAGTTGTTGTAATTGTGTCACACAGCGAACCCCACGCTGCTAACATGACCCTCCTTGGCCCCCCGCCCACTCAGTCAATTGCCACCTCCCCAGCACTACATGTGCCCTTTGTTGACTTATGTCAGTCATAGCACTTTTCCACCGCTGCGTTCCAGCTTGGTTGGCGCTTTTTGCACCCGCCCCGTAAGTGCCATCACGTCGTTGGTCAAGCGGATGTCCAGGGCGGTGTGTCATAACCATACACTAAGAGTAGCCTAGAATTCCTCCTTATCTGTAAGGGGTTAAGAAGCTCAAATAACATGGTTGGCACCTGACCAAAGAGACCAATGGGGAAAGAAGATACTTTCAAATCTTGGGTGGGGGGAAGGCTTTGTGGTGTATTCTCTGGAGAAAGCAGAGAAGCATCAGGTCAAAAAAACTTCTCCTATAAACTATCCTGTACAAGTCTCTGATATTACAAAAAGAGTAAGTAAATAAGACAAGATGCGTTAGATTACCTTTTGTTTTCAATTTGTGAATTTTCCCTTTGCTAGAGGGAGGTTTAGCCTGATTTTTTGTAACTTTAAACTTTTGCCTAGAGGGAAATCCTCTGTGTTTTGAATCTGATTACCCTGTAAAGTATTTACCATCCTGATTTTACAGAGGTGATTCTTTTACCTTTTCTTTAAATAAAATCCTTCTTTTAAGAACTTGACTGATTTTTCCATTGTTCCAAGACCCAGGGGTTTGGATCTTTGATCATTTTGTAACCAATTGGTTAGGATATTATTCTCAAGCCTCCCAAGGAAAGGGAGGTGAAAGGGCTTGGGGGGATTGCTGGGGGAAGAGGAACGCCAAGTGGTCCTTTCCCCTGGTTCTTTGTTAAAATCACTTGGTGTGGCAGCGTTCCTTAAACCCAAGGTACAAGGGAGAATTTGTGCCTGGGGAGTTTTTAACCTAAGCTGGTAGAATAATCTTTCGTGCGGGTCCCCACGTCTGTACCCTAGAGTTCAGAGTGGGGAGGGAACCCTGACAGGGTGTGATTTGGTGGGGACTCTGTTCTCAGCAGTGGTGTGGTAAGGGGGCCGGGCCAGGCCGGTTGGATATGGGCCAGAGAGTCTCGGGGACAGTCAGGGGACGGGGAACGGGGGCGTTTGATAGGGCATGGGAGTCCCAGGGGGCCTGTCAGGAGCGGGGGTGTGGCTAGGGGTTGGGGCAGTCAGGACGGGGGGTTGGATAGTTGGTGGAGTCCTGGGGGGGTGACTAGGGGGTGGGAGGTCTCTGGAGGGGGTGATCGGGGGACAGGAGCGGGGGGGTTGCATGGGTGTGGGGTTCTGGGAGGGGCCTGTTGGGGTGCAGGTGTGGAGAGGGGGAATGGGGAGAGTTGGATGGGTCAGGAATTCTGGGAGTCCTGTCAGGGGGCCGGGAGCGGTTGGATAGGTGTGGGAGTCCCGGGGGTCTGTCTGGGGACGGGGTGGGATAAGGTTTGGGGCAGTCAGGGGACAGGTGGGGGTACAGTCCTAGGGAGGCAGTTACAGTGGGAGGGGTCTCAGGAGGGGGCAGTCAGGGGACAAGGAGCAGGGGGTTGAGGGTTCTAAGGGGGTCAGTCAGGGGGTGGGAAGTGGGAGGGAATGGGTGGTGGTGGGGCTAGGGCAGGGCTCCCTGGTGCACACCCTAATGAAATGTGCTGCGCACGCCTATGATTACAACATTAATCAAAACATACGCTAAGATGGCAATGAAATAAACATTAAATAAACATTAAAACAAGGGCAAGGTGCCTCCTCCCTCCTCCCCACCGAGATACAGGAGCATTTAAAGGTGTAAACTGCATGGGGTCTTTCCAGTCCCCTAACACAGTGTATGTTTACTTATTTCTAGCAGAACTCCCTATTTTCAGTTGTTTATAATTTCTGAAACTTTCATCCACCAGCCTGGATTTTCTAGCTTCGGCCTCTGTGGTGAGGGTGAATTGGGTTGGAAATTTTGAACCAAATGGTTCAGCCCATTTGTGAGTGAGAAAAGAGTGTGACAAAAATACTCTTTAATCCATACTCTCTTGCTCTATATATGTATATAGACACCTTCTTTGAACAATGCTTAGTGCTGGGATGGGTGAAAGTTTTCAGAGAAATTGCCCTCATCGGACAGAAGTGCCTTTGAATGTTACAGTGAAAATTTGTTTTGCTTGGAGCCTTTGAAAAATCGCATTGTGCATGCATTGTAGTTTTTCACAAACTACCTTGTTCAGGACCTGGTCAAAAGCCCATTGACGTCAATTCAAGTCTTGCCTTTGACTTCAGTCATCTCTGGAGCAATACCTCATTGCACAGTAAATTGCACATGCATTGGGGCAGCGTTCAAGAAGGAATTTCAATTTTTGTTTATTTGTAGATGGCATTTTTTCTGAAGCTCTAGCACTGTCTATCAATATTATATCGTTCATAGATATATGTCTGCTGGTATAGAGGCCAGGGTATATTCATTGTTACTGCATAAGCTGAAAGAAGGGCATAGACTAATGTTCCATAAACTGAAAGAATTCCCTGGATTCCCCACAGCAATGAGTACAGAATTTAAATTAGGAGCAGTGGCAGAGTTCCCAAATGCTGGTATATTAGATTTTGGTTTTCATTTTCATCAGTCAGTTCAGTTTTATATTTAGTGTGTCGAATTGCAACGGAAATCCACACGTGATGACCTTAAATAATATGTGAATCTGGTTTTTGGCTTTTGTTCCTTACATTGTTATGGTTGAGTCATTTACAGTAGCTAAGGCAAATGTCATTTCTTACCAAAGGCTGAGTAGGTTGCACAATATTCTAAGGCCATTAGCCTAAATGATGTCAGAATGGTAAGTGACCAGTAAAGTTTCCATTAAAAATCTGGAACACATACAGGATGTGAATGTCTTTAACTGAGTTCCAAGAACCCACAATGCTGTGGGAACCTGGCATTAAAATACACAAGCTGAACTTTGTATGCAACTTCCCCCTTTTGGGGAATTTATTAAGGAGCTGAAAAGTACACTGTGATTTCAGGATCCAATGAGAGATAGCTAATTGCTGGCTTGGTCCCCTCTCTACACAATATAGCACATTAAAGGACCATGGTCAAAGAATTGCAGGTGTTACTGTGGACAATGAGAATGCAAGTATAGTGATTGCTTTCAGGATATACTACATAGTGTTTCATTTAGCTGTATGTTATTTTGGTCCATGATTGGGTTTTGTTGGTGTTGCTCAGTGTGTTTGAATGATGTGTCTGATACATGCATTGCTGAAGTAGAAACAAAATAGCTTTTGGATTTTCTGTCTCATCTTTATTAATTATTATTTATTTTTAATTTATATTTTGATAATTCAGAAGTGTGCTAGGAACCTCATAACACAAATAAAGTCATGGTCTGTGTACTGACACGCATACAAGCTAAAAGTTGCCTGTATTTGTGGCTACATACCCTTGGGATACCCTTTTTGGGGATGAAATCTGTGCTCAAAGGGTGTGCTGAGATCCCACACTGTGAAATGTATGTAATGAGATCTTTTATGAAAAGACCTGGCTGATGAAATGACCTCAATGATACAACACGGAACCCTCCTGGCAAGACTAGAGAGGGAGCTTAATTTAGCTCAATGGTGAATTTTAATGTGTGTGTGTGTGTATAGAATTAAGGCAGGTACAAAATATATTTTTAACGATACTCTGAGATTCCTGACACTCCTCAAGCAAATCCTCTCACAAGTGGCATGTATAACTGAGAGCTCACAACAGGCAAACAACAGCTGACCAGATGTGTGGGTTTGGCAGTTGAGCAAATATGGGTTTGGGGGATGGGTCTGCTTGTTACCTATAGAAACTTCTTTATTATTTTAGCAGGGTTGAAGCCACAGTTATTGTGGGGATTTGTAACCAAATTTTTGGGTTGCATTTTGGATGACTGATATAACACCTAGCACAAATTCTTGGTAATCTTATTAGCACTACAACCAGAGACAGTCAAAAACTGGGACAAGACTCAGACAAAAGTGAGGGAAGAACCGGTTAAAATGGGGCAAAAAGACTGACAATAACATAAATGAAAAATGACACTTTGCACCTTGGGATGGTGCTTGTCAACCAAGAATCTTAAGGTGCTTTCTAAAATTTAACAAAATAAGCTGAGAACCCTTGCAAGGTTAGGAATGTATTACTATAGCCTTTGGATAGATGAGATTTAGAGGTTAAGTGACTTGCCCAAAGCATCACAGTGTGTCAATGGTGCAGCCAGTAGGAAAATCCAAAAGTACTGAAAACTGCTACTCTAACTACAAGTTGACACTGTAGTATCAAGACACAAACCCCCAACCTCCTTCTTCTTGAAGAACATGTGGCAAAAGGGCCTATCCTGGAAATACAGCTATTGATGAAGTAATGAATGAACATAGTGTATTTCACAAATTCTTTGACACATCTGCTTTTACAGATGTCATAATGTGTTTGTTGTTAGTATTGTTATTTAGTATTTCTAGCATAAGCCAAACGTGTACTAGGTGCTTCCCAAAACAGAAAAATGACATAATGCCAGCTTTGAGGAACTTACTAGCTAAATTAGACATGACATAATGAGGGGGTGAGAAAAATAGGGGGACCAGGCTAGGAACAGACAGTTTTCTGCGAGGGTAGCTTATTGAAACAACCCTATGGTTCCTTGACTAATGGAGAGCTAATTAAAACTGGACAGGACAAAACACTACAAAATATACTATTGGGAACAATCATTTTTAACCAAATTCTTCCTCGATGAAACTCCATTGGAGTTTCAATGGAATTACTTCAGGGATATGTTTGGCCTGATAACCTAATAAGTCTTTTCTGTCTTTCATTTCTATGGTCTTATTGTAAGACGCAGAGCAAGAAACTTCACGCCTGATTTTTTAGGAATTCTGAGCAACCAAAACCCCTATTGAGATCAATGAGAACTGCATGTTCCTCTGAAAATCAAGCCCAGATTAATTTGTAAATGTTTTATTGTGAGGTTGGCTTCTGTAGAAGACAACCACATGTGTAGAGAGACTCTATATTCAGATCCTAAGCTTTTTTGGGGGGTGAGGGTGGGGGGCAGGGACTTTCTCTTACTATGTGTGTTTACAGTGCCCAGCACAGATCTCTGTAGGGGCAGCTAGATGCTAATGTAACCAAATTATTTGACAACAGTAATAAATTCATAGGATCTGCATTCGTGGGGTCGTGGAGAATGTTTATTTATCCAGGACAGTTGCATTCACAGGCAGCATGTAGGGGACTTGGGGGGGTTTTAATCCAATGTCCAACTGATTTTTCATGTCCATAGTTTCCTCCTGATCTGGACTGTAAGATATTTCAAGTTGTCAAGGTTCCTTCCCCACTCTGAACTCTAGGGTACAGATGTGGGGACCTGCATGAAAGACCCCCTAAGCTTATTCTTACCAGCTTAGGTTAAAAACTTCCTCAAGGTACAAACTTTGCCTTGTCCTTGAACCTTATGCTGCCACCACCAAGCATGTTAAAGAACAGGGAAAGAGCCCACTTGGAGACGTCTTCCCCCCAAAATATCCCCCCAAGCCCTACACCCCCTTTCCTGGGGAAGGCTTGATAAAAATCCTCACCAGTTTACATAGGTGAACACAGACCCAAACCCTTGGATCTTAAGAACAATGAAAAAGCAATCAGGATCTTAAAAGAAGAATTTTAATTAAAGAAAAAGTAAAAGAATCACCTCTGTAAAATCAGGATGGTAAATGCCTTACAGCGTAATCAGATTCAAAACATAGAGAATCCCTCTAGGCAAAACCTTAAGTTACAAAAAGACACAAAAACAGGAATTTTCATTCCATTCAGCACAGCTTATTTACCAGCCATTTAAACAAAAGGAAATCCAATACATTTCTAGCTAGATTACTTACTAACAAGTTCTAATACTCCATTCCTGTTCTGTTCCCAGCAACGGCCTCACACTGACAGACAGACCCTTTGTTCCCCCCGCCCCAGCTTTGAAAGTAACTTGTTTCCTCATTGGTCATTGTGGTCAGGTGCCAGCAAAGTTATCCTAGCTTCTTAACCCTTTACAAGTGAAAGGGTTTTGCCTCTGGCCAGGAGGGATTTTATAGTTCTGTATACAGAAAGGTGGTTACCCTTCCCTTTATATTTATGACACAAGTCCACCATGTTCATTCTGTTTGTGAACTTATCAAATTTGCTTTTTTATTAAGCCATAAAAGCCATGTTTGGAGACAGTCTAATGTAAAAAATTAATGCATCCTAGTCATACACCCAGAAGCAAATTAAGGTTTATTAAATCTGGCCCACCACCCAACTGTGCCCCCTCCCCCAGAGGGCCTCACACCCTTCTCCTCTCCTTTTCCCAGGCCGGGTTGGGTGAGGTGGCAGGGTTTGGGCCAACCCTGTTCTGGGGAGGCGTGGGACTTGGGCCAGCTCCACACCAGGAGTGGAGGGAGAGAGGATCTTGGGCTGGCTCCGTGCAGGGGGCAGGTGCGGAGAGTAGAGCGGAAAGCGGGGCTCTGGCCAGAAGCTCCATGCATGGGGGAGGGGAGATGGAAAGAGAGGGGCTCTGGCAAGTGGCTGTGCCACCTCTGTGTGTGGGAGGGTGGGCTGGACTTGGGCTTGGACTTGGGCTTCCTTCTGGCCTGGCCACGGGGCAGGGCCTCGGGGAAAGAGGAGGAGTAGGACAGAGGGGTCCCGAGTTGGGGGGAGAGGAGGAGCAGGAGGCAGGGCCAGAGTTCCGGCGATCCTGCCAGGGGCCCCCAAATTGGCCAGGGCCCCATCGGCCCATGCGATAATCTGCCACTGCACACACCATAGCATGGAACAAGCAACTCTTCCATTCACTTACTGAAGTACCACAGATGCATGTGTTTCTAATAATATCCCTCCCTGACCTATAGACTTTACACTGTGAGCTGTAAGGTGACAACCTGTAAGGTGAACAGGACCAAAGTTTAAAACCACGTAGAAGGTTGTTTATAAAGTCACATAGTAAATATAGAACAAGCTCATTGAATGTTTTTCCCTCTTTACTTCTCTGGTGTCGTAAAGTCTGCTGTCCTTTGGCTCCCCATTCCATTGAAGATGTGCATCATACAAATAATGATATCATATTTCTCTCTATTGCTCTCAACTTCTTGGCTTTTTATAAAAACCAGCTGTTTAACAAGTTGTGCTCTAGTTTTACTTTGAGGGGAAAGATTACCACTTTATCTCTGGTGCTTTAAAAAAAGATCTGTTTGATTAATCAAGCATCAGTTTTCAAAAGGGTAGTTCACTGAGTCCCTAAAGAATCTATAATGCAATGGGGAAGAAATAAAAGAAATTGGTTGGATTTAAAAAGAAATACAGTCAGGGCAAACACAATATACAGTATTTTGGGTGTGAATTTGTCCCAAAAGATTGCTTGAGTCTTACAGTTCACGTTTGATGATAAGTACAACGATGCTGGGCAATCTGCCAGCGTCTGTTATTGTAGCAGTGTGTGAACCAGTTCCTCAACAGAGAAGGAGAGAGACGTCCCTTTCCCCTTCATAGGAATCCCACACTGCCCTCCCTCCGGTCCCTTTAAGACCCTCTTCGATTCTTCCTCACTTCCAGGAAGTGTGCTGGGTGCTGGACTCTGGAAACATGGTGCTTTGGTGTCATGTTTTGCATTAGGACTGACACAGGACTACATCATCTAGCTACTCCAGACACCTCTTGATGTGTACCTCTTAATTTTAAGAGATGAAATTGTGATATATTTGTTCAAGTCGAATAGTACCTTATGCCTCAAATAATCCTGCTTGTGGAATCAGGTGCTATTCTATATGAGTGCAGGGATCACAATTGGGCCCTGATTGTATATTAAAATAGAGTAATAAGGAAGGACTGAAACGTCTTCCGTTAATTTCTCTATATTCTACTGGGACATTCTTATGAGAATATTTTAAAATGCAAATCAGTGAATGTGACACTAAATTGCTTTTATTTCCCCTTCACTTTGATAAATTGCCTTGAACCCTCAAACTACAGGAATCTCTGACACAGAGTTTTTAGAAGAAGTATGTTGGCTCCCAGATATGATAAGAAGCCAATAAAAATGAGCTGGGTGATATAACAGCCAGAGTGGAAGAATTTTTAGCTAAATAGATACCATCTGTCCCTCAATGTGAACATGTTCCCATTGTGCCCCGGACTGACTGCTATGAGCTGATGCTATTGTGGTTCAGTCCATGTGTATCCTGGCTGGAGTTCCCAGGACCTGGAGTGATCATTTATGTTGCACGGACTTTATGAGAAAAAAATTTTAGTGGTTGGGATTTTGTTTTGGCGGACTAAGATCTGTAATCAAAACAACATTTTATCCCAATAAAGAAAAATGCCGGGCTTCAGCTCAGAGTTTAACATTCACACTAGACTACATTAAACATTTCATCACAGCTGTAGGAGAAAAGAAGAATTCTGGAGTGTTAAAAGTTGGTAAATGAATCATGAAGAGCACTTTTATGTTAATAATTAATAGGGAAAATATTCATCCAGGGCCATGGTCAGTTCGCACAGATCACGGTTTTTGTTTTTAACCACCTTGCATTTACTTTGTTCAAGAAATAACAGAACTAAACACTGGGACAGGGCAGACATTACAGGAGAAATACAGGAGTACTACAAATGTACATAGTGATATGGCAAAGTAAATAAATAAAGGAGAGCAGAAATCAAAGGAGGCTGGTTGGTCTGAGAACGACTGAGCAAACTTTGGATGATGTTGAGAAGGGAGCATGTAGCATTGGAAGACAATGCACAGTTTAGGGCCAAGTCCTGTGCAGTTTATCCAGTAGGGCCAAATCACAGTAGAAATACCATGATTTTCCTACACAGAGTTGAACCAGCTCTCAGTGGAGATTCTTTGAAGGAGCCTGTAAAATATAAACCTAGTTTAGTGTCGCTTTAAATAGCTAGTGAGTGCAGCCAGCAGGCTCATGAACTATGTAAAGGGATACTACTCTATTTGTTTACACTATAGGATTCTCTAGACAATTAACCTGAGCACAATAGAAGAGAGCTCAGTGGTGACAAAAATGGGGGTGAGTGGATGTGTTGAGTCCACAATCAGTCCAACAGCGTTAAAAACCCTTGTAGAGGATGAACAGCATGTCCTTCTCCCTGCTTCTTTCTAGTAGAAGCCCTGTTGCACAACAGGGGCTTCATGCTGGGGCTGTGATTTCTATCCATTTGCTCATGCAGTGCTCTGACTTTCAGGGAAGCAACAAAGGGTATGGCTACACTACGAAATTAGGTCAAATTTATGAAAGTTGGTTTTGTAGAAAGCGTTTTTATACAGTCGAGTGCGTGTGTCCCCACACAAATGCTCTAAGTGCATGTAGTCGGCAGACTGTGTCCACAGTACCCAGGCAACCGTTGACTTCCGGAGCTTTGCACTATGGGTAGCTATCCCACAGTTCCCGCAGTCTCCACCGCCCATTTGAATTCTGGGTAGAAATCCCAGTGCCTGATGGGGCTTAAACATTGTCGCGGGTGGTTCTGGGTACATATTGTCAGGCCCCCGTTCCCTCCCTCCCTCCGTAAAAGCAAGGGCAGACAATCGTTTTACACCTTTTTTCTTGAGTTACCTGTGCAGACGCCATACCACGGCAAGCATGGAGCCCGCTCAGCTAACCATCACCGTATGTCTCCTGGGTGCTGGCGGATGTGGTACTGCATTGCTACACAGCAGCAGTTTATTGCCTTTTGGCAGCAGACAGTGCAGTATGACTGGTAGCCGTCGTCGAAGTAGTCCTGGGTGCTCTTTTAACCGGGCACCTGGGCAAACATGGGAGTGACTCAGCCAGGTCATTTCCCTTGTTTCGTCTCATGGCGATTGAGTCCTACTGGCAGTGCACTGTCTTTTAATCTGTAACCAGTAGAAGATGATGGCCAGCAGTCATATTGCACCGTCTTCTACCAAGCACCCAGGAGGTGACGATGGCTAGCGGTTGTACTGCACAGTCTGCTGCCAGCAAGATGTATAAAGATAGATGAAGTGGCTCAAAACAAGAAATAGACCAGATTTGTTTTGTATTCATTTTCTCCTCCCTCTGTGAAATCAACGGCCTGCTAAACCCAGTTTTGAGTTCTATCCTTGAGGTTTTGAGTTCTATCCTTGAGGAGGCCATTCAGTTTCTCGCAAAGCCACTCCCTTTGTTGATTTTAATTCCCTGTAAGCCATGTCATCAGTCACCCCTCCCTTCATCAGGGCAACAGCAGACGATCGTTCCGTGCCTTTTTTCTGTGCAGACACCATACCACGGCAAGCCTGGAGCCCGCTCAGATCACTTTGGCAATTAGGAGCACATTAAACACCACACGCATTATCCAGCAGTATATGTAGCACCAGAACCCGGCAAAGCAAAACCGGGCGAGTAGGCGACGTCAGTGCAGTTACGAGAGTGATGAGGACATGGACACAGGCTTCTCTCAAAGAACGTGCCCTGGCAATGTGGACATCATGGTGCTAATGGGGCAGGCTCATGCGGTGGAACACCGATTCTGGGCCCGGGAAACAAGCACAGACTGGTGGGACTGCATAGTGTTGCAGGTCTGGGAAAATTCCCAGTGGCTGAGAAACATTCGCATGCGTAAGGGCACTTTGATGGAACTTTGTGACTTGCTTTCCCCTGCCCTGAGGCACAAGAATACCAAGATGAGAGCAGCCCTCACAGCTGAGAAGCGAGTGGCAATAGCCCTGTGGAAGCTTGCAACGGCAGACAGCTACCAGTCAGTCGGGAATCAATTTGGAGTGGGCAAATCTACTGTGGGGGCTGCTGTGATGCAAGTAGCCAATGCAATCAAAGATCTGCTGATATCAAGAGTAGTGACCCTGGGAAATGTGCAGGTCATAGTGAATGGCTTTGCTGCAATGGGATTCCCTAACTGTGGTGGGGCCATAGACAGAACCCATATCCCTATCTTGGCACCGGAGCACCAAGCGGCGAGTACATAAACCGCAAGGGGTACTTTTCAATAGTGCTGCAAGCAGTGGTGGATCACAAGGGATGTTTCACCAACATCAACGTGGGATGGCCGGGAAAAGTACATGACGCTTGCATCTTCAGGAACTCTGGTCTGTTTCAAAAGCTGCAGGAAGGGACTTTCTTCCAAGACCAGAAAATAACCGTTGGGGATGTTGAAATGCCTATAGTTATCTTTGGGGACCCAGCCTACCCCTTAATGCCATGGCTCATGAAGACATATATAGGCAGCCTGGAGAGTAGTCAGGAGCTGTTCAACTACAGGCTGAGCAAGTGCAGAATGGTGGTAGAATGTGCATTTGGACATTTAAAAGCTCACTGGCGCAGTTTACTGACTCAGTTAGACCTCAGTGAAACCAATATTTCCACTGTTATTACTGCTTGCTGTGCGCTTCACAATATCTGTGAGAGTAAGGAGGCTATGGAACTTGGGGAGGAGGGCGGTTGGTTACAGAGGGGCTGTAGCGGCGGTCTGTGCTTCTGCTGCCCTTCCTGCAGCTCAACCATACGCTGGAGCATATTAGTTTGATCCTCCAGCAGCCTCAGCATTGAATCCTGCTTCCTCTCATCACGCTGCCGCCACCTTTCAGCTTCAGCCCTGTCTTCAGCTCGCCACTTACTCTCTTCAGCCCGCCACCTCGCCTCCCGGTCATTTTGTGCTTTCCTGTATTCTGACATTGTCTGCCTCCATGCATTCGTCTGTGCTCTGTCACTGTGGGAGGACAGCATGAGCTCAGAGAACATTTCATCGCGAGTGCATTTTTTTCGCCTTCTAATCTTCACTAGCCCCTGGGAAGGAAAAGATCCTGTGGTCCTTGAAACACATGCAGCTGGTGGAGAAAAAAAAGGGACAGTGGTATTTGAAAAGACACATTTTATAGAACAATGGGTACACTCTTACACGGTAAACCTTGCTGTTAACATTACATACATAGCACATGTGTTTTTGTTACAAGGTCACATTTTGCCTCCCCCCCACCACGTGGCTAACAGCGGGGAACATTTCTGTTCAGCCATAGGCAAACAGCCCAGCAGAAACAGGCACCTCTGAATGTCCCCTTAAGAAAAGCACCCTATTTCAACCAGGTGACCATGAATGATATCACTCTCCTGAGGATAATACAGAGAGATAAAGAATGGATGTTGTTTGAATGGCAGTAAACATACACTGCAATGCTTTGTTCTACAATGATTCCCGAGTACGTGCTACTGGCCTGGAGAGGTAAAGTGTCCTACCAGGGTGGATGGAATAAGGCTGCCCTCCCCAGAAACCATTTGCAAAGGTTTTGGGAGTATATCCAGGAGAGCCACGAATGCCAGGGCAAATTAATCATTAAACATGCTGGCTTTTAAACCTTGTATAGTATTTTAAAAGGTACACTCACCAGAGGTCCCTTCTCCGCCTGGTGGGTCCGGGAGGCAGCCTTGGGTGGGTTCAGGGGGTACTGGCTCCAGGTCCAGGGTGAGAAACAGTTCCTGGCTGTCGGGAAAACCGGTTTCTCCGCTGGTTTGCTGTGAGCTATCTACAACCTCCTCATCATCGTCTTCCTCATCCCCAAAACCTGCTTCCATGTTGCCTCCATCTCCATTGAAGGAGTCAAACAACACAGCTGGGGTAGTGGTAGCTGAAACCCCTAAAATGGCATGCAGCTCATCATAGAAGCGACATGTTTGGGGCTCTGACCCGGAGCAGCTGTTGGCCTCTCTGGTTTTCTGGTAGGCATGCCTCAGCTCCTTAAGTTTCACGTGGCACTGCTTCGCGTCCCTGTTATGGCCTCTGTCCTTCATGCCCTGGGAGATTTTGACAAATGTTTTGGCATTTCGAAAACTGGAATGTAGTTCTGATAGCACGGATTCCTCTCCCCATACAGCGATCAGATCCCGTACCTCCTGTTCGGTCCATGCTGTAGCTCTTTTGCGATTCTGGGACTCCATCATAGTCATCTCTGCTGATGAGCTCTGCATGGTCACTTCTGCTGATGAGCTTTGCATGGTCACCTGCAGCTTGCCACACTGGCCAAACAGGAAATTGAAATTCAAAAGTTTGCGGGCCTTTTCCTGTCTATCTGGTCAGTGCATCTGAGTTGAGAATGCTGTCCAGAGCGGTCACAATGGAGCACTCTGGGATAGCTCCCGGAGGCCAATATCATCTGATTGCGTCCAGAGTACCCCAAATTCGACCCAGCAAAACCGATTTCAGTGCTAATCCCCTTGTTGGGGGTGGAGTAAGGAAATCGATTTTAAGAGCCCTTTAAGTTGAAAGAAAGGGCTTCGTCATGTGGATGGGTGCAGGGTTACATCAATTTAACGCTGCTAAATTTGACCTCAACGCCTAGTGTAGACCAGCGCTTAGGTTTAGATTGGGAATTAGACTACTTGGCTGTGGAAAGGTATCAGAGCCCCTCTTGCACTCATACCTGAAATACCTCTATCTTTGGTCCAGGCATGTAAGACTAAAGGGCCTATGTGGTTGGCAGTGCAGCTAAACTAGTGAAAGGCATGTTGTAATACACCGCTGATATGGGTCAGCAGCAAATTACTAACCCTCCCCCCCACCATTTCCCCCAAAGGAAGGAGAAGAAATGGGACTCTTGAGTCACCATGTCTCCCAAAGCTACTCCTAAGCAGTACCACTTGCTGAGGCCTGTACCTAAAGTAAAAATCTAGCTCTTACAGAAGAGGAAATAACATCACATACATCTTGTGACTGAGCTGTATCAGGGTGCACAAGTCTGTATCAACTGGTGACCTTCACGTGACATTGTATACATTTTGAAGAATGTGGCTTACATTTTGAAGAATGTGGCTTGCATTCTGCATGTGTAGCTGTCACTGCCTATAGATGGCAAAGAGACCACAGCAGCTTATTGTAATACTGGACACCTTCCACAAGTGACTAACAATACTGCAGTAGTGTAACACTGACAGACCCGAGTCTTTGGTGGCCAGGATCAAACCTGGGACCTCTGGAGCTTAATGTGTGAGCCTCTACTGCACAAGCTAAAAGCCAACTGCCTGTTAGTTAAGGCTGTAGCGCAGACTCAATCTCTCTCTCTTTAAGTGGTCTTGGTGCCACTAGATGGGGCAGAACACTACACCCAGAAAGTGTGAGGGTTACAGTAACACTTGTCAGAACAAAGAGTTTGCTAAAGAGAGTGACCAGGCTAAAGAAAACTGGTTCTCCCAGCTTGTCTCTAAGGGGGCTGGGACTTTGAGTGAGGCTCTGAAGGTGATTAGTGGATCACATGACAGAAGGGACTGAAACCTTATTTAAGCAAAACACATGATCTTAGCTCCTGCTCTGTTTCAATGGCCAACAACAGAAGGCTTACTGGTGTCAAAGGCTAGGAGGGGCCTACCTGCCTAACACACAGACTGGTCCCAGGGACTCACAAGAAGGGGTGAGCATACACCAGGCCAAGAGAACAACTTGGTTTTTGTTGTTTCACCTTAAGAGCTGTAATTCTTGTATGTGACGACATTGGAAATCACTGTGAGTTCAGATATTTCCGTGCAAAGCCTGTGTTCCATGCTTGCCCTTCCATGTGGTTGCTGAAACTATATTCCAGAGCAGCCCTTGAGGTGGAATTCTGGGGGCACGTACCTCAGTGATTAGGGAGGCTGTGACTGGTTTCAGGGCCCAGGCCAGTTGGACCGCAAAGCCCTACATCCCATGAAAGGGGGCCAAACAGGAGGTCTGTACCTGGAATGTGCTTTAAAGGCCACAGTTAGACACTGACTAATGCCGCCCAGATCCAGAAGGCTAGGAAGAACATGGGATCCACAGGTGGGTCTAATTATAATAGACTCATGGCCATCCACGAGAGGGATTCAGCAGGTCTGTAACACATGTAAAAGCTGTCAGATTACAATGTGACCCAGCACTCATTAGGTCATAAATCTCTCTCTCGCTCTGATACCATGACTACTTAAATATCTATCCACAGTAGAAAAGTCATGGGGCCAGACAGTGGGAATGTGAGAGAAAGAGAATGACCTCTATAGCTCAGTGGTGAGGGCATTCACCTAAAAGGTGGGAAATCCTAGTTCTAGTCCTCCTGGTCCAATGACGCCTTCATTATTTATCCAGAGTGGAACAGATTCAGATGCAGCAATTGAGTGAGCCGGCATCAGACTATCCCATAGCTCAGGTGTAAGAGCCACCTCCTGAGAGGTAGGAGAAACCTGTTCAGAGCCTCTCTTCCCCTCAGGCAGGGAGGGGGGAATTGAACCGGGGTCTCCCACATCCCAGGTGAGTGCTCTAACCACTGGGCTAAAAGTTATAAGAAAAGTTATGAGGCTTGTCTGGTGGCCAGATTTTGAATGGGTAAGCAACCTCTGAGCAAGCCTACTGGACGAGTCCCAACCATAATTTAGATAGCTGAATGCCTATCTTCTCCTGGTTTGTGAATTGCTCTGGGGCTTAGTTGGGAGGTAGGGATACAGAGGCCTAGATTGAGGCAGCTGTGCACATAATCAGAGGCAGAAACTTAGGTGCCTAGGGAAATTTTACTCTGAACACTTGGGTGCTGAGTGAGTTTAGGTGCCTATGAGGGTTAGGTAGGCATTTTGAGCATCACAGTGGAACCAAAACTGACTCATGCACCTAAAACAGGGACTTCTGGTGCCTATTTAACTCCTTTTGTGTGTCTGGGCCTAAGTCCTTATTCCTTGGCACAGAAATTACTGTAATAGTCGGAAGGGAGAGGCAACAGTTGCCTACTTCACAGATTAGAAGTTCCCGCCATAGGAATAGTACCACCAGTCACATCTAGTGCACCCGGTAAGGTGAAAGAACCTGCTCTTGCAACCTTAATTTTGAAGTGAAGTCAATAGGGACTTTGCATGTAAAGGCTAGAAGAAGTACATTAATTTGTATTTGTTTTGGCTGAGGTTGGTTTATGATCCTTTTCTTCTGCTATTTGAGATTTGCTCTTTATTATATGCATAAATACGTCTCTTTCTAGTTACACATGAAATTATTAAACATCAGTACATACACAGTCACTAGCAGGTTGTGCACTGTAAGGAAGATGTACAGTATGTTGGTTTTTTTCAGACTAATGTTTGTCAAGCCAACTGTTGACAGAAGGTCAGCAGCAGACCCTAACTCTGTTACAAGAACAAAACAAAAAAACTTCTCTCTCTCTCTCTCTCTCACACACCACCAAACGTTGGTCCAATAACAGCTATTACCTCACCCACCTTGTCTCTAACAAAAAACCCTAAAAATCAGAGCCTGCTGAGATGTCATCCAGTTAGCGGGTCATCTAAGAAACTGTTAAAATATCCCCAACTATAAAAACATTGAATAGCTGGCTAAGGGGTAAAATCCAGTTCTATTATGTGACATTTTCAGGTCTACGAGATCACTCCTTGATAAGCACATTTTCTTTCCCTTGGCATTTCTAGAAGGGTACAATAAAACTTTTCTTTGACTGGTGTTTAAGTTCATCCTTTATGAGCTGTTAGGAGGCCTGATCCTAGGACCTGGTCTATTTTCATTGCATGTGCTACGCATATCTCCTTAAAAACTAATCTCATGCCGTAGCGAGGAAGATAAATAATGAGAAAACATCTGTTATTTAAGCCTTGGATTGACCTATAAATCTTAATGACTAATGTGATCCCAGAAGCAGAAATCATCTACAGATTACAAAATTCTTTGCTGTTGTTTTTTTCACTCCTGATAATTTGGGAATTTAATGCCCCCACGCTACCCCCGTCCCCCCCCACACACACATACCCTAGTTAGTTATACTGTTAGAAGCTGCTGAGAGGACGGCATAGCAACCATAACAACACAAGAGAATGATGGACCGACAGCCCTTATTAGGGGTTGACAAGTTTCTCAAGAATAATGACAAAGTAGAGGACAGATAACTAACAGTTTGGCTGATTTACACTTGTGAAACTTCACATGGTGGAATGGTTACATGCTCATTTATTTCAACCTCAACTGGGGAGGGGATGTGTTTGATTAGCCCATTTAACCCTGTGCTGGGGAATCTAGCTTTCCTCTTCAATGTGTTTTAATGGGCAGCATCCTAGAGACACACAATGTTATTGTTAAGATGCTACTCCCTTCCCCTTCTACCCCAAAGACTGCTGCAGCAGGGACCCAGCAAACACTGAAAGATCACATCTGCTACATCCAAAGAGGTAACAAAGCTAGATTTCAAAGCACAAAAGAAAAGAGATTCAGAAACAGAATTTAAACATGATGCATGCATTATGTCTCACCTTCAGGCTGAAGAAAGATAAGAGAAAAACTTCTTGTATTTGACTGGGATAGTGGGAAAACTACAAGTATCCTCTTATAACACAAGTAACTTGGTTACAAAGGTGGTTCATTTATTGCTAGTTCAGTGTTCAATGAAAACTGAGCTGTTGTTTGATCCTGCTTTTGTTAGTGAGAGAGACAAGCTTTTGAGTTCACACAGAGCTCTTCTTCACGTCAGTGGTCTGAGTCCAGCTTCTCATGAATCACAAAAAGCCCCAGTCACTTAATTGGCCCTGGTCCTTTAAGGCAGTACCAGTAGGGAGTCCAAGGATAAAATGGAGACTGATAGACTTTAAGGTCAGAAGGGACCATCCTGATCATCTAGTCTGACCTCCTGCACATTGCAGGTCACAGAATCTCACTCACCCCCTGTTGTAATAGGTCCCTAATGTCTGGCTGAGTTACTGAAGTCCTCCTATTATGGTGTAAAGACTTCAAATCACAGGGTATGTCTACACTACAAAATTAGGTTGAATTTATAGAAGTCGATTTTTTTAGAAATCGATTTTATACAGTCGATTGTGTGTGTCCCCACTTAAGACCATTAAGTTAGCAGAGTGCATCCACGGTACCAAGGCTAGCGTCGACTTCAGGAGCATTGCACTGTGGGTAGCTATCCCACAGTTCCTGCAGTCTCCACCGCCCATTGGATTCTGGGTTGAGATCCCAATGCCAGATGGGGCAAAAACATTGTCACGGGTGGTTCTGGGTACATGTCATCAGGCCCCCTCCCTCCCTCCCTCCGTGAAAGCAACGTCCGACAATAGTTTTGCGCCTTTTTCTGTGTGGGCGCTATATTGTTATCAGCATCGTCATCCACCCGCCGCTTCTGCTGCCACTCTGCGCTCCTGCAGATGCCATACCACGGCAAGCATGGAGCCTGCTCAGCACGCAAAAGCAGGCAAGTAGGTGCCGGCAGCACGGTGACAAGAGGATGAGGTCATGGACACAGACGTCTCTCAAAGTATGGGCCCCAGCAATTTGGACATCATGATGGTAATGGGGCAGGTTCATGCCGTGGAATTCAGATTCTGGGCCCGGGAAACAAGAACAGAATGGTGGGACCACACAGTGTTGCAGGTCTGGAACGATTCCCAGTGGCTGCAAAACTTTCACATGCGTAAGGGCACTTTTATGGAACTTTGTGACTTGCTTTCCCCTGCCCTGAAGTGCAAGAATACCAAGATGAGAGCAGCCCTTACAGTTCACAAGTGAGTGGCGATAGCCCTGTGGAAGCTTGCAATGCCAGACAGCTACTGGTCAGTCGGAAATCAATTTGGAGTGGGCAAATCTACTGTGGGGGCTGCTGTGATGCAAGTAGCCAACGCAGTCACTGAGCTGCTGCTATCAAGGGTAGTGACTCTGGGAAATGTGCAGGTCATAGTGGATGGTTTTGCTGCAATGGGATTCCCTAACTGTGGTGGGGCCATAGACGGAACCCATATCCCTGTCTTGGCACCGGAGCACCAAGGCAGCGAGTACATAAACCAAAAGGGGTACTTTTCAATGGTGCTGCAAGCACTGGTGGATCACAAGGGATGTTTCACCAACATTAACATGAGATGGCCGGGAAAGGTACATGACGCTCACATCTTCAGAAATTCTGGTCTGTTTGAACAGCTGCAGCAAAGGACTTTCTTCCAAGACCAGAAAATAACCGCTGGGGATGTTGAAATGCCTATAGTTATCTTTGGGGACCCAGCCTACCCCTTGCTCCCATGGCTCATGAAGCCATGCACAGGCAGCCTGGTCAGTAGTCAGGAGCTGTTCAACTACAGCCTGAGCAAGTGCAGAATGATGGTAGAATGTGCATTTGGATGTTTAAAAGAGCACTGGCGCAGTTTACTGAGTCCTTTAGACCTCAGTGAAACCAATATTCCCATTGTTATCACTGCTTGCTGTGCACTCCACAATATCTGTGAGAGTAAGGGGTAGATGTTTATGGCAGGGTGGGAGGTTGAGGCAAATCGCCTGGCCGCTGATTACACACAGCCAGACACCAGGGCGGTTAGAAGAGCACAGGAGGGTGTGGTGCTCATCAAAGAAGCTTTGAAAACCAATTTCATGACTGGCCAGGCTACAGTGTGAAAGTTCTGTTTGTTTCTCCTTGATGAAAACCCACCCCCTGGGGTTCACTCTACTTCCCTGTAAGCCAACCACCCTCCCCTCCACTCCCCCCCCCCCCCGATCACTGCTTGCAGAGGCAATAAATTCATTGTTGTTTCAAATACATGCATTCTTTATTAATTCATCACACAAATAGAGGGATAACTACCAAGGTAGCCGAGGAGGGATCGGGGAGGAGGGAAGCACCAGGTGGGGTGGGGGAGGAGGGAAGGACAAGGCCACACTGCACTTTAAAACTTATTGAATGCCAACTTTCTGTTGCTTGGGCAGTCCTCTGGGGTGGAGTGGCTGGGTACCCAGAGGCCCCCCCACTGCGTTCTTGGGCATCTGGGTGAGGAGGTTATGGAACTTGGGAAGGAGGGTGGTTGGTTACACAGGGGCTGTAGCAGCGGTCTGTGCTCCTGCCTTTCCTGCATTTCAACCATACGCTGGAGCATATCACTTTGATCCTACAGTAGCCTCAGCATTGTTTCCTGCCTTCTGTCAACAAGCTGACACCACCTATCATCTTCAACCCACCACCTGTCCCTGTTGATATTGTGCTTTCCTGGACTCTGACATTGCTTGCCTCCACGCATTCTGCTGGGATCTTTCAGTGTGGGAGGACTGCATGAGCTCAGAGAACATTTCATCGCGAGTGCGTTTTTTTCGCCTTCTAATCTTCACTAGGCTCTGGGATGGAGATGATAGTGTGAGCGCTGAAACATTTGCAGCTGCGGGAGGGAAAAAAAGGGAGAGAAGTATTTTAAAAGACACATTTTAGAAGACAATGGGTAGACTCTTTCACGGTGAACCTTGCTGTTAACATTACATAGCACATGTGCTTTTGGTACAAGGTTGCATTTTGCCTCTTATATTGAGGGTCTGCTGGTTTGGTGTGAGAGATCACACACGCAGGGCTGGGCAACAGAATTCGGCTTGCAGGCAGCCACAGTAAGCCACAGTCTTTTGACTTCTTTAACCTTAATAACATGTGGGAATGGTTTCAAACAGCAGCGTTCTCCTTTCCTATACCAAGCACCCACTGGGTTGGCCATTTAAAATGGATTGGCCATTTAAAAGGAGGGGCTGCACTTTTCGGGTTAACATGCAGCACAAATCCAACTAACCCCCCCACCACACCCCCCCAGATCGCTTCACCCCTCCCCCCACCATGTGGATAAAGCACACAGCCCAGCAGGAACGGCCACCTCTGAATGTCCCCTTAATAATATTACCCTATTTCAACCAGGTGACCATGAGGAGTGACCATCCAGGAGAGCTTTATGGAGATGTCTCTGGAGGATTTCCATTCCATCCCCAGACATGTTAACAGACTTATCCAGTGGCTGTACTGGTCACGAATGCATCCCAAGTCTTTAGGGCAAATTAATCATTAAACACGCTTGCTTTTAAACCATGTATTATATTTACTAAGATACACTCACCAGAGGTCTCTTCTCTGCTTGGCAGGTCCAGGAGCCCGCCTTGGGTGGGTTCGGGGGGTACTGGCTCCAGGTCCAGGGTGAGAAACAGTTCCTGGCTCTCAGGGAAAACAGTTTCTCCACTTGCTTTCTGTGCGCTATCTTCAACCTCCTTCTCCTCCTCCTCATCTTCCTCGTCCCCAAAATGTGCGTCCCTGTTGCATGATAATCCATTGACGGAGTCAAAGCACAGGGGTGGGGTAGTGGTGGCTGCACCCCCTACAATGGCATGCAGCTCATCATAGAAGTGGCATGTCTGGAGCTCTGACCCCAAGCGGCCGTTTGCCTCTCTGTTTTTTTGGTAGGCTTGCCTGAGCTCCTTAAGTTTCATGCGGCACTGCTGCGGGTCCCTGTTATAGCCTCTGTCCTTCATGCTCTTGGAGATTTTTTCAAATGTTTGGGCATTTCGTCTTTTGGAATGGAGTTCTGATAGCACGGATTCATCTCCCCATACAGCGATCAGATCCCGTACCTCCCATTCGGTCCATGCTGGAGCTCTTTGGCGATTCTGGGACTCTATCATGGGCACCTCTGCTGATGAGATCTGCACTCACCTGCAGCTTGCCACACTGGCCAAACAGGAAATGAGATTCAAAAGTTCGCGGGCCTTTTTCTGTCTAACAGGCCAGTGCATCTGAGTTGAGAGCACTGTCCAGAGCGGTCACAATGGAGCACTCTGGGATAGCTCCCGGAGGCCAATACTGTTGAATTGCGATCACACTACCCTAAATTCGACCCAGCAAGGTCGATTTCAGTGCTAATCCCCTCATCGGGAGAGGAGTACAGAAATTGATTTTAAGAGCCCTTTAAGTTGAAAAAAATGGCTTTGTTGTGTGGACGGGTGCAGGGTTAAATCAATCTAATGCTGCTAAATACGACCTAAACTCATAGTGTAGACCAGGGCATAGAGAATTTACCATTTACACTAGTTTAAACCTGCAATTGACCCTTGCCCCATGCTGTGGAGGAAGGTGAACTCCCCACCCCTCAAGGTCTCTGCCAATCTGTGCTGTGTGGAAATTCCTTCCCAACCCCAAATATGGTGATCACTTAGACCCTGAGCATGTGGGCAAGACCCACAAGGCAGATACCTGGGAAATAATTCTCTATAGTAATGCAAAGTCATCCCCAGGTATTGTGCTGTCTCTGTCCATTGGGGACTTTTGCTACTGGTAGTCACATGCCATTGTTGACATCCCCATCATACCATCCCCTCCATAAACTTATCAAGCCCAATCTGGAAGCCAGTTAGGTTTTTACCCCCACTGCTCCACTTGGAAGGCTGTTCCAGAACTTCACTCCTCTGATGGTTAGAAACCTTCATCTGATTTCGAGCCTAAACTTGTTGATGGACAGTTTATAGCCATTTGCTCTTGTGTCCACTCTGGCACTTAAAATAACTCCTCGCCCTCCCTGCTATTTATTCCTCTGATGTATGTATAGAGAGCAATTGTACAGAAATCACCTGCAGAAGGATATTAAAACATGCAGAGTAGATTGTGAACTGATCAGTGATCAAAAAGAATGAACGGGTATGATTGACATCTGGAGCAAAACCAGTGCTGTGCTCTTTCAATTACAAGTGTAAGAGTGCCACCACTGACAGATTAAAAGTGCTCAAAATTATACTTCCCCCAATCAAACTGTTCACTGTGTCAGCTTCAATTTGTTCAAATGTGTCACTCACGGCAACTGATTGGACTGATTCACTAGCACAGTCTCTGAAAACATCCCTGTTTGTGTTCACTCCTTACTCTTGCTATTTGTCTTGTCAGCCAGACTACTCTGAAGGCATTTTCATGCTCTTCCATGTAGCCGCACCTCAGAAATGTAGTTGACTGGAAAAGAACAAAACAGCAGGAGCAGGGTAAATATTCTGATAAACTCTACTTATGGGAAAGCACAAGAATATGAAGTGGGAGTTAAAATAACCTCAAAATAAAAACAGGACACACACTTCCACCGGGGACACTGTGGCCAGAA
Source organism: Dermochelys coriacea (assembly GCF_009764565.3). Classification (NCBI taxonomy): domain Eukaryota; kingdom Metazoa; phylum Chordata; order Testudines; family Dermochelyidae; genus Dermochelys; species Dermochelys coriacea. The sequence goes on from NC_050069.1 coordinate 110,885,667, forward strand.
TCCATGCCATGACTCAAAATGGATGAATCCATCCAAATAAGAGCCAACCCAAACCATCCCCTCAAAATGAACTAGTCTCTCTTTCAGATTGGAAATACGTTGTTTAATTGTTAAGACCATTTTTGTATGACACTGCCCTTTTAGGTTTTGATCAGAAGCTGCAGTGGCAAAATACTCTGAGAACAGCTATTCTTGTGATGTTTCTGACTTTATGATGCTACCTTATTAAAATATCTCCTAAGGAAGCCAGCTCTCATCCTAGTGCTGGTGTTGTTTGGATGAGAAAAAGAAAAAGAAAAAGAAAAAGAGGGTTGAACTGAGGTGAATTTCTGTGTGCCAAAACCAGCTCTGCTGAAACCTACAGATGATGGGATCTGTGTGAAACTGGTGGAGAGACACCAATTAACATCAGCTGAGGATCTGGACAGATGAAAGAAAACATTCAGCCCTCACAGGTTTCAACCCTAGACAAGAGTCATCAGGCTTCCTCATGAACTTCATTCAAAGTAGGCTGCAGTCCTTTGGAGTAGGTTCCTGAAGGGACTTTTATGATGTTAGAGAACCACAAATGGAGTACCCAGAAATAAACCTCCTGGTAGAAAATACAGCCACTACTGAGACAAGAAGAAGGCAACATGTTTTCATTGGAGAGTCGTGACTGCAGTGTATAGCCTAATGGGCTCATATGCCAAATGGGCTTAGCACTGCAGTTTTGTTCAGTCTAGGAAACATGATTCACCTTCTCTCATCCCTATTGAGCTTGGTGCAGAGAAATAAACACCTCTAAAATCTGCAAATAAGAACTGCATTGTAATGTGACTGGCACTAAAATCCGAGTTTGACCCTCACCTAATCTTAACTTGAATCTCTTTTAAAACATAATTGTCCTCTTTGATAGAGATTTCTTTTGTCTTTCTGCTAATGCATTTCTTCTTCTTCTTTTCTATTGTTTTGACATTTAATGTTATCCACAGCCCTAAAAATGGAATACTTTTAGTCAGGTTACAAGAACATAAAAATATCTTTCTCCCCACAGTTTCTAATGCAGTCGTTAGTGTTGTATCCAGGCATTGCAATACAGAGCATTTAAAAGCAATATTACAGCCAGAACAAACATTAACTGCCTACCCACCAAAAGTGTTCGGGCCTCATCAAACATCCATTGAAGTCAATGGAAATAGCTTCCATCTGAACTTTGGCACACACATGGTCCCTAGTCACAACTGTGTGTTTTGGTTGTGTGAATACTTATAGTTCATTTTAATGCCTTTGTAGATAACTTTAACAACCCAATATAAATACTATGTATCCAAAGTTTTTCATTTATACAGTAACAAGGGTTTTTTTTAAAACTAATGATCGCCCAACATCTCATTGGCATTGCACGTGTAACATGCATGTGTAAGCTGAATGGAAATTTTCATTCCATGTACACTCTCTTCATGTTCAAATTGCCCAGTGCATAGAATCATAGGATTGGAAGGGACCTCGAGAGGTCATCTAGTCCAGTCCCCTGCACTCATGGCAGGAATAAGTATTATCTAGACAACCCTGACAGGTGTTTGCCTAACCTGCTCTTAAAAATCTCCAATGATGGAGATTCCACAACCTCCCTAGGCAATTTATTCCAGTGCTTAACCACCCTGACAGGTAGGAAGTTTTTTCTAATGTCCAACCTAAACCTCCCTTGCTGCAATTTAGTCCATCATTTCTTGTCCTATCCTCAGCAGTTAAGAACAACAATTTTTCTCCCTCCTCCTTGTAACAACCTTTTATGTACTTGAAAACTGTTATCATGTCCCCTCTCAGTCTTCTCTTTTCCAGATTAAACAAACCCAATTCTTTCAATCTTCCCTCATAGGTCATGTTTTCTAGACCTTTAATCATTTTTATTGCTCTTCTCTGGACCTTCTCCAGTTTGTCCACATCTTTCCTGAAATGTGGTGCCCAGAACTGGACACAATACTCCAACTGAGGCCTAATCAGTGCAGAGTAGAGGGGAAGGATTACTTCTCGTGTCTTGCTTACAATACTCCTGCTAATACATCCCAGAATGATGTTCACTTTTTTTTCTACAGTGTTACACTGTTGACTTATATTTAACTTGTGGTCCACTATGACTCCCAGATCCCTTTCCGCACTTTTCCTTCCTAGGCAGTCATTTCCCATTTTGTTTGTGGGAATTTGATTGTTCCTTTCTAATGTCTTGCATTCGTGCTTATTGAATTTCATCCTATTTACTTCAGACCATTTCTCCAGTTTGTCGAGATCATTTTGAATTATAATCCTATCCTCCAAAGCACTTGCAACCCTCCCAGATTGCTAGCATCCACAAACTCTATAAGTGCACTCTCTATGCCATAATCTAAGTCATTGATGAAGATATTGAACAGAACCAGATCCAGAACTGATCCCTGCAAGACCCCAACCATTATGCCCTTCGAGCATAACTGTGAACCACTGGTAACTACTCTCTGGGATGGTTTTGCATAAGAAAGTTGAGTGGAATTTCACTCTTGAGGTTTAGATGCAAGGGCAATATGATCTGTATAGAATTAGGCAAGACTCCTTTGGAACCAGTGATCATTCTGTATACAGTGTGAAGTTGCACATTTCCTGATCCCTGATGGACCCATCACTCCAGTGAAGAATCCTAATAATGCACTGATGGAACAGTGCAAGCAGTATGATATACTTATGTTTGCATTGAATGAAGAGGGTGCTCCTTACGAACCCTGCCTTCCCATCCCCAGTCCAGGGACAGCATATAAGGTTGCTGCATCATCCTCCTTCTTGTCCCCCACCTCCCATAGTCTCCACTCCAGCTGCTGGGCTGGAATAGTGGCCACAACCTCTACATACCAGTTTTGCAACAGAACCACATAAAACGTGGAGCTGCAGATGGGCAAAGGACAAAATTAAATGTAGAATTTTCTGACTTCTGAGCGCTTCTCAATGCAAACTTAACATTATTTTAATGGCATTTAAAATGGAATTATTCATAATTGTACAGATATATAAATGTAAAAATAATTAATATTAACCAGCATGTGAAATGGTCACCAATGAAGAAAAATGTGGGGCATTAAATATATACCATATACAGGGAATGCATTGCATTAACTAAATACAAACATGCTTTACTGCTTTTGTCTTTAGGCATGAGAATGAGTGGGACAAATCCAACAAAATATATACATCCCTGGGGAAACTCACTGAAGTTGACACAAGGGGTGAATTTGGCTGATTCTTCTACTATCAGCTACATGAAGCTCATATTAAGGATTCATTTTTAAAATAGCTGGAGATTTTCAGAGTTATAAAGAGTTTGCCAAGACAAACACAACTTACTAAAAGGAGTCTCCAGATCTATTTAAATTTTAAAAAAGTTACATAAAAACAGTGGGTAATTGGAGTGGAATGATGCCAGATTGGAATCGTCCATCTTATATCTCCAAAGTGCCTGCGCAGGAGCAATAAGGAATATCTTTGTTGTATACCTAAGTGGCCGAGGGCAGTCAGAGAGCAAATGATTTCTTCAACCTCCTATTCTTTCCCTTGGCAAGTGGATTTCTCTAGCTAAATCAAATTTCCCAGCATTCATCCTCAGGGGGACCTGTTCCCATTGTCCTACATTTCTCCTTGTACAGGTAGAGAGCGCAACATTATTGGCCGAGTTTGTAAACAGCAGCAGGTATTCTGACTGCTCCGCATCTCAAGAAGTGTTGCTTGGAAGAGAGTGGAATATTCTATCAGTTTCCTAGCAAGACCAGCAGTACTTTCCTACCAACACTTCGTGTGGAGAAAGAAGAAGATATGAGGAATGGGCAAACGGAGTGCAGAGTGATAGTTTGTAAAGAGAGGTAAAGATAGGCTCTGGGCTCAGTCAGAGAAGAGGGAAATTAATCTCCCATCAAGAAAAATAAATGTAGAAAACTACATAAAAAATTGAAGAGTTGAGGTGTATGCTAAGTCAAAGTGTTTCTTCCCGAGCCAGAAGCATCTGGGTACTGAGTAAAATCACCATATGCAGCACTATAAACCAATTAGCTCTGTTCATGAGGGACCATCTCACTTTTCTTCCAGATCAGAAGAATGAGGAAGGATAGTCCAGGGGGTAGGGAACTGGCTGGAGACCTGGATTCAAGTCCCTGTTCCTCCGTAGACTTCCTGTGTGACATTGGGTAAGTCACTTTGGCCCAGATTTTTCAAGAAACTTTAGCATTTCTCATAGCACTGTGGTCCTGCAAGGCTAAGTGACTCAGACAGCTAATTCTCATTTTCAAATGTGACTTAGGACCCATTGAAATCAATGAGAGTTAGAGGCCTAAATATCTGTAAGGATCTGGGTCATCGGAACCTAAATCTCACTGAAAGTCAATGAGATGGGGCGGGGTAGGGGAATAACTGGTTGGTTAAGGATGCAAAAAGCAGCTCATAGTAGGGACCTGATTCAGTATTGTCTCTAGTAATGAATAGAGCCCTACCAAATTCACCGTCCATTTTGGTCAATTGTTCATGGTCATAAGATTTTTAAAATCCTAAATTTCATGATTTCAGCTATTTAAATTTGAAATTTCACAGCATTGTAATTGTAGGGGTCCTCACCCAAAAATCAGTTGTGAGGTGATCATAAGATCATAAGGTTATTGTAGTGGGGGTTGCGGTACTGCTACCTTTACTTCTGCATTGCTGCTGGCAGCAGCGCTGCCTTCAGAGCTGGGCAGCGGGAGAGCCCAGCTCTGAAAGCAGAGCTGCTGCCAGCAGCAGTGCAGAAGTAAGGATGGCATGGTATGGTATTGCCACCTTTACTTCTGTGCTGCTGCCTGCAGAGCTGGGCCCTCAGTCAGCAGCTGCCACTCTCCGGCCACCCAGCTCTGAAGGCAGTAGTGCAGAAGTAAGTGTGGCATGGTATGGTATTGCCACCCTTACTTTTGTGCTGCTGTTGGCATGGTGCTGCCTTCAGAGCTGGGTGCCTGCTAACAGCTGCTGCTTGCAGTTCCCTACCCCCTGGACTATCCTTCCTCATTCTTCTGATTTGGAAGAAAAGTGAGATGGTCCCTCATGAACAGAGCTAATTGGTTTATAGTGCTGCATATGGTGATTTTACTCAGTACTCAGATGCTTCTGGCTCGGGAAGAAACACTTTGACTTAGCAGAAGAAAGGGTGGCAACACCGCGACCTCCCTAAAATAACTTTCCAACCCCCTGCAACTCCCTTTTGGGTCAGGATCCCCAGCTTGAGAAACTCTGGTCTCCCCCATGAAATCTGTATAGTCTTGTGTAAAAGCACACAAAAGACCAGATTTCACAGTCTGTGACGTGTTTTTCATGGCTGTGATTTCGTAGGGCCCCAGTAATGAAACAATGCACTAATAGTAGTAAACCAATTTTTTTTTAAATTCTCACTACATTTTTTCCTTGTCCCCATACAACTGACAACTAAGTGTAACCACATTGTAATGTTTTTACTAAACACGCTAAAGACGACAAATTATATCACAATTAAAAAGAAAGTGGATAAAATTGGTCCGATTCCTCTAGTTTAAATGGTAAGGAATAAAAGACAATATTGGTGACATAAACAGGATGTGACTAATGGCACAAACAAATTTGCCGGATGCTGTTGGGACTTGAACCTACAGTACATGGGAAATATAAGGAAGTATATAAGGTGTACAACAGGGGAAGGCCTGTGACATCAACATATTATTAGGGGGATCCCCTAGAAGCAGAAAAAATCCTCGTCAGATTAATAATAAACACCAATGTCAATATTAATAATACATGAGCAACTAGATATGTATATGATTCAGCTTGAACATGGATGCTGAGATGAAGATTGGCTACTTTTTAGCATAGTACTCAGCCCATCTAAATATCTCCTAAAATCATCACCATTGGGGCTAACAGAACAATTCTTTGTTACTGTATGGGTACTGCACAGTTTGATTTTATAGTGCTGCCTGTGGTAGCAGCCAACCAGCAGGAGAGCAATAAGAAATTCCTCACAGTGGATGGAGGATGAAGAACAAACAACAGATTGAAATAATTTCTTCCATAGCAATTTTCATGGTTAGTCATAAAATAAATCCTTGAGAATGAATAGCTAATGCAGTTCCAGTCAATTCCATCTGATACATTGGATATAGGTTATCTAACGTGCTGAGAAATTTGCATGCTGCAATTGGTGTATCAGTGAAGGAGGTGTAATGATATCACAGGCATTGTTGTATTTTTATAATATGGTAAAAGAAGCAATGTTGGAACAACAACATGCAATGGCTGTGTTAGTAAAACTAACTATATGTGATAGTACATAACTATTAAAATACATACTGTAGAGAGAAAAGGATTTAGGTTGGGATTTTCAAAGCTGCTTACGGAATGTTGAGCCAATTGCCACTAATTTCTAATTGGAGTTGGGCATCCAAACATTTTAGGAGGTTTATATAAAACAGGATTTTCAGAAAGTCCAAGGGTCAGATTTTCAAAGCATCAAAAGTAAGTACATTAATTTTCAAAGGGATTTATGCTTTTGAGTCGCTTAAGTGCTTTGGAAAATTCCATCCTCAATTAACAAAGAGATACCAGGCCATGCCAATGACATTAGTGTAAGCATATAAGAGAAAAATAATTAGAAGATGTTAAATATATATGTGTGACTTTAAGATTCACTGTAGCATGTTTATTGCATCATAGGAGAACTAGTATGTGATCATGTAATTAAATGCTATCAAAACACAAAACACAAAGGGATAGAGTGAAGGTTGTACATTCAATCTGAACTTTAACATATCCTGAATTTTGAGTGCTTAACTATGCAATGCCAATGCTCTTGTATAGCCTGATCCAATGCCCATTGACGTCAATGGGAAGCCTCGCACTGATTTCAATGGAGTTTGGATCAGGGGCCATCATGAAATGTTTTTTCCATTAAATACATAACTACATACAATCCTGCTCTTCTGGCAAAACTCATAGTGATTTCAGTGGGAGAGGGCTCAAGCTTCAGAGAATACTTGTGTTCTGTCTTTCCTAGTATAACAAGTGCATCAGCTATTACAAACACACTACAGAACAAAGTATGCACCGATGAGTCAGGCAAAACATCCATTACTCGACAAGGCATTTTACTGAAGGGCTGCTGGATTTGGCACTAAATTTAGTTTACATGAATACAAATGTAGGTACCCATACTGGCTAAGCAATAAGGTTTAAGGAGACAGGGCCCATTATAACAACATACTAATATTCTCCTGAAAGGTGCTGAGAGCCCTCAGTTCCCACTAAAGCCTATGAGAGCTGAGGGTGCTCAGTACTTCTTAGGATGCCATCAACACTTTGCAGAATCAGGCCCTCCATTAAGTACGGATGTAAGGGATTGGTCCTGCAAACCCTTACACTCACAAGTAGTCCCACTGAAGACAATGGCACTAAGTCAGTGCTGCCTAGTAGATAGAGCTCCGGACTGGGACTCTGAAGGCTCTATTCCTGGTTTTGTTGGTGACTTGAGCAAGTCACTTTACCTCTCCGTACCTCAGTTTCCTCCTCTGTAAAATGGGAGTAATGATACCACATTAATTTGTAAAGGGCTTTGAGACTTATTGATGAAAAGAACTAGATAAGAGTTGGGTATTATTATTACTCAGTCAGTAAAGGGGATTCAAAGCCATAATAAATTGTAGGACTAGGCCCTTTCTTTTATTGGCATATCTTTCACTGGCAGTAGAAAAGACTGAAAACTGCAACCCTCTGTGAACCTCATTTTTTTTCCAGTATTTTTTTAAATTTCACAGCGCATCACTTATTCCAGAGGAGGGAAAAATAATTTTGGCAGGGAATCCATTGTGATTTGCTAAAATAGCAGCTAGACAAATCTGGCTTTACAAATATCTCAGGCTTTGTTAATTATTGACAGCTTTTGTTTTTTATTTAATTTGAAACAACATGGAGAAAATGGGCAAGCATGCCCCCTGGCTCTCTGCTGGAAAACCCATCCTCAGTAAGTGGGAGTGATCCATTTCTGTGAAGAGATTTAAGCAGCTGCTGCAATTCCTACTCCCTTGGTTATGCTCACCAGATAAATGCAAGGAGAGAGATCGTGGGGACCAGCAAGGCTGCACCTGGCACAGTTTTGGGGCCCAAAATTGGTAATCCCAGTCCACGGCCTCCTGGGCACCAACTTGGTCCCTGGTGCAAGATACAGCAAACCTGCACATACTCTTTCTTAAACCAGAGTGGCATTAAAAAAAATAAAGCAGCCTTATGGGAGACCAGAATCTGAACCAAAAACTAAATTAGCAGCTTCTGAATGATTGCAGAGGGTTTCTGAAAATGCTGATTACATGCCTCGCCCTCAGCACTGCCCTCCTGGAGCACTCAGCATTGGGCAGACCACTGTGAACTCCCTGCCATGTTAAAAGCTGACCTTTTATTCCCACTCTTTGCTTTCTGTCTCTTAGCCAGTTCCTAATCCTTGACAGAACTTTACCTCTTCCCCATGCCTACATGTTTCCTTAAAGTAAAGAATGCTCCCAGCCTGTTCTGCAAGAAAAGACCGTGCTACCTAGAAATGATGCAAACCGAAATCGTGCAACATTCAGCATCAATTACAATACTGGATGTTCCTGACACTTGAAGATTTTTTTCAAAATATCTTTCTATTTTTTGCTCTCACAGCCATTACAAAGAAATTTTACCCAACAGAAGCTTTGCAACTTGTAGCTAAAACCATCATCGAAGGGAGCATTTACCTGGATGGAGTTGGTATGTAAAAGGTTGGTCTTGTGAGTGACACTTCCAGGAGAGCCCCACATTTTTCACAACCACCACCACATGGGCCATGTGCACACCATAGTTCCATACAGTGATGAGCTGCCACAATCTTAACAACTGGTTCCCTATAAAAAGTTCTGATTTAAGGGATGTGCCTCTGTCCTGCCCCCTCCTGCCCCCCGGCTCCATCCTGCCCCCCAGGCTCTGTCCTGCCCCAGGCCTGTTCTCCATCCCAGGTGCCTGCTGGTGGCACAGGAGTCCTGCAGCCCTTGCATCAGTGGGGTCACTCCCAGCATGTGGGGCAGCGGCTCCCTGCAGGCAAAGGCTGCCATCTGCCCGACTCCCCATCGCGGGATGTGAGTGCCCCCAAGTGGCAGAGGCCGGACAGCCCCACAGCGCAGGAGTGGGAGAGACTGTGAGGGGCTCACCCCAGCACGCCAAAGGCAGCCCCCAGCCATGGCACCAGCCGGCCCTGCCCAGGAGGCTGCTGCTGCCAAGGGCCTGGCTCCCCGGCCCTACACAGCACCCAGTCACATGGTGCTTGATCTCCCTGCCCAGCGCAGCTGGTCGCACTTCCTGGGCCGGGCAGGAAGCAGCATGGAGCTTGGCCACGGCTGCTGAGCGAGGCGGCATTGGATCAGCCTCTGTGCACGGGGCCCCGGAGCGGCTGCCCAGATGGCTGCTCAGCACAGGTATTAGCCGCAGCCCGGCCTCTGCCCCGAGACAGGATGCGGAGCCCCACAGCCCTTCCATAGCCCCACGCCCCCCAAACGGTATGTTCCATGCACCACCACCCCCAGCACTGAGCCCCTTCTCCAACCAGCACCAGCTCTAGGATTTTTGCTGCACCTAGCAAAAACTTTTTTGGCCGCCCCTGCTTTTTTGTCGTGCTCCTTCCCAACCCCTTCCCCAAATCTCCGGCCCCGCCTCCTCCCCTGGACATATCGCATTTCCCTCCCCCATTGCTTCCTGCGGCTCCCCCCCCGCAACCCGCTGCCCTAGCTCATCTCCATTCTGCCTGCTCCCCTGAACACACCGCGGCTCCACTTCTCCCCCCTCCCTCTCAGGCAAGGGAGAGACAGCATGTTCAGGGGAGCAGGCGGAGTGGAGGTGGGGGGGAGCGCAGGAAGTAACGGGGGGGTAGAGGAACCGCTCCCCACCCCAGCTCACCTCCGCTCCACCACCACCACCACCTCCCCTGAGCACGCTGCTGCTCGGCTTCTCCTCCCTCCCTCCCAGGCTTGCTGCACGAAACAGCTGTTTGGCGTGCGGCAAGCCTGGGAGGGAGGGGGGAGAAGCGGAGCAGCGGCAGTGCGCTCAGGGGAGTAGGCGGAGGCAGACCGGAGGCAAGCTTGGGCACATTTCGAGGGGCAGCATGGCCAGTGCCGGATTGCCGCCCCTAGAAATGTGCTGCCCCAAGCATCTGCTTGTTTTGCCGGTGCCTAGAGCCCGCCCTGTCTCCAACAGCCCCCTTCTATAACACTGAGCCCTACACCATGCACTCTCCCTAGCGCCGTGAGTCGGGGCCCCCTTGGCCTGGGGGGCTGCCCCAGCCGAGCTGGGACTTTCTGGGGTGGCGACTGCCTACCCCCCCCCCCCGCTGTCCAGGAGCAGTCCAGAGCGCTGGCGTCAGCGGCGCGGCATGCTGAGGCTCTGCGAGGGGGGGAAGGCGGGGGAGGGGCCGGAGGCGCCTCCCTGGCTGGCAGCTCAGGGAGCCCTAACAACCAGTTCTAAAACTGCTTCTAAATTTAACAACCGGTTCGCACGAACTGGCTCCAGCTCACCACTGGTTCCATGTAAAGTGCCGAGTCTGGTTCAGAGTGATATGAATCAAGACACATTTTAAACACATTCGGATTTTCCTGCACCCCACCTGAACAGTCCATACTGAAACAAGTGTTCCCAGAACAGGACTATTTGTTTGAGCAAGGACAGCTCACATGGGTGAGGGTTGCCAGATTAGGTCCTATATTTTTAGAGTGTAAATTACCTTCCACCATCATGTTCAAATATACATTTTGTTTTGGAATCTTCTACATCAGTTTCCTCTATCAGGCATATAGTCTATTCTGCATTCAGCTGTGTGCATGTTATCTCAAAAAGAATATGGCAGAATCAAAAGTGGTTGAGAGACAGGTGACAAGATGGTTAAAGACATGGAGAAACTCTTAGATAGAGATTGAAGAGATGGACTGCCTAACTGAGAGAGAGATGAATAAGAGGAGACATGATGAAAATAAGCAAAATAATGAATGGTTCATAGAGTGGATAGATCAGGAACTTCTATTCACCCTGTCTCATCATAATAAAAGAACCAGCGAACATTATAAAGGGGGAAAATTCAAAATTTATAAAAGAAAATACTCTTTCACACAACACTCAGTTAGCCTGTGGAACTCATTGCTACAAGATACCACTGAGACCAAGAACTTAATGTTTAAAAAAAGATTAGACACTTACATGGCTAATAAGAATAGCCAGTTATAATAGTAAATTAAAATAACCTACAAGATTTTGGGGACAGATATAAACCCTTTTGCCTCAGGGATTAAACCAACTTCTAAGAAGGGGAAGATAGGAAGAAACTTTCCCTGGGAGCAAGTCACCTATAACTGCTTACTGCAGGATTTCTTGAACCTCATCTGAAACTGACAACTGTTGGTGACAGCATACTGGATCAGAAGGATGACTGGTCAGATCGGTTGTAGCAGTTCCTATGTTCCTAATGATTCCATGCCAACTTATTTACTGACCTGTGTTTCTTGGTCTGGAGAAATACCACATGCCCTTGTGCATATATGTGTGCGCGCGCGTGCTCTTTACTAAATCTCAATAAGAGATGTGTATGTGTGTTTATGTATGCATAATACATAGATATAATTACACATCAGTCCTTCAGTGTCACTTTTCCCAGAGCAGTGAACTACCTTGTATTTGAAATTAATTATTGCAGAAATAAGGCTATAGAGCTTTTTCTGGTTATTTTTTTTCTATTGTGAATGCAAAACAGAAACAAAGACAGTGAGTCGGACTAAATCTATACTCACAAATGGAAATTCATCGTTTCAGAAAGCGTTTTGCAGTATGAATCCAGGAGTAATACTAAAAATTCCCTTTATAGACCATGGTGTTACACAGAAAACAGTATAGAGGTGGCATTTATGAATGATGAGTAGGTTTGGCAGAATTTGATTTTTATTTTCTAATTTCAATGTATAATATCAATGTTTATTTTTATCCATTTAATTGCTCATAGTTGCATAAAATTATGGATTTTAAACATTTTTTCAATTTTTATCAATTTAAGTTTTCACAGGTGTGAGAAATTATGGTGGGCTATCAGACAATGAGAGGATCAGACCATTATTTAATGACCGTAGACAATGAGATTAAAAGAGCCAAAGCTTTATAGCCATTAAAAACACAAAATTGTCAGCATCACATGTCAAAATATACAAAGCAAAGATCCTTAAATCAAACTTGAAGAAGTTCTCAAGCAGCATTTTTCTTACTTTGCCTAGCTGTAAATTTCAGTTATTGTCACTGGATTTTTTTTCACCATCCGTTTATGTGTGTGTAGATGAAGTCAATGTTTACCTACCATTACCAATAATAATAATCTATTTCTTCCAAACCTAATGAGGAGCTTTTGTGAAAAGGCATCTCATCTGGGATCTGATTTTCTATGCTCCCTCTGACTGAAAAATCACTGGAGCTGTGGGAGCTCAGCACTTTTGAAAAGCAGGTGCTAGTGGTTAAAGCATAGAATTTGGAATCAGGGAATTTGGCTACTAGCCCTGGTTCTGCCACTTGCTGTTTGATCTTGGGCAAATCACTTGCGGGGTCTACTCAAAGAAAGTGGTTTGGGGTGCCTTTCCAGCACTGCCCTATCCCGATACCTCCTTAACTACTACTTCCTCTCTCTCCATCTGTATCCGTCTGCATCTGTCTCTCTCCCTCTTTCACACACCCAGAACTTGTATGTTTGGAAGTCTTTTAAATTAGTCTGGAATGAAGCTCTCATATGTGTGTGGTGCCCAGCGCAAGCAATGAGTAGCTGCTGCCTCAGTGACTGAACTTGCACCTCCTGGCTTAGTTGTGCAGCTGGCTGAGTAATACATAGGGATTTCTAAGTGCTTTTGAAAATGCCAAATGAGTGCCCAGATACTACCACTGCCCTCTTACAGTGTTCGGCACAGGGAACCCCACTGTTACCCTCCTGCTATGTTAAAAACTGACCTTTAAATTCTGCTGTTGCTGTCTCTCTCTCTCTCAGCCATTTCTAATCTTGGAGAGACCTTTACCTCTCACCTCATGACTACTGTTTCCTTAATAGCAAAATGTGAGATTTGGCCAGCTAAAGGGAGAGGAGCAGGTTGTAAAGCTGATGAGCCATCTCACAGAATGCCCTACCAGCAACACCCTCTCTTTTAAACAAAGGAGGTACTAGCTCAAGTGCCTCCACTGGTCTGAGATTAGTACTTCAGAAACACCTCCTATACAGACATTACCGCTTTTTGCTAATGGGATAACTTAACTACCTGGGGACAAATTCTGTTCTAATTTACATCCTGTACTGCTCTGTTGCCTTCAGTGTGGTTGCATGTTGTATAAATCAAGGCAGAATGAATGTAGAATTTGCCTCAGTAAAATGCAAAAGAAAAAAAAGGCTCTCAATTAAAAGGATCCTGATCGATGCAAATTTAGGAGCCAATCCTGGAATACCTCCTACATATGAGAAATCCTTACTCATGCAAGTCAAAGGGACTGCTCATGGGAATAAGTATTAATCTTGTGAATAAGGGTGTTGCTGGCTCAGACCCTATAAGGTATCTGAGTTGCTTGCCTCTTTCTCCCCTCTACTGTAACGCTGTATAAATGAAAGAAAGACTCACACTGATCTCTGGCCCCAGGGAGAGAGAGCTCTCCTCAGCCCACTGTCTGGCAGTTCTATATTCTGCTGCTGTTGTGCTACTGGGCCAACTACATGGCAGCCCCTCCACTGCAAAGGCTGATCTTACAGCACTGCATGTGCATTATATCTCCATTCTTTCTTGTGGCAGGTCATTTCCTTGACCTTGACACAATGGAACTGTATTTAAAGAACTGAGTGATAAAAAGCAATCCATGGAATACAAAGCAAAGGAAAAAAAATTAAAAGGGTACACAATACAAAGGGGTTAAAAAGGAAAAAGAAAAAGGGAAAGCTGGGGAAGATTTGAATAGTATCAAATACTTGAATTGCATTTGTTTGATGAGCATTTTTAGAAAGGCGGTGTGAAGATGTGTTTTTCATACAGGTGTTGTGTATTCATTTTTCCAATTAGAAAAATTCCCTTTATATTTTTAGCAGTATTTAGAAGAGACTGAGAAGAAAAGGATGCAGAATGCTTCAGGCTAAACTAGGTTCTCCAATCTGGCTTTTGTTGTGTCAATGTGAATTACTTAATAATTCATATTTCAGAATACATTAATGCAAATGATAATTTTAGCCCGCCGTTGAATTTTTAAATATGCAATGTTAGCAATTTATGTTTCTGTTCATTTTCCCAGGTAAAACTGTTTAGACATTTTTAACGTATGCTTGGTTTCACTCGCCATATATCTTTCCAATTATCTTAATTTGGGGGTAATTAAAATTTAGGAGCTTGCAAATAATACATGGAGTCCTGTATTTCTGGAAAAATAACACAGAACCAATATTAGTTATGTATTTCTAAACGTGGAGATTTTGGGTAGTATTGCACTAACAGTAATAATATAAAACATGAATCTAGATAGTCTGTATCTAAATCTCATGATGATGGGGATGAATCTTTGTCTAGCTCTTTAACTACCTGTTTTAATCAGTAGATGAGATGGTGGGGGGTGGGGGAAAGAGGTTCCTGAAAGATGATGTGGTTTTTAACAAACTTACATTTCCTCCCCTCCCAGGCAATACAGTTAAGAGGCTACAAATTGCAAGTTATCTAGGATGTACTTTCCTTCTTTATGTTTTTGAATGCTAATGGTCAAATATTGGGGAGGAAGAAAGATGGGGGGGTGGGCAGGAGCCACTGAGCAGAGGATCTCTAAGCTATCCTGTTTGCCCAAGTTGAAATAAAAAGCTCTGCAGAACATATATCCCTTCCAGGCTCCCCTGAGGTCTGCATAGGACAGAATTCATTCCTGTCTGCACAGAGGAGAACTGCCCAGGAACATACCACACATTGGGAAAGTGATTTGTACTGGATTGGGAGAGCATGCTGTACTCCTTACTGCTTGTCCAGAAACAGTGTGGGTACGCCTCTGGAGTATTTGTTGCTAACAACTGAATATTCCTCTGAGGGGAGCATAGGTGGGGAGATGGCATGCTGGGGCTTAGCTGCCCCCTCACTCCCAGCCAGCTGACAACAGCTCTTGGAATTACGGATTGCCTCCAGGCACGTTAGCTTGGTTCTTCCCATGTCAAGGGGTTGTGTTGCCTGAATTCTGCACCACTGATACATGAGGAGAGGAAAGAGACTTCTGGCCCCTCACTCCTACCCCAAGCAAGACAAATCAAAATTGTGCCTTAGTGTCTTTTCAGGAATACAAAGCAATATTGACCGCTGACAAATTCAAAATATATTCCATAGAATATTCCTACCTCCTGGCTTCCACTGTGCCAGGGTGGCTCAGTTGTGACAAAATGGTGGCATTTCCTACCTATGAGTTAGACAAACAGCTAGATACTGTCTAGCTACCATTTGGACCTGGTACACAGCTCCCACATGAAAACCTTTTGCTGTATTTAATAAAATATTATTCAGACAATCATTGAAAAATAAGAACGCAGCTACTAAAAAGGAAATGGTAATGAGATGAAAATAGATTTCAAGGAACCAAAACAATTTGTTTCAAATTAATATTACAACCTGGGGATATAAATATGTCTGGTTATTGGAACACACATTTCTCCCCCTTAAACCAGTGCTAGAAGCATAAAACTTCCCACGACATGCTGTATTGGTCAATGGATCTCTGTAAGAAGGTGCTTTGCATCTCAGAGGTAGCATAAGAGCCATTAGATGTGGGTGTTGCTATGGTAACTGCTTTTTTTTTAATTGAATAGCATAGTAAGTAGTCTTGTAAAACCCACCAACCCGTAACTTGCTGGTGCCCTGCGGCAGCTTTAACTCAAGCACCTTTTCTCTGTCTTTCCCTCCCTACCCCAACCTCCCCCACCCACCCCCAAGATACGCAGGTACCTAAGCATAAGCTACCTGCTTCCAAGGGCGATACTAGGGCAGAGATTTTCATGGCAGAGTGTATCTGTACTAAAGTCTGACATGACAACAGTGCAGGTAAGAGATTTGGTCTTTAGTTTCCTGTCCCAGTTACATGGCATGGATCAGGGTTACGAAAGGCAGGACTGGTATGCATTGACTTCAGAGGTTATTGCTCCACCTTTACTTTTTTCTTTTCTTTTTTGAAAATCAAATGCAAATCCAGCCCAAAACAGCAACCTGAAATTAATGAATAAATCATGCAAAATAGAAACTTCTGGAAAACAGAGCTCAGGGACAGGGCAGATGACCCTTTTGACCGATGAGAGGATTATTCTCTCTCTTATAGGACACATACCAATAACTACATTCTCTAAACCTTAAATGCTTTCTGATCACATAGCCCCTTCTTATTCTTAGAACAACAGTGGCCTGTTTGGCTGTGGAGGGGGATCCATCACTTGGATCCTGTTTTTGCTGTTTCCCATGTTTTCCTTTGCCAGTGACAGCGTTGGCATGTGTTATTTTTCTCAACATGAGAGCACTGTCAGCAGGATGCTGGATGTCCTCAAGAAAAAGAGTCAGGATCCTCCTTGTAAAGTCAGATCATTTTGCATTTATCTGAGCTGAGGAATTGGGCTCTGACCACTGTAACCAGTGGAAGTTTGAAGAAGGAAGGGAGAGTGTCATTCAAAAGAGTACACAGGGAGTGAAATTCATTTCAAGATAGGGCTTAAATGATACATATACTTATATTGAGTGAGTTTCACCCTATACATATGAATACATAAAGTTAGGGGACACACCTTATTACTTGAATGTGTTGTCTTATGAACATCAAGTAGGTAGAAGAACAACAATGGAAAGCTGAATGAATCTTCCATCCCTACCACAATTGCAATGACATTCTTATCTAAAGACATATGTCTCATGTCCAACCATAAGTTGTAACATATAACTTATTGTGAAAGTTTCTCTCTTTATCTATGTTAACCCATCCCAGTGTGTGTCTTTGTCCCCGACTAGTGGTCAGACCACATATAGTAGTTTGAGTTTGCTACTGCCCTCTACTAAGGGACCTGGGCCTAGATCTTCAAAGACATTTAGGCACCTAACTCCCATTGAAATCAATGGGAACTAGGTACCTAAACACTTTTGAAGATCTGGGCTCAGGTACTTCAGTCAAGCAACTGAGGCTTTGAGGTCAGAGTTTAAGTTCCTGCAGTTGACTCAACCAGGGTCATTTGTAGACATTTTTCATTGACTATTTCAGTAAGGGACTTTATTTTTACTTTTACCTCAGAAATAGCCAATGAACATTTTCTGCTTTTGAACACTCTATAATGGCAACGGTAGCAAGAAGCAAGTGATTTGATTTAATTGAAAAATAAAATGCTATCTATAAACACATACCATTTTAAGAATAACTGAATCATGAGGAGAAACTTTACTTTAAATAGAAAACTAAATATTTAGGGCCAAATTTTCAGATAGCCTTAAGTTGCCTTCTGCTTTCATATGCCCAGTGCAGTGCCCACAGTTTACAAAAGTGGACACACTCAATTAGAGACCAGGCCTGAATATTATCCCTTATTATTTACATGGTAATTTTTGCTTACCAAACTCAACAATGTGAGTGATCTTTTTTGGTATAGGCAGGACAGTGTGTGTGTGTAAAAATATAGAATAACTGTTAAGTAACTTGTTTTAACATCTTACTTACATAACACAATAAGAAACTTCTAAGTTAAGCCTGTTATTTCTGTACCGAACAACAAATACTGTTAACTAAATAAAATGTAAAATGCTCCATAATCTTTGATTGATTTTGAAATTGAATGTATAAAATACAGAGCTACACTGTCTTATAATGACAGGTTTCAGAGTAGCAGCCGTGTTAGTCTGTATCCGCAAAAAGAACAGGAGTACTTGTGGCACCTTAGAGACTAACAAATTTATTAGAGCATAAGCTTTCGTGGGCTACAGCCCACTTCACTGGATGCATAGAATGGAACATATAGTAAGATAGATATATATACACAGATAAGTTGGAAGTTACCATACAAACAGTGAGAGGCTAATTAGTTAAGATGAGCTATTATCAGTAGGAGAAAAAAACTTTTGTAGTGATAGTCAAGATGGCCCATTTACACAGTTGACAAGAAGGTGTGAGGATACTTAACTTAAGGAAATAGATTCAATATGCGTAATGACTAAGCCACTCCCAGTCTCTATTCAAACCCAAGTTAATGGTATCTAGTTTGCATATTAATTCAAACTCAGCAGTTTCTCGTTGGAGTCTGTTTTTGAAGCTTTTCTGTTGTAAAATTGCCACTCTTAAATCTTTTACTGAGTGGCCAGAGAGGTTGAAGTGTTCTCCTACTGGTTTTTGAATGTTATGATTCCTGATGTCAGATTTGTGTCCATTTATTCTTTTGCATAGAGACTGTCTGGTTTGGCCAATGTACATGGCAGAAGGGCATTACTGGCACATATCACATTGGTAGATGTGCAGGTGAACGAGCCCCAATGGCGTGGCTAGTGTGATTAGGTCCTGTGATGGTGTCACTTGAATAAATATGTGGACAGAGTTGACATCAGGCTTTGTTGCAAGGATAGGTTCCTGGGTTAGTGTTTTTGGTGTGTGGTTGCTGGTATTTGCTTAAGGTTGGGGGGCTGTCTGTAAGTGAGGACTGGTCTGTCTCCCAAGATCTGTGAGAGTGAGGGATCATTTTTCAGGATAGGTTGTAAATCTTTGATGATGCACTGGAGAGATTTTAGTTGGGGGCTAAAGGTGACAGCTAGTGGTGTTCTGTTATTTTCTTTGTTGGGCCTGTCCTGTACTAGGTGATTTCTGGGTACTCTTCTGGCTCTGTAAATCTGTTTTTTCACTTCAGCAGATGGGTATTGTAGTTTTAAGAATGCTTGATAGAGATCTTGTAGGTGTTTGTCTCTGTTTGAGGGATTGGAGCAAATGCGGTTGTATCTTAGAGCTTGGCTGTAGACAATGGATCATGTGGTGTAGTCTGGATGGAAACTGGAGGCATGTAGGTAAGTATAGAGGTCAGTAGGTTTCCGGTATAGGGTGGTGTTTATGTGACCATCGCTTATTAGCACAGTAGTGTCCAGGAAATGGACTGCTTGTGTGGATTGGTCTAGGCTGAGGTTGATGGATGGAAATTGTTGAAATCATGGTGGAATTTCTCAAGGGTTTCTTTTCCATGGGTCTGGATGAAGAAGATGTCATCAATGTAGTGCAAGAAGAGTAGGGGTGTTAGGGGACAAGAGCTAAGGAAGCATTGTTCTAAGTCAGCCACAAAAATGTTAGCATACTGTGGGGCCATGTGGGTACCCATATCAGTGCCGCTGATCTGAAGGTATATATTGTCCCCAAATGAGAAATAGTTGTGGGTGAGGACAAAGTCACCAAGGTCAGCCACCAGGTTTACCGTGACATTATCGGGGATACTGTTCCTGATAGCTTGTAGTCCATCTTTGTGTGAAATGTTGGTGCAGAGGGCTTCCACATCCATAGTGGCCAGAGGTGTTTTCTGGAAGATTATCGATGTATTGTAGTTTCCTCAGGAAGTCAGTGGTATCTCGAAGATAGCTGGGAGTGCTGGTAGCGTAGGGCCTGAGCAGAGAGTCCACATAGCCAGATAATCTTGCTGTCAGGGTGCCAATGCCTGAGATGATGGGGTGTCCAGGATTCCCAGGTTTATGGATCTTGGGAAGCAGATAGAATACCCTGGGACCCTGACAGCTCATTGCCAACTCTGTCCACATATCTATTCAAGGGACACCATCATAAGACCTAATCACATCAGCCATGCCATTAGGGGCTCATTCCCCTGCACATCTACCAATGTGATATATGCCATCATGTGCCAGCAATGCCCCTCTGCCATGTACATTGGCCAAACCAGACAGTCTCTATGCAGAAGAATAAATGGATACGAATCTGACATCAGGAATCATAACATTCAAAAACCAGTAGGAGAACACTTCAACCTCTCTGGCCACTCAGTAAAAGATTTAAGGATTGCAGTTTTACAACAGAAAAGCTTCAAAAACAGACTCCAATGAGAAACTGCTGAGCTTGAATTAATATGCAAACTAGATACCATTAACTTGGGTTTGAATAGAGACTGGGAGTGGCTGGGTCATTACACATATTGAATCTATTTCCTTAAGTTAAGTATCCTCACACTTTCTTGTCAACTGTCTAAATGGGCCATCTTGATTATCACTTCAAAAGTTTTTTTCTCCTACTGATAATAGCTCATCTTAACTAATTAGCCTCTCACAGTTTGTATGGTAACTTCCAACTCATCTCTTACTATATGTTCTATTCTATGCATCCGATGAAGTGGGCTGTAGCCCACGAAAGCTTATGTTCTAATAAATTGTTAGTCTCTAAGGTGCCACAAGTACTCCTGTTCTTTTTATTGTCTTATAATATGAGCTCCCTTCTTAATGTTGTACTTTTACAGGTAGCAATAAAAATAGAATGTAATTTGCATGGGCAGCATCCTACATCCTCTGTCTTGGGCTATATCAAATATTATCTGGGTGTTTTCCAGAAAGTCAGCCTTCTGATAAAACTTTTCAGAAGTGTAAGGCTTACTTTAACTTGGGTTCCAAGTAGATAATAGTCTGTGTGTGTGTGTGTGTGTGTGTGTGTGTGTGTGTTTAGTATGCAAAGGCCTTCAGTACATTTTCAGTGTTGGTAAATGTGATGCATGTAACTACTGTTACAAGAGTACTCTATGGCTCTGACTGCTCTTTATGTTAGCTTTTAACGTCTATCATTCTGATTTCTATGCATTATGCCATAACATATAAGAGGCCACATAATCAACTGGTGTAAATCAAGATTTCAATGAAGCAACACTGACTTTCACTGAGGATCTGGCCTAACAAGTTTGACTCCCTGTCAGGGGATGGCAGTTCAGACTGAGTCATTGTATTCATATTCTCATGGAGACTGCGTATTTGTTCTTTCTATTTGGTTTTCCTTAAATCTGATACAAAAGCCACGTAGGCTTGTTTTGCCCTTTTTGTGTGGAAGAACATATTTACTAACATGTTGATTCCTTTCTTGTGGCTAGTGATGTTCATGTTGGTTCCTGTGTATGCTCATTGTATCCACTTATGAAAAGAAGAATGCAGCTCTTTGGACAGGAAAGATATCAATTTTTTGAGACATGAGCCTGGACAAAAACCTTGGATCCTGAACTTAGGAAAGCTCAAATCAAAATCTGAATTTTGTGGCTGGTGCTCATCTTGATTTTTTAATCAGGAGTGGATGCAATTCACACCCCTTCAAAGCATTTAAGAGGAAATTAAGTGGAGCATAAGCCTTGTGCTGATCCTCTGCAGAGGAAGTGAATTTCCCTCTTGTGGCAATGTGACAAATTTCTCTGTCTTTAACCAAATGAAGGGTATTAGTGAAATGTGCCTAAATATGTTTTATGGGCTGGCATAGATTCTTTATTTGTTTAGATAATTTTGTTCACATCTAGCAAACATCCTTATTTAGAATAAAGGGATAGGAAATACTTGAAATACACTTAAAGACCATGGATTGTTCAAATGCAGACAAGGAATTTCTCAGCAATCTTTAAATTCAAATCACAACTTCTCTGTGAAAGAAAGGTCACTTCTACTTGTGTTCCAGGGCATTCCTTTCTTTTGTCCTCTCCTTAGAGTGATCTCTCCTTTTGTATTATTATGACTGTACCTTGGTTTTGAACTTTTCTTTTTTTTTTTTAGTACAGAGAACTGATATTTCATTTTTTAAAGGACAAAAAAAGTAATATATGCAGTAAAGTGAAAATGCATGTCACAGTCCATACCTTTACATTTTACAGGAAAATACGTAGTTCATGGATCTGAAAAGAATTAAGATGCACTATTTTTTGCTGAAGGCTTTTTTAAATTGGGCTAATAAATTGCTGCTCTCTGCCTGGCGTGATAATGCATTACATTATCTACTGATGTACATGTATTGTTTGACTCTAATGGTGTGGAAATTAAATGTTAGACATGGGCCAGATGTTCCTATAGATGAATATGAAATATGACTGTTGTAGCTGAGTCTCAATGGGCTAAAAAGGTAGAATGTGAGGTTTTGAACAATAACAACAACAAATATCTTAAGTGGGTCACTCTAATATGCATCCAGATCCAGTTCTAACACTGGTGTATTGAGTGGCATTATCCACCCAAGCCATATTTATAACCATTTCTCAGTGAGAAAAAATTATCTCGTCTTTCAAATGCATTCATGATTATAAAGCTCAAAGAAGAGGGTAAATGTTTGCCAGCCCTGTTAGACTGACAGAAACAGCTTGGGGTGCTTAACTAGGTTTCTGTCTCAGATGCAAACATTCTGAAGGTTCCCTGTGTTCTTCCCCCTTTCTGTGTGCATTCCATGTAGTGGCCAAGGGGGCAAACAAATTCATTACAGTGAATATTAATGAAGGTCTCCCACCGGCATCCATACTCTGGGAAAGACAGGGGGAGAAAAGGCTACAATATCCCTTGCAAGGCTAAATTACCCAGTGACTCATAATCTAAGTAGCAGCAGAATGTTACAGAACATGGGCACTTAAGATATTTGATAATGATGGACAGGAGTGCCTTTCAAAACTGACAATGAAGTAGTTTTGCCTTGTGAGTATATCCTTTTACTGCAAACCACCAATGCCTAACAAAAGAATATCAACGGATTTAACAACATGTTTGTGTGAGGGGTAGGGAGGAAAATTCTTATGCAATAATTAAATGGCTGCAAACAAACTAGATGGAAACAGCACTGCTGCAGCTCTTTATAGAAATCGTTGGCGATGCTTTGATCATCTGCTGCTGAGCAGTTCCATTTGTTTTTTCTCAGCAGCCAAAAATGTATTTGTACCATAGGGCCCAGTTCTGCCTTCCTTTCCCATGTTGAGTAGCACTTACTCATGAGAGTAACTCCACCCAACACTAAAAACTTATTCTCGGTGCATTGGGGGTAATCAAGGTAGCATCAGGCCCCTAAAGAATAGAGCTGAGTGATTTTTTTTTTTTGGACAAATTCACCAAGTTGTTTTGGTAAAAACAAACAATTTCTGAAGGATATTGACACATTTTGATTTTTCAATTTAAAATTACTTTTTTGTTTCTAATTTTACTTCAATTTTATTTTTTAAAGAGGTAAACATCAGACCAAAGAAAACATTTTGTTTTAGGCTGAAATGTTTTGTTAGATACAAAATCATGTTTTAAACTTTTTCACTTCACCAAAAAATTTGTAATTTTTTTTTATTTTCAAAAATCTGCTATTCACACAGCTCTACTAAAGAATGATAGAAATAAATGTATCTTCGCTCTCACCCCACCATCTGATTGCTAGCCAGAACTGGCTGGTTGACAACAGTGGTAAATTGTACCCCATAGATTAAAGGGATGTGATAGCAGGCTCATTGGGGAGCTTTGTGAACAGTTTTCCCTCCTTGAGGCCTCCCTGGTCTAAGGCTCGGGCTACGTTGAGTCCTCTGGGAGAAATAATATTGCTGTGACAGTTTTGTTTTTAAGCTTGGAGGTTTTTTGTGTGTATGGTAGTTAGAGCACTGAAGAGTAATACTGTATCCACAGAGCACTCAAGCTGGGGAGGCCTACCTGTCAGACTTCCTGATCAAGAACCCACCCTTCAACCTGGAGTGTGAGGTAATCACTAGGCGGTACCAAGGAATTGCTGCAGCAGCATCACTTGATGGTGAGCACTACAACCCCAGCACTAGCTAGCTGAAAGTGGTGGAGAGTAGTGGAGGGAGCATGGCCGGATTTAGGGGCAGGCGACCCAGGCAACTGCCTGGGGTGGTGAGCTTGGGGGGGGGCACTGAGCAGGGCCGGCTCCAGGCACCAGCTTTCCAAGCAGGTGCTTGGGGCGGCATTCAGAATGGGGCGGCAGTCCGTGTCCCATGGCGGCAATTCAGCGGCAGCTCCGCTGCTCTTCCAGGTGCAGCGGCAATTCGGAGGTGTCTGCTTGGGGCAGCAAAATTGGCACTGAGCATGCAGATTTACAGATCCTAGCATGCAAATTTATCATCTTCTATAAGAGGGATAAATCATGCATGCATATCATGCAATAAACTCCTGAAATGGGCTACAGAAGCAATAAAAAATAAGGTATTAAAAAGTTTAACAAATGGAAGCAGGACACCAAAGATGCTGCTTGCCTGGGGCACCATTTTGTCTAGGGCCACCCCTGGGAGGGTGGGACAATGGTCACTCCCTACCCTGCACCAGCCTGCAAAGATAGGGGAAAACACACTGGACTGGAACCAGTGAAAGGTTGACTGCAGTGTGTGTTGCTTGGGAGCCCCCACCTCTCTGAGTGGTCCAGAATTCTGCACCAGGTTCTCCTGCTGCAACACAGCCCCAGCCATCTCTGGTTCCAAAAGCCAGAACTGAACCCTGAGTGTAGGATTTTTAGAAATCAAGTCTGATTATCCATCTAGCTATAGTACTTTTTATGCTCTCTCAGTGGCAGGCACCATCAGACATTAGAGAATGTGTTTTCATCACAGTGAACAGAGGGCTACACAGACTGCTTGTAACTGTTTTTAGCACAGTAAACATGTAAACCAAATGCCTAGGAAAAAAAGCTTTGCCTGGCAGCAATTGATCATTTTTAATTAAAACTTGATATATTGATATTAAAATGTGATATATGAATTTAACCAGCAAGAGATGCCAACCCTAAATGATTTAGGGCACCACTATTTAAGACTGCTTCTCACCCTATATCCCATCACAGTACTTGCAATCAGCTGGGGAGCGCCTGCTGTCAGTCCCCAGGATAAAAAGCAAATTGCTGGAGGCAGAGTGCTCTCAAGAGAGGGTCTGTTTGTACTGAATGCATTTCCTCAGCCAGTCTATCAGAGCCTGTAGCTGCCTCCTTTCAGGCTGTGATGCAAGACACCTCCTTGGTTTAGTTTACTGCAAATGGTGAGGTTTAGTAGTTGGGTGGGTTTGGTTTGCTAGCAGGTGGGGGCGGTTTAAGGTAGTATCAGATGTAATATATATTCTTAGTTTGGTTTATGATGCCAAGGTACCATTGGAATGGACATCTGTAGCAGGGTGGTTACCTGCTCCAGCCCTGACAGGGATAAGGCCAGCCCTGGGAGAGGGCTGGGGCTGTGCGAAAAAGCCCAGGCTGATTAAGGGAGCAACCGCAGCTGTGGCCAGCTCAATCAGGCCCAGCTGGCCCCTATAAGAGGCTGTGAGCCAGGAACCCTCTCAGCTTCCCTCTACAGGCAGAGGGAGAAGCACCTGGCTGCAAGGTGCTAAGCAGGACACCTAGATTGGAGCAGGGCTGGGGAAGGGTCAGAGGAGCTGGGAGCTCTGGCCTGGAAAACCTCAGGCTGAATAGATGCAGAGGGGCAGCCCATGGGTAGGTGGAGGCAGCAGGTCCAAAACCCCCTTGACTGTGTTGAGTGGTGTATACACTGCAGTCTGTCCCTGATACAAGAGGCTAAGTGGGGACTGGCAGTAGCCCAGACTGAGGTGAGGTGGGGTTAGAGGGTGGGGGTTCCCCTGGATGGGGAGACCCAGAACCTGAGAGTATGGGGGTACTGCCAGGGGGGCAGCACCCCAGAGAAAGGGGCACTGGGTCCTGGGAGGGACATGGGGGCCAGCGGTAAGGTGGATCACTGGCCTGCAGAGGGCACTCCAGTGACTGGACCTGCTAATTCCTGATGACTACCAGCAGGAGGTGCTGCTGGGTGAGTCTGAACCTTTACAACATTTAATAATTATTTTAAATAAAACTAAATTAATAATGACAATGGAACAACCAGGAGGAGGAACTTTAGTAAGGAGCACCAATTCCCCAGGTTGCTGATGGGTAGCAAAGAGTCTCTCTGACCACTGCTCACAATTGCTGGAACCCCTGCAGCTACCATGGATTCAGACTGTTCTCCAGCTGTAAATTCCCCCTGCCTGCTAGGGTACAGGGAGCACCTGCAAAGCTGTAATCCATAGCCTTGGGAAGTACAGTCCCTCTCTAGGGTCTCCCTGTATTCTGCCCTTCCCTGCACATGGGTTCCACTCCATCGGAATCTTCCCTGGTTGGGGAGAATAGGAGAATGAAAAACATTTTAGCTCCATTTTGATGTGTCCGTTCCAGTGAGATCAGATCCTGCAAAATGCTTGAATAGGTTGGTGATGGGGACTGGCTTGATGGAGTTTGATATGTGCTAACAGGTGAACTTTTTCTGTGTGGATCAATATTGGAGACGTTTGTGAATTAACAGTAAAAATAAGTGAATAAATAAAAGTAGTAATGGCAGCTGGCAAATAATTTTGAAACCAGATTCTGGCCTGCAATTAGGATCTGGGAGGTGTTCATCTGCCTTCCAGGAGCAAATAGCCCCAATGTGTAAAATATATACTTGAAAATAATACATGTTTATTGACAGACAAATTAGCTATCAGTAAAGTCTCTTGCAGCAGCTGAGCACAGAGTCCACTCCAGGACTTTAAAAAAAAAATATCTTTTTCTACAACTTGCACAGCTATCAAAATCAGAATACAAATTCAGGCCACATTGATCAGTGGGGGGATGGAGGAAGTAGAATTTTTAAAACTCTCAGACAAGACTGCACAGTACTCTATTTATTTTTCCAGATTTTAATAATTATATTTATAAAAGATATAAAACAGATGAGTCTGAACCAGAACACCAGAAGTTCCCAAACCATAGCAAATTTCAAAATCCAAACCCAGATGAGGTTTTACCTTTGGCAAATTACCTCTATCATTCGAGTGGGCTGAATGGATATACTGGATATGAAGCTTGGGGTTGGGGCCATATGATCCCTCCCTGGGACACAAAAGTAGTCTTCCCCCATGGGAATTACTAGAAGTGCCTCTTATCCTGTGGAGGAAAGAGGGGGAATATGGCCTCAGGGATCCAGTCATCTCAGGAGGGGCCTGTCCACAGCTTCCATTAACTTCAGTGGTAGCTGAATGCACACATCTCGTGGGTGATTGGGCCCTACATTCATAGCTAGATTTTTCTATTTGAGCCCATCACCAATTTGAAAAATGAATAAGAGAAAAAGCAGAATCAAGTATTATCAGGAACCTGACTGAAGTTTGGCTTAAAAATACAGCAGGATAACACAGAGCTCTCTAACATTTACTATTACTAGACACATCTTATAGGCGACCAGAGCAGGAAGATAATACAAGAGATATCAATCTCACTGCAGCAGTGATAATGAGATAGGTAGCTGTGCATAAATTTGCAGAACACTAACTACTACACAGATAATATAGTGCTAGTGTGATGCTTCCTATCCCACACAAGTACATATGGAAGAAGAGGTGAGCACAAATCCAGTTTTTCTTCAGCATAATAATCCCTGGCACTTTTATTATGAGCTCAAAGATTTTTGCGAACACTAATTAATTTTCAGGTTTGAGCCCATCACCAATTAAAGAGATGAATGACAAGGGAAAATGCTGTTCAGATTTGCACAGTGAGCATCAATTCCAAGCAAACAAGATGCTTGTGAGGTAGGTAAATATTAGTATAATTTTACATAGAGAGAAACTGAAGCAAAGGGGCATTAAGTCACTTGCCCAAAATTAGACAGCAAGCTAGTAGCAGAGCTGGGAATAAAAACTCAGAGTTCTGACAATGTCTTCCGCTTTCACAACTAGATTACATTATCTTGGTTTTTTACAAGCTGACCTATTTTGTCATCTTCTGTATGGTATCCTGTGTCCAGAGACGGGCACAGAGTTTCTTTCCCAATACTCTCAGCCTGATCCATTGTTGCCCTACGGCCCATTTGCATCAGCGAGGTTCATGCAAAGCGGCCAGAGGAGTAGGTGCAAGCTAAGGGCAAAATTAAGCGCTTTGCTTATTGTAACCATAAATCCTAGTCTTGTGAAGTGGTGATGTAAAATATTCAGTACCCTCAACTTTCATTAAAATCCAGGATGTCACAGCCTAATAATGTGTCTTGATTTCCCTACCTGAAAAAAAAATAAAGATAATCTAGATCTACAGAATATCACAGCAATGTCATAAGACTTCTTTCAGTACTATTTGTGCTGGAAAGTGCTTTGCAATCCTCTGAAGGAAGGTGCTATAGAAGTGTGAAATATGGATCAAATGAGACCAATTCAGAAGACACCCTTTCTCCTTGGCCGCCTTCTCCTTTCCCATTTGATGCTATGATTTAATATGCACTTTTAAGATGTGGGCTGTGTGTCTAATGGTTAGAGCTGAGAACTTGGAAATCCTGGATACGAGTTCCAACTCCGCCACATCAATTTGATTTATGACCCAGTATAGGTCACTTAAGGTCTTTGTGACCCCGTTTATCGATCTTGTCTATGCAGAAAACACAGCTTTCTTGCGGGCCGGTCGGAGATTCTAGAACAAATTCCAGTAGGAACTAAGGCCCATCACAAATCTCTCCACCTTCCACTCCAAGCACACACTTCTCCATGTTTATTTTTGAGAAGGTCAGATTGAAGAAGTGTGTATATTTTAAAAAACCAAAACAAACCCCAACAAAACACACTTCAACCCCTGGAGCAAGGATGAGAGAACCAGTCATATGTATGTTATGTTGCTCAAAGCACTACAGATGAGCATAGTATAGCAATTTATATGGAATATCCACTTACAGAATTTTGCCAGGGTTGAGTGAGATTTAATAAATTTTCATTTGTAAAGTGCTTTCAGGTCCGCAGATGAAAGGCACCATCTATTTAGTATTTATTAATAATGAAACCTCTTTTAAAACCTCATTGGATTAATATGAGGCTTTCCCTCTGGATTAAATATGACAAAGATTTTTCCTGCAGGGTTTATTGCAACATGTATTTCAAAGAACTGTGGATCCTCAATGGGAGACTAGACTACCAAGTCAATACAGACACACAAGCTGTTCAGTGGAATAAGGCTTCAGGAAAACACTTGGGCTTGCCACACTAAGACCCATTTTCCCCCTAGCAGGAACAGTGGCTATAAAACTTTCCCTGGCCTTAATGTCACCACATGAAGCATAAACACATCACCATGCATTATTAGAGCACTTAGACAAAGTTCCAGGAATAAGAGTCCTTTTATTACTTTATTTAAAATATTTGAATTCAGAGAAATCCTGCTCCCAATATTTCGATCAACTTAAATAGGACAGGCTCAAACCCCAAATAAGGGGCTTCAGATTTGTTTGCCAAAAAGCAAAACATTTTTCATTAACGTTTTTTCACAAGACTGTTTTCAGCTGCAAAATGATGATTTTTACCCAGAGGGTAGAATTTTCCAGTTATTTACATGGAAAATCTGTGTTTCCCTTCACTCTTGATGAAATATGGAAATATCTATTTCCATAGACAAATGCTTAGTAAGAAAATTAGTGGTCTTGTGCAGTCCTTCTTTTGATATAGATTGTTCTCTTTTGTCCAAATGTACCCAGAATAACCAGCCTAAATTTATTATAATATAAAATTGTGAAAAGTGAGTGAGGAAAGATGCTCTTCCTAGCCCCAGAACAGATAAAGCAAAGACATGGGCAGTACCGGCTGCCCTATATTGCTTCACTACAGAACCCCACCACAGTGCCTCAACCCTGTCCTTTAGTGGTAAGAAGTAGTTTATCCTCCAGCCATTATCCTCAGCTACCGCCAAGAAGCATTACAGTGTACAGAGGAGAATATGTTCCTGAAAGTACCTTTGTGGCCTCCAGATCCTGTGCTGGTGGGATGCATAAATTAGAGCAATCTGAAGGCTGCCTTAAGTTGCAGTGGCTCCTAATAGCCTAAGGGACCGATACTGTACCCAGTGATCGGCAAGACATAAGTGTAGGACATTCTCCTTTCTTCCATGCTGAGCGACAAAGGAGCCATGCTATCAGAGGATCCCCCTACACTGATGCTTCTGTTGCTGTCAATGCTGAATTTAAGACTGCTCCGCCTGAAGGTGGGGCAATGCAAAGCAGGCACTTTGTAGTGCAGGATTTGCACTCCCATGTCCGTTCTATCTGTGGTTTCTCTACAAAGACTGCCAAGAAGGGTGTGAATTGTGGGTTTGGATTTTGTGATGTGAACACCTGGCCATAGGGAACTGCAACCGCCAAACACAAACAGATCAGCACAACCGCTATATGGTGGTGGTAACTTTCAGTCATTACTAAGCTGGTCTGGCTTCAAACTGTGTTCCATTACTGCTCTGCTGAACCTACCAACCTTTCTTATTACAGACAACTTTTATATATAATCACCGTTAAATCCCAGAGTGACTTGAACAATCCCATTATTGCTTGCGATCAAGAAATCTGCTTAGTGAGACTTTGAAAGAAAAGTCAATAGAAATCTAAATAAAAAATAATAATAAAACCTATGATTTTCCCTTTGCTCTTTAGTTCCCATTTGCAGATTCTCATGCCTTAATGAGTCATGATCATTAATACAGCACATATGTATAAAATAACTCATCTTCTGCCTTTCCCCAGCTGCAGCTGCTTCCACACCCCCATATCTCATTTTTATTTCCAGACCTAAGTCACCAAAATGTTCCTGTGGGGGAACCTTCCCTTCACCCACTGTCTTTATTTGGTGTGGATTTGACTTGCTGCTTGTGCACAGAACTATGGACCTGAACTCTGACTGTTGATGTGAGCTGTCTCTTTGCCACACTAAAGCAATCGCAACAATCCAGCTTGAAGCAGTAATGCAAGCTGGACAAAAGCTAAAAGGAAAAAAACCAGCAGACCTTATTTTATCCTGTGAGCCTATCAAGGATTGTTCACCAGCAATGACATCTCTGGCAAACAGCTCAATGAAATTTGTGAAGTCTTAAAGTCAAGGCTAAACTTATCAGTAGGTGCCTAAAGACAGTCTCCTAAATCCAAATTTATTTTTCTCAATAAGTGACCTGATTTTCAAAAGGTACTGACCAGCCATAGCTGCCATTGAAACTGACAAAATTCCTCCAAAACCTCTCCCTCTGTTACACTGTCTCCCCTCCCCCCAGCAGTATTCAGGTGAAACATACTTTTATTTGAAATATAAAGGTCAAAGAGCCAACAGATGTGTCTATTGCTTTCTTTGTAGCGTAAAACAGTGCTTCCCAAACTGGGAACCAGGAAAGGTTCATGCCTGATTAAGAGGTTTTTAAATCAGGTTTAAAACTCACCTGTTTTATCTATGGGTCTGCTACTGCTGCTAGCACTGGGAATCTTTTTGTGCCCTCAGCTCCTGTAAGGGCCTTCTGCAGAGACTCCCTGCAGGGGAAGTATTCAACAGGAAGTCTCTAGTCTCTAGCAGCAGCCCTAGCAG
Organism: Dermochelys coriacea; assembly: GCF_009764565.3. Taxonomy (NCBI): domain Eukaryota; kingdom Metazoa; phylum Chordata; order Testudines; family Dermochelyidae; genus Dermochelys; species Dermochelys coriacea. Next base: position 110,917,043 of record NC_050069.1, read on the forward strand.
ATAGGGGAAGGGGGCAGACTGAGACACAGGTGCGTCTTATCTTTACAACAGGACAGTTTTTACCAAGTGCTAAGCCTATGTTTAGCAAACATTTGACTGAAGAAGAAAATGCTTTTAAAACTGAAAAGAAAGAAAAGTAGACATTACAACGATAGTTAAATTGTTTGGACTTTTGTGTCATTATTACTGTGGAAAGTCCATAGCCATAACGTGTCATTTGTTTTCAGGTGTTAGTAAATGAAAATATGAAGCCAAGGAAACTACAGATGCATTTAGAAACCAAACATCAGGAAATCCAGACTCAAGAACCACAATTTTTTCCTTCAGAAATAAGAATTAAAGTAGCAAAGAAAGTCACGTCTAAAGCAGTAGCCTCAAAAAGCCTTAAACATCATATGTTGTAGCCACGCAAATTGCAAATGGCAAACAAGCACATGCCTTCTACTTCCAGCAGCAAAAGACATCTGTAGAATTATAATGGGGAAACAAGGAGCCAAGGCACTGAAAACTATTCCTACATCAAATAATACCATCCCTCAATCTTTTGATGACCTAGCAGAAAACATCCAGGACCAGCTGATAGAACAAGCTAAGAAAAATCAGTATATTGCAGTGCAGCTTGATGAGTTCTCAGACATAGTCAACATGGCTCAGCTTCTGTGTTACGTGAAATTTGTCAAAGCAGTTACAATAGTGGAAAAACTTTTTATTTTCCAAAAATATTCAAGACCACTGATAAATTTATAGTGCATGAAAGTCTTAATTGGGCTATGTGTGGGGCTATGCACTGATGGAGCAGTAGCTATGACAGGAAAGAACAAGTTGCAGCACAAGTAAACAAAGTGGTACCAGCAGCAATTTGGACACACTGCATAATTCATCACCAAGCTTTGGCATCGAAGCAGTTGCAACCTGAAGTACATGAGGCCCTCAACATTGTTGTTAAAATTAATTTTATAAAACTCGAGGCAATGAACACACATTGGGCTAGTATACTGTGTGAAGAGAGACTTTTGACTAATATTTTGCTGGAGCTGAACACGAATGTCTAGCTCCTGACTGGATCATTCAAAACCCCACTGTGGCAACAGTTGGTTCCATTCCTACCTTAATTATCTCTGCTCAAGAAAATCTCTTTGAATTGTCAAGTGATCAGATGCTGAAGATCAAGTTTTCTAATCTAACCACAAATTCTGGATTTCTGTTAAAGGAGAGTACAAAGAATTCAGCGATGAAGCTGTTGGGATAACTGAAAAAAGAAATACAAAATGGAGTCTGTGACATCTGACTTAGAACTCCATCCTTGTTTACCTCAGGGGCACAGAATCAAAGCTAGCCCCAACTGGTCAGGACTGGATTTTCTCACCTTTTGGGCTCTGGACAGTCTGTTTTTCCTGCCCAAATCCTTGAAGGTTCTATCACTTCAGGCTTGCTTGGCATTGCTATTTGGAATGGTCCAATTTTTCCCACCTTAACATCTATAAAAGACTGACTCCTGCCTGGATGCCAGGCTGTCCATCTGAGCAGCATCCTGTACGCGGTGCAGTAGAGGTCTCATCATGGTTCCGACCATATCAACGAGAGTGACGCCTATCCCGAAGACACCAGAGAAGACCTTCAACACTTACCTTATCCTGCTGTTCCATCTCCAGAGGGCTTCTCTTCCACAGAGATCACCATCCATCCGTTGGACTCCTCGGAGTTCCTCCTTGCTTGCTTTCCACTACCCCGATAGTTAAGGTCTTGAGCATCACCATCGCACACAATTCAGCACATAGATTAAGTAGAAAGAAATCCAATCTCTATTTATAGGGTATTTTGCCAAGGGAGGAATTTGTCTGGGTCTGGGCTTTGTCCCATTGGAAGTCCCTGTCACTGTTGGTTGTAATACCGGTTTGTGTTTGTGGTTTTCCCCCTTCCCTATCAATTGTATTCTTATCCCTAATACACACACCTTTTGCTTTCACCTTACTTATGTGTCTTCTTTATTATACACCACACCGCACCTGGGGTATTGGTCCACTGGGTGATTAGATACCAGAGTGGGTCATATCTGCACCTCTGAGAAAAAGGGGTATCCATTTTATTTCCCTCTACCACACTTGATTTATTCTAAGAGTGACCTTTTCCCCTCTGAGGCAACACAGCTATGAAAGTGCTGCTTTCATTCACTTCCAGTTATCTTGGTGAGTCTGTGTTTTCAATAATTTCTGTGAAAACTAAACATAGAAATCATTTAAACTTGGAAAACAACTTGCATCTGGTGCTCTCTGAGATTCAACCAACATTGCACAACCTTGCAATTTGAACCAGGCCCATTCTTCTCTCAAATCTTAGGTTGAGTCTGAATAAGCCCCAAAAAGCTAAATTTTCAAAGTGTAGTTTAAAAACTTGGCTTAGATTGGATTATATAATTAAACTAACTGTATGTAGTTGAATAAAGTTGCAAACCATCCAAAATCTAGTACCCTCTTGAATCTAGTGTCCTGGGTCCATAAACACAATAACAAGAAAATGTTTGGTTGTTGAGAGCCACCAAGTCTTAAAATATCTGCAAGGAAGCTGCAGTTCTAAGAAGCTTTGGAACCATCTGAGTAAAGTACAGGGCAGGATTCAGAGAGAAAAACTATGGATCTTTAGAAACTGGAATTTTATTGCTAGGGTTTGCTTTCATTACAAGAATCTAAACCATTCTTACTCTGAGTAAAATATCCTTTACCAACTCCTTCCTTTCGTTGTTCATTGCTTTTTTACTTTCGGTAATATCCCATGCTTCTGACATCTTATCTCTTTCTTCCTCTCCCTTCTTCAAAACTTTAGTTCGGTCCTCTTTGCTATAATATTCCCTCCCCCATCTTCTCTTTTCACTTTCCACTTGTTTGTTTTTTTTTCTCCAATCACCCATCAGTTTCCTCTCAGACTTCTATTTCTCAGTTTTATCCCTCCAATCTCTAGACTCTAATTGGCTTTTTAAGTCCTGGCTTCTCTCAGCAATTGTGCAGCAGCAGTTTCCCTATCATTTTTTTATTATTATTTTTAGAGCATAGCCAATCTCTCCTTGGTTGTTCCAAATTCTTACAAACTTTGGGAAGACAGGAATTTACCCAGGAATCCCTCCAACACAGAGATTTAGCCCAACACCTTAATTAGCATGTATAAAACCCCACAATCATTAAAAGAGCAATCAGTCCATGAGTGTTGGATATAAACCCATGATATCTAAAGGAATCTCTGCTTCCTCCCTTGGGGTGATGGACAATTCTTACGTCTGCTGCAGGCTCAGAGGGACCACATGATCAAGCTGTTATCTTGGCCTGTTCCCCCAACCCCAAACTCAGGCTCTCAACCTCTTGTGTCCCTGCAGAATGAGCACATCCTTTCTCCTGCAGCCTGTGCATTACCTTCTTGAATGGCATTCCCATTCTCTTATCAGAGGATAGAGGCAGCAGCAGGAAGTAGGGATGGGGTTTCCTGCTAGATCTCTAGCCTACAAGGGCTCTGAGGGGTAGAGGTCAACTTCTCTTATGTCCATCACCTACCCAGTCAGTGCTCTGAAAGCAAGGTCTCATAGCACTGCCACTCTGTGGATTGGGAGCTTCACACTGTCCATTAGTGATTTATACTTCTATCTCAGGCTCTTCAGAAAGCTTCTCGGTGTGCTTTAAGAATTCTATGGTTGGAGAATCAATGAGTTAGGGTACATGTTGTTCTCTCTGCATGTACCAGGAAAACTTAAAGCAGCTGATATGAAAATGTTAAGCAGGTTGGTTCAGGGTGGGATCTTACTATAGTGCTTTTCATCAGTAGATCTCAAAGCACTTTACAAAAGTGGTCAGAATCATTAATCCCCATTTTGACAGATGGGGAAACTGAAGCACAGGTAGCAACACTAGTAGATAAGATTGCCCCAAACCTTCCTCTATAAGACTTGGTTTTAAGTTGCTTATAATTTTGCCAAATGTTACTTGTTAAAACTGAATTTTTCCATGCTGCTGTCTGCTTCTGGTGGATTTTTTTTTTTTTTAATATTTCAGCTAAACCAGTTCTGCTGTTTCTGAGAATGAGATTGTGGGGAGGAAAAAAAAAACACTGTTCTCTCCAAATTAAAAAGTATTTCAAACTGTTTCATAGAGAAACTCTAGTGACTCCATACTTTGGAGAAAGGAAATGGGAGAGGTGGGGAGGGAAGTAGTTTGTCTTGGTTAGTAGAGTGGGCTGTATTTCAATTCTACCTTGACTCCCCCCTCCTTCTAGGCTAAAAATCACCTCCACAGTCCATTCAGCCATTCTGAGGTAGGAAAGCTGGAAGATATTGCACTTTTATTGCACATGCTTTCATTGGGTTGTAGGTAAACAGAGGACTTTGGAGCTGTCAGAACAGCACTTGTCCTGAGCACTGTGGACTTTAAATCCATGGCTAAAACAACACTCAAAGGGGAAGTTTATGCTACTTATTTGGCTGGATTTTACAACCTCTTCGCACAGGTGTAAATAACTACACCAGTTGCAAGGCAGTGGGGAATCAGGCCCTCAGTCTACAGTTCATCCTCAGGGTTGCCTGAAGGCTTTAAGGAAATGGACATTATGCCCTGATCCTGGAGGGGGAAAAAAAAAACCACTGGAGGTGCAGGGTCTGCCATGGAGTGTCTCTGAAATTAGTAGGGCTTCACACAAATGCAGGGGACTGCCCACACATCTATCTTTGCAGGATCTGGGCTTAAGTCTGAATTTGGGAATATTTGTAGATCAGCCCAAGACGTGTGCAGGCTATGAGGTCATCACAATTTTTAATAGCTCAAATTCACCTCTCCTTTACATTGATGTAAACCCTAACTAACTCCATTGACATCACTCCAGATTTTCACCAGTGAAACAGAGGTGAATTGGATCCACTCTCTCATCTGTTCTGGAACAGCTGTGCCACACAGCATTGTACATGTATTCCAAGTCTATTCTATCTACATTTTAAAACAAAAATTAGATGACAATCACCCATTCTTTGCGTGTCTTGCTAATATCTGTTTGTCGGTGTCACTGTAGTAATAATGAAAATCATCTTTTATTTCCACAGAACTGTAGGGAGCTTCCATTTTTTTGTTTTGATGTGTACATAGGGCAACAGATACAGATCCCCTATATAAATTGTGTATGAGAAATTCGTCGATGTTCACAGAACCTCTTTGGTAAATTATTACTTTGGATGAGATTTGCCATTATTTTTTATTCCATGTCTAGTCTTAATTCCCATAGCTGTTAGCTGCTATAATCCATCATTTTCTTGGTAGAAGACATAAGTGCAAAAACAAAACACACACACACATACACTTGCCCCCCAAACTAGTCACTTTGCTTCCAGTTTCTGAATCTTGGAAGGGGGTTATAGGTACTTAAATGTATCAACAGTTTCCACTGGCAACTGTGGCAGAATAGCATGATACAAGTTCTACAGCTGACATGAAATGCCATTCCATATGTAAAGCTATGTCTTAAACCCACAAGGGACACTCAAATAAACTTTGTACTTTCTTTTCCTTTTGTCTAACACCAAATGGGTTGCGAAGAAGTGCTGGATGCTTAAAAATGCACTTACAATTTTGGATCCAAGCTGTGAGAATACTCATTGGAGACAACTGTTCTCTCATGGGCTAGTCTTGAATAAACAATCGCAGCTCTGTGCGATATTACTTCTTAACCAGATTCTAGCATGGAGCTATTGGCTTGCCATGGTTACTTGCCTTTTAAACCAATGGTGCTTTTTCCTTCCCTTTTGCCAAGATTCCCGCTTACTTGGCAGCGGTTCATTCTCATTTGAACTTTTGCCCTCTTTTAATCTTCACCAAATTTTAGTCTAAAAGAACCTTTCACAGATACCTTTTGTTGTCCTGAATTTCTATTACTTGTGAGAACTAACTTGTGGATCTGGTCACTGGAATGAGCTCTTCTTCCTGAGTAACCAGCCCCTGACAATGACAGGCATCTGTGAGAAGATTAGAAAACAAAATCACGACAGCACAAGATGCTATCCCATTCCTGAAATACAATTAACTAGGAAAGAAGGGACGGATATGGACACGGACATGCACACACGTATATACACACTTTGCCAGGTCATTCACTAGGAGATTTACTTATGCTTGTCAGTTCCAGAGGCTGTTCCACTTAATTCATCTGAGGATAACAGTTAAAGTTCTCAGAAGCATTGCTCTGTCACCTGGGGGATCCAAGTCTGAATCCTTCACTTGTGCTTCCACGTCCTGAGCTAGCAGAACGCAAGGGGAACGAGTATGCTCAACATGGGGGAAAAGAAGAGTGCTTCTGGTTCCTCTTGAGAAACTCTCCAGACAACCCAGGACTTGAACGGACTGAATGTCAGGAGGGTGAAATACTTCCTCTTCTAGAAAAGTATTGATTGATTTGACTTTTAGTGTGCTTATTGTCCTAATATGGAGATTTGGGGGAGAGGGGGGAAATAAAGGGGAAAATGGGTTGGCCATAAAGAATTCCCTCCCCAATCCTGTTCAGTAAATTAAGGGTCTGTATCCTGCTCCCACTGAAGTCACTGGCAAAATCCCCATTGTCTATAGGGAATAGCAGGCCCTTAATTACCTATAAAAACAAGCTTTATTCTCCACCAAACTGACACATTTTTGTGTGTCTTTTCTGTGTACAGTTGTATATGCATATACATAGATTACATATGCATAAATAATGGAGTCCTCTCTAACCAATATTCACTTATTTAAGAAAACACTTTCTTGCATTTGGAACATTTCTGACTTTAGTATAAGAAAAGCTATCACTATCCAAAAATCTCTCAGGTTCAGTAAATTGGGGTGAATCATTTTTGTCTAGATTTTTAATATAAAGCAGGAATCTTTTAAAGTTCTCAGGAGCATTAAGACATCTTTACTCTGCACCATCTAGAATGAATCGGAGTAACATCTTTCTGATAAATGCATTATATGTGCTGATTAATCAGACCAGGGTTGTTTATTCTTAACTCTCAGAATAATAATATTTTAACTCAAATTCCCCTTTCTTAAACTAAGACAACCAAAGGACCAGCTCTTCATCATATCATCTGACTGAAATCAGCTCTTTCTTGTCATATGAATATTGCCTACTTTCATTCTTTTTCTTCGTTTGACTAATATTTTTTGAGTTGAAAGGTTTTAAATGAAATCATACAATTAAAACCAGAGTCTGCACTATGCACAGACATTCATTTATTTAATTTTAAACAGCAACTTTCTTTGCAGTAGCAAAATCAAATTCTAAGAATGTTTCTAGCAGCAGTCTTCTTTCTTGTAAAATTTTATTGGCAATCTACTTCTTCTGTGCTGAAACAGTAAAATGAAAAGAGCATACCCCTCTTATTCCGCTAGTTTTAAAAAAATAGTATCTTTATTTCCTTTGGCACTCATGCAGAAGACACATTTTTCAGCTCAGCTATACAATTATCCATCTCCATGATATTTCTTCACATGCAAAGCATCCTGACCTGACAACCATCTAGTGATTTTTTCAGTCAAAGTGTCCTTTATCGGTAAGTATTAGTTATAGCCTGTCTCTCAATCCTCCTGTTTCTGAATTGGGAGCGAACAATTTGTAGAACAGATGAGAAAATGTTAATACAAAAGTTGGATCTAGCTTTGTTTGGGGTGGGTACTATGCACTTCCTTAAAGGTGCTGAGCACCCTCAATTCTCAATGAAAGCAAGGGCCTTGAGGGTGCTCAGTACTTCTCAGGATTAGGTGCTTAGAGCAATGCACCCTTTCCTGTGTACCTTAACTGTCATCTGGGGGATCCAAGTCTGAATCTTTCACTTGTGCTTCCACGTCCTGAGCTAGCAGAACCCGAGGGGAATGAGTATGCTCAGCATGGGGGAAAAGGAGAGTGCTGCTGTGTGAGTGACGCACAAAATTACTTCTGGTTGAGTCAAGCTGAAGCTAATCTGTAGGTATTTCTAGAGCATCCAGTCACCATAATATCTAAGGCCTCTATCCTGCGAGGAGCACAGGGGTCCACTGCATGGAGCTCATTCCAGGACTTGGACCTAAGCAATTTTATAAGGGAGATGTCGGGGATCATCAGATTAAGCAGTGGGAACTATTGTCAAGGGCTCCTCAGTCCATAGCAGCCTGGGATGCTGCCAAGATCTCAGTCCTAAAGCAGGCCTTGCCTGTGACAAGACAGGAGATGGGGAAGGCAGATGGATAGTAGCACTGAAGTAATAAAACTTTATCTTTCTCTAGTGCCTCTCATCTGAGAATCTCAAAATGCTTCACATACATTTTCCAAAAACTCACAACACCACAGAGAGGGAGGTAAATAAAACCCCCATGTTACAGGTGGGAAACTTAGGCATGGCAAAGTTATATAACTTGCCCGCATTCGCCAAGTGACTCACACAGAGCTTGGTGGATTTAACGCATCTCCTGCAGTTCTAGTATGCTCCCTTGTTTATCCTGCTAGTACAGCTTCTTTTGGATCACCAAGGTCCTGCTCCAAGTCTTGACTTGAAGTGCATAAAACAGATCCTTCCACCAAATGAGGACTCTACTAATTGATTAAATCCACTTGAATGCCTGGCAACTGACTACTAGACAAAACTAACATGAAATTATGTATTGCAAAAGGGCAGCTGAAGGTCAAACCTTATCCAGGTGCAGCTGCACAGATAGAGCCATATCTTTCACTGCAATGGGGGATTCCCTAAGTGAGCAAAGAACTTGGCCCATTAAATGAAATAATCCTACATACTGACAACAAACCCAGTTCCGATTGTTCACAGAGATACTTATAACTAAAACACCTTTGCTAGTTGGAGTCACCTAAGACTTTAAATGGGGACTTTTCAGTACAATTTAAATGTGGGTCCTGATTATGCCACTCTTACTCAAGTTGACTAGTACCTTGAGCTGCAGGTAGTCCCAATGACTCTTCTTGCAGAGAACAATACTATTCATCAGGCCCCCTTTGTGAGTGTATGGCCTATTGACATATCCATCTGTAACAATAACCTCTTGTAATCATTTACAATGCTTTTGGGCATCGGTGTTTAAAAACTCTGCTATTCCAACCCAGTGAGAGAAAATCTTGTGTGCTTTCCGCTGTAAAACTATATAATTGTGTTTTATTTGTATTCAAAGATGAAATAAGAAATAGTAGGAAAAGTAAAAAAAAAACAAAAAAAAAACAGGAGCTAGAAGCAATCAATAAAATGTGAAATAAAGTAAAGGGAAGGAACCTTTAAAGTGCCCAAGTTTAAATGTCAAGAGTATTAGAACAAAAGAGCTTGAAGCAGAAATAGGTGTGGTAGAAGAATATTCTGACACTCATATAGAAAGCAGGTTTACTCCTGAGGATGGAAAAGAATGTAAACTACAAAGAATAGTCGAGAACAACAGAATAAGAGATTAGGAAAGTATATATTTTTCTGTTTCTAAAACAACTTGCAATAATAGAACTATGAATGTTTCTAGAAGATTTTGACTGTACAATTAAGGAAAACTTATCCTCAGTGGTTAAAAGGATTGCCTTAAAATAACCATTTAATAAGCCTCTTTGAACATCTAGTGTAAGTGGTATAGTCTCCTATACTCCATAAAATGTGACACCAATATTACATAACCATGTAATATTGCTTACATTATATTATACCAAAAAAGAAACTTCACTGCCAGTCAGAAAAAGGATCGCTGTATTTGCCCTACCAATTACACTATAGTTAACCATGAACTATACACAGTTATACTTGCTTTATCTTATTCCCTAGGGCAATGATTCAGCAAGGCATTTATACACACTCTGAACTTTAAACACATGGTATTTAAACATGATCTGAAAGTTAAGCAGGTGCCTTAGTGCTTTGCTGAATTGGGGCCTATGTTCCAATGGATCACTGGGTTAACAGAACAGGGGACTCTTGCAGCTAGTTGTGGCAATAGTTCCAGAAACATCCACCTTCGCCACCTGAAGCAAAACTATTTCCAGTTTATTATGACTGTTATTCATATAGCACAAGAGATCTGTCTGGCACTACAAGTACGTACTGTAGGAAGATCAAGCGTCCTGTTCTGAGTTTACAGTCTAATGTATAGAGAGAAACTATTGTGCACTTTTGATGTGCAAAGAAGGGCAGAATTTGAAAAGCCTGCACAATTGCACGTGAAGTTGGTACAACTTCACAGAGAGGCTGGGGCATGGAGAGAAGCAAGCTAGAGAAGGGGCAGAGACAGCATTTGATCTGTGTCTAAGATTGACTGGCCAGTGGAGAGGGAACATAATAGCCATACGCAGTTCTGCAGCCCTGATGCTGCAGTAGTGGCTTGCTGAGCCGCTCTGCAGCTCCTCCCCGAATTCTTGTGGAATTTCCCACTGTGCAGACCACCTACTCAAGCTAGTACTTAGACTAGTCTTTGCAGAAAAAAATTCTCAGGCCGGGATGTGGTCTTAATAAGAGGTTATTACAAAAGATACATCCAGGCTATTTGCTGTTTCGATAATAAGATGTCACCTAGACTCCACCTGGCCATCTCCGCATTCCAGTGGTACACAGATTGCAAGCAATGCATTCACTGCAATATGTTACCCATCTGAGAAAATCAGTGATACAGATACGGACCAAGATTTACCTGTTCTGCCTGAGGGAGACAGTTTCAAAAATATTTCTCAAGATGAAACAATCTCCCCTCTTACTGTAAGGCTAGGGATCATGCTATGAGTATGGGAATGACCATACTAATGAGATGGGCTTATGTTAGCATGTGAGTGACTATGCCGTAACCACAAGCACCGACTCCATGGGTGTTCCGTGGCTCAAGCACTCATGGGGGGAAAAAACAGGTGCTCATCCATCAGGTGCAACTGTTTGGCAGGGCCACCAATCAGCTGTTTGGCAGCTGGTGGGAGGTGCTTGAGGGAGGGTGAAGAGCAGTGAGTGTTGGGCGGGGGCAGCGGGAGAGAGGGCAAGGCCTTGGGGTTGAGCGGTGGTGGAGTACCCACAGGGAAAAATGGCTGTAACTCTTCTGCCAGGTGGAGTTGGCAAAACCAAGGTTCAGTACCTCGGGGTTCCTCTTAACAATACAAAACAGAACCTGCTCAAGCCTCCATCCAGTAATCTGGGTAAACACACACCTCTCTGGAGTGCCTTTGGAGCCAATTCTTTCCCACTCGCCCGCACTGAGACTGTGTATAACAAAACAAAATGATTAAAGGGGAAAGGGAACCCAACATTAATTTGGGAAAATGCCACAACCACATTCAAAAAGCATGTGACCCTAAGCAAACCCGACCCCACAGTGCATTGGACAGTGTCCTTTGCCTCAGTTTCCTACCTTGCAGTGGGAAAGTCCAAGAACAACTGCCCCTTTAACACATCACTCCCCTCTGCCTCTGCTGCACCCCACTCACAGTTGGCTGTCCTTAGTCCAGAGGTGAGGTCACAGGGGTTCACCTGCCACTGCTGGGGGAGCAGGGTGTCGAGCGATGCCACTGCTGCTGCCTCTGCAACCGGTGCACAGCTGCTGCTGTCTCTCTGCTGCTGCAGCTCGCTGCTCCCACAACCTCGTGCTCCAAGGTTCCACCACTTAACCCAGCTCTTAGCGATTGCACCAAGTAGCAGAGAACCTCACAGCATGTGCAATCTCTGTATTGTCTTTCACTGTCCCCACACAAGCCTTCACCCCTAGCCTCACTCAGCAGTGCTGTCAGCTCTAGGAATCACCAACCAGAAACACAGATGCTCAAGTGAGTCTTAACAGCTCTTTCATTAAACATTGGAGAGCAGCAGGTCCAAGGGTGTCTAGGACTCTTTAGGCAGCATCCACACACCAGGTAGGAACACCTGTCCCCGCCCATTCTCCTCCTCATTGGAATATGGCATCCCTACCCCCTGCTTAGCCAGTGAGGTTCAGTTTAGGGCAATCCTCTCAAGCAGGGCAGGCTAAGCACAGTTCTGCTGCCCTTTACTGGCATGATACGATTAACAACATTTCATTATCCTGCATTCAAATACTAGTGATTTGTAACCAAAAACCAGCCAAAATTGATCATTTTGGCAAAGCCAGTCCATCTGTTACACACCTAGGCAGAGTCGGCGTCTCTGCAACCACAGTCTGTTCCTGAAGTCTTTCCCCCGCAGATCTCCACTAAATGTCAGGAGAGAGTTCATTCAGACCCTGCTTACACTGCTCATACATGTGTGACACCTCTGAACATGCTCGGTGTGAATTCGATATTTCCAGAAGCCTGATCAAACTCATAGTGAGCTGAGTGCTGCTGCAGCTCAGAGCAGACTGCTGTGTCCTCCCACCAACAAAGATGACAGCTGACAGTGAAAGATTCTGCAGTGTGTTCCAACACAACATTTAAAATCTCTCTCATAAACTTCTGAAATCACCCTCATTCTAATTGTCAAAGTTGACAGCCTTGCTAACAACATTGAGTCGAACGTCCCTTCATCTTCTTGCTTTTCCTTAACTGAATGGTCTGTGAACAACCAAAGTTGACAGCTATTGTGAAGAAAACAAGAACTAAAGGATATTCAGCAGATGTTTCTACCTTTCCCTGTCTAATTCACCCCAAACAAAATGCCACTGAGTTCAGGAAAAGGTTGGAGAAGCAGAGGAGAGAGATCTGCTAACTCTGATTGGGGTGGACCTGCAAGAGTTTCAGAGTTTGACTATTCAGTTCTTTCTAGGCAAGGTCCCTGGAACAGCATGTGGTATGCCAAATAATTTGACTATGGGTCAACATTAATTTTCTGTTTATTCTTACAATCCACTCCTGCCCGATGCGAAATGTCTCCAACGAGGTGCAGAGTGCACATGGGAGCACCCAGTGTTAAAGATGTTCAGCATATCAAAGGAGGTGTACAGTAATGTGAAGAATTTAGGTCTTTAAACTGCCCACACAACATAGTCTCACACCAATGACTTTTTATTGGATTAAATATTTGACCTAAGTTAATATTTCAAACATTTTATGTTAGTTCAAATTTTGAAATGGATTTCTTCAATGTGCTCATACCTCATTTGCCTTCTTTCATTGGATATTCCACCAAATGAGTTTACTGCCAGGAATGTTTGTGAAACAATGCATTTTTCAGTGAATGTTAATGAATATTTGAAGGAAGCCAATTTTTCATTCCCAGATGCAAGTATTTGCACCTGAAATTGCATTCTAAAAGTTATGCTCATTTAATCAAGAAACAGGCCACATAATATGTTTCTCTGTGTCCAATCAAAACAGCTGAAGTTTCAAACATTAGGTTCTCACAATGAACTGCTCACAAATAGAGCTGGGATGGAAACAGTTTTCTCATCCTGCAAATTTTTGGGAGTTTGAAATGTTTTCCTGACTCAAATCAGGACACAACGTCAACATCTCAAAAATATTTGTGAATTGACAATCCAAAAGGTTTTTCTTTTGGATCAGTTTCAACTTTTTGTTCTTTGTTTTAAAACCTTTTCTGTCTAATTAGCTTAAATTTCAAAATGAAAAGTCATTTTGAACTAAAAACCCAGACAATTTTTGGTTAAGAAAATGTCAAAATGAAAAGTTTCAACAATTTCAAAACCTTTTTCTAAATACTTTTTTGACTTTGGAAATTCCTTAAACCTGAACCCTGTATTTTTATCCAAATCATGATTAGTTGAAAAAATTGCCACAAGTTAGTCACAAAAGATGTGCAGACCAAGCACTATTCCAAGAAGTTATTCTGCTAAAAACAACGAACACATTTGAAAAAAATCAAGTCTGCTCTGGGACAATTTGTGAACAGAATAGCAGTCAAAATTAATAGAAATTATTCACCTCCCTCTGGCCACACCACCAGGAGTTATGCTAAAGTTGTCTTAGCTAGAAATCTTATTGTACATCTTACATTTAGCACATTGTGTGATGCTTTTCCAGGGAGCCCAGAACTATGGCTCATCTTGTTACCCCTCTGCCTTAGCAAAAAAGAGCGTTGCTGGAGGCTAAACTAGGTAACAGCTCCCTGTCAACCCAGTCTGTTAGCCAACCAATCTCTTCCAAAGCTGTGCCAGCTTTTGCGTTGCCTAGCACTTAACAACTGATGCACCCTAGTTCCCAAGCCCTCCGGAAGAGCGTACCTCTGCAGTATCCAGCAGCAGTTACTGGACGCTCACAGAAATTGCCCGGTCTGCTGTCTCCAAAGAGACACACCAGCCTATTAGAGCAGCAGAGAATTCACTCTTTAGTGTTATAACACTGAGAAGAACTTATAATAAAACCAAGAATAAGTTTATTAATAAAGAACAGAGATTTAAGTAATACCAAGCAAAGATAATGGAATCAGATATGGTTACAAACAAAACAAACATACTTTTACAAGACTAGAATTTAACTCTAGCAAGCTAATCTTAGGAAAAACAGTCTCTCACCTAAAACTTTTCTGTAGAGCTTACTGGTATTCAGGCATATCAAAATCAGTTTTTCATAATTACCCTATACCCTACAAAGGGTTTCCTCAGTAAAGGGATAAATATTGTAACTGTTCCCCCTTTTCTTATAGTCCAGTACACCTTCAAAATGTTTCCTTGGAAGCATACCTCCAAACAAAGTTCCTTTCCCCCGGTGTCTGTTCTTTGGAGGGATTGATAGCATGCTGTCTGTGTTGCTCTTCTGTTCACTTGCTTTTTCCTGATACCTCAATATGCAAATATAATCTCCATTATCTTTGGCTAACCCTGCTCAATTAACATTAGAGACAGGGAAAAAACTACATTCCCTCCAGTCTGGGGGAAAACCTGTTTTCCCCTTTGCTTGGTTACAGAGTTTAAAGCATAATGTCAGCGAGCATCCATAATTCCTCCTACAATGTTAATACATTATTTCGCAATAATATTAATGACCAGTGTATTACAAGTTTTCATTTGATACTTGCATGACAAAATAGATAAATACCATGACAGCAACTTGTTAGGTGTAGTGAGTTTGTCAAGCTGTTACATGACAGGAACCCCTTGCCAGTAGGCTTTGTGGGGGCTCCTAGGGTCACACATGGATATTCTGAATAATATTTTCATTCTAAGGCTGACCTATGCAACCAGCGCTTTTCCCTTAAATGTATCAGCTTAACAGCATTTCCTTAACACATGAGCTGAAGTTACAACTTTATCACACGCTTACCTGGTACACATTATTACTTTCTCCTGCTCCTTACTTCATCAGCTTCACAGAGCACTCATCTACACTACATATCATACAATGAGAGAAGGCAATTGCCCTTCAGTGGAAAGGAGCTATTTTGAAAGCTGCGTTTGTTATTTCTTTCTGATGAGGCAGCAAGAAGCTCTATTTTCTCTGCTGCAGAGTTTATCATATGCTGTATGTATATTACAATGTTCTCCATGCATGGGATACTGAAGGGCTGGAGTGGCCCTTTACTTCTATCCAGGGTAAGAAATGGGGCAGGTCAACAATAAGCTCCTGAGCCTGAGGACTAGTCAGCCTCCAGGCCAAGTAACTAGCTCAGCTGGATTGCAGTAGAACCACCTGATTGGCTAGCCTGACCGATTGACTGAAGGGAGCCAGCAGGCCTGCTTTTACGCTCAGCGGCAGCTCATAGACCATTTAATGCTTCTGCATGCATTTGTGATCACTCATGTACCCATCCTTTTCCCACCATTGCTCCTGTCTTTTTCCTGTTCTGCTCCAGTCTAGCTTCCCTACTTGGCCTGACTTCTTGGTTCTGGCTCTGACCTTTAGGTGGATTCTTGGTTCCCTTGGCTTGACTCCTGCTCCTATCACTAGGCATGACTGCCTGTTCCCTTGTCAATGACCATGTGTAGTTATATTGCCCCAGGAAGAACCCAGAGAAGGAACTGTATAATTCCTTTCCAGTTCTTCAGGGGCAGTAAGTTGCTGCTGGCAGAAGCCAATTACTTTACTAGCCTCCCCTCTCTCTCTCACACATGCATGTACACACATCTACTCAGCTACTGGGAAGTGGAGCAGAGTCCATGGTTCCATCCATTCCTTCCTCCCTCTGTTCACTCCACACACACATGTGCAGAAGCTGAAATACTGGGCATGCAGTGCCTGCTCTCTCCTCTGCATTTACTTATAACTAGGTCTGTCGATTAATCACAGTTAACTCATGCAATTAATTCAAAAAAATTAATCATGATTAATCAGTTTTAATTGCACTTTTAAACAATAGAATACAAATTGAAAATGTATTACATATTTTGAATTTTTTTTACATTTTCATATATATTGTATTCTGTATTGCAATTGAAATCAAAGAGTATATTATTTCTTATTATAAATATTTGCACTGTAAAAATGATAAACAAAAGAAATTGTATTTTTCAATTCACCTCATGCAAGTACTGTAGTGCAAATCTTTGTTGTGAAAGTGCAATTTACAAATGTAAATTTTTTGTTACATAACTGCACTCAAAAACAAAACAATGTAAAACTTCAGAGCCTACAAGTCCACTCAGTCCTACTTCTTGTTCAGCCAATCACAAAGACAAACAAGTTTCTTCACAATTTTCTTCACAAGTTTCTTCTTTACAATGTCACCCGAAAGTGAGAACAGGCATTTGCATGGCACTTTTGTAGCCAGCATTGCAAGGTATTTACATACCAGATATGCTAAACATTTGTATGCCCCTTCATGCTTCTGCCACCATTCCAGAAGATACTTCCATGTTGACGATGCTCATTAAGAAAATAATGCGTTAATTAAATATGTGACTGAACTCTTTGGGGAGAATTGTATGTCTCCTGCTCTGTGTTTTACCCGCATTTTGCCATATATTTCATGTTATAGCAGTCTTGGATGATGACGACCCAGCACATGTTGTTCATTTTAAGAACACTTTCACTGCAGATCTGACAAAACGCAAAGAAGCAAAAAACGCAATGTGAGATTTCTAAAGATAGCTACAGCACTCAACCCAAGGTTTAAGAATCTGAAGTGCCTTCCAAAATCTGAGAGCGATGAGGTGTGGAGCATGCTTTCAGAAATCTTAAAAGAACACCACTCCGATGCAGAAACTACAGAACCTGAACCACCAAAAAAGAAAATCAACCTTTTGCTGGTAGCACCTGACTCAGATAATGAAATGAACATGCGTCAGTCCGCATTGCTTTGGATTGTTATCGAGCAGAACCCATCATCAGCATGGATGCATGTCCCCTGGAATGGTGATAAAGCATGAAGGGACATACGAATTTGAGTGCATCTGGCATGTAAATATCTTGGGACACCAGCTACAACAGTGCCATGAGAATGCCTGTTCTCACTTCCAGGTGATATTGTAAACAAGAAACGAGCAGCATTATCTCCTGCAAATATAAACAAATGTGTTTGTCTGAGTGATTGGCTGAACAAGAAGTAGGACTGAGTGGACTAGCAGGCTCTAAAATTTTACATTGTTTTATTATTAATGCAGTTTTTTGTACATAATTCTACATACGTAAGTTCAACTTTCATGATAAAGAGATTGCACTACAGTACTTGTATTAGGTGAATTGAAAAATATTATATCTTTTGTTTTTACAGTGCAAATACTTGTAATCAAAATAAATATAAAGTGAGCACTGTGCACTTTGTATTGTAGGCGTTATTTTTGTACAAAGAATTCTCAATTGTCTTTAAATTGGAGAAGTATATTTTTTCTTGTGTAATTAACTGGAAAGGGGCTGAAACTACTTTAAAAGAAATCCCTGAGAACTGAAGGTGTGCACCAGGGCTGTTTTCTGCAAGTCCTCCAGGCACAGATCTCAACTAATTTCCCAGAAAGTCTCTTTGCCTTCACTGGGAGTCTTGGTGAAACTGATAGCACAAGAGCTGTTAAAGCCCTCAAAATAGCATGGAATTCACCCTCTTTGCACACAGGGCTTGTAGAATCCCACCCTTGGAGTGCACACCACACAAATACAGTGTTCCATCTCATCACATAGCTGGTGTATATTGTCATAGTTCCATTGAAGGGAAGGGAAGTTTTTTAAAAAAATTTCTTCGATGGAGCTGTCACAACTCACTCCAGCTTAAATTCTGACCCATGGATTGTTTCCTTTATTCTCTTTTCCTTCTAATTAACTTTCTCCTCCTTTTCTGTTTTTCAAAAGAGAAAATTAAATTTCAAGTCTGTCCTGCCTATAATTTAGTATGTATTTATGTGGTGTGTATGTGTTGTTTATATTGCTCTGTGCATGTATCTATATGACAAAATACTGTAGAACTGGAAATATTTGCAATAGAGTAATTTTTGCTTTCTTTGTGGGTTTGAAAAGCCAACAACAGCTAATTTACAGAGACTATTTCTAGCACCAGGCAAGTAGCTTTAGGCAAATATGTGACCAGAGTATTCTATAGTGTTTATATAGAGGGCAAAATCCTGCTCTTTTGATGTTGCAGAACAGCAATTGCTAAATACAGGGGTCCTGAACTGTCTTCCCTGCATAGAGCAGGATGGTTCAGGAGTCTGGAGGAATTGCACTCTGCAGAGCCCTTTATTGCTCCTCTGAAAACAAGCAGTGTGCACTCTCCCCAATGCCTACAGCCAATGACATCGTGTATGCAGTGACGGCTGGAGGCCTGGTAAACCCTGAGAGGCTGTGGACCACATCCCTTCTGGGCAATGAAGCACTGTCAGGTCCAATTAGCCACCCCCTTCACCACAATGCTCTGGGGAGTGCTAAGTCTGCCTTACAGCTGCACAGGTGTGCTAGAGAATTAATAGTGTTGCCCCTTTTCAACCTGAGCAGCTAGTCAAATCACAGGGCTTTGGAGATGGTCCAGTTGGAAGCAGAAATTGAAGGAGTCCAGTGTTTTTGTTGCTGTAGTTGTGACACTGCAGCCCATATTCTTCACAGTAATATTATGATATGATTGTGACAATTATGATGCATTTTGTACAAGATAAGTCATGTGAGGGGTCACTGAAAAAGTTATGATTTGTTGAATATGATTATCCTATTTGTATTCATGTAGCATTTTTGTATCTGAAGTTATGAATATTGACTATGTATCTGTATTTCAAATGTCATGACACCTGGGTAACGCCCAGTAGACAAGATTCTTTCAGTCTTCTTTCAGATAGCTGGATGGGAAGGGCCTATTCAGGGTAATGGGCCATTAGGGAAAACGATAGGCCTTAGGAGAAGCTTATCTCCCACCTGGTGAGCCTTCCTGTGAATGCTACAGACAACCTGTAAGTAATGGCTGCTCTGAGTCTACAAGGACATGTGATCAGACCACATAATGTTGGACTCCATCTTGGGATGTCAGTATTTTTCCACAAACCAGTCTGGGAACCAAGTTTTGAAACCAAAGGGTTCCCACCATATGCTAAACCTATATAAGGCAGGGAGTGATATCATCTGTGGCTCTTCGTGCCCCACATAAGACGACTCTTGAAAATACCTGAGGAACAAAGACTGAATTGGGGAAGTGCCAGACCCAGGGTAAAGGGATTTCTATGAAACACCTAGGGATTCCAAGCTGCAAAGCAAGTGTAGTTTGTGCCTTAAGACTCTACAAGTCTGCCTGTACCATCAGTTAGATTGGATATGAATAGCAGATTCTCACCCTATCTAGCATATTAAGCTTAAGATGCTTTTTTGTTTATTTGCTAGGTAATCTGCTTTGATCTGTCTGTATCACTTAAAATCTGTCTTTTTGTAGTTAAATTTATTTTGTTTTAATCAAAACCAGTGTGTGTTTGACTAAGGTGTTTGGGGGAAATCTCTGCTTGGTTACCCCAAGTGTGCATTGTTCTCTTCACATACCGGGTATTAAACCCATATACTGGCCAGATTTGACCAGGGCAGAATGGCACTGCTCTGGAATCCTAGGCTGGAAAGCTGGTGGTTCGAGGGCCTACATGTAACTGCAGCTGTGTTTGTCTCTACCTATGGGAATGCTGGTGAAAGTGCAGGCTGGAGGGTTTTGCAGCTTGACACAGCAATACAGTGTGAGAGGGAGCCTGGGCTGGTGGGTCAGAGAGCTCAGTGGTATCCCAGTTCCAGATGGCACCCTAGGTGGAACCCGTCACAGAAATCTTGTTTCATTATAATAACTATACAAAGTTCTGCTTCTCTAAATGCTGGAGAAACCAAGAACAAAAGGAGCAGTTTTTTGGCTTACAGCCCCAAGCCTCTTTAGCCTACAGACTCAGAACTGCTCCCTGTAGCTTTCCTCAGGATCACACTGTGCTCACAGGCTACTGCTTGGCTTTCTTGCTATTTGCCTCTGCCTATCTCACTTCTCATCTATTGTCAGTTTGTGCATTCTCTCTCTCTCTCTCTCTCTCTCTCTCGCACCCTGCCTGAGCACAATACTGAGTGGAAACTCCCTGCCTGCAACATGGTGCTAGTCTCCAGTGAGGCCTTGTTTTAGGTGCAGCCCCTTAACTGTCTAACTATCTTAAATGAAGGGCATGTTTGCACAATGGAAAACAATCCCAACTAGACATATACAATGATGGGGTCTAAATTAGCTGTTACTACTCAAGAAAGATTTTGGAGTCATTGTGGATAGTTCTCTGAAAACACCTACTCAGTGTGCAATGCAGGGTCAGCACCTACCTCTCGCAAGTGCCCCTTCTGATTGGGTGTGTCTGCATCCTTTCTGTTTTTTCAGTGGGGCAGCACCCACCTCTAATTAGCACCCCCCTCTGGTCTATGGATCTTTCACCGGGTCTTCAGTGACTCAGTCCTCAGGGTGAACCACCTATACTGTCCCTGTAGCCCTTCCCAGGCTCTGGTCTTCAAGTCTGACTAACAGGGCCTATCTCAGTACCCTAGTTGGCCAGCTTATGTGAAAACTCCTGCTCTGGTGTGGAGCAGCACCCTCCTCTCCCTAGGCTTCCTTCCTGGGGGCTCATTGCCTGCCCTTTAGTCCTCCGACCCCAACTTTTTAGCTGGGTTAAATTAGATCAACCATCTTCCAGGAGTCAAACTAGATCAACCCCTTTTCATGTCTTCAGTGAGTCCTGGAAGCCAGCCAGAAGCTATTTTCTCACTTCCATGGTCCCTGCCAGCAACTACCTGTCTTAGCCCTTGCAGCCAGCCAGGAGCACTTTTGGTCCCCCGATCCCTGCTAGGTGACTGATCTAGCCAGGCCCTTTCAGCGCCTGCAGATAACCTTGAGCACCTCTTCCTCCCCAGGTCCTGCAAACAGACTGCCCTTACTCTGGCCCTGCAGCTCCTTTTATATGAGCCTGCTGGGCCTTCACTGGCTGCTACCTGAAGCATCTCTGATTGACTGCTTGTCCTGCAGCCACTCTAGCCCACCTGGAGGATCTCTCCACTGCTCTTTTCTTGGGATGGGCATGGCAGGCCCCTGAGGCCTCCAGCAGGGCGCCTTTGGGCCTAGTCCACCCCATTACAGGCAGTCAAAAAAGCTAACAGAAAGTTGGGAATCATTAGGAAAGGGATAGATAATAAGACAGAAAATATCATAATGCCTCTATATAAATCCATGGTACACCCACATCTTGAATACTGCATATAGATATGGTTGCCTCATTTCAATAAAAATATACTGGAATTAGAAAAGGTTCAGAAAAGGGCAACAAAAATTATTAGGGGTATGGAGTGGCTGCTATATGAGGCGATATTAATAAAATTGGGACTTTTCAGCTTGGAAAAGAGATGACTAAAGGGGGATATGATAGAGGTCTATAAAATCATGACTGGTGTTAAGAAAATAAATAAGGAAGTGTTATTTACTCCTCATAACGCAAGAACTAGGGGTCACTAAATGAAATTAATAGGGAACAGGTTTTAAACAAACAAAAGGAAGTATTTCTTCACACAAGGCACAGTCAACCTGTGGAACTCTTTGCCAGAGGATGTTGTGAAGGCTAAGACTATAGAAGGGTTAAAAAAAAAACTAGATAAATTCATGGAGGATAGGTCCATCAATAGCTATTAGCCAAAATGGGCAGGGATGGTGTTCCTAGCCTCTGTTTGCCAGAAGCTGGGAATGGGCAACAGGGGGATGGATCTCTTGATGATTACCTGCTCTGTTCACTCCCTCTGGACCACATGGCTTTGGCCATTGTCGGAACACAGGATACTGGGCTAGATGGACCTTTGGTCTGACTCAGTATGGCCATTCTTACGTTCACATTTGTTTGAATGAGATTTTAACTTAATCCATGACAACACAACTCATGGCAATAGACTCACTGAGCCCTCTTCTACCCCACTCAGTGCATGTGTTGAAGATAGGGCAGGATTTTACCAAGAGCTTGTGTCAGTGTGCATGGATATAAATATATGTGTGAGTACATGTCTGTATCTATAGAGGTGTGTATATGTGTATAGTATATCCAGAATAAGACAATGTTCCGTTTTCTACATACCACAGAGCAAAGATATATTTTTTTCCTCTTCAGGTTTTGGGCATAAATCCCTACTTGTTTTCACAGGAACATTAGCTCAAATTTGCAGCTACTGTATGCAATAGATAAAACTGTTACTTGGAAAGACCATATGTCACACTGAACTGCTCAAGAGGCATCAAGCCTTCCCTGCTTGCAGATCCTTTAAAGATATAATTTTATGCTCAGTTAAAATGGAAAAGAGCATTATGTTTAAAGATAAACCCATTTACTGTGCAACTAGTTTGCTAAATTACTAGTTAGCGAGACATTTGGACTGTCAAAAAAAAGTTACACATCTCCTTCTCTGTGTTTATCAGTTGCTATGGCAATAATTATTATGATGTCACAAACAGCATGATTAAGAACTCCTTCTAGAGGGAAGAAAAGAAAAATGGGCTATAAGGAGAAAATTTCCTCTTTATTTATATTTATTCTTACCCCCTTTTGACCAGAGCAGTTAGCCAGTATTCAGGGTCTTGCAGGTTGTTTCTATTAGAGGAGAAATTGATGATGTAGGTGGGTATTTTTTTGGTGCAATCCTGTTTATTTAAAAAGAAGGTACACAAAGTCCTGTTTCCCTGAACACAGTAGGATTCAAACAGCAGGAGTTGATTTCTAACCATTCTAAGCCTCTTTCCAGCCACACGCTACCCAAAAGCCTTCTCTCAGCTTTTTCTCAGGATTGTGCTACAGGTACCTCTCTGGCTGTCCATAGTGCTTGCTTGCTGCCTTAATCTGTCTGCTTCTGTGGTATTTCTGCTCTCACTCTCATTCTCACTGTCACTCTCACTCTCACTCTCTCACACACACACACACACACACCCCAATACTCAATCCTCAACCTCCTACATCAGCATTCAGTCCCCAGTGAAACCCCACTGCTCATATAACTCAGATTACTGACTGGCATTGCATGTGTCCTATATTTTGGGTGGTGGCTCCTATTGTTTCAGGTATATCATTCCATAAATTAACTTAATTGCTTCTTATATTTACCCTGTATGAAGGGTGGCTGTTTTTCCCACTAGCTTCAACAAGGTTTCACATAACCCCCTATTATCACAGTATATTTTCTAAAAGTTGTTTTTAAGGATGTTAGTGAAGAATTAATATCCTCAATGGTGACTATAGCCTTTTAGCTCCCAGTCAGACCACCATTACTGTACATTAGTACTGCAAGGGGGCAGAAATTCTGTTACTGTTTCATAACAAATGAACACAAAACTGCGATGTTAAAAGTTGTGAAGGCTGCAGGAGTAAAATGTATTAGGCAGCATTTAATTTCTCTGCTTTAATTTAATGCTCTATCCTGCTTTTGCTTTCCTAGTGTACAAAAGGGAGGATATAGTACACCTGAGCCGCAGCAGCAGGGCAGCATCCCTTCATAACACAGTGCTAATGCACCAGCCCAGCAGCCATGATCCAAAGAGGCCCATGTGCAGATTACATAATGTTCCCCCCACTTCCCCTGGCACTAACTAGCTCATTGGGGTCAAAGGCAGTTAGATCAGGGTCCAGAGGAGCGACGGTGCTACTGCTCTGGGGAGCAATAAAGTTTTCCATGGCCATCCTTGTGGAAATTCATCCTGGATGGCTGCAGCCCAGTTGCAAAGGATGCACCAAGATGAAGTCTGGTCTACACTTCAAATTTAGGGTGATATTGCTACAGCACTCAGGGGTGTGAAAAATCCAAACCCTGAGCCCACAGCTATGCTGACTTCAACCCTCAGTGTAGCTGCAGCTACATTAACAGAAGCTCCAGGAGGTAGAGTTACTACAGGGATGGGGCAAAAAGAAAAGGAGTACTTGTGGCACCTTAGAGACTAACAAATTTATTAGAGCAAGAGAGCTGTAGCTCACGAAAGCTTATGCTCTAATAAATTTGTTAGTCTCTAAGGTGCCACAAGTACTCCTTTTCTTTTTGCGAATACAGACTAACACGGCTGCTACTCTGAAACCTGTCATTACAGGGATGGAGAAATCTCTTCCATCGCTACGGTAGGCATCTACACTATGGTGCTAGGGCGCTGCAGCTGTGCCGCTGTAGCACCCATAGTGTAGACGTGGGCTGAATCTCCACTCTCCATCATTGTGTCAGTCAGGGCAGGATTTGACCCTTAACTTATACTTAATTCTCAAGTGTAAATGTATATAACAGAAATTTTCTGTTCTTAAAGAAATGTAGCCCTTAGGACCCTTGTCTCTATCTCAGGTACCTAGGTGTGTATACCAGTCACATTACCATGGTATCTGAGTGCTTCTCAGATAATAGATGGATTTACATCATATCATGAATTCATATCTCTAGTTTACATACCTACATTCAGTCATCTTCATATTTTTTTTGTCTCCATTCAGTGGAGGGTCAGAGGTAAGGTGTATCCTGAAGGGATTGGGAAAGAGAGGGAGAATGTTCCTCCTTCCTAGTGTGTGAATCCACACACAGGAAACTTAGAAAACATCTTTTAAATTTCTGAGGTGCAGGCTGAAGTTGTCCAAAGGCCTCAACATGGCAGACAGCACATAGGCTCCTTGGGTGCATCCACGGGGTTAGATTTTCACACGGATGAAATATTAATGAGCTGTAGCTTATGCTCAAATAAATTTGTTAGTCTCTAAGGTGCCACAAGTACTCCTTTTCTTTTTGTGGATACGGACTAACATGGCTGCTACTCTGAAACCTATGTTTCCAATATGCATTGATACCCCTTACAATGTGAGGGGGAACCTGCAAGTACTTTTGGATTTCATGCCATACAAACCACTGCATTCAACAGGAACCTAATGCAAATATAAGTTCCCCATTACGGAACAGAGGAAACCTGCATTTTTAATTAAAAGTCTCAGGCCATCAGCTCACCCAGCCAGTCATTAAGCCTCAAGAAATGTCCTTTGCCGAGATCATTATTTCTTAATTAACGTACAGTGAACAGTATATGTTCCGTTTAGCCTTTGAGGGAGAGGGCAAACTTTCTTCAAGAACTGGAAAGGTTAGCAGCTCTTTACATGGAGCATCCAGACATGATCACAAGGAATGTTAACACAGTGCTTGATTCAGCACAAGTTAGCTCTGATCCCCCTCAATTTACTCCATGTCTTGTAATCTAGATAGCTTTGAATGGTTGTATGGAGTTGCACTTTTTCACACAGCACTGCACATTCTTTTAAAGGCGTGATTTGATTTTTAGTAGGTTATAGCAATTAGTAATGTGTCTTTCATGTCTTATGGATCAATTTGTATGTTATTTAAATGCACAGACTTTGCATTAGCTGGCCATTTCTATTAAGCTGCTTTTTAATGCAACACCATCACTTGGCAGTGTAGCAACTACCGCACTTAGCACTAGAACTGTTTGAAATATGTTAATTGTTTTTCACAGAAAGCTCCAGGGAAATTTTTTTTTAAATTTCCACAAAAAGATTCACTTCTTGAATTTTGTTCTTATTTTCACTTTCCGAACCTCTCTCTCCTTCCCTCCCCCCCCCCCACCCCTTTTCCAGTCTCCAGGAAAAGGGGGAAAGAAAAATGGAGAACCAAAATCCTAAACTAAACTGAATATCTTTTTGTGGTTGGGAAAAAAAACCTAAGCATTTTGAACAAAAAGATAATTTTCTGAAAAAAATGTTCATTTAGGGGAAAATGACATTTGCCACTGAGAAAGTATTTTGATTGAAATATTTCAGTACAGCAACTAGAAGAAAAACGGCAGCAGAACAACTCCTGGTAGGACCTAGCAGCATACACCCAGTGGTGAGCTGGAGCCGGTTCACACCAGTTCGCTAGTGTTCTAAACCGGTTCTAAAAGGGCTTCTAAATTTAACTGGCCAAAAGTGGCACCTTAGGCACCAACTCCACGGGCGCTCCAGCCCTGGAGCACCCAAGGGGAAAATTTGGTGGGTGCTCTCCCACCAGCAGCTCCCCAGCTCACCTCACCTCCGCTCCGCCTCCTCCCCTGAACCCGCCGCCCCGCTCTGCTTCTCTGCTCCACCCCCAGCTTCCTGCAAATCAGCTGTTCGTGCGGGAAGCCGGGGCAGGCTGACACGCAAGCGGCGGCTTCCTGCTCAGGCCCAGGGAGGCAGAGCGGAGGTGAGCTCAGGCGGGGGGCCCCGAGGAGGGCTGCCCGCGCTGCAGCAGGTAACCCGGCGGGGGGGGGGAGCACACAGGGGAACCGCTCCCCGCCCCAGCTCACCTCGGCCTGCTTCTCAGTCCTCCCCGGCTTCCCGCCGAACAGCTGATTTGCGGGAAGCCGGGGGCGGGGCGTTCAGGGGAGGAGGCGGAGCGGAGCTGAGGTGAGCTGGGGCCGGGGGTGGGGCGGGGAGCTGCTGGTGGGTGCTCTGCACTCACCAAATTTTCCCCTTGGGTGCTCCAGAGCTGGAGCACCCAGGGAGTCGGCGCCTAAGGCACCACTTTTGATGTGCTCAGTGGGGGAGCGGCCGCGCCCCCTGCTCCCCCCCAGCTACGCTCCCCCACCCCTAGGAGCCAGAAGGACCTGCCAGATGCTTCCTGGGAGCTGCCCCACGTAAGCACCGCTGGGACTCCCCACCTCGCCCCCAGCAGATGCCTCTGGCTCTTAGGGGTGGGGTGGGCACCCACTACGGTGGCCCACGAGACCCTCCTGCCCGGTTCTGGGGGCAGTCAGGGGACAGGGGAGGGGGTGGATGGGGCAGGGGTCCGGGGGGGGGGCGCATCAAGGAATGCGGGGGGGTTGGATGGGACAGGAGTCCCAGGGGGTGGGGCAGGCAACGTCCCCCTCCGTGGAGTGAGGAGGGAACCCATTGTTAAGATTTTGGCAGCTCATCACTGCATACACCTATTGTGTTAGCCCTTAGAAACTTGCCACTTGCCTTAGATAACTATGGTATTCAAAAGATTCAAGGTATTTCCTATGGTACATATAGGAAAGTACAAGGATATATGGCAGTTACACAGGGATCTTACTTGTAAGGGCTGTCACTGTACGTTACTACCCACTCATTATACTCCACACCTGAACATAGCCATTATATGAATAACATACCCCTATATCTCAATGTCTGTACTTTGACCCATTAACCTTTTACCCCCAATTAGGGAGATTGCAGATTATGTATTCCGTACGCCACCTGTTCCTAAACCGAACTTCACACCCCTTGATAATCTGTACCTTATTCCCTGATAACCAGAAACTTCTATGCTTAAGCTCTGTACCATTTTCTTTTTATTTTAACATCATCTTAATAAAATTATTAAATCTGTGAGGAATGGAGAGCACAGATGACAGAACTCCTCTGATAAAACACCATAACCTTTGCTGTGATGCCTACAAAAACCTTAACAATGGTTAGGATGTTTCTGTGCTGTGACTGCTGCTTATTATGCTGAACAAAATGACCTCATTGTTTCCTCGACCTCTTTCCCTCACCTCCTTAAGGCTTTAGGGATGGGACCAACTTTGTGTTCTGTCTTTGTACCCACTTAGCACAGTGGTGTCTGGTCTGTGACGGGGGCTGTGTACTGAAATACAAACACCACCACTCACCTATCCCTAACTGCGAAAATTTTTCTGCACAAATGTACTATTCTATTTATGGCAGTTAGTGTAAGACTTCCTTACATCTTTTCACAGGTCCCCCCTCCCGAGTCAGAGGACTAGCCTTGGTTCTGAATAGCTTATTATTGAATGTATAGAGTTAACCTATCAGGCCAGAATCTTCCCTGCTCTACCAGCACCAAGTAGCCCTACAGCTGGCAGAGTTGGCAGTAGAGGAGGATTTAGATGTGATATAGCATCTCTTACACGCTTCACCTCCAAATCAGCCATATCATTGGTTGGTGACTTACCATGAAGCAGCAATATGTCTGAAGCCTTCACGCTAATTCAGATCTTTAGTATCCCTCATTTTGAATCAACCATTTGCAGATTTCAGAGTAGCAGCCGTGTTAGTCTATATTCGCAAAAAAGAAAAGGAGTACTTGTGGCACCTTAGAGACTAACAAATGTATTTGAGCATAAGCTTTCATGAGCTACAGCTCACTTCATCAGATGCATTCAGTGGAAAATACAGTGGGGAGATTTATATACATAGAGAACATGAAACAATGGGAGTTAACATATAATGGACAGCTTGTCCTTGGGACAAAGAAAGAGAGACCACATGGCAAGAGAATATAAAAAGCTGCTGCAGCTCCTCCATCTTGTCTTCAATCCTGCTTCATACCTCTGGAGGGACTTTGCTACAAACAGAAGCTCTAAACAAAGGAATGATGACCCATCCCAGCTGTGGATGTACTCCAAAGACTTGATTTGAACCTGCAGTTTATTTCATCACTGCTACAAGCCTGAACCAAGAACTTTGCCATTACTGTATGTAATTGATTCCATTTAACCAATTCTAGCTCTCATCTATATCTTTTTCCTTTTATGAATAAACCTCTAGATTTTAGATTCTAAAGGATTGGCAAAAGCATGATTTGTGGGTAAGATCTGATGTGTATATTCACCTGGGTCTGGGGCTTGGTCCTTTGGGATCGAACTTTTTTTCTTTTACTGGGGTATTGGTTTTCATAACCATTTGTCCCCATAACGAGTGGCACTGGTGGTGATATTGGGAAACTGGAGCATCTAAGGGAATTGCTTGTGTGACTTGTGGTTAGCCAGTGGGATAAAAACCAAAGTCCTCTCTGTCTGGCTGGTTTGGTGTGCATAGAAACCCCAGCCTTGGGCTATAACTGCCCTGTTTTAAGCAATTTGTCCTGAATTGGCACTCTCAGTTGGGTCCCACCTGAACCAGCATAATTACAAATACTTTTCCATTTTAAGCATAGTTTTATTATGCCACTATCAAAGTTTTTGATGTTTTGCTCCTAATCCTCGTTTAGAACCATCTACTAATAAATTGACAGGTTGTGACATACCATAGTAATTTAGAGCCTTTTCATCTCTGTCTCTGAGTGCTGATTTTAGTGTTTTCTGAAGGCTTTTATTCAGAGACAGTATCCCTCTTGAGTTGCTCTCTGAATGTGTTGTCAAGACAGATATATTTTGTATGATTTTTTTCATGGAACTGTATGCAATTTCTCTGTAAAAGGCTACAACTCTTCTCTCTGTAGCACATCTATTTCTATAATGATTAACTAATTTGTGTGGCTTCCAGCCTTGCTAGCTTAGAATATATTCTAAGAACTTACTTTTTATTGGCTGAACTTTAAATTAATCTGTTTTAGTCTAAGCCCTGTTTGGTATCTGATTCTCTTTTACTATATATAGATCACACACTAATGTAAGTTATTCTTTTGTGTTGTCTGAGCACTTGTAATATACTCTCTCTCCTGTGTACTGTTTGTTCCATATGCAAGTTATAAATACATGAATCCGAGGAATTGAAATTAGACAGGTTGGATCATTATTATGGTTTACTATTTGCATGTGGTAGTGGTTTACGACCCCAACTGTGGACTGAGGCCACACTGTGCTTGGCACTGTACCTACTGGGATGGGGCAAGGCCAGATGGCTATGGAAGAGCAGTCTTATTGGGATCCGGGAAGTGGGTGGGCACAGCCCGTCCACTGCTAAAGGATCCCCCCCAGCCTAAAAGGGGGATCCACAGGACCTAGATACCCAAAAAATTCCGGGGGACAACTAATGATATAACAGGGACAGGAGTGCGGTCAAAGGGTCAAATGAAGGGAACCGGATGGGGACACGAGCAGAGAACCCCGGACAGCGCCCACTGCTCCTCAAAGGCGTCAAGGGAGTCAGAGGATGCCGCCCAGAGGAACTCGGCCCGGATACGTGAACAGACCGAGGATCGGAAATAGGCCCCACAGTCACAAGAGACTCCATCGGCCAACATCCTCACTCTGGTTTTGTAGATGGCCATTTTAGCTAGAGCCAGGAGGAGGTTGACAAGGAGATCCCATGACTTCGTGGGGCCACGGATAGGGAGTGCATAAATGAGAAGGTGAGGGGAAAAGTGCAACCAAAAGCATAATAAAATATTGGTGAGGAGCCGGAATAGGGGCTGCAGCCTGGCACATTCCAGGTATATATGTGCCAGGGTTTCCCTCATGCCGCAAAAGGGGCAGGTGTCTGGGATTGAGGTGAACTGCGCCAAGTACACGCCCATGCTCACGGCTCCGTGAAGGAGCCGCCAACTGACATCCCCACCGGGTCTCGGAACTAAGGTGAAATATAGGCCGGACCACAGAGGCTCCTCACCCTCCAAAGGGCGCAGGAGGTCCTGCCATTTTGTATCAGGGCGGGACACGAGGGTGAGGGCGTGAAGGGTGTGGAGCACGAGCGTGTAGATATGTTTTCTTGGCACGGTTTGAAAGCAGACCGGCTGCATCTCTTGTAGCCGGCTTACAGTGAAGGGGTGAGGGGATCGGTTGGGTCCACGGGGCAGGGGTCCAATTAAAAGGTCCGGCGGGCCTGGGGTAGCAGGTGGGCGGGGCGTGCCCTCGTGCAGGACCCGGTCGAGAAAAACCCGAGCAGCAGGTGGCAAAGCAGCCTTCACCTCCTGAAGTACGCGCCGGGGAGTACAAGGTCTGGAGAACCCCATGCGCTGAGTGAGTGTCAGGGAATCCAGCCAGTCTCCCCGGTCATAGTCCAGGAGGTCTCCGACTCTTGTTACTTCTGCCAGGACCAACCTCTGGCACACCGAGCGGGACTCCGCCACCTGCACACGGAGCTCAGGGTTGTGTAGCAGGGGGTCTGCGAAGAGATCTGCCCCCTCGGTGGCCGCCATGGACCTGGTCATTGAAAAGAGTTTCAGGTCCGGAGGAGGTCCTGGTAGAAGACCGGCAGCCCGGAGAGGTCTCGCGGAAGACCTCTCAGATGTAGATAAAGGAGCTGCCGGTCGTATCGGAGCCCTTGGGAGCGGCGCAGGAAGGCGTGTGCCAGTATCCCCCACGCTGGACTACCTGCACCATAAAGGAGCCTCTGCATGGTCTGGAGGCGGAAGACATGGACCGGAGTGTGCAGATATTTCAGGCCCTACCCTCCCTCCTCCAGGGGTAGATGGAGAACCCCTGCAGGGACCCAGTGCAGTCCTGACCAAAAGAACTCCAGAATCGATGTCCAGAGGTTGGCCAGGAAACCCGGAGCCGGGACCAGGGTGTTTAGCCGGTACCAGAGCATGGACAGGACTAGTTGATTAAGCATCAGCGCTCTCTCTTGAAGGGAGAGGTACCGGAGTAGTCCTGTCAATTTCCGGACCCGTTCTATCACCCCACCCTCTAAATTCTGCCAGTTCTCCGGCGGAGAGGGATGCGTGGCAGAAAGGTAAACACCCAGATAGAGCAGCGGACCCGTGCTCCACCGGATGGCCTGAAGCGCGGGTGGGAGGGAGCTCGCCTGCCACCAGTCCCCTACCACCAAGCCAGAGCTCTTGACCCAGTTGACCCGCGCGGAGGAGGCTGCCGAAGAGATGGCCTGGCAAGCCTCCACCCGCGCCAAGTCGCCTGGGTTCTGGACCACGAGGAGCACGTCATCAGCGTACGCCGACAGGACCAGCCGTAGCTCCGGCTCCTGCAGCACCAACCCTGTCAACCTCCTTCGGAGGCGACAGAGGAAGGGCTCGATCGCCAGAGCGTACAGCTGGCCTGAGAGGCGGCACCCCTGCCGTAGTCCTCGCCCGAAGCTGACCGGTTTGGTCAGGGTCCAGTTGAGCCTGACCAAACACTCTGCGGAGGCGTACAGCACCCGGAGAAAACTCACAAACCTGGGTCCGAAGCCAAACGCTTGCAGAGTGCTCAGGAGATACCCGTGATCCACCCTGTCGAACGCCTTCTCCTGATCTAAGAACAGGAGGGCAAATGACAGACAATCCCTACACCCAAGTTCCAATAGGTCCTGGACCAGATATAGGTTGTCGAAGATGCTGCGGCCCGGGACGGTGTAGGTCTGGTCTGGGTGGACCACGTCCGCCAGCACGGACCCTAGCCGCAGCGAGATGACTTTTGCCACAACTTTGTAGTCCATGCTGAGGAGCGAGACGGGACGCCAATTTCGTAAATCGCGGCGGTCCCCCTTCTTCGGCAATAAGGCGAGCACGGCTCGCTTGCGTGAAAGAGGGATGACCCCGCTCTGCAAAGACTCGGCCCAGACGGTGACTAGATCTGTGCCCAGGATGTCCCAGAACACGCGGTAGAACTCCACGGTCACCCCGTCTATGCCCGGAGATTTATTGGTGGGCATGCGACGGAGGGCTTCCGAGAACTCTGCCAGAGTGAGAGGCAGCGCTAGCCGGTCTCGGTCACCCGCGCTGACCATCATATAGCCACCGTGACAGCCTCCCAGAGCTCTCTGCAAGCGTTAGGATCGGTCGGATCCAGGGAGTAAAGGCTTGCGTAGAAGGCTCTCGCCTTCCCGCACATCTCCACTGGATCCGTGAGGGGGGTGCCATCTTCTGCCAGTAGGCAAATGACATGTTTTTTAGCCCCCCTCTTTTTTTCCATGGCATAGAAGAAGCGGGAGCCGCGATCCATCTCCCGAAGGAGATGGATGCGGGATCGAACAAAGGCACCCCGGGCCCGATGGTCCTCGAGGGTCCGGAGCTCCTCCCGCTTCTCCCGGCACGCTCCGCAGAGGAGTGGATCCTCGGGGCTGGCGGCCAGACGTCTCTCCAGCTCTAAGACCTCCTGTTCCAACTGCTCTATCGCCGCATCCCTCCGTCGACTGGCGCCCCGGGTGTAGTCACGGCAGAAGAGCCGGGCGCGCACCTTCCCTAGGTCCCACCACCGCCACCCCGAGGGAAAGGCACACTGCTGCCCTCGCCAGGCAGCGAGAACTCCCGGAAGGACGCCACGAAGCCCGCATCCTACAGCAAGCTGTTGTTAAAATGCCAATAGGCCGGCCCCGGTCTCTCCGCGCAGAGGGAGGCTGTCACGGTGGCTATATGATGGTCAGAAAAAGGGGCCGGCCGGATGCTGGAGAAGTGGGCTCGTGAAAGATGAAAGCGTGATAAATAAATGCGGTCCAACCGGGAATGGCGCGACCGATGGGCCTCCACCCAGACAAAGGTGAATGTGGAAGTGTCATCCATGTGGTGGTCGTGCCAGACGTCCACCAGGGAGTGGTGTTCGACTATCTCCTGGAGGACGGCGACGGCGGTCGGGCTCTGCTCGGTCCCCGAGCGGTCCCGCTCCTCAAGGGTGATGTTAAAGTCTCCTCCCAGGACCAGGCACTCCTGAGGATCCAAGGTGCCGAGGAAGGCGGATGCCTGCTGATAGAATTGCAGCTGCTCCGGGCTCGCTGCTGGGGCATAGATGTTGACGAGGTTGACTACAAGCCCCTCCATGCGGACCCGGAGGTGCAGCAGGCAGCCCAGCACAGCCTCAGCGACCCCCAGCACCTCGGGCTGTAGGTCAGGGGAGAACAGGGTCGTCACTCCAGCCGTACAAACTGTGAGGTGGCTAAAGTAGACCCTTTCCCCCGAATCCAGCTGCCAGCTGTCTTCGGCGGTCGGATCCGTATGGGTCTCCTGCAGGAAAACAACAGAGTACCTCCTCTTCTAAAGGAAGGAGAGCACCTGGGACCTGCGGAGACCCATCCTACAGCCGCGAGTGTTCAATGTTGCGATGGTAAAGGGTTCCATGAGGAGGGCTGGGGGTGATCCTCACTGGCAGGGATGCTCGCGGCTCCCGGCGGGCCACGCAGCAGTCCGTGACCCACCCCGTAGGTGAGTAAGGAGTCACGGAAGAGGCGGACCCGCTGGTAGGCTGCGGCGCCCTGCCTCCCGGTCCTTTTACCCTCCCCCATGAGGGCCCTTGCGGCCCGGAGGATTTGATTAAAGTCCCCCCATCGCTGGAGGGCAAGCTGGACTTTGTTGCGGGAGCCACGGACATCTTCTAGAACCTTCCGCAACTCCTCTTGCAGCGCATGGGGGGCTGAGGTTATGGTCTGGTTACTCCCCGACGGGGCCCTTGCTACAGCCCCGTGGTCCACTGAGACGGGCAGACAGGGTGTGGACCCCCGACGGGGCTCCTGATGGGTTGACCTGAATGCTGGGGCGATAGGGGGCGGCGGAGGGAGGATAGCAGCCACTGGTGGGTCAGGACGGGTAAATACAAAGGCCGCTCCCTGGGTGTCATCTGTTGGAAAGGGGAAGGAGACAGCCCCAGGGGCGGCAATAACATCTCGGAAGGTGGACGGGATAAGGGCAGGGGCAGGGGTAGAGGTGAGAGTCTGGGTCAGGAGAGGGCTCTCAGTGAGGCCGGGCACAAGCTCTCTGGTGGATTTGGCAGTCACGGCATCAGGAGGTGGACTCTCTTCTGTAGGGCCCTCTCCCAGGAAGGAGGTCGAATGCTCCTCACCAGCGAGGGGTGCCCCTGGTGGCTCAGGTTCCAGCCACGTGGCACTGGCCGTCGCCTGAACACGCTCAGCGGCTCTCAGCGGGGTGCCCTCTGCGGCCGGGTTGATGGAGGAGTCCAGGGGCTTCTCGGAGGTGGGAGCAGAAGCAACGGTTAGGGGGAGGGAACATGGGGAAAGGGGGGCTGGAGTGAGGTCGCCCAGATCGAGGCCCGCTGGCATAGGATCATCCTCCCCCTGGGTGACCGGGGTCAGACCCAGGACCTCGATCTCCTCATATATAGACGGGAAATTGTTTTCCGCTACCCCGGGATTCTCCCTGCCGGCACCTGTCGCAACGGTTGCTTCGGGGCACACTGGGGTTTCAGATGGTGCCTCGGGGGTCTTGGAGGGGAGGGACTCCCGTGGAGGGGAGATACTGCCTTCCAGTGCTGCCACGTCTTCCCCAGCCGGCTCTGGTGGATGGAACACACCCGTGGGTAGAGCGGAAGGCTCGGCATCGGTGCCCCCCTTCCTGGTCTTCCAGGGGGCCTCCGCATCAGATGGCAGGAGCGGAGCTCGAGCCTTCCACTTGCCCCGCTTCCCCTGGACTAGGGCCCAGCCCTCCATGGCATCATCTGGGGGCTGGCTAGCAGGGGTTGTGTCAGGGGGCAGAGGCGATGGCTCAGGGACTCGAGGGGGTAATGGTGGGGCAGCACAAGGGAGGGAAGATTCCCCTTGGGGCAGGCCCTCTCCCATGCCCGGCGGTGTCCCTGCCGCACCCTCCTCCACAGGCCCTGCCAGATTGCAAGCAGCGGGGACGGGGCTCTCCCGCTCGTCTGGGCATAGTTGGAGAGGTGCCTCTTGGGCCCGAGCGGGAGCAATGGTGGACTGGGAAGGAGGAGGGGTGGTTTCGGGCGCCGGGCAGCCAGGGGCGCCGGCGATGACGGGGCCGGTGCCCTGCCGGGGCTCAGGGGTCCCGGATGCCCCTCCTTGTCGGGCCAAGGGGCAGTCCCTCCGGACGTGCCCCATCGCCCGCAGAGGTAGCACCGGGCCTCCCCCATGGAATAATGCACCCTGTAATGGGCCCCCTGGTAGGGGACTAGGAAGGACCCCTCCAGCGCCTCTCCGTCACGTGCCGCTGGCGGCAGTTGAAGCTGCACTTGCCAGCGGAACGAGAGGACGTGACGGAGGGCGGGGTCTTTGCAGCCCAACAGGAGAGGGCTGATGACAGAGATGGGCTTCCCCAAGGTAGAAAGGGCGGGTAACAGGGCGGCATTGGGGAGAAAGGTAGGGACGGAGGTCAGGACCAGGCGGACACCCAGGTCCTCTAGCGGCTCTAGGGGGACAAAAACTCCCCCTACCGCCAGGCCCTTCTCCACCGCCTCCTGGGCGGTAGCCTCCGATGTTAAGAAGAAGACGACCTTGCCATACATTTTGGAGGCCGCCACAATGGGCTCCACCACCGTCGCCAACGCCCGCACATAGGTCTCCACGTGGGGCAAGGCGGGCACCAGGAGGCAAGGGACGCCGTACTTCCTGGTCATGGTGGGAAAGGGGCCGCGGCCGCTACAGATGGTAGTGGAGGTGGTGGGCAGGAGAGATAACGTAGCGGCAGGCGGGGGGGCTGCCGCAACCTGGGCGTACGCCCTGGGGGCCGGGGGAGGGACACCCGCAGTGCTGGTGGAGGGAACAGTGGGGAGGGACGCCCCAGCCAGCGGTGGGGCCGGGGCATTGGGGGCAGCCCCTGCCATGGAGGGCCTGGTCTTCTTAGCAGGGCCCTTCCCTTTCTTCTTCCCCTGGCCCTTCCCGCCGGCTGGGGGGGCTCCCCCCAAATCTGAGGGGGTGAGAGACGTGGCAGCAGTGGAGGTCACCCCGGTGCCCGTCGCTGCTGGTGCCCCAGCGGGGGTGGTGGCAGATGGTTCGGCAGCGGAGGTAGAAGCTTGGGGGGGTGATGGAGGGGTAGGCGGGGGAGGGGGAGCTCGGGCTGCTGGAGGGGTCCCACCCGTCTCATCCCCTGCCATCATAAGCAAGGAGGGAAGGGGGGACACCAGAAGGAGGAGGGGAGAGGGGAAGCAGGTCGACCACTCCTCCCCGCTAGGCTGCAGGCAGGGGAGGAGGGCGCCAAAAGGGGTGGGCTGGACGGGGGGCAATCAGGGGTTAGGGGTCAGTCACCGACACAAGGTGGAATTCCTGCTCCTCTTGGTGCACTAGGGGAGGGGGGGATACAACATTGGGGGTGCAGTGAAGAGAGTTGCAACTAAAATGGGGAATTGCACAAGCGCATGGGAGGGGGCATGGGCACACGAAGCGAGAGGCTAAGCGGTCTGGAGGTAGAACAGGGAAACCAAGGGGCTAGCTTCAGAGGCTGGGGCGGGGCAAACAAACAAAGGCTGCAGAAGGAAATGGGCGGGGCAGGCAAACAAACTGAAGCTAGTACGGGGGGCTGGGACAAAAGGGGGGGCAAAGCTACAAGTGGCAAATGGGGCAGGTAGTAAAAGGCAAGCTGGGGGGTAGACAGTCCGGGGCGGGCACGTGCACCCACGTGCGCTTGCACAAGTCTTTTTAAGCTGGCTGCTGCTTCTGGCCCAAAGGGTGGAAATAGGGCGTGGCAAGCCAAGCAAGCAGCTGAGTCCAGAGGCAAGAGCTGAGGCAGATGGTATACAGCCAGTGGGGGTGGTGGAGGGGGCAGCGGTGGGGGTAGTAGTGGTGGGGGTTGGGGGGACGCACAGATGGATTGGGGGGTAGCTCCATGCCACACCCCCTGTGTCCCTGGAAACACAGTCAAGACCCCCACCACAAGAACACAGTTTGAAAATTACTCAGTCTTAGGTCCCCTCCATGGTGGTCTGCAAAGTCTCTAGGTTCTCCCCCACTGGTAGATGGTCCTCTTCTTCTCCTCCTCTGGCTTCAGCAGCTCCAGCCAGCAGACTCCACAGCAGCAGCTCCGGGAACTCCAGGTGGTGGTCCAGGCTGGCAGAAAGGACCCCTCTCAGGTGGTGGTGGTGGTGGTGGTGTCCACAACAGCAGTGGCTGGGGTCCCTCACTCCTCCTCTCTGGGGAATGGGCTAGCAGCCCCCCCCCGGAGCAGCAGTAGCAGCACCCGAGAGTGGAGGGTCGAGCAACCAGGTAGCAGAGAACGGGGGGGTGGTGTCTGGCTGAGCCAGGGGAGCAGCTGGAGCAGCAGGGAGAGCTTAGGGCCTAGCAGCAGGAGTAGCGGCTTCCCACCTTCCTCCAACCTAGAAGGCTATGGGAGAGCAGTCTTATTGGGATCCGGGAAGTGGGCGAGCGAAGCCCATCCACCGCTAAAAGATCCCCCCCCAGCCTAAAAGGGGGATCCACAGGACCTAGATACCCAAAAAATTCCGGGGGACAACTAATAAAATAACAGGGACAGGAGTGCGGTCAAAGGGTCAAACGAAGGGAACCGGACGGGGACACCGAGCAGAGAACCCCGGACAGCGCCCACTGCTCCTCAAAGGCGTCAAGGGAGTCAGAGGATGCCGCCCAGAGGAACTCTGTCCGAATACGTGAATGGACCGAGGATCGGAAATAGGCCCCACAGTCACAGGAAACTCCATCGGCCAACCTCCTCACTCTGGTTTTGTAGATGGCCATTTTAGCTAGGGCCAGGAGGAGGTTGACAAGGAGATCCCGTGACTTCGTGGGGCCACGGATAGGGAGTGCATAAATGAGAAGGTGAGGGGAGAAGTGCAACCAAAAACGTAATAAAATATTGGTGAGGAGTCGGAATGGGGGCTGCAGCCTGGCACATTCCAGGTATACATGTGCCAGGGTATCCCTCACACCGCAAAAGGGGCAGGTGTCTGGGATTGAAGTGAACCGTGCCAAGTACACGCTCGGGCTCACGGCTCCGTGAAGGAGCCGCCAACTGACATCCCCGGCGGGCCTTGGGACTAAGGTGCAATATAGGCTGGCCCACCGAGGCTCCTCCAAAGGTGGCAGGAGGTCCCACCATTTTGTATCAGGGCGGGACACGAGGGTGAGGGCGTGAAGGGTGTGGAGCACGAGCATGTAGATATGTTTTCTTGGCGCAGTTTGAAAGCAGACTGGCTGCACCTTGTGCAGCCGGCTTCCAGTGAAGGGGTGAAGGGGTCGGTTGGGTCCACATGGCAGGGGTCCAATTAAAAGGTCAGGCGGGCCTGGGGTAACGGGTGGGTGAGGCATGCCCTCGTGCAGGACCCGGTCGAGATGAACCCGAGCAGCGGGCAGCAAAGCAGCCTTCACCTCCTGAAGTATGCGCCGGGGAGTACAAGGTCTGGAAAGCCCCATGCGCTGAGCGAGCGTCAGGGAATCCAGCCAGTCTCCCCGATCATAGTCCAGGAGGTCTCCGACTCTTGTGACCTCTGCCAGGACCAAACTCTGGTGCACCGAGCGGGACTCCGCCACCTGCAAACGGAGCTGGGGGTTGTGTAGCAGGGGCTCCGCGAGGAGATCTGCCCCCTCGGTGGCTGCCACGGACCTGGTCATTGTAAAGAGTTTCCAGGTCCGGAGGGGGTCCTGGTAGAAGACCGGCAGCCCGGAGAGGTCTTGCGGAAGACCTCCCGGATGGACATAAAGGAGCTGCCGGTCGTATCGGAGCCCTCGGAAGCGGCGCAGGAAGGCGTGCGCCAGTATGCTCCACGCCGGACTACCTGCACCATAAAGGAGCCTCTGCATGGTCTGGAGGCGGAAGACATGGACCTGAGTGAGCAGACATTTTGGCCCTGCCCTCCCTCCTTTATAGGTAGATGAAGAACCCCTGCAGGGACCCAGTGCAGTCCTGACCAAAAGAACTCCAGAATCGATGTCCGGAGGTTGGCCAGGAAACCCGGGGCCGGGACCAGGGTGTTGAGCCGGTACCAGAATATGGACAGGACTTGTTGATTAAGCACTAGCGCTCTCCCTCGGAGGGAGAGGCACTGGAGTAGTCCTGTCCATTTCTGGAGCTGCTCTATCACCCCGCCCTCTAAATTCTGCCAGTTCTCCGGTGGAGTGGGATGCGTGGCAGAAAGGTAAATGCCCAGATAGAGTAGCGGACTTGTGCTCCACCGGATGGCCTGAAGCGCCGGTGGGAGGGAGTTCGCCTGCCGCCAGTCCCCTACCACCAAGCCAGAGCTCTTGACCCAGTTGACCCACACGGAGGAGGCTGCCGAATAGATGGCCTGGCAAGCCTCCACCCGCGCCAAGTCGCCCGGGTCCTGGACCACGAGGAGCACGTCATCAGCGTACGCCGACAGGACCAGCCGCAGCTCCGGCTCCTGCAGCACCAACCCTGTCAACCTCCTTCGGAGGCGACAGAGGAAGGGCTCGATCGCCAGAGCATACAGCTGGCCCGAGAGGGGGCACCCCTGCCGTACTCCTCGCCCGAAGCTGACCGGTTCGGTCAGGGTCCAGTTGAGCCTGACCAAACACTCTGTGGAGGCGTACAGCACCCGGAGAAAACTCACAAACCTGGGTCCGAAGCCAAACGCTTGCAGAGTGCTCAGGAGATACCCGTGATCCACCCTGTCGAACGCCTTCTCCTGATCTAAGGACAGGAGGGCAAACGACAGACCATCCCTACACCCAAGTTCCAATAGGTCCTGGACCAGATATAGGTTGTCGAAGATGCTGCGGCCCGGGACGGTGTAGGTCCGGTCTGGGTGGACCACGTCCGCCAGCACGGACCCTAGCTGCAGCGAGATGGCTTTTGCCACAACTTTGTAGTCCGTGCTGAGGAGCGAGACGGGACGCCAATTTCGTAAATCGCGGACGTCCCCCTTCTTCGACAATAAGGCCAGCACGGCTCGCCTGCACGAAAGAGGGAGGACTCCGCTCTGCAAAGACTCGGCCTAGACGGTGACTAGGTCTGGGCCCAGGACGTCCCAGAACACGCGGTAGAACTCCACGGTCAGCCCATCCATGCCCGGAGATTTATTGGTGGGCATGTGACGGAGGGCTTCCGAGAACTCGGCCAGAGTGAGAAGCAGCTCTAGCCGGTCTCGGTCGCCCGCGCTGACTGTTGGGAGCTCCTCCTACAGCACTCTGCAAGCATTAGGATCGGTCGGATCCGGGGAGAAAAGGTTTGCGTAGAAGGCTCTTGCCCTCCCACACATCTCTACTGGATCCGTGAGGGGGGTGCCATCTTCTGCCAGTAGGCAGATGACATGTTTTTTAGCCCCCCTCTTTTTCTCCAGGGTGTAAAAGAAGCGGGAGCCGCGATCCATCTCCCGAAGGAGACGGATGCGGGATCAAACAAAGGCACCCCAGGCCCGATGGTCCTCGAGGGTCTGGAGCTCCTCCCGCTTCTCCCAGCATGCTCCGCAGAGGGGTGGATCCTCGGGGCTGGCGGCCAGACACCTCTCCAGCTCTAAGATCTCCCATTTTAACTGCTCTATCGCCGCATCCCTCCGTCGGCTGGCGCCCCGGGTGTAGTCACGGCAGAAGAGCCGGGCGCGCACCTTCCCTAGGTCCCACCATCGCCACGCCGAGGGAAAGGCACGCCGCTGCCCTCGCCAGGCCAGCCAGAACTCCCGGAAGGACGCCACAAAGCCCACATCCTCCAGCAAGCTGTTGTTAAAATGCCTATAGGCCAGCCCCGGCCTCTCCGCGCAGAGGGAGGCTGTCACGGTGGCTATATGATGGTCAGAAAAAGGGGCCAGACGGATGCTGGAGGAGCCGCTCCGGGCTCGCTGCTGGGGCATAGATGTTGACGAGGTTGACTACGAGCCCCTCCATGCGGACCCGGAGGTGTAGCAGGCGGCCCGGCACAGCCTCGGCGACCCCCAGCACCTCGGGCCGTAGGTCGGGGGAGAACAGGGTTGCCACTCCAGCCGTACCAACTGTGAGATGGCTAAAGTAGACCCTGTCCCCCCAATTCAGCCGCCAGCTGTCTTCGGCGGTCGGATCCGTATGGGTCTCAGTAGACTGTGACCCTTGTCTCTAGAGAAAGAAGGGTTATGTGGAGGGTCACTGTGAGCCTCTGAGGCTAGCGAAATCCACCAGGAAACGCGGGACCCACGGAGGTAAGGACAGAGCTTTGTCACACTACACAATGAAAAAAACAGGCTGTCCCCCAAAGAAGTTCAAAAGATAAAAGGATTCTTCAGTCAATGTAATTTTCCAGTCGTAATAATTGGGATCAAGTGAGTTAAACTCTGGGTCTGATTCTCCACTCACCTATGTCAATGCAAAACAAGAGTAACTCCATCAAAATCAGTATAAAATAGATGTAAGTGAGAAGAGACTCATCCTCATGAATGTACTTCTGCTGGGTCTAGTGTTGGAAGGTCCAGGTATTTCTTTCCTTTAAAAAATATCTTCAGTTTTCAAAGTGAACTGAACTTAATTATAAAGGATATCAGTTTCCATGCTGTTCTGCCAGTGTGTTCCAACTGTAATTTAGAATCATAGATTTTAAAGTCACAAGGGACCATTATGATCTAGTCTGACCTCCTGCACAATGCAGGCCACAGAATCTCACCCACCAACTCCTGTAACAAATCCCTAACTTATGTCTGAACAAATTGTGGTTTAGAGACTTCAAGGTGCAGAGAATCCTCCAGCAAGTGACCCGTGCCCACGCTGAAGAGAAAGGCGAAAAATCCCCATGGGAAGTGAGAGGATCTTTCAGTTTCCATGCACATTCAGGGCCCAATTCTTGGGTCCAGCAAAGCAGCGTTTGGCACAGGGCTTTATTTCAAAAAGACTCCCCTACTTTGGGGTAGGGGGGGAAATAATCACAGATAGACATGTTTTTCACCAGTTTCTTGATAACTTTATATGACCACATTCAATGCTTGTTTTCTTCATGGTTCCCTGTGTGTGTTCATCTGTATTACTTCAGCATTTCATTCTGGAATTACATATCAGGCTAATTTCAGTGAGTATTTATGTCTCCTGAAAACCCACTAAAGTCAGTGGGATTTTACATTAA
Organism: Dermochelys coriacea; assembly: GCF_009764565.3. Taxonomy (NCBI): domain Eukaryota; kingdom Metazoa; phylum Chordata; order Testudines; family Dermochelyidae; genus Dermochelys; species Dermochelys coriacea. Next base: position 110,959,607 of record NC_050069.1, read on the forward strand.
AAAAGTCAAAGAATTTGGTGTATCCTGTCTCTGTTTTAACCTTGCTGCATTTTTATCGTAATTAACTTAGAGGGAATCAAATGAAAGCTACTACTTATGTTGCAGTCTCAGAGTTATCTCATTGACTTCCTTGCTCCTAAACCCTTGGCAGGGGTTTCAGTGGGAAACCTATTATACATCTTTCCATGGCTCCTATGGGCTGCTAGCAAGTTCCCCTGCACAGTACCAGTTTTTTCACACCCTGGCTCTCAGCCGTTGGCTCAGTTTTGGATTTTAGGCAAAGGCCATTTATTTTGGGGGGTTTTCCAGACTATTATGTAGCTTATTTGTTTATTTAATGTAGGATTTTGTGAAACCTTCACTCTTCCACGTGGCTCTCTCCCTTAAGTCTACATAGAATCAGTGGACCTTATACAGTCATCTCTATTCAAAAAGTCCATATTTACCAAGTTACTAAACAGTGGTATGAAAGACAGCACAGTTATTTCCTGTTTTGATTACAAAGGGAGATTGTACCTCAGGTTGTGTCGTAACTGTTGGCAATTGTTAATAGTGAAATCTTTTGCCACAAATAGCTGGCGAATTAGGTGCTACTCTATTTCCCCATAAAATAAACCCAAGTTCTTAGTGAGGATCCATAAGAAGTTGTCACACTTTCCAATAGTGCAAAAAAAAAATAGCACCGTACAAACAGCTTAGTTAAACTTTGACAATGTGTACCTGGTGCCCAAATGGATCCTGATGTATGTACAAGTCGTATTATGGTAGGCCAATAACCAAACCTAACACAATAAACTGTCTATCAATGGTATCTTAATCAAATGTATTATAATCAAAATAATGAAGCTTGCAAGAAGACCTAAAAAATTTGATGCCAAAAATACTTGGGGAATATCACATCTTATAGTAGGACTCCAATGGTTCCACTAAAAACAAGGGTTCTCAAACTTCATTGCACTGTGCTCCCTTCTGATAACAAAAATTACTTTGCAACCCCAGGAGAGAGGACCAAAGTCTGCCCAAGCCCCACTGCAAAGCCCAAGCCCCACCGCTGGGAGGGGGCAAGGGAGGAAGAGAAGAGGGCAAAGCTGAAGCTCAAGGGCTTCAGCCCCCAGTCAGGGGGCCTGCAACCTGAGCCCTTCTGTCCAGGGCTGAAGCCTTCGGACTTTGGCTTTGATCCTGACCCTGGGCAGATGGGCTCAGGCTTCAGCCCCGGGCCCCAGCAAGTCTAAGCCAGCCCTGGTGACCCCATTCAAAGGGGATCACATCCCACTTTGGGGTCCCAACCCACAGTTTGAGAACAATTGTACTAAGAAATACATTCCCCTTTGCTCTTCAATAGGATGTGATATTTCCCAAGTATTTTTTGGCAAGTTCATTTCCTCAAATTCCTTGTTAGCCTCATAAGAGGTACTGAGGGATATTAGGATGTTCTAAAAATCAGTGGGCATTGGTGTTCAACATCTTCCAGAATCTGGCCTTCATCTATTGAAATTTAATCAAATAGCCAACTCTTTTCCCAGGAACTTCCCATAACATTTACTTCAGCATATTCAGGCAGAAGGTAATTTAATCATTTGTGCAATTTCAGATTCTGTACAGCTTTTCTAATAACATTTCCTCCTCTCCCAGATTACAACCTTCCTTCCACCTGCCCAATATTTACAGCTCCAACACTTTAGAGACAGAATCCATTGTTGACAGCTGAAAAAAAACCAGCGTCACTATTTATGGTATGATTAAGCAGGTTAAGATCAGTTTCAGCATTGTACATGGATCTGTTACCCAATCATTTTAATGATACACTACTTGAGGCAGCAGTGGGGTCTAGGGTAGAATGAAAATCTTGATTGGAGCTTGTCTGCTGATGATTGGAGCTCTCGATGAAAGAACACTAATGTAGTCTTTATTTGCATGTTTTGCTAAAGGTAGGGAACGTCAAATCCTTCTGTTGCTACTGTACTTGTAGGTATATATGACAGGTAAACAAAAGGGACATATGCCAGAGGGGTGTAGTATTATGAGAGTGTCACTTTCCCTCAGCAATGAACCAACGTGTCATGGGGTAGATGCACCCCCTCTTGGGCTGTCAGGTTGCACGTGACAAATAAGGGATTATGGCTCAAGTGGCTAGAGTAGGTACTGCTGTTCTAGCCTATAAAGCAGGGTAGTGCTCTCAGGGCAGCATGGTCAAATGACCAGAGTCCTTGGGCAGTGCTCACACCCAGCGGTAGATGTGGAGCAGGGTAGAGAGACCTGGGCCCATGCTACCCCACCAGGTCCCAACCCGGGGCCTGTGAAACTGGTAGTGTGGTCCACAGCTAAGGCTCAGGTTCCTATTTTAACAGTCACATTCCTGGGGTCACTTCCTACTCTTGGTTTCTGTTCTGTCAGATCTCCTGGGGGTGTCGGTTTTCCAGCTTATTCTCATCCTCTGGGGTCAGCAGGGGTTCTGACGTCGGTCCTACTGGCTCAGCCTCTATGGCGTGTAGCTCCAGCCGCTCCCTGGTAGGATCCTGCAGAGTGCAGGATCTTCACTCACACTGTGTGGTTAACTCCAGCTGGGTCCATGCAGGGTAGATTCATCCTGTCACACCAAATAATAGATACATTGTTGTTAAGACAACAAGATGTGATTCTTGGTGTCTTGTGGGGCATTGCCTGAGCAAGAGGGTCATGGAAAACTGAAGGATCTCACTAGCCAGTTGAGCCTATGCAGCTGGATCAAATGTCAATGCATACTTGGCATGGCACAATCACATTGTTACTACACATCTGCATGCTGAAGTTTCTTGCAAAAAAGCAAAATTAGCAGCTGTGTCAGAGCTAGATGGCTGCCTCGGAACGTGGTTGCTCCCTCAGGATTTCAGTATGCCTCTATGAATGTCTGTGAATGTGTCAGGCCCAAAGTTTGGCCCTAAAAGCTCTTAGATCTCAACTGACTAAAGAGAGAAAATGGAAACTAATAAATTATAATATTTTTTTAAATTGACCACACTTCTATTCTCCTCAGAGTCAAGCATTGGCAGGTACATGACTGAAAGTGGAATGGAATATACCTTTAAAATCACTAGTGGTTTCTCTCCTTAGGTGATTGTAACTATTGTGACTGCTGTAGGTCTTTGTCCTCATTCCTCACTACTTACCCAAAGTATTGGTTTATCAGACAACCATGCACACACATATACATACTCTATATAATAACACATACTATGATAAGGCAGTGCAGACTGGAGGAGTGAGCATGGGGCTAAGAATCAGGTGGTCCTGAGTTTTAATCTGGGCTCTGCCACTGCGTCAACTCTGGGTTGGGTCAAGTCACTTCATTTATTTCAGTTTCCCCATCTGTAAATGGGGATAATAATAGTCACATCTATCTCACAGTGGTATCCTGAGAATGAGAGTCCACATGCTGCTTTGAGCATATGAAGTGCTAAGTTTTATTCCATCACTTTATAAAAAATAAAATGTTCAGTAGATTCCCCAGTTGTTGTTGGGTTTTTTTTTTAAACCACCTAAGGTTAGAACATCATCCTTTAATGAGAACTGTTATTTCATTCGCTTGAAGCCTTTGACAAGAAGGAAAGATATATTGTACTAAGAGGATTAGTGGAGCTTTCTATGCAGAGGCCTTTCCTTTTAAAAAAGAGAAGTTATCCAAACTGGCCCATCTGAACTTGTCAGTGATTTAGCTTTAAGACCACAGCTTCGAATCACCAAACATTTACCTGCCTTGCAGTAGTTCATCTTCTCCTGACAGACGCTCTAATTGTGCTTGCAGAGAGCTGGTCCACATCCCAGCAGGAGCTAGTTAAACAGCCCTCTACCGGAAGATGACAGCCAATGGGCTCCCCCTAGAGGTAGCTGAGCCTCAGTGGAGTGAAGGAAGGAGCTGTGGCATGTTGCCAGGAAACAAGCCCCACGGTTTGTTCTGATAGAAAAAAAACAAGCAGAGAATTTTGCTTTGTTTTGTAGCTTCTTGTCAGCACTACCTCAGTGTACTACGAGTCATTGACACTGTTCTTGCTGAACTGCTGTGAACCACTCAACCAGGAACTTAATTCTCACCCTACCGAACAAACTTTCAGATGCTGTTTTTCATTGTTTTCCTTCTCTTATTTCCCTATGTGCCACCTTCTTGTTATTTTTAAAAGTGCAGTGACGTTTAAGGGTTGTATCTGTGAAAAGATCTGGGGTAAAAGTAATTAAATGGCCTAACATTTCACCATTCAAGGCCATCTGCATTCAAACGTGGCTTAGGTCGTGAGAGAAATTAGTTTGGTGACCTGTGGACACAGTTTAGCCTCACTGGGCACGAAAATGCGGTTTCTGCTCATATGAGAGAAACAGGATTATGACAGGGACGTTGTAGGCCAGGACTGAGGTGCCTTGGCAGAGTTCTCCTTGGAGTGTGACCTGCACTGTACCTTACCCAAGCCAGGATATTCAGTCCCAGGTGTGAGGGCAATAAAACTTAAATGAAATATATATATTAAAAGCTGAAAAGGCAAATCAGTAATAATTGCATGGCCAGCACTCTTCAGCAAGTCACAAGTGTGTATGTGACAATATAAAATATAGCATAGAGCATGGTCACTGGCAAACACGCACCTAGCAGCTGGAACATGGTTTTCTCCTAAGAGTCCAGTTCTGTAATTTTCTCACAACAAAATTTTGACTTCAGGGAGAGGAAGCTACTCTGATGTTTTGAACGTTATTGTAGCCCCAGTGAGATGGACTTGTGGGCAGAGTGCAGGTGAGGAGATAAAAAGTGTATGATAAAATGCAGGCTCTGGCTCAGTTTTATCTCTTTCAGTACGTTGTTACATAGGCAGGGTCCCCTGACTAAGAAAATGTTATCTTTAGCTCTCACAAGCTTCTACCTGGGCACTATTAGTTGCATTGTCCCACAAAAGTACAGCTGCCTCAGTGGATTGTGAATGCAGAGGTGGTTTCATAGGTAATCTGGCCTCAACCCATTTAGGGCTTTGAAGATTAAGAATAGGGTTGTGAATTAGCACTGTTAGGAATCCGGAAGCCACTGGAGGGTGAGGAGTATCCTACATGGTATGTTCTCTGCTGTCTTTCCTGCTAAGGAGGTAGGATGCTGCATTCTGCACAGATCGGTATTTCTGTGTTGCCTCAACCTTCAACCCCAGTACACTGAGTTACAGTAGTCTAACCTGACAAATTCATGAATTACATTGCCCAGATCACACCTGAGAGGAAGGCTATTGCTTCTAGCAAACTAGAGAGTAAAGGAATTCATCTCTCAGCATGGTTGCTGCTTGGGTATCCAGGTGGATCCCATTGCTACATACTACTTTAACAAAAAGAGGGTAGGTGCCTTGAAAGGAGGAGGTGGTTAGTGTCTTGCCAGTTCTTTAAATGTTCTCCTCTTCTTGCCAGCACCATTTCTATCTTGCCTGGATTCAGTTTGAACCAGCTGTGCTTCATCTAGGTGCTAGCAGGCTCTTGCAGGCACTGCAGCATATTTGTGAGGATGGTGGTCACGAATATTAAGAATACAAAAGGGCCAGATCCAGTGGTGAGCTGGAGCCGGTTCGCGCAAACCAGTTGTTAAATTCTGAAGCCGGTTTAGAACTGGTTGTTAAAGGGGTGATCAAACTCCGGCCCGCGGGCCACATCCGCTCCGCAGGACCGTCCTGTCTGGCCTGCCTGAGTTCCCAGCTGGGGAGGCTCCCCTGACAATCCCTTTTTAACTTTTACTCACCCGGTGGAGTTCCAGGTCTTCGGCAGTGGTCCTTTACTCACTCCAGGTCTTCGGCAACACCTCGGTGGCACGTCCTTCAGTTCCGCTGAAGACCCGGAGCGACTGAAGAACCCACCGCTGAAGACCAGGAGCAAGTGAAGGAACCAGTTTTTCAGATTTGACAGCTCATCACTGGCCAGATCCACAGCTGATGTAACCAATTTACACCAGCTCTGGATCTGGTCTAAATTTTGGTGTCAATAGTGCAGTGCTAGCCAGTAACCAAGCTCATGACATATCACACCATTGTTAAGTGGTCTCAGGTATTGAAGAGGAGAGAGGTAGCACTGATCTATAAAGGAGAGATAGTAAGGATCTATGCAGGACCCCACATGTCCTGTTCTCTTGTGAAATAACCTGTCAAGCAATTGCCACAACTTTAAAAGTTCAAGGAGTATCTCAAGACCTTTGTAAAATCAGGGCTCTGCAAGTAAATCACAGTATAAATTTCATATTAGTTAATAATTTATTATTAATAGGTGCTGCACGGATTTTGTTCACGTTTGGTTTAATATGAGGCGGGGTGGCAAAAGCGCAATATGTTTTGAACGTTACATGGTATTCTCACAGTAGAAATTGTCACTTGCATGTCCTTATTCTGTTGCACCAGCCAAGTGTTTGAGACACTTGGTTCATTTAGCTTCTGTTCTTGCCATGGACTAATAGGGGCAGAAATAGGAAGACAACCCTGCACAATGCAAAAAATAACTGTTTTGTGCCAAAAGGGAATGTATGATTAGGACTGCAATGGGCAGGCAAGCAGTGAGGCAGTGACCTGAGGCAGAACAATGTGTCAGTAAGAGAGAGCAGAAGCTGAGGGACATTAGTGGCCCACAGCCTCAATTTGTAATGACTGTGTGGCCTACCTGCCAAAAAGTTTGTCTCCACCTCCTCACTCTAAGGATTTCTCATCATGTTCTTAACTACTTGGACATCATAAGAAAAAAAAAGAGTCTGCCTGTTTCCAGCATATAACCCAAGGCATCTGCTCAAACGAAACAGAATGGCAGACCCTGAATCTAATTCAGAGCTTTCCAAACACCTGTGAGTCAGTCGATGGGAAATTCTCCCTGTCTTCACGAGCACAGATGAGTTTTGAACCTTCTGGGCATTTTAGCAGTTTACCATCTGTACATATAACCTTTTTTTGAGTACATAGAAGTCTTGTAGGAGGATGTAAAATCCAGGAACCAAGATAAGAAAACATGTTTACACCTGCTACATCTGTTCAAGAATTTCCAGCCTGTATTACACTTTTGACTTTCAATCATTTTTTCCCTTTGGTGAAATGCCATCATCTTAAAAGCATTTTTTATTTTTTCCAAGTCTCTCAGACTTTCCATCAAAACTTGTACAGAACATATTGTAACCGAGCAAAATTGTGGAGCAGCCTATTGATAGAGGGTGGTGCTAGCTGCTACATCTTTTGATTACCATGGATAGTTTGGATACTGAGAAATCATAATAAAGAAAATAATGTTAAATACTTACATGAAAATTGGTGATTAGATTTTTTTTAATATAAAAATGGTGGGAGGCCTATGGACCATGTATAGTGGAGAAATATATCCATGTATAGTGGAGAAATATACCTGCAAGCCAACTGAAGGGAAAAAAACAAACATTTAACACAAAGTAGGTTATCAAAGGAACCAAAATACCAAATAAATTACCAAAATATCTGCACAAAGAAGAATATATGCACAATAATCCCAACGAAGGATAGTATTTGCTAACTGACAGGTTTCAGAGTAGCAGCCGTGTTAGTCTGTATTCGCAAAAAGAAAAGGAGTACTTGTGGCACCTTAGAGACTAACAAATTTATTAGAGCATAAGCTTTCGTGAGCTACAGCTCACTTCATCGGATGCTGTAGCTCACGAAAGCTTATGCTCTAATAAAATTGTTAGTCTCTAAGGTGCCACAAGTACTCCTTTTCTATTTGCTAACTGTTTTATAGAAGGCCAGACACAGTGAAATGTGCCTTCAGAAAGACTATCAATCTCAATGAAAGAACTAGAAATTTACAACAGCTACCAGAAAGCAAACCCGTAGACTACAGCTGATCAAAATTATTTCCTTAATTGTGGAAAAAAATCAAAATTTCAAAGTCATTTCTGCGTTGGAAGGTTCAAAACAGAACCATATTTTTGATTTTTATCAAAAAATTTCACTGGATTTTTTTTATCAGAAATGTTACAGGAAACATTACCAAATATTTGTGTTTAGTGAAAACTAGATTTTGGATAAACATCAAATTTTAATAGCCATTTCAATAATGATTTCTATAACATTTCTGATAAACATTTAGATAAAACTATTAATACAGAAATTTCAATAGAATCAAAACATTTTTGAATATTTTCCATTTTTGAGAAAAAGCCATTTTGCAGTGAAAAAACTTGGAAACATTGGAAAAAAATTTGACTGACTCTAGTGTAGGCATGAGCTGCCCTACTAATGTGATATACAGAGTCAGAGTGGAGGCAAGGGAGAAAAACTCCATGACCTATAATCACACAATATGTCCCCAATAAAATAAAGCAAACTGCTTTGACAAGTCAACGAGTAACTAAGTGAACATAATTAAAGTCTTGTGTATATAATTATGGCACTCAATTACTACAGTGCTACCTGTTTTCTTGTTGTAAGTGTTTGCTTAACAGGCGTTCTGTAAACTAATAAAAATAATAATAATTAATCATATCAAGTTAATTTAAACAGGTACTAATTCTGAGGAATGCCAAGTCAAATCCTGAAGTCCTTGCTCCATTTTTTATTGTTCGTTTTTTTTTTTGCCTCGGGCAAACTCCCACTGCAATCAATGGAAATAAGAATGTTACCAATGAAATTTCACCCTATAAACAACAATAATAATACTTAATTCAGTCTAGTAAATGTAATACAATATGATCACTTTCATTTATCCCAAATCAAAATTCACACCAACATGTTCCACACTTGACAATACTGCATAGTCCTCTACTGGAAGTTAGAGTGCATAAACTGCACTGTGTAGGAAGCTCAGGCGAGGATGGGTTTTAACATCAACAACATAGTGATAATAGGAAAACGTGAAAAATTTAGGCTACGAGTTCTAAGCCACAAGAACCTTCACATTTTGCAAAGAAAGGAACCTCAGCAAGCGCCAAGTACTAAGGGCTGTATTCAGAAAGAGTCTCACATCATAGTCTCAAACTGAAGAGAAATCCTAGTGAAGAAATGAGGGGTTTCAAATGTGAAAGTGTTTTAAAAATAATTTCTGCAACAATAATTTTTCTGAGAGTGTGGACCAGGGACAGGAGGGAATATTGCAGGATTCTTTAGGAACAGTGAGAGGTTGCTGTATATTAGCATCCCTGCCAATGCACAAAGTGGTCTAGACCATTATTCAAGAGTACATCCATAACTTCTGTACTCTACTTAGTTGAAAGTAAGTTGCCATATTGTTGGTCACGCAAGACATTCCCTACCCTTGACATATGCAAGGGAGAGGATGAGTGGTAATGACTAGGATCAGGTCCTGTTGGCTCCTGCTGGACTGCTTTGCCTTGCTCTAGAGTAGTATCTTTTAATAATACTGTGTTGTTGGGGGGGTTTTCAGTCTTTACTCTACAAATTAGTTAGTGACTTTAAAGCTCTTTCTAGACAGCAAATAAAACCATGTCAATTCAATTGTCCTAAAGCCAGATTTTAAACATGGTTCCAGTGTACGGTGTAGATTGGATCTTTGATGTTTCATAACCAGGCTGAAGTCTTGAGGTGTGCACAAATAGGCATTTGTGTCCACATTTCAGGTAACTGCAGTGCAAATGTAAACCTCATGCCTAGTGCCTTATCTCTGCACAAAGCCACCAATTTGCACACACAGACACAAAGATATGCAAGGATTTGTGCACACGCTTTTGAACCCGTAATAGCAAAATTCTGATGTCCTCAGGAATTTTTCAGATGGACTGAGTGAGGACTTTAGAATTTGCACCTAAAAAGTAGTACAATAAATAGTTTTGAAATCCTTGTAAAAAACTGTTTAATATTAATTCCAAAGACTAATGACAAAGTTCATGGAACTGATGGTTTTAGCACAGTATCACAGCAGATGCATTCAGTACTTTTCCTCAATAGCTTCTTTGTGCCACCTCCTGACTCTTATATTGTTTACCTTTCATCTTGATCTGCCACTTTCTCCAAGGCCAGCAGAGCAAAGTCATTCTCCTGACTCACATAGCTCCAGATGGATTCAGACTCCAACACGCTATCTTCCCCAGAATTTGGCATATGTCGGTTTATATACCCTAATCAATCAGGCTGATTTCAGTTCATCCTAATCGTCCTGTTAGGGTTCTGAGCTAGCAACAGCAGAAGCTAGAAATCCCCAAGCAGCCTAATTGACACAGTCTAATTACATTCCTTCTTGAGATTTCCATTAAACTGCTCCCTGAATCCATTACAGCAGTTGACTGTATGTTTTGGTGATTTTTCTTACTAGCCTATAGCTAATATGATATTTGAATTCTATATGATCTAGAGGGTACCGGATCTTGCCACATGCATTTGTTTGCTGTCTGACAATCACCTTGTTCTAGCACTTATATAATGTGTCATCTATCCATGGATGAGGAGACCCATTTTGACTCTCAGCAAACATGGTCATTTCAGTCTAAATGCTGGCAGTGTTTCTTTCCTCAGAGCACCACACCAACTGCTTCATTCAAAAACTGCCAGCTCCTATCAACCTCTTGTGCAAAGGCTATATCTCATAAGCTAGGGAGCTGACATTCTTTTCAAAAACAGCTTGGAAAGGTATGCTTTTTTGTCACCATCCACATTCCCCCACAACCCTTTTGCTATAGTAAACTATACACAGATCCATTGAGATTCCATCAGTCACAGTTGGCCCTGGTCTACACTACGAGTTTAGGTCAGATTTAGCAGCATTAGATCGGTTTAGCCCTGCACCTGTCCACACTATGAAGTCATTTTTTCCAACTTTAAGGGCTCTTAAAACCGGTTTCTGCACTCCTTCCCAACGAGTGGATTAGTGCTGAAATTGACCTTGCTGGGTCCAATTTGGGGTAGTGTTGACGCAATTTGACAGTATTGGCTTCCGGGAGCTATCCCAGAGTGCTCCATTGTGACCGCTCTGGACAGCACTCTCAACTCAGATGCACTGGCCAGGTAGACAGGAAAAGCCTTGCGAACTTTTGAATTTCATTTCCTGTTTGGCCAGCGTGGCAAGCTGATCCGCACAGGTGACCATGCAGAGCTCTTCAGTACAGGTGACAGTGCAGAGCTCATCAGCAGAGGTGACCATGCAGTCCCAGAATCACAAAAGAGCTCCAGCATGGACCGAACAGGAGGTACTGGATCTGATCGCTGTATGGGGAGACGAATCCGTGTTATCAGAATTCCGTTCGAAAAGATGAAATGCAAAAATATTTGAAAAAATCTCCAAGGGCATTAAGGAGAGAGGCTATAACAGGGACCCACAGCAGTGCCATGTGAAACTTAAGGAGCTCAGGCAAGCCTATCAAAGAACCAGAGAGGCAAACGGCTACTCCGGGTCAGAGCCCCAGACATGCCGCTTCTATGATGAGATGCATGCCATTCTAGGGGGTGCCCCTACAACTACCCCAAACCTGTGCATGGACTCTGTCAATGGACTCTCACGCAACAGGGATGCGGATTTTGGGGACGAGGAAGATGAGGAGCAGGAGGAGGTTGAAGCACAGCAAACAAGCGGAGAAACCATTTTCCCTGACAGCCAGGAGCTGTTTTTCACCCTGGATCTAGTACCCTCCCAACCCACCAAAGATGGGCTCCCGGACCTAGAAGGCGGAGAAGGGACCTTTGGTGAGTGTACCTTTGTAAATATAATACACGGTTTAAAAGCAAGCGTGTTTAATTATTAATTTCCCCTGAAGTCTTGGGATGCATTCGCGGCCAGTACAGCTACTGGACAAGTCTGTTAACGTGTATTGGGATGGAGTGGAAATCCTCCAGGGACATCTCCATGAAGCTTTCCTGGATGTACTCCCAAAGCCTTTGAAAAAGGTTTCTGGGGAGGGCAGCCTTACTCTGTCCTCCATGGTAGGACACTTTACCACGGCAGGCCAGCAGCACATATGCAATGATTCCAGACTAACAAAGCATGGCAGCGTACGATCCCAGTGTTTGCTGGCATTCAAACAACATCCGTTCTTTATCTCTCTGTGTTATTCTCAGAAAAGTGATATCATTCATGGTCACCTGGTTGAAATAGGGGGATTTTATTAAGGGGACATTCAGAGGTGGCCGTTCCCGCTGGGCTGTTTGCCTGTGGCTGAACAGAAATCATCCCCGCGTTAATGTTGGTAAAACGTCCCTTGTGATCCACCAGTGCTCGCAGCACCATTGAAAAGTACCCCTTTCGGTTTATGTACTGGCTGCCTTGGTGGTCCAGTCTCAAGATAGGGATATGCATTCCGTCTATTGCCCCACCACAGTTAAGGAATCCCATTGCAGCAAAGCCATCCACTATGACCTGCACATTTCCCAGAGTCACTACCCTTGATAGCAGCAGATCTTCGATTGCGTTGGCTACTTGGAACACAGCAGTCCCCACAGTAGATTTGCCCACTCTAAACTGATTCCTGACTGACCAGAAGCTGTCTGGCGTTGCAAGCTTCCACAGGGCTATCGCCACTCACTTGTGAATTGTGAGGGCTGCTCTCATCTTGGTATTCTGGCATTTCAGAGCAGGGGAAAGCAAGTCACAAAGTTCCATAAAAGTGCCCTTACGCATGCGAAAGTTTCGTAGCCATTGGGAACCATCCCAGACCCGCAACACTATGAGGTCCCACCAGTCTGTGCTTGTTTCCTGGGCCCAGAATCGGCATTCCATGGCATGAGCCTGCCCCATTGCCACCAGGATGGCCAAATTGCTGGGGCCCATACTTTGAGAGAAGCCTGTCTCCATGTCCTCATCACTCTCCTCACCGCGCTGCCATCGCCTCTTTGCCTGCTTTTGCAGGTTCTGGTTCTGGTTTTGCATATACTGCTGGATAATGCGCATGGTGTTTAGAGCGGTCACAACTGCCGCAGTGATCTGAGCAGGCTCAATGCTTGCCGTGGTATGGTGTGAGCAGGAGAGCAGAGTGGCAGTGGAAGCAGCGGGTGGATGACGATGCTGACAGCAATATGGCGCCTGCACGGAAAAAGGCACGAAATGGTTGTCGGCCGTTGCTTTCACGGAGGGAGGAGTAAACTGGCAGCAGATGGTGCAGTACAATGGCTAGCTGTTATCGTCTCCCAGGGTGCTTATGGTGCTGCTGGCTGGGAGAGTAGCCTGAGGCAGAATGGCCCCCTCAAGGATTGAGCTCACAACTCTTGGTTTAGCAGGCCAATGCTCAAACCACTGAGCTATCCCTCTGCCAATATTCCAGGCAGGACGGAATCTCCATTAGACAAAAATTAAAGAAGAGAATGACCTGAGTCACTCCCATTTGTGTCCAGGTGCCCCGACAAACCTCACCGAGGTCTGCCAGGAGCACCCATGTCTGCCCAAACGCCCCAACCGACCTCACTGAGGCTGGCCAAGAGCACCCAGGAGACGACTAGGATGGCTACCAGTAGTATTGCACCGTCTGCTGCCACAAGGCAATGAGCTGCTGCTGTGTAGCAATGCAGTCCCATGTCTGCCAGCACCCAGAAGACGTATGGTGACGGTGAGATGAGCGGACTCCATGCTTGCCGTGGTATGGCGTTTGCATGGGTAACCCAGGAAAAAAGGCACGAAACGATTGTCTGCTGTTGCTTTCACGGGGGAGAGCGGGGGGCCTGACGACATGTACCCAGAACCACCCACAACAATGTTTCTTGCCCCATCAGGCATTGGGATCTCAACCCAGAATTCCAATAGGCGGCGGAGACTGTGGGAACTGTGGGATAGCTACCCACAGTGCAACACTCCGGAAGTCGACACGAGCCTCGGTACTGTGGACTCACTCCACCGACTTAATGGTCTTAAGTGGGGACACACACAATTGACTGTATAAAATCACTTTCTAAAAAATCTACTTCTATAAATTCGACCTAATTTCGTAGTGTAGACATACCCTTGGGCTCCTTTGGCTAATTTGATTGCACTTTCCATCAAATTAATGTTTCATCTTACCAGGCTACAGAGAAGCAAAAATAGAGTTACTGGTGCATTGTTTTACCAGATAAAGGCGGCATTTTCTAACAGTGTAGTATACAGTCATATAGTTTCATGCAACTCGGGCTAACTTTTAGACTGTTTGACTCTTATACTAACTATTGTGCCCTGGAGGTAAATTAAATGTCACAGAAAAAAGATGGCCTCAGTCCCTTTTCTAGCCAATTTTGCTCAACATGAAGGAGTCTTCAGGAAAGCACAATGTGCCCCATTTATAAAGTTTGGATTTTTAATACCAAATTCTAAATACTATTACTTTAATTCAGAAATGTCTGGGGGATTGTCTGGTTGTCTAACCAATATAGAGCTGAATGCCTGTTTTATGAATGAATTGTGAATTGAGTTCATAAAACCAAAACATTCATATAATTAACCATTTGAAAATTACAGTAGATGTAGCACATACGTTGCAGGCTGGTGCACTGCGTTGCTTTCTTCTTGACCTTCAAACCACTGCCAAGTGATTTCCAATGCACTGAAGGCATAGGAATGTGAAAGGATGTCAAGCTGTTCTTCACTGACATCACTTTTGTTATGTGATTTCCCTTCCCTCTCCGCTCCACCCAATCAGGGAAAATGGTTCGTATAACCGGTCATTTGTAAGATTGGTGTTCATAAAATTGAGGTTCTACTGTACACAAGTTCAATTATCCAAGCTTCCGTTATCAGAATCTCCCTGTCATTCATAAAAGGATAATCTATTAATTTTAGTCAACATTCCCTCAGCTATCCAGAACTCTGATCGTCTACATTTATTCAGTAGTCCTAATGGCATTAGAATACTTGATATTGTATTGTTCTTAAATGGGTAGACCTCAAAGAAGACAAAGACTATTGCCTTCAGGGAGGGCCAGAACCACCTCCAAGCATAGCACACCCATAGTATTCCTCAGTAGTAGGTAAAAACACTTAGGTGTTTCAATTGAACTTGCTCCTTCAAGTGCTCTGTGAGTGGAACTCTCACTCAAATCAATGGGAGTTTTGCATGTAAGGTACTGGCTGAATCAAGTCCACCAAAGTCTGGAGCGAGAGTGCAGTAAGCCAAGTACTCGCCCTAGAGTAGTTTAATAGGGTCGGACCAGGTAGACTTTTGTACTACTACCGTCCAAGATAGAAGATTGTGGCATGAGAAAACATTATAATGAAATAAAATTAATGCTTGAAAATATGAGGAGCAGAAAGGAAAATTGTGCAGTTGAGAAATATTTGGAAGTAATGTTTATATAATTGGCAGCAATTTCTAGTGGCAAATTCTGCCTCCCTTCATGTGGTCAGAAAGCCCTGACAGCAGTGGAATTGGTAGACTTGATCTTTGCATGCCTGTAAAGCTGATGGGCCTACCTAATTCGGCATCAAGAAATGTCAAAGGAAAATCTAAAAATAAATAAAGAGAAGCTTCTACCCCTCATCCTTGAGAATATAAAATGTTGTAAACTGAGGCCTCCGAGCACTATGACTGAAAACTTGCCACTGATTTTTCATAGGCCTCCTCATCATCATCCAGAGGGGCTTTAGGGTCCAGAAAAAAAAATCAAATCATTGATCCCTGGATACTTGGAAAGGCCCCAGATTGTGTTGTCCAAGTTATGCCCTGTTGGCACTAGGACAAGTCTCCTAGCTGTTTCTGTGCCTTCAATTCAGACTTGACCTGGAACTGAATCGATGTATGGGGGACAGCTGGCTCTCTGGTCAACTCCATGGCAGTAAAGGGAAAGGGACAACGTTCTCAAATGACACTCCTGGGGGAGGTCTCTGAAGTGCTTGTCCAGTCTGCTGTCAATTTCACCAGCTCATCATACTGGCTGGCAGCTCCTTTGGGTTTACATGAAGCAGACCAGGATGCTGTTTTCAGTTATAACAACAGAACATATAAAAATATGTTCCTGGTTTTGTAGACCCATCGTGAGCCTCTTTACTTACAAAAACTGAAACTGTGTTGTTCATTCATAGTAAGGCAGAGTATAATTGGCAAGTGTCAATTAATTTAGATTCAGGAGAAGCTGGGAAGGGGTCAGGTATTTTGTGGGGGTCAGGTGGGGAGAGGGTTTGGTGGCAAAAATTGTCATAGGTCTGACAACAAATGCTATGGTTGGCCCTGGGAATGGGTGTGATTGCACTGCTGGAGTAAGTTTAGAGTACAGCCTTCAGTGAGGTTCCCCATGCTTCCGTAGGAAGGAGGATTGGGAAGTGCTATGGGCCACAAAGGGCTGAGGTGATCCATGACTTTCTGGAACAACTGGCCAAACCCTCCCAAGGATCAAATCAACCACAGGAGCTAGTGGTCTTCAATGGGACTGCTTGTGTGGGTACGTACTATGTACAGAATGAAGGGTTTGCGTGACTATACATTGTTACCTTTTTTCTTACCATGATATTTCCCTTATTGAGTAGTAAGATGGGGAAAACTCCTGTTTCTGCAATGTGATCTCATGCTGAGCTGATATTAGTGTGAGATAAAGCTTTATCTTTTTAACACGTACCACTGTATAACTGTTTCCTGGACTTATGCTTGCTAGTGGAGGCCAGCCCCAAATAAAACTGTCACGCAGGGGAGGCTACAGTTGGCACGGTAGTAGTACGCATACTGTACACCTGCATGTTTGGCACACAAGTGTCTGAGTGCAGATTTGCTAGCTAAGAAGACAGATTTATTTTTCTGAGGAGGCAGGAAGATCAGATCACCTCCAGGTGTTACACTGATAAATACCGAGAATAACTCACCAGTCCTCCGCAATTCTTTCCTGATCAACTTCATCCTTGAGATATGAATTAGAGGCATAGATATGTTATCTGGGAAGTTGTTCAGATTCATTTTCAAGGAAGTTAGACACTCAACACAGGCCTGCCATAAGCAAGACTTTTTGGTTTGTCACAGTGCCAGAGGCAGCACTGGAAGGCCAAGATTGGAACCATGTAGCCTAATCCCCAAGCTGTGGGGAGTTCAGATAAAATGGGACTCAAAGTTCAGCAGTTCCTTGTTTTGTTTTCAGTTGTGCAAACTGAAATCCAATCAATGAGGCTTTGGAAAACAAAAAGCTAAACCATACATACAAAATAGGGCTAAGTCCTGTAACCCGTTACCGGTTACAGAAGAAAGATGGGCCTTGATCGAAGAATCAGTGAAGTTCGCGGGAGACTTTCCACTTATTTCAACGGGTTTTGAATTGGGCCTTAATGAGCTGTGCAGCAACTCCAGAGTGTGGTGAAAAATGCTCTGTGGCCAGTCCCATGAGCACAGCAACCAACATGTTCTGGGGCAGAGACATGGATGGCTGAAGCAATGGGACTCAGCTCTCATCCATACTCTGGAATGCCAATGAAGTCTGTAATGCTAGGTGGGACTTGGCCCTGCGTGTGTGCCTCTGCCAGAGACTAATATCATAAGCAAAACCTAGCTTCCCATACTGGAATCTGAGTGGAGAATTACCTAGGGGAAAGTGCTGCTACAGGCATTATTTGGAAAGAACTTGATGGTAACTAATAGCAGTGGTGCTTGCTCATTTTATTTCTGTCTTTTTTGGGTCTCTTACAATACAACTGTAAAACACAGGAAAACAGCCTCTAATCATGGAACTAACATTATAAACTTGCCTTAGACATGTATAAGAATGATTTGTTTTTGATATACTTTTAAGTCGTTTTAACATGATTTTAAAAATGAAAAGCTGACCTCTAGTATGTTTTTATCTTAACACCTTTGAGCTGTGGTTAATCCTCCAGGCAATGGAATGAGGGAGTTTGGCCCTCCTATATCTGCTAACATTTGAAAGCTATAGAGAGGGACATGGCATTTTCAAAAGCACTCAGGGTGGGCCTAGCTGTTCCCACTAAAGTCAATGGTTGACTTTGGTGGGAGCAGAGCAAGGCCTTGTCTACATGAGAAAGTTGCATCAGTTTAACTTAACTGGGTTTTAAAACCAGTTTTTAAACTAAAGAAAATCCCTGTAAGGATACTCCTATTTCAGTTTAAAAGTGGCATTTTTGAGTGTAGCTTTGCTGAGTCAACTTGACAGCCATTCTGCTGGGCCCTGATGCCTCCAATGCAGCCCTGAATAGACTGCGTCCTAAGGCAATGTTACCATTCATAATTTGCAGGCACTGGATCTCAGTAGAAATTCCACCAACTCTGCTGAGCTAAAAAAAACAAAAGGAATCGAGGCAGAAGAAGTGCATCTCCATGTCTATTAGTTGCCTGCCATTTTTCAATACACACTGCAAACCCTGGCTTTAAGCTGGGGTTTAACATGCATGAGAACTGGGCACTATGATAGTACTACTACGGTGTTTCTAATTTTTGTTTTTTAAAAACGCCAAAATTTGCCTTTTTCCCCTCTTGTTGTTGTTTTTGTTTCTCCTTCCAGGTGCTGATCACATGGGTATTAGCTGGATCAAAATCACATAAATGTAGAAAGTTCAAATTATCCATTAAACTCGGCCTTCCTCACACATTATGACACACAGGATGTGGTAAATTTTACACAAATGGGAAAAAATCTCAGCTGAAAACAGCATTTTCTATCCTAATAGGCTTCATCAAAGGGAAAAAAAAAACCTTGCAATGTTTCCTTGGTTGTGTTACAGAATTTGGTAGTTGCACAGAGCTCCAGCAGAGACATACCAGCCTAACAAATAAAGAGTTTGCAATGTTCAGCTGCTAAGCTACAACCATCCTTAAGATTTGAAGACTGGTAAACAAAACATTGTTTGGAAAAGGCCCGTCGGGCCTCCAGCTTGGCAAAGCTAATAAAGCATATGCACAACTTTAATCAGAGAGCTCCTCTCTTTTTTTATTTCCCCCACTTCTTCCCCCCACTCCCTTTACTTTGCTTTGGTGGGATGATGCATCCAGTTGGAGCCGCTAAACAGAAGGAACCAAGGAGGAGAAGTGCATCTCCATTTCTATAAGCCGTCTGCCGCTTCGATACATGCTGCAAACCTTGGCTTTAAGCTGAAGTGCAAAACCTCTGGGGCTTTCGCTCCCCGCTGTTAGCATTTGAGGCCTGATTTTTATTTCTGGAACAAGCATAGAATAAAGAACTTGTCCCTTTAATACAAAGGCAGGCAGAAGGGCAAAGCTGTTCCCAAGAAGTCAGTAAAAGTGGTAATGCCTATTAATGATTGCAGCAGAGTGCTTTTCAGTAGCTCTATTAAAGAAGCTCTTTGTCCTAATAAATACCAGTGAAAGAGCTTGCTCTCAGAGCACCTTCCCTGCACTTTATTTATAATGAGTCTTCTAATGAGTACATAGTGTTTATGTTTCCTTGAGAGACTCATCACTCCCCTTCTCAGTCTGTTATTTAACTATAGGGTACTGTATGAAGGCTCCCTCTCTCCTGCACTTCCATATACCTTTTTGCAAGGGCATATGTAACCCCCAACGGACGAATGAATACTTGAGTAGTGGGTGGGTAGGGAGGAGGGAAGAAAGTGTTCTTTCTGAACCTTAAGCATTGCATGGCAAAGGACACAGCTCAGTTTTAAAGCCGCTTTCTATGTGTGCTTTTCAGAAATGGAACTGATGCACTCCAATGTGAATCTTGCAGTTTAATTTCATAGAGCCTGATCCTCATATTCACTAAGTCCCCTCTGCACCACTTTGGAAGCGTAAAGTGAACTTGAGGCTACATCTACACTATGAGCCTCAAGTGTGAGTCCCCTGCTCCTGGACACATGCTTGTGGTAGGTTTCATTGAGCTACCACAAGTATAAATAGTAGCATAGCTGCAGTAGCATAAGCAGCAGCGGCATAACTTAGCAATGCCAAGTACAAACCCGCCAGAAACCGGAGGGTATGCATTCAGGGAGGCCTGCCCATACTGCCGCTGTCCAGGCTACTGCCACTACACAGCTATTTATACTCATGCTAGCTTGATGAAGCTAATGCGAGTATGTGTACACAAGCTGACAATCACATCCCTAGCTCATGATGCAGACGGAGCCTAAATAGTGTTGTCAGCTCTCACACTTTCATTGAAAGTCTCATGATATTTAGTGATTTATTTATTTTTTTGCTTAAAGCCTCAAGTCACAGTGTCATATGATTACGTGACAATCTCACATTTCTTTCTTTCAAAGTAAGTTTCTAGCCCTC
Organism: Dermochelys coriacea; assembly: GCF_009764565.3. Classification (NCBI taxonomy): domain Eukaryota; kingdom Metazoa; phylum Chordata; order Testudines; family Dermochelyidae; genus Dermochelys; species Dermochelys coriacea. Next base: position 110,979,666 of record NC_050069.1, read on the forward strand.
ATGGTTGTAGAGGAAAGACTGAAAAGATGCAACCAAGAAGGCAAATTAAAAAGAAACTAAAATGTGTTATGTTTAAAAATCACATGATTTTAAGTCAATTTTATGTTTTTTTTCCAGGCCCCAACTCTGATTTTTAAATGCCTGGAATTGACAATACAGCTTAAATTTATGCTCACAATTTATTGCCAGTGTATTAGAATCAAGCCCCTTGTGTTCACACACTTCCAGCCAAGTGAATGCATAGGAAGTTGTATCTAGGTAGAGTTATAATCAGTCTGAACATTGTATTGTAGCTGCTTTTTAAAAAAATGTTTCAAGTATCCAAGAGATAAAGAGGAGAAAAAGGAGGTAGGCGGGCCGGAAAAGAGCACTTTGTAACTTTTATTTTAATGAGGATTTAAATATGCTGCAAACGAATAGACATAATCAGCAAAGGCAAAAAAGTTTGATGAACTGAAAAAAAATGCTATTAAGTGCTTTTTCTCACCCCTGGAATTTTGTTTTGGCTTATAATATAGCTTAAACTAATCCAGAAGAAAAACAAAAACAAAATAAAAAACATTTGGTGATTCAAAGAAATGAAAGGAAAAAATGGGAAATCAAGCAGGAAAAAGTTAAATTTTCAGAGTTGAATGCCTACTGGTAAGCACCTAAATACACAGTTAAATTCACAATATGGATTTTAGGCACCCAAATTTGAAAATTTTGGTATTGAACTTCCCTCTCACAAAAAATGCCCATTGCTTTTAAATAGCTTCCTAAAAACTTGAACCTTAAACTTGTTCCACATTATTTTATCCTTTTTCTCCGCCATTTGGAAAAAACACTGATTTACTTCCTCTATTATGGAACAAAAGCCAAACAACTTTGCTTTACTTACTTCTTCATGGTCAACAGTCAGGTCTTAAAGAGCTCCTGGGTTTGTCATGGTTCACTGATGACATTTCATTAGTTTCTAATAACAAGCTAAGGCTCAAAGAACTTATCTACATTCTATTGCTACCTTTGAGGAGGAAAGAGAAGTATTTTTCATACTAGAGAAATACCAGAAAGGGCAGAAATGTCTGACTTTTCTCCAGTGTTGTATGCAGTGTTGTTATAGCTGTGTTGGTCAGGAGATGAGCAAGAGAAGGTGAGTGAATGAGGTAAGACCTGGCCTAGTAAGAGATATTACCTCACCTACCTTGTCTCTCTGAATTTTCTCCCCAAGGGAACACATTAGCACATTTAGGAAGTGAAGGCCGAACAATGATGCAACAAAGTGTGACATGATGCTCAGATACTATGGTATCAAAACTCTTATTTTGGTAACAAGTGCCATAGAAAACCCCATCTATACATAAAACATCATTTTAAAATTACATTTTCCAACTGGCCAGTGGTAGAACTGCCAAATGCAAGAATCAAAAATTAGAAGACAACCCAAAAAAAAAGCCATGTCATTCCTTGACAGCCTAAAATAATACACACTAAATCCTCTCTCTTTGCTGATGACATCATGGTCTAAAACAGGGATTGGCAACCTTTGGAATGCGGCCTGCCAGAGTAAGCCCCCTGGCGGGCCGGGCCGGTTTGTTTATCTGCCGCTTCCACAGGTTCGGCGGATTGCAGCTCCCACTGGCCACGGTTTGCTGCTCCAGGCCAATGGGGGCTGCAGGAAGCAGTATGGGCTGAGGGATGTGCTGGCCGCCTCTTCCTGCAGCCCCCATTGGCCTAGAGCAGTGAACCACGGCCAGTGGGAGCTGTGATCGGACAAACCTGTGGATGTGGCAGGTAAACAAACTAGCCCGGCCTGCCTTGGGGCTTACCTTGGTGAGCCGCATGCCAAAGGTTGCAGATCCGTGGACTAAAAAGAGCAGAGCATTTATAATTTTATATCTCTATCTCACAGGAATGGGGATAGTTAACACAGACCCAGAAGGGTGCAGTTTGCACGGCACTCCTTCCATATGAGGCACAATTTTGGCCAGAACTCAGGGGCAGTGCACCTCAACATCTCCCACCCAGCACACTAGCATGCTGGTTCCTGTGACAGATCATACTGAGAGTTAAGTGCGCCCAGCACCTTGCAGGTTCAGGTATCACTGTGCACTAGCAAGAAGCAGTGAACCTTTTCCCCTTAATTTGGCAGGTCTATGGAACTTTTAAAACAATGAGCCTGTTTGCCAAATAGGTTTTTATGTAACTTTCTGTGTAAGTAGCCAGTGCACATTCTGTGACAAGCTGTACCATGGTACAAAACAACTTGGTTTAATATCTTTGTGAGGGCTCATATGATGCCTGTTTCTACTAGTAATAATAGCTTGAGGCGGTGGGCATTCACATGATGCACCCATAATGTGAGTTTGTGACAGAATGGAATTAACTCATGAAACCAGTGTGGGTGAAAGAAATATCTGCTACTGTGCTGGGCAGCTGCCCCAGGCTAGATGGCAGGATCTGAAGACTCTTTCATTCTCTGTGTTTGTCTTTTGTACTTGGACGTATAAGAGTGAAAGTTGCCCTTGTTAATTCTTTTTCTGAGTCTCCTCCAGAGCTATCTCTAATAAAACCAGGAGACGTGCAATAAACTGTCCATGGTAAGTGACATTATCTATCTATTTTTGCCTTTCATACTGCCATGCAACACCAGAGACTCTGAGTGGTTTCCATGTCAAATCTATAGCAAAAGCCCAGATCCAGAAAAGGGCTTAGGTATTGCAATGAAACAGAGTTGCAATGGAGTGTCACGTTAAATTTTAGGTGTCTAGAAAAATCACAGGACCACCTCTGCGATCCACAAAACCTGAGTTGGGTGCCTATATTCCTATACGCTGAGTATTGAGAGAAAGAAGCCTTAGACTGCAATCCACAAAAACCGGCCTGCTAGTCAGGAAGCTGCCTCAGCTAAGCAATGGGAGATGTCAACCAGAGGGGTGTTTCCTGAGCCCTGTCCTTCTCATGGAGATAGGTGTCTAAATCCAAGCTCTAGAGAGGTGTCTAACGAAGAGATGCCTATCTTTGCTTAGTGACTCACAAATTGGAACCCATTGCCTGGAGTTGGGCAGCTTAGGTGCCTGCCTCGCTCCACACAACATGGCCAGAAAAGGAGATGCCCATTTTATAACTTTCAGCCCGGTGGTTAGAGCAGTGGCTCTCAACCTTTCCAGACTACTTTACCCCTTTCAGGAGTCTGATCCGTGCTGGGTTTTCTCTACCCTAGGTGTCCTCCAAACAGGTGACTGTGGGCGAGACTCAATATGGCTTTTTGATGTTTTCGTGGCACCAGAAGTTGTTGTATCTCTTGCTCCTGCATTTGCACCACGCAGTACAGGAGATCTTTCTTCACTATATAGTAGGGTCCGGGACCCCGGATCTTCCCATCCACAGGTATCCCATCAATCTCTGCCACCTCTTTCCTGGAGTTATCATATCTGGGGTCCTCTGCCTGGTCCCGCCCAAAAGTCTCTCTCCCGGGACTAACCTGCCCAAGCCCCCAGGGCTGGCTTCTGCTTCTTCCAACAGCTCGCTGCCGTCATGGCTGGGGGCAGCTTCTGGCTCACCTTCTGTGGTGGAAATTTCTCTGTTGGCTGCTTGCGTCCATCTGCCTACTAGGGAGATCTTCTGGCCCTGGGTCAGGATCCGGGTTCCCAAGGCCTTCGCGGCCTTCCTCTCCTTTTTTGTCTTCCGGGTCTTTCGGGGGGCTGAGAACGGATCCTGAGAAATCTCAGCAAACATCGCGGGTTGACATTCCCCCGGTGACGAGTCACTGTCCTCAGGGTCCCCACCTCCCTCCAGCCTCTCCGGGGGGAGTAAATTATCAAACCCTGGATAGTCCCTCCCAATGACTACAGGATATGGGAGTTTAGGAACTACGCCCACGGTCACCTCCATAGGGTTTCCCTGAACCTCTATCTCCACTGGGATGGTGGGGTAATGGCTCACGGCCCCATGCACGCACATCACTGCTACGTGTTTACTTGTAGCAGCTGACTATTTTTTATCAGCTTACCTGATATGAGGGTGATAGCACTCCTAGAGTCCACAAGTGCTGTAGTCTCTGCTCCATTTATCCTCACTGGCCTGGTGTAATTATGCAGGGCTAATGCAACCCCCGCAAGGTGGATAAGGGAGCATGGGACCTCCCAATCCCCCAAGTTACATTGCATAGGCTCCTCGGTGCTGGGACACTGTGCTGCTATGTGTCCACACTCCCCACATGCATAACATCTATAATTGCTTTTAATCACTCCCCTATCCCGAGGGTTAGGGGGTTTAGTCCCAGGGCTCCCCCCACTCAGGCCAATCTCTTCCTTCTGGGATCCCTGCTGGTTTTCGGACCCCCCCTTCTTCGACCTAGGACTCCCCAGGGGTTTGGCTGCCCAACCTTCCAGGGTTGGGGTAGGGTGCTTGCTTCAAAAGGGGCCTTCCTTGGGTAGTCGGGTCAGTCCCCTGGCTGTCATCTGTCTTTCTACCAGTGTTATCATCTCGTCGTACATAGACATATCATTCTGGCCTACCCATTTGTGGAGATCTGGTGGCAGTCCTCACATGTAATGGTCTATGACCAGGGTTTCCAAAATCTTCTCCGGCCTGCACACCTCGGGCTGTAACCACTTCCATGCAAGATGTATGAGATCGAATAGCTGGTACCTCGGGGGTTTGTTCTCCTGGTATTTCCACTCATGGAACCTCTGGGCCCTTACCACTGCCATTACCCCTGCTCGTGCTAGGATCTCTGCCTTCAGATGGGTATAGTCAGTGGCATCTGTGGCAGGCAAGTCAAAGTAGGCCTTCTGGGCCTTTCCACACAAAAAAGGGGCGAGGATGCTGGCCCACTGCTCCTGGGGCCACACCTCATGCTGAGCAGTCCTTTCGAATGAGAAGAGATATGCCTCTATGTCATCTCTTGACGTCATCTTTGGCAGACAACCAGTGGCCCTCAGGGTTTGCGTCCCATCAGACCCCTGGGCCTGGGTGGTGAGGATCTTCAGTTGGTCCACCACCTCTCTCAAGAGAGCACGATCTTGGGTCGCCTGGTTCATCACCATAATTGATTGGTTTCCTGCTGCAGTCACATAGATTCTTGTTGTGCCATTGCCTGAACCAGGTGGCTTCCTGCTGGGCTGCCATGGCTTGTACCAGAGCTCTTACCACCTCCTCCATTGTGGTACAAAGCAAACAAACAAAAACAAAAAAATCCAAACCCCCAGTACACTTTTTAAAAAAAAAAAAAACCTCTTTCTTCCACCACACTGTGAACGAAATCCCACTTCTGACACCAGTTGTGACAAAGCTCTGTCCTTGCCTCCGTGGGTCCCGCGTTTCCTGGCAGATTTCGCTAGCCTCAGAGGCTCACTGTGACCCTCCACGTAACCCTTCTTTCTCTAGAGACAAGGGTCACAGTCTACTGAGCCATTTTCATCATAAGCCAGCGAGGGAGGTGAGGAGAAGTTATCCTTCCTTGCACAGTCTCTGTTGTCTCCCAGTCTCAGTGATTAATCAGGGGGAAAAGGTGGGGGGGGGGAGCCAGGGCCCACCCTCTACTCTGGGCTCCAGCCCAGGAACCCTAATAGTATCAGCTATGGTAGCTGACCTTTTAGAAACATGACATGTACAATTTCCTGGGCTACTTCCCCCAGAGCAGCCCTCATTTCCTCAAGCTTCACTTCACCCTTACCTCAGGGCCTCCTTCATTGTTCCTGATATGGTGTGTACTACTCAGCCTCTCCAACAGCGCAACTTCTTCCCACAGCTCCTGACATGCACCCCCACCTAATTGGGAGGCTTTTAACTAGTTTCAGCCAGCCCCTGATTGGCTTCAGGTCCCAATCAACCTAGCCTTCTCCCTGCCTTCTGGAAAGTTCTTAATTGGCCCCAGGTGTCTTAATTGACCTGGAGCAGCTGCCGTTTCACTTATCCTGGTACCAGGGATTTGTTTAGCCTGGAGCTAATATATCTATGTCCTACTACTCTTCCATAGCCATCTGGCCTTGCCCCGTCACACTGGCTAGTGCATTGGAGTTCAAAGTGCTGTCCAGAGTGGTCACAATGGAGCACTGTGGGATAGCTCCTGGAGGCCAATACCGTCGATTTGCATCTGCACTACCCCAAATTCGACCCAGCAAGGTCGATTTTAGCGCTACTCCCCTCATTGGGGAGGAGTACATAAGTCGATTTTAAGAGCCCTGTAGGTCGATGGAACGGGGCTGGTAGTGTGGATGCAGTCATATTTAAATTGACCTAACGTGGCTAAATTTGACCTAACCCCATAGTGTAGACCAGGCCTGAGAGTCAAGCTGAGTTTTTCTGTTTCACACATCATCATCAGTGGTGATTCTTCAGGCCAGGTTAAACGTTTGGCAGTACCCTTTACCCAGTTCATTGTATATGAGAATTTTCCCGTGGTCCTCCCCTGCGCCCCATTAAAAAAGCAGTGTGTGTGCGTGTGATTAGAGGGGAGAGGTATGATGTCTTGTTCCTCTGGCATCACGTGGTAATGGGATTAAGTGTTCCTGCTGTCTCTCCACTTTTTCTTGGGTCCCATGGATGCAGAGAATGCTGTTGGTTAGCTACTGAGGGAAGCTCTGTCTTAAAATGTTATTTCTCCCATATATCCTATTTTTATCCGTGTGAAAGGGTAGTATTTACTTGATTGGAGCCTCTCATTCAGTCTACTTTGGAACTTGATCCTCAAGTGGATGCTTCTTTATTGGATAGTAGGTGACACCATTTTTAAATGCAGAGCCTTCACAGCAGGCATCTGAATGGATGGCCAGACGGTAGGATTATTCATCAGCAGTCCCTATACGAGTAACTATTTAGTCATTAAGAGTCCCCAATTATTGTCATCTCCCACTTACACATGTTTCAGTTGATTCATGTGGTATTGTATCACTGCTTGGACTGAGAGCTACAAAACACTTGGTGGCAAAATGCAAGGTAAGATTAATTCATGCTGGCCAGAAGTGTGTCCACTACTGGAATGCAGTTTGATCAGTTTACTCTTGCCATTTCTCTAATACTCTTGTAGCTCCAGTATTTCTCAGCAAATGGCAATCAGCATCCCTAGTGACTGTACAAAGAATTACCAGCAGTAAGAAATAAGTGGCAAACTTCTCTAAAAGTAAGAGTGACAGGAAATACCTCTTAATTTCATCCAAATTCAAATGCAGCTTTACAAAAGTTTAATGTATATTGTTTGTTTGCCTACAGCTTGAACATTTATACAAACTCACAGCATCTAAGATGTGACTGTTTCCCTGATTCCAGATTACAAACAGTCCAGCATCAATACTTAGCTGCTGTTTAATTTATACTAAAACTTGCTGCGGTGATGAGCTACTGGCAATTGTTCCTCAAGCATTTGAGCAAGCTGTGGCAGAAGCAAATCAGATGAGGAGCATTAAAGCTACTGTGCAATTCTCACCTATGCTAACTGCATCACAGGTGTGGTAAGTAACATCCTTTTACTGCTGTTCCAACTGATTGGTAATTCTTGATTGAAACATCAGCAACACAAGGTTTTATAATCTTGAATCATGGCTGAAAGTTGTAACTGAAGGGCAAGGAAGTCAATATTAATTGTTTTTAGTGCTATGGAACCATAAAAGTCAATTAACCCTGATTGACTGGAAGTGTAGTTGCTTAGGTCTGTTAATTACCCCACATATTTTATCAACAGGAAAATGAGATCTGACAACTTTTCTGTAGAAAAAAACAGGAAGTACTGAAAGATTATCATCTTTATTTTTAAATATTTGGCAGATGCTTAAATACCTCATCAATGGGCCAATAGATACCCCTTGCCCAGGGTAACTTTAATTCATATAGTCACCTGCAATGACCTCAAATTCAAGACCCAAATATATTGCCCTTCTTTGGACAAGGAGAATACCCGTTTGATCTAATAAGTCTTTTTCACCTGTAACATCTCCAATTCTGTGATTACCCACAAAACTTCAGTGGAAATGACTAATAGTTTATCATGAATAGAAACCTAGGAGACTTTAACCCTAACCATGAACCTATGTTGGAGTGAACCTAGTATTACCAGCCCCAAAAGTTCAAAACCTTATTATTCAGACACCAAATATTATGACATTGACCCCAAAATGATGAAATTTTAAAAAACAATCACATTGCATATTTGTACATTTTCTGATTTTTAAGATCACCATACCACCACCCTTATGTGTGAGACAATTACAAAGTAGCCATCTTCCACGTTTATAGTGAGTAGAGCAATCTTGGATACTGCTACTCTCTACTAGCCCCTATTGATCGTGGCCTCACTGTCCTAGCTACTGTACAAATATATAGCAAGAGACACTTCCTGCTCTGAAGAGGTTATAATCTAGTGCAAAATGATGAGTTTGTGACATGGGAGTTTGAACTGGGATTCATCAAATTCATCTTGGATAAGGGCTACCAAACATCCATTAGCTCAGATGCACAAGACTCCAACTGGTGACATACAGGTGAAAGATTGATTAGTAATGCCAAAGGCATCCCTGTTCCCCAACTGCTAATGTTACACTGAGAATCTGACTTGTTTACTGAGAAGTATATCAACTCAAGTTCTGACCTTTTTGGAGCTTACACAGGCAGAATCTTCCACTCCCCGAATACATAAGCAAAATCCCATACATCCTTCCTCTTTGTCTCAAACATACTCTTACTTTCTTCTTAAAAGACAGCTTCCATTAACCAAAGTCAAATAATAAAAGTGAAGTAGTAAAAAAATATTACCACAACATCCAAATCCACTTCTAAATGAAATTATATTTTGCAGTATAAAACATGCCAGCAATTACCCCAGGGCCCTTATGCTAACTTTTATACCTATGTTTACTTTTTTTCACCCCCATATGGATCATGAGCAAGGTTCAGCCCCCAACCTTCAAAATCACAGCCCAAACCTATTCTACTCCATCTGTAGAAGAAACTAGTAAAAAGGAAAACAGAGCTGCATGTACATGTGAACAGAGAATAGTCATCCCTATTTGGTTTCAGCAACCAGTTACCTGTAGTATTTTATGTTCCCTAGAAATTATGGGTCATGCACATTCTTAGCCCTATCTGATGTGATATAAATAGTGGTGTAAATTCCATTTCAGTAAATTGACAGAAGTGAGCACAATCGGGGTAATTTATATGTGGATGGGTCGAAGTGTATGGTATAGGAGACTTAGCAGCCAATAGAAAGAAAGAATATGATAACAGAAGCATTTCCGCAATAGCTGTTTCGGCTCTAATTCTGCCATTCCACCCTCTCTTTTATCTAATTAAACCATTTTACACTCACATGCTGAATTCCACTAATTTACATACATTTATCATATCAATGTGTAATTTATCCCTCCATTTATGTCACCTCTGAATTTGATCCTCCATATATAATGCACTGGGATCAGTAAGCTGTAGGCAAGGAGAAGTAAATACCAACTTATCCTCTATTACAGGAGTAATTTTACTCCTATTGCATGCAGACTGTTTCCCTTAAGCTGCCAAAATATGAAAAAATGGCATTAAACTCAAGTTCTTGTGAAGAGGGGAAATTATCTTCTTTTGCCTAAAATTCATCAGAGTTTTACTGAAATTTCACAAAAATAAAACCTTTAGCAATGTTAGCAATAATTTAATCAAATTGAATCTAATTTAAGCTTTTTCTTCAAGCTACACTTTGAAGTTACTAATGTCTGCAGCAGTTTATAGTATCACATCAGCCTACAATTCAGGAAAAGCTGAAATGATGTAGCTGAGGTTCAATTGGGCTTGTAGCACATATCCTAGCAAAGCTAAGAGAAAAGATATTTAAAGTGATTTCAAGAGACAGTGGCACAGATTCTACCCTGGGTTACATCCAGATAATCCTACTGAAGTCCAGTGAAAACTAAGGGAAAGATTTGGACCAATATGTTAATTTAATAAAACAGATTATTTTAATATTCTCTATTACATTTTGAAAGTGGTACACTGGATTTTAACTAAGTGATTCCCATAATAATGATGTACCAATATTATTATTCCATTTGATAGGATTCTAAAGCACTTACAAACTATAACACACACATTCTCTTTCTATGTGTATCTTTTTATAGATATAGATAGATAGACAGATATAGAGATATAGTTATAGACACAGAGAGAGAGATATGGAGAGATATATGTGATGTCTATCTATATGTATGTATATAGATATATAGAAAGAGAGGGAGAGTTCTAGATACATTGTACACAGGAATCACTTCACCCACCACTGAAGTGTTGTCATTTCTGATGTGGAATGTGGCAGCTGTTTAACAGTGCACAGAAACAGCAACACTACACAACACACATGCCCATTCATGTTTATGATAGTCATGAAGCTAACCCTGGACACTGCTTGTGGTAAGGTAATTCAGTGGCATCATTAGAAGGTCATGCTATTAAATTTACAGTCAGGAGGGAAGTTGCACTGAGCCCAATATAAAGCTTGCCCAATTCTACCATTTCCTTTCCCGACAAACAATGTGACCTCAGTTAAAGTTCAAGCATTGAATCTATAAAACTTATGCTGCTCTGTTTTAGTCCCCGTTTGGAAACATATTCCCTTCTGCAGGATATTTAATAAGTTGATGGTACCATACTAAATGGTTTTGACCTCATTAACATTATCTCCCTTTTCTTGTTTATAACCCGATCATAAACCTTCACAACTGTGCAGTAAGAAAAAATGTTGGATTTTAATGGCACTCTAAGGGTATATCTGATCACTGATGCCATGCCAAACATGTCTTTCCACAGAAGAGTCCTACAGATAGTCCTTATGCTAAACCATAAGCCATTATATTAAAGTTCTACAGCCAGTTTTCCAGAGGCAAGGCCCAAGCCCCTTACACCAGCAAAATTCTAAATGATTTCAAGGATCACACCTTAAGAAATTGCAGCTTGCTAATTGGAGGAAGGGAGTGAGAAGAAGATGATAATGGGAAAACATATTTTGGAGTCAAAAAGGAATGAATAATAAATAGCCTCAGAAGCAGCCTAGCAGTGATTATCTAGAAGAGCCCACCTTATTCGTGGTGTTAATCTTGTTGGGGAATATGTTGAGTGCATTCTGCCTACTCAACCAAGCAGGTGATTTAGTACCCCCACCTGAGTATAAGAGTGATTGTAGCAGGAGAAAGAGGATGCAGGTTGAGCAATCCTGATGAAGGAACCTTAGGAGCAGTCAAACTTAGAGAGAAGGAGTTCTGAAACTAACTGTCATTTTCCATTGTGACTATGCATACAGTGATACCTCTGTGTGTTTTATGAGTAGCTGCTGCCATTGTAACCTTCAGGGGTCCCCCTTCACACCTGCAAAATGCCTGGCCATGATAAGGAGATAAAAAGAGAACAAGGGAGGATATGTTCAGCTAGGTCCTGCAAGCCAGTGCTGTATCAGTCCATGACCAGAGGGCTTGAAGGGAGAATATTACAGACAGTGTGGAGAGGGAAAGATCAGACAGAAGAAAGGCCCAGGAGTCAGAGAGGAAGATGCACCAGGACATAATAGGACTTCTCCAGTAGCAAACTCCAGTAGCTGAAGACTCTCATTGACCTACAAGCAAGGTCACAGGCCTTCAGGCCTAAGGATAGCGTGTGGCCAATCTCCAGCTGTGGGGTTGGTGATGAAGGGAGTAGGGAGAACCAGGCCCTTCTTACTCTACCGGGTCCCAGCCCAGGGCCCTAACAGTGGTAGGTGGTCCCGTCACTGGGTCAGCAGGAAAACCATTGGAGCTTGCTGTCTCGCTTCCCAGCAGCGCAACCTGATCTAACCCCCTCCATTTGTGTGGCTGGGTAGTCAGCAAGTCCTCAGTCGCTTCTGGGTAGATGGCCGCCGGCAGTCCCAGTAACTCCAACCCACTCTTGGTCTCTTTCGGTGGCAGGGCATGGCACGGCGTGTCTCAACTCGGTGCCTGGTCCAGAGTCCTGCAGAAGGCTTGAGATGTCTGCCTCCTTCTCTGACTCAGCCCCAACTGAACTGTAGGGCCCTCTCTATACTTCCTGTTCTGCCCCTGTGCTTCAGGCATGGGGGCAGGGCTGGTTTGGCTCCGCCTACCGGGGGAGTGCAGTGGTACCTCAGCCTCAGACTCAGAGGGAGGCCACTCTGCCTCACAACAAGGATATTTTCCTCACTGAGTAAACAATGCCAGCGTCCCTTCCGTCTACCAAAGCACATTCAACTGTCATTCTGCACCTGCTGATCTGGTAGCTGAATCTTTCCTTGGTGCTGTTGAGGTGGCCAGGATATAGCTTCATGAGCCAGTGGGACAAGGGGTAAGCTGGGTCCCCCAGGATCGCTACTGGCATTTCAGTTTTGACAAGGCAATTCACTGGTCAGGAAAGAACACCCCCGGTTGTAGCTTTCTGGACAGGTCTGTGTTCTTAAAGATATGAGCATTATGCTTCTTCCATGACCAGCCAACAGTGATGTCAGTGAAGCATCCCAGTGATCCACCAGCACTTCCTAACCATAGAAAAGCAGCCCTTTCTGTTGATGTACTCTGTTACAAGGTGTGCTGGCGCCAAAATAGGGATCTGTGCACCACCAATCGCTCCGCTGCTGTTCAGGAACCCCACTGCTGCAGTTGCATCCACTATGTTCTGCATATTGCTGAGAGTCACAGTCCTGTACACTTGCATGACAACAGCCCACCCTGTGGATTTTCCAGCTCTGAAATGATTTCCCACTGACCAGTGGCAATCCCAGGTTGCAGGTTTCCACAGTGTGCTCACCACTCACTTCTCAACTGTCAGCTCTCACTCCAGTGTCCCTGTGCTGGAGGGCTGGGGCAAGCTCTGCACACAGATCTAGGAATGCAGCCTTGCATATCTGAAAGTTCTGTAGCTACTGCTTGTCATCCCAAACCTGCATTATGATGCAATCCCACCAGTCAGTGCTCGTTTCTCTAGGCCCAGAAGTGGCACTCCACCATCTGCAGCTGCTCAGTGAACACCACCAACAACCTTGAATTGGTTTTCACTGTGTCCCACAGTAATCTCTCCTCCACAAAATAGTCACATCCCCTGCTGCTGTGGGTCTTCTGCTGTTCTGCAAATACCAGAGGATTGTTTGCCCTGTGTTTGCAATGCTCATGATAATGATGCAGAGATGTGCAGGCTCCATGCTTCAGTCAGAGATGATAGACAGAGAGACATGCAATGCAGTTTTGTGGGATTTTTTTAAAAAGAAACAAAAATTATGGGTGGCATTATGCAATTGAGAAAGTTTCATGATCCCTTGCTCCCAGTCACACTTATGCAACTCATTTGTGTCCTACCATGTATTGCCAAAATTTCCCAAAAGACAGTGCCCCAGGTGATGGCAAGCTCCACACTGGGATACCTACCCATGGCACACTGCGCTGTGCCTCGACACAAGCACTCCTGCTGAATACACACTGTGCTAATGCAAGGAGCCAAGCATGCATGTGCATGAGCTAACTGCGGCAGCTATATGCCGACGTACCTTATGTCAAAGTTTGCAGTGTAGTCATGGCCCCAGTATCTCAAAGTGTTTTCCAAAGTAATGTTAGATGCTGGTGGCACAGTGACTAGGCAGACAAATCATAGTAGCCATTAGGAACTGATAAATAGCCAATACTTTAGACACTAGTACCTGTATTATTTACAGAGGTTATATTGGCCATGACACAAGTGTTATCTGGAACACTTTGGAGAAGTGCCCTTATAGGATTTAAACTTTCCACCTGAATGGCCGCCAGATACAGGCAGAAGGGACATCTGATTTCTCCTCTGAAGGACAGTTCCTCTAGTAATGCAGCACCTCCATCTAGTACCCCACTGCAGCATCAGCATGTGTCCAAGTCCTAGAGGGGGTCTTGAACCCAGAGGCAAGAGTGCTACTAATTGAGCCATTATGACAAAAGCACTAAAAGCGCCATTTTGCCTCCCTTTAATTACAAATGCTGAGCATCTTGCACAAAGGAAATCTATTTTTCTGTCACACACAGCATTATTTTCACAGCATAAATCTTCATTTCACGAAGCTCTCTTTTTTGCTTTTTAAAATCTTTCAAAGGCTCCAGCATTTGCCCTTTTATATGTTTTTAGCACAGCATGTTCACAAAATGAATGACTGGAAGCAGGTGTGAGTTTACATTAGGTCAGTTGGCCCTAAAAGTAACCAAGGATTTTACTGCAGTGATTTTTACAGAAAAATGTGTGCCTCCATTCATGGCTATGCCAGAAGGAAGATGGGGAACCAGAAGCTCCAGCTGCCAAAAGCACGAGTGCAATAGAATGTCCCTCTCCTACCCACTGAACTGAAGAGGTGAATGCAAACTGGCAATGCTGACAACATAAATGAATCAGTTATTCATTTTCAGTCACAAATATGTACAAGGGAAATAGAATATCCTGAACATAAACCTTGTGCACATCATGAAGGATTCACATTTAATGAATTTCTAGCTCTCAAAAAGCACTGACATCCCAACATAGCTGTGTTGAATATGCAGTGTTGTTGTACCTGTGCTGGTCCCAAGATATTAGCGAGACAAGGTGGGTGAGGTAATATCTTTTATTGGATCAGCTTCTGTTGGTGCAAGAGACAAGCTTTTGAGCTTACACAGAGACCTGAAGAGCAGCTTTGTGTAAACTCAAAATATTGTCTCTTTTACCAACTGAAGGTCCAATAAAAGATATTACCTCACCCACCTTGTCTATGTTGAACATGTGCATCCAAATTTAGCCTTGGGCTTGAGTTTAAGTGTTTGCAGACTTTAGCCCATACACATGAGAGTTTGATCCGTGTGGAAAAGATGGAGATGCAAGGTGCTCAGATATTATAGTAGAAATGCCTGGATAGGTTACAGAAAAGAAAACTGGTGATTCTTGAACTATCCCTTTAAATACATCAGACTAGCTTAGCTATAAATAAAAACAAAGGGCAAAAATAGCCACACACGCTCACAAGTATAGCTGAAAAGTGCATCTGAGGAGCTAAGTGTTTCCAAAGCACTGGAAATGAGGCTTGTGTGGAACAGGGAAAACAAACATAGGAATTCGTTAGGGTAGGGGAAGAGTGTGGGAACCCATAGAACAAACTCACTTCACTTCCAGGAACACTTGTCCTGTCAGCAGCTTTTGTGTATTATACACACAAGCAGATGAAGGGCAGAGAGAGAGAGATGTGTTTGGGAAACATAAGTCTTGTATAAGTAAGTGTCTGACAGCCATAGTATTAGCCTTGTTGTTGACAATGTATCTTAGTACCAGAGCAAGGGTAGGGTGAAATAAGAACCAGCCCGAGTTTTTGTCCATCCTCCATAATAAATCTGAACTCAGGCTTTGTAATGAGTGCTGGGTGAATGGTTCAAGCAAATCTAAATCTAAACTCACCTGCATGCTGGCTACATTTGAGCTGGGAAACTGTCCCTCTCTGTACATGTCACAAGCCCATGCCCAAGTTAGCAAAGTGATCACCACCTGAGAGCCTGGCCATTGAGTGCAAGCAGGGACACAAAGTGTAAGCCATGGAAAAAGCTAAGGAGATCCCTTAGTTTGGGGCCCCATCACTAGAGAATTAGCTCCATAGTGAAGGAGCAACTTTAACATTATAGGAAACAACTAGAAAAATGTTGTTTCCAACATCTGGTGAGTTATGGAGTGGCTGCACCTACTACAAACTAAGCACAAATCAGTTTGGGAGAGAATTGTGTACTACAGAGTAGAGACAGTCCTTACAGAGCCTTTAATCCAAACCCTTTCAAATTTGGGGGAAGGAGGTGAGAATGGGAATTCAGATTTGAATTGCCATGCCCCTTCTCTTGCCTATAGTTTTGGTACTGGCTTTCATCCAAAATGGAAGAGGCCTAGTTTCCACACACAGCTGTAATGTCATATGAGCAGCTTGAGACTCACTGAATCTCAGAAAGCTCATGTCACATATGAGCAGCTTGAGACTCAGTGGGGAAAACTCACAAAGCTGATCTCACAAAGTTTCCACAATTCAAGGTGTGTGAACAGTTTGAGATTTTGGCACTTTTGTATCCAGTACATAACCTAGTCCTGATTAAGCCTCAAAACCAATCACTAGCCTGAAACATATCTGTATATTAAACATCACTGCCTCAACCTATCTCTCCTACAATGTTTTTGGATCAAAGTATAATGGAACTCCACTGAAAAAGTGATGTGGAGCTGCCCATGGGAATGGACCGACTCTTGAAGAGTATAATTTCCTTCACTGATTTCGGTGGTATTATAAGTTCATTATCATTTCTGCAAAAAGTTTGCATTCTGCAAGTTCTAATTTTTGAAGAACTTTATAGCTAGCATCATCTGAGAAAAGAGGCAAGCATTTCTTTTTTATAATTCATTTCCCCAAATTACACATTCCCAAAGACTCTTATGACAAATGGAAGCAGTCACTTTTCATGAAACATTTAATTTAGTCCCAAACCTAGCTTTCTGTCAAAAAACAGTTCGAAAATTTTGGAACAATCCTGATTCAGTCATCCAATAAGAGAACAGACATACTAGGTGACTTACATAAGCAATCATTCACCATAATAGTCATTCACCATAAATAATGACTAACATACAGCTTCAGTGAATAGTTCATGAACACTGAGGCGGCAGTGTGGCTCAAGCACTGCTTGGGAGACCTGGGTTCTATTCTTGGCTGGCTGGCTGGCTGGGTGGGTGACCTTGGGTAGCCTCAGTTTCTCCATCTGTAAAATGAAGGTAATGATAGTGATCTGCTTTTATAAAACACTTTAAGATCTACTGATGAGAAGAGCAATGCATTGTCAGTGTTGTTTTGCTGTGGATAACAAGTACATTTTGTAGCGATCAGAATCAGTTTTACATGTTGTTTGAAACAGAAAATATGTAACTTCACAGCGAATAATATTCAGAATGAATAATTGAAACAGTTCTGCCAAATTTTTCCTTCTCTCTGTATTTCAGGCTTGCAACATTCTGGACCATTTGGTCTCTGTAATACGTGTTATTAGGGATGAGTAAACATAGTGGTGGCTGGGTTTTGCAAAATTCTGTGCTTACTTATACCTACTGGACTTAAATGGAGCTGCTCAAGGATGTATGTTAACTCAGAATTTGAACCCTAGACATTTTTTGTCAAGTTTTTGATTTTGTGAAACACTTTCTCAGTTCCGTGAAACATGTTTTCATTCATTTCAACCATTGTTTTATTTCTTACCTATATACAACTACCTAGCCTGAGCAATACAAATCATAACAATTCCTGTTTGACAGTAACTCTTCTGGAACTATGCAGGGAATAAAACAAACAGCAAGCAGGCAGCCGCCCAGGACTGTTATGTCAGAGCCAAATGGAACTCAAACTGCAACAATGTTGAGTTTTCTTCTCAATCAAAAAACACACACTCTTCCTTAATCCTAGTGTAGTATTTAAAACAAAACCTATTAAACTGAGAGCATTTTTGCGCTTAGCTCCCAGGCTTCTCTGTGACAAAAATAAACTCAGATAGAAGCAGGAGAATGATTTTGCACTGAAGTCAGTTAGACTTCTTCTATGGCCTTCAGTGAGAAAAGGGGCAGGAACAGCGTTTTCCGTCTCTATTTTAAAGGGATACAAACGCTTTCTGTTCTGGTCTATTCAGTATAAGCTGAATCCCAAACCAGGATGTGAATTTCCACCTCCTACCCTCAAAGTTCTTATCCCCCTCACTCCAGCTAGACCTTTGGCTAAAGCCACAGATCCCAGCAAAAGCCACCATCTCCACCACATTACCTTTTCATGAGGCAACCTGCTCTCTCTTCTCCAATACTCTCTCTCTCTCTCTTCTTCAGTGAGAAGCCAGGTGGCTTGCTTCTCTGTTCTAGTACAGTGGGGACCCAATAATTCATCTACTGAAGCAGATAATAAAATGCCCTTATTCTGCAAAACACTTGAACACATGCTGCCATTACTCACATGCTTGAAGTTAAGCATGTACTAAAATACTTTGCAAACCATAGCCTTAAAACTAAGAAAGGCATTTTGTAGCCTTCATACAATTTATGCCTTAAAATGCACTTTTGGGTTATAAAGTTCCAGAGCACATTAGTTCCATTTCCCACCACCCCTCCCTTTGAGAACTACTAATGTCACGAGCAGCAAAATCCTTTCTTTTAGGCAGGTGTTTTTTCTGGCCATTCCAATATGAAATCCCATTGTGTTCTAGTAAACGAGACATAAACCTGCTTTTCACTGCCAATACCCAACATTAGCCCTGACTCTTCATATCTGTCAGAGATTCAATCTCAGATGTCTAGCAATTACTTGAAATTGAACTGAGACAAAACGGAGGTTGTATTGATAGCTCCTCATCAATTGCTTGCTGTTTCTTGCCTTTCAGAGGTTAGCTTGGAGAATGTCCAATTCTCACATGCTCTGCCCACCAGGGTCAGATTTCAGTGAGGTTGTTGATTCTGACTTAGCAATCACAGAACATATGAGCATGGTGACATAAACAGCTTTTAACCATCTCATAAATATTGCTAGACTGAGACCTCCCCTCTCGCATGCTGATATTGAAACATTAGTTCCTTGCTTCTGTTGTGGCTCAGCATTTAATACTGTAATTCTCTGTTTGTGAGACTTCCAAACTGTGCCATACTGTTCCATCAGTTCAAACTTATCCAAATGCTGCTGTGAGGGTTATTGCAGGTACCCAGAATAGCTGATATATTTTGGTCTCTGCCAAGTGAACTAAACACACCAATTGAGTTGTGTTTCACAAGAAATTCAGAGGCAAAAAACAACAGACTTGTAGATATTTTATGGAATGCTTTAATGAAAACTCTCAGCAACAGGAAAATTAGTTTTTGTTATTGTGGTTGGGTTGGGCTGGCTTTTCTGTTTGAGGGAGGGGAAAAGCTTTTCTGTTTGGTCTCTTGAAACTGTGAGACACTTGTTACTGGCATTGACCCTTGCAAGGGTCATAGTCTGTTCTCAGATTCACGTGATTCCCACTTTTTAAGATGTAGTCTGAAATCAAAAGCTAAGCCTGAAGGGCCTGGTGTTCAGAAGAGATGACTATCACAGTGGGTCCCAGCAACTTCATCTGGAGTGCTCAGAAACTCGAAAACGAAGCCCATAGGGGAAAATTCACCAGAGTTTCACCCACTTACACTAGCTTTTAATTTATCACTAAGACTCTATGAGAGGAAATTCTGGGAAACTGCTTCCTTGTAAAGGGCAGGGTTTTCCAGGGGTCCCTTGGTCCCAGCTTGGTTGTTGTGAGGAGCAGTTACCTACACGAATGGTCCAGTGCAAACAAAAGTGTCCTTATTTCATTGTTTTGCTGGGATTTTATTAATACCCATGTTATGGTGACAATAAATAGTTTTACAGTCTCTCCAAGTACTTTCAGTCTAATTCATCCCTGATGTACTATCAATGAATTCATTGGTGTTATGCCAAGGACTAAATTGGCCAATTGAGTTTATATTTTTACAGCACATATTTAAGATATATGGCTCAGTTATAGTTAGGGGTTCTGGGACAATTTGTATAGTGGGGTGCTGAGAGCCATTGAACCAAACTGTGAACCCTGTATACGATGGAAACCACAGCATCCTCAGCACCCCTAGTTCCAGCACCTATGGTTATAGAGCATAGAATAACCAGCCCTGTAATTTTCTGGCATCTACTTTAACATAATGTTACTAAAACAATACAAAAACTTTCCCTAATACTGTATACCTCCACAGCATGAGCAGAGTTTAAAAAAAAACAAACTGCATCCTCTCCTCCACACCATTGTACCTCCTGAGAGAACTCTCAGTTCCCACTGAAACCTGTAGTTGTGGAGAGCCCTCAGCAACATCCTGAATTATTCTTAGCTACACACAAACACAAAGTAGGCAAGAGTAGATCTTTACACTCTCTATGACAGCTCATGAATGGCTTTTACTTAGATACAGTAACAACTAGAGCAGGTCTAAAAAATTTTAATGGATAAGTTTTATGTTGGAAAAATACAGTTTTGTTGAAATCAAAATTACTCTAACTTGAAAGGCTTGTTTTGTTTAATTTTTAGTGTTACAATTAATATTTAAATATATCTGTATATAACATTAAATACAATACACAGTATATATAAAATTGAAATATACTGAATATTGTAATGTTTCAATGTTATCAAAATGAAATCTTTTTATCTTATTGAATCAAAACATTTGTTGTTTCTGAATAAAAATTTTCCAGAACATTCATTCTGTGGTAAATGTTGAAATTTCTACTCTCCATAATTAAGAACAAAAACAAATCTCAAAATATTGCCATTTACCAAGGGACAGAAATTGCATTTTCTGACCAGTTCTTGTAATAAACCCCCTGCCACCCAAGATTCTCACTCATGCTCTCTCACACGTGCTGTTGGTGAGAAAGAGCCTTCGAGAAGCTAGGAATTTAGGATAGCATCTGACTGTGTGGCACTAGTGACTAAGTGCTCAATCCTGTACCATTAAAATTAATGGGTGATTTTCCATTTATTTGAATGGGGACAGGATCAAGCCCTAGGAAGCCTTTTGCCAATTACTGAATTTTGGGAATTAGCAAATAAGTGAACAAACATGATCAAATCAAGGATACGTCGCACAAAATGTATCTTGTTTATTTCTTTTAACAGTGTCATGTCATAGTATTTATGTATAACGATGAAGCACTTCCTAGTGTGTTAGTATATATTCTGTATTATATTTGTAAAGATAATAAAATAGTTGTCAATATGAGCCTCACATAGGGCCCTGCTATTGAATCTGTGCTGAAAATTGGCCTAAGACTACAGCACAATATATATAATATATTGGAATATATATATTTCAGTTATAATGGAATCCACCTATTTGTAGACCAACAAAGTGAGAATTACCAATGGGGTGTGTGTGTGTGTGTGTTTGTTTAAATTCATTGACTCTCATCCATTTCTTCACATTAGCAGTAAACCCCATTGGGACTTGGGAGAGAAAAGAGCTGTTTTACAAGCCACTAATTTCATTTTAAACTCATGAGTTTGACCAGATGAGGAAAAACAGCTTTGTTCCTCTCCTAGGCACTGCAGCAGCTCTTAAAAGGGGCCTGGTGACAGGGAGAGAACCCAAAAGCCAGCCAAATCACAGAGAGATTGTTGTGATCAAGCCTAAGGCAACTATGAGTCTGCAGGCTTGGCCCTCAAAGCAACATTCTGCTTCCGAGATAATTTCAAAACAAGAATAATAAATAAAACCTTAAAGATTCTCTCCCATTTAATTGTTTGCCCTTTCATCATGGAATGCCTAGATCATGAAAACAATATGGCCAACACGTTGTGAGCCATGAATTGCACTGATTACAGACACAGCTGGGAATCCTCTTCAGCCATTCCCAATTGCTTCCTTTCTCCAGCCCATTTTATCATTTGATTTTCACTGGCAAAAAAAAATAAAAAATTAAAACCAGGGCTTTGTTGCTTTCTCTGGCCCAAGCTCCTCCTGGCAGCTTCATGTATTTATTTATTTAAATTTGGGAATCCATACACCACTTTTATCTGTACACAAAGTCTCCCTATTGCTTACCAGCCCGGAGATAGTCCTCCATGGGGATTCTGAACTCAAACAAAGTTGTTAATGTTTTACAGCACCCTTCTCCTTTCCTGCTCTGACTTTTGCCTCCTATCCTGTCACTAAAAGAAAAGGAGTACTTGTGGTACCTTAGAGACTAACAAATTTATTAGAGCATAAGTTTTCGTGAGCTACAGCTCACTTCATTGGATGCGTTTGGTGGAAAATACAGAGGGGAGATTGATATACACACCACCTGTCACTGTTTCTCAGCCTATTTTATATGCTTCCCTAGTGCTGTGATATATTTTCAGTTAAGTCCTCTTATTGGCTTTCCTATAGAACTAGAAACTGAAACCTGGGATGGTAAGTAAATGAAGTCTTTTTGTGTTCATCTTAGCTCCCCTCTTCACAAAAGCACAGAGATTTCCCTTGCAGGCTTGTAATTATAGTGCCATTGTAGGATAGGGCCTTTTAAGCCAATTGTGTGAGATGTCTGTCTTTCTGTATTCAGGATTGTGTGGCACAAAGAGAGAAGCACCACATCTCCAAGGTAAGCAGACACATTGCTGTAGGATTCTGCTTCAGACTGAGCTCCTGATCCAAAAGACTCCCGCTGAAGTCAACGGAAAGCCTCCCACTGACTTCAGATGGCTTTGGAGCTGAGCCTAAGGGTGAGATTAAGGCCTGTGCACTACTTACATTCCATTTACACCACATCAGAACAAGATAATTACATAAATTAATGAGAACTGTCATTATTCGGTATCTGGTGAGGAAATAACAGATCACAATTCCTGACACACTCCTGCTCATTTTGGGAACAATTCTGCAATCACCGACGTCAACAATTAGCTCTCATGCATGCAAGCACACACATACACACGGCTGTTTGAGCACTGCCTTTAAGTTCAAGAGTCATTTTGCCTGCCGCCCAAGCAATATTTGATAGAAATTTTATCCAACAGAAACTCTTGTTTCTGCTGTACCAGCAATGTTGAGTAAACTTGTCAGCTCATCTGTGCATGAAATTCACAATTGTTTTCCCCCTTGCAAAACAAACCATGTCAAATAAACCCATGGGATTTTTCAGTTATTCACAATTTCCAGTAAGTTGCTCAAATGTAAGATAGGTGGCTAATAAAGTTACTACTGTCCTTTTAGATTGTCAGCTGTATTTGATACTATAAAGTGTTGCTGATCTTACAGGGATAGATGGCATTGCTGTTCAGCAGTCCCATTCTCTGCTCTGATAGTGCTAAATGATAGCTTGTCTAGCCAAAGACCTCTCTCGCATGGGGTGATGCAGGGTTCTTTGGTCCCTGCTGTTCAATGTACAAGGCCACAGGAGAGATAGTGAGGCAGTATGAGTTACCCTATCTAAATGTATCTTTATTTAGAGCCAACTGTTGCAAAGATCGATATCTTGCTGGTTTCAGGGCTTGGGTATTGGAGAGCAGGTTCATAGCTCAGGCTTCGCTTATGCTAGTAGATTGGTAGTAACAACTGGAAGAAATAGCAAAGGTGATATCAGCTCCATCAGTTAAGGAAGGATTTTTCCTCCCAGGTCACATTGACAGTGACCTGGCGGGTGGGATGGGGATTGCCTTTCTCTGCAGCATATGGGTACAGATCACTTGCCAGGATTACCTGCATCTCTCTCATTTAATAATTTCTCTGACACTGAGGGGACCTCGGGTACTGGTGTGCCTCCATCCCTCCTATGCTCTGCCTGTGGCACATAATAGACAAATCTCCCATGGGCTGTTATACTTTGGTCTAAACTTGGTTGTTGGGTGTAGGGTGTGGGTGCTCGGTGGTGTTGATGTCGGGTGATATGCAGCAGGTCAGACTAGGTGACGTGGTGGTCCAGTCTGGCCTTAAACTCTATGACCAAGTAAGTTTGCTTGCCTTTATTTTTTATACTCAGATTCACCATCTGATGTTCTTACTGGACCCTGATCTGTTTTGGGATGTCCAGGTAGTAGCAGTGTACAAGAGTTCTTCTGGCCAGGGATTGCAGCCGTGTATTTCAGATGTGGAGCTCATCATAAAGATCGACAGTTTTACAAATTTGAAACTCCATTAAACACTCTGCACTCTTCATAGGGCTCCACACAAGGACCACTTAGCTACTTCAGCTGGTACAAGACCTGCCGAAGGGCATTTATTACAAGGCACATGCAATGCCAGTGCTTCATAATCCATATGGGCTTCCAGTTTGTTTGTGAGCGCAATTTGTTGGGGTTTTTAAGCCTATGAAATCTCATAAGGGTTTGATCTTGGTTACCCCATAAAATGTCTCTTTTTGTGATACAGCAGCAGTTGAGATCAGCTGAGGTGCTCAAGGTAATAGCCCCCTGACATAGCCAAAAGGAGGCTGCTGGTGGAGGAGTGCTCATAGAGAGGGGTCCCTGACTGTGGAATTCTGTTCTTACCTCCCAGGGCCAAATCTCTTGCTGGTCAGGTTACTTTGCAAAGATTAGAATATTCTGTAATACCCAGCATTTATAGGGTAGGGAAGGTCTGAGTGGTGGAGAAGAGAGAGCTTTAGTTTTGGGGGAGTTGTGGGAGAGTTTTAGCTTTTAATTTGGTTTTAACTGTTACTTTTTTTGTATGATAAAGATGGTACACAAGCCTATAGCATTAGATGAGTACATTTTAACAAGTCAAAATGAAATATTAATTAAATAAGATACCTACAATATTTCTTTTTTCTGATCATACAAACTCTGACACCTATGACACAGTGGGTTTTAGCAGTCTATTTGCTAATCAAATGCAGCTCTTTTTCACTTAACCCTTGACTTGACCCTGCTGCCTCCACTGTCTCAAATGCTCTTGCCTAGTTATTTCCCCTGAGTTCTAGGTACAGGCTGCACCTGGTGTTTTCTTTACTATCAGAAAGCTTTGCTATAGCACAGTGAGGTGACAAATCTGAAAGGAAAGTAATACTGTACTTTAAAAAATATTGTATATGTATAACCAAACCCTGATACTCAAGAAA
The DNA here is from genome assembly GCF_009764565.3 of Dermochelys coriacea. Taxonomy (NCBI): domain Eukaryota; kingdom Metazoa; phylum Chordata; order Testudines; family Dermochelyidae; genus Dermochelys; species Dermochelys coriacea. The sequence continues at coordinate 111,004,219 of NC_050069.1, forward strand.
GTAATCTTCCCACACCTTGACCCTTCTCACCCTAAAATATGTTCATGATATGGTGTGTGCATTCCAAGCCTTTGTGCCCTAGATTGAAGGAAAGAGTGTGATGTCAGTAGCCTCTTGGTGAGCAGCTGGCTTAAATTGAAATGTAGCTCCGCTTAGGAATGTTTATATGTCTCTGTCTACAGATCATCTGCCTCCAAAACTAGATATATTTAGTGCCTATGAAAAATCCCCATCAAATTATTGAATCTTGGTGTAAAGGACAAAGGCAACTAAAAATTGCTCCAATTCAGTGAATATTGTCTAAGTTGATCTTGTGATGCTTTGTATATACATATGACATAGTACTCACTCTATGCTCACTCCAGGTAACTCCAGTCAGAGCAGTGGTGGGCAACCAGGTCAGGGTAATCCACTGACGGGCCACGAGACAGTTTGTTTACATTAGTCGTCTGCAGGCACAACCACCCGCAGCTCCTACTAGCCACGGTTCACCGTTCCCAGCCAATGAGAACTATGGGAAGCGGTGTGGGCTGCAGAGACGTGCCAGCTGCTGCTTCCCGCAGTTTCCATTGGCCAGGAATGGCGAACCGCGGCCACTGGGAGCTATGGGTGATCATGCCTGCAGACGGTTAATGTAAACAAACTGCCAGCAGATTACCCTAATAGGCTGTGTGCGGCCTACGGTTGCCCACCACTGAGTCAGAGCAATAGGGTTACATGTGGAGTAAATTTGACCGTTTAGCATAAAAGTCACTGCTTCCACTTGAGTTCACAGTGACGTCCTTCATGACATCTGAGCTCCTCAGGGCATGGGTCAAATCGTTGCACCATTGAAGTCAACTTCAAAACTCCCATTGATTTCCACGGGGCCAGGATTTCACCTCATGTCGTCTATCCATACCAGAACATTATTGCATTTTTAAGTACTGTTAACATAATTAATAATAATAATAATTCTCTCAGGTGACAGATATTTTGTATGTTTTTCTTTCCAAGTCTTTAGAGAAATAGATATTATGGGCCTGATTCTCATTTACAGTATGGCCTTCACATCGCTCTAGTCACGTAAGCAGTGTAACCATACTTTACATTCACTTTAAGGTCCCTTTCCACTGTTAGAGGAATGTGAAGAGGCTTTAGTGTCACTTAGAATTAGGCCCCATGCACTTTTATTTCAAAAAATTATCAAATAATATGCAAAAAAAAATAGTTTGTTATTAAATCATCCTGGAAATCTATACTAAAAATAATAATAATCTAATTCTGTTGTATGAGAGAGGGAGAGAATATAGACAAATGTCTTATTCAGGGATCTCAAATTGTTTTAGAAATATTAGTGAGTTAAACTTTCAAGGCTCACCCTTTTAAGGTATGACAGTATTAACCCTTTTCACAGATGGGGAAATAGAGGCCCAAAGCAATTAAGTGACATGTCCCAATGTAAAATAGTACGTCTGTGGCAGAGCCAGTTACAGATGCCTAGATCTCATGACTCCCAGTCCTATTCTTTAGGACCACAAGACTATCCTTCCCTTCTAGAGAATCTGTTAATTAGTTAAGACATGCTGTATCCAGGATGAATGTTTACATGGATAAGAGATCTCTCATCCCTAAATATCAGAGGCTTATAAAAAAATCTTCACTCACTTCTTTCAAATGATGAAAATCAGCAACCACAGAAATGTTATTCTCTAATGAGCACATGCTTTAATCCAGAGCATACCAGAGGCTAAATAAATGAACTGGAGCTAGCCAGATGTGCTCAAAGTTCACACAGACTTTACACATGATAACGGATAATTGTTATGCCAGGTTGTAATGGATAAATTGGCAAGTCTTTATCCCTTATATGTCTCTGATGCAGTCTCTGGATAAAGGCACATTTGCCTGCCTTCAACTACAGTCTTTCCTTCCGGACACAAAGATTAAGATATCTTGATTCTATAAAATAAAAGTTTTTATAAAAAGTTCCAGAAATGTTTAAATATGAAAGGGAAGGGAGAAAAGGCATCTGATGCCAGGGAGGGGAACATTTGATCTTCTAGCCTCTTTTTGTGGTTCCCACTGTGCCAGGCCAGAAAACAGTGGGATGTTCAAATATTAATAAAGTGGTAGCACAGCCAAATTAAAATGTCCCAATTCTCATAAGTAATGTTTCCAACTGAGCACGAAAGAATAATCAAAACCCCAAAGTAGTGAAGAAGAATTTAAGACCCACCATTAGTGTTGCCAAGAACTCCCTATATGCCTGCATTAAGCACGTAACGGAATCTCTGTGCCTTTAAACTTCACCAGTTCCTTCACTTGGGGCCCGATCCAACTCCATTGATGTCAGTGGATAAACCTCGCACTGACTCATAAGTGCTTCAGATGCACAGTGCACATTTTTTCTTGTAATCAAAAACTTTCAGAGCTACAGAAATTGTGGCACAAATACTTTTCAAAAAGGAATTGGAAACATTATTATGATCAATGGAGGATTAAACCTGTGGTTATGCCCATGAGGGGAAAATGGAGGGGAAAATGTGATTGTATTTTTTAGTGTATGTTCCAGAAATTGCCACCACTTTGTAGTTCCAAATGCAATACTTCATTTTTTTAATGGTAAATTACTTGTAATTTATTTTTTAAAAAGTGAACTTAAATGCAACCGTCAAGATGGGTCCTTACAAGATGTTGGGTGAAATCTTGGCTCCACTGAAGTCAGAGTTTTGCCATTGACTTCAATGACACCAGGATTTCACTTGTATCCATGTCATTTCTTGGCTGACACTGCAGTCTAACAAACTGTTCCTATTTCAGAATATATCTCTCTGATCTCATCCTGTCTCATCTTCAGTTCAGTTGTAATTTTTGCCCTATCCTTTACTAGATACAGAAGTGTCTTTCTATTACTGATCTCCATAGCCGATGTCTTTCTCTCATCTGGGTGCTCCTCAGCACTTATCAGCATATTCCTAATATCTTGTTTAATTTCTGTGCCAACACTCGGGATCCACTTTGGTTAAGTGAAGTTCACCCCTTCCCCAAAAAGTTTCCCAGTGTCTAATTAAATTTAAACATCCCTCTCTTTATTTCATTGTTGTATTCACGTGTTGAGATTTTGAGGTTCCCTGTGCCTAGCTGTTCTTACCTGTGGAAATGGAAGCAGTTCAGAGAAATAAAAGGAATTGGATTTATATCTTTTCCCTAATAATCTATGTTTAGCTTCCAAGACCTTTCTCCTCCACTTCCATCAATTATTAGTAAACATGCATACCATGAGCAGCAACTCCTTCCCAGCATTCCTTAGAAGTATGATGAGATCGAGTAGGTAAGTCACTGAATCATTCTGGTTGCCACAACATACTCAGCTATTGTTTGTAATGATCAAATGATTTATCACCACAGTCATCCTAAGTTGCACAAATGTAAGTAACTCCTGGAGTGAATTCTGGGGTGCATAAGGAATGATCAAAGTCCTCTACCTCTATTGGAAACTGGCTCAGTTTCTGCCTCCATTCCTCCTTAGTTCCCTCCTATCATAAGACTGGCTTCCTCAACTGGAGGATCAAGACAGATGGGTTTTGAGATAGGTCTGTTCTACTGTGTCTGGACACATGACCCCTTTAAACCTCTCTCTCTTTCTGTGCTATTTCAGCAACTCTGATCTCAAGATACTGTAAGTAGCCTTGAGTGCCATGAGCCACTTGCAGTGGATACATACATATGTCACTTGGCCTCAAGGCAAACACTTTTTAATCCTTTTAGCTCTTGACCTCAAGAATATTTTGTGGCAATGAGTTCCATGGACTAATTATACATTTTTAATCTCAAAATGCACTCAAGACAGCCCTTTGTAGCAGCATGATCATCTCTTCCCTTTCTTTCCTTCAGTTTACTAGCAAGTTTTAACTGGATAAGACTACTAAAGGGAAGCCTGGGGAATTAATCCTAATACGTATCTTCTACTTTAATAAGGACGGTTACAACAACTACACACTAGCAGAACCATTATTATTATTATTATTTACACAGGGCCATAAACCTACACAGTGCTTTACAGACATGTAAAAAGAAGATTAGTCTAATTCACACAAACACAATAAACATGACAATTATTCCTTATTGCAGAGAAGTGCACAATTCAATTTGGAAGGAAAGAGGTGTAATTGCTATTCCTCAGTCCTACTGTTATTTTATATGCTCTGTTATTGCTCATCATAAAGATGTTCTGTATTTAGCTAGGCAGTACCTTTGCCAGAGAGTTCAAACTCTGGCATAAACTCAGGTTTATACAGTATCTCAGCACTTGGCTTGCTTTAACATCACTGAAGAGGTTTCGTTAAGTGGTGGAGGTCTATCAGATAGCATTCATCGAGCTGTTTCTTCTGAATGATCAGAACTATTGCAAAATTGCATTGATAACCTTTTGTCATTACAAGAGCAAAGTGGCCCACTTCTGTACGTGCAGTATTATTTATGTGGAGCCAACTTTCTCTTTCTTCAACAGGAAACACAATCAGGTAGTTGGCCCCATTTCTTGTTGATTCAGCTTTCAAGTGCTTAGCTGTAACAAAACATTCTACAGTAGCACTCGCCTCATCTCACCTCACCAGCTAAACCAAACAAAAGCATTTCTGAATCCTGCGCAGCGTCTGAAGTCAGTAGCCAGCTGAGAAGAGGATGATGGCAAAAAGAGTTAACCGTGTGAACTCTCATCATTTTTCTCCCCAGTTCCCCCCCCCAAAAAAAACTATTAATAAATTATACAGATTATCTATAATAACCCCCCAAATTCGGCTGTTCTCTATAAGAAACATTATTTTATTTGTTAAATTTTACATGGGGATTCCCTATTTTGCAACCTCAGTCTTCACCTCTTGGTTGGAGACAAGGGCTTCCAGGACCGCGCTGACAGTAAAAGCATGGCAGCCGCGCTAGATAGACAGGCAGAGAGCCTCCTTTCTGCCCCCGATGTTTCCCTAGCAAAATCAATTATTTGGATAACGTTTCCATATTAATGTATCTACAAAAAAGTTAAGGAGTACTTGTGGCATCTTAGAGACTAGCAAATTTATTTAAGCATAAGCTTTCGTGAGCTACAGCTCACTTCTTGTGTTAGTGGTAAGAATGACCTTATAGAAAAAAACACACAGGGCTGCTTTTTGTTAGAGCAGTGATCGAAAAGAAAGTCTGGAAACGCTATCAATGATTTAGGATTTGACAACAATCATAATTTTTCAATGAGTCTGATGATAGCACAGTGTCTGAAAACTGATCCTTGATGTGAACGAAAATAACTACCTGAAATGCAGATGTAGTAAGATAGTTAGTTACATGACTAAATGTCATCAAAGTGCCCAGAAAATTAGATAGGCCAGGTTAAAGGTGGGCTGAAAAAAATACACTGAAGGAATATAATTTTTTGTTTGTCTGTCTCTGAGTCACAGACACAGCAGCATTACAAATCTTCTGTTATGTTTGTACACTAAAATATCCCAAATGTCTCCTTTTTGCTGTTATTGACATATAGGTATTTCAGTGAAGGGCACTATAAAAGTGTCATAATAAATATTAAATAAGATAAATATATCTATCTCTGGCACCTCTGCATTCTTGTTGTTATACAGAGAAGAAAGAGGAGAGAAAGCTTCATTTTAAATAATGCCACTCGTAATTTAGCTGGGTGGGGTGAAATGAACGCAGACTCCTCCCACAAGGACCAGGGTGCATTCGTCCATGGAGCCTTAATGCCAGCAATCAATGTAAAGAAAACTCATCACAAGATTACATTGTAGACTAAAATCACCATAACATTTTCCCATTAGGTTCCCTGGCCCATCCCATACTGATATGTCTTGAAAAATCAAATGCCCCTTCATCCACAAATGTGGAAGCAATCTATTCTGTCTTGGATTGCTTTTTGTCTTTCACATTGTTGTCTCATTTGATCTTTTGGTAGAGAAGACTTGATTTCATGCCTATATTTAGTATAGCATTTTTATCTTTGCCACTCAAATAAATCCAGAAAAAATACAACATTCAGCATTGCAAATCCTTTTTGTTTTATACTTCCTTTCAGATTTTCTATGTCTGAAAGTTTCTGAGAGAAATGGATTCCCACATGTCTTTAGGAAAGATAGAATGTGAACTCCCCACGATTGGCCCCTTTGTGTTTTGAGCTGATATTGCATCTATAGAAGTAAGTCTCTCTATACAGCTGGTCTTTTTTCAAACCTTATGTTTTTTGTTGTAATCCCAAACAAATCATAATGCAATCCACCACAATTCAATGAATGCTTAAGGCTACTCTATGTTGACTCAAACAATTGCCATTCTTAAAGATGCTGATGAATACTTATTTTCATTCCATCTGCTACTGAAAACAGGGCATTGTGTAACTACAGCAAATGTGTTTACTAAACTATACCCTTCACTTGCTTATCATGGGAAGAAGGAAAAATATTTCCTTGACTACAGTTTTCTTTCAACCACTGAAATTTAAGCTATTTCAAATGCAGCAGCCCAAGCCAAACATTAATTTTAAATATTCATTAAAAATATCTGTATGAGTTTTATTTGTAATAAAAGGACACTTAGTCATTTTAAGAAATGTGAAATTCATCCCATTTAGTCAAGTTAAGTTCTCACAAACAGTGGATACTCCAAATTTCAAATACACTCATTATAATTTGCTCAGATCCCAAGTGCTCTGGCATACATAATTCCTGAGAAAGCAGTTCTTCTGGCAGATTAAGGGAACAGTTTGCTTAGCCTCAGGCCATTAACATTTTAATAAAATGATTGTCAACTGTGATAATACAACTTTAGGGGACTTTATCTATTATTAACCTTATTCCGTAACAAGTCTATTTTTTGCTGACAAGGAGATTTTCCAGCCCTTGTCGAGATTGATTCTTTTTTTTTCCTTTCTTTTTTTAAATTTCTTGTTCAACTAAAGTTGGATTCCTTGGCTAAATGTATGTTTTACAAGTTTGTTTCTTTTTCCTCTGTACTGCTTTTATAAATGGTTGCCTAAGCAAAAAACATTGCATCAGTTGTGTTGTGAATCACGTTTCGTTAGGGAAAACTCATTTATTCGTGTTCATCAGCTATTCTAATAGAGGTGAACCTCAATTCTCCAAATCCCAATTTCTCAAGTACTGGGTCACTCAAAACAATATTTCATCGCCTTGAATCCAAAATAAATATAGAAATTGAAATTCATTTATCTGAATCTCTGATTAACCAAGGTTTCAGATATCTGTCTGCCAAGACACTGAGGTTGCCACTATGTAATGTAATTAATACTTCCATCCATTTGGAATTACTGTACAAACATATCATGGATCTTATCCTGCTAGATACTGATCACCTCCTATCAGATGCAGAAAGTCCTCACTTCCCATAGAATTCTCAGCACCTTGCAGGTGAGGGATGAACCAGTCCTGAAAGAAACTTCTCAGTTCCAATACTGCTACTACCTTTCCACCTAATAAATCCTTGTCTATTTCCAGACATGAACTCAGTCGGAAGCTTTTTGAAGATTCTAAAGTTCTCTCCAACCCTTATTTCCACATATCTTTGCACTTCCAGATTCTTGTTTGAACTGGGACAGGAAGCACTGAGATTTTAGCAAGAAAGCCTGTTCTGCCTGTTTTGTGGGACTGGATAAGTTTAAGGATGCATATGTCCAAGTTACTCCATATTATTTCTGGCTCACCCACGACTACCCATGAATAGGGCTAGTTTTTGTAATGGCAAAAAAGGGGGGAAATGTTGACTTTGTCATGGCAAAAAATCTAGAGTTACAAATTTGTTTTTTAAAAGGCAAAAATTCACATTGTCTAAAAATAAAATATCATCTATTCTGGAATATAAATTTAAAGCTATTTAGTAATAATTAACTAACTGAATAAATGAAAAACAAGCCAAAACAGGCTTCTTTCCCATACACTGGATATAAATATCCTCCCATAAAGTTCATGAAGTGATCTCACTGAAAAAGTTATAAAGCCAATGATTTTATTATGAAAAATCTGTACATTTGTGATTTTAGTTACAAGCATCATGACTATGACAACTCTACAGCTTTATTCATAAAGTTGAACAACACATTTTCCTTTCAAGTTACTGTATATGAAATATTCAGTTTATTGAGGCTGGTCTTTTGACAGAGGATTAAAGATCTGAAGAGCTGGGTTCCAATCCCAATACCACCACAAGTTTCTGTGTGATCTTGAGTAAAATCACTCATCCTCGGTTTTCCCATCTGTTAATCTATGGGTAACAATACCTTAAAATAAGACTAATTTTATTCAGGTTTCTAAAGCACTTTAAAGTCCTCAGATAAAAAAGCAACCCAGAGATACAAAGTGTTGTTGTTATAGAGACCCAAATCAAAATACAATATCTCCTCTCCCAAATTTTGTGGAAATTCAGATCTGAATCTATGGCTGTCCCCCTCACTGTAATGTTCTTGCTATGAACTATAGAGAAATTTGAATCCAAACCCAAACTTTTTGGCCAGTCACTATTTATTTCATTCTTGTTATAAATTAATGTAAAATTAAGTTAGTGCATAGTGCTACTTTGGGGGTACAGCTTATTCAGTTCTACCATGAGACCTCTCCAGAAATGGCATCAAATAGGGATTGTTTAGAGTACTTGGCCTGAAATTCTTTGGTGCCTAAGGAGAACAACAGCAAGGGACAGGTATAACTTCTAATCCATTTCCATCTTAAAATATCATTCCAATAAAATCACACTTATAATTACAAACAGACCATCACTTAAAGCTAATTCATCTCCTCCTGTATTGCCCACATAAGAACTGGTAGCACTAGCACTGTACAAAAGGCGTCTGTCAGACAGCAATCATCCATTTCCACATAGGCAAACCAGATCCAACTTGTATACTAATTATCCCATTAACCTGTTCCTAAATATCCAATTATTCCAGCTGTGGGTAATTGAATAAAGGGCAACTGCCACAGATACCAACCATAGGATGTGTGTCTTCCTTATCAGTAGCATTTGTAACTGCCTGAGTCTAACTTTCAGCAAGAAATTCGTCAGGAGACCTATCACAATGGTCCTGAATTAATAAGATTCTTTTCACTTTTGTTTTTTAAAGTGAAATTGGGTTAGTGTTTTTGACCACTGAAGACTTGAGTCAAAATCCTGTTTTAGGTGACAAGTGACAATGAGTAGGATGACACCATCAAAGATTCCACATAACAACACAACTGGAAAGACAACCCTAAAAAGTGGTTCTTTATTTAACCCTTGCTTGTCCCCACCATGGGCAAGAGAATGGGTCCAGTGTGAAGACAGTCGTGCTTATAATTTGTCTCATACAGCTGAGTTAATGATAGATGTAGTAGACCTGTCATTCTATGGCTTCTTTCCTAATTACACAAGGGATGGTACATACACAGCTTTCTAAAACAGCAGTTATGTAATAGTATGTGTCACTCCAGGAGTCAATAACTAGACAAACAGAGAGAGTGAAACAAAGGGACAATAGTATACTTGTGTTCACAAACAAGGGTTCTGAAACAACAGTAGAAAAGAAAAAGGTGTATAAGATAAACTGTAAAAATCCAAGCGATATAAACAAATCACATGCTGAGTTATAATTTGGTTAATATTAGGATGCAAACAAGATGTGTAAAGTAAAGTTGGGCAAATAACTGATTTTTTGGTTTGCTGACAGCCAAAAAAGTGATTTGGTTCAACCCAAACACGACATTTTTCAGTGTATCAAAAAAATCAGAAAAATGTTTTGGGTCAAAGAAAGTTTTTCGCTACTGGCATTTTTAATAAAAACAAAGGAAATGAAAGGCTAGATTAACAAAAGGATACACACACCCCGTATTACCAATAGGTCAATGGTTAGAAGAAAGAAAAGGAGTACTTGTGGCACCTTAGAGACTAACAAATTTATTTGAGCATAAGCTTTCATGAGCTGTAACTACAAGTTATGCTCAAATAAATTTGTTAGTCTCTAAGGTGCCACAAGTACTCCTTTTCTTTTTGAGAATACAGACTAACACGGCTGCTACTCTGAAACCTGTCAGTGGTTAGGGCACTCCCCTGAGATACAAGAGACCCAGATTTGAATTGCTCTAGAACAGGGCCTTGAACCACTTCTCCCCCCTTCTCAGTGAGTGCCCTAACCACCTGGCTATTCAGGGGTGTTCTTTCAATCTCTTCTGTTGCAGCTGTTCCCCTTTGTATAAAACACAGAAATAATTGTTGGGTAAGGAGAGAATGACTCTAATGCCCGCTGGTTGAGGCACTTACCTGGGAGGAGGAACATCTGGGTTCCAGTCTCCACTCCACTGAATCCTAATTGTCTAAAAATAATATGAGTCTTCCTGCCTAGATAGGCCTCAAAATATACTCGTACAAAGAAGCAGAATTTTTAAAAATCCTTCCAGTGCATCTTCAGACCTTTGAAAGAAACAAAAAAGGGCATAAGGATATTTTTCCCCTTTGTTTCAGGCCACCTTCAACTAAAAAAATTCCTATTCTAGACTCCTTAGACAGCATCAGATCCCCTCCCATTTCAGCCATGTTCACAAAAGACTGTTGAAATATGAACATGAGAGAATTCCGTACTCAGTGTACAATAAACATATTATATCCCCAGATAGGAAGACATTTTGAGACTAATTATTTTTCTGCAACACAATTAATGGGAGTTCACAATTAAGGCAAAAACATTTTTCTTCCAAGCCAAATTTATAAAAAAAATTCATTCTAGATTATTACTGTAAAGTCTCACTCAAACCCAAGAATTTTAACTACTGCCTGGGTAGCTGCAATGCAATAAATGTCCCATATTTTTCTCCTGTGATAATCTTATCTGCTCTGGAGGATGTTTCTAATTCTTCACTTGAGCATGCATTCTCTGGCATGTCAAAATCAAGTAGACACTGGAGACATCACTGCCCATACTGTCTCACCATCACATCTAAAGGAGTGACATACACATTGAAGAGGTGGAGAGACAAAACAGAATTCTCCATCACCCCAACAGAGAGAGCTCTTGTGTGGGGGGGATTTAGCTTGCATCAAACTCTATCCTTTGTGTCCTCTCATCTGGAATTGGAGATCCAAAATCTGAGGACTCCAGATATTGCTAGGGTTGCTTTAACAGCACCTTCCCACACAAAAAGGAAGAGTAAAGACCAGATTTTTAAAGGTCTGTAGATGCCTAAGAGCAGCTGGAAGTGAGTCTCCCAGGCTGGGAAGGCACATTTGTGTTGGTAGTGTGGACATTGAAGCACTAGTGAGTCTAGGGCTAGCACCTGAGCTCAGGCCCACCCTACCTCCCGGGTCTGAGCTCAGGTGGCTAGCCTGAGCCTCTTCTGGTGCTACAACATCCACAATGCTATTGTTGGTGTACTAGCATGAGCCCGCATAACATGAGTCTGTCTACCTGGGCTGGAAGGCTCACTCTCAGCTGCAGCGTAGGCATTCTCTAAAGGTGCAGATAGATGCCGAGTGGGATTTTCCAAAGAACCTATGCACCTAACTCCAATTTAGAAATCTGGCTTTAAGTGATCATTATCATGATTTTCAGCATCAGTAAATGGTTGCTTGAATAAGGGTCTAACATCTTTTTCTTAAGAGAAGCTGGCACCCTCTCTTCCCAAAGGGTGGCTTTGATAATCTGTTCCAACAATGGACTGCTTGTCTCTTTCCATTGAATTTACCTACCATATGGGGATATGGCTCCATTTTGCACATAATGGTCTAAGGTATCCCAACACCTCTAGAACTTCATTGAATATATCTGAATCTCAATCAAAGAAGACCCTGTGTTTGTCCATGGCTCTGCACCCATGAAAGGTGAAAACTCAGTCCAAATCAGAGCAGTCTTAGCCATGAAGTACAATGACAACTCCTTAACGTGAGAAATATTTAACTTCACCACCTGATGTGAGAAAGTGTTGACACACAAAGCTGCCCACCTCCCAAACACGGCCTTCAATCAGATTTTGCTTCCACTGTTGTGCCCACACAGAACCCTTTTCTTTGCTTTTTGCACATCCACTGCATTAATTTTCAAAAACTTTGTTCCAATAAATTACTTAGAGTGAGCCTTTGCCACTGACACTGTGTCCATCTTTCTTCCTGTACCAACTGTCTCAGGATATCTGTAGAAGAAAGCAACTTGCAAGGCTGACGCCAGGAAGGAGGGTGCTTGTAAAACTTATGTCTATGGTTGTGGACAAAAGATTAATATAATTTTCTTCTGGGCCATCAACAGTAAATCCTGCTGGTTACACAGCAACAGTTCAAGTGACCTTTTTTATTCAATTTTTAAAAATAAGCTTTGATTTGAATAGTGGATGGTGGATGGTTCTAATTCTAACCTAACACATACAGTTGGGTGTTTTGTTTTTATATAAGGTGCTTACAGGCCACAACACTGAGCGTGTATTACATTATAAAATCACTGAGTGTGAAATAGGATTCACAAACAGAGAAGTGCTTTCTATTCTTTTCAGTTTGCGATCTGGGTAAGTATAAGTGTTCCATTTCTGTATTCACAGTAGGAGCGTGTCAGTGATGTAGAACCCATGACCACTCACATCTGCCATAGGCTTACTGTGAACACTGATGTTACATGCTCAGGTCTTTACATTTGCATGCGCTTTCTGTTCCTTTCTGGGTGCTATTCCTGGTATAAAGTTATGAATGATTTGGGACCTGCTGCATGATGGTCAGTCAGTGGTGCTTTGGCACAGGACTGCGTGATGCATCTAGTGCTGCACGTTGCTTAGTGTGATTGCCTTCTGCTTCTTGCTTTGTATTCAGCCACCAGCTAGCTTTGGTGAAAGGACGACAGAGTATGTAAGTCCTTCTGGCAGGTACATAGTGTCTCCATGGTCAAGGCTCTCACAGTGCCTCTTGGTGGCACCAGCTGGAAACTGACTGCATCTTGCAGTTTCAGGCTCAACGTGCAAGGGATCTTGGAGTAGCATGGGCCCCGGGGGTAGGGGGAGGCAGTTTGCAGGCCCACTAGTATGTGACTGTGCCCTGGTGCTCACTTACCATGCTCCAGCTATGGGTAAATAGTACCAACCATGGATTAAAGTGTGAAAGTGGCTATACCTTGGCACACAGAAGTACAGCTTCTCAAAGTGGCAAATTAACCCCCAGCTGTGGGTTAAATAGGTGCATTTCTGCCAGTCACACTGCTTATTGCTATTTTCTGTACCAGCTGGACATTTGTCTGACTGGGATGAAAAAGTGGGATGGGCCAATGCACAAACCCCTCCCACTTAAATCCATTCAGTGTGCAAGCAGCATGAAGGCCTATATCCCACTTCACAGGTAAGACCCAGACAGGCCAGCTGGCTGGCTCTTCCTGTCCGTTCCTGGGGTTAAACATCCCAGGACCAGTGGCAATACTTTATCATTCGTGGGCTTCTATCTTAATTCACTTCCTGTGAAGCGTCTACCAGAGCCCAGCATGATGAGTTTCAGAGCATAATTTTAAAAGAGTTTATTTGATTTAGCTCTTGACTGATTCTGAAGGGATTTCATTTGTTTTTATACTTTGTCTGAATTTCTAACAAAAGGATAGTGGTTTTAATTGCATCCACTGTGGGTGGTGGTTTTGTATGATTTATTGTTTTTAAATTTGTAGTCTGAATATATGGCTAACTGCTGTCAACAGGCAAACTAAAAATCTTTAATAATGCAGCAAAAGAGCCACTACTCATGAATACTTGTCTTTTTCTATTTAAAAACTGAAGAGGTTATTATATTGCATCGTCGGAGAGCATCATGTCACATGTCATGACATCATTTGACAATATCTCACAGTTTGAGGGGCAAGGTATATACACTACAGAGAGAGCAATGTGGTGAATTTTCCCAACAGTGCAATCCAGTTTTTAAGCTATGAAGCAGAGTCCCGTAACTTAGCCCTGATCCTTCAAAGATTTAAGTATATGTGTAATTGATATGGGAGAGTTGTCCCACTGGGTCTACTCCTCTGCATAAAGTTACACGGATGCTTAAATCTTTGCAGGATCAAGTCTTTAGAGCGACAACTAGTCTAGCTCACTATTGCATTTACCCGTATTTCTTTTTGTTGTTGTTTTAAGAAGCATGCACATCATACCATAGGTGAAGTAAAAAATGGAATAGCTTACACTGAACCAGTTTATATTCAGAGATGGGACAAAACTGATGGGACAAAACTGAAGTCTTTTATTGGAAATCACCTACGCCTCTCTCACACCCTTCCCTGAACTTTGTTGTTTGGATAAAATAGAAGCCAGATACAAGATTATCTTTGGTTTTGGTTCTGTAAAACTATAAACAATAGCCCCATAAGGCTAGGTTTTGGGGTCTATCTGTACTTCTAAGCCCACAGGCCTCAAAAGCCCCCTTTTAAGTTTTGCACTTCTTCTCAATGACTCATGTACCACAGTGATGGGCCTGGTTTAAAAGCATAGCTAGCCTAGGTACAATACATCCACAAATATTAGGACATATCCTGTTCCCACTGAAGTCCCTTGCAGTTTTGCTACTGACTTCAGTGGGAGAAGAATCTCAGTATTCCATAAAGTAAACACTTACTAGCTAATTCCTGTGAGATGGTTGTGGACACAAGATTAATATAAGTAATATAACAGGTATTCAGTACTCAGTATGTACTTTAGTACTCACCAATTCAACTTATATTACTTCTCAAATACTATACATACAAGAATCACACATGTGGGGAATAGAGCTCTAAGGCTTACTGAAACCTAGATTTAAGTCAGGCTGATCACGGTCTCCAAAGTATTGTCTTATAGATTCAGTTTCCCTCTGTTGTATATTGTACATACGATTTCTAGAAAGTGGAAGAAAAAGGTATAGTGTGATGGAAGATGAAACAGCAGTTGAGGTGATGCTTCCTATTTAAATGTTTTTTAGTTTATTAGCTTGTAAACTCCCATGGTATATAGTCTGAGGCTACAATGTCATAGCTAATGGGCTTCATTCTCTTATACAATGTCTCTTTTATACCACTCAGCCCAAAATTGGAACCATTTTCTGTTTTAAAAAAAAATTAAATGCACCTTAAAGGAAAATATTTTTTCCTTCATATAATCAGACACCTAGGGTATGTTTCTGGGCTTCCCTTTCTTTAAATAAAATACCTTTCCGTGGTTCACTAATGAACTAACAATGTGTACAGTGTTTTAGAGCCAATTACAGACAAGCTATTATCCAAAGAGCTGGTACTGTGCTAGGTAAGCAGCCACAAGGCAAGTGCAGCATCAGTCTATTTTCTATTTAACTGTATAAGCAACTGATCTGTTGGACATCTTTAAGTTTTCATTTATTTGGACTTGGGTTCAGGTAGTCTTGTTAAAAAGGGATTTGCAGGTCTTTGCAATGTTACAGCCCTGCCAAGCTGGAAGCTGAAGACAAGGTCAATGTCTAGGACTCTCCTGTATTAAATGAGCTAGTAGGCTTATATGCATTGCAGATTCCCTGCCCATGAGATCTCTTGTCTAAAGCAATCTGCTGAAAGGTGATGGGGTTGAAATATAGGCTAGACAACATGCATATGGCAGAGGGTTTGTAATATTCTAAATAGCATCAACTGTGCCCTCTTGGGTCAACATACGAAGAGGGTTGGTAAATCAATAGTTTAATCCAAGTGAGTCAAGGCTATCAAACCGCATTTAAAAACAAAAAACAAAACAAAACAACAGCGTTCCACTACAAAACAGCTTTGCAGCATTGTTGGTAGCAGCCATTTTGCATCATGTGGCATAGCACAGTTACACCAGCACAGTATTCAACAGCTATAATCTTGTGTTTCTCCATAGAGAGAATGCTAGCTAAGTAGCCCAGTTGTTTTATTTATGCTGATGTACATAGTTATTAAGAAAACATTCAAAAGTTGCATGACAGTCATGTAATAGGGAAAAGATGGCAATGACAATTGTATATATTAACTCTTAATTGAGTGTTTTTTAACATAATCACTTGTCTTTCTGGTGTCATAAAGCTGCAACCCACTGCTCTGAAGACTATTTCTTTTTAAAAGCACCACTTAGGATGTTGTTAAACGAGGGAGGAGGAGAAAAAATAGCTCCACAGCAATGTCTACAGTGCCACTTTTAGGCAGGCAAAGGAAACGGGCACCTAAAGTCAGAAGTTCATTACAATTGCTTGAATTAAGGCCAGCATTTTCAAAGTTGGGGTACTTACAGTTAGGTTCCTAAAACCCTATTTAGTCATATATATAAAAAGTGGCTTGATTTTCAGAGGTCCTAAGCTTCCATAAATCCTACTGAAGTCAATGTGCACTATTGATACCTCTGAAAATTAGACCTTATGGTATTAGAAGCAAAACTTGAGTCATGCAGGTTTAAAGGTTTTAGCCCAAATCTTTACAGAGATGGACAGCAACTTACAAAATTCAGGTTAGATCCAAATTTGGATCCAGACTTCCCCAAATCTGGAAGGTGTTTCGATCTAGTGATTCAGTTTGGGTCTCATCTGTGGATATTTTAAATGTAAACATTATCTGAACCATGTTAACACAAGCACGTGTGTATACACACAAAGAAAGAAAAGAGCAGTAATGAAATAATGTAAATAATTGTAAATAATCCCCTCTCAGTCTTCTGCTGGCCTGGTAAAAGCCAAGTTTATAATTTACACCCTCATCAAGAAGCTTGAATGGTTTTGTTTCCTTCTGTCCTGTTCACCTATTCACTGTCTAAAATCAGTGGTTTTCATTAGCTGATGAAGTGCCTGACAAGGATTTGCCATCAATGTCCAGGTTGCATGAGATAAATGGATTCAGGAACGGTTTGATTTGGGAAGTCTAAATCATACACAGTTCAAGGTTATTAGCAAAATTGGGAGCTGAACATTTTGAAGAAAAATTAGTGCTCACTTGAGCCAAAAAATAGAGAGAGAGGAACCTTTATAAAAACATCTAGGTCTGACCAAGGCTGATCTTAGTTTCATAGGATTCAATGTAAAGCAAGATATGCTGGGCCTACCGCAGCTCCTCTCCTACCTGTGATTTGCCTGTCTGCGAGACTCCACCTACTTGTGACTGACTGACTACCTCTGACCTCACTTGCCAGCCTGTGATACCGCCCCTTCTCTGTGAGGCTCTTCATGCTTTGTGGATGACCCCCCCGTTCCTATCACCCCCATCTTGGACCCCTCCACCATCCCCAATTAACATGGAAGACGAGACAGCAGCAGCAAAATAGGTTCAATAATTTGAGCTGGATGTTCAGACAAGAGGAGGAGTGTACACCGGAATGCTATTGGTAACGCTTGGGCTGATGGGTCGGGGCATGCATATAAAGCCCTCGGAGGAATAGGGACCTGTACAGTAACCTTGGCAACAAAGGGCTGAAGCTGTCATTGATTTTCACTTTGGCTCAAATGAAGAAATCTATTCCTTATACAAGGTCAGGCTGATTTCTATAGTCAATTAAAAGTCAAGGCTTTTATTCTGGAACAAATTCTATGTTATTTTCTTTTACGAGAATTACAATGGATTTGTTCACGGAAAAGGAAACTTCAGTCTCTGTGTACACGACACTCTCTTAATATGACTGAGTGAGCTCTTCTATAAGGCCACTGCACCTTGGCTTACAGATACATTAAATCCAAGTATAATCACTCACAAGGTAACAGCCTATATTCACAGTACTCAAATCCCTTGGCTCGGGTGGACACTGTTGAAAGGAGCCTAAAGTGTTATGCAGTAAAATGAATGAGCTTTCACCTTTCTTCTTGAAAGTATACATCAGAAGATACTGCATTTGTTCAGATCAGAAAGACAATGAACACAATTCAAAACCCCATTCTTCACTGGCCTTCCTGGTAGCCCAGGTAACAAAAGAAACACATGAGTATTCAAAGGCTGAATTTTTTTATTTTATTTAAATGCTATATTCACTCTTCCCCTCCAAACATTTTTACTGAGATAAAAATTTTCTAAGTAGCTTGGTGGATCAAAAAAAGCTCTGGTGATTTTGACTGAACATTTTTCTTGTCTAACCCACACCAGGAGAGCGTGGACCTTGTATCTGTCTCTAGTAGCTGATCCAAATGAGAAGTCTGAGGTTGCTGCCACTTCAATAGAGTCTGCAGGGGCAGATCCTCAGCTGCTCTAAATATCCACAGTCTCATTGAAGTCAAAAGATAGGTGATAATTGACACCAGCTGAGGATCTACCCCATAGTCCTTTAGCTAAAGCAATGTCTACAGCTCATCAGAATGGCTGAGTCGTTAAATTCTTGGGCTTAAATTCCAATGTCTGTGTGAATTCAATTCCCTTTTCTGATAAGGGGCTCTGGACAGCTAGCTTCTTCTTCTTCTTTTTTTTTTTTAAACAAAAACTGATGTCTGCACAGAGAACTGCTGACACAGGACATCTCACATGGAACTGCTGACACAGGACATCTCACATGGAACTCACTGCAGAATCAGGGCCTTACACCAAACCAAAATGCAGAGAACCATATCCTCAGTTGATGTAAATTGGCACTTCACTGATTTCAGTAAAGCCATGCCAATTTATACCAACTGAGGATGTGGCCCAAATTGCATATTTGCCTGGAAGAAACACACTACATATTTATTTTAGCTTGTGAACAGATCACAGCTAACCCCTTATCAGAGTGGTGCACAAAACTTCGCACACTTAGCCAATTAATATGAATACATGTTTTTCATCAGTTCTCAGAAATCAGAATTTTTCTCTGCTAAATATCTTTGCTAAAGAGACTGAATGTGTTGTAAGCAGCATTGATCTTGCTTTTCTTTCAAAACTCTGAAATTAAAGGACTACATAATATTTTGGGGGGATTGTTCAGTTACGCAAGGGAAATAGTGTCTGAACAAACAGATGCAGAAGGGGAGTATGTGGCAGTGATGTTCTACCAGACTGCACTGCCCAAGGGCTAGGGAAGAACAAGAACTCATGCGAAGGCCTGGGGCCTAGAGCAGATTCCCCGAGTATCACTGTGTTCTGTGGGCCTGCCATTTCTGCCGGACATAAAACCTCAGGAGAGCCATCTCCTTAGGCCTGATTCTCCACTGCCTTGTATCTTGTTCAATCATTTACAGCTGTACAAATGGAGTGTAAAATGCAGCCATTCTGATTTGGTAAAAAGAAAAGGAGTACTTGTGGCACCTTAGAGACTAAACAAATTTATTAGAGCATAAGCTTTCGTGAGCTACAGCTCACTTCATCGGATGCATCCGATGAAGTGAGCTGTAGCTCACGAAAGCTTATGCTCTAATAAATTTGTTAGTCTCTAAGGTGCCACAAGTACTCCTTTTCTTTTTGCGAATACAGACTAACACGGCTGCTACTCTGAAACCTCTGATTTGGTAGTTTTCCATCCACTTTGCACAGATATAAATGACTGCACAAAATGCAAAGCAGTGGTGAACCAAGCCCCATGAGTGCAAATGCAGAGTTTCCCCAAACCCCTGCACAGATTTCCTCTATAGGTAGGCCTTTTTTTCTTTTCTTTTTAATTCTCTATTTTTAGAAATACCTTCAACCCACTAATTAAGGTTTCTGCAGGACCTACAGTGTTTTCTGCTGAAGCTACTGCAGTTCCAGCAGAAGCAACACAGGTTACCTAACGAGTCCGATTCCCAAATATATTCTCAGAGCCATGCTTGACAAGTGAACTATACAAAGCCAAGCTGACTTATGCTCTATATAATTCACAAGAAAAAGAAATATGAACTTACAAAATAGAAAAAAAACATTAGGAAACTAAATGCTTCCAAGAGAATTCTGCACCACTGTGCAATGCAGAATTTTGCAGAAATTAATGTTGTGCACATGGAATTTCCTTTTTTCCTGTACAGAAACGGGCTGCAGAGATGTTGGCTACCATTAGGGACTGCTGGACCTGGCAGAGCCCAGCTCACAAATAAAAGACAAGGCTGCAGGGAGAGGGCAGGAACTGGAGGGTTCCTAGCAGCTTTAGTTCTCAGCACGCCCTGAAGGAAGGAGGTAGCTGTGCACAGGAAACTCCATGCAAGCCTGGGACCCAGTATCAGGCTGTTTCTCTCTCTGGATCCCTGGGTTCTGGGGAATGGGGGGGTGAGTAACTGGGCTGGGGGGTCCCACAGCCAGTCTCTGGGGGGTAGGCGATGTGAGTCTCTGGGCTGGGGGCACACAGCTGGCCTCTTGAGGATAGGGTGTGTGTGTCTGGGCTGGAGGACATGGCTGAGGTCTGTAGGGAGAGGGGGTGTGAGCATCTGGCTCCCCGGCTGGGCTCTGGGGGGGGGGGGGACAGAAACGGGAACTGGGTTGTCATAGGGGTTTCTTTAACTCTCTACTCCTGGGGAATTTTTGTGTGTGACCGTATTGTTACAGACATACTTGCTGACAGGGTGTTTTGAAATAAATTACAAAAATAATTGAAACTGGTGTGATTATATAGTGTTATTCTGACAAATAAAATTTGCTGAATTTTGCATAATTTTAAAATATTGTGCGCAGAATTTTTAATTTTTTGGTGAGGAATTCCCCCAGGAATAGATTATGTAAAATCAATGGCGAGTAAGAAAATAATTGAAACAAGAAGTACTGTACTGTGTCCTTTGAATTTCTGGGGTATGGAGCATTGGATTTTATTTTAAGGGGCATGGTCATTCCCTATTGGGATTTTCCCCATATAAAAGATTGGAAACATAAGTAGAAACTCATAGACTTTCCTTTAAGTTATTCACTTAGTAGAGCAGGGTTTGTCCCTTCCCAAGGCTCAAAACAAAAAGACCATTCAGATCCAGGATCTCACAGAACTTGGGGGAATTACACTGATCTGAGAGATCTGCTACAGACCAGGGCCATTTATTATGAAACCTGTGCCTTCACCTTGCCTCGTGGGTATCTCTCTGACCCCTGCAGATTCTCTTGCTTGCTGGTACTGCTGCCACTGCTATTGATTTCCCATTTAAAAGTGGGTTTAAGAGTGCAGAGTGGGAGCGTGAGCAAGATAATGCTGACTGAACTTCATCAGCATCATCGTATAACTGATTCTCCATGTTTCCCATAGTTGTCAAGTTTTGTGCAGCTCCACGTGATACTTCTTATGCAGATTTAATGGACTAATCTGCATATACCCATAAACTTCAGCTCAAAAGGACAGTGCTGTTGAAAGGCACTGGCTTGACATCCCTGGTGAATGACATCCTTTGTTTATCTACATGGTAGCACCAGGTAAAGCTTTCTGCACACAACGCACTGCCAGCTTGCCTGGATGCTGATCTGAGGGAAGCTTCCTTTAGTATCCTTGGTCCCTGGAGTTTTTGGCCTCTCTGCTGAGTCTGCCAATTAGCACAAAGCATGGTGGTGAGTTTGTGGTGTGGGGGTCTACAGATGAGATCCATCAAACTAGTCCTACATGAGACCATCAAACACCCATGAGTATAACTGTAGCAGGATAGATGGTAAGGCCCTGAATCTTCCAGTCCCCCATTAAATGCTGTGAATGCTCAAAAATGTGGATCACTTTCTTTTAAATCAAGCTTTGTACTTTTTGGAGCTTACGTAGACAGGATCTGTCTTCCACCTTCCAGACAATGGCAAAATCTCCAGCATACTGAGTCTCCTGCAAACACATACACTGCAGTCAAGTGCCCCATTTTTGTTCTTACAGGAGCAGCTGCTATTAACCAGTCCCACATATAATTTGTACAGAAAAACTATTCTAAAAGAACCTTAAAGTTGTACGATCAAAAATCCAAAAGTTAGGAATTGCCAACTTTAAGGTTATCTTTAGAGCTAGTGAGAAATTTTCCATCAGAATGATTATTCCAGGGAAAAACTGGATTATTCCAGTGAAAAACAGTGTTTAATGGATTTTCTTTTGGAAAAATCAAAACAAGGTATTTTATTTCAGGTGGAATTGACCTGAATTGAAATATTTTGGATTGTTGAACTGACCTGAAAGTTTTCATTTCGAGTCAGTTCAAAATTAAACTTCATTTCCTTATGGTAGCACATTGCCTCATAGGAGTTAAAGTTTGGGCCCTACTTCTTTCCTATAGACTGGGCTCTGTGGCCAGACTACATATCCTATCTGAATTGTGTGGAGCCACATGGCTATAGGTAGAGCCCTACCAATTTCACATCTGTGAAAAACGTGTCACAGACTGTGAAATAAGCCTTTCCCTGTGAAATCAGATCTCCCCCTGCTGCTAGGACTTGTCCATCCCCTGCACAGCTTCTCTCAGGGGGAGCTCAGACCCACCTCCAGGTGCCTCCCCCTGCTGCAGGATGCTCTGGGACTGGGCAGCAGCCCCAGAGGTTCCTGCACCTGGAGAAGGCTTGTGGAGGTCGGTCTGATCTATCCCTATTGCTAGGAGCACCCCAGCCAGGGGTTTCCTAGCTCTGGCTGGGCTGGGGAGGGACAGGACTTATCCTGAACAGCCGCTCTGTGAGGAAGCTAGATCCACCTCCAGCTCTGAAAACCTCCGGCAGCTGCAGAAAGCTCCTCTGTTGCTGCTTTCAGCTTTTTGTCACAACTCAGGATGAAAACAGATATTGAAATATGAGAATTTTAAGCAGAATGGAAATTCCAGTTTTCACCCAGCTCTAATTACGTGTACAACCTTCCATCTGCCCCTTGTGTATCTGCATTATGATACAGACTTTAATTACATACCCACATACATTCCTGCAGGGGTTATAACCAGGGTTTAACCCAGGACTTTCAGATCCACAGCACTGACCTCTTTCATTTGAGGTCAAGAAGCAACGAGCGTCAGAATGAGGGTGTTATCTTCTATAGACTATGCTTGCAGTGGCATGTGGAGTACAGACCCTGCACAACCAGCTAGCACAGGTGTAAATAGCAGTATAGATGGTGAAACACAGCTTAGGCAAATAGAGTGGAAACAGACCAGAACCCTCGGGTACATACCCTCCACAGCTCTTTACACACCCAAGCAGTGCCTCTCACATCTACACTGCTACTTTTAGCAGCGTAGTGTCCTGAGGACTCCCTTCTGCTAGAGCCTTTCCCCACCGCCTTGAAAGACTCTGGAACGGGGAGAGGGTCTGGTGAGGAAAGGTGGCAGGGAGCTGCCTGAGCCTTTCTCTGCTACTTGCCCCCTGTCAGAGCCTTTCGCTGCTACATGTAGCTATTCATACCCTGCATGCCACTGCAAGTGTGGACAAGGCCTAAGTGAGCTAAGACAGAGAAGAGATGCACATACACACACTTTGTTCAAGGATTGCACAGCAGCAACACTGAAAGTCCATCACTAGAAATTTTCCTTTAGTAAGAAAATGCAGTTAGTTTGATGAAAGCCTTTGCAAATAATTCCATGAAAGACATTCCTTTGTTTTATGGGGGATTGTATCTGTGCCATTTCCCTTTCCCTTTCCCTGTGAAATAAATAACACATCAACTTAACAAAAAAGTTACATTTCACAACTTACTCACATCATTGCTGGAAGTAAAATAAGTTCCTTGGCAGTTTAAATGCCTGGAGAGTCTCCAGTGTGCTTTCTCCCAGTACATTGCCGAAGATTATTCTATTATCTCAGTTGTGTCCAACTGCAGTTAACCCTTCTGCACTATTGATTAGTGCAGTTGCAATGCAAGAGGTTTTTTCTCCTTGAATTTCAAGTCACAGAAGTTCATCACCTGGCTTAGTTATTAATTCCCAACAACATCTGGCTTTTCCTTAAATTGAAAATGCAGACAGCCCAGAGGAGGGAGATAGAGAGAGAATAGTTTTTTTTAAAATGTACACCAAGTTCTATTTCAATAAGCTTTAGAGAAAAGTGCTGAGGAAATAATCTGTAACTAGTAATTTATTCAATGAATAATGAGTGATCATTATTTTCTCAAATGTATTGGTTATTCAGTGATATTTGAGAGAATTTTATTTACTTTACTTTGAAAATCTGGCCCATAAATCTTATAATCAAGGTTCTGAAATTCTGTTTTCAAAAATATGAAATCTGGAGAGCTCAAAGTTTGCGCTAATTCAATTCAATCACACAAATGTTTGTGACTCTTTAGCCCTGCTTTCCACAAACATGGCTGAAGTAAATGTTTAACCATTCATTTGAGCATGTATGGATTTGTTATCACAGTATTTGTCCAGCTGTAGTTAGCAATGTCTCCTGCTACAGAACCTCTTACACTGCTGACGATTGCTAGATGTTTGGGTTTTTTATGCTGGTCCATGCTTTGTTCATGGCAATAACAATATCTGCGATAGCTTGAACATTTTCTTTGGCTCTGACTGTAAAAGACCCAGTTCATCTGTCACTGGCATTGGATTAGATTCCATAGCAATATCTCCTACCTCTCACCATGCAAATGCAATAGTTGCCTCAGTTTGCCTCACTTATGTAGTTAAAACAAAACACAACCCCTTCTGGGGTAAAAGAATTCTAAAGGAACAAATGCTCAATGAAATTCACTAACAAACAATAGTTTAAAATACCATTCTTCACCCAGTTTCTCACCCATTCTGGGCTGCAGCACATCCTCAAAGGTCTGTACAAACTTTTCTTCCCTTAGAAAGGAGCTTCCACCTGTCCTCTCTCAGAAACTCTGACCTTGGGCCCGAAAAAGAAAGTTAATGCCCAGTTTACATTCCAAACCCTCTATTTCCTTGTCCAAGACTTATTCCTTGACTAAGGTTGCCAACTCTGACTGAAGTTATTCAAGGAGACTTTTTTCCCCAACATGATGTAATGTCATTTTCTTAAAATATCCTATTAAAATCTTCTAGATTGCTTTCAGTAGTCACCAGGAGATCGATGCCGATTCCAGGAGACTCCAGACCAATCCTGGAAGGTTGGCAACCCTCTCATTGACTGCACCACGGTTCCACCTTAGAACCTGACCCTGTCTGGTTCTTTAGCCTCACAACTTCCTCCTCAGAGTACTCCAGGAAAGCCCCTTATTGCCAGGACCCAGCTCTATCCAGCCTGAAATAAAGTGCACTTCCCTGCTTGTGTGCCTCGTAGGCTTCCTCATAGCAGGTCCTTTCACCAGTTCTTCCCTGACCTAGTGTTTTTCTCGGGCCCTTTTAGGGGAGAGGCCCAGATTTTCTGTTTTTTTCCCAGGCTCCCACCAGTACTTACTCTTCCCTCTCCTGGTTTCTCTACTGTAAGCTATTCCTCACCAGGTTCTCGTACCAGGGAGACCCAGGGCATATCTTGCTCCCTCTCCACTGAGCAAGAAAAGCTGCTTATATCCTTACCCCTTTCCCAACATACCTTGCTATCAGGGCTACAATCTTCGATGGAAACTGTCATGTTAACCGGTAAAAAAATAGATGAATATAAAGGAACATACTTTATGAATAAAGTGCTTATTTGAAACCCAAATAATGCAAAGTATTTAACCAAAGTATTTATATTATTAAAAATTATTTACTGTTAGATACATGAGTACATTTCTAATTGGGTACACAGGTAATTGGGTAAACATCTATATACAGAAGTAGAAATACAGGCAACTATTATAAAGGGATAGAGAGACAAGATGGGTGAGGTAATATCTTTTATTGGACCAGCTTCTGTTGGTGAGAGAGACTAGCTCTCGAGCCACACAGGGCTCTTCTTCAGATTTTCAGCTCTTCTTTGAAAGATTAACTCTCACCAATAGAAGTTGGTCCAATAAAAGATATTACCTCACACACCTTGTTTCTCTAATATCCTGGAACCAACACAGCTACAACTACACTGCATAAACGGGTAGTTACATATACAGATTCATAAACCTTTCCTGTTTCCCATCATTCTTTTATATGTTGCATCATGTAGTTTTGGTTTAATTCAAGACTGCATAAGATTTAGAAAATAGTCATTATTGAGTATGTCTTTTCCATAAAGAAATTAAGAATGTAGCCTATTGGGTTCTCTAGAAACTGAATAGGGTTCTAAAAACTTTTATTAGCAAATTGTTAGAATTTCTTAGAAGACATTTAATAGAATTAGCATGTAAAGGAATGATATTTTCTTCTGGATTTTCAAACCAACCTATGGCATTTAATAGAGAATTATATACCTATTGTAGGATTCTTTAAATTGCTTTGAAACTGCTGTATAAAGGTTATCTTTATGTGCTAAGTGCTAATGGATGTTTTATATGGTTACATCTGCTTGTTTATTGGAGCCTTTTCAGTATCCATTTGTTTCTGTTTGTCTGCCCAGTGTAACCAGATATACACACTGAAGTATACATATTCAGATACACAAACACCATTTGATAACAGGTTAAGAAAGACCTGAAACAAAACAGCATTTAATCTGATGTTGTGTATAAGGAAATTATAGGGCCTGTTTGTCCACTCACAGCACATTTAAATTCAATAGAGTTATTCCTGATTTTCACCTCTGTATTAGAAAAGCATCATTTTTAGAACAAATGAGTAAAGATCATCAAGGGCAATAATATTGTTAATGGTGCACCCAAAATATCTATGAAGTTTTTATAAGAACTTATGCCCATAGTATCTAAGTACAAGCAGATCGAGGTTTAGGTATGTAAGGTATGTGGGATCTGGCCAAAGAAGTCAGAAAGAAAAAAAAATAAAAGTGTATTTGTTCATAAATCTCGTCTTTTTTCCACCACTGACAAAGGGATTTTAAAACAAGACCTCCACTATCTTTTGAACTCAGAAACACCACAAATGCTGAAGACATATGCTGTAAGCAGCAGTGGAGTCTTCCAATGAAATGAAAAATTATATAATGGAGGTGAAGAAAAAATAAACAAACAGCAAAAACCTTCCTTTCCAATTTACAGTAAGTTAATATTAGAGACAGACCCAAGGCACAAAATGCAGATCCATATTTGAAACACTCTAAATTTAGGGGTGTCCAGCCTGAGCTTTGGTTTGGATGAAAAATTTGCATCCTGAAATTTTAGGTTCGGTTTTCAAATTGCCACTTTCACTCTAGAATTCAGATTAGAGGCGTTAGTCTGGGCCCATCTCTAGTTAAAAATTAGGGACAGGCCGAGAGGTTCAAATAAAATAATAACTAGCCCATGCCTTAAAACTTGAACCAAATCTGAACCTTTATTATTCTAAACTCAATTTTTTTCCCAGGACTAGAAGCAGAATTACCAAAACACTATAAGGAAAGCTATTTTTATGAAATATACTAGATTTTTGGGGGCAAATTGGTATCTGATTGTACCATGCTGAATATGTGTGTGTAAGATACCGATATATTTCTCTTTTTATCAAGAAATAAGTGCCATAAGGATCATCCCTTCAGTGATCTGATTGGCTGGACAAGTTTGTTATTTGACATTGCAATTACTAAAGAAGTAAAAAGTCTCAACAGACACCCATATATTATCTCAAACTGTAGCACTCCCAAGGTTCTAGCCGTCTGTACTTCCATCATAAACAACAGTTTCTTCGTTGTGTATCAAATAAATCACACTATGCAGTCAAGATCCAGCTTTCAATCTCAGTCTAACGATTATATTGGTTGATTTCCAAAATGACAGCTAAAGGCCATGAGAATTTTTAAAGTATTTTCCCTTATATAAAGACATATACATATTGTCCTATGCTTTTTTTTAAAAAATAAAGAATATTTATGCAGTAAGCACATTTGTGATGTTAAGTGTTCACAAGGAGTTATTACTTGCAGAGTTTGCTTTGAAATTATCAGTAGACATAACTATTTAGTTCATACAGAATGCAGAAATCTCCTCAGAGATGTGTAAAGGATATTTTAGCCTGGAGGGGAGAAGGTTACCAGGAGTACTGGCCTGTATTTATTTACTGCTTTCCTTTGCTTTACTATAGAAAGCAGAGATGGCAGAGAGAGAAAATTATTTCAGGTATTTTTCTTCCACTTTCCTTTACACAGCTGCAATAGAGCAATTTAGGCACTAATCCACAGCTGGTTCTG
This sequence comes from Dermochelys coriacea, assembly GCF_009764565.3. NCBI lineage: Eukaryota > Metazoa > Chordata > Testudines > Dermochelyidae > Dermochelys > Dermochelys coriacea. The sequence continues at coordinate 111,032,138 of NC_050069.1, forward strand.
TGCAGGCATTGGGGTCCACTCATGCTGAGCCAGTTGTAGGATTGGGGGCCTACATTTGCAATTATTTAATGGCATACAGTGTTTTGTATAAAAAAAATTACTAGAAGTCTCCTCTCAGGAATTCAACTGTTTTGCTGGATTGATGCCAGTCATTATAAAACTGATAAAGAAGCAGCCTGATAAATATTTAGTCCAGTACTTATACTGAATGATATCCAAAAAATAAGAACACAAATTTACTGGCTATATCAGTCATGATTAATTCTTGGAGAAATGTCAGCATATATAGATTTGCCATGCAAAAAATACTTAATATTTAAGAAATTCTTTAACAAAGTACTGAACTTTTCTCGCTGTTAATTATTTATCTATGAAACTCCTCTCCCTCCTTTTTTAAAAAATCTGAACAAGTTATTAAAGGACTTTTCCCCCCTTTTGGTAATAGCATGCACGCACACACATACAAGAAAAAAAAACACAACAAGGAGCACCCCTGGCCCCAGTTTTCCGCAGTTGTGCATCTGACGTTTGCTGGTGCCATCAAGCAAACACAAGACAACAACAAGCACATTCTGTTGAAATGTTTAGCTAAATGCAACCAAAACAGTCACAGTTCACTATTTCATAAATACATTAATTAGAAGTGTCTCCAAATAGCATGTGATTTTGAATTATTAACATAAAACACTGCATTATAAATGACTGCAAATTGCATTCCTAGTGCTCTCCATGCTTAATTTATTATGCCGTAGGAAAATTTGCAAATTACTTCACTGTTTTATATTTAATGGATAGTTTTATATGTATATTGTTTCATTAAGATAAAATTAAATCACAGAATACATATTATATGCCTTTCCAGTGACATAAATGTCACTGGAGACCCTCAAACTTTGTGAGGAGAGGAGTGTGCTTCTGTCATTCTGCTGGTACTATAAAGAAGTGAGAATTGGTTTTAAGTTGCTCCCCTCCCACATGTCCATCCCCAGTGGCTCTTTCTGCCAGCCTGTTCCTTCCCAGGTGCAGGTGAGGCTTACAAAGGACAGCAGAGAAAAGTTTTCTGAGTACTTGAGAATACATTAATGGCCAGCAGCAAGTCAGCGATCCCATCATTATGGCCCATGGTATTACTTTTTGCAGTAAGAGGAAATTTTTCTGCAGTGTCCTTTACTTCTGGTAAGATTTGGTTCTATATAATACATCTTCTGGGAAACCAGAATTGAATGAAGCCTGGTTAGGCTAAAAGTCATCAGTGTCAAGCAGGAACTGCTTCACACCCACTCTGTGTGGAGGAAAGCAGCAGGTGCCACAGGAGAAGTTGTGCAAGCCCCTGTCTCCACCGCCCAGAAAATATTGGAGACAGGAGACAACACACACGCACACACACACCACCCCTAATGATCCAACCAGGGAAAAAATTGGTTGATGAATCCTGGTCATGTGCCACCTAAGGCACGTCGCACATACACTAAGGAAGAGCAGCTGCCTTCACATACTCTCAGTGGGGGGTTTGCTGTTGCATCTCTCTCCAGGTTGGGAAGGGTGAAAATAGGGCATATTGGGGACCCACTGGTGAAGCAGGCTAGCTGGGATGTCTGGAGAAACAGAGGGGAATTGAGGATGCTGTATATTTAAAACACAATTTTAAAAATATAACTAATACCACAAACATCATTGACAATTCCTTTCCATGTTGTGTGTGCATATCTGTTCGTCTATCTTCTCTAGTTAGATTGTACATTCACCAGAGCAGGGACCGTCTATAACTATGTTTGTACAGTATCTAGAACAACGAGGCTCCAATTTAGTTAAAGCTTCTAGGTGCTACCAGAGGATAAATAAATAATGGACCATGAAGACAATTATAGCTGTATTTAAACAGGCTGTCCAATCCATCCGTCTCCCCCAAAGTTTTGTTAAGAATTAATAATATGCCCTGAGTGGACAATGATAGACTGGATACATCTTTGGTACCACTTTAAGCCATTTTAAAAAGGTACAGAAGGCACTGGTTGCCAATCTGTCTAGTTTCACATAGCCATAAAACTTATTCTCTTTTAGTAAGAATATAGAAGTACAGTGATATGTTGCAAGAAGGTGGGAGGCAGGGAGATGGTATATTTTAGAAAAGCTGTAAATTTTGCTTTTATTTAAGTTAAAATAGTATTAATTAAATCTGTCTTGCAAGAAGATGCTGGGAGAGACATACCTCAGACCTACTCTTTTCAACTAATAAAGATGAGATTCTGTCAGAGATTGAGGTGTCAAAACTGGAAGTGCTGGAACAAATTCACAAATTAAAGAGCAACAAGTCACCATGACCAGATGCTATACAGCTGAGAGTTTTGAAGCAAGTTAAGAATTAAGTGGCTGAGCTGCTAACAAAAAATATGCAGCCCTTCATTAAAACAGCTACTATGAGGGAGAGTGGAGGGGAGCAAATATTTTACCTCTTCTTAAAAAATCTACAAGGAGTAATTTTTTGGGAAAATGATAAATTACCCAGGTGACCTCCTACTTTATTGGCCTGGTTTCAGATATGAGATCAGAACACACAAACATCTTATCCTTGATGGACAATCTCCTATCAGCTGCCAGCCACAGGTGAAGTGCATGTGATGATTTTTCTGACTCAGCAGCTTTCCGCAGCAATTGGCCAGGAGCTTTTGTTGACATGCTGGTGGAATATTGTGAGGACAGAACTACGGTGTATCCAGTTTTCTCGGGGGGAAGGGGGGGGGCGAGATTGCAGAGCTTGATAATTAGTACTCACAAGAACCTACATCATATATTACCTCTACATAAAGCTTCTGGGGATATACAGGCATTTTGCCTTGCACTAGTGTTAATATGTGGTTAACATTTAGATTTACAATTTCCTATCACCAAACAGGATAGTATGAGATCTTGCACAGAGGAGAAGGAGGCAAGGGTGGGAATATATTGGCTTAAGACCAGCCTGGATAAAACAAGTGACCCTTATAGATTCATAGTGTTTAAGGCCAGAAGGGACCATCTAGTCTGGCCTCCTGTATATCAGAGGAAACAAATTATTTCACCCAGTTACCCCTGTATTGAGCCCAATAACTTGTTTGACTAAAGCATATCTTCCAGAAAGGCATCTAGTCTTGATCTGAAAACATCAAGTGAAAGCGAATTCATCATTTCCTTTGGCAGCTCATTCCAGTGGTTACTCCCACTTACCGTTACGAATGTGCACCTTATTTCTAACTTGAATTTGTTTGACATTAACTTCCAGGCATTGGTTCTTGTTACGTTCTTATCATTAGAAGAAAACACCTAGAACAGAGGTTCTCAGCCTGGGGATCACAAATAGATTTTAGGGCATCATGACCACACTCTCTTTCTTCGTGGCTTGATGTGGAGAGGGTGTTCTGAAACTTCTGTTGCAACATGGGGTTGGTGTACGGAAAAGGTTGAGAACTGCTGTTTCAGCGACATGGGGCTGCACTTTCTGTCAGAGGTCTAGCTCTTGCTTTCGTCATATTGTGCAAAGTCTTGTGGTTGTATTAGAGCCACTGCTCTTGGATTCCAAGTTGACCGCAGTAGTATGCAATGTATTTTTCCCAAGTGGGTGGTCCAGATGCTGAGACCTTTCCTCTGTACCATGAACCTCACCAAAGTGACCCACATCTTTGTCATAGATTCGTAGATTCATAGATACTAAGGTCAGAAGGGACCATTATGATCATCTAGTCTGACCTCCTGCACAACGCAGGCCACAGAATCTCACCTAACCATTCCTGCGAAAAACCTCACCTATGTTTGAGCTATTGAAGTCCTCAGATCATGGTTTAAAGACTTCAAGGAGCAGAGAATCTTCCAGCAAGTGACCCGTGCCCCATGCTACAGAGGAAGGCGAAAAACCTCCAGGGCCTCTTCCAATCGGCCCTAGAGGAAAATTCCTTCCCGACCCCAAATATGGCAATCAGCTAAACCCTGAGCATATGGGCAAGATTCACCAGCCAGATACTACAGAAAATTCTTTCCTGGGTAACTCAGATCCCACCCATCTAATATCTCATCACAGGCAATTAGGCCTATTTACCATGAATATTTAAAGATTAATTACCAAAATCACATTATCCCATCATACCATCTCCTCTATAAACTTACCGAGTTTAATCTTAAAGCCAGATAGATCTTTTGCCCCCACTGCTTCCTTTGGAAGGCTATTCCAAAACTTCACTCCTCTGATGGTTAGAAACCTTCGTCTAATTTCAAAGTCTAAACTTCCTGATGGCAAGTTTATATCCATTTGTTCTTGTGTCCACATTGGTGCTGATCTTAAATAATTCCTCTCCCTCTCCATTATTAATCCCTCTGATATATTTATAGAGAGCAATCATATCTCCCCTCAACCTTCTTTTAGTTAGGCTAAACAAGCCAAGCTCCTTGAGTCTCCTTTCATAAGACAAGTTTTCCATTCCTCAGATCATCCTAGTAGCCTCTCTCTGTACCTGTTCCAGTTTGAATTCATCCTTCTTAAACATGGGACACCAGAACTGCACACAATATTCCAAGTGAGGTCATCGCCAGGCTAGATTATTTTAACATGCTCTCAAGGCTACCTTTGCAGAGCATTCAGTAGCATCAGATGGCACAGAACACAGCAGCATACCTTTTGAGCTCACTGCACTGGCTGTTATTTGCTTTCATGGTGTTGTCTAAGGTTGCCAAAGCCCTAAATGGTTTGGGACCCAATTATCTGAGGGATTGCCATTTTCTTTATGTTCCATTGCAGCTGCTATGGTCTTGTTATTTCCTGGTTCTGAAATCCATACAGCATTCTCTCGGGGGATGGGGGATCTATCTACTGCAGTGGTTCCCAAATTTGTTCCGTCGCTTGTGCAGGGAAAACCCCTGGTGGGCCGGGCCAGTTTGTTTACCTGCTGTGTCCGCAGATTCGGCCGATCACGGCTCGCAGTGGCCACGGTTCGCTGCTCCAGGCCAATGGGAGCTGCTGGAAGTGGCGCGGGCTGAAAGGCTTACTGGCCGTTGCTTCCAGCAGCTCCCATTGGCCTGGAATTTGCAGCAGTGAAGATAGGAACTTGTTTCTCTCGTTCCTGTTTGATTGATGTTTCTCAGTTGTGCCTGTAGAAGCAGCACTCATGGCAAGACCATGAACTTTTTCTTGATGCATTTTTTTTTCTTTTTTAAGTCTCCAGTCACTGAGCTTTACTCAAGACTCAGAATCTAACATCTTTGTCTGTTCTCTGCCTGACCGGTCTGAGATATTACAATACAAACGAAGAATCCAAGGAGTGAATAAAACCCCTTTAAAGTGCTGTTTTACGTTTGTGTTAACTCACAGAAGTCTATCACTTGCTCTGCCTGGACCTAGTCAGATCTTACGCAAAAAGGAAAAAATGCTGTTTTCTTTCCACTTCCCATTGCATGCCAAATCATTAGTCTTTCTGCATTTCTCTTTTATTCCCCAATCAGTTTGTGCCAAATCATATTATAATTCATTAAATCTCTAAGAAATACAAAGCACTCCAAAGTGCTCTTTGGTGTCTCCGTACATGTGTTCTCTCACTCTCATTGGTAATTATTCCTGTCTTAGGGTCAGCTCACACACACACACACCAAGAAAATAACCCCAAATCACTCATGTTCACAGTGAGATCGCTACTCAATAAATTCACTTAGAATGATTCTTATGCTGCCACAGCTGTTTTGCTGGCAAAACTGTAACATGTTCACTGCCTCAGGTGAAGCAGTGTGTTGACCTGCCTTTTAGGCTCACTCTTCTTTGCAGGTATGCAGTAATAATAGAGGCATTCAGGCTAACTTTGATGTACAACTCTTAGTTCACCCTCTGACAAGGTCAGCAATGGCAAGACTCCCTTTGACTTCAATGGGGCCAAGATTTTATCCTTGTTTGTTAATCAAAGGGGCCGAGCGGTTTGCTGCTATTTGTGCTGTCAGAAGAAAATATTGACATCAGACAGGTCTCTAGTCTCTAAACTGAGTGCGAGGAAGAATTTGCAGCATGATTGTCACTGAAAAAGCAACCTTGCCCCAAGATGGTACAATACTATCAGCAAAAGAGAGGAGGACCCAAGCTACTACAAAGAATGTTGAGACTGGTTAAAAGCACACAGAGAATTTTGCAATCAGGTGGTAACCTGAATTTGGGTAGGTTAATTACTTTAAGGTCATCCCATGGCAGGGGAGGGACCTTTTCAGACCCTTCTGAACCAGGGTTAGTATTTCATGATTCTTCATAGTGGGGACCAGAGCCAGCACTAGGGATAAGCAGACTAAGCAATTGCTTAGGGCCCTGAGCAGCTTAAGGGAGTCCCCTATTTGCTTTTTATTATGTGTTGGGGGGGCAAAATATTCCTGCTTAGGGCCACCAATGGGCTAGCATCACTCTGGCAGGGACACCAGGGAATCTTAGGAAAGAATGCTAGGCCAGTTGGCTAGACTGAAGGAAGCATAATCCAAAGACTTTAATGATGTGCACAGCCTTTGACTTTGCAAAAGGTGATGGATCATTTCTGTTGGATCTTTTCTGCTGAATACTATACGACTGTGTACCCAAGCATGTTCATGAACAATAAATAAACCATTAAAAGAAACAACTCTGTCTTTATATAGCGACAGCCAAAATGGCAATACAATTCTTAACAAGACCTGACTCCCACACTGAGACCTAGTGGGATTTTAGTGAGAAAAGGAAAATGTTCTCCTTTTAGCTGTCACTAATGTACATTTCTCTCATTTTCGTTGGTGAGTTTATGTTGCTTAGGACAGTGAGGGACCAGTAGACCAACTAATTCACATCAGTTCTGTTCTGAAATAGTAGTACCCTTCCAGTCCTGGGACCCTCTTTTAAATGGGGCCTGATATACTATTATTGCAGTGATTTCATAATGCAGATAAACTGGGTCTATAATGGGAGCATATAATCCATTTGCTCTTGGGCCCAAAGCAGAAAATGAACAGAGATCGCCATAGCTAAAAGGCTGGTTAGATAAATGACTTCACCACCCATTCCATAAAGAATCCTTTAAAAAAAAAAAAAAAAAGCACAACTGAAGTAATATAAGAAAATGGTGGGTTCATTTCATTATATAGCTAAAAAGGATTCACTGGTTTCACAGCATACATTTAGATTAATTTTTCAGATTTGACAATGTTATAAAAATTATATTGATTCTGAAATTATCATTTTAGATTGGTTCTGTCATTTTAGTCTATTAGCAGTCTTTAAATGAAGTGATCCAGCATTACAATCAATCTTATCTTCCATTATGTACTTCCTGGTGCTAAAAAGTAAGATCGATTCCAATTAACTACACTGCTTCAGTCATTCAGTATTTTGTGTTGTTTTGTTCTTAAATAAGCTTGTTACAGCCTGGTATCACCAAACAAATATATTATATATTTATTTATTTATTTCATATCCATGTCATATTTATATTTTAAAAGATACAATTGTTGCTCTTCTAAATAATGTGATGAGAACATTAATGCCACTGTTAACCAGTTCAGCAGGTGAAATATTTTCAGGGACTACCTGAATTTTAAGAAAAAAGACTATTTTAAGAATAGTCACTGTACATATAGATGTATATACTATAAATCTATATGTACAGTGAAAGGAATCAGAAGCCTTGCTGAAAATGTCTTTCCAATCTGAGGCAGTGGACTAAGAGAATATTTTTAGATGCTCTTTAAAGGAGTGATGAGGAGGAAAGCAAAGGTGTGAAAAGTACACCAAGACATACGGATTTGAAACGAGTAAGAACCACTTCCTATGCCTCTGGACTTTCAGTTTCCAGTGTCAGCTGAGACTGGACACAGTAACAGTCTGTCCAAGAGAGACTCTTCTCCAAGTGCCTGATTCCCTACTGCCTTGTGTCAGTGTAAAATGCTGTCAAATCAAAATAATTGTATTTCACACCCATTTGCACAAGTGTGAATGACTGTGCAAGGTGCAAGGCAGTGGAGACTCAGCGCTCTGTACTTCCAGCTGAGATGAAAACAGAAATCTGTTGTGAGAAAATCAGATCTTGGCAGGCCTGCATGCTGATTTTTGAACAAAGAAATCAAATAAACTGATTTCAAATAACACTTGAGGTGAGAATTTGAATATTTTAAGTTCTGTCCACTATCACGTGGCAATGGTAAAGAATCACAGTCATTTGCTCTAAACACTGAACAGGGAATTTTATTAGAATAAGCAAAACACTATTTTCCCTAATGTCGATGTAAGCAGGATGTGAATGAACTCACCCCTGACAGCTAGTTGGGGAGGGGGAGAGACTTCAGGAGCAAACTGTGTTTACATGAACACACCTACTCTGCCAAGATATCCAGCAGATAGATCTGTGTTGTTCAAGTGATCAACTTTGGCTGGTGTTGGGTTACAAATCACTTTAGTACTGAATGCAGGAGTAGTGAAATGTTATCATCAATGTTGTTGTCTTTATTGTATAAATAAAGCTGAAAGGACCTAGGTCATCAACTGAAAGGACCTAGTTAAGCCAGCAGCTCGAATGCCAGACCCCTGTGAAAGTAAGAAGGGTGGGAACAGATGTCCCAGCCAGGAGATGAGGATGCTCCCTCAGGGTCCCTGGTCTGGTTTAACCTGTTCCTCTCCACTGTTCAAAGATAGAGCGAAATAGGCTTTATTAGGAGCATTTAGTTATTCTAAAGTGCTCAAATGAGAGCTGAAATTGCTTGTGGGACAGCATTTCTGCTCTGCCTGCAAAGACCTGAAAATCACTCAGAGACTGACCTGCAGAGGTCACAGCAGAGAGGCAGGTGGCAGCAGAAGGTGACTGGCAGTCAGCCGTCAAACGCATGGCTGGCGAGTGGAGATGGATGAGCAGCTGGTGGGGCTGCCAGCGGAGAGGGATGAGTGGCTGGCGGGGTGGCCAGCCAGCACAAATACTCAAATGGTAGAGCAAGCAAGGTGCCTTCTTCCCCAGGTGGGAGGTGAACTCACCGAGATGCACCTCTGAACTATGGGTCCTCAGTGACCAAGGACAATCACTGTGAATGAGGTATGGTGAGGGAGTAGAGTGGAGCACAGAAAAGCAACTTTTGCTGGTAGATCTCAAAAACATGAGGCAGAAGGCACTGCCCCACATTCTGGGGTGGTGTCCGGCTCACAGTTCTATGATTATGAATGTTGCTTGTGACATTTTCTCTAATTGTTGTCTGGTGACTTCCCTCCTTTAAAAGTTTCTTTCCTACACTCAGACTCTGTGCTTGCAAGAGGGGAAATATAGCCTCTCAGAGGCACTCGGGGTGGTGTGTAATTTTCCCAGGTTACTGGGTAGAAAGGAATCCCTAGATATTGAACCTGGCTCTGGTTGTTGACGGCTTCATCTGGCAGAAGGGTTACATTTCTTTGCTTCTGTATAGTGCTTCTGCCTCGAACCTTCCCCTCCTGCCTGGTTTAAAGAAACAGAGCACAGATCCTCACATTTGTTGCTATATGAACTCTGAGATCTCATACAAAGTGCATGTTAGAGATAGGGCATTTGCAGTATGGGTATGGATAAGCTACAATTCACCTACTGCCTTTGAACTAAAGATGATTTCTCCTCAGTCTGTCCCAGGGATGTCGGCTTTGGCTAAGAAGGTGTTTGTCACTATTGTATATAGTATCATTTTATTTAAGCACCGACACTGCATTCAGCACTGTACAAGGCACAAATATAAAGAGGAGGGAAGGATAGTGGTGTGGTAAAGACATAGGATTTGGGTTTGATTCCCAGATCAGCTCAGACTTCCTATGTGGTCTTAGGCAATCGCTGTGGTCTGACTGTGAACCTGTTACACAAGTAGTCACACTGAAGTGAGAGGAATTGCTGATGTCCATAACTGCTCATGGATGCAGGAAGAGTTAACAATCTGGCCCTAAACCTCTCTCTCCTCCAGTCTCCAACTGTAAAATGCGGGGAAACTAACATTTGTTAGTTTCTGTGAAGAGCTCTGGGACTATGGTGATAGGGCCATATAAATACATAGATAGAAGGACAGTAATGTTATAATCTGAGATATAGACATTCATGATATACAGTGCACAAGGAGACTCAAAGGAGAGTATAAGATGAGAGGGTTGGGGTTTTTTTCTTTGTCTTTTCCTGATCTCACTCTCATCTCCCTGAGGGAGTTCCCAAATACCAGAGTGGAAGGCTCTCTACAAAAACAGCAAAAGAGTGATGGAATGTTGGGCTGAAGATCTTTAGGAAGGATTTGAATCAGGAGGGGAAGGAACCTGATGTATCCGATTCAGATTGTTCCATGCACAGGGGGCAGCACAGAAGAAGCCAGGCGTGGGAGAGAGAAACTAATGTAGCATCAGAGTTGGCATCACTGGAGACTGAGGAGGAGGGAAGCGATACGATAGCAGACAGGAGACAACATTTGTCTAGAAAACTGCTTTTGTTTCTCTCCCATTTCATAGAAAGTGCATCTATTAGAAGTGACTTTTGCTGCCAAAGGACTTGTCATTTTACATTAGGTTTAGCGACTTCTGCGGTGGCAAAGTGCACAGCATCTCCCTTCACATAAAGAAAATATTTTCACAAGTCTGTTCAACCTGCTAACTGTGATTACAGCCAATTGGCCCATGATATGGCATTTAGCATCCCCACTCCTAAATAAGAGAATTTATCCAGCAACTGGCCAGCGAGCTACTTGAGGAGAATACATGGGTGTAGATGTGTCCTAAGACAAGCTTCTGGACCTGGTGCTGAACTTGTTTTGCATACATATATCAGGTCTTTAGTATCTTAATATAAAGATGCTGTATTAAACAATGAAAATAAGAAATTAAAATGCACAAATTATCTTAGCTTTCATATATTTAATGGATAATCTCCCTTTTTATGCTCAGGATTTCAACAGCTGGCCACTTGTATAGCGGGTGCTCCTTGTGTAATCATGTGTGAATGAGGAATGTAGAGCATGATGCAAAGTGGCTAAAGAAAGGGAGTTCTTCTAACACCATTGTCTTCTGCTAGATGATAGGTAATCTCAGCTGGTATGAGAAAATAAGGTAGTGAGAAATCAGACCAAAGGAAGGGGTATGCAGTGGGTGGGGAAGTGGTGAATAGTGTCTAAAAGAAGGGGATGAAGTGACTGGGTCTGCATGGCAAAGGAAAAGAGGTTGTGGTGAGGTAGGGGTATCTCAGAGGGAAAGGGTGGCAGGGATATAAATAAAAACAAAAACAAACTGAGCTAAAAATTAAACAATGAAAACTTCTCCTGTTTTCCCCACTGGGGCGTCATTGCAACTGGGAACAATCCCTACACCAGGTATAGTCACATCTGTGTCTACTAACTAGGTAGCAGAGAACTGGCTTGAAATACACATATCTCTTACATACTAAAGGGATATATATTTTTCCAGGCTTTCAGGGAAGGTTGAGAGGTGGTTGGAATCTTTAAGGATAGTTGAATGTTATCTGGCAACTGTTTGGTTATTTATTGTGGTATGTCTGGGGTGGGTTTATTATTTCAAATATTTTGTGTGAATTGTAGTCAGTTTAAAATTTGTTAAACTGCCTACTGCTTAGTTAAATTTTCCTGCACAAGCCATTCTTAGGCGCTGAGTTTTGTCTTCTCACTTGATCTGCCCTATGCAAGATTACTTTTCCACAGATCAGTTTCCTATATTCTTTTTTAAAAGGAAATCAAGGATTGGACTATGGGAAGTGGAACAGAAGGAGCCTGCTGCAACAGCTTGCAGTGAGTTGTGAAGGAACTCTTCGTTATATATTGTAACTGAACATTGTATTTGCCAGCAATGTTAATATCTAATTATAATATCCTTATTAAGCTGGTGGATAGATAGTAAGCATGGGGTATGCAGCTTTGATTTGATTAAAGATATTTAATTACTTTAAACTTTTAAATTATTTATTTCTTCTTCCATTGTTTCGAAATTAAAATGAATGATTTGTAATATTGTTTTGTGTTGAGTTTTCATTAACATTTTGCTTTCTTAACTCTTCTTCCATTATATCACAAGGTTGTTCAAAGAAAAGACACAGAAAATTCAAGGAAGGGCTTTCAACATTTCTTTTGTTGAAGAAGTGCTCTCATCAATGGCTAACTCCAGAGCTAAAATTGCATGTGGCCTAGCTTAAGCAAGGAATGGGTTGCTACTGGATAGGGTTGCTTCTCAAGAACGGAATTTTGTTCTGCCTTCCTTATTTTAACAGCTTATTTTAAAAGCCAGCCCTCTTGTTCTTTGCCTATGTTAACATCAGATGGAGATGAGATGAGTAAGCTTTGAGAACCAGGCACTATTGGAGGTGTCAAGGCTGATTCCCCACTCTGGCACTTCGAGTGCAGAAGGTGGGGGCCTGCAAGGATTCTAAAAAAATTAATGCTGGCCACTCCAGGCTGGTATTAAACTCACAAGATCACAGCTTTTCTGTGACCTTGGATGGGTAGATGTTGCTACCACCCAAGTGCAAAAAAACCCAACCCCTTTTGAGAACCCATGAAGAAACACTCGGGAATTCCTTCCTGTGGGGTGCCCTCAAGCCCTTTCACCCCGCCCCCCTTCCAGGGAAGAGCTGAGGGAAAAAAAAAAGGAAATCAACTGTTGCCACCAGCTAATTAAACAACATATGCACAAACCTCTTAGGGACACAAATCCTGTTCTTAAAAAAGGTAAATTTTATTAAACCCCAAAAGAAAAGAAATACATTTGGAACTTAGGCTTTTTGCTAGATCTTAAAAGAAACAATTACAAAAATTAAGCATCAAGATAGCTCTCTTGAGGTTCAGCTTAAAGGTTACAAACAAAACAAAAGCATCTGGGGTTAGCACAGAGGAGTCCACAAGCCAATAAGAAATAAAAGAAATAACCCTAATCACATCTTTCTAGACATTCCCTAATTTACTTACATATCTGAGGCTTCAGATAAGTAGGTTTGAGGTATGAATTAAGGATCTATGATCATACCTGGCTTAAAGCTGCTTACAGCATTGCTGCTCTGTGTCTCTGCTCTCCAGAGAACCACAACACACAGACAAAGGGAAGTTTTTTCCCCATTTTAAAAAGTTCTACCCCTCCCATTGGGTCTTTTGGTCAGGTGCCCACTCCTTTTCCTTTACCTAGGGGACTTTGTTAACCCTTTACAGGTAAAGCAAGCAGAGGACAGCCACCAAGAGGGACTTTATAGCTAACTGGCTGGCTGGGTGTCCATAAAAGGGAGCTTACCACCACCCCCACCCCGCTTCATTTATCACAGGGGGAGATGGTGGGGAGTAGGAGGAGAGAGCAAGGGAGAGTGCTTAAACAAAAGTACAACAAAAATTTCCATTCCCCTTGCACACACACACAAAGAATTCATTTCAGAAAAGTCCAACATTTGCATTTGGAATGTTGTTCCCCACTAATGCTGAGAATTTTTCCTAGGCACCTCTAATGCAATACAATAAGAAACATTTCCCCAAGGCCCTACATCAGTTCGAGGAGCTTTGCTTTGTTCAACCACTGGATAAAAACCATCAAGACTTATCAAGGGAAGTGGCAGTGTAAATCCCCACCCAGAAAGATTATGCTTTGCGGGGGTGTCTCAAATCTGGTGTGCTAGCTCTCTTTTTTTTACTTGGTCCTGAAAAAAGTAAACTTTCCCTTTTATGCTGGCTCAGGAAGCTAATCCCCTGAAATCCTTTTTGGGCCTGTATTTTTATTGTTTCACTTTTCCTCAAATCTTTCCCTTATTTCTATGACTGCTGCAGTCCATTCCTAGGCCTCAAAATCCAATTACTAAACAATGTACAAATATATGGCTGTATGCAGTCTATGGGAACAGCTGCAAAATTGCTAATATTAGGTCTAATTTAGCTACAATAAATTAGCAAATGTGTGGAAGCACAATGATGACAGCATAATTATAACAAAAGTCTATGTGTTGAAGTATATGGATGACAATACATACTAATTTTAGCAAAAAAAACCTACCAAATGAAATGCATGCAATGAACAGACGGGACTAATAGCTCAAACACATATACTTAATGTGACCAGTCACTGTAAAAACAAAAAGATAGATGAAGCTGTTCAGAATCTAGTGCTAACAAGCAATGTAGTCTGAAACCATTAACTGTCAGGGGTAATAACACTCAAAGTACTGAAGTGCAGTAAAAATGCAGCACTTTCTGGGGATGATGTGCTGATGTACAAGCACACACCTGTGAAGAGGGCACTAAACCTATCCTTGCATTTATTACTATGGAGAGAGGAAAAACAACACTAATAATGTAAAGTATAAACGGAAATAGCAGACAGCAGAGAGTGACATTTGCATGGTCCCAGTCAGCTTGTTAGCTGAAGTGGGTTTTAATTAGCTGTTTTCCAGCAAGCAAACGAGCAAATTAGTTGCAGCCATAAACAAGCAGAGACAATCAGACCCAAAGAAAAAAAAATGATCGGACCTTTTTTGTTTTCCTTTTGGAAATATGATGCTTTAATGCTTCATCCAACTATTTCTATTGATCAAAGAATGATGCAAAGTGCAGATCTTGACTAGGGTGCAAGATCCTAAAAGGGCTCAAAATATGATGTTGGAAATATAGCAAGAACAACAAAAGAAGCCACCCTAACAAAAACAACATTCTGGAAAAAACCTTCCTGCCTCTAGAGCCAACGCCTGGACCTCTAGCATAGAGACAACAGCTGGTGTACTCCACTTCCATGAGGGAGAATGACCATGGTTTTGTTGTAGCTGTGGATCCATTAGCTCCACCTTTGCTCCCCCCACACTGGACACAGCAGTGGAGATGTCCCTGTGAAGCACAGTACAGTGGATTAATCTTAGAATCATAGGACTGTAAGGGACTTTAAGAAGTCATCTAATCAGTGCAGTCCCCTGCACTCATGGCAGGATTAAGTATTATGAAGGTAAACTGCATGGGGTCCTTATATCCTGCTCCTTCCAACTGCTTTCTATGCAAAACCCTATCAGTTCCCCTGGGTAAACCAGACCTTCTATAACTAGCAGGGATAGGGTTTGGTTCTTAGCAGATACTGTGGATTCAAAATGATGTCCCCATCCTGTATTCAACCTTTCTTTGACTACCAAGATCATTATAATAGCATCCCAAAATATAAGGGATAATTATCAGCAACATGAACACAGGGTGATGACCTATCACCACACTGTCCAAATAAATAGAATACCCAGATGAGGTGAAACACTGAACTTCTTCCTACTGAACTGGTTAAGTGAGGTATATCACAGAACCCATGCAAGAGGCAGTTCTGAAAGATACGGAAATTTCATTCCTCATGCTTTCCCCTCCTGTCCTAAGAATGGCTAATGTTGTAAAGATGAGAAACCTGATAGGAGACAGATTTTCCTCAGCCATTAGGCTTTAATCCTGAAGGAATCAAGCAAGGTCAGCATAAAAAATGTATTCCCCTGTCATTGTGTACCTGAACACTCCGTGGAAGAGAAGAACAATAGAAAGGAAGAATGATCCAGTGCTTCAGGAACTAGCTTATGGCTCAGGACCATGTTTTTGTTACCTGCTCTGCCACAGACTTCCTATGTGAACTTAAGCAAATTACTTAGTTGCTTTGTGTCTCAGTTCCCTATCTGTAAAATGGGAATAATAGAACCTCCCTACCTCATAGGACTGTATGTTGTAAGGATAAATATATTCACGATTGTGTGGTGCTCAGATACTATAGTAAAGGGGACCATATAAGTACCACAGATAGAACAAGAAAAAAAAATATTATGAAAACCAATCATTGTGTAATCACTGCCATGGTACAGAAAGACAAGGGAGCAGATCTTCAATTGGTGTAAATTGCCATAGCTCTAATGGAAAATGTCATCCCTCTGTCCTCGTCATGAGCTGAGGATATTACAATCTATTGCATACAGATAACATGAGTAAAGACACCAACACATTTGTGGCAAGTGGTGCGACAATGAGGGAAGTGTTGGGGAAGGCTCTTGGAAAAGATTCCCTTTTTATTTAGTTTGTTTAGAAATGTTTTAATGGTCATGGAAGTGTCTGACAATGAGAGATCCCAGGAGGTAAGTCGTGATGGGACAAGAAATGCAATGAGCTGAAAAATGAGCTAGCTTAAAAGAAAAGTTAGCACAGGAATAGACACATAGGGCCAAAATTCTTTACTGATTCACACCCTTGCACTTCCATTGATTTTTACAGTGTGGCTGGAGGTGTAACATAGTTCAGAATTGGCCCAAAGAATATCCCCTACCTCATCTTGGGCAACTTTGCTCACCACTCCTCAAGTACAAATACTTTTCTCAGAATGAAGCTCCAACTTGCCTTCGGGGATGGATGCAGCAACAGTGAAAGCCTGTCTGAGGCCTTGTCTAACACTAATTTTTTATTCTTTAAGTTTCCCACCACCACTACTACTGAGGTAGTGCCACCAATGATAATGAGGATATGAGTTGTAGCATAGGCCGCTTGCCTGCTCTGTTCAGAACAAAGCAGATGACACAGTGGTTAATGCACCAAGCACCACCGGCAGCCTGTCTCCACTAGTGGCCCCATCATTGTTACCCCCAAAGGAGCTGCACCAGTGAAAACAAGAGTGGGTTATTTTAAGAAAAACAAAGGCTAGCATTGGCAAGGCTTGGTTGCTTGATTTTATATTAGCTGAACTTTCTCCATCTGAATTTTCTTCATTCCCTTTATTAATTTTTTGTTTGGTGGTATTAGGTTTTTGCTATTAGCAAACATACATGATTTAAATTAATATTTACTTTTTTTGTTCTATATGAGTCATTAGGTTGTATTGTTTTTAGTTTACACAAAATCTTAAGCATTTTCACCACATTTAAATTGTTTATACGTCTGACTAAAATAGCCTCCTTGTCTAACGCAGCCATGTGCTAACACCAAAGAGGAATGATAGGAAATTGCTCTTGCAGATACACAGGTATGGTGTCTATCTACTGTTCACACAAGACAGCAAATAGCAACCAGAACCAAAAGTGCCACATTAGCCATTTTAGCCCATTAGAATCAAAGATCATGATTCCTAGTTGACGGAGCTGCTGGACTGAATCACAGAAAAACAGAACTTAAGAGTATCCAAGTGCGATTTTCAACACATGCAGCAATTCTATCTTGCCCCAAGGCTTTTTCCAGGGGGATATTATACCAGTAAATAAATGAAATAGTTACCTGAGTTTATGAGTGGGAATCTTAAAAAGGGAAAGAAAAAAAATAAACTTTGAGAAAACCACTGGAAGCTGAAGTCACTTGAATTCTGTTTTTGTGTTGAGGGTTATGGATGGAGGAGCAATGAAGCTCAAGTTCCAGCATGCGCACATGTATGCACACACACATACACACACACCTGTCTTCATTATAGTTCTTCCTAGTTCATGCCAGAAATTCATCAGCTGTTTTTTTATCTCAGAGAGAAACTGATCTACAGTCAAGCCATAGGTGAAGGTAGGCTTTCTTTCCAATCTTCATATTCTCCAGAGTAAAGAGTTCAATTCATAGGATTATTGGGGCACAGCATGGTAGAAGAACAACAGAATCAAGATATTCCTCACTAAGTAATGTTCCCAAATGGATGAAGGATGAGCTAAAAGGGCAGGGTCTCCAACCTCCTCCCTCCAGTTTGTGCCACTCCAGAAACTAACTGGATCTCCAGTACTCCCCAGCCAGCCAGTTTGCAACAGGCCCCGGGATCAGAAAGCCATGACTGGCTCTCTTGTAATGCAGTGGAAACAGGGAGGAACAGTGAATCTAGTCCAGACTCTTGATACACTATCAGTTATGGAACCTTATTAACTAATATCAGCCTTTTAAGTCAGCCTGTGACATCCTTCAAAGTTAAAGGGACAATACTGTTCATCATTTATACCCATGCAAAACCCATTGCTTTCAAAGGAGTTTCACAGGTACAAATGAGAGCAGAATCTGGTCTAAATTTCTTTTTGTTGACTGATATTATAACATTTCCTGTTGTAATTTTACCCTTACACTAGCTCTGTTTAAGGGACTTTTTGATCTGCTCTCCCTAATCCAACTAGCTTTCTCAACATCTGGGTGAATGGACATCCTAGAGTCACATTTTACAGTCACCATCCCACCCACTGACTCAGGAAAGTAGTTGACACTGGCTCTGGTAGAAGGAACAAGATAGAAAATATAATTTGGTTTCAGGAGCGACCTAGCCTGGTGAATGACCCGAGGCTCAGGAATGCAAGCTGTGGCTGGATGGTGGGAGACAATAGTACAGCATCAGAACATTCTTTATAACTCTGCCTGCCTGCCACATCACATGTTGTTAATAAAACAGAAGCTGGACCCAGCTGGATGCAAGGCCTTAGAGAGAGGGAACAGAGAGGGGGAAATGAAATATTGATGTGTAGACAGCAGGGGAAATCTTGCAACACCCACTCACCCTTTTACAAAAAAGTATTTACCAATGAAAATGCTATCCAAGTAATTCTATGGCCCTACAGTAATTCGCTACAAGCCTACCTGAAGCTGTGACACATCACAATAAATAAGCAAAAAATCCATTGTATTCATGCTAGCAACATGCTACCACAACATGCTCTCTCTTCTTGCACACTTTCCCCACTGAACTAGTAATGACATATTTTGGGATGTGTTGCTTGTCTTCACACCCTACCTATGACATTGCAAAAATGAGATGCAAAGGGAAGGAGAAGGATTTGTAACACCCCTTCTAAATGATGACCAGGGCAACTGCTAGTGACATCTGAGCAAGTGAAAGAGAGGTGGAAACAATAATTTGAGAGTCTCCTAAATGAGACAAATCCCAACACATAATGCCAATATGTAATCCTAATGTGGCACCTGAAACTCACATACCAGAGAAGGAGATAAGAAATGCAGTCAAGGAAATGGAGAACGGTAAAACACTGATACCTGATGAAGTGACAATGGATCTGGTGGAATTCCTGGGTCAGAGAGGCATAAAATAGATGAGCAGAGTGGTTAAAGCTGTATGGCAAGACAAGAGAATCCCTGATGATTGGTGCAAGTCCACCCTGGTCCCAATACATAAAAAGGGAAGCATGTATGAATGTGGAAACTATTGAGGGATAAAGTTACTGTTGCATAGAACAGGGCCACTGGAAGTGGGGAGGGGCAGGGGCCATGTCCCTCCCACTTTTTGAAAGTGGATAGGCCTGGCTCATCCACTTTTGCCATGGGCCCCACCCCGCCCCTCCTCTTCCCCACGAGGCCCTGTCCCCCATCCAGGCCGGTCACTGGAGGGAGCCCAGCCAGGGACCTCAGGCAGCTGGAGGGAGTTGCAGACCCTCCACCTGCCCTGAGTGCGGGCACTGAGAGCAGCCCCTGGCCTGTGTCCCCACCCCACAGGCCTCCTGCTCAGGGCAGATGGAGGGTCTTCAGCTCCTCATAGCTGTCAGTGTGGCTCTTACCATGGCTGGGCTGTGGCTCTGAGGCCCCGCCCCCCCAGCCAGAGTTGGATTGGGGAAAGAGCCACATGGGCAGCTGTGGGGAGCCGAGGGTCCTCCATCTGCCTTGGGTGGGGAGCCCAGGGGATGGGGACATGGGCTGGAGGCTGCACTTGGCCCCCCCACCCCGGGCAGGTGGAGGGACCTGGGCTCCCAGGCCTGCTCCAGATTACAGCTTGGCTGGGGGTGGGGGTCTCAGGGGAAAGAGGAGGGGTAAGGGAGAGACCATGGAAGGAGCAGAGGCCCATAGCCTCCCCCCCCATTTTGGGGAAGGCTCCACCACTCCTGGCATGGGATGAAGATTCTGGAACGTATCCTGGATGCTAGGATTAGGAGAATGGTGGAACTCCTCCTCGAACAAGAACAGTTTGGCTTTAGGAAAGGACGAGGAACCACAGAGGCCATGTTTGTAATTTGGCAAGTGATAGAGAAGCAGCTAGAGGATCAACAGGAGCGTTTCTGAGCTTTTATAGATGTAGGCATATCAAGTGGACAGAAGGATGTTCACACCAGTTCTCAGGAAATACGGACTGTCTGGGAATCTAGTAGCGATCTATGGTGAATGCACTATATAGATCGCCTTAAACAGAGATCTGTACGTGTTTTGGAATGACAAGCTCCTCTGAAATGAAAGTTTGACTGCACTTGTAGTCTATCAATATGGTAAACAGCAGTGCACTGAGGTTGACCCCATCAGCGGGAAGATCCTATTGTGAAAAGGTAGAGAAGCTGCTATATGCAGACAACATAGCAATAAGGGCCATCCTCAAAAGAAGACCTAGAGGAAATAGTAAACCAGTGGTATGACCAGCTAAACTGGCATGGAATGAAAGTGATTGTGACTAAAATTGCAGTCATGTGGGATGGAAAAGATTCCACAGGGAAACTGGATGTAAAGACTAATGGAGCATGACTAACTCAAACTGACTAGTTCAAGTAGCTTGGCAGCTGGGTCACAGGAGATGGTGAGCTGCAATACAGTCCAGATTAGAGAGTCCTAGAAGAGCGTGGGATAACATCTCCAGGGTTGCATAGGACAAGCATATGCACGGAGACTGAAAGCCCCACTGTATAGAACAATAGTGTGCCTCACAATGCTATATGGTGCAGAAGCTTTGGTGATAAAGAGATGGCAGTTCATTGCCTTTAGGTGTTTTACATGAAATATTTTCATGCTGTACGAGGTGTTACATGAAGAGACAGATTTCCAAATGAAAGAATTAGCATGGAAGTCAAAGTCTGTGATGCGGCTGACAAAATCCAGGAAGCATGACTTCACTGATTTGGACACATGCAGAGAATGAACGAAGGTGACCTGGTGAAGATAGCATGATAGGAGGAGGTGGTAGGAAAGAGACACCAAGGAAAGCCGAGGAAGTTCATCAGTGAACCGAATATGTGATGGATGGATTGTATCAAAGAAGTTTATAATAGGGTGGACCTTAGCGCTGACATGGACAGACCAAGATGCTTGCACGATGACCTGACCCCAGTTGATGGGACAAAAGGAAAGAAGTAGTCATGCCACCAATACCTTTTCTTCTTGCATGCTTTCCCCATAAATGATGCGTTAGGATGTTTCAAGAAAGCGGCTGCTGGATACCTTGAGTCTTGATTAAACACTAGCTGATACATGACATTTTGAGGATTTAACAGACTCCCTAATTTGCGATAGGATAGTCTGAAGCACTTGGGACTGCCACCTGTAGGAGGGGCTGCTCCAGAAAGGTGATCTCACTTTAGACAAATGGGGGCATGGAGCAGAAGCCTCAAGAGAAAGGAGGAAAGCCCTGGGAGACACAATACCTCCAAAAGTACATGTAATGAGACAAAAGCAAAGAAGAGCCATTGGTCAGAGTTCCATATGGATATTGAGATGCGTTTACTGTGGGAGACAGCATGAGCGGTAGAGGAGAAGTGTCCTGTACTAGGACAATATTGCAAGGAATGTGACAAGCTGAACCACTTTAACAGTATGTGCAAGATAAGAAGAAAGTCTCTGAAAGATTCCGTCAGCATTGTAAAAGAGGGTGATGGCACATCAGATAGTAGTGATGACATTATGACTCTTCCTTTGAGTCTGAGAGCACATCAGGTTCAGGCTGTAGGGGCAGGAAAACAACAAGGGGCAATTCCAACCTCCACATCAAACAGTTTTAAGAAATTATTTTTCTTTAAAAGTTTCTCCAATTATCTATGAATTTCCTGGAGTTTTTTATGCTTTTGTGTCATGACTTTAATGCTATTCAAATATAGATTTCATTTCATAGTGTGGGGAAAAGACATATACATGAATATAAGCTAAGAAAATGAAAATAGTGGCATGCTTATCATGCAGCCAGCAATTGTTCCTTTGCCGATATGTAAAATCGCCTAACTACGTAATGGCAATGTTATTATTTTTTTAACATATACTTTATATCCATAAGACCATAAAAATTTCCCTCTGGCTCCAAAGATATTCCCTATACCTGTCATTCTCATCTGTCTGGTATTATAATTATGTAATTAGGCACTTTTTAAAAAGACCGTTTTAGTTAATGAATAGATTAAAATGGCTCCTATGAAACAGTTTTTGTGTGTTATGTGATTAGATAAGTAAGCCTATGTAGTGAAAATTATTTACAAAAACTCAAGAAAAAATGGAATGCAGTAGATGTCTTTTACACCAGTAAAGACGTGTGATGAGGTAGAATAAATAAATCTATTACTAATGTGACTTTCTTACTACTAGCTTTTTCATCTGGTTCTGATGCTTATCTGCAGAAAATCCAAACAATCTGAATGTCTTGGGTCTGCAAAACTGACATAGAAATCTTGTGAGAACAGCTTTGTACAATGTTATGGTACTTTCACTCTCAATGCAAAGACGCAGCTCATACTGTAAAAAGAAAAGGAGTACTTGTGGCACCTTAGAGACTAACAAATTTATTAGAGCATAAGCTTTCATGAGCTACAGCTCACTTCATCGGATGCATGTAGCTCATACTGTGTTTTTCTTTCCTACCTCCTCTTTAAGTCTGTTGAGGGTCTTGGAAAGGAGGACTCTGAGGGAACTTTACTGGTAAAGAATGTCCATATTTGCTTGTGTACAGATCTGGTATGATGATATGGATGATATGGAATTCCTGAAGAGAAGGTGTGAACTTCATTCTTTATCCCTTCCAAGACTTTGTCTTCACTGGGAATTTGTCTGGATTTCCAGCAATTGATGACTAGCTGCACTGATGCAAGCCCTTAGCATAGATGTGCATCAGTGGAGCTAACCACAGTTTCAAATAGGGCGAAACAATGCAAATCTCAGTTTTCCTTGACTGGAGCTGGGCTTTGCAATGGTGCAGTTACATCAGTGGCTGGATACTGATTGTTGAAACCCAAATTCCCAGTGTAGGCAAGGCCTACAATTCCAGGGATGTGTCCATCTAATTCATTAATGATCTGGAGGATGGCAGGGACTGCACCATCAGCAAGTTTGCAGATGACACTAAACTGGGAGTAGTGGTAGATACGCTGGAGGGTAGGGATAGGATACAGACGGACCTAGACAAATTAGAGGATTGGGCCAAAAGAAATCTGATGAGGTTCAACAAGGACAAGTGCAGAGTCCTGCACTTAGGACGGAAGAATCCCATGCACCGCTACAGACTAAGAACCGAATGGCTAGGCAGCAGTTCTGCAGAAAAGGACCTAAGGGTTACAGTGGATGAGAAGCTGGATATGAGTCAACAGTGTGCCCTTGTTGCCAAGAAGGCTAATGGCATTTGGGGCTGTATAAGTAGGGGCATTGCCAGCAGATCGAAGGACATGATCGTTCCCCTCTATTCAACATTGGAGAGGCCTCATCTGGAGTACTGTGTCCAGTTTTGGGCCCCACACTACAAGAATGATGTGGAAAATCTGGAAAGCATCCAGCAGAGGGCAACAAAAATTATTAGGAGACTGGAACACATGACTTATGAGGAGAGGCTGAGGGAACTGGGATTGGTTAGTCTACAGAAGAGAAGAATGAGGGGGGATTTGATAGCTGCATTCAACTACCTGAAGGGGGTTCCAAAGAGGATGGAGCTAAACTGTTCTCAGTGGTACCAGATGACAGAACAAGGAGTAATGATCTCAAGTTGCAGTGGGGGAGGTTTAGGTTGGATATTAGGAAAAACTTTTTCACTAGAAGGGTGGTGAAGCCCTGGAATGAGTTACCTAGGGAGGTGGTGGAACCTTCTTCCTTTGAGGTTTTTAAGGTCAGGCTTGACAAAGCCCTGGCTGGGATGATTTAGTTGGGGATTGGTCCTGCTTTGAGCAGGGGTTTGGACTAGATGACCTCCTGAGGTCCCTTCCAACCCTGATATTTTATTCTATGAATTTCACAGTATCTTCTGCTTTGGAAAATCTTTCTGTTATATTACAGTGATGGGCATTGGCACAAAACCCTTAGTTAGAATGCCCTAAAACAGTGGATTTCAACCTGGAGGTCCGCAATCTATGTCTAAGGGGTCCGTGAAAGATTGTTGTTACCATAGAACAATGGTTTTCAACCTGTGGTCTGCGGACCACTGTATTTCCAAAGGGGCCCGCACCTCCAATTGAAATATTTTAGGGGTGTGCGAATGAAAAACTTTGAAAACCACTGTCCTAAAATATATATGTTATGTGGATGGAATAAGAATGGTACTTAAATATCCTTTGTTCAACCCCACTCTACATTGCTTTCTTGTAATTCTTCCCAGATTAGAAAATAAACTATCTATGAAGATACAGCCAATTGAAGACTCAGTTGATATGAATGAGATTATTGAGAAATATGGAATTACTGAAATATGGAAACTTTAAGATTATGACTAACAGACAATGTCTTGTTTCTTGTCTAAGAAGGAAATGCAGAAACCCTGCCCTCTCCCACAAGAGAGAGAAGTGTTAACATTCAAACAAGCTTTACTCTGACCCAATTATATGCAAAGAAAAGGTAATTATAGATGTAACAAAGTCAAAGGAGGTTTCCAAGTGAGAGGGGATAACAGAGAACTAGAAAAAAATTACTATCCTAGAGAGGGTTAACAGGCATTAATTCAATGCCCGAGACAGAGCACCTGCACAAACATAATTTCTGAAATATGAATACGACAGATAACTGCATGATTAATATGGTAACACAGATTCAAATCTGTGCATATCAAAGTATCAATGATAGGCCTCCACAGCAAGACATGATCACTCATACTGAAAGAACTGTAGCTTGGAGATACTGGGATGAGAAAGGCCCTGAGATGAGAAAGGTCCTGTTAGTATATAGGTCTGTTTGTTAGCCTGGGATAGAATTTTGGGTTTGACTTTTTGATACTCTTATACTAATATGTGTAAACAAAGGACAAAGACACTGTAACGTTGCTTCTGCCTAGTCAGATGGATTTGTTAGTACAATGGGAATAGATAAGAGCAGTTAAAATGTTACTCAAAGCACACTTTAAAATTGCCTCAACCCCTATCTCAAGGCAAAAATCAAGCAACCAGTCAGGAGGGGCAAACGGGCTTGTGGAGAAGGTATAAAACACTAAAAGACCAAAGAAATGCCCGTCCCTGACCAGAGCACAACCTCACTCCTGTCTCTCCCTCCCATGGGATACAAAAGAGATGGAATGAAGACCCCAGATCCAAAGTGGAACGTGACCCTAAACTGTAAGGGGTGGGACTGTGGGCATGCATTTCAGGTATAATTATGCCTCCTGAGGGGCCGGGGAGGGGGAGCGAATGAGACACTGGGAAACAAGGCTCTGTAGTGTCAGAGTTATGGAACACGTTTTCTGGAAACTAACCCCAATAAACATCACATTGTCTACACTTCAGACTTCTGGTCTTCTGCTTTCTGTCCACGTGACAAGAACCAAGGGAGAGGGTGAAGGGAAAGCCCTCTAAGAGGCCCTAAGAAACTGAGAAGCAGAAGGTTGAAGTGGGAGCATCATATTATTTAGCTCAATTGGACTGTAACTAGGGATTTGGGCCTTCTTGAGGGAGCCTCGGAGCCTTTGACCAGAAATATTTTGGTATCGTTTATTTCTAATATCATTTTGATCTTCTTTCAGTTTTCTAATTAACTTGATTTAATTTAAGACACTTCTCTGTCTTATCCTGCTTCTGGGCTAATTCACTGGAGTCTATTCTGAGAAACAGGGAAACAAACTTCTCATCTCTGGTGAGAGGCTGATGCTAGACAACAGGTATCTGACTTGGAGCACTCTGCTAAAGTCAGTTCCCCATATGTGTAACCAAAAAGCTGATTGAAGGTACACTGGGAAAGGTGGAGGACCAGGAAGAGTGACGGGAACAGAGGGACCAAAAGTTAAACCATCCTTTTTCCCTGTCTAAGAGGCTCAAGGGGTAACTAAGTTAATAAATTCTTAGGTGCTAAAGCTAGAAGGGACCTTATGATCATCTAGTCTGACCTCCTTTATAATACAGGCCATATATTTCACCCAATACTTCCTGCTTCTAGCTTAACAGTTTGTGGTTCAGCTAGAGCCTCTTTTAGAACACTTGTGTCCAACCTTTTCAGCCCAATGACCATGAATATTTTTTCAAAGATCCACAGTCAGGAATGAAGGGTACAGGGCAGTTTAAAGCTGCTAGTTTTTCCACCTGAGCTTCATCCTCACACTCCTCTCACCTATGGTCTTAAGAAACTGAACTGGGTGCCTAACAGCAGCTCCCAGCTCAGGTCCCTAATACCAAACTCCAGGTTCAAAGCTCTCAGCTATGTTTTCGGAGCACCAAAAGAAAGCCCCCACTCCTCAGAAATATGGCCATGCCTGCCATCTTCCCCAACTATCCTAACCCTTTGATCTCTCACCACCTCCTCCTCTTCTCTTAAAGGTTCATCAGCTCTTCATTTCCACTCCCCTCCAGGAACAAACAAGATATCAGGAAAACACATTTTCACTTTTAATCAAAAATACAAATATTCTGAACATAGATCTTCTCAGTGGGCCCCAGGTTGGACTCCCTTGTAAACCCAGCTCTTTTTTATACAGGAAACATCTAATGTTCTAACTTTAGGGACAGACCAAATCATAATTCCTATAATATATAATGTTGTGGTGGCTTCTGTTACTCCTTCACTGCAAACAACCACCTGCACCTTAAATGCAACAAGGTTGATACTTGGATAGCTTCTAATTATTCTTATTTTTCAATAAGTGAAAGTATTCTGGGAGCCAAAAGGACATAAATCCAACCAAAAGCCAATCACAGGTATGTCATTGTTACTCTAGGTACTAACTTCATTTAAAGGGATCAGAAACACTAGTGCTACAGTTACTGTGGCATTAATGGCCTCCGTCTGAGTTTCTTGATTTAAGAAGAAATTACCCTTGATCTTTCCCATGATTATGTTTGGGAGGGGATAGGACAATTTCCTCTTTCTCCAGTAAAAGAAAAACTATTCCCTCTCTTTCCCAGCAAAACCAAGAAAACAGCCATTGATGGAAACTGTGAAGTATGATGCTTTTTCCATCATAAATGATATAAAAGCCTAAAATCATAAGGTTTGCTTTATCAATATTTTTCTCATATAGTATTTCTTCAGTTGTCCCTGGTAAAAATCCCATCACAACTGGAAGAACCACCAGAGACCTCTGGATACAAATGTGCTAGCTCCATCTGTTGAATTAATGTGGAATTTCCATTGTCTATCAGTTACAGTAGTCCAGACATCCTCTTTCAGACATCCATATGCTAGATGGGAGAGAGACTGTCACAGCCCTAAACAGTACAAGCCTGGAACCACATAACTTATTGATCTCACAAAAGCACTTACGTATCAACTATTTATTCTTGGTTTAGTTTACTATCACAAAGATGAAGGGTTGCCACATCTACACTTAAGAATTCTGTATGTACTGACTTTGTGGCATGACTGCAGCAGATGTGAGTAGAAGGAAAACTGCTCAGTGCTCAAAGAGAAGATAGAAGGACTGATCGTGCAAGGCTATTAAATTGAAATGTGATGTGGTAGGGATAGGGGCTTGAAGGACCCAGCCTAGAGAAAGTGATGTAAAGTCCCTGTTTTGCTGTGATGATGTTTGTGATTGGTATTCATCTCAGAGGTGATGAACCCAAGAGACTAAGTTGAGTTTCTACTTACAAACATATTAATTCTATCGGCAACCCCTAACTTGCAGCTATCACCAAGCCTCCTGTCTTCTCCCTCTTCTCAGAAAACATTATCTGGACTATCTGTGTACATACATGCATACCTAGACACGCTCATATGCTCCCACTGCATTCTTATAGACTTCTAAAAAGATGAACCTTTAATAAATTTTTTGCAAATCACTGAGAATATTTTGTTTCCCACCTGATGGCGCTACTAGTGTCCTATAATCACAAACAAAATGAAGTTAGTTAGTCGTAGTTACTACAATTGGCTACTGCTGTCAGAGCTAGTGTATTATAAAAAGATCATGGGAAGCAACATCTGATTGAATCCTTTACTTAGAATGCCAGCTCTTGTGAGAAATTCCAAATGACACAATCTCGCTGGGCTCTGTGAATCAGGTTTTTGTGACAGGTAGACTAGACTCCACTTCAGCACTTCCGTGATGGGCCTCTGTGCTGGGCTGTAGGGAACAAGTACTTCCTGCCTCTGGTGTACAGTGGAGAATGGGCAGCTTCCAACCACAGTCTCCTGAACAAGGGCCTGCTTCTCCATAGCTTTGTACCTTGTGCTTCAAATCAAAATCTTCGTTGGATGGGTGAATATGGCTACAGAAGGTATAAAGGAGAGGAGAACCAGACCTACTCTCAAGCAAGCTCCACTTCTTTTCAGCAAGTGCACAGCTATATGGAAAGCAGCAGGCCTCATTTTCATACAACTGGAACATTTGCCAGACAAAATTTGGAATGAGCGCTACAGAGAATATCCAGTTAATAAAATCCCCTATTTGCCCATAGACCTGAGCTTTGAAAGGTAGAACGGTAAAAAAAACTTTTCCCACTCTTACCTTCCCTATCTTTTGTTATAAACGGGTTTAAATGAAGTACAAGAGAGATGACCAAAGCATAATGTATTATTGCATTGTATAGAGACTGCATTATTGTATCACTGGAGGTCTCCTCAAAATTGCTGCCACTATCATCATGCCCTGAGATTCAGAGAAGTGCCCGCTGTCATTATTATTAATATTTTATATTTGTTTTGTGCCAACAGTGCTCTCAGTGCTCAATGTCTGCCCAATAGAAAGAAGCAAGCTGTCGATTTTTACCAATGCAGTGGCCAATTAACTTTCCACTTTGTGAAATGTTAGCCATTTGCTTCTTTTGCCATTGTCTCCTAAAAGGATAATTGTAAATAACAGCTTCACTTTGTCTTCCAGACTTCCAGCCTCATCTGCCTGGATTTTGTGAAACACACTGGGGCTCAGCTCTTCACCATGATAGGGGAGTTCTTTTTTTCCATTTTATCTTAAGAATCAGATCACTAATATACATACAGGATAAGGCAACTGCCAAATTATTATATTACAAAAAGAAGATCCTTAGACACCTGTCATCTTGATGAAGGCAGCACCATCGACTGACCTTTGCCAGTTCAAGGTCAATAATGAGACAAGTCAGGCAGGAAGAGCAGCGTGTGCTGACTCCATTAACGTTAGCTGTGCGCACTCAGTAGCACTGCATCTCCTGTCAATTAGTGTGGGTAAACTAGGGACTGCTGATTACCAGAGACATGGCATAGCGAGCTGCTGCTACCTTTACTTCTACACCCTGCTGCATTTTAATTAGCTTCAGTCCCCTGACTATTTCTTCAGAGCTTCATTACCACTGTCTTCAAGAAATTGAAGGCAAGCTTTTTGCATTTCACATCATTAATGAGAAGAAATGGCGAACATTCTAACAGCAGTGTTTTATAATGTCGGACTATGTGTGTCAAGATTTAAGAGTCTTTGCAGCACAACACAGCCTCAACATCCGTCGGAACCGCACAAAAAACAGAACTAGCCAGAGTCTACAAGGGGAGAGGTTCAAAGCACAGAATGACAAAATGACTAATACATACATGGTGTGACTATGTGCAGCTGTGTACGTGTTTGTGTCATTTCAATAGCTAGATACCCAAAACGAAACACTACAGTTCTGTAACATTAGGGTCAGGAAAGAAGGCTGGAAATGCCAAAGTTAAGGAATCAACCTCCATCCTTTAAACACACACCAGTGTAGAAAGGATGCAACTCTGTGAGTTAGAGATGGAAGACAAGATCCTCATTTGGAGTAAACTAGCCTGCCTCCATTGACTTCAATAGAGCTACAGTGATTTACACCAGTTGTTTATCTGGCCAAGAGTGCCAGCACCAGCTTTAACTCAGTTTAACCTTTGTCTCAGTCATTTTCATAACTGCAGTCTAGTTGTATTTATTTTCTGGACGGGGGAGGGCGGAAAGGGGGTTGATTAATGAAAGATTATGTAAATAACCATAAAAACAATAAAGTCCTGACAATGTGCTCAGTGCTGTTCAGACCAGAGAAGGCAAAGTCGCTAGCCCAGGGAACTTTAAGTCTAAATAACAGATTGTATAGTCCAGGGGTTCTCAAACTTCATTGCACTTCTGACAACAAAAATTACTAAATGACCCTGGGAGGGGGGACCAAAGCCTGAGCCCTGCTGCCCTGTGGGGGTGGGAGAGACAAAGCCAAAACCCGAGCCCTTGCCCCTGGGTGTGGGGGCCAAAGTCCCAGGCTTCAGCCCCACACAGGGGGCCTGTAACCTGAGTCCCGCCACCCAAAGCTGAATCCCTCAGACTTCAGCTTTGGGCCCAGGCAGTGGAGCTCGGGCTTCAACCTCGGCCCCAGGCCCCAGCAAGTCTAATGCCAGCCCTGGTGACCCCATTGAAAAAGGGGTCCTGACCCACTTTGGGGTCCCAACCCACAGTTTAAGAATCGCTGGTATTGTCCAATCCTAAAAGCGCACATGTATTCTTGGATCAGGTCAGATATACACAGCATGGGGATGAGGTATTTGTGCTGACATTTTGGGCCAGATTCTCAGTTGTGTTCCAGCCCTTTTGCACTGCCTGAGTGGCAGGGTTCAGAAAGTAGCAAGATTGGCCAGCTGAGAATTCCCCCATCATGGGGAGAGATTCTATTTATAATATTTGATTTAGGGGTCTGTATATCATCTGAATTTTATCTTAACACTAGTATCCTCTGAATCCCACTCTCAGCCTACATGCCATCACTACTCTTCCATTTCCTGAAGCAATAGCCTCTTTAACTAACTTATCTCACACATCACCCATACAATAGGTTCTACAATTTCATAGTTAATGATTTGGCAAACCTACATCCAAATTATTTTTCACAGTTTAAATGAATCTTGGAATGGATATTACAGGAGTAAAAAAAAGTTGTAATTAAAGAATCACTTGTTACATACTTGAAAGTAAAAGTCTGGGCTGGTCTAAAGAAACTTGCACTTCTTTCGTTTTAGAAGCTGAACAGTTCTAGCCTGATCAGTGCTTGGATAGCAGATCAAGTAAAAAGAGGTCAGTAATGTATATATGTGTTTTGGTATTTTTTCCTACAGTCCATCTACAGTGCAACTGTACTACTAACAAAAAAAAATGATTCTCCTTGAGCTTAATAGGTAGCTTTACAGCTTTAAGATAAAAAGTTCACAGTTCAACTACTTGCTAGAATGGGTCCTTCACAAATAATGACAATCCTTCCTTTGATGTTTAGTCACTTAGATACCTTTCTGTGTGGAACAATCTTGGATATTGAGTACGTTGTGTATTAGCTCCAAAAATCCTTCTGGAAAAGCACAGTTCTTATTGTACATTACCATTATCCACTTTCTGAAAACTTGCATAATGACAGGTTTCAGAGTAGCAGCCGTGTTAGTCTGTATCCACAAAAAGAAAAGGAGGACTTGTGGCACCTTAGAGACTAACACATTTATTTGAGCATAAGCTTTCGTGAGCTACAGCTCACTTCATCGGATGCATGCAGTGGAAAATACACTGGGGAGATTTTATATACACAGAGAACATGAAACAATGGGTGTTACCATACACACTGTAATGAGAGTGATCAGGTAAGGTGAGCTATTACCAGCAGGAGAGAAAAAAACCTTTTGTAGTAATAATCAAGGTGGACCATTTCCAGCAGTTGACAAGAACATGTGAGGAAAAGCGGGGGGGGGGGGGGGGAATAAACATGGGGAAATAGTTTTAGTTTGTGTAAAGACACATCCACTCCCAGTCTTTATTCAAGCCTAATGTAATGGTGTCTAGTTTGCAAATTAATTCCAATTCAGGTGTCTCTTTGGGGTCTGTTTTTGAAGTTTTTTTGTTGAAGAATTGCAACTTTTAGGTCTGTAATCAAGTGACCACAGAGATTGAAGTGTTCTCCGACTGGTTTTTGAATGTTATAATTCTGACGTCTGATTTGTGTCCATTTATTCTTTTACATAGAGACTGTCCGGTTTGGCCAATGTACATGGCAGAGGGGCATTGCTGGCACATGATGGCATATCTCACATTGGTAGATGTGTAGGTGAACAAGCCTCTGATAGTGTGGCTGATGTGATTAGGCCTATGATGGTGTCCCCTGAACAGATATGTGGACAGAGTTGGCAACGGGCTTTGTTGCAAGGATAGGTTCCTGGGTTAGTGTTTTTTTGTGTGGTTGCTGGTGAGTATTTACTTTTTTCTCTCCTACTGGTAATAGCTCACCTTACCTGAACACTCTTCTTACAGTGTGTATGGTAACACCCATTGTTTCATGTTCTCTGTGTATATAAGATCTCCCCACTGTATTTTCCACTGCATGCATCCGATGAAGTGAGCTGTAGCTCACGAAAGCTTATGCTCAAATAAATTCGTTAGTCTCCAAGGTGCCACAAGTACTCCTTTTCTTTTTTCTTAAAACTGTTTATCCTGCCTGGGGTTTGCCCTTTCTTTTCAAAGTGAAGACTGTGGCCATCCCTTGCATAGTTATGAAAGGTGGGGAGGATATAGGGCCAGCAGTACTGGCTAGGCACAGAGGAGAATTCACACTATTATAAACGGGTGGTGCAGTGGATCTGTGGGGGTTTTACCCAGTATTCCTCTGGGTGTTTGGGAAAGTACTGCCTCTGTCTCTTCCTGGTTCCTCCTGGCTCTGCCTTACTAGGGAGAGACATATTTTCCCAGGGCTGTGCCCTATCACAGTACTGAGCTTTAATGGCACAGTCTGGTCCAAAATGTGTTTTAACTGTCAAATGTCATTTCAACTCAAGGAGGACAATGCATGTGAGGTAATTTTTTTTATTGGACCAACTTCTGTTGGTGAGAGAGACAAGCTTTCAAGCTTTTCACAGGTCTGAGAAACTCAAGGGCATTTTTTTCTTTTACTAATAAGTAGCACTTTGAGACTGGTTAAAAAAATTCTGTTTGTAAAATACTCATTGCCAAATAAAGTATTTTAAGTTTTTAAAAATAACTCCTGCTGATGGGCTTTCTATACCAAGTGTCAGAGCACAGCCTATTCTTATAAATGATACAGCCCCTTGTTTTAGCCCTAAGGCTGAATAGGAGAAACTAGTCTTTCAATGAAATATGAAGGTCTGCTCTCAGCTAAAGCAAATGACAAATAAAAGGAAAAGCCTAGACAACGTGTATCCCTTTACTGTTCCTCATACAAGTTTCAGGCCCTTTTCCTTGAGGCCAGGTTGCATCAACATTCATGCTGTGCCATCTAACAAACACTTGTTAGCCACCTACTTAAAATATCTTTAAAATAGCAATGCAAAAAACCCATCATCCAAACATGTGGGTAAATGTACTTGGAGGCTGAATGCATTATGCACGCAAAATCATTGTCACCCCTAACATAACCATATTTTCCTATTACTATTGTGGTGCATGCCACGCACATTCTGTCCAATGTAGTTGGTCTGGGGATGCTGAGGTATAGAAGAGAATGGAAGTGTGAATTACAACTCCCATGCGGCACCACATCTGCACTTCCAAATTAAAATTCTTTAGTTTTTAGCTGAAATATTTTTCAGTATTCAAATGTTCACCAAAAAGAAAAAAATCTACAAAAACCTGCCGATTTTTCAACCAGCTCTATTCATTTCCACTCCCATTCTTCCAGCCTCTCTGCACCGACTGGCAACCCAGTGAGTTATCAATCCCCATTTCCCACATGAGTTTGTAGCTACATACAGTACAACTCCCAGTGTATTAGAATGACTCTGCCAATCACAGATGGAATGCAAACAAACATATTTTTTCTTTTTTAAAGTATTTATTGTCTCAGAGTTTTCTCCTAAATTTACTCTCATTCCCAAACTACAAGATACCATCTGTTTACCTAATCTGAACACAAACAGATTAAGAACCAAGCAGCAACTGGATTTACTCCCTGCAGAGCTCTTCAAAGCTATCTGCACACACTCACGTCTCTCCAGGTAGGAGCTGCTTATGCTAAAGAAAAGAATCTCACAGCATTTTAACTTCCATGTGTGAGTAAATATTTAATGCTCTTTGTTTTGGGTCTCTGTCACACATGGTGTGCCACACTGGGGCTCCGGGACAGGTTAAGAAGTCTGCACATATTTGCAGACCACTCTATATGCCTCTCATACTTGATTGACAGCTTATTAAATGCCTTCAACCTAATAATCAGAAGGAAGGGAAGAGAGTTCCTGACAAATGCACCTAGCCATAGATCTGTACGTTTCCCTTTAACACAGAACTCTATGGTTTACTAAAACCCTACTGACATTAGCCAATGTCCCTCTTGTCTTCAGTTCACAGAGCAAAATGATGACTAAGGACCAGATTTTTAAAGGTATTTAGGTGCCTACAGCTGCAGATAGACATTCAGTGAGATTTTTAAAAGTGCCTTGGTGCCTACATGGAAGTTAAGTGCCTTGATGCTTTTGAAAATCCCATTAGGCATCTATCTGCACCTTTATACCTGCACTATCTGCAAACTTTTGAAATGTGATTCTGTGCTTACAAGGGAAGGGGGAGAAGTAACAAGGCAATGCTGATCAAATTAAAGGAACAGAAAGATGAAGGGCTTTATGATCACATAATGGCCCGCGTGGGAATAATGGTTAAAAATATTTTAAACTATGTGCAAAGTATATCTGTGTTCATTTATTCGTCACAAAAGAGTATTTCTGCATTTCTAGCTGTCCCATTTAAAAATCACCCAAAATAGGTTTTAATACTGCTGGTGATATGATTCGAACAAGAAGAAGCAGAAGAAAATGTCCACAATGGGGAAAAATTAAAAGATACAGGTGAGTTCTGAACCTGAGAGTAGTACCTGCAAACCAACAAATCACTGATGCATGCCACATAAGCAGGAAGGGAAAAAATATGACTATGGATTTAATAACAATTGTGTGTCCATAACACATTTATTGTGAGAATCTTTTAAAAGCCCATTTATTTGTTTGCTAGGAGCTTAGAGATATTTAAGCAAAAGTGCACTGCTCTCTTGGGTCCCTGAACTCCCCTTCTTCACAAAAACACAAAACAGGAGAACAATGAAAACTACTCACTTTTTCTTTCCTGTAAGGTCCACCATATTCTCCCCAATCAAGGCAGAGCCAGCAGGAGCCAGGAAGAAACAGAGGCTGTACTTCCCAAACACCCAGAGGAATACTGGATAAAATCTCACAGATCCAAGGTCACAAGTGCACACCCTTTCTAGTCTTGTGCCCATATCAGATACCTGCATCCCCCTCCTCACCATTTGTGGTATGGCTAACAAAGTTACTATGGTAACAAAGTTTGTAGGCTACCATTGCTTGTCTCACCCCACCATTTCATGTGCATGGCCCTAAGGCTGATTCATGTAATGTGGTGTTTTCCAACATCTGTTGTGCCAGCTGGAGTCAGGGAACATACCATGCAGAGTGGCTGTTCTTCAGCTTTTCCCTCAGGCTCCATACACACACCAGTTTCTGCCCATCTGATAGGACAGGAGGTAGTCAATCAGATGTGTTTATATAGGTGGGGAAATGGTATGCATTAGAGTAGTTATATAATGAGAACAGGAGCCTTATTGAAAGTTAGATTCTCTCTCCCAGCTTAGTGGTTATTTCATTTGAAAAGTAATATGAATGCAAGATTCAACCCATGGATCTGAGAACTGTGACCTGCCACTAAGCGTACATGAAATTTCAGTTTAGGTAATTTTTAAGGTTTGACTCACATTGGACGAAGACTCCATATCTAGTCAATATCAGCACCTTAGGTCCATAAGCCTTGATTGGAATAAAAATCCCAAAACTTAATATGTGCTAAAAACATATGGGGTACTTCTCTGTCTCTGCCACTAAATGAAAACTTTACTCTTTGTTCTGTTTGTTCTAAAATCCATGGTTTATCACTGTCATTTTTAAAGCAGCTTTAAATGTTTGTTTAAAAGAGATTTTGGAAGGGGACAAAATTCATTAGACTAGTGACAAGGAAGGGCCAAGTTCTGCTTTCCTTTAAATTCATAAAAAGGACAGGAGTACTTGTGGCACCTTAGAGACTAACAAATTTATTTGAGCATAAGCTTTCGTGAGCTACATCCGTGCATCCGATGAAGTGAGCTGTAGCTCATGAAAGCTTATGCTCAAATAAATTTGTTAGTCTCTAAGGTGCCACAAGTACTCCTGTTCTTTTTGCGGATACAGACTAACACGGCTGCTACTCTGAAACCTTTAAATTCATGCCACTCAACTAGCTTCAATCTCTACTTGTGCTGATGCACCGGAAAGCAGAATTTGGCCTGATGGCATTAAATTTGCTGTGTGAACCGGCAAATGACAGTTGCTGTAAGCAATGTGTTAAGAAGAAACCTGGTTGGCCACTGTGCTTCTCAGCTACATTTCCAGGTGTAAAAATGTAATAAAATCATATAACACTGACCAAAAAAATAAAAGCATAAAAATGCTGAGAGCTACTAGGGGCTAGAAAGCCCACTGGGAAAGGCAAGGCAGACACTGAGACCTTAATAATGCTCACCAGCCAAAGTGAAAATGGAAAAGTACCCATATTTTTGCTCTCCATTAAAATGTGCTGATACCCCCTACTGACCATTTCACTTTATTTATTTTTTGTTGGATGGGTTTCTGTGACAATATCTGAGAAATCAAGAATAAAAGTCCACTTGATCTCCGGGGCCCAGCAGAGTTATTTTAAATTCAGCAGAGCAGAAGAGAAGGAAAGGTTTTCATTTTCTATTTGATTCTTGGATCTTTCTTTAGTACACTGTAACCCTGCATGATTTCAAACATGCTCATTAGATGTTAAGCTAACAGTGGCTATAATTAAATGAAAATTTCTATCTACTGCCAAGGTGCATAGATTTCTGGGGAGCTAGCTCCTTCTCACCTTTTCTGTATACTTGTGAATAAACATGAATATTAATCAGCACTCATTTCTTCTCCCCCTCCCTTTCCCCAATTTATTCACAACTATCCTTTCAGTGCTGAAAAGAAAAAAATGTAATTAGCTTCTCTTAGTTCTCTATGAACCTTCAGTCTCCCCTGGTATCACTGAATGAGCCTCCCACTTTGCCAGTGGACAGCATACTGATCAAGAAAAGGGTTTTTAATAAGATGGGGTTTTGATTATCTTCAGCAATGCTGACAAGCCATGGAGTGCTTCCAATGATGGAAATAAGATTTCTATCTTCTGTTTCTAATGATGTAACGCAGATTGGATGTACCTTTGATCCAATGAAACATATTATCAGGCCAGGTTCAAAAGATTTCTTAACTGAAATATGGCAGCAAACTCTCAATGGTAGTAAGGACCACAGGATTTGATCTCCCTTCTGTTTTTTCCACCAAATGCATTCGATGAAGTGAGCTGTAGCTCACGAAAGCTTATGCTCTAATAAATTTGTTAGTCTCTAAGGTGCCACAAGTACTCCTTTTCTTTTTGCGAATACAGACTAACATGGCTGCTACTATGAAACCAGGATTTGATCTAGTACCACTTCTACTAATAAGAATAATAACATCACCTCTCTGCCAAACAATAGCAGATGTCCAGGGCCTTGCAGGTCAGTTTCCTGTTGCAGGAGAAAGTGATAAGAATCTGGTGCAACTGTTTTATACTATATACATCAGTCCCTGAACAGATTCGAGCAAACAGCTTGTGGGCAAATCTTTCCGTCACCAATCTCAGACAAAATACCAATACCTAATACCCAGGAAACAAACCTGCCCTAAGAATTTACTCTAGTTACAAAGATTAAGGCAGAGAGCAAATGCCCCTGCTGCTTGTCACAGTTCCCCCCAAAACAAACCACCTCACACAACTAATACCACTGCAGCTTTTCTTTAAAGACTGAATTGTGATTGCATGCTAAGGAAAAAGTAAGACTATTTGTAACAGCACCACTGCTGCCATAAGTTTGAGTTCTTTTGATTCTGTTTATATAAAAGTTTACATAACATAGTGTATGAGTGAACTGGGGAACATTTTCCTTATCAGCTGACAGTGGAAGATATATAGGAAAAATTCAAGAAAAGGATTTGAAAAAAAAAAGCTGCAGTGTCTGTTTAGGGCCAAATTAAGGCAATCCCAGTCCCTAACATCATTCCCCATGGAAGCCCCCTTAGCCATGCACCATGGGGCATGCCCCACTCTCTGTACTGTAGTCCTACCCATAGCTACAGTGGCCATAGCAGGGCCACTCTACACAAGAACCATCTGCTGGCCTGACAGACGGCCATCACTTCTTATCTGTAGGCAGGCTGAGCTTCCCTGTCCTCAGACCGTTGCCCCCTCTCAGTTTGGGTGGGCTGGGATCTACCCAATCTTCACCGGCTCGTCTGCAGATGGAAGAACCTGCCAGCCTTACCCCAGCAGAGTCCTGATGAGATGTCTGCACACACACAGGGCATGTCTAGACAGCAAAAAACCCTGCAGCAGCAAGTCTCAAAGCCCAGCTAGAAATACTTGGGCTTGCAGGACTGATGCTACAGCACTGAACAATGTGTGAACATTCCCGCTTGGCCTCTGAACCCCACCCCTTTCCACACTGAGCCAGAATGTCTACCTGGCTATTTTTAGCACGGTGACACAAGCCCGAGTCTGTAGACCTGGGCTCTGAGACTCTCCCATATGGGATTTTTTTTGCCATGTGGAGATACCCACGAAGACCTTTGCAGGGAGGAATGCATCCGATGAAGTGAGCTGTAGCTCACGAAAGCTTATGCTCTAATAAATTTGTTAGTCTCTAAGGTGCCACAAGTACTCCTTTTCTTTTTGCGAATACAGACTAACACGGCTGCTACTCTGAAAGCAGGGAGGAGTGTGTGTCAGGATTAGAACTTGGCAAATACTGAAAGAAAACAAAAAACAAACAACTAGAAACACACCCATAAAGATTATTTTGATATTTTAAATGAGTTCACTTTGTGTTCACACCTGTTTTGCATTTAATTTCTGCAAATATTCCAGCAAATATATTTACTGAAGAAACAGTCACTAAACCTGCCACTTGTAAACAAATATTTGTGAAAAGCTTTTTCCCTATTTGTATCCCCAAATATTTACCCCCGAAATTAGATTCTAAGAGTTCCACTCATCTAATCAAGGAATAGAAACTTACCATATAACCTTTGTCTCCATATAACCTTTGTCTCCAATCAAGATGCTTACATTTTAACAACAATCTGCAGACAAAGTATCCTTCAGACAAATGAGGAATACATAGATAAAATCCTGATGTGTTCATTGGTCATTCCAAAACTGAAAAGGGGAGTGAAATTCATTATGTAAATTATTCATTGCCAGTTATTCACTCAACTCTGTTCAGGAGGAAGGTCTGCCCTTGACATCTTCCAAATAGGGGAGTGCATTACAGACCTGCTCCAGATCAACAGTAGTCTGACCTTTGAGTTCAATGGGGATTGGTTCTGGACCCAACGCTAAGCAAGAGTGGTGTAATACAAGGTAAAATGCTTTTTTAAAATATATATAGATTGTTTGAAAAATAAAAAGGAAACTGAAGAAATTACTTAATTGTTTATTATACTTAACCTAATCACCTCCCTGCTTTCTTGTGCTTCTCCCACCTCTCTGTCTGGTTTGCTGTTGTCTCTAGTCTTAAACTTAGAGCTTAAGCTCTTTAGGGCAGGGACCATCACTTGTTATGTGTGCATAGTGCCCAGTAAAATGGGGCTTTGATCCTTGGCTGGGACCAATAGATGCTATCATAATAACAACTATAAGAAGAAATGTAGTACTGTATTTACTATGGATCTCATTCTGCTTACTATACACATATAAGCAAGGACTGTAGGATTGGGCCTAGTATGCCAATTGTCTAAATTGCTTACAAAAGCATCAGCTAAATGGTGGTTCATACATTTGTACAGTACCATCAAGAAGCATACAGAAACCTAAGGGGAAAAGAAAGAAGGCAGTTTAGGAGGCAAACAAATTTTACACTAAGTCCAAGCCAGGAGTCTATAATATGTTTCGTTTATATTTATACAGAATCTATCTGAAAATTAAGGTGTCTTTAATTGCCAAGGGTAGCAGATGTGTTTTCTTGAAGTTATTGCCAAAAAGAAGTAAGTAAAAAACTAGAGTTCAGCTCCTTTGCTTTTTAGAGACTGCTGTCCCTGCTGTCTGCATGTTCCAAGAAGAGTAGCAGCCATATATATCAAGAGATTTAAAATATTTTAACTTGCAGGTCTGTAGCTGCAGCCGATTATTCTTATTCTGTTTCACGAGTGAACTTCAGATGTAAAGTGCTGCATTCCTTGTGCACACATTTGCTTTTCATTAACAAAGGATACATGTGTACTGCCAGAAGTGAAACCCTAAACCTAGTATAATAGTTTACAACAACAGCATTAGTAATACAGCTTCTCACATGTCTCGTCAAAAGAAAAAGAAGTAGACTCAGAGTAGTGAGCTTCTCACCTCCAGGTCACAGTTCAAATCAAAATCCAACTGTGTAATTGGACCTCACTGGTGCCCTGTTTGGTAGACTCATCAGAGAGACCAAGAACTGAACACGCATGAAGACTAAACTGTGGTACCCTCTCACTATCAGAAGTAATTTCTGCAGGACTCAGGCACGTTGGTTGGGGCTGACTGGGGAAGTTTGTACTGCCACTATCTGAGCATACCTACTCTTTGGAAAATAGAGGACTTTATTCTCCAGGATTCTCAACCCCACATCTTTTAAATTTACCTTTAAAAAAAAAGGTTTTTAAAATATTATAAATAGTAATGCACACAAAGGGCCTAATGTGAAGTCCACCGAAGTCAGTAGGAGTTTTTCCATGGAGTCCAAAGAAATATCCTATTATTTTCCATTTTATGAATATATTACCACGCTTGATTTTTTAAAAATATACTTGTCTTATTTTCTCAGACATTTAACAAGTGACAGTTTTAAGCACATCTTAGAATTAGGGATAAAGACTTACATATGTTAACAGGACCACTTACTCTGCCTAAAGTTCAGAAAAATTGTAAATCTTTGTAGGATCAGGGCCCAATTAATTAATGTACTCAGTAGCACAAATATTGACTACTCTAGTGCCTAAGCAGTAGCTAGGGAGACTCAAGACTGCACCTTCCAGGTTTACACTCAAACATGAATATTGACACTTCATGAGCCTTCCTTTTAGACTGGTGACAGGTGATGGAACAGAAAAGAGAGCATGTTCCAAAGGGGGAAGAATTCCACATGAAATGGTAAATGTACGTTGATGTAGAATATGGGGAAAAAAGCAGCAAAAAGTGTACATTTCTGCAACTGAGAAGAGAAACCACTATTTGCAGAGAACTTCACATGTTGGTCTTGATCTTGTGAATGGCTGAGCAGCTTCCTTTGAATCACTGAGAACTCTCAACTCAACTTTCACTGAAGTCAATGTGAATCAAGGGTGCAAAGCATCTTACCTCTTTCAGGGAAGGAAAATTGAGAGAAAAGTTTATATCAGCACAATCACTTGTCTGGCTTT
The DNA here is from genome assembly GCF_009764565.3 of Dermochelys coriacea. Taxonomy (NCBI): domain Eukaryota; kingdom Metazoa; phylum Chordata; order Testudines; family Dermochelyidae; genus Dermochelys; species Dermochelys coriacea. Next base: position 111,073,586 of record NC_050069.1, read on the forward strand.
TTTACCCCTCCTTCTCCCATCCTTGGTTATTAAAGACTTCACACTAGCTAGGTCAGTGTACAATAGTTCTCCATATCAATTCCTCACCTAAACTCCACTGCTCTGTTTGATAATGCTACCACCTTCCCACTGCCACAGTGTTGTGGTTTTTTTTAAACTATTAACGGCATTTATTCAGATGACATACTTTTTTAAAAAAAACAACAAATGTCCTACATTCTACATACTGCAGAAACCATCACCCTGTGACCAAGAGCTGCAGAATGCCTGAGGTAGGGAAACACTATTTATTCTTGTAATGGCTTTTATGGACAAATCAAATGAAGTGAGATGTTTCTGAAAATTTGATCATTCATCACCAAAGCATTTTCTCATCTTGTACTCATCAGTTCACTACCCGCCACTGCTAGAAATATGTCTTCTGTAAAGAAATAGATAGACACAAACACACACGCATACAGAACAAGTGTCTGGCCTCCTTTAGATTTATAGAGAAGTAAGGTATGTTTAAACATTCATTTTCATTTTTTTTTAATAGCTAAACTCCAAGTGCTGTATCTGGCCATGAAATCTACTTCTGCATTTTAGGCCCTTCTTCTCCACCAACAGGACAGCATGCATGGCCTATTTTCAGGTTACTGTTTTGTTTTTGTTTTAATTGTAATGGTTTTAGAATTACAGAAAAATATACCAAAGATACAGTGAACTCCAAACCTGGATCTCTACAGTCATTTTCTGAGGCAATGGGAAAGGTGATACTGTGGTCACAAAAAGTAGTTTTAATCCTGGCAAAGTGTTGGGCTGTGGAGGTTGTTGTTTTGTTTTGTTTTGTTTTTTAACGTCATGAAATATCACAAAGTAATTTGGGGGTTTGTGGGATGAAAGTTTCAGCATTTTTGCTTGCTTATGAGAACTGCGCCAAAAATGTCATACACCTATTTGCAAAAGCTTGGCAGCAGCTGACAAAAATTACAATATATCAGTGTTCCCTTTCTAATGCTGCTTTGCAATAGAAAAATTTTACATTGAATTTCATGTTGTAAAGAACTGAATGAAATTAATCATAGCTGAAAATAATCATTTCAAATCAATGTTAACAGTAAAACTATTTGCAGTTAGTTACTGCTAGTGATGGGCAAAACTCAAAAAGTTCAGAGGATCTAGTCATAAAAATCAAGGCAAATATATCAAAAAAAGTTCTGATTTTAACAGAGCTGTCTTGCTTCTGGTGGACCTTTTCACTGGTTCATAGATTTTAAAGCCAGAAGTGATGATTACGGTCATCAACAGTCTGAACTCCTGCATAACACAGACCCTTGAACTTCACCCAGTTATTCCTACATCTCTCCCAATATCCTGTGGTTGAACTAGAGTGTATCATTTAGAAATAAAGGCATTTGAGACCCATCTGCTGTCTTCTATCATAATAAGGTTAACTGATGTTGAATTGGGATGAGCTTTTGAATGATAAACAACCTCAGGATGGCATGAAGAAAATATCCTGATGCTGTCACACTACATCCAGAAGACAACATTTAAAAGGTAGCAATCCACAATGCTCATTTTCCCTCCTATCCACCTCTCTTTTTTCTACACCTCAACCACATTCTTCTCCCACCCAGTCTCATTCTTCTTTCCCTCTGATCACCAGTGTCATCTCTTCAATGCATAAGAGCATCATATTAACATCCTCCCTCTAACTCCCACAGAACCTCTTACCTTAAATTATGCTCTGTCAGGTGAGAGTTTCTCTCACTGCTGGATTCTCATCAGTTCAGAGGCACCCCAGAAAGCATAAAACCTTTCTGACCCCAAGAAAGCTCTGGAACTTGTGACATATAGACTTGAAATTAGACGAAAGTTTCTAACCATCCGAGGAGTGAAGTTCCGATGAAGTGAGCTGTAGCTCATGAAAGCTTATGCTCTAATAAATTTGTTAGTCTCTAAGGTGCCACGGGTACGCCTTTTCTTTTAGGCTTCCAAGTGAAGCAGTGGGGGCAAAAGACATATTTGGCTTCAAGACAAAGCTTAATAAGTTTATGGAGGAGATGATATGATTGGATAGCCTAATTTTGGCAATTAATTGATCTTCGACTACTAGCAGTAGATATGCCCAAAGGCCTGTGATGGGATGTTAGATGAGGTGGGATCTGAGTTACTACAGAGAATTCTTTCCTGGGTGTCTGGCTGGTGAGTCTTGCCCACCTGCTCAGGATTTAGCTGATCGCCATATTTGGGATCGGGAAGGAATTTTCCCCCAGGGCAGATTGGCAGAGGCCCTGGGTTTTTCGCCTTCCTCTGCAGCATGGGGCACGGGTCACTTGCTGGAGGATTCTCTGCACCCTGAAGTCTATAAACCACGATTTGAGGACTTCAATAGCTCAGACATAAGTTAGGGGTTTGTTACAGGAGGTGGTAGGTGAGATTCCGTGGCCTGCATTTTGCAGGAGGTCAGACTAGACGATCATAATGGTCCCTTCTGACCTTAAAGTCTATGATATAAAGAAAGCAGATGGCCCAGCAGAGTTTAAGAAATCTGCTGAGACCCAAGATGGATTTCTTTACGCTAAGTATTGAGAGTGTTTGAAAATCTGTGATTTGCTTATTATGTCAGAGGTCAGACTAGGTAACCAGAATGGCCCTTTCTGGCTTTAGAAACTATGAAGCTGTGACTATGGGCAAGTCTACACTACAGAGCTACATCAATGCAGCTGCGCCGCTGTAGTGTGTCTGGTGAAGATGCGCTATGCCAATGGGAGAGTGCTCTCCCATCGGCAAAATTACTCCACCTCAGCAAGAAGCGGAAGTTATGTCGGCAGGAGAGCGTCTCCAGCCGACACAGCACCGGTATAGACAGCACAAAACTTGCATTGCTCAGGGACAGCCTTTTTCACACCCCTGGGCAACGTAACTTAGATCAACTTTAGCAGTAGTGTAGACCTGCCCTTAGTCTTGACCTGAACCTAAAAAGTTTCAGGTTTGAGTTGAAACTGAAACTGTGAAATAATTGAAGTTTGAAATGTATGGAAGTGAATGAGACTGAGGGAAGGTTCTATTTTTGCAAAATGTAAAAACAACCACAAAAGGGAGGTTATAATAAAACCCTCCAGTGTCCATTACAATATTCCTTTAAAAGCTGAATGATTTATTACTAATGGCTGGCTTGCCTCTAATGCACAGGGAAGTAAAAAAGACAAATAAGACTCATTGCATAAAGGTAGTTCTAAGAAAATGGACCATAACGGTTTTCTGAAGAATGAGTTGGCTGTGAAAGTATTTCTTGCTCTGCCTTCATATTGCATCGCTATCAGACAGGCTAATCTTCTTAGAGATAATTGAAATAGGATTTTTTTAAAAGGCATTTCTAAAGAGGAGTCAAAAACATATTGTATATTAATGTATTGAATGGAGGCAATTTCTCAAATATGTGTCTTTTCCCCTTATCTTCAATATTAGTATTAATAGAGATGGGCTTGAACTAGCATCTCATATCCAAGCCAGCCTCCATCCCAAATTTCAGAGGGGCTCAGGATCAGATACTCCATTCTGAACCTTACCCCACATTTTTGTACTCAATTCAAAGGCAAAACCAAGAGGGATTTGTTAGCCTAATCTGGTTCAAATATGGCTGAAGGCAGCAGAAATCTCTCAAGAACTGCTAATCTTGAGAGAGACTGTCTCTTGAACTAGCTGGTATTTTTTCAGGGCTATCATTGTGTAACCCTTCTGCCCATCAGAGTTGGCAGCAACAAGGGCCGGGTTCAGTATCTAGGGGTTCCATTCCAATAACGCAATGCAAAACCGGCTCGAGCCCCCACCCAGTGACCTGGGACAAATATATACCACCTCTGCTGGGCACCTCCAAGAGACAATACTTCCCTTCTCACAAGCACAGAGTTTTAGTGTAGCAAAAAGCCTTTTAATAACAATGTGGCATTATGTTGGGGAAACACCACCAACAGGATTCATAACACAACCCATGAGCAAAAAACCCACCCCAAGCAAATTGGGGCGTGTCCTTTCCCTTTGGTTCTTGAGTCCAGCAACCCAAAATCACCCAAAGTCCCAAAAGTCCAACAACCCAAAAGTCTCTGTCCCTGGTCAGGGCAGCCCCAGAGTTCGAAAGTTTATCTGCAGAGTTTTACCTCCCAACCTGGGTGGAGATGGGGGAGGTGTTAAGGGGCACCTTACATGGTCCAAAGCTGATTGCCCCACCTCTCCATGGGGCTCCGCTCTGCCAGCCACCCCCATGAGCTGCTCCAGGCATCTGACAAACTGCTCTGCTCCACCAGCAGCTCTGCTCTGCCAGCTATCCCGCAAACTGCTCTGCTCCGCTCCACCAGCCATCCCGCAAACTGCTCCTCAATATATCTTCAGGATCCCCCCACTACTTAACGCAACACTCAGTGATTTCAGCTCTTAGTAAGTTTAGCTCTTTTGTGATTTCAGCTTGTAGTAGGGGAGCCTCAGTGCTGGCACACTGTTAGCCCAAAGTGAATTCAGCTCAGCAGCCTCTACCTAGATTCCTAATGGAATCAAAATTAGCTCTGATATTCCACAGTGGAGAGAGGAGGAAGTGCAATTAGCATGTACAGCCCTCACCAGGGGGCCTGTACCACCAAGTATTAATACATGTCCCCAGCCCCCTCCCCCCCCTCTCTCTATTCACTGGGTTTTGGAACCCATGACCCTTGCCTAGCGAGTGCTGCTTAGTTGATGGTGAGTCTCTCCATCATAACAAAAGTATAGTTCCACTGTCCTTGATTCACATAATCAGGATAATAATAGTTTATTCCTGCCCCAATAACAGAGAAACTGGGGCTCCTACAGCAACCAAAGTGACCATCTCGGCAGGGTGGGTGTGCCTATGCAAATGAGATTAGCCCCTGAAGTTCTCTTCCACAACCCACCATGACTCGCTACCAGATGTCAGGGTAGAGCTCATCCTGACTCTGCTTACAATTGTCATTCCCAGGTAGAATGTGGTGCAGTAGTTGAGCCTGGAAATTCACTGTGGTAGGTCAGCTGTCCACCGAGTGGCAGCTATTGCTATTGGGGAATCCCTTAGAAGCAAAGAGTCCAGAATGGCCTAGTACTGTGAAACGTTTCTTAGTTGGAGGGAAGATAGCTTCAAATGAGGGGATGCCAGGGTTTTAGCCAGTTCCTTACAGTGGTTCCCTCGTCCCACCAATATCCCTTGCATTTTGACTTGTTTTAGCTTTAGTCAGTTGTTCTTCATTTTGACACCAATGCTGGACAAGCAAAAGGTATTGGGAGGCTGTGCTGTTGGCATTTGCTGTGAAGGAGATATAGACTTGGAGGTTGTCTTTGTACTGCTGCATTTGGCACCATGTTGTCTCCCAGCATTCCTGAAACTGTTTTAGATCCATAAGCAGTTAGACCAAATATATTCGTAAAAGAAAAATAAGTCCATTCCACAGCACACTGATATCATGGGGGTGGGGGGAACTTACTTGCAGATTTCCTGAAAGCCTCCAGCTCACTGCAACATCCATATCCACATTTTCTAGTTCTGTATTAACTAGTGTTTTGTTCAATTTGATTTTATAGCACTTATCAAAAACTATAGGCACTTCCCACAAATTACACTTGAGATAGTTAGTAGAACTCTTAAGCCCAAAATTAGGCTTAAAGGACACACCCCCTCAGGAAGGGCTGGGGAGAGAATGGTGGGGGGCAGCTAAAGGGTTGAAAGAACAGAGTGGGAGGGCTGCTTCTGATGTTGGGAAATCCATGAAGATTCAAGGACATTCCTTCACTTGGAGTTTAAAATTCATGAAATTCTTTCAGTGACATCTCACTTCCCACTTGGGAGGGGAGGAGCTGGGCCAATCATCAGACAGAAAGACATCCCCCATGATACAAAACATGCCAGTAAGCAGCAGATGAGACAGCACACGGAAAATTTTACAATAATTGATAGCCAGGAGTTGGAGAATTTCCTTACTTGAATTTAGTCTTCTCAAAAAGATTGAACCGCATTTCATCTTCAGCTGCTTTTAAGAACTCATAATATATGAATGAAACCATCTTTCTTTATTAAGAGCATCCACTAATGAGCCTTGCCATTCCTCACTGAGGATATATCTGATTATTACATAGAGATATTTATCTATTTATATGTCCCCAACCACTTTAGTATCAGAATACTTTTTTCCTGTACCTTATAAGCAGGGCTCCTGAATTTATGGTTTTAACCGATAAACACCCCAGATCCCAAAAGTGAAATCAGTGTTTATCCATTACTCCTTCCAGTATATTCAAAAAGAAATCCTTGAAAAACTCTCAATTTTGGACATCTATATAAAACTCAAAAATTGCTAAAAATAAACCCTGAAAAAATGAAATTAATAAACCCTGAAAAACAGAAGCCCTACATATAAGAAAATATACAGGGTAAAATCCTGGCCCCATTGATTGTCGATGACAAAATTCCTATTGACTTAAATGGAACAGAATTTCACATGCAGATCTTAGTTCAACATCTCATTGTTTTGTATTTTTGTTTACATAAGGCATTGCAGTGGCCTCCCTCCGAGCCAGCCTTAAGACTGTTTCCTTGCTGGCAGCCTGAGCTTTCTCAAGCCAAGGTCCCAGCCCACCTGTAGACTGTGGCTTTGCTGGCTGCCTGGGCTCCACCCAGGCTGAAGTCAGCCGTGAGACTGTTTTGTTGCTGGCTGCCTGAGCCTCCTCAAGCCCAGACCCAGACCCCCAGCTCAGTTATAGACTCCGTTTAAGAGCTGGCAGCTTGAGCTGCCCAAACTCAGGCAAGAAGCCTGACTGTGACTATTGGTCACCCAGCCCTATTGTGTGGGCTCTTGACTGTCCTGCGGACTCTGGTCCTGGCCAAACAGGACCGGACTGAGTGGCCTCCCTCTCAGTGGGAGCATGAGGGACCATTACAGGCATTTTTATCCAACACAACAATGCTAGCTTTGAAGTTACCTTCACCTCTGCAGAGATCATGTCCTGAATGATCACAGAGGACAATTTCCAAGAGAAATTACAAGTACCTTTTCACAGTTACGCACTAAATATTTCAAAATTCCTGTCACCCTTTGACATTACCAACATTCTACAGGGAAATGAGCTGCAAATTCATTAATGACCTGGGTTGGTAAAAACATCTTCTGAAGAAGTTTATAATTCAGCAGCTTGTCTTCCACCAATCTTTACTATTTTACATTTGAGCTCTCTAGACAATCCCAATTCATATATGTGTGGATTAACCCTACACCTATACTCCATAAATTCACGTGTCCAGACATTTTCTGTCTGTCCCCCCAATTAACCATTGTGACAAAGCTCTGTCCTTGCCTCCGTGGGTCCTGCATTTCCTGGCAGATTTCGCATGCCTCAGAAGCTCACCGTGACCCTGTACGTAACCCTTCTCTCTCTAGAGACAAGGGTCACAGTCTACTAAGCCATTTTCATCATAAGCCAGCGAGGGAGGTGAGGAGAAGTTATCCTTCCTTGCACAGTCTCTGTTGTCTCCCAGTCTCAGTGATTAATCGGGGGCAAAGATGGGGGGGAGCCCGGGCCCACCCTCTACTCTGGGCTCCAGCCCAGGGACCCTAATAGTATCAGCTATGGTGGCTGAGTTTTTAGAAACATGACATGTACAATTCCCTGGGCTACTTCCCCCACAGCAGCCCTCACTTCCTCAAGCTCCACTTCACCCTTACCTCATGGCCTCCTTCCTTGTGCCTGATATGGTGTGTACTACTCAGCCTCTCCAACCGCACAACTTCCTCCCACAGCTCCTGACATGCACACCCACCTGACTCACTGGGAGGCTTTTAACTAGTTTCAGCCAGCCCCTGATTGGCTTCAGGTGTCCCAATCAACCTAGCCTTCTCCCTGCCTTCTGGAAAGTTCTTAATTGGCCCCAGGTGTCTTAATTAACCTGGAGCAGCTGCCATTTCACTTATCCTAGTACCAGGGATTTGTTTAGCCTGGAGCTAATATATCTATCTCCCACTACTTTTCTATAGCCATCTGGCCTTGCCCTGTCACACCATTTATACATAAAGGCTAGAAAACCTGTTTGTCCCCTTTCTGCTTGTCTGCATCTGACTGTCACATAGCTGGCTCCATAGTTTTGCATTGTTTTGGCTCTTATATTTAAACAAACAACAAATTCTGAATGAGCTATGTGATATTTGTCTTTCATTTCTTCAAATTATCCCTTGTATTCCTGACACCTTAATCCCTTATTTTGACCAAGTAAATCTCTATGTCAAGCCTCTGACAACAATGTAGGCAGTGTGGTCTGATGGATTGTGCTTGGGGCTGGGAGCCCAGAATTCCTTAGTTCTAGTCCTAGCTGTGCTACTTAAGCATCTTGCCTAAAGCCCCATAGTATGTAACCTCTCTTCCTCATTTTCCTACCAATCCAATGCCCTATACACTAAACCAGACTGCCTTTCTAGTTCTTCTGTCTGGGTCTATAAACAATGCACATCATGAATTGCATATACTGATTACACATCATGAATTGCAAATAGTGAAATGCATTTAGTTGTGATTATTCCTCCAGGCTATTCAGTGAATGCTTACAAATAACTAATACATGCTTAGAAATCAGGGGCCAGATCCTCAGCCAGTGTAGCTCAGTTGTACAACTATACTTACACCAACTGAGGATATGGTCCTAGGAACAGTTCGTGATGGCCTAATTTTATTGAATTGTTTTGTTCTACAAATTCTGTTTGATCAGATCAACTGTAAACCTGGATTCTGAATCCATGAGCTTCATCAGATAGCACCTCAGTTTCAATCCTGCTAAGGACTGAAATGTTTTAGAACCAGAGTCTTGTAATGGAAATGACATACCAGAAAAGAGCAGACTAGATCTGTAAAGATAAATAAATACTGGGTGAGAGAAAGTGCGGTTTCATTAGAAAAGTCCTTCTGCATAATAGAAAACTAAAGAAATATGCCACAAAAATCAACCAAAAGAAAATCAGGAGATAAAGCTGAATTAGAGGCAAAAGAAGCAAAGCAGGAACAAAGTCTGGAAGATCAATTAGATCTAATTGATCTAAGATCAAATAGGTAGTAAGCACTGAACCAACTCCAATCAATACAGCTCAGTATGAACCAACTCACAGCCTGATAACCATATCACATCCATTTTATGGTATTATCTATCACTGGAACAGCAGGAAGCAGTGGCAATTCAGCTTACTCCACACTCCAGTGGACTGGCTTCACCTGAGGTATCCAGTATCCAGAGTCATTTTAGGCTGACAGTAAGGGGCGTACAGCCACTACGTAGCAAGAGAGAGTGAAACTGTTCCCAAATTGAGCTAGCAAATGAATGAATTAATGAATGAATGAATGAATGTGAACGCAAATCTGTGTTAGAGCATCAGGATAAAGGGAAAGAAACACATTCTACAAAGGCATTAGGGCTCAGAATCAAATCAAAAGAGTTCCATCAGAGCCACCTACACAGAAGAAGAGAGGGGGGAAAAGAGATCAACAGCAGACAAAAGGGGAGAGGTGGGATAGAAGAGAGGAAGGAAGTGCAGAGAGTCTGAGAATGAATAATGCAGATATAGGTGAACAGGGGTAACATCATCTAGGGAAGGGTTCAGAACACAATGTTAATGTAGGGTTGAAAACAGAAAGCTAAAGGTTTGCGGGTCTGGTGTTTTGCTTTTTGTTCTTTGTCTCATGCACCACAGAAGTTAGCAACTACCACAAGTAGGTGAATATACTTGATGACTACTTCTCAAAGCAAGACCACAATGCAAACCACTGCTAAGGGTACCACGCTCCCTATTATGAAGGCAACCTGCTGCCCATGTGGCGGTCTGCACAGCAGACATTCTTACATTGCATCTTAACCCTTAATAAAGTTGCAAATATCTAGATACTCTTGATAGGCAGGCAGCTGGCCCAACCCTGGGAGAACAGAGATATATTTTCAGTCCTGAATTTCTTAATCCTCCATTCTCAGAAAAAGCTTTGAATATGGTTCCTTGTTACTGAAGAATCTGAGAAAATTAAATCCCTCATATATGTATCCTTTTTTAAAAAATTCAAAACTGTGCAAGACCGCAAAAAATTACTGACTCTTTAGCCACTTTTATATAAAGGGACAGAACCAAGATTATTTAGCTTGTTTGAAAAGACATGAAAATGTCTCACATTTCAAGGTGTTTTTTAAAAAATTTCATTGCAAACATCTCACACCACCTTAATCTTTCTGAAGTGGAAGTAAGTCTATAGCTTGGGCAAACTAATACACATTTCATAGTCACTCATAAACCAAGCCCAACTACAGTTTAATGATGTCCTACACTCATGACTGTTTAGATCATAATTCAACCTTCAAGCAAGACTCTAGGTCATTGTTTTTACTTTCAGTAATAACAATACTATATAATTTATGAAATAGGCACACAGAGCACTAAAGGGTGCCTATAGTTACAGAAATTTGAATGAATAAATAAATTGCTGCCTGCATTGCAATGATGGTTAGAAAATTGAGGCCTAACTGGCACTTCTCTCCAGATGACAAAAAAGGATATTGCCAAGAGGCTCAAGTACAATACTATCTCAGGGAATTAATCGGAACTTGTCTAACCAATTATTAAACAGATATTGTTTCTCCTAACAATAACCAACCCTCTCGGTGGTGGCTGCATAAAGTAATGTCAGACTACACAACATCTATTGTCATAAGGATTCAAGCCATGATTAATTCTACTGTTAACACCTGAAAGTTAATATCTGAAGCAAAACAAGCACTAGTTGGAGCTGAAGGGAAAACTATTGTGTATGTTTTATTACATGGCAGTGTAAGTACATATATAGGATAAAGTCTGCAATTTGGTGAGAAATAATGCACTGCATACTTTACACTACATCCAAATGGAGAAAGGATATCAGTGCAAATGATTACCTTGATCCATGTGCAGGTTTGGCATTATACTTTTAATAAATATAATATAATTATAATTAATACCTGCATTATACTTTTGTACTCACTTTATCCCAGGCTAATTGAAACAACACAATTCTGCTGCACGTTCTTTAACTTTGTTCTGTAACTTTCATCTGTCTCCATTTTGTTACCATTCCATTTGCTGTGTTTGCTTCGAGATTGTTTTGTTGTTGTTTTGTTTTTGTAGTGCCCTAAAAAACCTCAGTCCAATGAGGTTAATTCATCATCAGGAAGCCTAGTAAGGATTTCATGCTGCTGCAAACAATGCCAATTTACAGCAACACTGGCAAGACTTTGGCAGACATTCCATTTTAAAAATCATTTGTTTGGCCCCTGTGTTACTAAGACACTGCATTATTCTTCAGCTCATCAAGAAAGCTGCCTGTTACCATGCCAGTAAAAGGTTTTACTTTGCTCCATAAAAGGACAAAGCTCCCTTGCATTCCAAAGAGCAGAGCCCAGATGTGCTGAATCCTTCCTAAATCAAAGCTTCTGGACAGCATGTTCTTCATCTGTCTGATGACACACAGAGGCGGTTTCCCTTGTTCTCTCTTCATTCTTCTCTCTCTGCATATTGTCACAAATTGGTTTGGGTGAGTAACTGCTTCACTTTTTCTATTTCTGGCAGAGTATTGCCCTGCAAAAAAATTCACTCTTTGAGTCTCCCCACCTCACACCTTGCTATTTCTGTAAATGGTGGGATCGTTTTGGGAAAGATGCAAAATGTAAATATTTCAAACTGTTTGTGTAAAAAAAACAAGAGAGGATTCCCAGTTGTAAAATACATTGCCACCAGCTCACTCTGAATTTACTTATGGCTCAGTGTATGTTAACATTGCACCACGCCACTCCTGTCTCTGATGGAAAGGATTGCATTCAAGCTAGCTAACCAGATCTTGGGTGTTTTTTTCCTTTTGGTGACATTTTCAATCTTTCCAACTCCAGATAGCATTGTGATATTGGTTATCTGGGTCAGGATTTCTATGGCCCACAAACTCCATAGCACCCAAACACTACATAGCCATTAATGATTTGATGCTCTCCCCTGTGAAGTAGGGAAAAACTATCCCAATTTTACACATTGGAAAGTGAGGCATTGAGAGATCTTAGGGAATCTAAGTGAGTCCCAATCCACTGCCCTAACCACAAGATGACTCCTGAATTGTCTGGTTGCTCAGAGCCATGGGGGCTGCAAACTTGTTCTCCCAGGGGAACAAGAAGAATTACCATTACACTGCATGTTCTCCACCATAGTGATGTGAAAGACTTGTAGTTACTCCCCAATTCATGCTGCCCCACATGCCCTGGACAGTGTCCCAGATAAGAGCTAATAGCCATTTCCTTTATTTGAATCCTTCCTGAAAACTCACTTCTTTGAGCCAGCCTTCCACCAATAACTGTCTTCTCCTGTGCTTGCCTCTATGATACAAACAAACAAAAACCCAGGAAAACATGCCTAACTACCACAGTGCATGTCTCATGAATATGTTATAGTCCCTCCCCATCACCTTTGTCCACATATCATATAACCTATTGTGAACTCTTTGAGGCAGGGACTGTGTCATCTTATATTTGCCTCTAAGGCACCAGGCACGTGTATGGCACTATAGAAATAAATAACGAATCACATCGTCCCTTTATTTTTCTTTTTATCCCAACTCCCATCGATTGGGCTTTAAGAGAGTTTAGTGTAAGGCCAGAAGTAAAGGAATAACTCCCTCCCCATAAGCTGAGAACATCTTTTGGTGAAATATAATGACCACGGTCTGTTCTTGCACTTGAATCTTAGATGGCAATGCCAGTACTAGTTAAATATCCTTCCAGCTTTGTTTTCCCTACGTAATTTTGTCAATTCTGCCTCTACCTACAAGTTTTAATTAAGTGATTAATCCAGAACTTTGACTATCCAGATGCAACATGTGAAATAGTGCACCAAGCATTGCTTCTCTGTGCTTGTCTATCTGTTCTAGCAGCCTAGTTGTTTATTCTAGTCTGGAACGCCCACAGCAGAGATGGAAGTGGGGAGTAGGAGTGTCCCTATTCTCAACACATGATCAAGCTTGGTATCACTTGCTGTGAAAGACACAAGAAAATGTGCAGAAAGATGCTTTGGTTGTGGAGCATCAGCTGCTATGTCTTTCATGATAGAATTTGTTACTTTTACCTTTGTTCTAGTTGCATTTGTAAATTTGGTATTTGTTAAACTTTGAGCAAATGAGTTATTGTGGAAAAGTTCTGGTTTTCTGTCCATTTGTATCTTTACTAGGGACATCAATCCTTCTACCTCTGAATTTCTAAGACTCAGCAAATTTATACAAGAATTATTATTGTCATGTTTAGTTTCCTTTAAGAGATTTTTTTTTGGTATCTGAACAGCTTTCTCAGCCATCCCATTTCTCTGTGGATATTTTGGCAAGGAAATTATATGCATAAACATGTAGGACTTAGCAAATTCCTGAAATTCAGTACTTGAAAAATTAGGTCTGTTGTCATTCCATGCCTTCCATACTGTGATTTGATATGGCTATGCTTATACTTCATAGCTTGGAAATTTCCATAAATTTAGAGTGGTATTCAGTTTAAAGTAAATAGATTTCTAATTTAAAGACGGCCCCTCCCCTATTCTCGGCCATTGTCTTTCTGGGATTTTCTGACCATTGGCTCTTTTGTTATGCTCTTCAGAAGTGACTACACGTATCACAATGCACTATCGTGTTTGTCAGCTAAGTACTCATCCCAAATCAGACATTTTCTCCTATCCTTTGCTTGGATTTTTCAATACTTAGATGACTGCTATGCATTTCAGAAAGCATTTTTTCTCAGCACTGCTAGTAAAATAATTTTTAGTAAAAGTTGTCCTCAGTTTGGCATCTAACTCTGTTCTTCGTTTAGGTCACAAATATTCAGCTTGGTCTCTTCCTGGTTCAATTGAAAATTCTGCTCATTTTGAAGTAGTAATAGGTATATGCCTCACTCAGTAAATTTCATATTGCATCACTATCACTTTCAGATGGTGTTCATTTGTTATTGCCCTGCTAACTGTGATCACTCTGTGTAGTTTCTTACCTGATTTATATTCCTCATGAAGGTCTGGGGTACAATGTTCAAAAGTGCCTAAGTGACTTAAGAGCTAGAGAGATGGCTACAATGCAGTCAAGGAGTGTGATTGCAGCATGTGTAGACATACCCAACCTAGCTTGGGTAACAATAGCAATGAAACTGTGCTAGTATGGACTTCAGGGTGGGCTAGCCCCCCAAGTATCCGGGGGTCACGGATGGGTTTGTGAAGCCTGAATAGGGTTGCTTTCCTGAACTGGCTCTTAAGTGATTAAGTTGCATTTAAAACAAACAGTTGAAGCTAAATTCAGGGCTAGTTAGGTTTTAGTCTTAACTAGGGGGCTGGGGATATAATTCACCAACATATTGGTAAAAGAATTTGAGGAATTATGTCACATTTTTTTGGGGAAAAAGACCTACAAATAATTTTCCTCTTTATTTGCCCAGTTCTAGTCATGAATATAGTCAAATCAAAATTCACTTTTGAATGTTCAGGATATACACAAAGAAGGTTTTGTTCACTTGGCTCTAGTCAGAACACACAGGAGACAACTCCTTTTACTATCTGCAATGTTATTTAGTAATACTGGGATTTAAAATAAGTTGTAATAGTTACTTGCCTTGTACTTGTATTTTATTATCTGAAGTCCTTTACACAGCAGTCAAAATCTCCTACTTCCCCAGAAGAACTGTTCCACTGTATTTGAGCACTGTCAATGCAAAAATATGGGGCATTTTAAAAATATGCATAAAATAAATTGAATTTCATATTAAAATAAATGTTACAGGAAATTATGCACTGATTGTATGAATCATTTTCCTATTTAATTCGATAAAAAAACTCCACCTTTTAATTCACTTTAAGTTGCTACAGAATTTCCAGTTTGCTACTGAATTCAGCATCTGAGCGCTACAAAAAAATGGCACTTTGCTGCAGAATTTAGGACTGGCTTGCTACCACAAAGCAAATAAGATTTACAGACAAATAAAAAATGACAGGTCAATCCACCAAAGTGCTTAGAGTCTAAGGCCAAATACTTACTCTCTCAAGTAGTTCTTACTCACTCAATTAGTTCCATTAACTTAAATGAAGTTATTCACAAAAGTAAGAGTTTCAGTGTCAGGTCCCAAATTGGACCCAACACAAGAGGAGACAAACAAAGGGGGTGGGGTGCAGTGTGGGTAATTAGGGGAAACACAAAGGTTACAGCAATAAGAGGTCATGAGATGTGTCTCTTTTGCATATGGATCTTGTATTTCCTCTTAATATGTTATTAGATGTACCATTTGAGAGGAAAAAGCCCATCAGCAGGCCAGTGGTGGTGTGGTGGAGGTCAGTATTGCAAAGCTAACAGAATGAAGGGATAAGATCTGCAAAGAGGTGTCATATTTTAAGGTTTTGCTCACTCATGTTTATTTTTATGCGATTCATTTGGCTTCTGATCTGCGTAACCCCTTCTGATATTCTGGAGGAAAGCCACTCATCAGTTTCTTAAGGTAAATGTAGGGTTACTGATTTCGTTTTCAAAGTTTCCTTTCAATTTATTTAAAAAAAATTAAATTGGTACTGCCAAATTTAATGACAAGGCTACCCTGCTGAGTTTGGAGCCCAGAAAGCTATTGTCTCCCTGGTCTATGTATCCTAGACTGCGCTAATGTTTCCTATAATGATACTAATAACCAACCATCAGCAATAAATGCCTTGTCATCTCATTGTCGCACCCAGCAATAGCTAGAGCAGTGATACTGACAAATGAACCTGCATAATCACTTTAGATTTCTTTGTTAAATTTCACAGTGTGAAGACAGCTTCTGCTCAGCACGTCACAAAAAAACAAACAAGAGCTATTGCTGTCTCCTCCATCAATCTCTGCTTATTGTTGTCATCCATATCCTTGTGCAGCCCTGATTCCACCAACCACCTTCCAGCAAAAGTAAAGTCAGTGGGTTTTGGGTGGAGGGGTTCTGATTAAGAGGAGGTGGACCTTTGATTTCTTTCTCCCACTGTTCCTTTATAAACAATTATTACCAGGAGACACTGAAAAAGGGAGAGAACTGGAGACAGGGTGAAAGTGAACTTTCTGTACTTTCTAAGGCTGTTTCATGTGAAAAGAAAGGGGCTCATTAAAATCCAGTCAAGTCTGACATTTTCCCTTTTACCTTTTCAATCTTTTTATAGTTTCAAATCATTAACTATCAGCATGACGCTCAAAGGTAGCTCTAGCCATCTATGAAACAGTGACACATTTGACAATAATGCTTTTGAAGAGCTTGTCACATCTTCTCCCCAAACAAGTCTCATTAATGCTTAGACTGTCTTTCGTTTCTCCCTGCTTCTTTTCTCCTGATTTCCCTCTAATTAGCTTGTTTTTTTATGCTCCCTTGTTCCACAGTTTGAGCTTAAAAAAAAAGGTGGATGTCATTTCCATGAACCCCAGGGCCAAGTTAATCAGCAGAATTAATTACTCTATTACCCATTGCACTGGGGGCTATGGTGCTTATCTTCCCAGCACCCAGTGTTCTCCTCTCCCATGCGTCTTCAGTTTGCTTTGACAAATGTAAACTTTTCCTCTCTTCTACAAGCAAGCTCCTAGATCCAGCCAACACATGGAGGTATATTTTCCTAAGAGTTTCTCTCCAGCCTGCAGGGGCTATGACGACCCAAGAGGGCAATCTGGGTGTGCTGCTGCCTCCCTCTACAGTCTGTGCACTCTTTTTCAATATCATGGCATTCTGTAGCCAGGACTTCGGTTCCGATTTGCAGGGATGCTGAGCACCCACAGCTGCTTTTAAATTCAGCTTGAGGTATAGGTACTCAGCATCTCTGAAAAGCAGGCCCATAGTACTTTTCTTTTTCAATGTTATTTATAATCATTAACCAATTCGCACAATATCGCTGTGAGGTTGGTAAAGAAGTATCCTCCATTTTACAGAGGGGAAACTGTTCAGAATGGTTCTTGCCAATGACCACAAAAGAGCTCACTGCCAGAGCTAGGAGTAAAGCATCAGAGTTCCTTGCTCCAATTTCTGTGTTCAGAACTGACTGCAAGGCGGTAGGGTACAAGCAGAATCAGAACCTTATTTTCCTTCTTTTTAACCCTGCTGTGTGATTCCCACTGTCTTACAATAGCATACATTTTAATTTGATCATGTGTCATTTCTCATTGTGGTAGAGTAGCTGCAGTGCAATAGAAATAAAAGCTACAGGGATGGGGGATCGGTAAAGGTGAGGGAGATGGGTTACAACTAGGGTTCCTCTAATTGTTATAGCAGAGCAGTCACCTGGAGTGAAAAAGAGGATTTCCCTCTCTTGCTGTCCTATGGAGAGTATCAATCCGCAATCAATAGGGTAGAAGACACTTTGAATTTGGAAGCGAAATGGCCCTGGTTGGCTGTTCCCACCCAAAAATGCACAATGGTATGAGAAACCAAGGAAGCATGGGTGAAAGGAGAGCAAGAGCCTTTTCTGAGGACAACAATAATAAGTAGGAGAATTCCCAGGCATGTTGATTAAGGGTAAAGTCTCTTGGGAGAGAGCTACTCTAAGGGAAAAGGTCCCTAAGAACTTCAAATTAATTGAACAACTAACTCCCTGCATATTTTACTACAGGGTTTACTTCAAGATTCTACCACATGACATTTTGTAAACTCAGTTTATCTCAGCCCTACCTACCTGGGCCTAGCTTTCTCTTCTGCATATTAAGGGATCACTTTGGCTACCCCAGCATAGAAGAACCAATGTGTTAAGAGCCTCTCAGAATTTACACTTACTCTCCCTGGAACACCAGGCTGTTGGGATGGCTATCATGCTCAGCAGGATTGCTGAGTCCCACGGGAACATGGCCAGCCAGATTGGCCCTCTACATCCCTCTGCATGCCACCTGGCATCTGGCAGCAGAAGGGCTGGAGGGAAATACAGAGTGCTTCATACAGAAGCAGGTGTAAGAATTCCTGCTGAGTGTGCTTTTCCCCTGGGCTACATTAAGCCATATTGCCTGCATCTGCCCTATACAGGCAGAATGGCTCCAGGAACTTTTGGTTGGCTGCCACCACAAGTGTCTTCCTTCCACTCCTTTCACCACCCCCACCCCACCACCCCCAAACTAAAAAGCTCTGGGAACCAAGAAAAATGTCTCTGTAAACAGTAATTATTTGAGAAAGATTGTTTGTAGTTACCTGCTCTGTTTGCACAGGGAAAAAAAACAGTTACGTATTGGTTGGGTAGCACTGTGGAATGACTAGTTTCTTTTGCTCTGGATATCTGGGTTCAAATGTACTAGAAGGGTTGTCTAATTTGACCTGAATACTAATCCACTCTGTGTTTTCATACATGCCAGTATGATTGGCTATCGCTGCTGAGGAGATGCCCCAGGACAGAGAATAGTTGGCAGGTCGGGACTGAGGCACACTGACAGAGCAGCATATGGAGTTTACACAGCACCTGCCTACATTATGCCTGGCCTTAGTCAATGTTCTGTCTCACACTTTAATGAGCACCTTATTGAGTCAAAAGCAGATAAAACAATAAAGGGTTTGCTTCTGAGGAGACGTGAGCTTGACCAGGCATAGATAGCACTCTGCAAGAATCACGTTTGTTTCACGTTTTGAATGGAAATTTGCATGGTTTTGTTCTACATTATTTTTGTAACTGCTTTACTCAGTTTTAATAAAAGTGCTTTGCTATTAGTGCATACCAGAATGCATGTCTTTGATTTGCCATCTCTCTCTCCCCTCAGAAATTGGGGCAATTTTTGCACTAAAATTGACAGTTTTCATTAAAAAAGGAAGAACTTTTGCTTGAAAAATTGGCATAACTTAACTAGGTTTTCTGGGAGAACAGCCCCATTTCCTTGTTAGTAATGAAATATGAAAAAATAATCATCTGAAGTCATTTTACAATTTATGTGCAAAGTGTTTGCACACCTCTTTTAGTGCCTCATCGTGCACCATTGAAGTCAGTGGGAGTTTTACCATTGACTTCAATAGGAGAAGAATTTAGCCCTTATCAAGTATAATTACAGGTGCTATGGGACAAGTTTGGAGTAGGGGGGAAATCCTGTCCCATAGGGCCCAATCCTCCAGGAAGATAGAGGAGGGTCCTGAGGAAACAGCACTGAATCACAGTTATATTTTCGTTTACACAAAAAGCAACTATATAAGGCCTGTTACAATTATTTTAATACTTAAAAATAAATAGGACCTTAAGGTCCCCTTGCATTTGTCCCCTCTTTATTAGGCTGCATCCCAACACAATGTGGACACTGCCTCTGCATTAGGGACAGGGACTTCTCTCCATATAAAGGTGCAGTACCCAGACAACAAGTCATGACAGATATGAGCTACTTACACCGTATCTAGTAGTGCTACCAAGCATGATACTTTATTTGCTTCTAATCTAGAAAAATTGAAGAAAGCTGATGAAGATCAGTATTGCAGGCTAGTGGACCAGCAAGAACACTCTGCCAGGCATATGTCACAAGGCTAAGAGCAGCTGGCTATGAGGGATACTCTTTTCTCAATCACATTTCTGTGTCTTCCACATTCGAGGTGCTCAGTTACCACCAGTGATGTGGTTAGGGTGGACTGGTCAGACAGCACGCTGTCTCGCCCTTGCCCTTAGTGTCTGCTAAGTGAAGCTCTTAAGCATACTCAAATGAACCACTTCTGCTGGATGGCAATAATATAACTGAGAATCATTAAAATGGCTGCTTCAAATTTCATATGCATTTACAAAATCTCTTATAGTAGCCACCAGAGTCAGTGACTAAAGTTATAACGCTATGGAGGAGGGACATAAACTTTTGTAAAAAGAAAAGGGGTATCGGATGAAGTGAGCTGTAGCTCACGAAAGCTTATGCTGAAATAAATTTGTTAGTCTCTAAGGTGCCACAAGTACCCCTTTTCTTTTTGCGAATACAGACTAACACGGCTGCTACTCATAAACTTTTGTAATTCTGATCCTTGTCATATGTCTGGGTCTGGAAAATAAAGACCAGTCTCATGTCACAACTTCAGTACATTAACTTCTTCCTGTATCCACCCCATCATGTCCACCTTCTCTCTCGCCATATTCAACAAGTCTACGTTCAGTGTCCTGAATTCATCCCTATCCCACATTCACTTCCCCTGCTACTTGCCTGGGCGCAGGCACATACAGATGCATGCAGCACTGTGTTCATGTTCCTGTGACGAAGCTATTTCCACAGGTGCTGAGCAAAGACTGTGCTGAGCTCTATCAGAAAAATTTAGCAGCCTGCAGGATTAAGCCTTTAACTTCATGATCAGTATTGTAAGTGAATTCACTGCACACGCAATTCCATTCTGCACATGCAAAATGAATAACTGGGCTTGCAAACAGAAAGAAAGCCTTTTTTTTCTAATTTACAAATTAAGGTTTTTAGACATGCAGCCAGTAGCTGCCAAATTCTGCTCTCCAAACTACATCAAATTCTGCCAAAACATAGAGAAGAAAATGATAAAAAGCATTGGATTAAATTCTATTTTCAAATATATTAAGTATTCAGATAGTTCTTTTATATTCCTGCTTTAGAATAATGACAAGCAAGGGTATAAGCAAGCATACCATACACACCGCTGTGCCATGCACACTGCCACATACAGTTTTTAATTTCCTTTGGGCAACATTTCATGCCGAAACTGGATGGTTCTTTTTGTTCTATATCAGACACTGCACCTGCTGTGTTAGTGATCAGATTGTATGCAGTGGCGTGTCTATCACAGGAGATTCTGAGTATAATGTGGCAAAGGGCAACAGATTGGCCAATGTATATGCCAAATGCCAGTCACACCCATGACTGCAGAAGAAATAAGATTCTCCAATTAAAGACACGGCTATCAGCTTTGCATAGTTGAGATATAAAATCTGGACAAAAATTCGTTCAGCACAGAAAAAATACAAATGCCAAGGAAGTTTTCTCCCTTTTCCTTAACCTAGTATTTGTTGCATTCTATTATAGTCAGGCAGATTCTTCATTAATGGCCAAGCCCACTCGAGCCAGTGGGAGACGGATCACAAACATGCGAAAAAGCACAGAATCTGCCTATTCTGCTTTAATCACTGGCAGTACCAGTGCCACAGCAAAGCTGCAGATGTCCTCACATAAGTATTGCCCAAGTCAGCTGCGGCAGTAACAGCAGTGGAACATCAGTTATATGGAAGATGGGGATTCATGAGGCACCTCTTAGGCAGTGACTCCCCCAAAGTTGGTGCAGATCAGGCAGGATCATGGCGTCCTTTTCTAGGGTTCAATCCAGTGCCTAATGAAGTCAATGGAAAGACTACCACTGACTTCACTTGTCTTTGGATTAGGCCCTTTCAGTATATTCTGCCACAAATACTACAGAACATGAATGACAGTCGCCTTAAGGAACAGATATCACCACACTGTGACTGGTGAAGAGAGATCCTGGCATTAGCAGTTACAGGGGCAAAGGTGATCAATGAGCTAATGAGGATGAAATCTATAAGAGAAAACTGAGGAGCAACAAAGACCAGGCTCAGTATTGCCAGTGATTCACCATACATAAATGTATTTTGCCACTGTAGTTTTCATGCTTTGTTGTTTCAGAATCAATAGACTAATATGACTAAGCAACCATTTCCTCCTACCAAAAACTGAACTGACCTGAGAGATTATATTCCATTTTATTTTCTTGCTTTGTAGCTTGAAAATGAGTGTCGGTTTGGAATCCAGTGCTTCTTTATAAATATCTTTAATATGCCATAAGTGCTTCCAGCAGTAAATATAGCAGACTAGAGATAAATTCGGCCCATCACATTTAACCATAAGGAACCGAATTAGGGCACAGGAGACTTCACAGAATTCCACTTATCTGCCCCCCAAAAAGCCATCAGAATAATTTTTCTATCTTAACACTCATACCTGAAAGTATTTAGGCACTTAAACAAAATGTATTGAGTACTAAAAACAATTTAGTCCCCAATATTTGCATTTTTAATTCACTGTAGATTGTTATTTCTTTGCACACCTATTGGTTTAGTCTGCATGTTTATCTCTTTTCTTTTAGCATATGACTGTGTTCTTAACGATAATTTAAATACGTACGACTATTTTCTTTTCGCACCTATGCACCTTATTATTTATTCTTGATCTCCCATTTTCCTGTAAGTTATTGCTTGTAAAATATTTTAAAATCAATAATTCAGCTTAAACTCCCTTTAAAAGAAGGAAGAAAACATGAGAGGCTAGATCTCACTCACTCAGTCAGACTACATGTATGAATAATACGTGTATGAATAAGGAGAGCAGGATTTAGCCCAAGAACATGCTACACCGGGGTAGGGACAAAAAAAAATAACATTCACACACCCACCACAACCCCCCTGCACATATTTTAAAGTAGCAGCCGTGTTAGTCTGTATTCGCAAAAAGAAAAGGAGGACTTGTGGCACCTTAGAAACTAACTAATTTATTTGAGCATAAGTTTTCGTGAGCTACAGCTCATTTCATCGGATGCACCCCCCTGCACATGTACACTAAACAAAACCAGGCAAACTTATTAGTGGATTCCTCTCCTGGTGTTAGTTAACAAAATGCCTTCATTCTCCTATCAAACTCCTTAAAAGTAAAAGTACAGTCAAGGTTTCAGTGCCATTCTTCTAAGGACTTCCTTGGGATGCACAAAGAGGGGAATCTCGAGTAGCAGTAGAGAGGTTATTTTACCTCTGTATTTGGCACTGGTGCGACTGCTGCTGGAATACTGTTTCCAATTCTGGTGCCCACAATTCAAGATGGATATTGATAAATTGGAGAGGGTTCAGAGAAGAGCATGAGAATGATTAAGGATTGAAGAACATGCCTTATACTGATAGACTCAAGGAGCTCAATTTATTTAATTTAACAAATAGAAGGGTAAAGGGCACCTTGATTATAGCCTGTAGCCTATAGCCTATACCTCACTCACCTTATCTCTTTAATATTCTGGGACCAATACGGCTACAATAACGCTGCATATATCAAAATCCTTAATGGTAGTGGCACAGCCAAGATTTCAGCACTATTCTTCTAAATTCTTTCTTGGAAACAAGGACGTCATTGTGGCACCAGAAACCTGCCTGATGTTCTGAAGTCTTTCCCAGAAATATTGCCTCCTAAGAGAATTGTTTCTGGAAGTGGCATCAGTGGTACCCCATGTATGGTGGGTCTGCATGTGTCCATACTATTTTGGAGTGTGTGTAGTTACAAGTGGGTAGCTGAATTGATTTCATTACAGTCTAAGATTTAGTTTACACTATAGAGTTTTGCTAGCATAGTTATGTTGACTAGGAATGTGAAGAAAAAAATCACACCTCCAGGCTGACACAACTGTGCCAGCATAACCTCTCCTTTTCACTGTGAGTCTCTCTCTCTCTCTCTCCCCTATCTCATATGCTCATTTTCAACTACCAGCTGAACTCCTAGTGCCAGACTCATTGGTATGCTCCCTCTGCTTTCCACTGCTAG
Organism: Dermochelys coriacea; assembly: GCF_009764565.3. Taxonomy (NCBI): domain Eukaryota; kingdom Metazoa; phylum Chordata; order Testudines; family Dermochelyidae; genus Dermochelys; species Dermochelys coriacea. The sequence goes on from NC_050069.1 coordinate 111,097,106, forward strand.
CCCTCCTAAATTCTCTCTACGCCCTGCATCCTCTGTCACTATTGACAGTATTACCATCCTTCTGTCACCAAGCTCTGTAACTTGGGCATCATCTTCAACTCCTTCCTTTCTCCTGCCCCACACATCCAGGCTGTATCCAAATCTTCCTTCACAATGTTGCTAAGGTCTATTTCTTTCTCTCCAGGCAGTCAAAATTGCTATCCATGAGTTATCTCCCTTCCTGATTGCTGTGATTTCATCCTCAGCCCCTGCAGGACCATACAACAGGCAGCAGCCAGCATCCTCTGCTGTCCCTCACCACTCTAAGGCATTGACTCCATTGTCTCTCCTTGTTCCACCACATCAAGTTCAAGCTTTTAAGTCTTCACCATCAAGGCACTTGACGACAACTCTAGTTGCCTACTCTAATCTGTTCCCTGGTCTGCCGCCCACCACCTCCTCTGCTTTGCCAGGGACACCAGCTTGCCCTATTTCTTGTCACACAGACATCTTCACATTCTTCAGTGCTGCCCTTACACATGGAACACCCTCCCGATCTGCAAGACTTCCTTCAAATAGCTGCTCAAGGCACACCTCTGCAGTGATGCCTACACAAAATCAACCATTAATAATGGCTTGAGCAGATGCAGGGGGGTCAGTTGTCATACACTTTTTTAATGGCAAATGCATATACAAACTGTATATTTATTTACAGTCCTCTTCTTTCCCACCTTTTATATGTAACTTACCTTCTTAGACTATGCTTTTCATGGTTGGAACTGTGACTTCATATGTGTTTGTACAGCACCTAGCACAATGGCCCCCTGGATCCTCATTGGAATTCTGGCTCCTACTGTGATATAAATATTGAATGATCTTGTTGTGGAGGCAGGAGCAGCAGGAACTCATATCGCCTGGATATTTCAAAGGGTGTCATTTCTTTTTCTCTATAACACATATACCCTTTAGGTGGTCGTGTAGACTAGACAATTAGTGGGTGTTACCATCAGATGTATATTTGGTGAACTGCCCTTTTGCTGGTATCTTGTTGCAGTAAGAAAATCTGTCATTCTCTTAGTGGTTTGCTGCTTGGAGGGTGAGCTTAATTAAAATGTAAAATGTCAAACATTAGTAAGAAGGAGGATAGCCCTGTGGGGAGTGAGGATGAATCAAATTTATTAGTCACTGAGCAGCAGGCTGGTAGCCCTTCACTCAGAAAAATTTTAAAAGGTAGTTAATACCGAATACAGAAGCACTCTAATCTCTATATTCCACCCAAGCTCCTGAAAAACACCACCACAGGTCCCACCAGTTCCAGAAATGAAAGGTAAATCTGGTACAGAGATTAAAACAGCCCCATTTAATATCTTCCTGCAGGACACAACACACACTGTGCACTGCATTTGGATTGTAAAGAGAAATGTCTCTCGTAGGGATTTTTCCTCCAATTATCAAGAAAATTCTATGCTCTGCAATTTATACTGCGTGTAAAAAGATTGTAAGTGAAGGGCAGTTAGTGGCAAGCCTGAAAACTAATTTGATATGCTACCTGGGAACTATGTCTTAAGGATCAGCCTCCAACAATAGGATTCTCTGTTCTACAAATCTCAAAAGCAAATGCAGGTGGACCATGAAAGCTAGTCAGAAATGTGCAGTGAAGGTCAAAATTACGATGTGCATAAACTCCACATGTCATTCTAGAGGTACAATAGACTATATCTTCTGCAGTTCTGTATCATGCTGTTTCTGAACTTGGTATTCTATGATTTCACCTACCTGCTATCCTCCACACTTTTCCCAGCCAAAAGTGTGTTAATAACCCCTACCATGCCCAGACATACATTCCTCTTAAAAACCCACTTCTGCCATGCTGTTCATAGTGAGTCAAGTTGACTTGTATATAAATTGCCTAATGTTTGTTCCCTTTCCACTAACTTCTGACGATCTTTTCTTAGCTTTTGGAGCTCTTCCGAGCAGACAGTACCCGAATATCCTTCTGAAATGTTTGGAAAACACCTGGCACAAAGTGAGTATTACTGTAAATAAATAAATAAATAAATAAATGATACTCTGGTGAGAAATATGAAAAGGAGTACTTGTGGCACCTTAGAGACTAACAAATGTATTTGAGCAAAAGCTTTCGTGAGCTACAGCTCATTTCATCGGATGCATTCGGTGGAAAATACAGTGGGGAGATTTATATACACACACAGAGAACATGAAACAATGGGTTTTATCATACACACTGTAAGGAGAGTGATCACTTAAGATGAGCCATCACCAGCGGGGGGGGGGGAGGAGGAAAACCTTTCATGGTGACAAGCAAGGTGGGCCATTTCCAGCAGTTAACAAGAACATCTGAGGAACAGTGGGGGGTGAGGTGGGGGGAGAAATAACATGGGGAAATAGTTTTACTTTGTTTAATGACTCATCCACTCCCAGTCTCTATTCAAGCCTAAGTTAATTGTATCTAGTTTGCAAATTAATTCCAATTCAGCAGTCTCTCGCTGGAGTCTGTTTTTGAAGTTTTTTTGTTGAAGGATAGCCACTCTCAGGTCTGTAATCGAATGACCGGAGAGATTGAAGTGTTCTCCGACTGGTTTTTGAATGTTATAATTCTTGACGTCTGATTTGTGTCCATTTATTCTTTTACATAGAGACTGTCCAGTTTTACCAATGTACATGGCAGAGGGGCATTGGTTGCACATGATGGCATATATCACATTGGTAGATGCACAGGTGAACGAGCCTCTGATAGTGTGGCTGATGTGATTAGGCCCTATGATGGTGTCCCCTGAATAGATATGTGGACACAGTTGGCAACGGGCTTTGTTGCAAGGATAGGTTCCTGGGTTAGTGGTTCTGTTGTGTGGTGTGTGGTTGCTGGTGAGTATTTGCTTTAGGTTGGGGGGCTGTCTGTAAGCAAGGACTGGCCTGTCTCCCAAGATCTGTGAGAGTGATGGGTCATCCTTCAGGATAGGTTGTAGATCCTTGATGATGCATTGGAGAGGTTTTAGTTGGGGGCTGAAGGCTAGTGGCGTTCTGTTATTTTCTTTGTTGGGCCTGTCCTGTAGTAGGTGACTTCTGGATACTCTTCTGGCTCTGTCAATCTGTTTCTTCACTTCAGCAGGTGGGTATTGTAGTTGTAAGAATGCATGATATTGTGTCCCTCGAGGAAGGAAAATAGTGAAGTTCTCCAGGTGGAAATTCCTCCATATTCTTGCATGAGAGGATGGTGGCATTTGTCCCTCCCACCTCCATTCACTGAAGCAGCAGCCAGTCTGGTCCCCAGACTTGTGGATTCTATGATAACCACAAATTTAAAAGGATCCTATCCTAGGAGACCTGTGTGTCTTTGAATCAGCTACATGGCCTCCCTGCAGTTCCTTTCCATTCCCTAGAAGCATGATTCTTGGCTTTTTTTCAGGGTTCTTTCGCTCACTGTCATTTTGTACTATATTCAGACACTGCCACCAGACACATTGATCTAACCATTGAAGTAAGTTTGAATAAAAGGCTTGCTAAGCTAAGGTCTCTTCTGTCTCATACTAACAACATTCAATCAGAGCCCAAAATAGAGACACTTGCAATAAAAATAGTGCTGCAACTCTCTTTTATATCTTCCTATCACTTATTTCCAACAACAATGAAATTAGAGATCCACGAGAGTGGAGGCAGCCTTGTGAAGGTTTATTTATGCACACGTGAATTCCTAGAGTTGTCAGAGGAATGGATTGTGAATTTTTCAGTGGAGCCAGGTGAGAAAGAATGAGATGAACTGAAAACAAAAAAAAAGTCAGTTTTAACTAATGTGCTCAGATTATTCCCAGAAAAACAAGCTCTATAACAAATCCATGACTGATCTACTTCTAATTAAGCATTTATTCTAGTTATGTGGCTTCCCTTGCATTCTGAGTTTTCTAGTCTGCTTAGTCATTCTAGCTTCCAGTATCTCTGCTGGACGCCCTTATCCAAACAGGATATTTCCTGCATTTGTGATACCCAAGTCATCAATACTTACAGGGGAAATCCAAAATCCTGAACTTTTGGCAGATAAGTGAAAGGGACACGGATTTTTAATTAGATTATTTTAAAATGCAATTCATTTTAATTTAAGATTATATGTAGATTCTGTTAATCATTTTTAACCTTTTAATCCAATGGTTTTACTTAAAATCCTTAAAATTAAGTTTTTCCATTCAGTGTAAATTCTGGTTCTACAAAGTAGAAAAGACAGAGAGCATTTGGGAAATGGAAAAAAAAAAGAATAGAACAACAATGTAACCTTACAAATTACAACCAAGTGGAGCTGTCAATAACATCTTACCTAACATATTGTCACAGAATTTTCCTTCTGTGTCATTTTGGTCATTACTGTAACACTACATGAGAAATAACTCCATCTGTTAAAAAAGAACAGAAAAGCAGCTGCTATCCTTATGCAAAAATAGCATTAGCAAATACAGTCCTTTTAACTTTTACAGTCATAGTTTTAGTCTTGCTTTATTTGTATCACATAAGCCACCATAGCACTTGTATTGTTGCGGTAATAAACTCCCCTCAAAAACCAAATGAACAAAAATGAGCAGAGTGGTCCCCGTGAAAGTAATAAAAACTATTAATGTACATTGCCACTTTAAAACAATTCTTCAGTCCTTGTTACTGCAAGATGTGAAGTGCTAGAGGACAGCACAGAGATGCCATGCTATTCTGCTGATTCATTCTAGCAGCCAACCCGGTGGGTCCCATTAACTACAAGCAAGGAATAGAAGAGGATTTGAGCCTCACTGGGTATGTCCACACAGCTGCTGGGAGCAAGTCTTGCGTCTTGTTCAACAGATCTGAGGTAGCGGGGCTCACACTAGTGTGCTAAAAACAACTGTATCAGTGTTCTGGCTTGGGCTGGTGCTTGGGCTCTGAGGCCTAAGGAGGGGGTGGGCTTCAGAGCCCAAACTCCAGCCTAAGCATCCAAGCAATGTCAACACAGCTATTTTTAGTAAGCTAGCCTGAGCCCAACTAGCACAAGTCTATCAATCCAGACTCCAAGAATCATTCCCAGCAGCTGTATAGACCTACCTGCTGTGGCTGAGGGACAATAAGCTCCTTCAAGGAACAGTCAGGCTGAGGAGAAAGCCTAGGCTGAGGTTTATGATTTGTTGGAATTTAAGTTAAACAATAAAGGGAAATTCTAGGAAGAGGGTACATTTGGATCATAGCCAGAGCGTAGGTCTGTGCAGGGAGCCAGGGTGGCTTCCTGCCGAATCCGAGGGTAAAGAGCCACTCTCTCAGCCTGCGTGGCCGGGGCCAGACCAAGCTTACTCCAACCCCCGGAAGGGGAGGGGTGGAACAGGAAGTACAAAGGGCAGGGCCCTTAGCCCCGTCAGGGCAGCACCAGGGAGGGAGGGAGACACAGGCTGCTGGAGAGCCTGCTGTCGAGCCAGGGGAGGCCCTGGGCCAGGAGAAACCTGACCTGGAGGAAGGACTGGGGCTACCAGGACTGCCAGCCGCTGAGTACCTGGAGGAACTGGAGGGGCCAGACTGTAACCTGGGCCAGCGTGAGCCTGACACAGAGAGGGAGCAGGAGTTGGAGCTGCCAACAGCTGAATACCCAGATGAGCTGGAGAGGCAGGGCTTGAGAGACCGGGTAGGAAGTAGCCAGGGGGAGAACTGCACAATGTGATGGGTGTATTTGGTCAGCGTGTTGCGGATGGTTCCCCGCTGACCCAGTGGCGGGACCCTTTCCTCCCGCCACTGTCAGGGCCCTGGGCTGGAACGCAGTGGAGTTGGGTGGGCCTGCGTTCCCCTACCCGGCCAACCCTCCTTGGGTAGCAGAATCCTGAATGCCACTGACGCGTGCCGGCGCTCTCCCTGCCTGAGAGGTGCGCCGCAGACTCGTGCCGGCAAACATTCTCTGCTAATTCCCCAGTGACCGAAAGGTGTGACTAAGGCCTGCCAGTGGAACAGTTGCTCTCCATTGCCCCTTAGAGCTCGGTTGACCGATTGAAACCTGTCACATCCTGAGATAGGAACTAGGTGGGAATGCATCTAGGTGGGAATGTAGTTTGCTGTATCCAGGGGTTGACTATAGTATGGCAAGTCTGCCAGGCCCATGATGTATAACAGAGTGAATTCCAAATCAAACACACCAAAGAGGTCCAATCTTAAAATGGTCTATACTGAAATTATGGCCATTCCGCTGCTCCTCAGTACGTAATGTTCCTTTATAGAACAATGACCTAATACTCATTTCTCCAACACCAAGGGCCTGATTGCACTGGATACCACCACACATACAGTGCACCAAATGAGGCACATGGCGTTAGGGATCTACTCATTGATGTATAATAAATTTCACCCTGACCTTGATCAAATGATAGCATTTGAGATGAGAAGGGCTGGTGGTGTTTGGATCTGATTAGGTTCAGGCTAGTGGTTCAGCTTGTGGTTTTGAGGACAACTCCAGGCTGAGTTTTGGGTTCAGACCTGACAATGCCAAACATTCATCAGTTGTGTGCTCATGAGATCAAAGACCAAAATAATGGAGTTCTCTTAAAAGCAGCTGATTTGTGAGAATTACATCATCTTGGGCTGAAATCTTGTGAGAACGCTTCCTTTAACAAGATCTCAGTTGCATCCAACCTCAAACAGAAATCAGAGAGGCAGATTCAGATACAGGAATTTGAACTTAAACCTCCATAAATTCACCACATTTGAGGTTCTGGTGCATTTCCACTTTATTTGTGTTTGGCTATTTCAAAGAGGGTAACATTTTGTTTGTTTGGGGTTTTTTTCCCTTGGTCTGGAGTGTGGAGTGTTAATTATTGAGAATTATAATGATTCTTATGAGACAGCTATAATTCTGTCCAAATAAAAAATTAGTATTATTACAAATGTGTGGGTCATATCCACTCCCTGGGGCCATTAATAATAGTAACCTAGGAATTTCAGATTGGGATTAAACTATTTCATTTCTAAAATGGTTAAGGAGTTGTTAGAGCAGCGAGCATAGTCAAAAATATTTTGTGAAAAAATATTCAATACATTTTGTACATTCAATACATTTAGTATTATTTAGTATTATTATTTATTGTTTGTTATTATTTATTGTCTAGTAGCACCTAGAGGAGGTAACCCTTCATTTTCTGGACACTGTACTGTGATGGGGTGTTTATCCCACACAAGACCAGAGTAAGTAAAAAGGGTCAATTAAAACCCTGAGACAGGCAGCATCTGGAGGAGAATCAGGGCTGATAAAGTCTAACTGATGATGAAGCCCAACTGGGCAGGGGCTGGTCAAGCTGGTATAAAACCAGGAAATGGAGAGCAAGAAGGGGGCTGCAGGAAGGAATGCTACAGTCACTTCCCAGAAAGGAGGAGAATTAGTAAAAGACAAGGAAGAGTCCTAGGGAAGAGTAAACCCTGGGATCCTACCTTGGACTACAGACTCCGACAAGTGCCTGAGAAGGGTGAAATAGCTGCAGGGATTCCTTCAAAGGAAGCTTCAGTGGTAACCCAGAGGGAGTTGGAGTAGAAAAAGGTAGGAAGCAGGCCAGGGAACAACAGTCTGGAATTTCAGAGACTACAGTGGCTAGTCATAGGATCCCTTGGTTGGAACCCTGAGTAGTAGGTGGGCCTGGGTTCCCCTACCAGCCACTGGGGAAGTGGCACAGTCTGGGCAGTGAACAGGAAGACTGCCTGAGATCGTCCATCCAGTGGGACTCTGATACCCTGGAAGGGGAAAACTGGAGGGCCAACCCCGGAAGAGGGAGTCACGAGGAGGGAGTAATCTAACTCCAGAGAGAAAGATACCTTGTGGCAAGCAACTGGAGGAGGGGGGCATCAGACTGGTGGAGAGCTAATCCCCAGATGATCCGCAAGGAGGCGCCCCAGCAGTGAGTAATGAACTCCGACATGTACAAATACACATAAGACAGTCCGTGGTCTGAAGGGTTTAAGTCTAACTGAAGAAGACAGGCAATGGATGCAAGGAGAAGAGAGGCCACAGAGATTAGGCATGGCCAAGGGCATACAACAGGTGAATGGCAGAGCTTGGAATAGAATCATGTCTTTCTTAGTCCCAGCTCAATGTCCTAATCCACTGACCCCTGTATTATTCACTATATAACATATTCAAAACAAAAATTCAAACAGCTCTGGTAGTTAGAAAAAACATCATTACATGCCAAAGAAATCACTTTTGACACAGGTCTGATTATATTAATGAGCAATATATAAGTTAAACATGCCCTTTGAATTGGGTAACTCTCCTTCTGTTTGTTTTGACTAGAGACAGGCCACTGAATTTGGAGCTGCACATGGATTTGAACCCTGCAAAGTTTGGTGTTACCATGTATGTGGTTTTGTTTAAGCTCTCTCTAGTTTTGACAATAACAAAATGCTTTGTTTTGAGGCTATATGAAGGTTAAGACATTTGGTGCCACAGCCTATCCAACATGGTATAATTTTCAGAGTAAAAGGTCAACAAAACCACCACACCAAACATGAACTTTCCCATAGCTAATTTATTGTGAAAACTAAAAAGCATTTCACACAGCTTGCCTGACCGAGATCTTGGCATCACAGCAAAAGCTGATCTATGAAGTAAACTGGATTTTTTCAGACTGAAAGACTCTTAAGGTCCTTGAATACAAAAGGCTCCATTTAGAAAGAAATTGCAGTCTGTAAATATAATCTACAATCAAGGCTCTCAGAGTCACAAAATAGCATGACTATATCTCTGATTACTAATTTAATCAGGCACCACAAGCACTTAAGTGAAGAACCCCAGCCAGACAAAGGGAGCTCCTTACAGCTGTTTCAGTATGCTATATTGTGCAATACATGTCTGAGCAGAGCTCCCAGTGTGTAAGTGATCCCATGTCTGTGGGGCAACACTTTGCTAAAACAAGTGAATTATGCTGACATGTACTGTAGAAATATGCTTTGCTATGATGCTGCATCAGTAAACAACATACTTATTGCATTACTAGTAATCCTGAATCTTTGCAGTACTCAGAAGTGACTTCAGTTCAGTCAGGATGTGTCTCAAACTACAGCCATCATGATGTTTGAATGAAAGTCCCTTCTGTTGGAAAGGTTTGCTATCATTTTCAGCAGCCATACAAAAGCCTTAAAAGAAGAGAAGTAAAGAGATGGTAGCCAAGTGCCCTATACCGATGGAAAGCTGTAGCACTTCCATGTAGACACTCGCTAAGGCAACAGAAGGGGTTCTCCCATCACTATAGTTAATCCAGCTCCCCCAAGAGGTGGCAGCTAGGTCAACTGAAGAATTCTTCCATCGAGCTGGCTCTGTCTACACCAGAGGTTAGGTTGGCTTAGCTGCCTCTCTCGGGGGGAGAGGAGGTGGATTTTTTCAGACATATCTCTATGCCAAATGTAAGTTTTCAGTGTAGACCAGCCCTCAGACAATGAGTTTAAGCTAATCTATTCTCTGAACAATATTGGGAGAAACCCTAAAATCACATTGTTGATACTAGACCATTTTTCAGAAAGCTAAAATTAAATGTGCTTGTTTTTCTTCACTCTAAATAACTAAGTCTTACTGGTCTCTTAGATACTAAAGCAATTTGATCAAGCTGCCAGCCTTCCTCTTCTTTCTCAGATGCCCCTCTCTCCCAGACCTCTTTTCCATTCCTTTTGTTCTGTCCACCTTCACCTTGCACTTACTGTTGTACTGAGTTCCAACTCTCCAGTGCTCACAAACATTAAATAGATCACTAGATTCCTTACTTGAAGATGCCTCAAAGTGACATTAAAAAAAATCAACATAAAGCATTTCCCACGCACCCCCAGCTCTAAGCAAACAGTGGGTGAAAAATTCACAACCACCAGATAACATGAAGTCTCTTCTTAGCCGACATATTAATAATTCAACCCTTCTGATGTAATTTAATTAATTTTTCCAGTCCCAACTGGCTTTCTAGAGAAAAGTAAGGTTCATTTAAATTAAAAAAAAATGGAGAAAGTGTTGAGATTTTGTTATGGCTTTGTACACAGATGTGAAAGGGAGTGCTACATATCAGAACTCTGACTACTTAAAGGCTGTTGTATTAGCAGGAATCCTCACCTCTTCATACAAACTAGCATATACCAGATGGCTCCATGGGAGTCAGGAGGCTTGAAATGGAGCAATCATTCAATCTGCAGATGGAATATACAGTACGTTCCCAGTTAAATAAGGGGCTCATTTATTCAGATGGATTCTGCATATATGGAGCATGTCTCAGAGGACATACTATTTTCTCTGTCTCCAGATTTCTAACAAATTTCAAAGCTAGTGTCCACTTCCCATCATATTTCTGCAACCAAATTCAGCAACAATCCATTTAAGTAAAGGGATGAAACTTTCTCCGTGCTCCCTAAACCTGTGCTGGAGTTGTAAACTGAATGCAAAATTCACATTTTGCTTATAACCCTGAAATAAGGAAACCCTATTTACAGAGGCACAACATCCAATTTTTCATTTGTGAGTGCAATCTTTGGACAGAATCTTCAAACGCTGAGTTCCAACATGGATAAAACTAATGCTATGATTACTTATATATGAAAATAAACCTAATTAGTTAATGTTATTGTCTATGCTATAAATTCCTTTAATAGAAATTGAGTCCTCAATCTAATACTAAGATCTGCTAATGTGACTCATTGTCACTATGTAGCATGCAATAGGGGAATGAATTATGACTTCTGAGATGTGTTCCATATATGCAAAATTCCAATGGGACTCCACACATGTGCAGAGGGCTGAGAAAGCAGATCCTTATGTGGGATCATGAACTTAATATATATTAAGTATGCAGTCACCATGGCCAAATTTACACATCCCCTGAACGAAGACAATCAACCCATATTTTTACTTCCTGTAACACATTATCAACTACCCAACATTGTCTACGTGGATGCACTGCCTTTCCGAAATTCACAGGAAGTGTCACAGTGCCGTAGGACTAACAAAATAAAGAGGTCAACAAGGTGACCAGGGCCATCCCTATAGGGGTGCGGGGCCCAGGGTAGAAGTGACGGATTCGTCTGTTCCAGAACCGACTGCACTGGCCAATCACACCAGCCCGCAGGGGCCCCCAAAGCACAGGGCCTGCAGCAGTCACCCCAATTCGCCCTACCCAAGGGACAGCTCTGAAGGTGGCCAAAGCCAGCAGTGAGCCAGGAACACTACATACACATGTATAGATATAATGCCAGGTATGAATAAGGGACTAACCTTACATCTAAGCTCAGCCCCCACTTTGGGGGACATATGTGAAAATGAATGTAGTCATCTCGGCTTGGTGCCCCATTTGCCCACTTCACAAAACTAACACACACAACATCATGATTTGCAGTCTCTTCTGAAATGAGCCCCATTTAATTGAAGCAATGAGAATGTTGCTGGTCAGGACTGTAGGGTATGTGGAAATGCTTCGGTACCACATAGTCATGCTATACCTAATTCAAGTCAGTCACATTATTATTTGTATAATGGTGCCCATCAGTTGTCCCAAACAGGATCAGTGTCATTGTGCCAGGAGCTGTTCAAAGACATATTAAAACACAGTCCTGATTTTAAGGAATTAAAACTTTAAGTGGAGTTTATTAGTCCCAGATTTTCATGAGCACTAAATTCACCCACAATATAATTAAAGAAAATTGTGCAAAAGTATGTACATGTCTGAGAGAAAGATATTCGTGATTTCCTAGCTAGAGCCCCTGGGCTAGTCCACTTGTGCAGGAAGGTATGTGTGCACCTTTGTTAGACTGAGCTAAGACAAAGTCAAAATAAGACATGCCAGGATTCCACACACTATGTAGGGTCAAAAACTTCTTCCCATGGTGTGGCTTTATTAACAAAGAAACTCAGACTTTCTCCAAAAACTTGGCTGCAACTAGGGTTCTTACCTGAGATCTGATCAGCCTGCACCCTAGGTCCTCTCTATCTAGAAAGTGACCCCCACCTCCTTTACATCCAGTTGGGGTAATGAGCTACTTGTTTCAGTGAGCCAGCAGAACCCACTCAAGCTTTTTCCAGCAGGAGTAACACCTAGAAGGGTAGTATGTTTTAAGCAACTGTTGCCAGCATGCAACAAAGAGCAAATTGATTTATCTCTGCAGAGTTCTACATCCTCTTCTCCTCTCCCCACCCCGCCCCCTCCCCCCCAAACACTGCTGCTTGCCTACTTACAACCCACCCCAGCCAATGGGTGCAGGAGGGTTGCACAATTAGGTCCTTATTATTTACCGAAATACATATTTCTGGCTCTTCATACTCTGGCATAGGCAATACAGCAAGTGATAATTATAGTTTAAAAATGTGAACAACACAGGGAGAGTATTGATTTATATTAATAAAATGGAGATGCAGGAAGAGGGAATTGTTAAGGGACAGTTTCCTCTCAACTCTGTCTTCTATCACTTTCCAAAGATGGGAGGAACTCAATTATACACAGCAGCCTCACCTAATGCGATTGTATTCTCTGGCTGTTTTCCTTTGAACTAACTCTCCTGCAGTATGTCTTGTCAATGTATTCTGCCACATCAAAAAGGGAAAGTTTTACTACCTGTGATTTTGGAGCGCTCATTAAAAACACACTGAGTAGGGGGATGGAGCAATAAATTGCTATCAAAACCTCTGTGGGTTCTTCACCTCCCTACCCCCAAGTCCAAATCTTGCAACAGCACATGCTCTTTGTGGACTTTGTTACAGAAACATTGATCTCACAGACCACTGTTAATACATCACAGCTTTACCAGGCTACTTGTCTTCATATGCCAAGAAGACAAATAAATTCTGCCGACATGTCATACCAAATCTGTTCTCCTGAAAAGACACGTTCACTGGTGAAACAAAGAGAAACGTAATGGCAATTAATAAACTAACATTACTGCACTAATTAGCATCTCCTAGAGGGCCTGATTATGTATTTACACCAGTTAGATACTGCTCAGTATGAGAAAATACCCACATTTCATACATCAAAAGACACTTATTTTGTATTCCCTCTTCCATTCCCACTGTAGTGAAGTGTGAAGAGAAGAGCATGAACGAAGGTAGAATAATTCATTACCTTGTCTCCTACTGATTTGTATGTTCAACATTTTTTTTGAATAAACACAAAGTCATAAATTAGCTTGTAGCAAAATAGAATTAATTGAATGTCTTAGTAGGATCATCAAACCAAGGTTTAAAGTCAATTTATCTGCCTAAGATTCTGCTAATGTAGTTTCAGCTCATTAGGGTGAGAGTGGATAGTATGGATGGGACACACAAACCCAGATCAAACCACATTTTCTCTATTTTTGGAGTAATTTTGGTAGATCACAGATTATATAGCAAATCTAAAAAGAAGTCCCCTGAGAAAAGGAATCTTATATCAGGGGCATACAATGAGGATTTCAAATGCTCTTTGAAGACACTTAGCCACATAGAAAACCCAGTGCAGCTGTATTGCACAAGGTCTTTATAATGTAGCATTTTTTCATTAGCCTATGAACAGTGCAGATACTGCATTAGTTAGTAATGGATATCAAAAGACACTCTGGTTAGATTGGCCCCTTTACCTAAAAAGTAATACTCTGGCACATGAGACCATGTAGGGCAATTTGTACTCAGAAGATGTGGTTTTAGGGGTCGGTTTTGTAACAGATATGGTATTAATCTCAGCTGATGTTCTACTGCAACTGGAATGAATCATTCACCTCACGCAGATATGATATTAATTCCATGGTATTAAACAGATACGGTATTAATCTCAGTTGATGCTCTATTACAGTCTGAAATGGATCATTCACCTCACTCTTTATCTTAAGTCCTATTCTTTCAGGCAGGTTGGTAGGATATTGGATCAAGAGTTTTCTGATTCTGTGACAGAATGAAACACAACATACCATGTATGCATAGCAAATCTTAAAGTATAATCTGAGTGCCTCTGCATTTGATATAATGTAATCCAGTAATGGCTCAGTATGGTCTCACTGGGCTAGTGAAAGGCACACAGGCTCTAAATCAGTTCCCAATTGCACCTATTTAAAAGGAAAACTTCAGGATACTATAAAGGAAAGTGTAATTGCTAAGTCAATAAAGTGGAGAAGAAATCACACACCAATACAAGTATCTTAAATATAATGGAACAAATTCAAACCTGGTGTAATAAGTGAGTGCAGCTCTACTTGAAGTCAATGGTAGTTGTGTCTGCTTATGCCAAGGCTGAATGTGGGCCAATAGTCCGAATTCATACCAGGTATAACTTCAAATAAGCCAATATACTGCTATAAATAAACAAGGAATCACTGGTATTTTAAACCTAGAACACAAAGCAGATCCATTTGACATGAAACCTGTTAAGTGTGCACTTTCCTAATCTGTGTCACAACATGTTGCCCTCTTTCCCACTCTCATTATTATTTACTTGTATTACAGTGGAATCAGATCAGGCTCCTATTGCGCTAGGCTCTGTACAGTGAAAGACAGCCCCTGTCCCAAAGAACTCACAATCTAAATTTTAAAAGGAAAACACAAATTAAAGTAACAACCAAGTGGGGGGAATGGAAGAGGCAGGATGAGAGTAGCAGTGATGGGAAGGTATGGTATGTAGCATGTACAATGTGCGGGTTCACTCCTACCACACACCCACATGGGTACTTGCCATCACAAAAGGGCAAGGAGCAGTTTCTGTTCTTTTCAGGCCTTATACACTGCCCACCACCATAGCATTTAAGTGCCTAAATTGAGGGAAGGCAGGTTCCTGCCCTGACCCCTCTCCAGGAGAGTCAGCAGAGCTGGCTAGCTATAAATCAAAGCACCTTTAAGTGGTTTAGTAGCAGGTATGCTTACTCTGGGAAGTACAGGATGAGTGACACTTTTACTAGATCGACCAGGGGCCTTTGATAGCAGTGATCACAAGTGTTGTTGTATGCCAGATAGGTTCTTGCAAGAATGGAGGCAGTGGTCTTTTAGTAGGTTCATTCCTTCCTCTTCAAGAGACACTATAGGCTGTTACATTAGGATTTACATTTTCCCCCACAAGGGCTTTCACGTAGAAGGGGAGTCGCACCACCAGGGTTTCCAACTTGTCATGGCTTAGTGAATCAATGTAATTGTGGGCAGGACAGTAAGGTGGTTTTGCTTGAAGAATGATCAGTCGCTCCTTTTTTATTGAATCCAGATCCTATGGTGTCTTTGTTTTTAGTGTCTACCAAAATTAGGAACGCGGATGAGAACAATTTGTCCTAGACTCAATCTATATAAGACTGAGCAATGCCAATAGGTAGGTCAAAATATCTACAGGAAAGAAGCTTGAGCCATGTACGTTGTCTGTTGGATGTGTCCGTCTGTAACTGGACTATTTGCTGCCTCTGAATTGTATTGAATTAGTTGCTGCTCTTGTATTCCCAGAAGACAATGATGGCAAGTAGTGCCTTCCCCCCACCCCTCAGGCTGGCCAGAGGCCTGAGTGGGGAGGGCAACGTGCTGCATCACTATCTTCCTTCCAGGGCTCCAGCTTTAAGTTGTGCTCAAGGCTCCATACATGCCATGCCACGGGAGATTGTCTTGGGGAGGTACTGGCACACCTTGCCAGCCTCCTGCTACTAGGGAGCTTTGTAAGAATCTGCAGGAACCTGTCACCTTATGCCTGAAATACCCCTCTGGACAGGCTTATCACCACTAAGGGCCATGGGGTATATTAAAGAAAGCCAGGGCTGAAAGTTTTATGTGAACTACTGTATTATGCAGGAATAATACAAAATGTTGGGCCATATCCTCAGCTGGTGTAGATCAGCATCGAACCATTCACTTCAGTTGAGTACGTCCATTTTATATCAGCTGGAGTTGTACACACAGCAGAACCCATTTAACGTGTTATGAAAGTATAACTACTCAAGTAAGGGCAATTTTTTTAAAGAAAAAGGCCAAATACTGAAGTCCTTTCCCCAGTCAAAACTCTCATTTGACATTCACTGAGGGATTTAACAGAGTAAGGCTTTAGAGTGGGATTTTTCAAAAGCTCTTAGTCCTATTTCCACTGGGGTCCATAGTATGGCAGAGCTGGTTCAGTTCTAAGCACCTTTGCTCTATTATTCATATCCCCACAAAATTTAGACTTCTGCTCCCCATGTGGATTTCAGCGCGTGCTTGCAGCATCCCATTTTGTGCACACAAATTGCTGCTTGACTTGTGTACATTTTGCGGGTGCAGTTTCAGCTCCAGTCTGGATTTCTAACCTTGATGTCAGGTATTCCTCTTTACACAGCAGTAATCCCTTTCCAGCCCAGCAAGGGCAGCACAGGGAATAGCTTCTATTCATATCTTTAGCAACTAGCTTTTAAAGCTACTTTTAAAAAAAAATATTTAGCCAAAGTCAAACTGAAATGAGGAAGATTACACAATCCTGCAAATGTAGCTCTTTTAATAAAATGAATGTGTTTGTTTTCTAGTAGTAGAGATGACCCTCCTGTAGTTAAAAAGAAAAAGAAGAGGAAGGCTATTGTTTACTTTTGGTAAATTTATATTTATTGCCAGCAGAATGTCACTCCAGTGCCACTGCTTCTCCATCCCTCCCCTCCATGCTACGTGAAAGCAACTTTGGTTTGCTTCTCTCACTCACAAAAAAAGCAGAGTTGCAATAAGAGCAAATGGTCCTTGGAAATCACAGTCACATTAGGCTTCTGTTCAAATAGCTTTTAGGGTTGTGATAATAGGAGGCATTTCTAATAACTGATGACTCAATGAGACCCTGCACAGAAGGCCTCCAAATGACAGTACGCAATTTAGAATTTAATCTAGGAACAAGTGGCAGTGATGAGATTCCAGCTGGGGACCTTCTGGTCTAAAGGCCAGTGCTGTACCAAACACTCTAAAGCAACAATTGCACTGGATCAGTGAGTAGATGCCTGTCTTCTGGTCACTATCTTCACAATATCTTTGGCTCCAACCAGGCTTTTTTTGACCTGAGAAAGACAAGGTGGGTGAGATAATATCTTTTATTGGATCAATTTCTGTTGGTGAGAGAGACAAGCTTTTAAGCTTATGCTGAGCTCTTCTTCGGCTCTGCATAAGGTCCAAAGCTTGTCTCTCTCACCAACGGAAATGGGTCCAATAAAAGATATTATCTCACCCACCTTATCTTTCTAATATCCTGGGACCAACATGGTTATAGCAACACTGCATTTGACCTAAGAAGCAGGCAGCACCTAGATTCTGTTGCTACTTACCCATGAACTCAGAGCATATTATTCATTGACAGCAAGTGGAAAGGTTCAGCATAATACAAACACACAGACTTTGTACAAAAGTAAATTCAGATTCACGGTTCTTCAGTGGTCTTCACTTCATAGACCCCCCCAGGACTATGGTTTTTGGCTATTCTGGGTCTGCTATTTGGTTTTATGTGTGCAGAAGAAACACTGTTTATGTCAACTTACATGTTACCAAGCCCTACACATGGCAATAGCAGTTAAATAAACAAAAGGTTTCTCTTTTGGATCGGATGAATCAGCTAGCCTGGTTGGTAGTGGAACACACCTTTACTACTTGAAAATCCAGCCTTGAAACCATCACTCCTTGACTCAACAGGAGCAGAAGGTGTCATAATGGCAACTTCTTCAACAGATTTTCCTTCACAGGGGAGGCCACTGACCATGAGTGGCTATTGGCAGCCCATGATGAAATGACCAGGAAGGGGGAGAATGGACACCAGAGAAAAACTTGATGCATAAAGGAAGGTGTCATGAACCATTTCATACTAACCTAATATCCCTATTCTCCTGCCTTAGGAAGGTAAGGACCCCTTTACCCACTTACCTTTAATGGGCTTGGTCTTGGATGTGCATGCATAACATCCACTACCAATGGTGAAAACTACATGCATGTGAATGAAGAAGAAAGTATATCCCGCATCAGGAAAGCAGGTCTGGAGCAGAAGAGCACATGCCTAAATGGCTGGGTCGCATCTGTTGCAAAAGCACAACAACAACAAAATTAAGGAAGCCAAGAGCACATTTACTGGTGGTTATAGGAATAAATACCAATGTTTTGGAATTTTTTTTTTGTAGCTGATCTTCAAATGAGGTGTAATATTTGCTAACATAGGGTAATTTGAATTATCCATGGATAGTTCAAAACACAAAGAGTACATTACCCAGACATCTCTATTTAAAGTAGATTTGCTTTTGTTCATCAGTGTAATGCACATGGCTGGGAAATGGCAAGGTGCCAGAATGAAACTGCTCCTAATTTTCAGAGGAGGCCACTGGCTAATTACACAGACTGCAGGTGTGAAGAGAGAAGCTCAAAGTAATCAATAGCAGTAATTAATCTGCTAGTCTGGAGCTAAAGAGCTAACAGCTGGACATCAGAAATGGACACATGCAACAAGATCAGCAATAATTACCTCTTTAAATATTGAATTGCCATAGCAACAATTAGGCATATAAATAAAGGCTTGAAATCTAGGCTCAGAGGCACGACGCTGAATCTCAAACACAACATTCTCCAAATCAACCTTTCTAATAAAACAGCAACAATATGCTTCGGCTGGGTTGACCAGGGCTCCGGTGCTACTGCAAACTCAGCTTCTGCTGCATCCAGATTCTTTGGCATTTCTTTCTTGGCAGCTTCCAAACCTAAAGTTGTGCTGTAACTTCTCCTTGTTCAGCCACCACATAAAGAGGACAGATGCTATTTCAATTTGACAGGATACAAAGCCTGTTTCCCAATCCACCACCCCACCATGCCTTTTGGATTTTTTATTTGATGGTTTGCCCCTGTAAACTAGGGGTGAAATTCTCTTGAAATACCATCTAGACAGGATTCTCATTCCAGCATCTTGCACTCCCAGCATGAGAAAAGTGGAACTCTTTAAGCTCTATACTTTTGGCCCCAAGGACAGAAATGGAGGGTTAGGTGCTTACAGTGTAGTATCAGAACACTAATAACTGAGTACCATTCATTGCATCATCTGGCTGGAGGTCCGGCATTCAGTCCACAGATGACCATTCTGCTTGAAGATAGGACTTTTAGCATTATAGCAATATGGGAAACACCTTCAGTCCCTACTCAAGGCACCACCAGGAGATCCCTGTAAGTTTGCCACAAGTCTGGCAAATAGGGCTTCAAGGACAAACCCTCACAGCATAGAAGTGACTCAGCATTCACCACTGAGTACCAGGATTCAGTTAGTACCACTTTTGTCAACAAAGCCCCAACTTTCCTCTATGCCCAATGTGGGAGCTTCATCACTGAATCAGCCTGCATCATTCCCCTCAAAATTGGAGACTCCAGCACACCTTCTGTATCTCAGTGCCTGAAGTTGGTGAAACTGAGCTCTGGCTCATCTGATGAAAGAGCATTTCTGAATAAGCAGCAACAGTAGGAGATGCTCTATGAGGCATTGCTAGTGAAGCACCACTTCATGTAACTTTAAAATTGAGGCCTTCAGGGACCACCAACACCCCACCCTTCGCTTCAGGTTCTGGGCATGGAGACAGACAGAAATCCTGAATGACAGGGTGTGTTCAGGGACACTGGGCAGGTTACTCACTTATCTCTGATCCTGCCTTCATAGTTCTGCTCTCTCCCTGCCAGATGTTGTTGAGTCCCTTTGTGCAATTGGAGGGCCTTTTGATCAGGTGTGAGCAGACTTTGCTGTGGGTAACACCTACTGCGTCAGGGTAGATTCCCTATACCTGTGTGGCTGTAGGCCTCTGTATTCCATGAGAAGGTCTAGAAGAATTTTGAGGACCTACCCTTCACCAGGAAAAAACTGTTTGGGCACAGATAGAGTTATCAATAGCAAAAGAAAAGGAGTCTAAGACCACCCTATGTCCTCTCTCATCCCTGCGCTGCCCCTTTCACCTCTGCCTCTAGGAAAAGCCTTCACTTAGAAGTGCTCCTTCATATCAACAGCTGGTTGCAGGAGACCTCTGTACCACGCAGCACAGGATCCTCATTCAGCCTCAGAAGAAACCAAAGGGTGCTAATTCTCTCTCAGAAAGCACCAAAAACTGAAGGGTCTATTAAGGGCTCCAGTGTATATTGCCAGTCAGCTACTGCCTGTAGCCATTTTTGGAAAAAGACTAGCAGCCTTTATCCCTGATGCCTCACAGATCATCTCTGACATGTGCATTTCTAGCATCGCTCAGTGGAATTACAAGATCAGGTTTTTAGGAAACCCTCCAGATTGCCCCTTCTCCCTTTGAGAATGCTCTTTTTGATCCTTCATATCTGGAAGATATGCTGCAGTAAATCCAACCCCTACAAGCAAAGCAAGTCATCAAGACTGTACCACCACACTCACTGTGTGAGCCAAAGTATTGAATATGTGTGAAATTCAACCCACTTCACATTCTGCCAACATTTAGAGTTAGGTCCTACTTGTCTAAGAAGATTCTGGACTGCACAAGTCTGAGTAAAAGTCAATTTCCCTTCAGAATTTAACGTGTAAATTATGTGATCCATTGTAGGGGGAGTTTTGTAAACAAGCTATGTTGTGAACAATCATGATCAGGTTAAGATTCTTAAAATGCCATTTACTTTCAGTAATAAATGAAGGCCGGGGACAAATGACAACGTGGTTGGAGGACCCAAATGAACTTGCCTGCAGAGGGCTCTGGCTGTGTTTAGCCTGACCCCACCTAGCAGAATGCCAATGTGAACATCAACAGCGCTTTTTTCCGTCTTGGAATGATACAGGTAGTAAGACCATTTCCATTCTAAATCTGATTTTGACCATTCCCACTCTCACCCTTGGGCAACTCACTGTGTCTCAGGTCCCGATGCTAAAGGCACAGGCTACAACAGGCACCTTCTCCGAGGGCAGATCAGTATTCATTTAGTATCCTCCACCCTCCTTCTCTCCAATGCAAATTTCCCACTGTCCTCTTCATCAGTATGGCAAATAGCTATTATTTCATGTCTGAGCACTATTAAAAATTAGCAACAGTGCCTAGCCAGACAAAAATGCCATTTACTGGACAGCCTGTAATGATTTTAGCAGCCTAAAAATCCTGAGCCAGTCTGTCCATGCCTACTCCGCTAATAACTTCAGTGTGCACATGCGCACACTCTCTCTCTCTCTCTCTCTCTCTCTCTCTCTCTGACACACACAGAGAGACAGACAGACATCTCCTTCTGACCTGAAGCTTTCCACCACTCTCTCTCTCTCTCTCTCTGACACACACAGAGAGACAGACAGACATCTCCTTCTGACCTGAAGCTTTCCACGATTAGTGTTAAGCCAGAAAAAAATTTGGAGGGGGTGGGGGGTCAATTATGGTTATTTGTGAAACCTCAATTCTGATTTTCCTGAATTTCAAGTATTTGTTTCTCTATACATTTATCCTCATCTTAGAATTGCCTTGCTTTCAGACAGGTTTTTTCTACCAAATAGCCAGAAGTAATGGACACTTCTCTACAACCTTATCTGTATCTTAATTGAGGCCCTAGATGTACAATCCAATTAAATAGCATGGACCCCTCAAGAGCTTCACTAATTTCAGCACAACTCTGCAAGAGTCTACACTAGCTGATCTCTTGGGAAGACTGGGACCTATAGTTTGTGTTTTGGAAATGAAACGTATTTCATAATCACCCTCATGTATTGATTTCTACAACCAAGTCAGCAGCATTCCTGAGTCTCTGTGGTCTATAATATTTCTTTACACAGTATTTCAAAGTCCCTGTAATATTGATTTGTGTTGTATGTCTCATTCTATAATATTTGTTTTGCACAGTGCTTTTGCAGTCTCAGTATTGACTGCAGCAGTTTTCCGCCTCTCTAATGAGTGGGAGGGGGTTCACCCTCCCAAGAACACTTTTCAGATATTAAAAAAGACTCTTTATTAAAAAAAATCCCAACTGGGTTTATTTAAGAAGTGGTTTTTAAGCAGTTTAAGGAAGCCACAATATGACTTCTGACCAGGAGGGCACCCACTGGCAGCTTAACCAGTCACTACTAGTCACTGCGTGGTCCCCCTCCTCTCTTCTCCTCCCCTTTCTCTGTGTGGTAGGAAAGGTCCAGCCATTTTATTGCTGCAGCCACCAATAGCAGGGGTATGGAGAAGCTAGAGCCAATGAAGAAGGGCTCTTTTCTATGGCTTTGATGAATGGTGTGATTGGTCCATCCATGAACCCTCCCTGTGCTCCTCAAAGCTGAGATGTGGAATTAATACCACAGACCAATGGGATACTCTGAGCTACATTGCACTGAAGAATGGGAGTTAGGCAATATATGTAACAGCTAAATAACCCTGAAAAGTGCTGTCTTCCTGTGGCAGAAGGTGGGGGATCCCGTTCTCCAGTGCCTTGAATCTTAAGCCTTTGCAAAGCAGGTGCAAACTACCATTCTGATATGGGGGTACAGGATCATCTTGTAGTTGATATACTGGGACTTTGGGAGACCTGGGTTCAATTCCTTGCTCTGCCACAGCCTTCCTGTATGCCGTTGACTAAATTACCTATGATCTCAGAGTATCAGTTCACTTTTTTCTGGAAAAAAAATAAAACTTCCTTTTTTGCACTCTTTGTCCAGCTTCTCTATTTACATTATAAACTCTTTGGCACAGGAACTGTCCTACTAAGATTTGTTTACATTCTGCTAAGAAGGTAGGGTTAGTGAACTCCAACATTTTTGCCTGATCTGGACAAAACTATGTTTGTACAGTGCCTAGCACAATGAGGGACCAATCTCAATCAGAGTATCTTGGCACTACTGTAATACAAATAATATTCACCAAGTTATGCATTGTGCTGGTGTTAATGAGTACACAGGAGCTAGGCAGTGCCCAATCAGCCCCACAGTCCTTGTTTCAGTAGGCTTACAATGTATGTTATGTGTTTTGATATGAATCATCAGTCTGCTTCTTCACTTAAGGAAACAAGATGGGCGGATGGGTTTAGAACATGTTCCGTTCATCACCCAGGTCCTATCCAGGTTCCCTAACAGCATCTCTAGGATCATCCCTAGTCTGATAAATGGAGGCAAAAAGGAAAACATACGTCCCCTTATCTCCAAGTGCAGCCCCAACAATGTTGATAATAAAATACACACAAAGTTTAGTGTGAGAAGTAGGCTGTTATTCACAAGAAGCCTTCTCCGATGCAAGGCAAAACAAAATCTTTGGTAATGTGGAGTTAAGACTGAAAAATTTACTTCAGGGAAATATCTTAAAGGTCACCTGAAAAGGAGGGGGAAATAGGTTGGTTTCCTCATTTTTTAATGATAAAGAGGGAAGTTCTCTTTAGATTTTTTGGTTTTGGTTTGGTTTTTTTTGCAAGTGTTCCAGTAGGTCTCTGTGACAGGAGTCCATCTGGGAGCTTACAAATTGCATAGGACTCAGGCAGAGCTGGAAGCTGTGCCAGGTTGGAACCGGTTCCCACCTCTGCAATGACTGCTGATGATCTCCCCATCTGCCTTTCCTCTTCCTTCCATCTGCCACATGGACACTCTTACTCCCCTTATGCATGTCTCTCTCTTTCTCCCCCATTCTCTCCAGACCACCCCTGACAGCCCAGGCAGTTCCTTGCCTGCTGCTCCCTCCAGCCTAGCCATCTGTATCGGGGACATGCAGAATGTATAAAAGCATTAATGGAAGGCTTTCCAGATTGTGCCTCAGGCATCAGGGTCATGCAAGCTTTCTAGGGCACACATCATGGCTGAGGCAAGGTTTTGGAAATCCACATCAAGCTGGTGTCATCACACATGAGGTCAGCAGACAATTGTGCCTTTGCTATGGACAGGCCCTAGGGTGTAGAACTCTCTCTCACCTGCAATCTATCTCATTACATTTTCCCACCATATACGTACCCACAGAAAAGGTGTTTGTAGAAAACAATTGTTGACCGCATCTGTAGATATCTTCTTTCCTACCCTTGCCTTTTCTCCCTTTTTATCTTTTGTATGGGACTCCGTTCAGTTTGTTTGACTTGTTAATTTAACATAGGGCGGTTTTTTGTGTTAATATTTTAGTGTATTTTTAGAAATGAGTTTCAAGTATATTTTACAGCACCATCCACAGCCTCTTGGTGGGAGGATATTTATTAAAATACTGTAGTGATATTAAACAGGCTTGGATCTCTCTCTGTGAAGGGGTTCGCAAAAAGAAAAGGAATACCTGTGGCACCTTAGAGACTAACAAATTTATTTGAGCATAAGCTTTCATGAGCTATACGATAAATATTTATATTTATATTTATAAATCTCCCCACTGTATTTTCCACTGAATGCATCCGATGAAGTGAGCTGTAGCTCATGAAAGCTTATGCTCAAATAAATTTGTTAGTCTCTAAGGTGCCACAAGTACTCTTTTTCTTTTTACGAATACAGACTAACACGGCTGCTACTCTGAAACCTGTGAAGGGATTGACTCACAACTAATGCCTCCTGGTGGCCAGGTGCCCCCCCCACCCCCGCATGTACCTCCTATCAATAGTCACTCCAGCACTGGGATAGTCTCCCTCTTGCTGTGACTTAGCCCTCTGGCAAGGACACTTTAAAGTCTCTCCTCTTCCAGGGCCGTCAATGAACAGAAATAAGGGGAATTAACACAAATCATTCATCCCAAACTTAAGTTAAGACTCTTCCTCCAGAGGGTGCATCTCAGGCTGTGGTCCCTACACTGAGTTCATAGGTAGTAGAGGGGTATGTCTACACAGTAAAGAAGAGCCCGACTTGGGCTCATGGGGCTCGGGTTGTGGGTCTGTTTCATTGCTGTGTAGATTTCCGGGCTTGGGCTAGAGCCTGAGCTCTGGGATCCTCCCACCTCCAGCCCAAGCCCAGACATCTACACAGCAATGAAACAGCTCCACAGCCCAAGCCCCACAAGACCAAGTTGACTGGCACAGACCAGTCGCAGGTGTCTAGTTGCTGTGTAGACATACCCAACGTGAGGTAGCATCTACTCCTCCCTTCCATCAGGTGGGGCCTTGGGCAACAGTCTTCTGGGGAGCTCTTGCCTTTGGTCAGCCTTCTCTCCAGGAGCTGAGGACTGAAGTTCTGCTCTCCGCCCCGGTCTGCCATCAACTGAGCTGGTCATACATAAAAATGGCCATAATAGGTCAAATCAATGATCCATCTAGCCCAGTATCCTGTCTTCCAACATTGGTCAGTGATAGATGCTTCAGAGGGAATGAACAGAACAGGACAATTATAGAGACAATTATAGATTCATCCCCTGTTGTCCAGTCCCACCTTCGGGCAGTTGGAGGTTTAAGACCATCCACAGCATGGGGTTGTGTCCCTACCATCTAGGCTAATAACCATGGATGGATTTATCCTCCATGAACATATTTAATTATTTTTGAACCCACAAAGTCTCCTGGCAATGAGTTCCACAAGTTGACTGTGTATTGTGTGAAGAATGCTTCTCACTTTAACCCATCACACCTGTAAGAGAAGAGCTTAAGCCACCTGATCCCACATTAATCCTGTGTTGCCCAGCATGGGGTTAGTATATCCCATTCTCCCACAGCTTTTCTTTATTCCCTATATAACCACCCTTTTGCCATTTAATGGAAGAAACTGCAATGATCAATCAGGTCAGTACCAGTTCATTAGGGAAAATGCCAAGGCTGCCTTTCTCTGGGTGTTTAGAACACTTTCACCCTGGAAACACACAAGGGTAAGAAGTTTCATGATGTTGCTGTCAATTCATGTGAGGATTGCATTAATATATGAGAATGAATACGGATTCAGCACAAAACCAGTCATTAAAGTAAGCCAAAACCTGGGTGCAATTGTTTATAGAATACAGTGCAGTGCAAATACAGTGCAGTTTTAGGCCCCAGTCTTTCATTGGGATCTACTACTCCAGCCCCTTGTAGCCATGCTGACTCCAAGTAACATCAATGGGAAGTGCGGGGTGATCAGAAAAATCAGATCTCCTAATTAGGTGCCTAAATATGAATTTAGAAGCTTAACTTTAGACACTTCACTTTGAACATTTTGGCCTCTGCAAATTATCAAGTGTGCTTATACAATTTTTAAGATCTTATAAATCCACAAGCCTCAGTCTTTCATTGGACCCCTCCTCTGTAGAGTCCCATTGACTTGGTGTTTATAAATTCTCGCACTATATGTTGTGCACATATTACACACAATATGTTAATTATAGAGTCTTTTCTTAACTTTTTGGAAAAATTTATAGTTTGACATCAAATTTAAAAGCCTCTTGTTCTAATCACAGTTTGTTACCACAGGACTGGCTCATTAAGCTCTAGTTTTGTCTTGACTTCCAGTCTGAAAGATTTAACCTAGGGAGATCCTCAGATTTGCCATATAAAACAGTAAGCTTCAAACAGTGAAAACTTCCCAGATCCCTTTGAAGGGCACCAGGAGTTCAATGAAGCCACTAAAATCATACATGCAAATTGCTTAATGTTCTTTCACTTTTACTGCACTTACACAATATTTATTATATATGGTAACTAACTGTTTAACTCACCCGTTTCTAGACACTGATTTACTGTCAGTTATCTCCATAATAAATGAGTAAATTAGAACTTTTGCTGTACAATGATACTACAGGCACTGGTGTGTGGATTTCTGTGTAACATCATAACCACTTGCATATTTATGATATGGGAGTGTTTTCATTTTGTCATGTAAACTATATGAATAAGAGCAGCAAAGGTACATGTGTACATTTCTGTAGCTCTTTATACATTAAAGAAACACTATCACACCACAAAGCTGCTATTTTACTTTCAGCTGCTATGGAATGAGCATCAAGGTGAAAATTTATACAGTGTGACACCTCACAGGCCCTAGATATGGAGAAAGACATGTCAATAGGGTCACTTGTCTATTGCTGGTAACATCTTCTGAAACGCTTGGAAATGACCTAATGCCAAATACAGATAGCTGTTTCTGGAAGACTGAAATTATATGATTGCATCCAGTGTTAAAATACAACCGTCAAGCTAATGCATTGCATAGTCCAAGAAGACTCATCATTGGGCCATATATTGAGACCCTTATTCACACAAAACCACTGTTGAAGTCCCGGGATAGGACCATTGGTGTTTTAACTGACCAAAGTTTGGCTCATTCTTTTTAGGTGCATTCCCTTTGGATCCTTTACTCAGACTACTATACTTAGAAGACCCACACTCCGCTCTTTTCTCCTCCTTAACCATACAGTCTAGCCTACATGAACCCATATTCTTATTACTGGTTCCATTGTCTTCCCTCCTATTGCATTCATTTGTTGCATCTTGTCTGAATTAGATTATAAACTATTCCAAGCAGGCAATGTCTTTCACCTACAGCATTTAGCACCCTGAGGCTTTAATCCTACATACCAAAGAGAATCCTTGAAATTTGTGTCCGGTATTTCTGGTTTCAGTTTTTTGCTATTGTTCTCATTCAGTTGGAGGCAAGTAAGGCAAAATTTAACACAAGATGAGAACTGAAAATGCTGAGTGCCCGATTCTCTATGCAGTTACACTGGTATCACTCCACTGGCTTGATGGAGGCATTCCAGATTTCTGAGGATCCAAGTGAGAGGAGAATCTCTAGACTCTTCCTCAAATCACTCCTGAATCCTGCTGTACATAGCCATGGCTATTTTTTCCCTTCTAGACAGGTAAACATTCATAGTACTTAACAAAGAAACGTGCACAAATGTTTGCCATATTGTTCACATAGGAAATCAAAACTGTTTATTTTTGTAACACAGGCAAATTATGGGTTGATTTATACAGATGTATTTATTCAGTGACTCATTAACAAATATAAAGGACCTAATTTACTGTGACCTCAGTGCCCAAACTGTGGTAAATTATGCTGCACATAGAAGTGGGACCCAGGTCTTCAGAAACTGACTTGTTAAAGTTTTGTAAAATCCATGTAAAAAAAATTTAAAAAAGAGAAACTTCTAGAAAGGGTGGGATTTTCTACTGGCATTTTAAGCCTCTTCCTCCAGCCCCTGCCCTCAGCTCTAGTCCCAATCTTATTTTTGAGCTCATGCAACTCAGGTCCTATATGAGGAATCTGGGTATGCTTTAGAATGGTACTGGGGAGGAATTTAGGGCCTGATTCTGCTAACACTTACACATTCTGGATGTCCAATTTATGCCATCTTAGATTTTTCAGAGGCTGAGTGCTCAACGCTCTCTGAAAGTCAGGCTCCTCAGTTGGGGCACCCAAAAATCAGTACTCACTCTTAAAAGTCTTGGCCCTCTGTCCCTCCACCTGACTTAGAGTGACCAGATAGCAAGTGTGAAAAATTGGGACGGGGGGGTGGGCAGTAATAGGTGTCTATATCAGACAAAGCTAGGAATATCAGGACTGACCCAATAAAATCAGGATATCTGGTCACCCTAACCTGACTACATTGTAATAATTACATCTCTTTGGTCAAATTTCAACTATAAATGATCCGAGAATTTTGTTGACTTGAAACCAGTAAATGTTTGTGTTTGAATCCAATGCTTTCCTTCCATCCCCCAGATTTATACATGTAGGCTTCTATGTTATACTTTTTTTCACTGACATTACATACAGCATCTAAAAATAAGAGTGATTAACTAGGCATCCATGCAGAATAGTTTTATACCAGTCAGATCAAAATTAATGAAACCAATATTTTCCATGAATTTACAATCCCATCCTTCTATTGTATGGTGTATACTCTGAATGTATATGAATGTATTTTGAATGTGTTTATTATATGTAATGCATTTATGGTCTCTTGCCACAGCATCCTGGTGAAAAATGCCCCTTGGTTAAAAATGTTTGAATAAATTAGTAAATCCAACACAAAGGAAAAAAGCAAGCAAAGAAATTGGGGAGGAGGAGAAATCAGCATGAGGAGAGAATATATTCTTAGAGATAAACTCCCTTGCATAATACTTTCTTTGGTAGATTGTATTTTGCTTTAGCACTTAAGGGAGAGTTCTTGCAGATCAGAACATTTTGAGTATTTGAGGGAAGGCAGGGCGAGTTTATAAATAAACAGACCTGTCAAGGAACAATAGGCACTTACATCTGTAGTCACTTGTGAGTTGTTTCTAAGTATCAGTCTGAGAATATGAATTATTTCTGGACAGACCATGTAGTTCATCATCAAGCCCAGTTCACTGAACATAACACCCCAGCACATGCAATTATATCTTTCAGTATTAATCCCACACAAGACAATGATTTGGAAAATAGAAGCATTGTATTTGTAAGGAGCTTTTAAATCATAAAAAAGTCATTTCCCCCTCTAAACCTCTTTTTTCCTCTCCATTAAAGGTACAAACAGTGTTCCACCTGCTAACACTCACAGACCAATAACTTTAATTTTTGGCACTTATTTACAGACTGAATAGATCCATCCACACCTGCTTTTCCCTTAATTAGTTGGCTATCTAAAGGCTGCAGATTGGCTGCTGCCAGCTTCCTGTACTAATAGGAAGATCATTTAGGGCTGATGTAAGAGCAGTTAAAAAAAACTCACACAGAAACACTAAAGGGGAAAACATTAGCAGAAAAGGAAGAAAATTAATAAAAACTAAGAGGTGACAGCAAGGTTGGTGTCCTGCATTTGTTTAAGTGAACTCTGAAAAACATTAGTACTTTACCAGACTAAGAAATTTACAGTCATTAGTATAGGGCCTGATTCAATGTCTATTGAAGTCAATGGGCGTTCTTGTATTAATGTCAATGGGTTTTGGATCAGGCCTATAATCAATGCTCTTAAGATCTAACAATTTTAGCTTCTTACCACCACACACTTTACAAAAAGAACCACTGTGATTGCAAGAGTCAAACTAATATTAGTTTATTAATATTAACCAATGGGAGGAAAACAGCTAGCAGAGATTCAATTTACATAGTGGAATCAGCTGAAAATCTGGAGTAGCAGCAGCGTTGAAATACTACAATAGAAGTCATATAAGTACCTAAATAGATAATGTCTAAAAAAAAATTACTCTGGTTCTCTTCTACCATCTTAGTAAATCAGAAGTAATGTAAGGAAAATACAGCAATTTTATTAAAAATAAAATGTAGCTCCACAAAAATCTGGTTCAATCAGGGCTAAGTATGATGCAAACTATAGTTTTGCTTTAGAATGCCACTGTGGTTAGGCTTAAAATACTGTGAAGAATATAAAAGAATAATAGTTGATAAGACCTTACCTATCCTAAGCATAGAATTTTCAAAATCACCACTTTGGGCCGAAGGCTGCTCCCACGGAAGTCACTGGGAATTTCTTTACCACTAAATTCAATGGGAGCAGACTTACTTCAGTGCCCAGAACTTTTGAAAGCCTTTGGCAGTAGCAATAGCGGAAATGCTAGGATAGGTAAAGCGTCACTGGTCATTGGCATTTTAACCACCTTGTCTTCGGTGTGATTGCAGCTCCGATAGACGCACCCATGCTAGCTTTCATCTAGCTAGCGTGGTTAAAACTAGCAGAGAAAATGGAGCAGCTCGGACAAGCCTGCCTGGAACCCTGGGTATGTACTTGCGTTGGTAGCCCGTGCCAGGATCCATGCCACCACTTTTTCACTGTTAGTTGAGCAGCGCTAGCCAGATTAAAGGTAACGTGGGTATTCCTACACAGGCTGCAGTCACATCTCCGATTACCATGTAGACATACCCTGACTTTGAGCCAACACACACACACATATATACAGAGCAGCATCCAGTTCGGGTTGCCAATTTTGGTGGGATGTATTCCTGGAGGTTTCATCACATGACATGATCTTTAATGCAAGATTAAACTTTCGTTCCTGGAGACTCCAGGGCAATCCTGGAGGGTTGGCAATCCTACTAGGGTGCCCATTTTTACTGCTTCATACTGGTACCAAATGCATACTCTTCATTCACAGGGAGCAGCAGCAGGAGATGTCATCTCCCAAGTGCTCTTTATGGAGCCCTGCAGAGCTGCGCCACTCCCTTATCAAGGTTTGGGGCTCAGTATCACAGTATAGGAAATGCTGGCTAGGTGCTCAGAGACTATGCTGAGAGGGAAGAATGGTCTTGTAGTTAAGGAATGGGATGAGGCTTCAATTCCAATTTTGCCACAGACTTTATGTGGCCTGGATGACCCAGGTCTGCTGATAATGGAGGGGCACAAGTAAGGGCAGCGTCGTCAGCAGATGTCACTGAGCATGCTCAGTCCACGAGAGTATGCTCATTACATGCCAAGCAGATATATCTGGGGGGCACATGACCCTACATGACCCCTCCATGTGTCGTCTTCCCTTGACTTGATCCAATGCCCACTGAAGTCTTTTGATTGACTTAAGATTAGAGAAGGTTTTCTGTTCTTCAGTTCCCCATCTGTAACTACACTGATGTCAGTGGATTGTGCAGTATCTAAATCAAAGCAGAATTTGGACCCTTGTTTTTATTTAGGCTCCAATTAGGCAAAATACATAAACCCATGCTTAGTTATTCTGCAAAACACCATAGCATATACATAACTTTGAACGTGCTCAAGTGCTATTGAAGTCAATGGGCTTTAATTATTTGTTTAAAGTACATGTTTAAGTGCTTTGCTGATTTGGGACCTCAGTTTTTAACCTTCTGACTTAATGTACATTTGTATAGCACCCAGTAGAACAAGGCTCTAATCCTGCTTGAGTCCTCTGTGTGCCACCATAATACAAACAAATATTATGACAATTCTAATCCTACCACTTCTCAGACATTTCAGAAACGCATTCCCCAAGCTTTATTTTTAGGAGAGTAGCTCTGTACCAGCACATCATTTTTACTGTTTCCCAGGCACAAAGAAAAAAAATCAACATGCAGTATGTTAGAACAGATGAAAAAAATAAAATGTATAATTAAGTACATAAGGATGTAACAGAATGAGTAAGAGAACAAGAATTAATTACTCATCTGAGAATTTGCTTTGACCTGTTATGTTGCAGTCACACCTATTTCAATATAATGTCTCAATAACCCATGTTGTTCTGCTCCAAGGCTCAGACCTGTGATACTGCATTAGATGCATTTCCCACATTGTTCTTTTCTCTTTGGGAAGTGGTATGATTATAAATGACTGGTTTTGAGAGCAAGAGTTTAAAACATTGCCTGAGGCATGCAAAAGTTCCATTACTTCTTAATTAGTCACTTCTTTCTCAGGGGCATTTTATAGCTGTTTCTTGGACTAAAGTTACTATTTGATTATTACAATTGTCTACTATTGTGTATATATTGAAAACAAAGGTTATGGAATATCTGAGTATATTATTTATAATATTAGGAACTTCCTTGTGTTATGACTGATGGAATTATTTTTGAGGGCTTTGCCTCAGAGTTTTTAGTTTCTCATGCAGTATATTATCTATAGTGTGGAACTGGAATGTATGATGGCAAACTACAGAATCTAAATTGAAAGAGTTACTGACAATGGGATATGATGTCTGAAAGCACTAAACTGATCACCTACTGAAAACACAGATTTGCAAATAAATGACTTCAATTTCACAGACTGTTATTGGGAGGATACTAATGGTAAATGTTTCAGGGAATTATGCGAGAAGTAGACCGGGCAGAGAGCAAAAAATTCATGGGCTCAGTCAAGGTTCATTATTGGACACCAGGTAGGTGAGGTAATATCCTCTCACAACAGAAGTTGGTCCATAAAAGATAGTTTATCTCACCTTTGGTATCTAAATCCAGGGAATGACCTAGCTATAACAACATTGCATACCGTAGTAATTAAAACATATAGAGACCTACAAGTCCACAGATTCATACCAGGAGCATGTTATTCACTGGAGAAGTTTTTCAATAGCACATAAGGAATGTAGGAGCCCAAGTCCACCAGAAAATCCCAGTGTGACCTGTGCTCCTAAACCCCTTAGGCACTTTTGAAAATCTCCACCTGTACACCTAGGGTAACAATTAACACCGACATGGGCAACTGGCAGCTACACTTGGGGAAGGATTCAGTCCTGGTGAAAGAAAACTAAACTCCATTTAAGGTTTCACAGCATCCTCAATGGCAGAAGCTTCTTGAGAGGTTCACTGAATCAGTTTGTTTCCCACATGCCATAGCCCTATCCCATCTTCATCTGACCCCACCTAGTTTTCAAGGGCTGCCAACAAACTCCAGGCCTCCTGGTAGAGCAGGGGTTAAACAGACAGATATGGGCACAGTCACATTAATTGAGACCATGATTATGCTCTATTCATAACTAATCAGCTGTTGGACACCTGATGGATAAACAGTGTTGTCACTATTCCCCCCACCACAAGGGTAAATTCATCATGGGTTAGTTATTTAGAATGAAAGACTACCCAGCCTGGCTGGCCACTGCCTTGCATTTGTGCAAAGTGAGTGAAAAAGGCCCTTTGCTCAGGTGTAAAGGGCTACACAATGGGCAAGCTAGTAGAGAATCAGGCCCTATAACTGATGTAGAAATCAATATATATATTCCAGATCCCTGACCTAAACCTCAAACTGGCAGCTTTCACTAGACTAGAGACTCTAACTCTGTAGACAGTGTAGTTTGATCAAGATCAGAATAGAGATTGTTCACTCAGCAGTATGGAAATGATCACAATTGAGCCAAATCTGCATCAGAGTAAGCCCACTGAAATCCATTGTATCTACAGTACCTACCTTGAGCGGTACATTCATTGTATATTTTTATTTAATGTCATGGAAAAAAGCCTTTAGCTACTTATTTCTTCAAAAAAAAAATCAATAACTTTGACTAGCCATATGGAATCATCAGGTTTGCTCAAAGCTATTTATCTTACTCAGAAACATTTGGTCACTTAGCTTTATTTCCTGTTCGTTTGGCTTACTGGAATAAATTTAGATTTTAATTTCTCAATTAAAATGCCCCTCTTATCTCTTTCATCAGAACATCTGAGAAAGCATAGATGTCTTTTGCTCCTATCCACACAGCTCCTTCTTTCTACTAAGAGTAAAGAAAACAAAAAAGAAAAGGAAAGGCCAAGCATGCAACCCACCATTATCAAAAATCATTTTTGTAATCTATGGATATTCTACAAAGCCCCATCTCCTCCTCCTCTTAATTGGACTCTTTAAAGGGCACCAATATTCCCAGGAAAAGGATGGCTTCTTCTTTTACTGCACCAGAAAATGCATTTCAAACATAAGCTAGCTGCAACCATATCTTTGTTTGGCAAATGGAGTATTCTCATCACCGAGTCCTGTTCATAGCAACACACAAAAGAGTACTCTGTAGCCAGGGGTAATAGCTGATCCCATAATCTGGCACTAACACTTAGAAAGATTAATTACCCTATTAAAAGCTTAGACATTACTAAGAAAATCTTTGTATAAGCGTTTTAACTCACAACAAATGCAACATATTTGGTGCCATCAGTTTGTTGCACAATAAAGGTTCTCACCTTCCCACAGTTGTTCAGTTTTGTCCCTGTCTCCTATACTATATAAACGTGCACACGTGCACATACACAGAGGGCTTTTGCTGTTTTCCAATACAAAGGAATAAAGTACAAGTGTGTTTGGAGCAGATAAAGTAAAAACTCCTTCTGTCCTCAAATTGGCTGCCTCAGAGATTAAGCAGCAAGAGCAGACACTCACTGATTCAAAAGCTGCTGTATCAGAAACCCGAGGTACCTAAAGAAATTCAGGTTGTAATCCCTACACAAATTATATACCCAAATTATGAAAATATGAGGAGGGTTACATTAGGAGAGCATGTTATCAAAGACACCTTCTAGAGTATATCGTTACTGATTAGTGCCATCAGATGCCAATGCAAAATAGCTTGTCACCTTGGCGTGGTTTCATACTTTCCTCTTATATCTCCCTCTGCCACACTGTCATTGGCAAGGAAAGCTCTAACAATATGAACAGATATAAATAAAGCAAGTGTTAGTCATGCATCAATGTTTAAGATCAAAATGATTGGCTTGGCTACTGGACGGACTATGTCATATGAACAACATCTTGTGCAATAATGAAACCAATACTGCAGTCTGTCCTGAAGGACAATAGACTGGTGAATAAGAGCTAAAATGCTAAATGTGGGAAAGCAAGTTCATCAGAAGCAGAAAATAATGCTATTGCTATCATTATAGTGCTCACACTCATACTTTAAGGACATGTATATGCACTCAAATACTTTTTTCTACAAGGGTCATCTTCCCTGCTTCTTGATAAGCCTTGATTCTTCTCTCTGACAAAGAGATGGTGGAAAAAATGGAAGCTTCCCTTTCTCCCCTAGAACCTAAGGCATGACCTCTTCTGGAATACTATGTCCAGGTCTGGTGCCCACTATTCACCAAGGATGTTGATAGATTGGAGAGGGTTCCGAGAAAAGCTATGAGAATGATTAAAGGGATGAGAAAACATGCCTTATAGTAATAGACCCAAGGAGTTGAATCTATTTAGCTTAACAAAAGAGTAGTTAAGGGGTGCACCTATAGGGAAGAAGTATTTAATAAGAGGCTCTTCAGTCTAGCAGAGAAAAGTATAACATGATCCAATGGCTGGAAGTTGAAGCAAGATAAAATCAGACCGGAAATAAGGCATACATTTTTAACTGTGAGGGTAATTAACATTTGGAACAATTTACAAAGGGTCTTCGTGGATTTTTAAATCAATATTGGATGTTTTTTCTAAGAGCTCTGCTGTAGGAATTATTTTGGGGAAGTTCTATGACCTATGTTATACAGGAGGTCAGACTAGATGATCACAATGCCCCTTTCTGGCCTTGGAATCTATGACTACTTTGCACACATGTAATGATTTTTAGCCTATGATCTCAAAGCACTTTACAAAGGTGAGTGTTACTATCGCCATTTTACTGTTAGCTCATGCTTTTTCATACCTGTTTTCGTTTAGATCAGTACCTGCATTGCACACATCTGTGCAAACTGAAATTGAGAAAAGGATGATCCCTGCCCCTGAGACATTTACCTTCCTGTGGACACATTGGAAATAAAACACTGAGTGAAAAAGCTTTCCTTGGTTTCTGTGGCACCTGATGATGATCAAAAAGACCCAATCTCCCAGGTTCTTTTTGTCTGACTTTTTGCTAACCACTTGAGACTAAATAACTCTTGGACTTAGATGAAGAGAAACCAAATGAAAACAAAGTAGGAGGGATGGGTGGGGAAGGGGGAGCATCACTAAAACCTTTTTACTGTATAACTATTATGCTTTTTCCTGGTCCAAGTACACAGATAGCCAGATGACAATATTATCTGCCTATGTTAGACTTGGAGCTCTGTGATACATCTTTGAACTCTTGTTGCCTGGACTTGCTCACTTGATTTTGTTCCATTCCTAAAGAAGCTGGCTTTGGGAATAAGCCATCAAGCCTCTGGGGACCATTCATGTCTGAATCACTATTTTCTTGCCATTCATTATAGCCCTTCTTAATCTTTCAGCACAATTTTTTCCTCCTTCCTCTGTTTTGTTAGGGATGAATCTCCTATACTGGGTGTGTATGCAGCCATCACTGACTGTAGAGGAATATCCCCTTCATTCCTTCGTTGGAATTCCACCTGAGCAGCTCATGTTATTTACAGCAGATATTGGCCTCACAAGTGGCGCATGTTTTCCAGTTCACATCCTGCTGCCCAGAGCAGAGCTCATCCCATTTCCAGTTCTGTCTCTATAATCACACTCACTAGAATACAAAGGTAACTGTGCAACTTTTGCTCACATTGCTGAGCACTTAGTCATATGAGTAGTCAATGGGACTACTTGCGTAAATGTACCTTATCACCCATTTCTTCCCTGCTGCCATCTGACAATTTCTCTGCTACTCGATGGCTAGGGCTGAGTGCAGTAAATCTAATAGCCTCTGAAGCAGCATCCAGGGTCCTTTCCACGCCTTCTGGCCTGACTGCTCCTGTTGCAATGATAATGGAGGCAGCAGTTGTACTGCAATTAGGATCCTCATGGGTCAGCCAATCTGACTGAGCAATGGAGGCCAGCTGCTCCACTGCCAGCAAGATCTTCTTGGCACTTTTCCTTTCCTAGAATCCATCCTCTCTTCCAGGCCACTGGCACTATTCAGTTAGGCCTCTGGCCAACAGAACCACATAATTTCCTCCACAGACCAAAGTCACTTAAATAGCTCTGTAAAAGCACCACCTGTGACTCTGACCCACAGTCTGTGCTTAAGGCCCAAGCTGAACTGGAAGTAGATCATCATGTTCTTAGAATCCTCTTTGCTGCCTCTTTTTCACGGAGTGTTACAGATCTTTTAGACCCTTCCACTGGGAATGCTAAATCCTTGCAGCACTATCTAGTTCTGGTCT
The DNA here is from genome assembly GCF_009764565.3 of Dermochelys coriacea. Taxonomy (NCBI): domain Eukaryota; kingdom Metazoa; phylum Chordata; order Testudines; family Dermochelyidae; genus Dermochelys; species Dermochelys coriacea. The sequence continues at coordinate 111,134,311 of NC_050069.1, forward strand.
TTCACTAACCTTCATATTCCCCAATTTTATATGTCCATATTACAGCCCCCTCCACCTATTGTTCAGTTTTTGTGACAATCCACATATGCATAGTATTTTCACCCATAATGGATAAGAGAGAGACAAGGTGGATGAGGTAATATTTTTTATTTGACCAACTTCTATTGGTGAGAGAGAGAGAAAAGCTTGTGAGCAACACAAAGCTCTTCTTCAGGTTTGGGACAAGAACTCCCAGCCTCACAGCAAAGTCCAGGGTGAAACAGATTGTTTAGCATAAGTAGTTAGCACATATTGTAAGGGACCATTCAAGGTAGAGTGGCTACAACTATACTGCATATAGTGAATAAAGGCATTTTACTTAGACAAAGAAGAGAGGGGTGAGCTCCCCTATGTTGTTATACTTTATCCTCTTCCCTCACTGGTGATGATTCAGTGGATTATAACTATTTTGGCTGTCTCTTCTGGTTAGGACTTCAGAAATTTCATTAAAAACTATTGTTTAAAGTTTCATCTTTTCAGAGTTAACATTTTGTTACATGCTTGTTTTACTTCTATATTTAATTAAAGAGGGAGAGACATAAGAACGGCCATACTGGGTCAGAACAATGGTCCATCTATCCCAGGATCCTGTCTTCCGACAGTGGATAGTGCCAGATGCTTCAGAGGGAATGAACAGAACAGGACAATTTATTGACTTATCCATCCCATGTCATCCAGTCCCGGCTTCTAGCTATCAAAGGTATAAGGACATCAGCTCCTTGCTCTTCTTGAAGACCCAGTGGCTCATGCTGCCAGGTCTCCGATCCCTCTTCCAAACTGTGTGAAAAAAGAGAGAGGTATGTTCCCTCTGCAGTGAGGCAGGGTCAGATTCCTTGGCTAGTTTGTACCATTTCTGGTGATGCAAAGCAGCTGAGAACACTGATTAACTGGCCACTAAAAACAAGTTTATGGCTAACTTGCATCACTAGAAGCAGCACATAGTAACTAGAGTGTAATGGTGAACCTGGCTCGTGATGTTTGCAGCCCACTATGCAGATGAATAGTCAAATGTTAGACTCTTCATATGTCCTTAATGAGCAAAGACAACAAACAGTGCTTCTCAGAAGTGAGAGACAAGAACTTTAACACCCTTGAAATATTCTTCACCATCAGGAATGCTAGTAGCTAATTTCAAACTGTTGTAACCATCCTCCTGGATTACATGGAGAATCATCATATACTCCGATGTAGAAAAAAAATAGCTGAAGGGTACGCTGCTCTTTGGCAGATCCATGGGTTAACTTGGCCCACTGTCTGTCTACCAGCATGGAATTTTGTGGTTCCAATCTTTCATTTCTTGGTACACACTAGAAAGTCAAAACAGTCCCTGTCTCTGGAGAATATTACAACATACTTCAGTTGCACATTTAACCAACCCTCCCCACGAATGTTAGAGCTCTCTTCACAGTCATCATTTTCTGTTTTACTTAGCATTACTGTCTTAACATGAAGAAATTTGAGAGTTAAGGATCTACATGAGATCTAGTCAGTGTCTCTTTGGAACAGCTCTGGGTCTTGTATCTTGGGCACCACTACCTGGCTTGACTGCACCTTCTCCTTCCCAGAGCAGAGATGTACTGAGTTGGAATTTTAGCATGACCATCAGCATTTGGTTGGCATGAAATACCTTCTTGCCCCCCACCCTCCCATCACTTGCCAGGTGAACACATTAGTGATGGAACCCAGTTTCTTTGCCAACAAAGCAGGAGGTCACTTCTCACAAAAATTCCCCAGCTCCCAAAGAACATGGCTAGCACTTGTTGACTGACTCCAGATGCTTTAAAGGGACAGTTTTCCTATCCCTTGCTGTTCCACATTCATCAGCTACTCAGTGGAAGTACAGCGACAATAAAGGTTTATGTAGGTCCTTTCCAAAAGACAACTCCAATAAACTTGTTAGTCTCTAAGGTGCCACAAGTACTCCTGTTGTTTTTGTGGATACAGACTAACACGGCTGCTACTCTGAAAGGATATGTCCCTTTGCCCCACAAAAGACAATGATAAAAGTTTCCCATATAACACTAGTAAAATCTCTCTCTCTCTCTTTTTTTTTTGGGGGGGGGGGGGTAATAGAACACAGTTTTCTTGCCAAAACCACCAAAAAGAGCATTTACTTTCTTGCTTGAGGTGGATGCACAGATGAGTAGATGATAAAAAAGAAGTATGACTGGTGAATAATTCTATGTAGTTGCCCTCCCTCTAGTGACTAAAATAAAGATTACAATTCACTACTTATATATTTGTATAAGCCACAGCATATACAAGGGAAACTCCTTTGTAATAAATGTTCTGCATCTCAAGTTACATTAGAGCAGAGGGACTGAATTTTCAGACTAACCCTCCAAATTGAGCACAGAAAACAAGGGGGCCCCTGCACACTAAAACTGGACTTAGATGTTCTGATTAGAACTTGCAACAAAATTCCCTTCCAGTGTTTCAGAGACAGCATTTGAAATTTTAATCCAAGAAATAAGGACCCATCTTATTATACAGAGAACGACAAAACAGAGTGATAAATGTGAATTGCCATCAGCCCTTTCATTCCTTTTTGTCCGTGTTTAATGATCGTGGAACTTATAAAAGAGCATGTGTCTTTGCAACACAGCTTGGCAAGGCTTTTCAAATATTTACAAAATCTATTTTGTATGCCATGCTAATAATAGTCCAATAGGTCCCCAGATAGAGCAGTAGAGACTGAGGCGCTCTTGTTCTGGCTGTTATTTAGTAGCCCTCCTGCATAATGCTGAAAGACTTCTCACTTCTTGTAAAAAGGATAAGAGACAGGGAAACAGATTGCCACGGTTTTCAGATGCTGTTATTTTAAGAACTATTTGGTTCGATGAAAACTGAGCATTTTGAGAAACCAAAAGTCTGTCATGACCTGTATTCTATTCCTTACACACTCACTTTTGTTTAAATGATGCATTAAAAGCAGGAACACTTATTTAAAAATCGAATTGTCCAGCTGGAAACTTTTCCCATGCTTGCCTTTTGTAGGAAAAATATGTTTCAGGTCCAGAGAGGCATGAACCAAAACTCCAGATTCAAACAAACACACTCAAACTCTGAGGGAACTTGGATTTGCTCTTCACATCTAATGATTATCTATACTGATCCACACCCACAAGTCAATCCCAAACTACACTGAACTCATGTTCATTGCAGCTATTTGGGGTAGAGGGAAGCAAAGGTGGCTCTAAGCAACCCTTACGCCTCCTCTTAATCTGAGTTTACTGAGGGAGCCAAACAGACCCTGTCACAAGTAGCCACAGAGTTGCTCTACCCTACTCTGGCCAGAATAGACTCCTCAGGAGGACCGTAATGCCAACCAGAGATCAGCAGATCACATTGTGTTCTAGTCCTATCCCTCTGGTCCCTGTCACACATCAGTCCTCAGGTGGCACCAAGAGACCCACTATGCTGGAAGTAGGGAGTGTAAAGCTGCTATGACACCTTTATACTATCAGAGCATCCTTGCCCAACCAGCCATAAAGTCATTTTGCACTGCCTATTCCTATAATAGGCCAGATCCAGCCCCAGAGCTCCAGGAGCACTTATGAACATCATCCAGAAAACATGTCTGAAGCCCATCTTAACTTCATATGGGTCTATAAATCTACTGAGGTACATAATCTAGAAATCCCAGGTTTCTCCTCTCTCACTGATTTGACACCACAGTGATTTTCAGCCTTGTTACTCCTGAATTACAACAGTGCATGTAAGGAGAATCAGGCCTACTGTAACTTTGTTACTATTAATCACTTACATATTTTAGCCAAATTCTCATCTCCACAGGATTTGCACCAGTGAAATGAGAACTGAATCTGGCCCTGTATATTCTTTACTTTAAGCATGTGCCTAAGTCCCATTGACTTCAGTTGGACTAAAACAAGTGCGAAAGTGCTGCCCTAAATACGGCTGTTTTCCTGAATTGGAGCCAGAATGCTCATTTCTCAAACTACATGCAAGGGTAAGTAAGTCTCAAAAATGTGGCAGTTATGGGCATAGTCGGAGCCTATGAAAAATCTTGACTGCAGTGTGTTAGTGAGTGTTCACTGGTAGGAGAAAATGTTTCCTCTGATGTGACTATGTGCTCTTTGGTGGGGAAAAAAGTCACTGCACATGTGTTGGTGCCAGAAAAAATTAACAATAATGCTCAGCGGTGGTGAGTCATCTCCTGTGGCTCTAGGAAATTTGGACTGAAGCCAGATTCAGAGGGGTTATGCATCTCTCCAGTTTTCAAGAATGCCATAGCAGTCATTCCAAGGGCACATATATACTTTGCATGAAGGCAGTCCACACAGAATAATAGGAACACTGACTAGTTGGAAGGAGATTCCGTGTGCTTACCATTCTTTGTTTTTATATCTCAGCATTCTGCATTGTCTTTGGTTCCCAGGCTTGAACTGGCATTATAGTGAGCCATGAAAATGAAACCAAGATAAATTACTTACAATTCAAATATATCATTGGCCTCCACCCTGTCCTGTATTTCAGATTTTACCCAAAAATCTTTACATATTAAATTTACAGATTAATTTTTTAAATCACAAAAGAGCAACAAGATGTATACATAACACTGTGCTCACCTCATGACAGTCACAGTCATAGCCATTACTCTCTCATGCCCTTGCTCCCTCCATTTTATTTGCTGTCATCACTAGTTGTGTTCTATCTAGCCTACTTTGTAAATCCTTTTATTTGCCTGTGAATTGGCATCCGCACCTATCCTTTGTATAAGAAATAATGCATGCAGAGACTTTTGTACCCCATATACTCCCTATAGCAATGTGAGCAAGTGCAGAAGTAGACACACTAGCAAAAAGGAAAGGAGATCCCAGAGCTCTCCAAAACAAGTTTGAAAACCTTTAAAAGCAAAGTAACTGTCACACTTGGGGGGTGCTATTCAGACCAGTAAAGGGTTGTGCCACCACTTGCCCTGCAACCCTGTGTGCCTTATAACACTTTGCAGCTGTAGCTAACAGCCTGGGATGCTCACTGCCAGACTACAAGCATGCAAATCACACACTGAGTGTCTGTGTGTTGGACAGCCCTGGTGCAACAGCTCTGACCCCGGCAGCCTGTCTACAGCCTCACTCTGCCTTCCAGCAGTTATAACAAGCAGGGTGACCCCAACACACTCCCAGTCCCAAATTTCCCCAAAACCATGTGCCCTGAAGTGTCCAGTCCTCCCCTGAACCACTCAGAGAAATAATGTTTGTTGCTCCTTTAAAGAAACAAAAGCACATTACCCCAGGTAAGTTAATAAGCTGTAAATACACTTTTTCCTTCAAATACAGCACTGAGCTGGTTTATAGTAAAAACAAAAAAAATGTATTAACAATATGATATAAGTGATGCCAAGTAAGAGGAATAAAGTTAGAAAGGGTTTCAAGCAAATAAAAGTAAAAAGCACATTTTTAAAACTTAATCAAAGTACAGGCTTTGATCAAGATGGTTTCTTACCACTCTTTCTTCTTTCCAACCATGGCTGACTCTGTCTGTCAGGACCTTCCAGAGAAGCACAAGAGGCTGGTTTCCCTTGTCTTCCTAGGTGAAAGATCTCTGCCTGAGCAGGTTTCTTACCTATATTCTGTTTCAAAAGACCTCAACACCCCTTAGTTGAAGGATCCATCTTTCTCAGCTTGCAAGAGTCCTGTTTCCTTGTATCTGTCTAGAGATGGATGCCAAAGATGGCTTCCATCCTTGCTTATATTTTCCAAAGGTCAATGATCTTGTTTCAAGAGGCAGGATGACCTAATGTTGTTTTTCTTCCTGTGGACTTCCCACCCCCCTGTATTTGAATGCAAGAGAGGCTGCCATTTTTTTTATCACATCTTGCTTAATTTCATTGCAGACAGGTAGATAGCTGTGACGTTCCCTCCTACCTTCCAGAGACCTGTTTCTCCCTTTGTTTGGTCACAGACTGTAAAGCATAATATCAACAAGTATCCATAATTCTTATGTGGTGTTAATATGTACAATTCACAATGATATTATCACCAGTGTCATAGGCTTTCATAAAAATCCTCACTCTGTACACTTTTATAATACAGCAATATTCTATACAATCAGTTGATTCAATTGCTTAGCAGTTGAGGTTCAGCCCCTCCCTTTGTCTTTATAGACCAGTAAACCTTTGCAATGTTTTCTTTGAAAAGTTAAACCCAGACCAAGCTTCTCTCTCGTGCCATGCTGTCTCCTCCCCCACTTGTTAGCTTGATAGCTTTGTTTATCTAATATGAAAATAGACCTTAATTGTCTCTGCCTGACAACCGGACTGATCAGAGAAGCAAATATGCATTCTTCTGTCTAGAGCAGACCTGTTTATCAACGCCTCCTGACATGCCTGGCTTAAACACATTTTAATCATCACTTCAGCATATATTCATAACTCGATGCACACTCCATACATACAGTACACAAGAATATTAATGATCGGTGAGTTATTCGTTTTCCAATAGCATATTACATGACACCTTTTAGATACAAATTATAACCAGAGTGAGTTGCATTACACTGAATTTGACAGTCCAGCTGAAACTCATTACCTGATACCAATGAGCCCCTTGCCCTCTGGCTCTGGAATGCTCTTAAAGTCACGGTAACATGAGACATTGACACAAAAGAAGCAAATGAAAGTTTGCCAAAGGAATTTAACTGCACCAAAGAGTTTTGGGCATATCTTCATTTTGTCTACCATGAGACTTAATTGAAGAACAGGAAACATATGTATGATGAGCATATGCACATATGAGTGTGTCAAGGACAAGTGTGAGATCGTGGGAAGGTAGGCACTTGTGTTATTATTATGAAATCTGTTTAGTGTATCTGTATGATTATGTACTCATGTAACTGAAGACTGTATCTGCATATGCACAATGTATTTGAATTAAGGTTGCAGAGGCAGATCTGCCTCTTTCACCCCCTCTCTCTCCACTGGCTTCCAGTCCCAATCTCCTTGCCAGGCTAGTTCCATCTCCCTCTCACTCAATTCCAGTCTTCCTCCCACCTCCTTCTCCCAATCTACCCCACCAACCCAAGGTCTGGCGCTTGACTCCTCCACACTACCTGGGCATCAATCGTGTGGGAGTAGGGGGTGGCATTGAGAGCACAGAAGAGAATATCTTTACTTTCAGTTCCAGTGCCTAGACATGGATCAAAGCAGCCCAAAGCAATCAGAAATTGTACTTGCAGGGAAAATCTGGAGCATGTCCAGTGTGGATGGAATCTTCAGGGAATTTAGCTTCATAGTTCTAGCAACTCTCTAATGAGCATGTGCAAACTGATTTTTCAAATGCTTATAACTTGGCTAAATTTGGATTTTCACAGAGACAGCAAGAGGCACATTCCTGATGCAAAGTCTACCTCCTAGCCAAATGTCAAGTCCCTACTCCAAAGTATGGGAGTGCTAGAGCTTCTCAAAGAAAAGGTCATCAGAACTTTTTAACATGGACACAACAGGATATTTTTCTCTACCCTTGTTCTTGAATCATTTTGGCTGAAATCTTCTAAAATGGAAAAAAGTTCAGCATAAGGCAGACAACCTGTATGTGAAATTTAACCTCAAATATATGAAGTATGGCACGATATAAGCAACTGAAGGGGTTTATAATGGGAAGTGTCAGGCAACCTTAATAATAGGTGGTGCTACCAGCTCCACCTATAAGTCTGAGGGATCATCTATGGCTGTGGGGAAGTGGCTTACCTTTTAATGTTTGTTGCTGGTGTGCTTCAGTTTTCCTCTGGCTGGTTGGGTAGATTTCCATCAATTTGGTGTATTGGCCCTCTGGCAAAAAAAAAGAAAAGGACTCCTCTTCAGAACAAGAATTGAACAAAACATTCATTCAAATGAAACAAGTCCCTCTACAGACAGTTCAATAGTCCTATGGCTCTCTGCACTTATCAGTTATTTTCTTCTTTATGGAGGCGTTTTCCTACGATCTCCCTAAATGGCATCATAAGAGGGACCTGTGTCCTCCTAGTATGCATAACAGCCCAGATACGCATAAAGCATAGTCAGTGGTCAGTCACAAGCCCATACTGCCCTGCTCCACCATTTCCCAGGCTACTTCCTATTTGAGGTTTGCCTTCTCAGCCTTCTCAGACAGATCTACCCAGGCTCCTTTGGTGTTCCTGCTCAGCCAGGGAATCACCACTCATCTCACTCCGGAGCCCTTGATCCTAGAGGGCATTCCCAATTAGCTGCTATTGACTCTGGACCTCTCTGCTGTTGGGTTTCTAGGCCAAGCTTCTGTCCAGGTTTCCAGGCCAAGCTTCTGTCCAGGTTTCCTTCCTCCTCACTGGGCTACTCCAAAGGGATTAGAATGTGCTGGGTGAGGGTCTATCTCTTGATTGAGTTGGAGGTAACCTTAAATAGACTAGCAGTTGCATGACCGTTTGCTTCCAGTTCTCCAGTTTAAGAGAAACCCCAGGTATAAGTCAAAGCTGGGACATGAACTCCACAAAGGCCCAGCTCTCTCTGTGACAATGGGCATGTTTAAGAATGTGAGTGTACAAACATGCAGGAGGGGTATCCTGGAGGTGTATAGGGACTGAAAAATATGGAAATGTGCCCATGTGTTTCTATATATTTATTTCACTTTTCTTTAGGTTCCTTAACAAAATTATCTGATCCCAACAATATTTAGTAAACTGTGCGACATCACTGGATACCAGATACAGTTATTTTCTACACATGTGATTTGTCCTTCAGAAAACTTCAAAGCCTTGTCATAAATCTCTTTGATTTGCAGTACCTGCTGCTAGCTGGAGCACACAGATGGGGTGTCAGTACTACAGACTGACAATAAGCAGCCAGTAACACTGAGGGATGTGTCACCTCTGTAGAGGTTAAAAATAGGACAAAATATCAGAGAATAGAACAAACTAGTGAAGAGGCTATTTAAACCTTCTAATTTGAATATTCAAACCTAATTTGATATTTTACATCAGGCCAATTAGACACCCACAAACTTATATAAAACTAGGTTGCTACCACTGTATATGTTGGTTTTGTATTTTTTCTTCTGGTACAGTTAATCACTTGTTATTTGATTGTCAATTTAGTAGTAGGTTTTGGCAAAAACTAAATTCTCTAATGGAAAAATTCATTAAAATACCACTGAAAGATCATTTTTCACTGGTCATTTTAAAGTAACTAACATTGCACAAACTGGTTATTTTCTCCCTTTCAATGCTGAAACCTCAGTTACATACTCAGATTAACGCAATGTGGAATGAGAAGTGTTTCTGAATGCTGTGTTGTGAAAACATGAACAAAATATTACTCAAAATAAAATTTCAGATCATTTAAGTAGGGAAAAATCTAAATTAATTGTGGGAATAAGTCAATTTTAGCTTTGAAATAAGGACCTAGGATCCTAGATAAGGAACTGGACATAAGTAACCAATATAAATCTCGGCCCCAGCTAAGCTCTAATCCAATGTTTTTTAGCTTGTGGGGTGATTTCGGAGTGGTTTCATACCCATCTGTCTTGACTGGATCACAGCTAGGGCACACGAGGAAATGACTAATGTATAGATGAAAAATTCCATGACAATTTTTAAAATATAGTGCAAAAAACTTGAAAGGGTGCTTAACTGAGATTTTTTTTCCCCTTTCTCTCTTCTTCCCCCACCTCCACTTCCCCAGTTCCAATGTAATCTGGAACATTAAACTGTGATTCTCTACACTATATATATTTTTATGTTTTGATTTTTAGCTAAGGTAATTGATAATGTGGTGCGGTCACCAACCCACCACAGGAAGAATAACCCACAGTCTCATAATCCTTCCCTTGTTTCTTCCCACAGCCCAAATCTTCTGATGCTGAAAAGGATTGTAGGATGCAAAAGGGTCACAGGACAATTTTTTGACTATTTTATGCATTGAGGCCACAAATGTTGAGAACTGCAGTCAAAACAGGCTGAACCACAGTTCATTAAAATGCTTCAGTTTCAATCCATTCAAATATTGTTTGGATTTTAATAACTTTTACTTAACATCTCGTAATCAGTTCTGTTTTCACATACTTCCCAGCCGAAGAGATTCAGACTGTTTCCAGTCATATATCATTTGTGTGGCCCAAAATGTGATTGCATATTTATCTTGCTCCAAAAAATTCAGTCCTGTTGCTAAGTAGTAAGGTCATTTCAGTCCAGTTCCCGGTGCACAATTAAACTAGGACTAGAGTTGGCACCAGTTAGCACCCAGGATGGCAGTCTTCGAAGAGAAACCAAGGACTGCATGGGCTAGAATAGAGACTAACTTTTTTTTTTTCTCGTGGCTAAACATGAATCCCTTCAGCACATACTAGCAGGGCACTGTGTGTAAGCTTGTGCCACTGTCTGGACTATACCTATGGGGTAATATAACATTTAAATATTCAGGGCCATGTATCCAGCATCTTTCACCAGCACTGAATTCATACACACACATGTTTAAGAGAAACAAAGTTACTATATTTTCCAATGGTCTTTTATAATTGCCTCTAGATTGCATCTGCTTTTCCATGTTACATCTTGCCACTGGAAATTGTGCTTAAACCCAGCAGCTGAGATTTTGTTATTGTTGTTAATTATTTGTATTATATTAGTATCCAGAGGCCCCAATCCAAGTCAGGATCTGTCCTTTGCCTTCCCTTACCTATCCCCTGAGCTAGGCATTGTACACACAGAATGAAAGGACAATCTCTTTACCAAAGAATTTACAATCTAAGAAAATTAAGGAATCTACTGTTGGCACCAAGGCGACAGGGTGCCTTTCTGCAATATGTTCCATTAGGCTTTTGGAGCTGACCTTTGCAAGGACTGGATGGGAAACTCAAGGCATCAAATTCTGCCCTGTGGTAAACCAAGCCCAACTCCCATTGACTTCACTTCAAATTGTGCTTGCTCACTCCAGAGTGGAATTTTGTGCCCTGTCTATGAGAAGAATCAAAGAACTGGAAGGGACCTCAAGAGGTCATCTAGTCCAGTCCTCTGCACTCAAGGCAGGACTAAGTATTATCTGGACCATCCCTGACAGGTGTTTGTCTACCCTGCTCTTAAAAATCTCCAATGATGGAAATTCCACAACTTCCCTAGGCAATTTATTCCAGTGCTGACAGTTAGGAAGTTTTTCCTAATATCGAACCTAAACCTCCCTCCCTGCAATTTAAGCCCATTGTTTCTTGTCCTCATCCTCAGAGGTTAAGAAGAACAGTTCTTCTCCCTCCTCCTTGTTACAACCTTTTATATACTTGAAAACCTTTACGTCCCTTCTCTTTTCCAGACTAAATAAACCCAGTTTTTTCAACGATCCCTTTTAATGTAACCTAAGAGTATCTTTATGAATAAAATGCCCATAGTTGTCACATACAACAGTATTTCTGATCCATATAATGTCCAGGGGAGTTTGATGTGCTGTGGTGAAGTTGGGGGAAATCCATCATTTTAGTAATGAAGGAAGCCAAGCTTTTGCCAGTCAAAAGCTGGAACCAGCTGTTTGGCCTGTGGCAAACCAAGTCCTAGCTGAGGGCTTGTCTACACTTGAAATATTACAATGGTGCAGTGCTGCAACTGTGCCACTGTAACGCTTCAGTGTAGACACTACCTACACTGACAGGAGGGATTCCCCCATCTGCGTAGGTAATCTACCTCCCCAGAAGGCAGTAGCTAGGTCGATGGAAGAATTCTTCCATTGACCCAGCTCTGTCTACCTAGGGGCTAGGTCAGCTTAACTATGCTGCTCAGGGTTGTAGATTTTTCACACCGCTGAGCGACATAAGTGGGTCAACACTCAAGGGCTCATTATGAATCTCCATCTGTAGGGGCAAGCTGGCAGCTGTTCCAGGTTTAGCTCTTCTCACTCTCTCTGGTCCAGCAGGGGCCTGAACAGATAATCAGAATTCAGGCATCACCAGAGAGGAGACTGTCAGAAGACAGAAAAACTCAGAATAAAGTATGTCTATGGAACAGTGGCAAGCTATGCCACTACAGCTATGCCATAGTGTAAATGCTTCCTATATTAATGGGAGAAGTTTTTTCATCACTGTAGTTAATCCACCTCTCCAAGAGGCGGTAGGTTGGTCAATGGAAGAATTCTTCTGTCAACTGAGCCACGTCTACACCCAGGGTTAGGTTGACATAATGCTCAGGGTACAACATTTTTCACAACCTTGAGCAACGTAGCTAAGTCAGCCTAAAATTTAGGTGTAGACCAGGCCTTAGAGAGAGGGAAATGAAAGGACAATGGACACAGGAGTTCAAGACATCACTGGGAGCTTGAAGAAGCAGGAATCTCATAGAAAGAGAGACAGAATGTGTCCACTGGATTACAAACCATTACCAAAATGGAACACTGAAGACTAATAGCTTGTCAAAATAAACACTCTGTAGGTAAATAAATAATAATAATTTCTCACTCTCCCATCATCCCTCACCATTTTCTGCTTTTTCCCTACATACTGATATTTTTTTTAAATCTTCTAAAAATTAAAGCAGACCTTAGGGCTAGCAGTACATACCACAGGGGCAGATAGCTTGGGGCTAGTATCTCATACTCAGAGATGGATGGAAGTTTTTTAAACTAGACCTACAGCTCCGCTGAGCCTGGGACTTGCAAGCTTTGTGACTTCTATTAAGAGCCTTCCTACCCTGAAAGACATACATTGTGCACTCTCAGAAGGCTGTGGCTAATGAAAAGCTCCAGGATGAACCCAAGAAGAAGAGGCGGGGGAAAGACCATCCTAAATAACTTCTGCAGAGTGACTCATCCTTTCACTGACAACATTAACATCTCAGCTCCTGCCAGCTGGATAGCTGCTCTGGCCATGTGAACATTGAGGGAATGTTTTGTTCCAAAGAGAAAGAAAAACCCTCTGTGTGCATATGTGTATATATATGTGTGTGTGTGTAATTGCTGTATGATTTCAGCTATTTTGACCTAATAAGAGTTACTATATTAGTCACCAGGACTGGGAGGAACAGATGGAGTTGTAAGGATTCAAATAGAAAAATAAATGAGACATGCCACCCATCCTGGTACATGCCCAGGGCAGAAGAATTTCCGTTTGTCAGAAGGTAAGAGGTGGAGATATTTGCCCCCTAAGAAAATAAACCCCTACTACATGATATACTCATGCTGCAAACAGAATCCAGGGAAATACTACAGGCGGCAAGGCATTTGACTTCTTCAGAAAGTCAATTTGTTGTCTTTGTTCCCCCTCTACATTCTGACCAGATCAAATCTGGAGACCATATTTTTGCTTCAAATAACCCAAATTGATCATTAATGACCATAAAATTTCTATCTAAAATATGTTCCTTACAAAGATTTTTAAATAAAACTTCTTTTAAAAGCTCAAAACTTTGTCACGAGGGAGCCATGGCTTTAGATCTCGTGTCATGAAGACGCATACCCAACTATTCATGAATAACCTTTCACTTAGAGCATGATCCTTCGGTTGTGTTGGGGACTGCCCAGCTGCTCCAGGAAGCATAAAGAGGGCTCAAAACTAGTTTTGCCTTCCCTTTCTCCCCAAGCCCTCAGCTGAGCCAAGCGTGAGTTAAATGCAGCTGGGGACTGAGCCCATTGCTTGTCCACATGGGAGTGAGGAAACTCATCGAGGGTCATGGTTATTTTAGAACTGCCAGTTTCTTTGTTGACAGAATGGCACCTAACCCTTACCTCTAGGAATGGAGTGAGCAGAGCTCACTGTCATTCTGCACGGAGAGATGGTGATTTTCTTCTAATCTATTTCCTAACCCTTCTCCCTACTTCTTTTCTCCCTCACTTCATGCCAAGCACCTTCCATCCAGAAGTAGTCCTCCCTTATGTGTCTCCTTTCACTAGCCAGTAGCAAGTAATGGAGCCTTCTCCTTAACACATCCTTCTCCAGTTTCCCCAAGAAATTTAACATATTCACTGTATAATGGCCCAGTCCTGTTCCCATTCCAGCCAAAGGAAAAAGTCATTGACTTCAGTGGTGAAGGGTATAACCCTATGTCCCTGCTCCCAAACTACAGTCCACTCCTGTTTGTTCTTGTCCTTTGTCTCCTTCATGGACACTGAGAGTCTTTTCCATGGCCATCTAAAAGGATGCTGGTACCCTCAACCCAGCCTGAGCAGAGAACTGTAGGCCAGTGTTTCCTAAAAGTGTGAAATGCACCCAAGGCATGGAAGATGCATCAGTTGAAATGGCTGTTTAACAATACAAGGCAGGGTTACAAGGGATGCACGATTGGTTTCGTTTTCGTGAAAGGGAACTCCACTTTCCAAAATTTGGGAACTGGAAGCACCTCCATAGGTACTGAACTTATACAATGAACCCCATACTGTGAGCAGACTGAAAGGGAAGTGGAGGGGGGGGTCTTCCTGCATTAAACCACAGGTCTGAACTTAACTGTGAACATCCCTAAGAGCTGAACAGTTGTAAAGGACCTGTGTAAACATTTACATTTCAAAATATAAAGACAAATTCCGGAGCAGAAAACTTTTAAAGAGTTGATTGGAAGATTTGTATGTAGACAGAGTATTGTTTTCTTCTCCTGGCTCCCTGGGTAGCAAAACAGAAAAATTATATGTAATTAAATGGAAACAGTATCAATTAGAAGTGATTCTCTGAGCTGAGGAGAGAGTAAGCCAATAAGGAAAGACTCCTCTTTTCCTCTGGCAGCCTCTCCACAATATGCTGAAGAAATCTCAAATCCACTTAACCATATAGTGTGCAAACAAAATTAAAGACATTCATGCAGGTGAAGGGTTATTTTCCAGGCAGCATAATCTTTGATCAGAACATATATTCTGTAAATATCTAAACATTTGATTCTCAACAATGTTGAGTTGGTTAACTGTTGTATCCCTTGTTCTTGAACCCAAAACTCTATATATCACTCCTTGATGTGTTAAATCTATATTACATTGGAGCAGAGGCTTATACCTTACTTGTTTGTAAAGTGCTCTATAAATATAAATTCCAGAGCAAGACAGAGTTTTAAAAAACAGTTCAGGTTAGTAAGTGACTATTAGATCTATAGAACTCAAGGTCTTAAAAGCAAGGAAATAAATAGCTAAGGAGATTATAAAAATTCAACACTGCCTATATGGGAATTTTCTTATCAAGAACAAAGAAATGGATATCTCATAATATAAACTCTTATCTATTTATTTTTATTCAATTATTTTTGTTATCTTATTTTGGTAGCTAAATATTTTCTTTTGAGTGATGTTAAGTTTGAAATTTTACCAGTTAATATATTTATCAATTCACTGTAAAAAAAAAAATTGGTCAAGTACTTCTTATTCTGCTTCTTGGCAATAATGTACAGACTATCTAGCTTAGCAGAAAAAAATATATAATCTCCCTATTTTTGTTTAAATGTCATATGTAAATAAACCTGTATTTGAGGCTGATCACTATGAGTAATCCATGTGTAGAAATACAATTTTTACATTTCTTTTTTCAGAGAGACTGCTCCTGGAATGCTTAAAGCACATACTTAAAAGCTGTGTGGGTTAGGTCTGAAATCTTGACTCTAAGTTCTGTGTTCTAACAACTAGACAGAACAAACGCGGCCTACCGTACCAATGCTTCATTTAATTAACCTATAGTGTTTCCTTCATTAATGCTAGTAGGAGTTACGCAGAAAAATATACTCTGCTGTGGCCTGTATTTATTCCTTGTATCACTAGCAAGAATGTAGTAAGAACTATGTAATTGCAAAGTTATTATGTGAACCTTCCCTGTAAAGTTAAGTCATCAGATTCTAAAAATGGACAATTACCTGGTCACTTGAGCTACTTAGTAACTAAGTATATTTTTCACACATCGTGCAAGAATACCTACCATTGTACCCAGAAATTAATATTGGCTTTGCTACATACAGTAAATGTAGAGTCACCATATAATCTGTTCTCTGTGAAAAGAAAGAACACCAAGATTTTGGGGTTTTTTAAAGTGACTGAACAGAGGTGATTTCTTGCTAATGAATGGCCAAAGAAATTGTTTCTTCTGGACTAACAGCTGGGGACTGATCCTCTACTGCCTTGCACCATCTGCAGTGATTTACACCTGTGCAAAGTGAAAGTACTACAGTCTGGATTTCCAGCAGTGTAGTTTGGACTTCGCACAGCTGCAGAGAGTGGGGAGGAAAGGTAGCTCTAAATTCTCCCAATCCTGGGTCAGCCATGGGCCAAGATGGCCTTTGGCATAATTTAGAGCAGTCTAAGTGCTGCTGTAAAGTGTGATAGCTGTAGTGGTCTCACACGAACCAGCTCTAGTCCATGATTGCTATGCACTCTGTCCATCCCCGCCCCTGACATGCCTCCTTCCAATCCCATCCCCTTTACACAGAAGCTATGGCAGCTTTACCCCACTCCAGGATTCCCCCTATCTGGGAGGCCTAAAATTATTTGCTGAATAAATTTTAAGTCATTTTTAATATCAAATAATTAGCAAATTTCATGATCTGCTTGTGGTCAATTCACAAACAGAAACACAAGCAAAATATAATTAACTGTTCATTGAAAATTGTCCTATCAGATCTAAAAATTATTCTAACATTGCTGGTACATTTTGTACAAGTTAAATCATTATACAAAAAAGAAAAGGAGTACTTGTGGCACCTTAGAGACTAACACATTTATTTGAGCATACGTTTTCGTGAGCTACAGCTCACTTCGTCGGATGCATTCGGTGGAAAATACAGTGGGGAGATTTATATACACACACAGAGAACATGAAACAATGGGTTTTATCATACACACTGTAAGGAGAGTGATCACTTAAGATGAGCCATCACCAGCAGGAAGGAAGGAGGGAAAGGAGGAAAACTTTTTGTGGTGATAATCAAGGTGGGCCATTTCCAGCAGTTAACAAGAATGCCTGAGGAACAGTAGGGGGTAGGGTGGGGGGAGAAATGACATGGGGAAATAGTTTTACTTTGTGTAATGACTCATCCACTCCCAGTCTCTATTCAAGCCAAAGTTAATTGTATCCAGTTTGCAAATTAATTCCAATTCAGCAGTCTCTCGTTGGAGTCTGTTTTTGAAGTTTTTTTCTTGAAGGATAGCCACTCTCAGGTCTGTAATCGTGTGACCGGAGAGATTGAAGTGTTCTCCGACTGGTTTTTGAATGTTATAATTCTTGACATCTGATTTGTGTCCATTTATTCTTTTACGTAGAGACTGTCCAGTTTGACCAATGTACATGGCAGAGGGGCATTGCTGGCACATGATGGCATATATCACATTGGTAGATGTGCAGGTGAACGAGCCTCTGATACTGTGGCTGATGTGATTAGGCCCTATGATGGTGTCCCCTGAATAGATATGTGGACACAGTTGGCAACGGGCTTTGTTGCAAGGATAGGTTCCTGGGTTAGTGGTTCTGGTGTGTGGTGTGTGGTTGCTGGTGAGTATTTGCTTTAGGTTGGGGGGCTGTCTATAAGCAAGGACTGGCCTGTCTCCCAACATCTGTGAGAGTGATGGGTCATCCTTCAGGATAGGTTGTAGATCCCTGATGATCGTTGGAGAGGTTTTAGTTGGGGGCTGAAGGTGATGGCTAGTGGCGTTCTGTTATTTTCTTTGTTGGGCCTGTCCTGTAGTAGGTGACTTCTGGGTACTCTTCTGGCTCTGTCAATCTGTTTCTTCACTTCAGCAGGTGGGTATTGTAGTTGTAAGAATGCATGATAGAGATTTTGTTGGTGTTTGTCTCTGTCTGAGGGGTTGGAGCAAATGCGGTTATATCGTAGAGCTTGGCTGTAGACAATGGATCGTGTGGTGTGATCTGGATGAAAGCTAGAGGCATGTAGGTAGAAATAGCGGTCAGTAGGTTTCCGATATAGGGTGGTGTTTATGTGACCATCGCTTATTAGCACCGTAGTATCCAGGAAGTGGATCTCGTGTGGACTGGTCCAGGCTGAGGTTGATGGTGGGATGGAAATTGTTGAAATCATGGTGGAAATCAAGGGCTTCTTTTCCATGGGTCCAGATGATGAAGATGTCATCAATGTAGCACAAGTAGGAGTAGTGGCATTAGGGGGCGAGAGCTGAGGAAGCGTTGTTCTAAGTCAGCCATAAAAATGTTGGCATACTGTGGGGCCATATGGGTACCCATCGCAGTGCCGCTGATTTGAAGGTATACATTGTCCCCAAATGTGAAATAGTTATGGGTGAGGACAAAGTCACAAAGTTCAGCCACCAGGTTAGCCGTGACATTATCGGGGGATACTGTTCCTGATGGCTTGTAGTCCATCTTTGTGTGGAATGTTGGTGTAAAGGGCTTCTACATCCGTAGTGGCTAGGATGGTGTTTTTAGGAAGATCACCGATGGATTGTAGTTTCCTCAAGAAGTCAGTGGTGTCTCAAAGATAGCTGGGAGTGCTGGTAGCGTAGGGCCTGAGGAGGGAGTCTACATAGCCAGACAATCCTGCTGTCAGGGTGCCAATGCCTGAGATGATGGGGCGTCCAGGATTTCCAGGTTTATGGATCTTGGGTAGCAGATAGAATACCCCAGGTCGGGGTTCTAGGGGTGTGTCTGTGTGGATTTGTTCTTGTGCTTTTTCAGGGAGTTTCTTGAGCAAATGCTGTAGTTTCTTTTGGTAACCCTCTGTGGGATCAGAGGGTAATGGCTTGTAGAAAGTGGTGTTGGAGAGCTGCCTAGTAGCCTCTTGTTCATGATGATGACAGCACCTCCTTTGTCAGCCTTTTTGATTATGATGTCAGAGTTGTTTCTGAGGCTGTGGATGGTATTGTGTTCTGTATGGCTGAAGTTATGGGGCAGGTAGCATCACTGGACACTACTGGACACTATTCTTTTTTGCGAATACAGACTAACACAGCTGCTACTCTGAAACCCGTTATACACAGGCATTGACCTTCATCAGACAAGTACAGCCACACTTTTCTCTGCTAACACTTATGATGATACCATTTATTTGATGGGCAACACTCACAAATGCAGATTCCAGGGGTATTACAGAACGAGGTCAGATCTAGTGACATACTAGTTGTATAATTTTGGCCCTCAATGTTATGCCTTTCTTGTAAAGACTTCTGGACCATATTTACTCATAATTTGTACCTAGTTCTAAAATAGGGGCAACAAAAAAATCACAAAGGGGTTTGAAATGTGACACCACACATCACAATTTAATTATACCTCTTGGGCTACCAGAAGCAAAGCCTCCTTTCCCTGGTGTGTGCGCGCGCATGCGCACGCGCACACGCACACACTCAGAACAGAAAGCATCTTGCTAAGCACCCCAGGGCTTCACTCAAAGGAGGAAGCTATAATCTGACAAAAACTACAGTTGTTTTATAGGAATGAGATGGACTTTTGTTTTCAAAAATTATATATATATTCTTAGTGATGGCTGTAAAGGGGCTGCCCATATGCTCAGGGTTTAGCTGATCACCATATTTGGGGTCGGGAAGGAATTTTCCTCCAGGGCAGATTGGAGAGGCCCTGGAGGTTTTTCGCCTTCCTCTGTAGCATGGGGCATGGTTGACTTGAGGGAGGCTTCTCTGCTCCTTGAAGTCTTTAAACCATGATTTAAGGACTTCAATAGCTCAGACATGGGTGAGGTTTTTCATAGGAGTGGGTGGGTGAGATTCTGTGACCTGCGCTGTGCAGGAGGTTGGACTAGATGATCAGAATGGTCCCTTCTGACCTTAGTATCTATGAATCTATGAAAATGTGGCCCTTTGACTCTCTCCAGAGCCCATTTCAAGATTGCTCTCTTCTCCCTGTCCTATGGCACCTAATCTTCTTTCTAGTGCAATAAACAAATCATTCTACCTCAGTCTCCCAGTTTTACCATGATCAGTACTTTCCCCCTAAATATAACCTTTGTATTCTTCTTCACAGGATCCTACCGTAGCCATCCATAGAAGCTACTTGTAGGATATAGTATAACCGACACAAATTACCAGGATTCAAATATAATATAGACTAATCCACTGTGAAGCACTTTGTGATGCCTTTGTATGAAAGATGGTACATTGTTTTGCATTGTATACAAAACATGGTTTGGGATGGTTATGCTGACACTAAGTGCTATAGTATGGCATGAATATGTTATGGGGTGTCAGAGGAAAAAGGTGTAGGTTAACTTGACGGCCTAGAGCACAAGCGAGCATGGCACACTCTAAATGCCTCTCAGCAAGACACCATAGAACTGCACCAGATGAGGAGAAACTTGCCCACCAACGTTAAACCAAAATGACTACAGCTTCTAATGGTGATATTAAAGAAACAAGTGAACAGGTGTTTAAGACAAGTATAAAAACAGAGCTATCAGCAAACCAAAGTTTCCTTAAGAAAACATGAAACCTCAAGAGCTTTCTCAAGCTTTAGCCTCATTTATTTACAGTTAATGTTAGAACTGGGCAGAGTTGATGGTCTATAGCTCTTTCTCCTAATTTACTGGCAGCCAGATAGAAAACTCACTTTTAAAATTGCTCACTCTTTGGGCATTGCCCCCAAAGTGTTCTGCTGTCACTGTTTACGAGCCTGTACACAGATATATGCTGTACATGACTAACTATAAGCTTCTGTGGGTACATCTACTCAGCCAAAACAAACAAACAAGGCAGCAAGTCTTGGGACCCAGGTTAACTGATTCCAGCTCATACTGTGGGGCTAAAAATAGTAGCAGAGTTGTTTGGGCTCAGGGAGGAGCCTGGGCTCTGAAACCCAACAAAGGGAGCAGGTCTTGAAGCCCAGGCTCCCAAACCCAGACATCTAAACTGCTACAAAAAAAAAAACCAGCACAAGCCCCATGAGCCTGAATCAGTTGACCTGGCTCTGAGACTCGCTTCTCGCAAAGGTTTTTTGCTGTGCAGTCATACCCTGTAAGTCTATTATAAAATCTTTTCAGGCTTCCTCTTGGCAGACCTTTATGACACTGGATTAATCAGTCTATGGAGGGATAGGTATTCATTCCAGCCAGTTGAGCTAGTGAGGGAGTGGTACAGTTACCACTCCTCCACACCTGCTCTCTTTGTTCTCTGCCTATCTTTTTTGCTACCTTTCATCCTATTGTGGGGAGATATGAAACTTTTTCCACTGTACACGCTGCTTTAAATTTGTTCACTTATATTTCATCTGAAAAGTGAATTACCTTTCATTATCTTTAGCATTCTGTTTGCACATTCTGTATTGGAATGCTTTTTTTAATTTTTGTTTGTTTGTTTTAAGAAACAAAGTTTGGACTTGGAAATTATTAATTAGTAGCAGTATTGGAGTGCCTAAGATCTCCAGTCATGGACAAGGATCATAAAAGGATCATGAAGAACTCACAGCCTCAGCTGTACTTCAAGACATTATGTAGTGTAAGCCACAACAAATAAATATCATGATAATGCATTATTAATTATTATATTATTATTATTATTAATATTGCAATAGCAACTAGAGTTCTCAACCAGCAAGAGGGGCCCCACTGTGCAAAGTGCCATACAAACATCTCAGTATGGCTAGATATTTCTAATATGTTGTTGGTGCTGGATTCTGCTCATTCAATCCTTCTCCTGTTAGACTTTGAAATGTTTTAAAGTAAAAATCAGCTTTTCCTGAGACTGACCAACATAGAAATGCAAGCTGGCTAAAATTTGCAATGGAAAATTTCAATTAATGGCAAGGTTTAAAATAAAACTTGAATACTATTCTAATTCAAAATTAATTAATTAAAACAGTTTCAAATTTGAATAGTTTTTTGTCAGTTACTAGACAGAATCTGCAATAAAAATATACGATTACTGTAAAATTAACATTAATCCCCCCATTTGCAAAGAAAACAGATGAGATCATATCTTCCCACAGCCCTTTCTTATATCAAGGCTATGCCTAAGACACCAGAAAACAACATAACGGGAAATATACAAATTAAAAAATAAGAGATAAAAAAAGATTCATGAAGGTGGAGTGTTATTTTCCAGCTTGGGCAGTTTTTGATCAGTAAACATGCTCCCTCAAAGAGCTAACACTCAACTGACCAATAAAATGTGATTGATTGATTTATAATACAAAGTGTGTTGAGTAGCCTTTGGGAAGGGAGGGAGCTATCTTGAAACAAGCAAGGCAATTGTTTGCCTTCTCTCATGTTCACAAAGTGCCCTGCATTAACCCTCATGCTTTCAAATACTCATATTGGTTATTTCAAAGTTGGTGCAGAGCTGTGCTTTCCCATGTCTGCCACTAATGACTTGCAGCTGTTGCTAATCTGTGCCTCTGATTTCCTTTGATTACTATGTGTATTGATGCCTGTGGTAAATAGGCATCTGCCAGGTGCCAGCACAATCAGGGGGAAAATATAAAAAGTTCCCTGTTTCAAATTCAATGTGACATTGTGCAAGTTGAGAGGCAGCCGTTTAACTATTTAAGGGGAACAGTTTCCTGGGATCATCACTCGCCTCCTAGCTGTGGAAATTCCTTTATTTGTAACTACAGTTCCCCTCCTCAGACCCCCCAATGCTTGCATGGAAATAGCTATACCCAAATTTTGGCTGCTTGGCGGAAGGTCCTTATAGTAAATCTTTCCATAACAGACACAGTTTTAATGAGAGGATAGTTTAGTCCTGTTTTCCATGAAACTAGGCTCTCCAATGTACCATTCCCCAAGACATAATCAGATGGCACAACCTCCCTTACTGTAGTAAAGTTCTGGTTTACAAGAGTAGATTTTTGGGGATTGGTCCTGCTTTGAGCAGGGGGTTGGGCTAGATGACCTCCTGAGGTCCCTTCCAAACCTGATATTCTATGATTCTATGAAGCCTGATTCTCCACTACCTGGCACCTTGTACAGCCATTTATTGCTATGCAAAGTGGGTGTGAAATATCACTAAATAAGTGTAGCAGCATTTTACATCAATAAAAGTCAGTGGAGAAGTTCAGCCAGTAAATCCAGGATAGGAAGAATGCGGCAGGAGCAGCATCTCAGGATCTGGTAGAAAATTATATGGCTTTCAGGAAGCCACGGCTAGTTTTAGGTTTTCCAAAGTGAAGCACAGAAGGTCTCACACCAAGGATGGAAATATCACTAGAAGGTTTCCCCAGGAGACCATTTGCAAACCATTTGTGATGCCCAGTGCATTTGCACAGCCTATGATACACATTCCCTTAGAGCAGAGAACCATAGAGCTCTATCAACCATTTTCTCATGGTATTTCTTATCCTATCTATACAGCATCAGTCAGTCAAAGGTACCACCAAAAACTGAGCAGCTGCTCGTTGCTTCCATCCATCATTCTTCTTTCTAGTAGTACATAATTACTTCCAGCTGTTAATTATCCAAGATTATAACACCTGACCCACATTGTTTGCCTTTCATTTGCACCTTGCATGTTCAAAAACAAATCTTCAGAGACAATCAAATAGAAGCTAATTACATGCTATTGCCAAAGAGTCGGGCAGAGGTGGTCTCCTGATTCAATGGGTGCATTATACCCAACTGCTGAGGGGGCACTGATCACCTGCAGCAGCACCCTTCACCCTGGCACCACAACACTAAGCCCAACCTGATGCTCAGGCTTGGCCCAGACACCCTTCTGTCATGATGGAGAAGCAGCTGGGCTGAATTTGAGTGAGTGGCACTGTGACGCCTGGTACCAGCATGCAACCCTGGAGCAGGGAGCTGGGCCCAGCGTCGAGGGATAGGAGTTGCTGCTGCTGCAGGGAAAGTGTAGGGTGGGCTCATTCTCTAGCCTCACCCCCCAACCTACCCACGCCCAGGCTTCCCCCTCTGCACTGGGCCAGGAGAAGTGTATCTGTGACCATTTTTGCACCCTTGGTTTCATGATTTCTGTAGTGCAATCGAGCCCGTGAACCCACACTAAAGCTGCCCCTGCCAAAGAGAGACACCTCTGTTTGCCTACTGAAAGGCTACTCTTGTGGTCAGTGTCTCCAATTTGTAAAAGTCATCATCCCTGACATTCCAGTGACAGCAATAAAATGAGGGCATAGATATTGGAAACGTATAATGCACATATTCATTCATATACTCACAAGACTAGCCTCTAGCCTCACTGTTTGCCTAGCTTCCCACTCCCAGCCTGGTTCCAGCCCCTGGCTGTGAACAGTACCAGGACAGTGTGGGCACAGCGTGCATCTGCAGCAAGAGAAAGCCCACAGGGCTCTGATACATGTAAATAGATACTGAAGCAGAACTACATTTAACCAAAGAATAGAATAATTCCATTTTACAGAGTACAGTTTTGATCTCATCTGGACTACTCCAGAAAGCAGCGGTTGCTTAGTTTAGAAAACGCCATCTGAATCTCGGGAAAAGTTGCGGTGAAGAGCTACAAAATGTAGGAAGTACAATGAGCCATGTCCTATGGGAAAGAGAGACATACGTTTGCCAGTGTTCAAGACCTTCCTCCGTCCCCTGGCAAAAAGGACACTGTAAAGTTAAAAATCACATATTCAAATATAAATGTGTGTGTACAGTCGAACGATGTACTCACCTAAGGTTAATGAAACTATATGAAAAAGATAAAGACCTAATATACTTTTTGAAATGTATGCTGCTGCTTTAATTTTTGCACTGTACCCAGCTTGGATAGTAAAAATAAACTAGTTAGGGTTTGTCTACATGAACATTTAGTTCATGGCAAGCTGAGGTGCAAATTTGCTCCATACTAGCCTGTGGTGCTCTAACTGTCTGTGTGGATCCTGCTGACATGAATTAACAGTTCATGAATGCATTCTGAGTCCAAATGAGACAAGATCAAAGTATCCGAGCAAACTATTAATGAGCATCAGCAGGGGGCACATGGACAATGAGAGCAGAAGCAGACTATTGAGGGGTAGATTCACACCACAGATTGCCGGAAACTAAATGTTCATATAGACAAGCCCCTAGTTTCACTGATTGTTTACTGGCCTACAGAAGATAAAGCCCAACTACTACCCTGGCAAACAGCTGCTGAGTCTTCTTCAACTCAGGGGATAGGCGCCTTTGTGTTTGGAACAACAGGTCCTAAGCTGGTCAGGACTTTTTTGAGATGTCTTCCTGAGGAAAAATGGCAGTTCATCTAAACCAAAACTGTACTGGGGGAAGTGAGGGGAGGACTGTTTTTATGAATTCCTTGACTTAATTTTTGAGTTTAAGTTTAGAAATTTTTCAGAACATCCCATTTCGACATTTTGGTTTTACAGTTCAAAGCACATTTCATTTTGAAACTTAAGCTAATTATAGTAAAACAATTAAAATTAAAATGGTTGAACTAAAAATAAAATGTTTTGAAATGATCAAAACAAAATGTTTTGATTGACCAGAACCTTCCCCCCTCCCTCCAAGTTTTTCACTTCACAAAAGTGATATTTTGACTTTTTTGTCCCAATTCCAGCCAGGACATTTTTTTGAAATCTCAAATATTTTCCCAAGACACAAAAACTGTATCCATCCCAACTCCAGTCCTGAGTTGTATCCTTGATACCAGCGATATGTGGTTTAGTTGGTGATTATGTCTATGCATACACAGCTCTAGATTTGTTGTGGTCTCAGCTGAAAAACAGGAAATGTAATCTTGACGACTGCAGTTAGTTATCAAGTGCTGGCTGCCACCAATTAGCGATGGGCATAGCTGTGGGTTTGGTTCAAACCCCTCTCTACTACTCTCACACAAAACAGAATTCAGCATGACAGAGCATGACACCGGCAATCAGCCAGCAATCCGTTAGGTAGATAAATAAACAACAGTAAAATCAATCATATCTATTTCTTTTCAGGTAACACTGAAACTCCAGTCAGTTGTTTTCAGCAAAGTCTCCCCTCCCCCACACTTTCAAATTATAAGAAAGAAAGTTTGAATACAGTGGCAGAATATAATTTACAACATTTCCCAGTTAGCGTGTTGCAGTTTACACCAAGACATCAATATGTTAAGAAATAGTCTTGCTCGATTGTGGCTAGGGACTAATGAGGGCAGGAAGGTTTTGAATTTCACCATTGAGACTTGGCTCCCAAAGGTTTTTATGAAGAAGTCAGTAAGTTATTTAATACAAAAACAAGAACTCCCGTCTGGGCTTCTCTATTGTTCAGGGCATGCTTTATGTTCACAGATTGGGAACACCTTAGGTGGCAGCTGCGTTTCTCTTTAATGGAATAAGGGAGATGGGACGCTTGTGCTGTCATCCCTGTTGGCATATCTTGTTTCTTTAAAACTTTCTTCATATAACTAGGCAGTTAGTTGAGCTGAGCTGTGTTTTTAAGAAAAAAGAAAAATCTTTGAACCTTGGCCTCAGAATGCCACTGGAAATTAGCCATTCCTCAGAATGTAACTGAGCTATTTAGCTCTTTTTTAGTCACAGAGATCTCCCCAGGAGAAAATATTTAGAGGACTGGGAGCAGGGGTTGTATTCATATGTTGTACAATTTTAGAGGTATGGTTTATGCAGCACTGGAACCTGGAAACACAATAAATCAGATTCAAATACTATGCACAGCCTGACTAAATGAGCCCAGCTTCATACCCATGCAGTGGGGTATGAGGGTGTAAGGAGATAACTGGATTGCCAGAGCCTGCATGGAGGGGGAGGACAGCCTCTGCTGGGCAGCTGTGTCCCTTCCCACACAGGTGGGGAGTAATCGTGCATGGATGGGGAGCCAATGTAGCCAAAGTTCCACCCCCAACACTTCAGCTCACACACCAGAGCTAACACAGAAGGGAAGTCATCTGCACCAGTGGAAGGTTTGGCAGAGATTAGTCCCCCACATTGCAAGAGGGAAATAAAGACCAGATCACAACTCAGATTCACAGTCTGGTTCCTGCTTTGCTCCTGGGGCAGGAAATCTACATGCTGTCCCTTAGTCAAATTGGATTGTATGGCTGTTGGCCAGTCCTTGAGCACTGTTTCATGTACCAGACATGCTGGGCAATACACACCACCAGTGCTGTCCATCATAACTGTATGGTAACAACATACCAGATACAGTAACAATGCTTTTCAGGCTGCCACATTCTATTACTTATTAGAAGCTGCAAGTGGGGACTGGCAGCAGACTAACAAAAGCGAGGAGGTGCCCTGTTAAAGTAACCACTATATCACACTAATCTCTCCCCATCATGCCTACAAACTCTTATAGTAAAGATAAAAAAAGACAGTGAACAGGGGTTCTATGTTACTGTATCAAAGCAGATCTGTTGTACATGGGTTTTGTTCCATTCTATTGTATTCTCTCTCTCTCTCTCTCTCTCTCTCTCTCTCTCTCTCTTAAAATCTATGCTAGGAAAATAAATTGCTCTTCAGTTGAGTGTGTAAAAGTTTTCTTTCTTACTGGCATATTTATTTAACTTTATCTGATAATGAAACTCAAGTAACTTCCTTGAGTTTCTGCTGTTCCTAATAATGATGCAGTGAAAAGAAATCTCTTACTTTCTCTCCCCACTGACTCATAATACCAGGCTTCTAGGGAATATAGCCAGGGCTACTAAAAGTATTTCCAGGCCCAGGGAATCCTATCCCAATTCATGTCCTCTGTCTCTCTCTTCCTGTGTTTTGTCTCAGTATTGTCAACCCCACATATTCAAAAAGCTTCTTTCTGCAACTGCTAGGGCTAGTGCTTTTCTTTTCATATGAGTGCTGAGATTTTCATGTAGTCACTTGACTCCTGCTGCTGGGGCTTCAAGAAAACCCTCAAAGATCACAAGACTCATGGTAAAATCCAAGTCAGCAACCCTTCCCTTTCTCATCACCAAAAATTATAATATGAAGCTTTCTGAGTAGTATGGCATAGCACTTCATAATTTATCCTGACTTGTGCTGGGGACTCTGCCTCTGTGCTGCTTCAACAGCTCTTGGTTACCCCCATGGCTCGCGCTTTTCTTTCCACTCTGGATGTACTATAGGCAAAACAGGAGTATAGATCAAAGAAATTTACATGACTTATGAGGAGAGGCTGAGGGAGCTGGGATTGTTTAGTCTGCAGAAGAGAAGAATGAGGGGGGATTTGATAGCTGCTTTCAACTACCTGAAAGGGGGTTTCAAAGAGGATGGCTCTAGACTGTTCTCAATGGTAGCAGATGACAGAACGAGGAGTAATGGTCTCAAGTTGCAATGGGGGAGGTTTAGATTGGATATTAGGAAAAACTTTTTCACTAAGAGGGTGGTGAAACACTGGAATGCGTTACCTAGGGAGGTGGTAGAATCTCCTTCCTTAGAGGTTTTTAAGGTCAGGCTTGACAAAGCCCTAGCTGGGATGATTTAACTGGGACTTGGTCCTGCTTTGAGCAGGGGGTTGGACTAGATGACCTTCTGGGGTCCCTTCCAACCCTGATATTCTATGATTCTATGATTCTAAGACCCCTCCTCAGGAATAGACCTGACAAAGCACTACAGTGAGAACTTCTAACCATGAGCTTCGGAGAGCCTCTCAGGGAAATCAGGACCCCCCCAAACACCATGGACTAAGGAACCATCCCAGCCTGGTCTTCCTCTGGTAGCCCTATTTCTAGCTGCTCTCTTAGTTTGCTTGGTAAAGGCCTACACTGTTGGGGCATGATCCAAAGCTCATAATAGCCAATGGAGTCTATTTGTGATGTTCTATCCATTTCAGGGTTTGAGCACTCTCCCACCCTTCCCCAGTGACAATAAACCTTTGCACAGCACCTAGTTGTGCTTAAATGAGCTCCTCTGGATCTGGATCTTCTTCTCTGCTGGGTCCTGATATACCATTTGGAGACGAAGGATTTCTAACCCACAAGGGTCCAGTGCTGCCTCTGCCTGCGCAAGAAGACAACAAAGCAAGCAAATAAGACTGTAGAAAAAGGGGAGAGGCCACTTAGAGACACAAGGGGACAGACACCTGCTTTTGATGCTTGGGCAGCATGAACCTGCCAGCTAGAGAGGGGGAATTGGTTGTTAAAAATAGAACAAAGGGATAGGCTGCTCCCCAGCTACTGCAAACAAAACAGTGAGTGGGAAGCAAGCAGCTCTCTTGGCTGACCACGTTCAAGCAGGCAGGCAAACAGCTTTCAGCCTGCACTATGGCAAATCATGGGTGATGAACCTCAGATGTTTTGAGCAATTTGTAGTTTGCAACTCCATTCCAAATGTACAAAGTGTTCAACCTTGCTGACAGTGATGGGTCTGAAGGCGTACGGACAGCTTATAACCTATTGTCTCCATCTGTGTCTGGAACTTCCACATACATCACAGTTATAGCAGCAATGTAAGAACATTTTTCTTTGACCGCATTGATGATAGCTGAACAATACTAGTTCCATCAGTGACATCAAGGAAGTGGAGCATTGGTAGCACAATTCGTTGCTGCTCTAAGGAAGTTGTCAGAGCATTGTCAGTTTGGACAAACATCAAATGATGCCCTGCGTGACCAGTTAGTCTCTGGATTAGGTAATGACCAGGTCCGGAAGAAGTTATTGACTGTATCAGCACTTACATTCAAGAAGGCTGTTGTAATGGCTCTTACAATGGAAACCACAAAGAAGGATTCTCTGTAATTTAATGTGAACCAAGAAGTTCACTTCCTGCATCAGCAAGACAGAGGAGCACAGGAACTTGTGGCCACTGTTCACAAACTATGTATGCTGAGAAGGAGTGCTGGGCATACCAAGTTATTTGCTGAAAGTGCCAGAAGAAAGGATTGCCATGACCTGTCACACAGTTCAATGATCAACATAGTAATTGTCCATCCAAGAAGACAACTATTAAGACTAAATCTAAAAAAAAAGATGGAAGCTGGGAATTGATCATGTGGAAAGAGACAAGAACTCAACTGACACTGATCTAGACCTAGTGTTATCAGAAGCTGGAGTAAGAGATGGCATCTTGGTGACACCCTTGATCAAAGGAGTTCCTACATGAATGGAGCTTACTACTGGAGTTGCTGTCTCATGGATTTTTAAATCTACCTATCACCAGATGCTGTCACAAGTTCCTCTGAAAGAAACGTCCAGGGTTTTGAACACTTATACCAGAGAAAAGTTAGTTCCAGAAGAGTTACTCCAAGTGAAAATTCAACTAGATGGACAATTAGTTGTTTCACCCTTGTATGTGACTGAAGGAAAATATCCACCATTATTTAGCAGATCTTATCTTGAGAAGCTCAAGGCGATCACAAAGACAACTCAACGTCTTCAACAAATACTGGCCAGACATTCCAAAGTTTTTGAAAAAGAGCTTGGACAGATGAGAAACGTGTCAGTGAAGCTCACTGTTAAGTCTGACAACCAACCAAAATATTGCAAGCTCAGAGATGGTCCTTATGCTCTGAAGCCTCTGGTGCAAGCTGATATGGACCATTCAGTGAACATCGGAGTCTGCTCACCAGTTTCACACAGTGAGTAGGCTACACCCATCATACCAGTGATTAAGAAGGATGGCTCTATCCAAATTTGTGGAGATTTCAAAGTGACACTGAATCCAGTTTTATGTGCAGACCATAGGCGCTGACTTTTATTTTTCCCTTGGAGTGTTCAACCCCTACTCTGCCCCAAGGCCCAACCCTCACTCCACCCCCTCACCCAAGGCCCAGTCCTCACTGTGCCTCTTCCTGCTCTCCACCCTCCCCCAGATGCCAAACAGCTGTGGCTGGTTGGTGCTGAGCACCCACTATTTTTTCCATGGGTACTTCAGCCCTAGAGCATCCACGGAGTTGGCACTTATGGTGCAGACTAGTATCCACTACCTCATATAAAAGATTTGTTTGCTATTTTTAGTGGGGGACAGTGTCTCAATGCATACCTGCAAATGGAGACTGATCTGCTTTCTCGCAATCAACACGCAAAAAGGCTTATTTTGTTATAATAAGTTGCCTTTCTGTATCACTTCAATGCCTGCCCTGCTCCAGAAAGCCATGGATGAGATTCTGAAGGGACTGAATGGAGTTCAGTCCTATTTGGAAGACACCCTGGTTATAGTAAAGGGTCAAGAGGCTCGTATTCAAAATATGGATGCTGTTTTGTAACATTTGGAAGACCGTGGACTGAGAGTACGTAAAAAAAAAAGCGAGTTTTTCAAACCTTCAGTTGAATACCTTGGACATGTAATTGATGCCATGGACTTAAGGAAGTGTCCAAAAAGAGAAAGAGCTACCTAGACCTTTGGACATCTCTGAACCAGGTTTAGCCAGTTTGGCTTACCATTATAGTGACAATGGCCCTCAGTTCTGTTCTGAAGAATTTCAGAGGCTCCCAGCTTCAAATTAAATTCAGCAGGTACGTTCTGCTCCATACCATCCTGCGACCAACAGACTGACAGACTGCTTTGTAGAAACACTTAAAACACCTTAAAAGTTAACAAGTCTATTTTTGAATCGTCAGCAGAAATTGGACAATTTCTTGCTTGTGTATAGGAACACACTACGTGTTATAACCCAGGAGTCACTTGCAACTCTTTTCTTAAAAAGATCTTTGCATACCTGCTACATCCTGATGTAGCTTCACATGTAGCCAAATCTCATGCTATGCAAATTGATCAATGATGAGAGATTCATCATCATTCTTTTCAAATAGGAGACTTAGTGTGGACTCGCAACCACACTTGTGAAGTGAAATGAGTACTTGGAAAACTTGTAAAATTCACTGGACCTGTTTCATTTGTGGAAAAATTATCCAACAGTTTTTTTATGAAAACAGCATATGGACCAGTTGCAACCTCAACAAGTAGCAGAGTCTGGGAATGTGCTAATAAGATTTTCTGTGGTCTCCAATTGACCCTCCTTCTGTTACAACTTGTTGGAAGAAAATTTGGTACTAGATCCAGTTGATTCCATACCACCAAGTGTTCCTGTTGTTCACCATACTACTGCACCATCACCAACATGTTATCTCAAGAGAGTGCAAAACCAGTTGTGCATCTGAACTTAAGTTATCCAGTTAGTGAATTGCTATTCCAGAGCAGAATAATCCCTTGCAACCTGAGAGTTTGCAAAAGTCCACCCACAACTTCTAGTTACGTTATCTAGTGTTTCATGTTAGCCATGTAAATGATAATGTATATATATTTGGAAAGATTTTTGAAAGTAAGGTGGAGAAATGTGATGTCCTGTCCCTTTAAGGTTTTAGCACTCTCATCTCCCCAGTGAAAAGCCTCATTTTCATGGTACCTTCAGTTTGGTAGCCAGAACAATAAACCTTTGCACAGCAGCTAACTGTGCTTAAATGAGCTCCTCTCTGTATTTCCTTCTCTTCTGGATCTAGATATAACACTATTAATTTCAATGGGCTTTGTTAGCAGACCATTAGAATTTTCTTTCTGACTTCTCCTACTTCTCAAGAGAAGCTGACTGTGATAACCATATGTATGCATGTGCCTGTGGCTGTATATCATTGTTTTATGAGTTTACACCTGACTGACACATTGTGCTCTCATAAACCCCACATCCTCTGTTATAAGTTTTTGGATAACTTATCTTAACTAATAATGAGCAAACCTCAAAAGGTTCTGATACAAGGTTATCCCAAAATCTTGATTCTTCCCTCTTGCTGTGTATGTCACATGAATGGGGTGTGGCACACCTGTTTTCATACAATAACATAAAAGAAAACATACCTTTTGCACCCAGCATACCATTGTCTTACATAGACTATGAAGAAGCAGTCACATTTTTAACTGTATAGAGAAGTGGCATGGCAGAGATCCAGTCTCATTGCCAATGATGGTGAAAAAAAGAATAATCCTTATGGTCAAGATTTTGAAAAATGACTAATGATTTGGGATGGCCAACTTGAGACACCTTAAATGAGATGGGTCTGATTTTCAGGAAGTGCTGAGTACCAGCTCTCGAAAATCAGGACTCTGTAAGGTTTCTCAAGTTAGGCATTCCCAAACCACTAGTGCCTTTTCAAAAGCCTGACATATTTTTTTGCTACAGCCTCCTGACGGCTATGATTTCATGCGTCTCTTCTAACCTGAGGTGCCCTCTCTTGGGTGAGGTGATGAAGCTGTGTGCAAGAAAGGCCAATAGGTTTTGTTTTCAGCTCCTAATGCCATATGTGTAATTTTGGCTGATGGTCATGTGACCTGTGCTCATACTTCATGCAGCCCCAGGTCATCACATCATGAATGATCAGTTACCTAATCCATGACAAGTATGTGATTGTGCTGAGTTGAGGCCAGTAAAAACACAAACAAACTCACTATACAAATATTAGTTAAATAAGCCTTTCATAACAGATTAAACAAATTAGTTCCTGCCATATTGAACATCCTGGGTTTTCCCTCTCTGGCCCTTCATCCATAAGCGATAATCCACAGAGTAAAAGAAACACACTTCACTCTAATTAGGGAGGAGCTAATTATCCCCCATCAATTAGATCCTACAACACTTATCTGTAAACAGTTGCTGGTAAGGTACATAACAGATTAGTGAGTGAAGGTCTAATTAATAAGGAATAATGAGCTCCTTACTACACAAACTGGAGGAAACGTGTTCTCCCTTTGCAGTGGCCACTGAGATGGTTATAATGTTGACCAAGATATTTGGCAGGAGACATTTAGTTTATGACTTCCTTCTAATTTTTATATCAAATATGTAGTCTTTATTTTACTGACTTAACTGTACAGTAATATGTTAGTGTTGCTGACTTTGGTTTGCTTTCCCTGTGACTCAGAGCCAGAAGGAAAGTGGCTACCTGCCCCAATGAGTGTGAGATTTCCCCTTCTGTTTTGCAAAGGCTGTACACTTATTGTTTGTATTTCAGTAGTGTCTAGAGACCCCCAAACAAGTTCAGGACCCCGCTCTCCTAGGCACTGTACAAATATATGGTAATATGCCATCTCTGCCTTGAATATCTAAGCTGGTAAGAGACAAAGCATGGTAGAAAGAGCAAATGGGAAACCAAGGCATAAAGAAACTAAGGGTGGGATTCACCATAGTATTTAGGAGCCCGTGTCCTGTTGAAATCAATGGGAGTTAACCACCTAAATACCTTGGTGTATCCCACCCCTAGAGACTTGCCTTAGGCCACACAGGAAATCTCTGACAGAACTGGGAAATGTCTTTTCCCATCCCATGAAAACTTGAGATTTTTTTTAAAGTCCCATTTTACTATCAGAAGGAACCTGTGGCCTTTCAGCATTTTTCATGAAACAAAGTCCCCACCGTAGCCAATAGCCCAGTGGTTAAGGCACTCACGTGGGAGGCAGGAGTCCTGGTTTTAAATCTCTGCTCTATCTGATTTGGAGCAGGGACCTGAAGCCATCAGTAACCTAACCACCAGGTTATTGGCTATTCTGCGGTGGGCTTCTCTCAGTCTCTCCTGTTGAAACTGTTCCACTGTGTATAAAGAATTAGATATTCACTGGAGAAAGGACTTGACCTTGGCTCACCCCCATCACAGGTGAGTGCTCCAAACACCAGGCTATAGAGGCACTCTCTCTGTCAGTCTGTCCCAATGTACACTGCATTATTTATCCAAGATTCCTGACAGGCTCGAATTGAACTAAGATCCCCTGAGTACCAATCCAGTGTCTTAACCGCACGACCCACCCTAATCTCTGCTTTCAGAACATTAAAAAATCCTAAA
Source organism: Dermochelys coriacea (assembly GCF_009764565.3). Lineage (NCBI taxonomy): Eukaryota > Metazoa > Chordata > Testudines > Dermochelyidae > Dermochelys > Dermochelys coriacea. The sequence continues at coordinate 111,168,827 of NC_050069.1, forward strand.
CTATCTTTCAGAGCTGGGGCAACATGACTGCATGGGAAAGTCATATAAGTCAAATAGGAAACTGTTCATGTAAAGAATTTGGGGTTAGGAAGGATGTAGTAAAAGATAAGACTTTTTTTACCCCTTTATCTTGCAGAAATCATTGAATCCATTCATTTTTCTCAAGGAGAACCCAGAATATTGCCCATTGTGGGTTGGTTTTTGTTTATTTGTTTTGCAACTTAGCAGCAAATTTTCAAAGCTGCACCTGTGGATTTGCTTATTAACAGCAATAGGCATCGTTCACACAGCCGGTATCAATCCTGTGCACACCAGCTGGCAATTTTACTCCTTGATATTGTGCTGTGAGTGTGCCTAGAATTGCACAGTCTCTACTGAAGGAGGAACATTCTGAGTGTTATATGGAGAAGAAATGTGTAATGTTCTTATGTTGATATACACTGCTAATGTTGGTGCTTGGATATCAAGGTGATAGGGGCCTTAGGAAGAATGGACAGCACGTCTTATAAGATAACTGTCAGAATGGATAGTGGTAGATATACTCTTTTAATCATTATAATTAGGACCCTACCAAATTCATGGTCCATTATGGACAATTTCACTGCCATCAGATTTGAAAATTGGTAAATTTCACATTTTCAGATGTTTAAATCTGAAATTTCATGGTGTTGTAACTATGGGGGTCCTGACCCTAAAGGGGGTGGTGGGGGGTCCTGACAGTAAGGGGTCCACAAACCTGTTGTAAGGTGGTCATGGGATTACCACCCTCACTTCCGTGCTGGGCAGCAACTGCAAGGCTTTCTGCAGGTGCAGGAGGTTTCCGGACGTGGAGGTGGGTCTGATCCCCCCAACCCTCTAGAGCAGCTGTGCAGGGGATGGACAAGTCCTGTCCCTCCCCAGCCCAGCCCGAGCTAGGAGCCCCCTTTGCTGGGGCGCTCCCAGCAGCACAAGGAAGATCGGACCCAACTCCACAAGTCTCCTCCAGCTGCAGGAACCTCTGGGGCTGCTGCCCAGTCCCAGAGCATCCTGCAGCAGGGGGAGGCACCCGGAGATGGGTCTGATCCTCCCCGTCCCCGAGTGGCTGTGCAGGGGATGGACAAGTTCTGTCCTTCCTCAGCCCAGCCGGAGCTAAGAGCCCCCATTGCTGAAGCACTCCTAGAAACAAGGGGACATCCGATTTCACAGGGAAGGGCTTATTTCATGGTCCATGACATGTTTTTCATGGCCGTGAAATTGGTAGGGCCCTAATTGTAATGTAGTCAGAGGTGGGTTTTATAAGATTCTGTCCTGAGCAGCCCACATACCCAAAGTGGCTGTCCTATTTCTATAGTATAGTGGCTATCACCTGCATAAAGTCAGCGGATATAGAAAGTTATAGGTATTTTCCACCAAATGCATCCGATGAAGTGAGCTGTAGCTCACGAAAGCTTATGCTCAAATAAATTTGTTAATCTCTAAGGTGCCACAAGTACTCCTTTTCTTTTTGAGAAAGTTATAGTATAATTTCAAGAGACTTGAAGCATTCCATTTTCACTATCCTTTGAAAGGCAGATGGATATTGCTATGAACTCTATCTTCCAAAGTCTGATCCTGCTACTATTCCTCCCAGCCCTGTGAGAGACAGGGAAGACAAGCAGACATAGATCACTAGAAAGGTGGTGCTTTGGTATTAAGCCATATTAAAATGTCTCTCAGTGACACATCTGATCTCCTCCATCCAATGGAAGACACACATATGCCAGGGTGCAGTTGTGGGATTTCTGCAGCCTGCTATCCTTTGACATTGGTTTTATTTATTTACATTTCTCTGAAAGCACCTGGAGTATCTGTCGCTCTAGGCACTTACGTGATCGTCATGAAAAACACAGAAATTACACTGGATCGATGTCCTTATGAAATGTGTCCAAGCCCACATCAAATAAAATTCATCCCTATTCAACCCCATTTAATCTGCCTTCTTGCTGCAAAGCAGGAAAAATAGATAAAACTTGCAGCACATCATAAAGTTAAGCAAGTTGAGTATGTTGAACCAAGGAGGAAGCAGGCTCCAGAATCAGAGACCATGGAAATATCCTGCCATTACAGTCCCTTTTCATTAGCTCAAACACTTCAGGTTATCACAACTGCAGTGTCATATGAGGAAAAAGTGGCTTTCAAGGAAGCCAAAGACTATCTAGGCATGTATATAAAAACAGATTCACATAAAGCTGAAGAGCTACTTAATATATTAGGGAGTGCCTAATCTTTAAACATACATCAGGGCAGCAGTCAAATTAAGGAGTGGCCAGAAATAAGTTTTGAAACACACAAAAACAGACATCTTTATGCCTCAGAGTGGTTAGTGGGCAAGGAACTCCGGGAAGCGAGCCGATAACTTTGGGAGGACCAATTTTAGAAGGCCACACAGTGGCGGATTAATGATTTTGCCACCCCAAGGCTCAGAAATAATTGCCACGCCCCCCCCGAAGCAGCTCCCCTGCCCCAGCTCACCTCCACTCTGCCTCCGCCTCCTCCCCTGAGCACACCGCCGGGTCCTACTTCTCCCTGCCAGTGCTTGTGCACAAAACAGCTTCCCGAAGGAGGGGAAAGGGGGAGAATGCAGCGCGCTCAGGAGAGGAGGCGGGGCCAGGGTGGGCAGTTGGGGAAGGGGACCAATAGGGGCAGAGAGGGGATAGGGAATGAGGGTGGGGATGGGGTGGAGTTGGGGCGGGGCCGGAGGGCGCGAACTGGCACCGGGGGAAGCAGCCTCTGGCTGCTATTATAAATTTGCTGCCCCTGCAAATTTGCCACCCTAGGCCTACGCCTTGTCAGCCTAGGTGTTAATATGCCTCTTGGCCTCACTGAGACTGAAGGTAAGGCTTGTTGTCTCTGGCCGTGCTGGGACTAATAATCAGCAAAGCCACCAAGGACAGAAGATTTATGATCTCCCCCTCACAAAATATCTTGCATTTGTTAATTGTTAGTAACTAGTGTAGCAGAATTATTATTCTACAGATTCATAGACCCATGCAAAAAATGGTAGGCTTTGCGAAGAACATAATGACCTATATTTGTCACTTTCAGGGAGCCAGACATATTTTAACTCCATTTGAACCAAACTGCAATTTGCCCTGCCAAAAGCTGGAACAAGATGTATGACCAGTACAATTTCTGATATTCTTCACCTTCTGTTAGAACATATAAAGGCAGCCTGTGCTTACTGGTCAGAGCATATGGTTGGCATGACAGCAGAGCAACTGAACAATGATGGAAGATGCCCGAATTATTTCACAATACCCTTTCTAACAGTCACTTGGGATATGCTCTTATTCTGTGTCACTGAGACTGTCTGTGCCTCATCTGAACCCTGCTAACAAAACATGTTGAGAAAAAAGGGAAGATCATTATTACTGGATTCCGGATAGACCTAAAACATAGCCAGCAAGAAAGAGAAATGTCAGTCAGTGCTGCAGGCCAAAAATTCACAGAGGCCTAGTCTCCTGGAGAAGCCCCATTTCATATTGGAATATGACACTTTTTACTTCAGAGGTAGACCACTCTGTTGTAAACAAACAGCATGCAGGCGAAATTGGCTGACTCAAGATCTACATGTGTACTACACTGCAACTAGCACTGAGCAAAATTTCAGTGAAATTTTCCAGCAAAAAAAATTCAGATTGAGTGACGTCAAAACATTTCGTGAATTTGTGTCAATTTTGCAAAATTGTTTCAGTAAAAAAAAAGAAAAGAAGAAGAGAAAAAGAAAAAATTGAAATGACATTTTGAAACTAGAAGTTTGTGGATTCTAAATAATTTTCCATTTCAAAAATTTCCTTTAATTCTATTTTTTTTAAAAATTTAATGTTAAAAAAATGTAGTTGACCTGACTTGAAATGCTTTGTTTCAAGTCATTTCAACATTAAACTGTATCTCCCAACAGTGCCGTATTGCTTCAGTGGAGTTATAATTCAGGTGCCTGATGATCCCGTTTTCCCCTATGGCCTGGGATACCTGGCTGGACTAAAACTCCCGTGAAAAACTGCAGTCATTTGAATCCCATGATCCATCACAGAGTTCAATCAGAGGGGAGACTATGTTGCATCATGGGAGATATAGTCTGGTCATGGAGCCTGGCCCATAAAGAAAAATGGGGACATCAGGCACCTGAACTATGACTTCCATGAGGCCAAAAGAACAACAACAAACAACAACAGATCACAAAAAGATACTGACTTTTTAAAAGGTTTTTGGTTTTTCACAAAAAAATGCAAAACTTTGATAAAAAATTTATTGAAATAGTTATCAAAATAGTGTTTATGAAACATTTCTGTAATAACAAGTTTCAGAGTAGCAGCCATGTTAGTTTGTATCCACAAAAAGAAAAGGAGGACTTGTGGCACCTTAGAGACTATCAAATTTATTAAAGCATAAGCTTTTGTGAGTTACAGCTCACTTCATCGGATGCATGCAGTGGATTTAAACTGAATGCATCCAATGAAGAGAGCTGTAGCTCACGAAAGCTTATGCTTTAATAAATTTGTTAGTCTCTAAGGTGCCACAAGTCCTCTTTTCTGTAACAGTTTCTATAAAACTTTCACAAATATTTTTGTAAAAGAAAAAAAAGGGTCTGTTTTCAACCCTGCAAAATGGAAAAAAAAATTGGAAGTGTCAACATTTTCCATGCATTTCTTTTCAAACCTAATCTAACTTGCACTGCATATTTTCATGGTGCCTTCGGGCGACCAGTAAGGGTAGATAAACCATTTTGGATAAGATATGAACAATCCCTCCTTGAACGAATTCCTCAAACTCCAATGAATTCACATTGCATCTTTATTGAAATTCAAATAAATTAGGGTAACATTTTATCCCTTTGTGTTTCATTTTTGTGTCCCTCTGCCATTCTGAATGCCAGCCAATGCAAAATGCAGAAGTTCAAATAAAGGTCCTGATCCTGCAAATTTGTGAATATATGTAGACCCGTATAGCTACTCAGGGCCCCACTTAATCATGACTCACTGGGTCCTCCTGTATATATGAGCATGAAGAATCAGGGGCTGTGTTGCAAACCAACCTGGTATCACTAGATTCCATCCCCATTTTGCAGGCATAGATAACTTGGATAAAGTTCAAATAAGCATCTCAATGTACAGATCCATATCTGAACCAAATCTAAATTCAAGTTTTTAGATTCACCCTTCACTAATGTCTGGGCTTGTCAGGTAATGAGTTGTGGATGGGACCATTTCTATTCGTAATATCATCACTATGATCCATATTAATTTTGCTAGTTTCAAGCCACTACAGAGTTCTTGTTCTCAAAATCTCTAGGTCTGATCCCAACTAGGAGTCCTATTTCTCTATCATAAACCTCCACACAGGCCTCTCGCAGATTCTCTGTTATCTCCTGAACTGCCTGATTGTGCAAGTGGACAGTCAAATAAAGCTTGATTATTCAAAACAGCGCTCTCATGTCTAAAAGCATGAATGTGTCTCTTACTTTATTTGTCCACTGCCAGGCCTATGTTTAAAGTATATTTTGATACTTCAAGTGATGTACTGTGCATGCTGATAATATGAATGCCTTACTGCAGAAAGGGTGGATTGATTTACTGCCCTCTAATTCACTACGGGATTCAATTCTTGTATGAAAAAAGAAAATAAAGTGAACAGGAGTAGAAGATGACTGTTGAAGATTCTGGAATTAAAAATTTATCATGCAGAGCTCTGCTTAGTTTAATGGTGGCCGGCCTGAGTCCTTTTTACACGACATTTTTAGTATAGTTATGTTTGTAGCATTCTTTATCATATTATTTAGCTTTTCAAACTAGTTAATTAAATGGGGAGGTGGTGATGTTTACTTAATAGGTGGCAGAGTTTCCTCTAAGCCTTATCAAACCTATGACCCAACTTTTGACATTGGGGTATGATGTACACCTGCAGGTGCTGCCTTTGATGAGAGATACATTTGAGGTTGCAACCTGGTCATCAAGGCCAACTTTTTCAACCCAAATTAAGCTCCTTAGCTCATATTTAGGCACCTAAATAAAAGTAGCCTGATTTTCAAAAAGTGCAGCACCCAATTCTTCCATGGAATTTCTGGATAGTCAACACACCTGAAAACCAGACCACTTTGTATTTAGACCACTAAGTACAGATTTACATCAGAGTGAAAATTTTTCCCTCAATGTCCCATGGTACTCGTTGGAAGAAAAGAAAAACTCATATGGTGTTCAGGCCAAAATCCAAAACTGGTTAACATCCAGCCAATCTAAATCCCCTCAGTAGTGTCAGCCAGATAGAGGATCCTTCACTGTCTTCTAAAATGCTGTTGTGGTATGGCTCACTGTTCAGTAACTACCACCTTTCACCCCACAGGCATAAGAACTGCACACCAGCAGGGAGTGAAATAAGTCTCATGTGCATTGTCAGCAAGAAAGCTGCCTCTTTGCACCCCCTCATAACCCAAGAGCAGCTCTGCAAGCAGACCCCCTGCCACAGTTTCCCCCTTCAAGGGGCTCCTTCAATAACTCATAGACCCTTGTCCATTCAGAGCCTCTCTCAGGTTCCGGTTTATTAAATGAACACACATTCAAAATAAACTTATCAAATCCCTCTTCAAGTCTAGCTATTACCTCATCAGGTCACTCCTGGGCCTTTCCTGCCTGTGTCTCATTCCCCAAGTTCCAGGTTTCTCTACTTGCTTTCAGTACCACTATGTTCTACTCTGGTCTCCCTGAGACTGCCCCCAAGTCCCACATTTCTCTGTTAAAGCTGACTTACCCTTAGCAGGCTCTGTTCTCCACTCTTGTCTCCCTAAGAACTCTTCATATAACTTCCTGCTGCTCTTTATAGGTGAATCAGCTGATCCAGGCTCAGTGTCTAATTAGTAACTAAGGTTGGCTGACCCCACACCTTTAGCCCTTCAAGGGGCAAGCTTCTCTGGTTCAAGCATAAAGGCCAGTGTTCCTTGAAGATCTCTGTGTATCCTTGAAAGCCTGTCTCTCTCACCAACAGAAGTTGGTCTAATAAAATATATTACCTCACCCACCTTGTCTCTCTAGTGTTCCTTCAAATATTTAAGCTACTCATGTGAGTTGTCCCTTTATCTCCACTAGGGTTACTCCAAATTTTGTAAAGCCCTTTCAGACCTTATGGAATAAAAGGTGATAGAATAATGTAAAATATGATTATCATTCTTAGATATTGTAATTCGTACTGAATTTTACAAACCACATAAATACCCACAAGGCAAAATGACCCAATGGACAGACCACTGAACTGGTCGGAGAGGGCATGGGTTCTATTCCTGCTCTGTCATTGATTTGCTCTGTGACTGTGACCCTAACAGCCTCCCAGTGCAAAAGGGCAAAGGGCTCCCTGCTACCAGGTAGTGAGTTTCAGCTGGCCTGACCATTCAGCATACCCCAAGTCACTAATGTCATAACCTGTATCTAAAAGGTGTCACATAAGATATCAATAGAAAGCTAATACCATACTAATCATTAATATTATTGTGTAGTGTATACATGGAAGACAAATTCAAAATTACAAACACACTAGAAATTATGTTCTTTAAATGTGTCTGCCAGGCAATGCCAAAGTTACTCCAATATACATTAAGAGACAAAAGGAATGCAATTTACATAACAGGTAAACAGAACCATCGAGGCAAAAGGGAAGGAGATAACCACTCAACATCACAGCAGGGAGAGGAGATTGCAGTAACCGATCAATCTGCATTTTAGCCAACACCAACATAGAACTTCCTTCAACATGAGATTCCATTTCTCCTTCCTCACAGACTGATTGAACTTTACGTTGAGGGAATAGCCTTCAGAAGAATCCATTTCAAAGGTTCACTGGACTATAAAAGAGAGGGGCAATGAACCCCAAGTGATCTTTCATCTAAGATGACAAAGGAACCGTACTTTGGACTTTGTGGACGATCCTGACAAGAGAGGTGGTCAGCCATCTTGCTGGAAGATAGATTGGTAAGGAAACTACCTTGAACAAAGGCTATAGCTTCCTTTGTTAAGTCTTCGCCTCTAGAAACTGGTTTTGTTTTTCATTTTTATTTCCTTGTAACCATATCTAACTCTAACAAATTTATTTGAGCATAAGCTTTCGTGAGCTACAGCTCACTTCATCAGATGCATTGAGCTGTAGCTCATGAAAGCTTATGCTCAAATAAATTTGTTAGTCTCTAAGGTGCCACAAGTACTCCTTTTCTTTTTGCGAATACAGACTAACACGGCTGCTACTCTGAAACATATCTAACTCTGTCCTTTATACTTGAACTCACTCCTATCTCCTTTTGTTGATGAACTTGTTTTACTTGCGATCTAAACCAACCCAGTGCTGTGTTTGAACTGAAATGATAATTAACTCTGATTAAAGTGATAAGCAATGCATTTTGTCTCTTTAGACGAGCAAACAACCTTATTATTTCTCTGAGTGTTCTGGGAAAGGCTGGACATTTCAAGGCAGATGGTTTGGGGAAAACTTTGGGACTGGGAATGTGTTGGGGTCACCCCAGCACAAGGTAATTGGGTGAGAGAGACTAGAGCAGAGTTATTGTGTTGCAACCAGGCTGCTGGGGTCATAGTGGTGAATCAGGGCTGCAAGGCACACAGATAATCAGGATACTTGTCTGTTAGCTCATGCATGCTTGTCTGCTGGTTGTTGATGTCCAGGCTATGAGCCACAGCATCAGAGCATTTAAGGCACCCAGAGCTACAGGGCAGGCAATAACACAGCTGCCCACTGGTCTGGATTGCACCCCAAAATGTAACAGTGATATTATAACTTTTCAAAACAGTAAATCACCTTATACAGAAAGATGTCATCTATTAGTTACAAATTGAATGAACTACATCATTTTAATAAGATTTTACCCTGTCTAACTGGGAGAAATATTTTGATTTTTTATAATTTAATATTAATAAATGTTCCCAGTGAGGCCTTGATCTTGGACAGGGAACCATCTGGATAATCTCATGCACCAACATGGAGCCCCATTGACTTTGATGGAAGGGGTCTACTTAAAAGTTTCTTGGTGCAGGATCATCACCTTCTCATTGTACTACAAAGTATGAAACGGAGCTAAACCACTTGTTTCAAAATCTGTTGTGGCCTTCTCTTCATTAGCAGGTTGATCTCAATGTCTCGGTTTGTTAGTACTCATAGTATTTTTTTGTTTAGAATGGAGAGTTGCTTGATTGCAATTTTGTGTAGAAATCTTTGTAAAAACATATTTAAAGCATTGACACTGTTAACGTGTTTATCTGAAAGCTGAATACTACTGTGTTACATAATAATAATACCTGATTATATTAAAACTGAAAGGGTAAATTGGCCACATATATTAGGTTTATTTCTCTGCCTCTGGTAGAGTTTATTCCCCTCTATTGATACTGCTAAACCCTTCACAAATGGTTTATATGTTGCTATAAAGGCTTAATATGATATTACTGAAAATAAAATATTTTTGCTTCTGGGTTGCATCTAGTTCATTTATTATACTACACACAGAGAGAGAATGTTTTTATTTTCTCCCTTTTCATTCCAATCTCTCCCCTCCTCCTTTTTCAGTAATTTACTACCGTTTGGAACTGCTTGAAATATATTGATGAGGCTACTTACATTGGCTTGTCTAGCCCTGACTTTTCATATGTGATTTCAGTACAGTTTCTAGACCAAAATGGTATATATAACATCCAGAGAGAACTGATCCTCCAAACTTTTATCTGGTCCCTTATCACTAGGATGACCAGATGTCCCAACTTTATAGGAACAGTCCCGATTTGTGGGTCTTTTTCTCATGTAGGCACCTATTACCCCCACACACACATACACACACACACACACACCTCCTGTCCCAATTTTTGACACTTGCTATCTGGTCAGCCTACTTATCACTAGGTAGAAGACAAAAGTGAATCATGTATTAGGAAACAAAGTGCTAACTGAGTGAAGAAATGATTTCTTGAAAGGGAGCTTTCCTGTTTGATTTTTTTGTTGCATATGGACATTGTGGAGAAATCTTTTTGTTATATGAATGATGTACCATGGAATAAATCGACCAGTAAATTTAAGGACGTGTAACCAACAGTGATGTAGTCTCTTGCACATATTCACCACTAGAGGTCAATATATGCCTTTTTCAACAGAGAAAATGGCACCAATTACATGCCAATTACAACAACGCTACAAAAATCAAATTCTGTAAATATGCATTTCTGTAAAAGGTCTTCATATTTGAATCATCTGTGAAGAAGGACTGGTAGAAACTTTACAACATAGAACTTAAAAACATGGTCTTGTGTACATGCAGGTACTTTATTCTATGATTTTCCTATTGGATTTCATGTACTGCCCACCTGTCTGCTTCTTTCATCTGTCCATCAAGTTGCCACAATTTTAATTAGCAATATTTTGCCTTTACTACACACGCACTTCCCTGCCTGTCATACAAGGCAAGCAAAATCTTTTCTGGAGGGCTGGTTTTTTTTAAACCTACATTCAATCTAACACCAATTTGTCACAGGCTGATCTACAAGCTTTCTATTTGCTTGTTTCCTAACACAAAAGAAAGCTTTATGGAAGTTCAAATCTAAGATAATCAGGACAGATAGACCTATTCTTTTTCCTGAAATGTTCCTTCACTTCAGTTAGTGAATAAGGCCATTGTGAGAATGGAATAGAATTGATCTATTTGCACTCATTGGAACTAGTTATTTATCTTTTTATGTCCATAAGTATTTGTATCAGGTTGTGGGGATTTTTTTGTGAAGCATGACCTCTTCTAGGGTCTGATCCCAAGGACCTCCTGCAGGCCTTTATTTTAACAAAATATTAAAAAGGGAAAGAGAAATAACTTTTGAAATCCAAAGAATTTTAGAGTTTTGAAAATAAACTGCCAGGAAGCATTTGTGAACAATGGGATTTGACATCACCAACATTTGGGACTTTTGGACAATCTGCTAATGAGCTTGCATTATGCACTCTTGTTGTTGCCATAATAGAGTCATAGATTTTCAAGCCAACAGGGATCATCTAGTCCAGTGGTTCCCAACCTATTTATCATTGTGGGCCACAAAGTGTTAGCTAGGCCACAGGTTGACAACCACAGTGCCTCCCACCTAAATCCTCCCACAAACCCCTATGCTCAGCGCCCTCTGCCCAGAGACCCCTCCACAGAGTGGGACCAGGAGCAGAGAGCTGGGCATGCGGCAGAGACCCCAACCCCAGACCCTGCTGCACGAGGACCCCGACCCCCACCATGCAGGACTGGGGGGCAGCCAGGACCCCATCCCTGGACCTTGCCAGGACCCCAAACCCCACCGTGTGGGGATTGAGAACCACTGATCTAGTCTGATCTCCTGCATAACAAAGGCCTAGCTTTCTCTCAATGATTCATGAACTGAGTCCAACAACTTGGGGTTGAACTACAGCATATTTTTCAGAGTGACATTCCATCTTGATTGGAAGACTTCAAGTGATAAAGAATTTACCACATCCCTTGGTAAGTTGTTCCAACAGTTAATTACCATCACTGTTAAAAATTTGTATCTCATTTCCAGTGTGAACTTGTAGCATGAATATGCAAAACTGTGTGTGCAATTTGTGAAGAGTTCTACAAGAAAAAAAAGACCTTTCCACTCATCAGTCACAGTTAATTAAATATTTTGGGCAGTGTGTTCCCATGGTTTAGGCCTTCATGGACTAGATTTCTCCACATTACCCAACTGTGACTATCAAACAGGAAAATTATTTTGACCATTGTCTATGGCTGCTCACACAGCACCTTCCTATATGTGGAGACCAACAAAGCTTGTAAACTTCGAGGTTCCACAGTAACCCCTGTAGATGGTGTTCTTGAATATTGTGGATCATAAAGCCACTTCAATCCAAATCTAATACAAATGGCTAAGTGCAATTATTTTTAAGGGAACATCCTGCAGTTAATGGATTGTCCTTCATAACATTTTTTTGCCCTGGGCTCCTCTGCTTGTTGATAATACAGTTTGACTAGCCCTTGTAAACAGAATGCAATGCCCCCAAAAGGCTACAGCATCATCTCCTGCTGTTTCTGTTGTTAAAAACCCAGAACAAAGCAGGAATTCATCAAACAGCAAAGGGCTTCATTATTTGTATATTATCTTAATATGTACCAAGGGAAGACAAGGGCAATCTGCTTGCAAGCAGCAGGGTCTGAACACAAGTTACACTGCACAGTCTTCCTGAACGCACAGTAATAGGAAAACCATTCACCTTGTGCAAGAATATTACTCTTTGGAGAGAGCACACTGGCACTGCTATTTTTAATTTGAGTTTCACCACCTAAGGATAGTCTGCAAACCTGCAGGAGCTTTTTGACTTTGAACCACTTTTGCTTTGTACATCTCCAGAGTTCAAAAAGGACAGCAAACCTGTCATTGGGAAGATGGATTCACCTTGAGAGAGAGGAAATATTACCCCACTGCCTTATAATGAGGCTATCTGCTTCAGGAATGTCCCTGATACCTGGCTCCCAATTTCACTGAATTGCATTGTAAACTCTCACATGTAGCATGCATATGAGCATGTTTTGAGAAAGAAACCTAGCCTTCAGTGTAGAGTCCTCTAAAGGGACCATCATCATTGATTTCCAGCTAATAGTCTTTTTAAAAAACAACTAAAGTGACACCATATTTTTTAAGAAAATTGCACATTTGTTCTTTTAAAAAAATCATTAACCTTGTTTTATAAAGCAATGGGTTGGTGGGCAGTGGGCTCAGCACTGTACTCTAGTGCATCTACATGCTGCTTTGGGTACCACCGGGTCCAGTGTGGTCAAGGATTTAACCTGTCTCATGGGATCATGGCAAAGCTTCCATGATGGTGGAAGTGGGGGCCATTCAAAGTAATTTACAGCCATTGCCCTGCAGAAATGAAGAGAAGAGCAAACTTTCAAGAATGAGAGTGATGGAATGGTAACAGGAGTCCTATGGTATTTCCAGTCTATTCCTCCCAGCAGCTGTGGTCTTCATATTGAGATTCCTAGAGAAACCTATGCCATGGAAGGAGTAAGGGGGAGATAAGGAAATAATGATTTGTAGCCTTTTTTTAATCATTGCTGCTGAAAGTCATGTGTACTTTAATTATTGGCTGAAAGTAGAGGGGCTGAAGTCTGCCAGGGGGTTCAGGAGGGTTCAGGAGAAGGTGCGGCTGTACAGAAGGTCAAGAAGAATGGGGGAATGATTTGTATATGGATACTGTGTTCATTCTGAGTCGAATTTACACACCAATGGGTATCAGCTCAGCAGGCTTTCTGGGAAGGGTTCTGAAATCAGGAGATATATTCAAGTTCTTCTCCATTGATTTATTGTCTCTGAATTAACTGACAGACTCAAGAATGCTAGGGTGAAATCCAGGCCCAATGGAAATCTAGGAATTTCTCCCTTCAGTGGGGCCAGAATTTTACCCTGAACCTTTTGTTACTTTAAAGCTTGGAAAGTGTAGATTTTCAATAGGATTTTTATTTCACTTAATTTAATTTCTTACAATATTAGGGTAGCCGAAAAATCTTTTTGTATAATGGCATCACATGCAAATAACTGATTAACACTATATTTGTATTGTTAGCCTTCTTTACACTGCTATATGGAGAATTTATAATTTAATGGGTGGTGGACTGTCATTGTTGGGATAGCTCTAGCTCTATTTATACTTTTTTTCATTTTTAATGGAACTATTGAAATTTAAATAAATGGTTCTCAACTGTCAAAAACATTTTCAGGGGCCTCTTGCACTGTGCATGAGGACGCAGAAAGAGCCATTCGTACAGCAGAGCAATGTGCGCACTCACAAAATAATTCATCCAATTTGGAGTACAAGTTCTAGGGAGGGAAAAGGTAGTTTTTATTTTTTTTCTCTGGGATGCAAATAGCATTACTCATGTAGCATGCTACACTGGGTTCATGGATAATTACCTGTTAGTGCCTCATTGTAATTAAGCTAGCACAATTCCCACAATTATTTTGCCAGTGCTCTTGTTGAGAAAGAAGGACAGCATTTTTTTTCTTTGCTATTTTGTTCTGCCAGTCTGGGGCCCTACTTGTCCTCTGATAATACAGCCAGACTCCCGGATTATAAATGCCTTCGCTGGTACTGGACTATGGCCCACAAGAGCCTGTATTTAGTTACCTCTAGAAGTCACTAGATGGCAGCAAGAATCTATGCTTCAAAGTCCAGTGGCTACCACATGCTTTATTCTGTCAGTCATCTAAACCTAATTGGATACTTCATGTACACAGAGTATAAGTAGATAGTCCCAAATCACATAATTTATATCCAGATTTCAAACCCTTTGTAAATCAGGCAGGAGAGGGAGGATGGGATTCAGTGTAGAAATGGCCCAGACTCTCAGTATGGATTGAGATTCTGAAAATCAGCAAAGTTAGAGATGTTCAGGACCCAGGTTTTGTACATCTGTACAAATTTAATATAAAATCTATGAACCTGATTCTCTTCTCACTTGCAGGAGAGTAGATCTGGAGTAACTCCATTGAAGTTACTGGAGTCATACCAGTATATAGCTGATCTGAGTAATAGGAGAATCAGACCCTATTTCAGTATCACTCTGTTTTTGTACAGGTTTCAGAGTAGCAGCCGTGTTAGTCTGTATTCGCAAAAAGAAAAGGAGTACTTGTGGCACCTTAGAGACTAACAAATTTATTAGAGCATAAGCTTTCGTGAGCTACAGCTCACTTCATCGGATGCATCCGATGAAGTGAGCTGTAGCTCACGAAAGCTTATGCTCTAATAAATTTGTTAGTCTCTAAGGTGCCACAAGTACTCCTTTTCTTTTTGTTTCTGTACAATTATCCTCTCCTTTCGTTCCTCATCCTTCTGCTGTTCCAAAAGAATTTCCCTTGTACGGTAAGGTGTGTGCACTAACATAAGGGCAAGCACCTTCTGTAACTGCTCTCTAGCTGTACTCAACACAAATTGTGCAAACTGCAGGAAGCCTTTTGCCCCCACAGCCAGAGCAATACCTCCTGCTACAAATATCACCTTAGACTTCATTTTTCTACTATGGATGTCTATTTAATTAACCAGGTTTTCTATGCTGTGTGCAAAGAAGACAGGAGGTCACATTCACAATAAAATAGCATTAATTAGAAAGCTGCTTTGTTTTTTCTTCTGAACTACACGTATCATCAGGTTTTCCCTGCCTGACTTACTATAAGCCTTGCACTAGGAGTTTCACCTTGCCCTTCCCAACCTATAGCCCTTGCCAGGCTTTCTCCCTTCCCATGATAGGCCTTTGCCTTGTAACAAGTCTCCCCTCTTTTTCCCCTCACTGCGCTATTCCTTGTGCCTCACTTTCTCCAGATATATATTTTGAATAGCTTTTTTCCATACACTTCCTGAAGCATGCTTTGTCCCAGACTTTCCCCTCCTCCGTCATCTCATAGGCTATTGCTTTGTACCAGGCTTTCCTCCATCTTACCCTTCTCCTTTTACAACCACCCTCTTCCTCTCTGAGAAATAGGGATTATGCCTTGTACTAGACTTTTCCCCCCACTCCCCACTGACTTATGCCATGTACCAAAATGCCTCTTCTTTTCTCATTACCAGGCTATGCCTTGTGCTAGGATTTTGTCAGCACAAAACCCCTAGGATTTTGTCAGCCCTCCCTGGACCTTACACCAAACTTCTGCTCATACTACTGGACTACACCTAGTGGAAGGATTTTTCTGCTAGGTTAAGAATGAAACTTAAGACTTTTTGGCACACACCTAAGTAACTACACAAGATTTGGGGGCTGGAGGGAGAGGCAATAATTAGAATAGTGAAATCATTTTGTTTGACAGTATTTTCAAGGGTTATTTATTCACCTTGATGCCTTTTGCAGCCTGGGAGACAATGCATTAGGCAGCCTTTTCCCAAATGATATCCCATTACAGATCCTTTCTGAAAAGCTGTGAAGGTTACATCAGTACCACTGAGTCCTCCCATACATCCTGTCTTTGCTAATGCATTCTGCACATTCTAGCCAGCCTCATAAATAGAAACAAGGAATGAAGCTATTTAAAAATCATAATGAGCTAGCTGATTAACTCTCAAGTGGCACTAAGGTTTCAGAACTATGAGACTGCTCACAGGTTTACTTTCCTGGCCTGGTTTGTTTTGTCCTCCCCCGCCCGCCCATATGCATACATCTGCTTACACCACATATCAATTTTTAGGAAATTACCACAAAGGCTGAATGTATATAGCCTGTTACATCAGATTATGCTTCGCATGCATCTCAAAATAATGACAACACATTGTCTAGCTCAAATACCTATTTTAAGGATCCATGTTATACAAGAGAGGAAAGAAGACTGAATATCCATCTCTTCTACCAGGCACAAGGCAGTTCCCACCTCCTTTTCATTTTTACGTGACAAGCAAAGAAGTGATGGGGAAAGGAAGGGAACTTCTATTAAGTGAGGGGATTGATTGCCAGGGTAAGGTTTAGGGAGTTTTCCTGCTTTGAGCAGGGGGTTGGACTAGATGACCTCCTGAGGTCCCTTCCAACCCTGATATTTATGATTCTATGATTCATAGGATGACTTGCTGGGGGTTGCCATGTGTAATGAGGATGGAGGGCCGTTGGTTAGTATGGGCAGGGGGAAGAGTGCTGGAGAGGAGGATGGATTAGGTTGTGGGCAGTAGATAATGGGGGTATTAGTTAGTGAGGGAGGGTGGGCTGGCGTAAGGTTGCACTTTCCCCAGAAGCTCATTTTAATCAGAAAGAGACCAGATAGACCTGTACTTTGTAAGTCAACATGGGAAAAACCCAGTATTGCCAACCCCAAGCATAGACAAATTATAAATCAGGCCCTGAAAAAATCAGATTGGCTTTATAATCATGAGCTGTGATCAAATAAAGATTAAGTTCTGTTTCCTTGCCTTTGGGTTTTTTAACCTGAGTGCATCCTGAAGGCTAAATTTTCAAGGTTTTTCCTGCAACAATGAGGATTATAAACTTACATTATTTTAAATGTAAGCTGAGAGTCTCATGTAATCACATGCCCCCAGGAGCTGAGGCTTTACAAAAAAAACCCCAAATATTGCAACACTTGTGACAAAATTGCAAGAGTTGCAAGTGCCAAAACAACTAAATAATCATGTAATCCTAGTTTTGGTACCCTTGTCTGTCATATCCTAGACACTGTTGCAGCTCTCACCTGTTCATTGCATTACATCTGCGCTTAGACTATAAGCTCTTTGGGGCAGGGACTGTGCCTTCCCATATGTTTGAAGAGAGTCTAGCACAGCTCTGGTACTATCAGAATAAAGCCATTAATATAAGAGAGCATACAAAACAAGAGGTTTGCCTCAACTAGCTCAACAATAAGGCAGTAAATTCAGTGCTGTCCATGGGCCCAGGTGCACAGTGGCTCATAACTCCCAACTTCCTCATTAGGATTTCCATGTGGAACACTACTGCTAGGTGACAATGGAAGCAACAAGGGCCAGTTTTAGTATGTCTAAGGGTCCTTTTTCTTTTGGAAAAATTCAGCCCAAAAAGTTTAGCTGCAACTGAGAATGAAGCTCAGGAGAAATATGTTTTTTGCCCATGTTAAAAAATTCTGACAACCTTCACTTTGAAGATCAATAGCTCACCCTCATGCTTTGGAGCAAGGAGGGAGTCATTTGTGTCAAGGATGCACCTTTTGACATTCCCATGAAAATCTGGCCAAATTTCGCTAAGTTATAATCCTTTGGAAAACTTCACTTTGCACATGCACATTCTTAGACTTCATCAGGCAAATCCCCCAAAGATTCTGTCTTCACTGAGCACGGTCAGGCTGTGGCTGAGTGAGCCTTTCCTTGCAATTGGAGCTCTTGGCTGCTTTGGACAGTGCCAGGTCTGGGCACCTGAACTTACAGCAAGGATCCTGTAACACCTGTGCTCTCAATGCCCCCCACCCCTGTCATTGCTGGTACCCAGGCAACGTGAAAGAGGAAGCTGCCTGAGTCAAAAGCAGAGGGGACAAGAGCTAGACCTGCAGAGGGAGGTGACTGGAGTAGATTAGGACAAGGAATCTGGGGTGCAGACAGGTGTAAACTGGGCCTGGAAGATGGCAGGGTATGGCAAGACAAACTGGGAGCTGGGGAGGGAAGAGTTGGATGGGCTGTGCAAGGAAACTGTGACAGAAAAGCAGGGAAGTAAATAGGTAGGGAGGAATGAGAGCCAGTGATGGAGAGCAAGACTGAGATCAAATGAGGAGCCTGGGCCTGGTTGTGCAAGGAGACTGAAACTGGGAACCAGAGGAAGGGGGAAGAGGAGACAGATCTGACAAGAGGAAGAACTGTGACCAGTTGAGCAAAGAGACTGGGAGCCAGTGGGAATGAGGAACATGGTTGGATTAGATGACTGGAGGCCAGGGTGGGAGAGAAAAACAGATTGTATAAGGAGCCAGAAAGGGTAAAATTGGGACTCACTGGAAAAGGAGACTGGGGACCAGGTGCTGGGGGAGTGGGAGAGAACTGTGACTGGCTGGGCAAAGAGTGTGGGATTGGGAATGAGGGGGAGACTGGGATGGGGAGTCTGCAGGAGTGAAATAGAATTTGCTGGGCAAGGAGACTGGTACCTGGATCAGAAATCTGAAGAGAAAAGATTGAGAATGGCTAGGAGTGGAGAATGGAACTCAGATGAGGAACCAAGGAATAGGGAAGAGACAGGACTGGGACAGGTTGGAGGGGACAAGGCAGAAGGGAGCCACACTTGGGGGGAAATGGTCTGAAAACTCTATGCCCGCTAAAGCAGAGAGCATGGAATAGGAATACAAGATTCCTGAGTCTCACCGCTGCTGGCAGCAAATATTTGTGAAAACCACTGGCAAACTTTCTCATCCCCCCTTAGTGCTGGCCCACTTAGAGGATATCCACCTACAACTGCTAACAGTTACTTTTTTATCTCAAGGGGCAGAGGTCAGTGCAGTGGATCTAAAGGTTCTAATTCTGCTGATGAACCATGGGATGCCACATCACAGATTTTGTTTGTTCAATTTATTTTTTTTAAAAACCTAGGATATTACACACAGAGAAACCCCTACATTAAATGAACATTATTAAGGTCAAAAGGTCAAGCTCTCAAAAGTCAGGATGTGCCAGAACTAAGTTTGCTTGCGGCTTAGTCAAGTTTGACTTGTTTTTCCATGGTATATTGTAATTTATAATACAATATAAAATACATTTCAAAGCTAAAAATAATCAAACTATTCTGTTCCAATGAGTTCAACAAAGAATACATCGACTTTATCAAAATGCTTCATTTCAAATTTTTTTCCAATTAATTTTGTTCAAAATCAACACATTCCTGCATAATTTTGATGAATCAGCATTTTTGGTCAGAAAAACATTCCATTGGAAATTTGACTGGCCCTAGTTATAATACATGTAAATGAACTGGCCAAAGCTGTCTTTTCTATTTCTTCCTTAAAGAGAGAGCAGAGAGGTCCACCCATCTAAGTTTTCAGGCACTGGGACTTATACCTGAATGCAGGAGCTATAGCTATTGGGCCCCAAAGAGTATTTAGAATATTGTGGACTCAAGGAACTGAAACAAAATAAAGGCAAAGTCTCCCAGTAAAAGCTTGTCTTTTACTGCAGAATAATTTGGGTTGCAAGGGACCTCTGATTTGAGCCATCTAGTCCATTATTGCTGCAGGATAAAATTAATTAGCCCAAAGCATTCTCATTGGAAGATTGAGAGTGCAATCATAGGTATTGGCAATAATTTAATATTTTCATTGGCAGCAATTTCATATTTTTATTGGCAGGGTGTTCCTTTCTCTTAATGGCTCATATAGTTTTTGGGTGAAATCCTCACCACATTGAAGCAGATAGAAATTTTACCATTGACTTAAAATGGTGGGTGAAATCCTGGCTCTGTTGAATTCAATGACAAAATTCCCATTGACTACAATGGGGCCAGGATTTCATCTTTCAGGGTCTTTCCACCCAATTAGGTTACCTAAATATTCCCTGCTGCAGCTTGAGTACACTAATATTTGTCACGTGTTTCTTGACCGTGAGAATAATTCTGTTGTAGCTCTCCCTCCTTTTTAATATTATGACAGGCCAAAGGAGACCCACCCCAACCCCATCACCTAGAGGACCAAGTCACTGCCATTACCAGGTTCTGAGAGTCCGATCAAACAAGGAAATAAAAACAGGTTTTGGGTGCTCAGTTTGAGACCCTTTAGCACTTCTGAAAACCAGCCCCTAAGTACAGGTGACCCTCCTTGACTTCAGTTGGTATTTGGGATGTTCCACACTCTGTAAATCTCTGTTTAACTAAAACTCTCCGTTATTGAAATATGGGTTATATAGTCTTGGCCGTGCGCCCTGTGTGGATGAGTTACGCAAGTGTCAAGACCTTTGGCTAATCAGTGCTTCCAGGCTGTCTTATGCTCAATAAAAACAAAGATGGGGGCGGGGGGGAAACTAAGAGCAGCCTCCGAATGCAGAAGGAAAAAAGCAGATGGGAAAGGAATGTTATTTTCAGACTTCTAAAGGGCTCATTCCTGTGAACAATGGAGGAAACACAAAAGTGAAGGAATATATTAAATGTTCTCGAGAGTCTCCCTTTAATTATTAAAAAAATAAGAATGAACCATGCTTTGCATATGGAGAGGTAAATATTTTGCAATAGGAAAAGCTCAAGAGGTGTGTGACAATAACTACATTAAACTGAAAGCTGCTTATGCACTGTTCAAAAATAAATGACTTGGAGACTGTGACCTATTCTCATTAGCTGTATACAAATTCACTATCTGTGATGAATCTACCATCCTAACGAAATTGGTAAGGTGAGCTGGGAATGAACTTCAGCTAGACAGTGACCTAGCTTTTATTCTCCCCTTTGCTTAGGATACTCTGTTGTTGCTGAGTCAATGTATGCACAAGCCTCAAGGGTCTCTGTTGTAATTTCCACCACAGCATTTGCTGAGGACTTGAGGAGAGAGTGTGTGATGTTTATTGGCTGCCTTACAATGAAAACAAATGTTCTCTAAAGTCAATCCATCCACCCGTCTACCTACAAAGAGAACCCTCCATGTACCAATCCCCCCCCCCCACACACACACACACGCTTCATGGAAGTTGGGGCACAGTTCTACTGCACCAGCCCCATACTTTCCTCACAATCACCAGCAGAAGGTGATTTGTGCAGGGGGGGGTCCCAAGGGAGTGGGGGGCTGGGTGGGACAAAAGAGGACGGAGTGGTCTAGAGAAGGGGTAGGAACAGATTAATATCCACAGCTCTGCAAGGATTCAAAACAAAATAAAATACATCCACAAGCTGTAATATTGTTTCTGTGGAGCCTACGCTGTTGCAGGCATCCTCCTTAAAGAGAGTGGCTGGAGGCAATCCCTACTCCAGTTCATTGTCAGGTACATATAATGCAGCATGTCTCTCCATCCCTCTCCCCGCAACATCTCTGCAGACTCTCCAAAGACCAACTCCATTCTGTCCTGGAACGACAAATCAGCTTCATTGTGTCCCAGAAGAGGCTGTGCAATTTCCAGGACAAAAAAACCCAAACAGCTAATTTACCTCATGAAATCAGCTCTATGGTTTCAGATTGCTTTTTATTTCAACGCGATTTCATTTCTTTGTCCCTTGTCCAGCCATCAGTCTGTCTGTTCATTCACCCAAAAACTGATTTCATATGGTGATGTAGGGAGCAGTTCTTGGAACTGAACTTGTCCAACAATCAATAACCCCTGGTTTGAAACATTTCTGGGAATCCAACCATCTTCCAGAAGGAAGGACCATAATATGCAACATAGTGTAGCTGTGAAGTCCTCAGCAGCCACAGATTAATTATACAGTTATTTATCTCAGATGCAATGTTTTCCCATAGTTTACTTACACTTAATATTTCTTTTACTGGTTACTTCACTGTAGCATGTGAGATGACTGAGATAAAAATAATGCTTTGGGAGACAAAGCGAATAATTTCTGGCAAAAACTGTTTAAAAAATAAACAGTCTGTCCACCTCTGTTTAACTGCTTCCACTTTCTAAAACAAGTATTCCTGGAAAATTAAACACTATTGCATGCTGGCCACACAAAATATAAAGCAGCTTTTTCTCTTGTTTAATCTTCCCCGGGAATGCTGTGGTTCACCAGCAGCAAAACTATTTCCTGAACCTTATCTGGCCAATTTACAGGCAGTCGGAACTGTGTTCAACCTAGTAGAATATATGTATCAGATATAGAAAGGGGGATTTTTGGAAAATAACAGCCAGAATGGTTCAGCCATTTCCCAGAACAAGGCTTGGGGAAAATACATTGTGTTTTACAATGTAAAATACATTCTGGTGATGTTTCTTTGGAAAGCTTTAACTTTTCAAAACTCTCATAATGCAGCCGCACCAAGGGTCCAAATTAAGGTTGCACAGGCAACATTCATTCTGGCATTTCCTAACTTTTGTGCGCTTGATTTTGTAACCTTAGTAATTTGTTAGTCTCTAAGGTGCCACAAGTCCTCCTTTTCTTTCTGCGGATACAAACTAATATGGCTGCTACTCTGAAACCTGTCTTTACCAGGTTTGTGTGTGTGTGTAAATACAATTTAGAAAGAATATTTTATTGTCTCCACTCCCACTGAACTGTTGTCCTGTGTATTTTTGTTTTTTTTTGTTACATTATAACCTCCTCAGGAAAGGGGCCTTGTCATCTCAGATATTTTGGAAACACCATTTACAGATGTGTGTGTGTGTGTGTGTATATATATATATATATATATATATATACACACACATATAATTATTTATAATAAGTCACCTGAAACTGTAAGTAAATACTGCCCTGTTAGTGTTTTTCATTAGGTTAGTGAAGGTTACAAGTCTGTGTCATATTCCTAATTCAGTGCTTTTCTTTATGTCGATTTGGAAGCACTTGTAAACAAACATATAATAAGTTTAATAAATATATAGACTCCTGTTCACTTCTCAGTTACACCCTTCTAACTATTTTGATTTCACTCAAGTTGCACGTGCATCACGGAGACAGAACTTAGACAATAGTCTTCAGCTTTGGACTGTGAGGAAAAAAAGGAAACCAAGATAATATTTTCCACGTGACAAGGAAGACTATGGTGTTCTCCTGATTCTTCCAAGCACGTTTGACATTAACTCCTTCGGTCATTTGAACCTACATCTCTATTTTTCTATTACACTAAAGGTCACAATATTTTACTGCTACTATGCAAATCAGTTTAGAATGCAAAAGCCTCTTCATATTTATGTCTTGCATATGCATGTAATTTCCTTTGGGGTTGTATAGATACTTGCATAATAATGTATCCTGTTCTCTCCTTCTAGGTAGTTTTACATAATATCTTACATAATATCTCAATGTGCCCTAAGGAGTTAAAACCAAACTAATAATAATACTCTCTAACTCTTTCTTCCTTCCCAGCCTATAGTAGAAGAAATAGTTTGATTCTGATGGGGAGTAAAGGGAGTGGCTTTTTTCTTGCTTTCATTGTTATTCATGATTATTAGTTAAGGTCTCATCTAATTCCCATTAAAGTTAATGGTAATCTTTCCTTTGCTTTTAGTGGGAGTAAGATCAGGCCCTTATAGCTATGCTACTAGAGTCCAAAATGTTCTTGGTGCTGTACCATCATGTTGGAAGACAGTTCCACACCAAAGAGCTTACACTCTACAGTACTTACACAGAGACAAACTTTACACAGGTGAGTATTCCCATTGATTTCACTGGGATTATATGTGTGTGTAAAATTAAGCACATGCACAAATCTTCGTATGATCAGGGCCTAAAAAGAAAATAAAACAGATCAAGAGTGGAAAAAATGAGCCAAGTGCTGAATGGGACTAATGGGGACCCAGCTGCTCAGTCCTATGTTCTGGTTTTGATTTTAATTAAGCAAAATGCATAAGTGACCCATGCTGAATTGCCACCTATGGTACTAAGCCTTCCCACTACCATTTTTCTGCCACCCTCATCTATATCACCAAACCCAGGCTAATATTTCTTGTTTGGTATTTTAACCCTGGACCTTTACAAAAAAAATAATTGTGCTTCATTGTAATTTTTCATGTCTTAAAAAAAAATATGTAAACCTTGCTTTTTTTTTTAAACCACATTAACCCTAATCTTCGATATTTTAAATTTATTTTTGTCACCCTTTTTACCTTCTGTATATTTTTATCTTTAACCCATTGCCTTATAGCATTTTTGTTCATATTTAACAGCTGTTTTAATTTCGGTTTCATTTTAACAATGCCACTTAAAAGAGGGATTATATTTTTTGCCATGTGGGATGTGTTTTGGCAGCAGAACTAGAATAGGAGGGAGAATAAAATGAAGAGAAGACCCAGAAGATGAAATCAGCATGGCTCCACCTTGGCAATGGTTTTAACAAGCTTGAGTTGGAAGGTTGTTTGATTCATGCACCTATCAGTGCTCCACCATTGTGTTGCTTCTCTATAGTGCCCCTTGTGAAGCACTAATATTCTAGAGAAAATGGGCCAGGACTTTAGCTGATGTAAATCAGATATCTTCATTGACTTCAAATAGGGCTTATGCCCACAGAGGACTTGATCTATATTAAAAATGGTTTCACTGAAGCAAACTCTTTTAGGCTACAGCCACAATGCACATGAGTGGTGATTGCACATAGGGTATGTGTAGCTACACCTCAGAGTGGAAAGCAGATTGCATCCACACTGCTATGTGTAGATACATGGGTCATTGAAAGGTTTTGGCCGCGGTGAAACAGAGGGAAAAAACTCTGGAAACGGGGCCTTTCACTGCAATGATGATAGACTATAGCAGGGAGAGAGCTGCTGAATCATTTCCCCTCTGCCTCCACCCTGCCAGACCCTTCCTGCAGGGAAAGGCTCTGGCCGTGGGGACACAGAAGACCCTACACTGCTAAAAATAGCTGCAAAGGCACTGTTTGGGCAAGAGCGAGCCATGTAGGGTATATACCCAGAGGCTTCAGATGTGTCTTTATTCTACTTGTCTAAGCAGTACCTTACCATCTACACTGTTATTTTTACCCAGGCAAGTGCAGTGGGCAGTGTATATACTCCATATGCTGCCAAAAGAAGCACACAGTGTAGACATACTTTTAAAATGTAATAAGGAGAGAGGAAACTCTGTGCTCGAAATTCACATCTGAAAGTCCATATTCCCAAATAACTGCTACAAGACAAACCCCCATTGATGGAGTCTGTATTGTTTTGTGCAGGGAAACACAAAAGAGCTTCAAACACAACTATGTGTTTGACTATGATTCAGACTATGATGTGGACTGATCACTCCAACATTTAATATTTGGATATAAGGGATTTTGTTCAGTCTATAATAAAGAAAAGGGATGGCTGAAAAATTCAATTTGGAGTTTGGATTTCAAAATCCGCATCCCAACAAAATTATATTTTCCCAGATGTTATCACTCTAATGAGGATCAATTTTCCAGAAATTTACCTTTAAAAAGGAAAAAAAAAACAACAACAACAACAACAAGATAGTGTTTGTCAGCTTCTCTGGGCACATGGCTGCCAAGAGTCAGTCATCATGCGTCAGGCATGTTGTAAGTACCTGCAGCACAGCTGGATCCTCATGTATTGAGATGGGCTGCACACAAGAGCTTCACTTCCATGGCTGAGCACTAGAGGATACAGTGGCACCTGGCCAATATGGAGCCTCAAGGAGCCAGAGAAGGCAGTGGTGGTGTAAACAGAGAAAGGTAGGAACAGAGAAAGTGGCTGAATGATGGACTCAGAGGTTAATAAGGGGAGGACAGAGTCAGGTGGTCTGAATGATTTGAGCAAGTGAAGTAGCCTTTTTTTAGTGCACAATGTCACATAGGACACCCAGACAGACCAGGTCTACATTACAACTTAAGTTGGTATAGCTATGTTGCTCGGGGGTGTGAAAAATCCATACCCCTGAGCAATGCAGTTATACTGACCTAGCCCCAGGTATAGGCAGCACAAAGCCAACAGGGGGGCTTCTCCTGTTGTCATAGTTACCATCTCTCATGGAGGTGGATTAATTAGGCCAATGAGAGCCATTTGCTTAGCTCCACAAATACATCTGACTTACTCCTATTTCGCTGGCAGATTACATGAATTTTAATGCTCAGAGTCAAACTTATGGCCGCTCCTGATCTGGCATGCCGTGATACATCCATGTAAACTCCCCTCAGTACTAGCAAATGGTATGTGTACTATTCCAAGGCATTGTCAAAGCTCAGACTGCCTAACATCCCAAGTAGATGCAGACTATGGTAATTCTTTGAGGCAAGTAAGCATCCATGAGAGATTCATACAGCTGAGACCAACAAATTCTTTTCTCTTATAACGTGAAAGATCCTCCAAAGATGAATTTCCGAGGTGCTGCCCAACCCCTGGGATCAGGAACAGCTTGGCTTTATGCTGGCTTTGTCAATGTAGACAGGGCACAGGACCCTAGCTATGCATGAGGAGGTGTCCACCATCACGCACCTGCCACAAAGGACCATAGGAGGCCAAGATAGCCTGAAAGCGGGTGCTGCCAGCAAAAAGGCATTGCTAGGGGAGCTGGCATAATGCAATGATTCCAAGTATCCCCTCAGCAGCTTCTGCCAGTGGGGCTTCCATGGGTGCCCTAAAGGAAGATGATGACAGTACCAACCACTGGGACTTAGGGAACAATGAAGAGACAATTCATACAGCCTTCCCCCAGAGATCCTGGAACTAACAGGCTGTTTGCTGCCATCACACTGTTCGCTCTGCTGGTGTGTTCTACTCTTCCACACCTGCAAAGGGGGGAGAGTCTTGGAGCCTAGGCTCCAGCCCAAGCCTGAAAGTCTATATTGCAAATGTATAGCCCTGCAGCCCAAGCCTCACAAGCCTGAGTCAGCTAACATGGGCCAGCCCTGGGTCTTTTAGTTCCATCTAGACATACCCTCAGAGGCCAAGGGCATGCAGATCAGGGTTGTTAAAATTTCCAGTGCTCCCAATGTTTGGGGTTGTTTCAGGCTGGTTTGTTACAAAACATTATTCTCCTGGGCTATTATTTTTACTTTACTTACTCATTCTACCTCTCTCATTCTCCCCCAGTTTAAATTTCTCGCTTGAATTTATTGCTTTTTGAGAGCAGGATTAAAGATATATACTCCATAAGCAGATAGGAATGGTTGGTTTTTTTGTGACTACCAAAATTCATTTAATAAATCTGCAGACTAGGAATGTTTGTGCAAACCAGAGTAATGAAGTTAATGCCATGGTTTGGTATGTTAATCTTTTAGGGGGAAGAAAAAAAAAGCAAGCATCTCCAGCAACCCCTTGTTCAGCTATTTGTGGATTATTCTGCCCTTTGATGCTCTGCTGAAGGAAGTCAGGGTGAGGGGAGCACTGAACTTAAATGTGACTGGGGCTGGAGAGATGCCATCTGTGAAGAGTTTCAAATTTGCAATATTTCAAGATTATTTAGATTTGGCACACAGCCCAGTTAGTGCATTACTTAAGAGGTCCGATCTCCATAAGCACCATGAAAGGTTGTAAATATGTCTTCCACACTTGGTCATGCTGTTAAGCAAGAGCTCAGCTGTGTATCATTTCTACAGTGTTCTGGGGGTGCCTTCCCCCTGAGAACCAAAAGGAGAGAGAAAATTTCATTATATAGTTTCTACCTGTCACTTCCCCCACATAAGAGAAACTGCTCCCGATTCAGCAGAGATTTAAAAAAAAAAAGTCTACAGTAGCAAGCCAGCAAAGCTAGTTTTATAATTATTGACAAATTAATTCAGCTCTGAACTCTCCCAGGCATGTCTCCTTAACCAGAGGCATGGAAGTTTTGCAGGTAATCCTCCCTATAATACTCAAGCTTGATGCAGTCTAACTCTCTTGCATGACTACCTTTAATGGGGCACTGTGCCCAGTCAGAAATGCAGTATTCAGTGGCTCTCAACCTTTCCAGACTACTGTACTCCTTTCAGGAGTCCGATTTGTCTCACATACCCCCAAGTTTCACATCACTTAAAAACTACTTGCTTATAAAATCAGACAAAAAAAATACAAAAATATCATAGCATACTGTTACTGAAGAATTGTTTACTTTCTCATTTTTACC
The DNA here is from genome assembly GCF_009764565.3 of Dermochelys coriacea. Classification (NCBI taxonomy): domain Eukaryota; kingdom Metazoa; phylum Chordata; order Testudines; family Dermochelyidae; genus Dermochelys; species Dermochelys coriacea. Next base: position 111,196,953 of record NC_050069.1, read on the forward strand.
ATATAATTATAAAATAAATCAATTGGAATATAAATTTTGTACTTTATTTCAGTGTATAGTATATAGAGCAGTATAAACAAGTTATCTGTATGAAATTTTAGTTTGTACTGACTTTGCTAGACCTTTTTATGTTGCCTGTTGTAAAACTAGGCAAATATCTAGATGAATTGATGTACCCCCTGGAAGACCTCTGTGTACCCCCAGGAGTACACCTACCCCTGGTTGAGAACCACTGCGGTACGCCATTTCCAAGGAGCAGTAAATGAACAGTCTACTTTTTGTGCAACCAATGCCATTTTAAATGCTTCTGTACATCTTCTGAAAGCACCGGATGACTAACTTGGCCCAGCTGAACAGAGGAATGGAAGAAGACATTGATGCAGGTTTAATTTGATGCATTGATGCAGGGACCCCATAAGGAGGGAGGTCACTCAGCAGTGTGAGAACACCAAGGTAAACGTGGCAGAAAACACATTCCTGTACGGTCCCAAACAAAAGGTTAAAACAACTGTAAAACCAGGTGCCCCTGAGAAGCCCCATAGGAGGTGGGGTGCATCTGAGAGGTGCCGAAGTGAGGCAGTCCCTAAGTAAAGAAGTGCAAGCTGCCTCCCCTGTGCTCCAAGGCTGTAATTCTGGCCTCAGCGAAGTCAACGGCAAAACTCTCATTGATTTTTACTGTGGCAAGGATTTTACCCCAGGTTTCTTCAGCTTTTACATTCTTTGTTCTATAAAAGACTAGTTTAAAACTGTAGTTGTAACTTTCTTTTTTCAGTCTGCTAATGCAGAGTGCCCCATTGTTTTTGACTCTAACACTGCCTCAGATAATCTTCCAGTATTTTAGATGGCCAGTCTAACACTATCTATCGAGGGTGATAATGCTGTACATCTAAAACATCACATCACACAATTCTTTGATTAGCATTATTAATGTTTCCAGTTTGGGGCATGCTGACCTTAAGCAGGGAGGCACACGATGAAAAAAAAAACACCTACATCTCTGCAGTTCAAGCCAGAATTGCTGAAGTACTGGAAGAGAGGCTGGTCTCATCGTCACGTGTCCTAACACACACACAGCAGCCGTATACGTTCAGTTGGAATGACCATTACTTTAAAAATTTTAAAGAAATAGAACAAAAGTCTCCATTGGATTCTCCATGATCCTGTAGCAGAGGTTTAAACTTTCTATCATGGGAATAAAGAAAAGGAGTACTTGTGGCACCTTAGAGACTAACAAATTTATTAGAGCATAAGCTTTCGTGAGCTACAGCTCACTTCATCGGATGCATTTGACACGGCTGCTACTCTGAAACCTATCATGGGAATGGAGCTGCTGCCTAAGTTCCCCCAGGTCGTTGAATGGTTCAGCTCTCCAGCTCATCAGAAACTCTGCCCCTCCCAGGGAAAACAAACAAATATCCAAAGATGCAAATAAGATCAGGTCTGTCTGTAGCCAGCTGACCTAGGCTCTCCATCAAGAGGTTTAACGAACTCCCTTCCTGCTGCAGTGGAGGAAGCAGATGAAAGTTTCAACATAGCCTCTCCTATAGGCTCCAACTTTGCACCCCTGAAAGGATGCAACTGACGAGCCTTTCAGCCCACAATTTCTCCAGGTAAGGTCCCTTACCTCACCTAAATGTATTTCCCCCTTGCTGGGGTTCCCAAATAGAGCTGATCAGAAATTTTTGAAATTCAGCATTTTTCAATCAGGAAAGAAATATTATATATATATATATATATATATATATATATATATATACACACACACACACACACCGACATTTTAAAAACACATGTTCCAGCTAACTCTATTGCTAAACAAAGTCCAAAAATAAACCACACTTTCTTCCAGGATTTTTCCTTCTCTGGTGTCTCTACAAACATTTTATCCATAGCCCTTCATGGTTAGCCTCAGCTGCAAATCCTGGTCTGTCAGTCATCTGCACGATGGAGTACCTTGAAATACTTCCTGGTATGAGGCCTAGAATCCTAAGCATCCCTTGGAACTAGTTTCCAGGATGCCCTACTGCAACAATGAGGTAAAGCAAGACACTAGGCCTAGCTTAAAAAGGCCAGCACACATTGTTAGACAGGCCCATGCACCCTACTTTTATATATAAAAATTGTATTGCTGACTAATTGACCAATTCTCAAAGCTTTCTCCCAAGTCTCATGTTTTGTCACTCCCTGGATGTCAGAGAGGTGAGACCTGCCAAATCGTAGTGTGTCTGCCAAGGAGTCACACTCCTGGTATTGATAGTACATGAATTCGGCATAAAGCACGAGTTTTTCTTTAAGGACTACATGACAGTATTAAGGAAAATGAAATCTTCTGCAGAGGGTGAAAAGGGCAAATACTTTTGCTAAGAGGTTTCACTTAATCCCTGTCCAGAAAAAGCAATCTGAAGGGTCAGTTTTAGAAGGCAGAATTACTGTTTTCACCTTTGAGATAAAATAAGGGCACATATCAATGAGTAGAAGTAAAAATAGGACTTTTACCCATCATATCTGCTTACTTACCAAAGAAAAACAATAAAAACACTCCACCCTATCCTAATTGCTAGCTCTGACAAAACTCAGTCTAGCAAAGTCAAGATGGGAGGGGAGGGTCTTTCCTTGTCCTACATCAACAACCGTAATAAGAGTGCTGTAGACCTAATTTTGCTTTCAATTA